>NC_081410.1:166599827-168067327 GCF_030272615.1 Cryptomeria japonica | reverse complement strand
GCTTCGGCACGGGATCAAGGCGTAAAGTATGTAGTTCTGTTTTCTAATCTATGGTTTGATGTAAACTGATTTTGTGGGTACGCAACCCTTTCTAGGGTCAGTGTCCCAGACAGTTTCTCTGCGGTTGCTACCCACAAAGGTAGCACTTAAGCGAAGGCTCAAGATGGCCTATTGCTTGTGGCCTAAACAAAATAACTAGATCCTAATACTTATCATGAGCGTCACCCAATTGCAAATCACCAATATCCCTTCGAGATAAATAAGTAAAATAAATAAGAAGATAAAATCCACGAGAGCTTTTAACTTGACCATCCCTAAGAGGGGTTTACTATGGTTTATCTCAACGGATGTGGAATTCAATTAAAAGTTATCTTATTAAATTATCGATCCAAGAGGGATTACCCGCCCCTTGGATTTTTAACTTCCAATGTCCCTTATTACTCCCCGACGATTTATAGGGACGATGCCACAGACGTCGTTAATGCAGCTTTATTAGGCGTTAAGTGCAGTAGTTCAACACGACGACATTACCCGTAAGCGTGACCCAGAGGCACCGTATATACCGAACGCTGCTAGTTTTGGTTTCCAACTTCCTTTATTTAGTTATCTAACTACGAATAACGAAAAAAAAATGAAAGCGTAAATAATTGGAGTAACTACTTGAAGTGTAATTTGCATAGCAAATGAAACTTGCATAATAGTAATTGCATGGAAGATATAATTATCCTAAAAAAAATTCGCATGCTATGAACCATTAACGAAAGCAATTAATCTATGATGAAAGATGACTTAACGAATCCAAAATAACGATTAAATCTGAGTACTTGTAATAAGGTAAGTTAATCTCAATCGAGTGTCTTAACGATCTTTAATTTTTGAAGAATATAGTCTACAATTTTAAAGTTTATTTAGGATAGTTTAATTACAATCTTGCTACACATTAATCCCATTTTCAATTGAAAGTCGATATCCTTAAATTTATACTAAGGAAAAAAAATCATCATTTCCTAATGTCATTATTATCAACTAAAGAAAAAAAAAGACTAAATAGAAATTAACTTTGTTTTCTTTTTTTTTTTAAAAAAAAATAACCAAATTACAATTTCAAATTTCGAAACTTAAATAATAATAAGAAAAAAAGAAAAAAAAAAACTAAATTCTAAACTTAATGGCAAAAAGGGCTTGCATCGTTTTATAATAATAAAGAGGGTTGCGGGGTGGGGACCACGGGTCCCATCACCCCTGCGGCCCTGCATGCGCAGGTCCGCAGGGATGAGGGGACCCTGCGGGCCCCTCCGTACCCTGCAACGGTTACTATGTAACCGTCCCTGCATGCGAGCTGCTATCAATGCAAAACGCCATGCGTTACGGGCGAGGGTGAAGTTCGAACGTTTTATTTTCGTTTTTTAATTTTTATTTTTATTTTTTTTGGGTTACTTTTATATATATATATATATATATTTGTTATAGTATTGACATTATCATTTTTATACAGGAGTATCATAACTAAAAAAAAATTTGAAGATTAATAGGTAATTAATAATGTTGCAGGTTTGTCTCAGGGACAAAATGAAACAATAACCAGAGGGATTTTTTTTTCCATTTCTTTGTTTTCTACAGGGAAATTCATTCACAGATAGAGGGAGTTTATTTCTTTTCTTCATTTCTTCTGTTTCCTACACAGGGAAGCTTATTCACAGAGAAAGGAATTCATTCCTTTACACAGGAAGAAAAAATTTCATTCACAGAGAGAGTTATCCATTTTTTTATTTTTTTTTACACAGGGAAAATTCATTCACAGAGGGAGGAGATTTATTTATACACACAGGGAGATCTAATTTTTATCAAAATAAACTGAAGATAATAATCTAATTTCCATTTACTTTGAAACTAATCTTTAACAAAATACAATTAAAATTTCATACTCATAATTAATCTAATCAAATCTAATCTACCATAAAAATGAGATGCATGAACTAAGTTGGAGGAACCTGGATGCTTGAAGATGGTGTGGAGTCCTCCTTGATCCTCCAATTTGAAGAAAAAATCCTCCAACAAAATCCTTGCTGCCAATGAAGTGGACTACCAAAGAGAATTCAACTTGCAGAAATTTCTTATCAAGATTAGCTAGCTTTTCCTTTGAAACTTGTTCCCATTTTATAAAAGAAATTACAATTTCCCACTACCTATTTTTTTTTAATTCAAAAAAAAAAAAAGAGATTCTTCTCCCAATTTGGCCTCCATGCAAATTAATTAGGCTTAGTGGGAGGAGTTACATGCAAGGAGGTGGAGAAGCCTCTAGAAGCTTCTTATTCCTCCTACAACATGTGCCTTAATTTGGGTGAGGGAAATTAAATAACAATTTAAAATATATATGCATTTTCCATGTGTGTGTGGTTTATTAATTTATTCCCTTACAATATTCATTCAATAATTCATCCAAAGAGTATAAATAAAGTTTTGTATTTTGAATCAAAAAAGGTGATAAAGGAGGGTTGTGACATCCTCCCCCCCTTAATCGGTGCATCGTCCCGATGCACTTATTAAATGCATTCAAAAGAGTTTATAGTTCATGTTCAAAACAAAAAGGGAAATAGTTGCTGCATCTCCTTAGTATCCTCCCAGGTGGCATTCTTCTCGTCGTACTGGTCCCATTGCACTTTGCACTGATCAACCTCTCTGTTGCGCAACTGGCACTGGCGCCTCTCCAAGATTCTGAATGGCTCTATCATTATTCCCCCCATTTCTTGGACCTGCAAGGCATCCCAATTCAAAATGTGTTTCTCATCAGGTACATATTTCTTAAGAAGAGATACATGGAAGACATCATGGATTCGGCTCAATTGGGGAGGTAAGGCCAACCGATAAGCAACTGGATTAATTCTTCCCAATATTTCAAAAGGTCCGACATAACGAGGTGCAAGCTTAGTCTTTTTCCCAAATCTTATGGAACTCTTGTGTGGCCTAACCCTTAGGAAGACTTTCTCTCCTACTTCAAACTCCCTTGGTGTTCTGTTCTTATCTGCATAACTTTTCTGCCTATCCGAGGCTTCCTTCAACCTTTGCCTAATTTCCTTAGTTTTCCTTTCCATTTCTTTCAACATATCTGGCCCAATAATCACTCTATCTTCAAGACTGTCCCAACTCAGAGGTGTTCGACATGGTCTACCATACAAGGCTTCAAAAGGTGCCATTCCCAAAGATGTTTGATATGTATTATTGTAGGCAAACTCTACCAAAGGTAGGTACTCTTCCCATTTTCTCTGTTGGTCCATGCAGTACATACGAAGCAGGTCTTCCATAATCTGATTTGTCCTTTCTGTCTGACCGTCGGTTTCCGGGTGGTATGCGGTGCTAAAATTTAGTTGAGTCCCTAGAGCTGATTGAAGAGTGGTCCAAAACCTGGAGGTGAATCTTGCATCCCTGTCTGATATGATTTTCTCTGGTACTCCATGCAACCTAACTATCTCCTTCATGAAACGTCTAGCCAAGGTGGGTGCATCATCTGTCAGATTTCCTGGTATAAAGTGTGCCACCTTAGTGAGCTTGTCAATTACCACCATTATTGCGTCATGCCTAGAAGGTGACATGGGTAGCCCTTGTACAAAATCCATACTAATAACTTGCCACTTATGTTGAGGTACATCGTGCAATTGCAACAATCCAGCTGGGTGCCTATGTTCTGCCTTTACTCTTTGACACTCCAAACATTTAGCTACATACTTGACAATATCGCTCTTCAACCCTTGCCAAAAGTATAATTTCCTTAGATCTGCATAAAGTTTGTTAACTCTTGGGTGGCCTGAATAAGGGGCATTGTGAGCCTCCGATAAGACTACTTCCCTTAAATTCCCTGAATTAGGAACATAGATTCTGTCATTGTATCTGAGTAGCCCATCTTCATCAAATGTATACCCTTCGACCTTAGGGTCGGTCGGGTTGTGTCTTATAGTTAATTTGACTTGCTCATACCATGGGTCATGTCCTTGCTCATCCATTACTTGCCTTTTGAAAGAGGTTTTGAAGGTTGCTATAGTCATCAAGTGTCTCCTCCTGCTTAAGGCATCGGCCACCCTATTTTCTTTTCCCTTAATATATTCAATCTCAAAGTCATATTCACTTAGAAACTCTAACCACCTTCTTTGTCTGGCATTTAAGTGAGGTTGGGTAAAGATGTATTTTAGTCCTTGGTTGTCCGACTTAAGCTCAAAGGGCTTTCCTAGTAAGAAGTGTCTCCATTTTTGCAGGGCATGCACAATTGCTGCCAACTCTAAGTCGTGGGGTGCATAATTGACTTCATGAGTCTTTAGCTTCCTAGATTCATAAGCCACTACCCCTTCATCTTGGACAAGTACTCCTCCTAACCCTTCAATAGAAGCATCCGTTACAACTATGAAGTGTCCATTTGGGTCTGGTACCTTTAGAATGGGTGCTGAAGTTAGTTTTCCCTTCAAGATTTGAAATGCCTTATCACTTTGCTCGGTCCATACAAACCTTTTGCCCTTCCTTTGCAACGAGGTGATGGGATTTGCTATCTTAGAGAATCCTTCCACAAACCTCCTATAGTAACCTGCTAGCCCCATAAAGCTTCTTACCTCTGAAACATTCTTAGGGATTGGCCATTCTACTATCGCCTTTATTTTATCTGGGTCGACTGCTATTCCTTCCTTTGATATTATATGCCCAAGGTAGTGAATCTTTTCCTCAAAGAAGGCACATTTGGACAATTTCCCATATAACTTATGTTCTCTCAATCTTTGCAAAACAATTTGTAGGTGCGCTAAATGTTCCTCTTCATTTCTAGAATAAATCAAAATGTCATCCAAGAATACCAAAACAAACTTATCCAAGTAGTCATGGAATACACTATTCATTAGGTTCATGAATGCAGCTGGGGCATTAGTTACTCCAAAAGGAACTACTGTGAATTCATAATGTCCATATCTTGTCCTGAAAGCTGTCTTCGGGATGTCTTCTTCCTTAATTCTGAGTTGATGGTACCCTGACCGAAGATCTATCTTCGAGAAAACTGTCGCTCCTTTCATTTGGTCAAAGAGGTCCTCTATGCGAGGTAAGGGATACCTATTCTTTATGGTGACTTTGTTCAACATCCTATAGTCGATGCATAGCCTTAAGGTTCCATCCTTCTTCTTAACAAATAAAACTGGCGCTCCCCATGGTGATACACTTGGCCTTATTAATCCCTTAGCTAAGAGTTCCTCTAATTGCATTTTGAGCTCTTGTAATTTGGTTGTGTTCATCCGGTAAGGTGCCTTTGATACTGGTTCAGCTCCTGGGAGTACTTCGATAGAAAAGTCAAACTTTCTCTTAGGGGGTAAACCGGGTAGTTCTTCTGGAAAAACATCCCTAAACTCCTTTAAGAAAGGGGTATTTTCACATGTTGGTGTATTTTCCTCCTTTCCTTCATCAATTTCGACCATAAAGATTTGTCCTCCTCTTCTCCTTTCCTTCTTTAATTGCATTGCTGAGATAGTTTCTATATTAATGGGTTTAAACTTTCCTTGGATTTTGACCCTTTTCCCCCCATCATCCAAACATTCAACAATTTTGCTGTAACAATCTACATTAGCTTGATGGTCTGCTAACCAACTCATTCCCATAATTACATCATATAATCCTAAGGGTGCCACATAGAGATCTACCCTTGTTTCGAACTTAGGGAATTGTACCTTTGCCCTTGGTAAACACTTAGTCACTTCTCTAGTTGCCTTATCCCCATATTGAACCGTCCATGATGACTCCATTTGATTAACTTTTAATGCATGTTTGGTCACTAATTCAGGTGAGATGAAACATTCAGATGATCCAGTGTCAATTAGAATTGATATTGGTTGTTCAAATAGTGTACCTGTAGTTTCCACGGGGACATTCTGGTATCTTCTTCTTTGGTTCCTAACTGCTGCATGAATCCTCTGTTGGGGCCCTTGTTGGGGTTGATTGGCTCTGATTTGTCCTTGCATCCTGGGGCAATCTCTAGCAAAATGGTTTTCCCTGCACATAAAGCATCCGCCTGGAGGACCTCTCCTACCTTGATTCCTAGGGGGATCATTCCTTGTTTCATTTCCCCTGGGTGGATAAGTTATCCTGTTCTGCTGGTCATTCCTGTTATAGTTGCCTCTGTTATCATTGCCCCTGTTATTATTGCCCCTGTTATCATTGCCCCTATTATTGTTGCCCCTGTTATTATCATTTCCATTCCTCTGATATTGATTAGGTGGTGGTCTCCTTTCGGAAGAGTTATTCCTTTGACCCTTGTTGAAGTTAGTGTTTCCATTGAATTCTTGCTTCCTTTTGAATGAGTGATTCCCATTATAGTTCCGTCCTGCTAGTGTCTGAATCTTCCTCTCTTGCCTTAGGGACTTTTCAAGTACTTCATTCATATTTCTGGGTCCATGCATATCAACCTCTGCCCCTATGTTGGTATTCAGCCCCAAAATGAATTTCCTTGCTTGGCCTTCTTCATCCCTTTGGTACATAGGCACATACTTAAGCAACTTGGCGAACTTATCCCAATATTGTTGAACGGATAGGGACCCTTGACGTAGATTATGGAATTCTGTCACTTTCTCATCGAAGAACAATTGAGGGAGCCACCTATCTCGAAAATGGTGAACAAATTGATCCCATGTGATTGTATCCCTGTTATACCCATTTTGTTCCTTGGTGTTGGTCCACCAACTAGCCGCCTCCCCTGTGAGTTGATAGGAGCCCCATAAAGCCTTAGTTGTTTCGCTAAAATCTCTTAACTCAAAATATTTTTCCATTTCATTTAGCCAATTCTCAGCCCCTTCACCAATCTACCTCCCATCGAACTTAGGAGGGGTGATTTTCTTCAAATCCTTGGAGAGTTCCAATATGTTATTTTCCTTTCCATTACCCATCACATTTCCTTGATTGCTACCAGGGTTTCCATTCTTGGTACCACTTCTATTCTCATAGTCATTCTGCCTTTCCCTAAGATCCTGTAGTGATTGCTCCAGGAAGTTGATTTTATCTCTTTGTTCGGTTAGAAGGTCGATTATAGCTTGGACCCCATCTCCGTTATTACCTAGGTTGTGTCGATCCTCTTCATGATCTTCCTCGTGGTTTCCTTCATGGTTTTCCTCATGGTTTTCCTCATGGTTTTCCTCATGGTTTTCCTCCCTTTGACTCCTAGTACGTCTCCCATTACCCCTTCCTCTTCCTCTTCCTCTTCCTCTTCCTCTTCCTCTTCCTCTTCCTCTTCCTCTTCCTCTTGCCATTCTAGGTTTTACCTGGAAGTTAAATTATGTAGTTAGTTTCTTTTTGTAGAATAAAATTTAATTTCTATTATTGTAAAACATTCCCTTAGTTGAATAAATTGAAGTGAGCACAAGGCCTAGATTTGAACCTTTGCTCTGATACCACATGTAATAACCCACCCTAGATTGATCATAATAAAGAGGGTTGCGGGGTGGGGACCACGGGTCCCATCACCCCTGCGGCCCTGCATGCGCAGGTCCGCAGGGATGAGGGGACCCTGCGGGCCCCTCCGTACCCTGCAACGGTTACTATGTAACCGTCCCTGCATGCGAGCTGCTATCAATGCAAAACGCCATGCGTTACGGGCGAGGGTGAAGTTCGAACGTTTTATTTTCGTTTTTTATTTTTTATTTTTATTTTTTTTGGGTTACTTTTATATATATATATATATATATATATATATATATATATATATATATATATATATATATATATATATATATATATATATATATATATATATATAGATATATATTTGTTATAGTATTGACATTATCAGTTTTATATAGGAGTATCATAACTAAAAAAAAATTTGAAGATTAATAGGTAATTAATAATGTTGCAGGTTTGTCTCAGGGACAAAATGAAACAATAACCAGAGGGATTTTTTTTTCCATTTCTTTGTTTTCTACAGGGAAATTCATTCACAGATAGAGGGAGTTTATTTCTTTTCTTCATTTCTTCTGTTTCCTACACAGGGAAGCTTATTCACAGAGAAAGGAATTCATTCCTTTACACAGGAAGAAAAAATTTCATTCACAGAGAGAGTTATCCATTTTTTATTTTTTTTTACACAGGGAAAATTCATTCACAGAGGGAGGAGATTTATTTATACACACAGGGAGATCTAATTTTTATCAAAATAAACTGAAGATAATAATCTAATTTCCATTTACTTTGAAACTAATTTCTTATCAGAATTAAAACAATGAATCTTATTTTCGAGAAAAAAAAATGAATTTCATTCTACAAATCTGAGACAAAATAATGAATTTTATTCTCTAAAATCTGAAACTAATGTATCTTATTTTCAAAGGAAATGAATTTCATTCTACAAAATCTAAGACAAAACAATGAATTTTATTCTCTAAAATCTGAAACTAATGTATCTTATTTTCAAAAGAAATGAATTTCATTCTACAAAATCTAAGACAAAACAATGAATTTTATTCTCTAAAATCTGAAACTAATGTATCTTATTTTCAAAAGAAATGAATTTCATTCTACAAAATTTAAGACAAAACAATGAATTTTATTCTCTAAAATCTGAAACTAATGTATCTTATTTTCAAAAGAAATGAATTTCATTCTACAAAATTTAAGACAAAAACAATGAATTTTATTCTCTAAAATCTGAAACTAAAAATTTAAACAATGAATCTTATTTTACAATAAATCTCATTCTTTACAAAATCTAAAAACTAAATTCATATCAAGAAATTTAACAATGAACCTTATTAAAACCAGGATTCTCATTTTCTACAAAATCTAAACTAATCTTTAACAAAATACAATTAAAATTTCATACTCATAATTAATCTAATCAAATCTAATCTACCATAAAAATGAGATGCATGAACTAAGTTGGAGGAACCTGGATGCTTGAAGATGGTGTGGAGTCCTCCTTGATCCTCCAATTTGAAGAAAAAATCCTCCAACAAAATCCTTGCTGCCAATGAAGTGGACTACCAAAGAGAATTCAACTTGCAGAAATTTCTTATCAAGATTAGCTAGCTTTTCCTTTGAAACTTGTTCCCATTTTATAAAAGAAATTACAATTTCCCACTACCTATTTTTTTTTAATTCAAAAAAAAAAAGAAGAGATTCTTCTCCCAATTTGGCCTCCATGCAAATTAATTAGGCTTAGTGGGAGGAGTTACATGCAAGGAGGTGGAGAAGCCTCTAGAAGCTTCTTATTCCTCCTACAACATGTGCCTTAATTTGGGTGAGGGAAATTAAATAACAATTTAAAATATATATGCATTTTCCATGTGTGTGTGGTTTATTAATTTATTCCCTTACAATATTCATTCAATAATTCATCCAAAGAGTATAAATAAAGTTTTGTATTTTGAATCAAAAAAGGTGATAAAGGAGGGTTGTGACAATGTATATACATATATGTATATGTATACATATATATACATATACATACATATATGTATACATATACATAGTATATGTATACATATATGTATACATACACATACATGTATACATATACATACATGTATACATATATATATATATATATGTATGTATATATACATATACATACATATATGTATATGTATACATGTATGTGTATGTATACATATATGTATATGTATACATATACATATAGTATACATATACATACATGTATATATATATATATATATATATATATATAATTCCCCCCCCCCTCCCCGCACCCTGCATAGCCCCTCGCATTCCATTATTGTAGTTGCGAGGGGGTTGGCAAGAAAAGAGTTCACTGGCTAATCACCTACCGAATCGTGGTTGACCATGAGAGAAGTAGAGGAGTATTGAATACCGAAAGATGCTTATACCTTTGACATAGCGAAATGAAAAACTACTTATTATTCCCAACCATCAACTACGGATAGCATCTCACTTCGTTTGATGAGGTTCATTAACCCGCCCGTTCGGAAAAGTTCGATCAAACGCTCCTTTCTTTCATAGTGTGAAACTACATATGGTTTGGGAAATATATATATATATATATATATATATATATATATATATATATACATACACATATATATATATGTATACATGTATACATACACATATATATATGTATACATCTATATATATACATATGTATGTATACATACATATGTATATATATAGATGTATATGTATATAGATATGTATGTATATATATATATATATATATATATATATATATATATATATATATATATATATATATATATATATATATATATATATATATATATATATATATATATATATGTATGTATACATATATGTGTGTACATATATATATATATATGTATACATATATATGTGTGTATATATATATATATACACATATATATATATACATATGTATATATATATATGTATATATATATGTATATATATGTACACATATGTATACATATATGTATGTGTATACATATATATACATATATATGTGTATATATATATATATATATATATATATATATATATATGTATATATATATATACACACACATATATATATATATGTATATATATATACACATATATATATACATATATGTATATATATACATATATGTATGTGTATATATATGTATGTATACATATATATGTATACATACATATATATATGTAGATGTATATATATATGTATGTAGATGTATATATATATATGTATGTATACATATATATGTATATGTATACATATATATATGTATATGTATATTAATCTATATATATTAATGTATATATATATTAATCTATATATATATGTATGTATACATATATATATATGTATACATACATATATATATGTAGATGTATATATATATATATATATATATGTAGATGTATATATATATATATATATATGTAGATGTATATATATATATGTATGTATACATATATATATGTCTATGTATACATATATATATATATGTATATGTATATGTCTATATATATTAATCTATATATATATATATTCATCAATTAATATATAGATAGATATGAAAGCACAAAGATTTAAATCTATCATAGAGATTCAATCCAACATTCCAAACAAGGATATTCAAACCAAAACATTACAAGACATCACTAATTTGACAGAATATGGAGTCAATCAAATCAAAACTCTATAAACACCAATGAGACTAAATGGAAAGCAAATTTAATAAAAAGGAATTTAAACTCATCTTTCTTGTGAATGTCTTGTTGTTCTCTATCTCTTGGGATTTATCAAGCCAAATTAGCTCTCATACTTATGCACTTGTGGCTTTCAAAATGACAAACTAGAGAATGAGATTGAATGCAAATGCAAGAAATTTTTCCTACAATATATGATATTAATCTATATGAGATGCAATTTGATCTACATAATGCTATAACGCTTCCTTGATCTATGCTAGATGATAAAACTATGCTATGCTATGCAAAATGCTCAAAGATTGCTTGCTAAATACTAAAACGATGGAATGCTAAATGCTCTCTATTCTTATTGGCTACTTCTAGACCTTGATTTGTGCAAATGAGAGTATTCATAGATTTTCCGAAGCTCATATCCTAGGTGGCAAAGATGGATAGTCAAGATTCGATTTGAGAAGATGAAGGGTTGGAGATGGAGAAGTTAGAGAGAAAAGTGGATCATGTTTCCTTAAAAAGAACCAAGTGCTATGTGGAGGATGGAGAGAAAAAGGGAATGCCAAGTGTCTCCCAATTGGTTTAAATACCATGTGTCTCTTCAATTTGTTTGAAGATATTTATGCAATGAAATATTTGAGAATATTTAATTATATAAGACACATGTTGATGTGGCAATTTGATGTGGCGTGATAAGGTGAGTTGGTAAATGATGTGGAAATGATTCCAAGATAAGAAAAATAAATGTCATGAATCATATAAATAAATTAAAGAATTTGTTTATAGATAAAGGAATTAGACATTAATTAAACAACATGTATTTAATTAATTTTCTTAAGCCAATTTTAGGTGTATGCAAGGTTAATTACCACTATACCCACTAATTTAACTCAAATCGACCAACTAAGATGTGAGTGTGTGATAACTCAATAAGGCAAATATATAAGATTACTGAACCAAGTTATTCTCTTGAGTGATGCTATTTCTCTCTTCCGCGGGCTTGTTCATTTCCTACATCCAACTTATCACATCACAATTGTAGTTAGTTGTTATTAAACACACACACACACACACACACACACACACACACAGATGGTTTATAAATATATACATATAAACGATCCATTAATGGGCTGTCTAGGGTGAATCCTAATGGGGTGTGTGTATCTAAATCAATTTGGGGAAAGCCAGAACAAGGATGGTTAAAAATTAACTTTAATGATGCTTCAAGGGTTAAACTGAGCATTTCAGGTGCTGTTTGTATTGCGAGAGATGATGTAGGAAAGGTTCTTGTCAAAGGAGCTCAAAGGTTGCCAGTTGGAACAAATAACGAAGCGGAAGTCTGAGCCGCCTTGATGGTAGTTGAGTTGGCTGGTAATCTCAAAATTCCAAAATTGCACCTCAAAGGGGACTCCAAGATTGTAACAGATGCAATTGTTGGTGGTTCATCACAATGTTGGAGATAAATAAATTTATTTCAATTATTCGGACAAAATTAAATTGTCTTCAAGATTTTAAATTTTACATATTTGGCAGGAAGGAAATGAGGGTGTAGATGTTATTTCCAACTTGGGTTGTGAGTTGGACCTTCAAAGGACTCAATGGTGGGACAACTCAAGGGTTGAGGTGGCATGGGTTGCTTGAGAAAGTATGTGGAAATGATAACTTTTGCCTTTGGGATGCACGAATTCATCAAACTTACTCTTGCAAATCTCTCTATGTCAATTTCACTCCAATTTCATTCAATTTGAGCTACCACCTAGTTTGATCATTATGACAGTGAATTTGTGATTGGATGGAGGTTGGGTGACATGTTTTTCGGCGTATGTACAAGTCGGCATTGCTTGTAATCGAATTTTCAAGATTTGTGGCATTGGTATTTGTTGAAGGGAAACTTTCCTTCCTTGTTTTTCTATTGTGAAGTGTGAAGTGCAGAAGAGGTAAAAAAAGTTAATCTTTAAGCGATTTGCGATGGAGGCAAATTTTACCCTGCATTCCACTAAACAATGGTTGGCCTTTTTAGGGAGTATTTCAAATAAGCTTCTAGATGGGACTTTTATGTGCGAAGAGGAGGAATTCCTGGACATTATCACGAGATTATAGGGTCATGAATATTTGGTCTTTGAGTTTCGTTATAGAACAAACATGAACATTGTGTTGTTGTTTGTGGCCTGGGGTCTTTCCTTTGGCATAAAGGCAGAAGTTGAATGGGTAGCCAAAATGTGTGTTCCCTTGCACTCGATGTGTGGTTTGGTCTCTTTTTTAGGAAGAGACATCCCCAAGTAGGGGATGAGGTGGCCATTTGGAGGAGTGATGCCAGATCGGGTGAATGTAGAATACCAACCTTTCATGCTTTAGCGGGATGGTGTAGATCGGGTGGCAAGGATAGAGGAGGCGCGAGAGGTGTGGGAAGACCTTTTGGTTTACATGCGTTCGGCTAAGGAGGTAAGAGATTTGTCTTGAGCGGCAAAGAAAAAGCATGACCCTGGCAAGCAGGTGGTTGGTGCTGAAGGTAGACAAGACGAGTTTTCTAGCAAGAATATGGAAGTCAAGTAGGAGTCTGTAGTGTCCTTGTTCCAGTTTTTGATAGTTTTGAATGGAACAAATATTTTGAATAGTAGATTTTGGCATTTAGTATGAAATGGTTTACAATTAGTAATTTGTGTAGTATGTTTATTCTCTACTGTCAAACTAGTGGGGTTCATCCCTTTTGTTTTTCATGAACTAGTAAAGCACGTATACAAATATTTTACTCTTTAATATAAAATATAAATTATCGATCAAAAAATAAATATATACATATAGATATATATTATAAATTTTATTGTTTTTATTTAATGTTTGATTTATTTAGTATATAAATATATACATTACATATATAGATATAGATATGTGTGTGTATATGTGTATACATACACACACATATATGTATATGTGTGTGTATAATGTATGTATGTATGTATACACATGCATATACATACATACATACACAAACGTGCACACACACATACATGTATGTATGTATGTATACATATACATACATACATACATACATACATATGTATGTATACATATACATACATGTATGTATATACATATATATATATATATGTATATGTATATGTATATGTATATGTATATGTATATGTATATGTATATGTATATGTATATGTATGTGTATATATGTATATGGATGTGTATATATACATATATGTATATGTATATATACATAGATGTATATGGATATGTATATATGTATATATATGTATATGTTTGTATATGTATACATATGTGTATATGTATGTATGTACATATACAAATATATACAGACATATACATATACATATATATATACATATATATATATATATACATATATATATATATATATATGTATGTATGTATGTATATGTATATATATGTATGTGTATATATATATATATATATATATCTATGTATATATGTATATGTATATATATGTATGTATATACATATACATATATACATATATATATATGTATATATACATGTATATATATCTATGTATATATATATATACATGTATATATATCTATGTATATATGTATATGTATATATATGTATGTATATACATATACATATATACATATATATGTATGTATTTATATGTATGTATATATGTATATGTATATATATGTGTATATATCTATGTATGTATATGTATGTATATATGTATATGTATATATATGTATTTATATGTATTTATATATGTATGAATATACATATACATATATACATATGTATGTATGTATATGTATTTATATGTATGTATGTATATGTATTTATATGTATGCATGTATATACATACATATATACATATACATACATATGTATATATGTGTGCATATATATGTATATACACACATATACATACATACATACATACACACACACATATATATATGTGTGTGTATACATATATACATACACACACACATATATATATGTCTGTGTATACATATATACATACACACACACATATATACATATATACATACACACACACATATATACATATACATACATATATACATACATAGATATATACATATACATACATATATATGTATGTATATGTATATATCTATGTACGTATATATGTATATATGTATGTATGTATATACATACATACATATACATATACATACATACATATGTGTGTACATACATATATATGTATATATGTATATATGTGTGTGTGTGTATATATATATGTATATGTATGTATGTATGTCATATATATATATATGTGTGTGTGTGTGTGTGTGTGTGTGTATCTATTTCCATATCTATGTATATATATACACATAGATATATACATATATACATGCATATATACATGTATATATGTATATATCTATGTGTACATATCTATGTATATATGTATATATCTATGTATATGTATTTATATGTATGTATGTATATGTATTTATATGTATGCATACATATATACATATATACATATATACATGCATATATACATGTATATATGTATATGTATATATATGTTTGTATGTATGTACAAATGTATATATATGTTTGTATGTATGTACAGACTATATATATATATATATATATATATATATATATATATATATATATATATATATATATATATATATATATATATATATATATATATATATATATATATCAAAGAGGTAGTCGACAAGGTATAAATCAAAGCTTCTTAACCATCGCACATAATGGTGGACGCATTAAGTATATAGTGCGACCCGTGTCATAGGTGGAAGCGTTGACCATGGAATGGTGTGGTATAAGGGGATCGCCTAGCGCTAAGTGTTAGCTCGCCCTCCCTTTAAAAATGGATAAGTTTAATGCCTTGAAAAAGCATCAATTTAAATGGTAATCGGGCCATGTGTTAACAACACCCCGTAAAAAGAAAGAGAGGAATGTGAAGTAATCAACTAGGCATCGACCTAGTTAATAATAAAAGCACCCTTATTCATAGTTTGGTAATTTAGTTAGAATTAAGGTGGACTTTGTCTATATGGTATGTGGGTTTTAGTGATAAAAACCCAATTGTTCAGGTAAGTAATAAGAATGGTTAATCATCATTTGACTAGGTAAATTAAGGATGATTCGTAGCAAAATTTTATTGGATTATTTATGTGTCAACTTTGTAGTTAGAAGAGAGGACAAATAGTCTCAGTGGTGGCGATGGGAGAGAGAGTGGTGGAAAATTAGAGAACTCAATTATACCATTAAATCTCTCAAATTCGTGTCTAAATTGTGGAGCTCTCTTCTTGGAGCATCTTGACCTTGGATCATCTCATATATTGATCATTTTTCATTTTCATAATCTCTTTTCATTTCATGTATTTCTCATTGTTTTTATTGTTCTTCATTTGTGAGAAAAAGAGGATAGTTCAATTATTGTGAGGAAGTAGGTTACTTGCTATCTTTGAGAGCTTGTGAGATTTTATGTTTGTGGATAAGTTGTGAAGCTAGCATGTTTGTCAGAAGGAATCAATATTTGCATGGAAGCTATAATCCAGGCATGGGGATTCTATCCTTTCTTTTATATTCTGATATGCTATGTATATAGAATGTGTTGTTATAGAAGCTTAATTAAAGCAATGATTGAAATTGTGTTACTTGAAGGTTATGCATTATCGAGTTGAATAAAAACTTGATAATCTTTATGATTATATTTACATATATGTATGTAATAGCTAAGTTATAATTGTGCTATGGTGTGTATCTTTAGTATATAGGAATGCTTGTTTTGGTTAATCCTGGGGTTAGGTCAATCCATGGATGGGAATAACCTAAATAGTCATTATATTATCATCCTTATGGGAATGATATGGGAATAGAATAAATGGTCAGTATACCAAATGGAGCAATGAAGTGGGTGGACATACGACTCACACTCAAAGTACTGGGTGATGAATTCTTTGGCCAAAGTAGTGTAGGTTGCCATTGTCTACACTGTCAGTTAACTATGATCCAAGTTTATATACTAGACAGGGAACATCATACATGTAGGTTGTAGCCAATGTATGGTAGCTCTAGTTATGTAGGACATAACACTATGCTCACAAGGCTATTATTTTGAGGCCACCAAACCAGTCTCTTCGTTGAATGGTCGAGTTGCTTCTATTAGAAGAGGTACGAGGGACTATAAAGTCTTGGTTGGGTGGAAAAGCACTTGAGTGATGTTTTTCCTCATGCAGTTGGTTGGCGGAATTTGAGGATGTATGCTAGCAAGGACATTTGGACCAATTGTTTCTCTTCTATTTCATTAAGCTCATAGAAGCTTTGTATGTATTCAAATATTCCTAAACTTCATGGAAATTTGAAAAGGAAAATGTAAATACTTTCATATGTTTATGAAAATGATATTGTATATGGTTTATGATGAAATGGAAAAGTTGAAATGGTAACTACTTCAAATACATGCATCTTATTCATGAAAGGGAAAAATGAATTTTTTTATTACTTGTATGTTGGCAATTTATTTCCTTCACTCATGGGTTAAAACTTAGTAAGTTATATGGTAGATCAATGGGCATGTTACAACCTTGGAATTAGAGGTTGCTCATCTTTAGCATCATCATATGGTTAGTATCTGTACTCGACTCCAAAAAGGATCTCTTTTGTATCTTGATGCCAACATCTTTTGATTACTATATCTGACACGACATAATAATTTGCTCTAAATCATTGTGATTTCTTGGTTGAAGGCATGACTAGTGAAAAAATCCAAAATCCTACTTCAACACCGCTGTAATTTTCAAACCTATGTGAGCTTGATTTCTTACAAGACAATGTGTGAAAAATAAATGACTATAAAATGCAATATCCAAAGAGACCAAAAGAAAGAATCGGCAAGAAAAAGTATTGAAAAAAAATGCAAAAAATGAACTAAAAAAGAACATCAAAAGACGTGGTTTTGGGAACATGAAAGTAACTCCATCAGGACTATAAATTCTTGGTTGGAAATGGAGCAATATTCATGAGATTACAATGATAACCTCATCACGGCTATAGATGTTTGCTAGCAACGAGTCTCTGTCTAGGATGCTTTTGAAGTCAGGATAACTCATGTAGTTAGTAACCCTGGATTTTGAGGATTACTAATGGTCATGTGAGATGGAATTAACTCACTTGCACATACATAGGTAATCAAAGAATAAGTACATTTATTTAATATGGGACTTTTCTTCCCTTTTGAGTACTTATCTTAGTCACTATATGTGTTTGATTGTGTTATCCAGAGATTCTAAGCTTGGATTGTGTCCCTATCTTCGAAATGTTTCATAAACCCTAAATTCAACCAATGCAAGATAATGTGGCATGCTCACACATCACCCTTGTGTAAATGGAAGCCTCTACTTTATGTCCATAGCATCATTCCTTTATTTATTCATATAGTTTCATAAAACTTTCCCTTACCACTGGCTATGAATTTAAGATGTCATGCAAACTCCCATCAAGTAATGATCAAGTTAGAACACCCAATGCACCAGTGAATAATGCATGCCCACTTTGGCTTGAAAGGCAATATCCTTGATCACATTACACGAGCAGATATAGTCCCAAACTGAACTGGGGGCAAATCCTTGATCATGTAAAAAATACAAAAAAATCATAAGAAGTCCTTCAAAAATCCCTAAAAATCATAAAATGTCATGAAAAATCCCCCAAAAACATAAAATTTCCTAAAAAAATACAAAATAAATCATAAAATGTCCCCAAAAAAACCCCAACATCATAAAAAGTCTTGAAAAATACAAAAAAATCATGTAAAGTCTTGAAAATATTCAAAAAAATCATATAATGTCTTGAAAAAAATCCCTAAAAATCATAAAAAGTCTTGAAAAATCCAAAAAAATCATAAAATGCCCTTAAAAAATGCAATAAAATCATATAATGCCCTGGAAAAATTCAAAAAATCATAAAATGTCCTAAAAAAAATTATATAATGCCTTGAAAAAATCCCTAAAAAATAATTAAAAATCCTAAAAAAATACAAAAAAATCATATAAAGTCTTGAAAAAATCCCTAAAAATCATAAATAGTCATGAAAAAATCCAAAAAAATCATAAAATGTCCTAAAAAATATAAAAATATCAGATAAAGTCCTAAAAAAATCATAAAATGTCTTGAAAAAATACAAAAACATCATATAATGTCCTAAAAAATCTCAAAAAAGTCCCAAAAAAATACAAAAAATCATTAAAAAAAATTCAAAAAAATCATATAATGTCCTTGAAAAAATCCTAATTTTTTTTATAATAGGTCCTAAAAAAGCTCTAAAAAAGGCAAAACTTGAAGAAAAACCATGCAATAAACTATCTCATGGAGATTAGACACTTAAGTAGATACCCAGCGAACATTCAACAAATCAACAAAAGACAAACTATCAAAGTCTGCAATCAAATCGATCGAATATCTTATCAATCTTTTCATCCAACCCTATCAGTTAATCATCAACTTGTCTTAACTAGGGAAGGGTACACTCAAAACTGGATAAATTGGTCTTAGATGGGGGTATTCGGCCTTTGAAATCATATATCAATCATCACATCAAGTAATCAAAACAATGACATAGATCAGTATGGTTGTTGGATTTTGTCCTAGTCAGTCTCATCTCTATCAATTGATGACAAGTCATATTCCTATGCTACTTGAGGATGTCCCCAAGTGACTAGAGTAGTCAGGATGGTTCATGAACCTTTTTCTTTGTTTGTTGTTTGTGGTGTGAATCAATGAGTTATGAGGCAAAGGTACTTTTGGTGTCTATATTGGTATGTTCATTCGATGAGTATCCTATGTAAAAATGAAAATCAAGGATAGCTACGCTTGTGACTATCACATACACCTTGACCCTTAGTGCTATACCCTAAAATGAAGGGATTCACTCCTTGTCTGCTAAGTGTTTGTTTTTGCAATGGGATATCATTCATTCCTTGGTTTCTTATACCTTGGTGTGCAAAATTTCATTGGTACGTAATAAAGGTTAATGATGAAAATAATGCGTTGTAATAAAGACACAGGAATACATGATGGTATACCATTTTATTCAATCACTTTTCAATTTTCTTCATTTCTTACTAACCCATATTCATATTAACATTTCTTCTATGTAAGTGTTGGGTCGTGGAACAAAAGTACTATGACATACAAAAAGAACACATCATGCATTCATGTTAGAACATAAGCATATCATTCTAGAATAATAGTAAATATCCACATCTCGTAATAGGCATAAGCAATACATCATTACACATATAAGGTCATGTCAATATATATTATATATAATAACATTAATAAAAGGCATTTTAAGTACCATATTACCACTGTAGATTATCACATAGTTGCATACATAAACCATATAGATGCATACATGAGAAAGACGTTTATAGGTTCATTTAACATAAATGTCAAACATTGTAAGTCAATATGCATTTAGAACATAGATCATAAAATCATCATAGAATGTCCATAAATTCATACATGATACAAAGCACATAGGAAAATCATATATAGGTCATAAACCATCACATCATCATGCATATCAAAATGAATCATATCACATAGGCCTCCATCAAATTGCATCTCATGTGTGTGTGTGTGTGTGTGTGTGTTAGAGTATAACATAATGATACAATAAATGGCCCAATGGCTAAAATAAAGTTCTATAAAATATCAACCAACACTACCCCTATCCTTGACATGACCCTTAGAAGCCTGCCCATTGGATCCTGCACTTGGATTACCTAGTGGTGGTAACAGTGGATCCATGACTCCATTAGTACTGGTACCTTGGCTCTATGATAAGGACCTCTGTGATCTATAAGCATGAAAAATCAATACCCTCTAACCCTTAGGAACCACAACCTCATATTGTTGATGCCAATAAGATGTCTCATACCCAGCCTCAAACAAGCAATCAATTATCTATTGTGCCTATGTTCTTGGAGCAAAATGGTGCTAATAAGAGTCAATGTAGTACTGAGATCTCTTCGCGACATTGTCCCACTCTTGACAAAAGAAATCCCTCTTTATTACAACAAGATGCTACTCAATCCTGAGCCTATCCCTCTCAACAATGAGGCCATCCCTCTCCATGACAAGAGTGTCTCACTCTTGTGCCCATGCCTTCTCATCAGCTATAAACTAGGCCCTATGTTGTCATACAGTGGATAAGGTTATCTCAAGATCCCTGACCTGGTCCTATAAAGCTGATATCTACCCTCTAACAACCTGAGGATTTGGTATTTGTAGTACATCCTCACCCACAGGCACATCCTCCAACTCGAGCATCTGATAATCCCCATTTGCCTCCACCTGATCCCCGACTATGTCACCAATATCCCCACCTGATGGTTCCTCTCCTGCTACTGCCATATGATCTCCCCCCAAACCATCACCATCATCATCATCATCATCATCATCTCCATAAGAACTCAATGAATCAGATGAGGAATCATCACTATCTCCCTTTAACTCACTAACTTCCTCAATATTTATATTCATGCCCTCATCTTCCTCCTCTTTGGCCACTACCACATCATCACCCACATCATCTCCCCTATTAGCTCTCCTTGATCCCCTCTCTCCTCTCCTACCTCATCCATGTCTACCACCAATCCGACCACCTCTTCTCCCACCCCTATTACCTTCATCACCACCTCCTCCATCCTCGTCTCCTCCATAATCTCCCTAAGAACCCTATTGTTGCCTCATCCACCATCCCATCCTCCCAACAATCAAAATTGTAGGATTTGTCAAAGGTGTAGGTTGGTGCGTTGCCCACCAAGTATCATATTGTGGACATGTACCTGATTAACTACACCTATACTCCATCCCCACTGCACCAGCCAAAGACTGTCAAACGTTGTATAGGAAACCTATGCATTGATATAAGGTCCCCAATCTGAGACCTCCCGAGTTGATCTTGCAAAATAAGTTGTAGTATGAGGCACAATCTACACCTCTCCAAACTGTCTCAATACTTGACTGGGAAGATGTACATCAATAATCCTCTGCAAGCTCACTGCCCATCCTATAAGATATCTCTATTATCTACAAAATGGTAGGTGTTGTGCATCATTTGTCCAGCCAGGGCAACCTAGATATGGCCTCCATGTAAAATGTTGCAATATGGAAACGACATGTCACCAATACAATGGGTTGGTTGAAAATTTTGCAAACTAGATACATTTACAAAATTGTGGTTTCAGGCACAGTGTGTGAGATTGAATCTCTCCTAATTTTTAAGGTAAGACTACCCCTTTAACTTACTACTCTACCTTTCTAGAACAAGTTACAACTTTTGATTTCTAATCTAAACTTGGGTGGTGCATCATCCTATCCTCTTCTTCAGGATAGATTTTATTTTCTCCTCTTTCTTTAGGAAAGAATTTACAATATAGAGCATAAATAATTCTTACAATTTAAATGTTACAAATTAACTCAAAATGTATGAATGATCAAAATACAAATAAGTAAAGAAGCAAAGTTTCCATAAAGGTCCAAAATCCTTCGTTGTTTCTCTAGGATTAGAAAGAGTGTTTAAGCTCAAAGTCTTAAAATCAATCTTGTCCTATCAACCTTTAATAACTTTTGTAACCCAAGGTGTTAACTTAAGAAAATCAAATTAAAGCACAAAGTCTTTATCTTGATTCCTTATTAAAACTTTTGATAATATTTTTTCAAAAATAATGAATAGGATCTCAAAGTCATCAAATCATAATCTTATTACACAAATGACAGAACAAAGCACAAAGTCCTTGAAATGCTATCTTACTACAATTCAACTAATTTTAATCTTGAAAGTACCAATATGAAGCTCAAAGTCTTCAAAATGATATCACTTTTGTCTATTCTTAATTCTAATAACAAGAGTTGAAATATGACACAAAGTTCACAAGCCAACACTTATCCTCCTCTTTAACAATATTTCCCCACAAAGCCTTTACTCAAACAAAATAAGATTTGATAAGAATACTCCTACCAAGAACACAATGAAGCCAACACAAAGTTTTATTGTCAAAGGTATCTTCTTATTTGAATAAGTTTTCAAAATAACAATAAGAACACCAAGTTTCACTTTTGTTCCTTACTTCAGTAGAGTTTTTTTGCATATAGATTAAAGATAAAAATTACAATAAGCAGCCTATTATCTTGTCTATTGAAGAGAATGAGAATACCTATTTATCAAAACCTCTTCACCAACAAGTAAATTGAATTCTTTCATAATGGCATCTTTCATGAAGAGGCTTCTGATTCTCATCCAAGAAAGTGCAAGGGAGGATCGATATCTTTCAATGATGTCCTTCCCCTTATCATTGCATTCTTTCTAAGCTTTCCTCGTATCTTTGACAAGTGCCCCCAAGGTGTTCATTTGATGTTAAAATATCTCCCTCTATTTAATATACACATCCCTTGAAGGGAGCACTCCATTATCAACTCGAACGTCCGATTGGAAATCATCTAACTTCAACCAAGAGTTGAAGTCCTTTTCATATGTGTCCAATTCTTGTGAGAAAAGATCTAAGGTTTTGTCAACTTCATACTTAACACCTTCTAAATTATTTATCAAAGTAACAACAGAGCTTATAAAATGAGTCCCTTGACTCATAAGCTTATCCATCCATTCACCAACTAATCTTCCTCGAGGATTAGTGAACTCAGCCTATCTAATGATTTGATAATCCCCTAAATAGGTGACAGGCTCAACTACCTCTGATGATTCGGTTATCTTGATCAAAACTTCAGTGAGTTGATCCACCTGTTTCTTGAATTTGTCTTTCTTATCCTTCTCTTCATTAAACATTGTCACAAGATGTTGAAAAGATGTTTGAGCATCCTCAACTGTACCTTGATGTGTTTGCTTGCCTAGATCAATCGTTTTGATAACATAATTAGAGGGTTGCACTTTATCCAAATCAGTGTCCAGAGGAGGAATGCCATTGCCACATATTTGTGCTTTGATTTATCCACTTTCACCCTGGATAGAGTCTTGGCCTTCTTCGTACCCTTGGACTTAACCGGCACTAACTGACTGAAATCGAGTCATCCAGAGAGATGGCTTGTTTCTTTCTCTCAGGAGTGTTAGTAATAAACTTATAAGCCATTGAGAGGGGGGGTGAATAAGTGCAAGCAAAAACAATAACACAAATATGATTGCCACTTTAAATAACTTAAAGCTTAATAAACATAAAAGAAATATCACTACATAAGCTAACACCCAATATATCAAGCTCCACATAACACAAAGATTTATACGTGGAAACCCAAAAGGGAAAAACCATGGTGGGAGTTAATTCCCACAAGATTCATTACCTGCATAATAGAAATCTTTGACCGATTAAGGTCTTACAAGTATGCCTAGTTAGGAGCGGACCCTGTTAGGAGTCACTCGGTTAAGGGATTTACCTCAGCCTTGTTAAAAGATTTGCCAACCTTAAAAGAGGATTTAGACTCAAGTTAATGAGCTACCCTGTTAGGGGATTTATAATTTCAAGCCTGTTAGGACCTACCCAAATAGGGGATTTTACTGCTGCAAGTGTTAGGAAAACAATAGTAAAATGATCTGCATGTAGCACCTCTGTGCTTGATAAGATCCACTTTAGTTCTGCTTAATACATCAATAGCACATCAATATAGAGCTTCTCAGATTACCGCACAATCAAACTCTCAATATTCGCTCACAATCTCATAACTCATCACACTTTTTATAAGCATCAACTTAGTCGGCTAACAACCTTAGAATAATTTCCTAGATTCAATGAATCTGGTCAATCTTGCACTACACGCTTTACTTATGTCGACCACCGACGTAATAACTCAAAAATAAAATATTATGTGTACCGGTTTACCGATCTTAGTGACTTTGTTCTACCGGTTAGACATTCTTCATGATTGACCGCTTTGTACAACATAGCCCGCTCATCTTGTTGAATTTGCCGCTGCAGTGTGAAACATAGCTACTTGATACAATCTCCAACACTCCTGCAAAACCACATCACCTAGCTCTTCATTGATCGCTCATATCGGTTGCTTGATTACAACTTTGTTCCCGTTTATCAGTTGAAGTCCTATTTGTCGGTTCACTGATAAATTGTCTCCTCTATCGGTTATGCTTTACCGGTTGGCCTAAAAGACTTAGATGACTATCAAAACATAGTTTCCATCAATGACAACATTTTCATCAATGACAACATAAAACAATTCATCAATCAACCTAATACATCAAAACATCATCATCAAGCCAACAGTTAGATACTAGCCATGGTGGCAGAAATATATCATCCTCCACTCTTGTAGTCAACACTTGTGATGCTAATTCTTGAGACTAAATACTTGTAGTAACAATGGGTGAAGTGGAGGTAACAATGATGGGTGGATTTTGAGCAATAGAAACCCTAGGGAGAACTTGAGTTTTTGACATAAACTTATCAAAATCTTCCAACATGGAAGAAGTAACCTTAGACAGATTAGGAAGGAAAATAATGTCATGAGGTGTGTCTAGGGAAGACTCACTAGTGAATGTGGAAAGAATGACATGAATTTTAGGAGCTTGGGAAGAAAATGAAATAGTATAACCAAAAGGAACAATGTCAAAAATTGTGATTGTAGTAGTACTTGTAACATCACATGACGCAGGAGGAATACCTTCTTGTGTCTCTTGATACTGGGAAGTACTTGGGATTTCAGGTAATCCCTCCTCGTTAAAGTCTTCTACTTCTTCATGCTCCTTTTCAGGTTCATCTTCTTGTAATTCTTCATCATCATCCTCATCAACTTGAGTCTCTTGGGTAGATGACTCCTCTTGATTCTTACCTTTAACCACTATGAATTTGAACTTGGGGCATTTGGAACCATAAAACCCTATCTATTCTTGGTCTTCAACTTAGAAGTCTTTCCCACAGACCCTGCAGTATCACCATCGGATCCAATCTGGAAAGGCTTCAATTGAAAACCATGCAAAGTTAACCAAACATTGGTATTGGCAAGGATGTTTTGGAACCTGACCCTTATTGAAGTGTTTTCCTTTTGGGACTGGATAAGAGGCAAAGGTGATCCGACAATTTTGTTCTTCTCATACATAGGATGTAGGATGTCTCCATCCTCAAGATCCTTAGGAACATCAACAAGATCAAAAAATTTAATTTGCCCTACTGTCAAACAGTAGTAGTCAAACCTTTGAATGTCCTCTTCATTTCTTCAATCAATCCACACATCTTCAATCTGGTGGACATGAGTGTAACTTTTCTTGGTTTTATTCTTCATACCCCTATAGTCAAAATGCTTTCTAGCTTTGAAGAATTTTATTGTTACTCTCCTCATTTCCTCTTCCATGGCTTGGGCCTTGTAGATAGAGTTGATGGAGTATCTCCCTATGGTGATGGAGAACTTTAGACCTGTCTTATGAGCTCCAAATTGACACTCACGAATTGATATCATCTAATGAGATATCTCCATGAAGATGATATTGTTTGATGGATACCTTGGAAGCATGAAGGGTTCTCTATCAAAACATCCAATCCCGAGATATGTGAATGTAGGGAACTGCAAAAAGATACAACCATATTGATTTACTACATTTCAAGCCTCATCTGACACTTTCTTGTTTTGAAGATCCTTATCAAACATACACATATAATGGGCAAAGAAAGCATCATTGACTCTCCTAAAATGATGCAAACTCTCCTTGAGAGTTAATTGGGTGAAGTATTGATAAACAAGAACCTAGCTCCTATCACTTGTAGTAGATAGACCTGGAAAATGCCTCATTGAGCCAGCTGCATAAACAAGATATGAAGTCATGTAGAACTTCAAGGTGGTAGGAACTTTGGTCATTTTCTCACACAACATATCTACAATCTGCTTGCCCCAGTAGATTTGCTTCTTGTTTTGCCTAATGATGTGAATGTACTGATACATTCACTTGTGATAAGTGTTTGAAGTTGGGTGCCATTTTACTCTACTGAGAAGAGTAATGAGATCATTGACTTCCTCAATGAAGTCACTACGAGGAAGAGTCTCAGGCCATCTTTCAATTGTAGGCCTAGGAGTCTTCAAGCAATTGTCATTGATGTTCTTCTCGCACTTATCTGAATTATTATCATAATAGGTCACTGTCGATTGCATGTCAATGTTAGCATATTGATCTATTGGCGGGCACTTGAAAATTGTATCAAAGAAGTCATCATGAAGCTTGATGAGAGTCTTTTTCCCTTCTGCATCCATCATTGATCTAGTTGTAGGATCATATATGTTAGCTATGACTAACACAAACTCAATATTCTACGTTAACATGGGAAAGGTCGCAACTAAATGAATTCCACTATTTATGGTGGGCTCCATCTCGTAGGACATCGACGACTCTCTAACTCTTTTCAAAAAATCTTCAAGATCTACATGTCCAATTTTTGTATCTCTGATATTGTCAATGTTTGATGATACGAAATAAGGAGGAAAAATTGGATGAATCTCTTGCTTTTTGAACTTCATTGTTCTCTTACTCAGTGATGGCTCCGTCATTTGAAAACAATTGCACTGCAACATTGAAAAGATCATCACCATATTTGAGTTGATTAGCCTCCATTCATGGATACAAAAATCCCATTTTGGTATAAAAAAAATCTCTGATTGATCACAGATTGGTTAAAAACCACCAATTTGTAAGTGTGTGATTCAAGTGCAATTCAGGGTTCTAAGTCCGATTAGCACTTAAAATAATGAAGAAAGCAAAAGCAGTGCATATCGGACTTATAAGTCCAATTTTTATCTATGGAAAAATATAAACAACAAACTTAGGTGTATATTGGGTTTGTATCCCCGATATACACTAAGGGAAGATTAAGAAATAGAAATGTGCATATCAGACTTGTATTCCCGATATACACCATATAATGGAAACAAACCTGTACAAGGTGCGGGTCGGGGTTGTATCCTCGATTTGCACTTGAAAGGATTGATTTTGTGCAAGTCAAATACATGACCCTGACATGCACCTATTTGGGCAACACTTAACAAAAATAGTCAAATGTTGGTGGTGTTGGTTGGATTTATCACTCTGACTCGCACCTAAGAGAGGGATTGTGGTTGGAGCCAGGGTGATAAACCTGAGCAACACCATAGTAAGTAGAGAAAATGTAATGGTGGGTGGAAAGATTGTGGCCCTGCCACACACCATGGAGTAAAGCTTTGGTGGATGTTGAGGTCACAATCCCGCCATCCACCATGGAAGGGCACAGTTAAAAAAGAAACAAAAGAGATATGGATTGGGTTTGAATCTGACACACATCGGAGCCAAATCTTTGGTGTGTACCGTGTTCAAAACCGGAATCCCATACCATAGGTTAGGGCTTCGATAAAATAAAAAGATAAAATGAAAATGCGGGTTTGAATACCAAAAATATACATTGAAGCAAAAATTCGATGTATGTTGTTTGTATTTAAAAACTCGACAACAATAAAGAAAAGATTACTGAGCAAAAACATACCAGGGGAAAGACGAAATCGATCTCAAGCTAGAAAAACCTCTACGCCTTGTGAATCACTATGCAAATAATGAAGAAAGAAATATCTAAATTGATAATAAAGGAATAAGAAACCTGAATGAAATTAAAATCCTTAAAACATTAATTACCAATAAGTGATTCATAATGGTGTGAATCAGAATTATAAGTCCGATTTGCACCAACATAACCTAAGAGGTGTAAATTGGACTTACAAGTCCGATGTACACCTAAAAAGGACTAATAAGTGCAATTTTGGGTTTAGAATCCGATTTTTCACCTAAAGACTCAAAGTGGTGTAAAGTTGGACTTTAAACCCGATATTAAACCAAAAAAAAAAAAACTCACTTTTCAGTTAAAATTTGAATTTTAACCAATAAGATGAGATTTTCAAAATTGAACACTAAGTATTTAAGGATGAGCAAGGTGACAAAAAAGCCTCAAAAACTTAACTTTAGAGAAAAGATGACAAATTTAGGAAAAAATCATAAGGGGTTATCTTGTTTTTTCACAAAACAAAAACAAGGATAACACAATGTATATCTCATACCCCTTTGTTGAATGGCACCCCCATACCGGTAAGCATAAGGCTCCTCGGCCTGTAACTCTACATGAACCATTAGCTCGAACCCTGCAATGTGCTCCTATGCCCAGACTTGAAGGAGCATAACACCACAATTGATTGATCGAGCACCCAAATAAACAATTATATGCATTTAATTATATAACATCGCCAAGACACAAGGACCCCATGCATATACCCTACTTGATGCAGGGGCTTCAAAATGAGCATTTTCTATTTTTCCTAGATTTAGTAAGTTGATTTTTTAGTTATTTTCGAACTCATGTTTGTTATTAGTTTTTAAAGTTGGCAATTTGTGTTGAAGTTATGATTTTTAGATATTTTTAAAAGTTTCTCATGATTTTTTAGATAAGTTTGGAAATTACCAAAAAATGACAAGTTTTGAAAGTTGTGAAAAATTGTCAAAAAGGGTAATTTCGAATTACTATAGATTGTAATTTCTTTGGGTTGTAGAAACATTTTTTAGAATAATAGTGAAGGAAAAATTGATCCATTCTGGTGTCTCTTTGTGTTTTCATTAATCATTTTATTTATGTTCCAAATTGGCTACATCATCTGGTATCAAAGCGGGAAGATGGCTACGAGAGGAAGAGGAAGAGGAAGTCTTCCCCAAATGCATAGAGATATGTAAAATATATAAAGACAAGTAGCATAGCTTGTAGACATGATAGAACATCAAGGAATAAGAGAAAATAATTTTGAGGAAGAAAGAAGACAAAGAGGTCTATATTAACATGTAGATTATGAAGAAGAAGAACAATTAGAGTGTTGAAGAAAGGATGCCCAGAGCATTGGAAGGACCAAATGAAAATGATGAAATTAAAATTGAAGTTTTTGATTCTACTGGTAGTCTCAAACGAAAGGAGCTATTAGATTAGTTAAATAGTAGTATGGAGAAATTCTTTGAGTGGAAGTCTATGGCGGAGGAAAAGAAGGTTAAATTTGCATGCACCAAGTTGAAGGGTCATGCAATTATCTGGTGGGATCATTTACAAAAGGAACGAACTAGTAAAGGAAAAGATAAGATCAAGACTAGGAACAAGATGGAGAAGAAGTTGAGAGAAAAATTATTGCACATAGATTATGCACAAACCCTTTTTCGTAGCTTTCAAAATTTAAAACTTAATTTATCTACTGTACAAGATTATACAAATGAGTTTTACAAGCTGTCCATTTGTGTGGAATCAAGAAACTGATGAGAAAATGGTTGCTAGGTATGTAAATGTTCTTAAATTTTCTATTCAAGATGAATTGTACATCCATTGAGTTAGCAGTATGAAAGAGGTTTACCAATTGGCTCTGAAGGTAGAGGAAAAATAAAGCAAACAGTATTTTCAAAGTAATAGAGGAGGAAAAAGAGGTACTAAATATCCATTATAGGTTGATTTAAATTACAATCAAGGATAATTGTCTCAAGGAGGAGACAAATTAGATGATACCCAACATGAAATGCAAACTCAACAACAAGGAAGAGGGTTTTAGAGGGGCAGAGGTTATAATGGTGGTAGAGGTTGGGAAAATCCACAAAAGCCTTTTGTTGCTTTAATTGTGGAGAAGAAGGCCACAAAGCATTTGAATTTTCAAATTATAGCATGCAAGAAAGAACTCAACAAGGATCACCCAGGTTGAAATTGGCTCAAGTTGAGAATACAAAAGTAGAAATTAGATCTCAGGTTTCACCGGATGTATGAGAAAACCTCATGATGAGAAGGACCATGGTAATTCCAAAGAGGGAGAAAGTATGGACTAAAATTTTTGATAACTCATGGGTTCGAACCAATATCTTTCGAACTAGATGCACTTTAGGAGGAAAATTATGTCAAGTAATTGTTGATGGAGGTAGTTGTGAGAATATGGTTTCTAGAGAAATGGTAGATAAATTAAACTTGTATTGTGAAAAAGCATCCCCATACCTATCATATTGCATGGTTCAAAAAAAGGAAATGAACTCATTGTTGATAAGAGATGTCTAATTAAATTTTCCATAGGACGTATGGTGTGATGTCATTCCCATGGATGCATGTCACATATTGTTGGGGAGGCTATGGCAGTACGATAGGAAAGTTATTCATGATGGTGAGAAAAACAGACACACCTTCTGGAAGGATGGATCTAAAGTAGTTTTGTTGCCTCTTAAGGATGAAGGAAAAGGTGAGACTATGTTATCTAAAAGAGAACCCGTGCAAGAAATGAAGGTAATAGGTTTTTGTTATGCCTTGATGATGCAAAGAGAAGAAGGTTAAGAAATACCAAAAGCAGTTCCTTTGGAGGATGTTCAAGATTTTATATATTACAGTGCAACTAGAAATGAAGATGAGGATGTTGAAGTAGCAACAAAGGAGAATGAGGTAAACAATTTTTTTTTTCAATTTTATTAAAGATTAAATGCATGTAGAAGAAGATCCAAAAGGAAAATAGTGGACAAGAAGGTAGTTTATATTTAGCAAGGTCAATGTAATAGATATTTGGTACAATGGGAAGGATTATCACTAGCAGATATCACCTGGATTATAGAGTGGGAGTTGAAGGAGTTGGATCAAGGCGAGTGGAAACAATTTGAGGACAACAAATTGCAAGAGCTGTGTTCTTTTCAACCAGAGGAGAATGTTGTAGGGGCTTCAAAAAGAGCATTTTTTTGTTTTTTTCTAGATTTTAGAAAGTTTTTTTTTTACTTATTTTCGAACTCATGTTTGTTATTAGTTTATAAAGTTGACAATTTGTGTCAAAGTTGTGATTTTTTAGATATTCAGTGAATGGTTTTTTAGATAAGTTTGGAAATTACCAAAAAATGACAAATTCTAAAAGTTGTAAAAAATTGCCATAAAGGGTAATTTCAGATTACCATAGATTGTAATTTCTTTGGGTTGTAGAAACAATTTGGAGAAGAATAGTGAAGGAAAAATTGATCCATTCTAGATTCTCTTTGTGTTTTCATTAATCATGTCATTTATGTTCTAAATTGGCTACATCACTGCCCTCCCCAATCATCCTTGCCAACACCCTCCCCCAACCCACCGAAAACCCATGACTCTGTCGATCTGGAACCATAGTACTTGCTATCAAACTGCATAAGACAATGTTGACATCATCATACTCTCTCATCATATGATCCCAACTAATCTCATATAGTGCCTTAATGCTAAGCTCATGCATCTGACACTCATAAAACTCACATAAAGCAATGATCCCCAAGCGATGATCATATGTGACCCTCTCCCCATGGATAGGAATGTATAGAATCCTACACACATCCTCAAGTGTCATTGATGCCTCACCAGTTGGAAAATGCAACAAATAGGTCTTCAAATGTCATCTCTCAAAAAGAGCAGTGATCAAGCCCTTGTTTGTCGTAACCTCGAGCATTTACATAATATGATAGAGACCAACCCACTAGAAAAATGTCTGCTCCTCATCGTCCAACTGATGATGCAATACAAAGCCCCTAGGCCTAGTTTGTCGTGTACCAACATTGGAAGCATAGCTTGTAAAAACATGTTATCATAAATCTACCCAAAATCATCAAATTCCTAATGTTCAAGCTAAAATTTGGTCCCAAATTGAATTTTTTTTGCAAACATTACAAATGCAAAAATTACAAAATTGATAAACAATCAAATGTGAAATACTTATTCATTTTGCGAAACACTACAAACATATGCGAAATGATTGCTATGCATGCAAAACATTAAATATGTATGTGTATATTTATGAGCACAAATGCAAAAATTATCAGTCGTATGTAGAAAACTTACAAATGTGGAATGCAAAACACACATGTTAAATAAAATTAACAAATGTGAAATTTTTGACATACATAGGCAAAATTCAAAAGTTTTTGATCTCAAGCACAAAAATTTCAACAAATGAAAGTAGGAAAAATTTGATAAGATAGGTAAGGGTACCTACCATGCCACTAGTGCCCTCTAGTCAATGATATGATCTGACTCGCTCAGACAAGTGTTGTCGTGTTCCAATGCCTGCCATCACTCGCAGAATGCTCAAAAATCACTTTGAATGCTCCAATCTCCTAGATTAAAAATGAACCAATTGAACCCCAAAATTCATATTTATAACCAATTTGGAGCCAAAATTAGGGTTTTCCCATCCTTATGGTTGCGGTCAAAATCAACTTTGAATGCCTTGTATGTCAGTCAAATGAGCTCGAAACTTCACCAAACTGAAAATATGTAATCCTGATCACATTATCGTTAAATTGATCTTCATTTACAAATTTTTTGACCAATTTCCCGAGGGGGAACAATTATACCCTACCACCGTCGAGGCAAAAATTTTCACTTTTTCTTTGAAACAACTTTACTTCGAACATTGTCTCAAAGAGGGGTAAAATGTAGACACTCAAAATTGACTTGTCACTAACATCGCTAATTATTCTTCTGTATTAATTATATAAATAATTATTAAATTAATCTAATTTTGTTCTTTTAAATTAATATTCATCATTTCTCATCATAAATTAATTATTCGATTTCTATCTTAGTCATTGTTGGGTGAAAATTTTGTAAACTAGGGAAGTTCACAAAATTGTGGTTTCAGCCACAGTGTATGAGATTGAATCTCTCCTAATTGTAAGGGAAGGCTCCCCCTTTTTCTTACTACTCTCTCTATTTGAAACACAATTTTAACTATGAATCCTATTCTAAACTTGGGCGATGCATCATCATATTCTCTCTTTAGAATAGATGTTATTTTGTCCTCTTTTTTTCTGGAAAGAATATACAATGCAGAGTAGTAATGATTAATAAAACTTCAAAGTTATAAATAAATAACTTAAATTATGTGAATGAAAATACAAATAAAGAAGAAAAGTTTATGTGAAGGCTCAAAGTCCTTCGTTTCTTTTCTGGGACAAGAAAATAATGTTCAAGCTTAAAAACCTGTAATCACTATAATCCTATCAACCTTTTACAAATACTTTTATAACCCACAACATGTACTAAGATAAAAAAAGGAAAGCACAGAGTCTGTATCTTGATATACTATTACAATTTTAATAATCTTTTCTTGAAAATAATAAAGTGAAGCTCAAAGTCTTCAAATTACTACTTGTGTGCACAAAGTGTGACTTGATAAAATAAACAAATGGTTAGTGACACACCAATAGAACATTATATATAAAAGGATTAATTTGACAAACAATCTAAGCATGTAATGAAAAACTAGAATGAATAGAGTGCTCTGCAAGTAGGGTTGACATGGACACCCAGCGATCCTGCGGGTGGAGGAGGCGTAAGACCTCCTCCACGGTGGTAAGATTTGTTTCCTTATTCCTTTCATTTCCTGACCATTTTTTTGAGGCAGGTGCAGTTATTGCAGGTACGAGGGAGGGTAGAAGCAGTTAATGCTCAATGGAGGCGGGGGTTAATGGGGCGGACACAACCCATGTGCCCTTTACTAAAGTTGTCGAGGAAGCAATCCTTGGCAAGTCCTTCCGAGATGCAATTGCTGGTGATGTTGTGCAGGTCTCGCAAGAGGCTAAATTATCTCTGGTAAGTGCTTCATCTACAGACTGCAATGGCAGAGACAGAGGACGAGGTAAGGACCCTGCCTTGGCTCCTTGTACTTTCTCTATCTTTCCTAATGATGCCATGGTTGATGCCCTAGAGCTTGAAAATAAAAGACTCCAAGACATTTCTATTTTATTTGTTGTAACTAATGTGGATAAATGTCCAGCGAGGAAATTTCTTGATGATTGGATGAAAAATGTATGGATTAGAAAGCTAGGTTTCAATTTTTCTTTCTGTAAAATGATTCAAAAATGTCTTTTAGTTATATTCTTTAAGGATAATAAATCGCAAGTAGAGGTTCTACATAAACAATTATGGGTCGTTGGCCAAACCACTTTCAAGGCCCTCAAATGGTCTTTTGATGCGATTAATGAAGAAATTCTGGCTATATCTTGCCCTCGATGGCTGCCAATTAAGAATTTACCTCCCATTTTTTGGAATTTTATCCTATAATTGCTTGATCCGATAGGAAAAGTAGTTAGAGTAGATCATTCAAAGAATGTTGTCCCCAATCTAGATGCCAAAGTCTTGATATCTATCAATCTGGGAGTAGACATTCCCAAATTTCTTGACATTAAACTGCGGGATGAATCCTTCACCTGCATTCTGGAAACCCTAGGGGGTCTGAATTCGTGCTTCCTTTGTAAAAGGGAAGGACATGTTAGGCGCTCTTGCCCTATTCTCTCTAAAAGGTCTAAACCTATCGCTAACCCGCATGGGTTTGGCGGGAATAAAGGTGGCCCTGCTCCACCCAATTCTTCATTTAAGACTTTGAATGAACCATCTGTTAAAGATAAATTGGATTTGCTCAGCAAAGCCATTAATAATGCAGTTGCTAGCTTCCCTAAGACTTAACCTGTTGATCCCCCTAACTTTGATAGCATTCCAACTTCAGCCCCTTTAATGCAGAACCCACCCCCCCCCCCCCCCCCAACTCAGCGGTTTCTACAGTTGTCTCTAAGATGGAAAAAATTGATGACTCTGGCTTCCAGGTGGTCTCAAGGAAAAATAAAAGGTAAAAGAAAGAAAGAATGCCCAACAACTGGCCCAAGAAAAAACTAGGGCCAGAGGGCAACAAAATTTCCAGTCGGCCAAACCAGGCATAGTGCAAGAGGGTCTAGTACCCATCCAAAGGAGGTGACAAAGACCAGCCCCCGCAAGGACTCTCATGTCAAGACAATAGTCAGGACTTTTGAAGGAATTGATCATGGAGATGATGCTAGTAGGAGTAGGGATGCAACCCCCCTTGCCCTTGACGATCCTCAATCTTCTCTCACAACATGTCAATCCCATGCTGGGGATAATCCATTCGACCCGACACTTGTGCAGAACGATTCGTTGGACCCTCCAAGGAATGAGGATTGCTCCCCTCATCCTATCCTCATCACGTCCCTGACCCTTGCTCCCATAAAAGCTTATTTGTTGATTGATGATGATAATGTCCTTTATGAGATTATCCTGGCTGCTCCAATAGTCGTCAACACTAGAATCCATTACGCTCCTGAGATAGGAATATCGAAAGGGGATTCCCAGGAAGATGCCTCCTCAGTGGACATTGATGAGTTTGAGGTGGAAACTGATTTAAGATCCAACTTGTCGACTGAGGAATTAAAGGATGCAGATATCACAAATGAGGAAATCTCAGAGGGTGAAGCACTCACCAGAAGGAAAAGAGGGAGGCCATTAGGTTCTAAAAATAAACTCTCATGCACACAAAAAATCTAACCAAAAGGCGAAAATCCCTAAGTGCTTTAGTAGCTTCAAGGCTGACAAGAATGATAAATAATTATCTGTTCTCCATGAAATGTCTATCCTGGAATATCCAGGGGTTAGAATCCCCTGACAGGAAATTTATGGTGAGAAGAATGCTGAGTAGTCATAAGGATTTGGACTTTGTCCTTCTTCAAGAAGTTAATGCTATTAACTTCACCTTAGAGATCAATCTTAACTTCATATGGAACAACTCCCTCAAATTCTTTACTAAACATGAGAAAGGCAAAGGAGGGGTTGTCATTCTTATTAACCCTAATTGGAAAAACTCTATCCTTTGCTCCAGAGTCTCCCCTTGTAATAGAGCTGCTTGGGTTACTTTCCAATATGAAGATTCTTCATTCGGGCTGTGCAACATATATGCCCCCAATGACTACAGAGATAGATCTGAGCTCTGGAATTGGTTTGCTTCTCTTCCTGACATCCCATGGATCCTGGGGGATGATTTCAATATGGTCGAACACAAGGATGACAAATCAGAAGGAGTTGCAAATGAGTGGAAAGGTGGAGAAAATTTTCATAGGGATAGAATGAAAAGCATGAAGAAATTGTTTGACCCATTAGAAGGATTCAAACATGTTCATAAGGGCATATGGTATATGTGATGCTAAAAATGTTGTTAGTATAAGAGGAATACACATATAATGAGACAATAAAAACATAATTGAAAAGCTTAATTGAAAACTAAATCGAAGATGCAAACCATAAGCCTTCCTTGAAATGTCCCATTTTCCTCTATTCTTGAGGACCTTGAGGGTGTTGGAATGATGGGCTCTGAGTGGAGCAATGACCTTCAAAGTGGCAACTCAAGAGTTGAGTAGCTATTTGATCATGTTTGACTATAGAGATGATATGAAATGCATGATTCAAGAAACTAGATTAACATGCTATGATAAATCCAAAATCTAATTACTAGATAATTGAAATGCAATTTTCCTATAGTAACAATGCCTAAATTGATATGAGATGGGATCCATATTTCTCCAAAATGAAGGGTATTTGTAGGAATTCCAAGGCCAAAGCTGAGGTGGCAGGAATTGACGGTCCAGATTTGATCTAAAGATATCAAGGACCAAGATTGAGGAAGTTGGAGAAGAGGTTGGAGGAAGGGACACTTGTCATCTCTGTGGTGACAAGTGTCAAGGAGCCTTGCTCATGAGAGGGCAAGTGTCCAAGGGAGGAGACATGTGGCAAAAGTGCCATGTGTCTCAAGGAGAGAATATTCACACCATGAGAGGTTAGGATAAGGAGGTTAGAATGTGCAAGATAGGATAGGTTTAGTTAGACCCAAGATTAGATTGAATGGGTTAAGTTAGGGGATGGTTAGGTTGGGTGGTTAAAGTTAGGAGCCATGTGCTCATTTGAATTTAGAAATTCAAATAATAGAAAAATGGTAATTAATCTCAACAAACTTGAGTTTGTTAATCTTAATTAGGGATTAGAAGAATTGATTAGTATGGGGAGACATTAATTAATTGAGAATTAATTAATCAAAGGGGATGTGAGATGAGCTATATAAATAAATCATTTAGATTTATTTACTAGTAGATGAATAGAGAAATAAATAAAATTGCTTGTGAATTCAATTAATTGGGAAGGGGAATTAATCAAATAACTGCGTATTTAATTAACTATTTTCAGACCATTTTTAGGTGTATACATTTCCCCCCTCTTTGAAGCGATGTGTGACGACGCGTTGGTTCAAAGAAAACTTGATTGATGATGTTGCTGATATTGATTCTGATAGGATGCAGATTCGATCTTGATTGGATGCGGATTTGGTTTCGATGTGATACTGATTTGATTTGGAGATGATAAATCTCGATATGATGCCCCTGACTCTGATTGATAAAAATTGATGCGAGGATGCCCCCTCGGGAGATGAATCGGATAATTTTTGAATGTTTTTGAATTTTTCGCAATTTTTTTATTTTTTTGAAATTTTTGAAATTTTTGCGATTTGTAAATTTTAATGATTTTCTAATTTTTAGAGTCAATCCGATTCATATCCCGATAATAAATTTGAAAATATTGTCCTGCCAGGTTGATTAGTTGATTAGATGATTAACAATAAGTGGAATAAAAATCCCACTTAAATGCCCCATTATGAGTTTAAAAAGGTGAATTCATTTTTCCACTCCTCATTTGTGCACTGCAGTTGTTGGAGAAAAAATGCTCTGGAGGAAGGAAATGGCAATCTCGTATCACCAGCATAGGTTCGAGCGAGTTCAGCGATATGAGTGTCCTCCGGCATACGGTCCATCGATACGTACTTTGAGAAAACCCAACTTTGTTGATTTTTAAAAAAAAATTAGCTGTTAGCATAAAAAATTATTTTTTAGCATTTTTGTCAGATGGGTTGGGAAAAAATTGCATTTTTGAGATGGGTTTTTGAAAAAGTGAAATGGGTTTTTTTTGGTTTTTTTACAAAATTTTCACTTTGCATCTCAAAAATTTATTATTCATGCATTTTTCAATTTTTGAAAGGGAGAGGGAAAAGGTGGGGCGATGGAGGCCCAACGGCGGCCACCACCGGCACTGCGGGCATCGTGGGCGGCACCACCGCGGTTGCCGCGGGTTTTTTCGCGATTTTTTATTTCGATGAGTTAATTTGATTTTTCGATTCTTCAAATTTGCTGTCAATTGGATTTGATTTTTGAAAGGGTAAGATTTGATTTAATTTTTTGATTTTTGATAGGGTAAGATTTGATTAGCTATCTAATTGATAAAATTAGATGCTCCTGATTGTTAAATTTGCTGATCGGTTCTGATTATCTCGATACATGCGCGAGATGAGATAAGATTGATAATGACCTCATGATAGATGAACGTCATTGATAGGGGTCGAATGAGATTTGATAAAAATCTCAATTGAGCAAAATAGACTGATAGATAGATTGATTTGATAGATAGATAAATCAAGAAACTGATATGATGAAGTGATTTGATTGCAAGAGCACTTTAGCATTCTTCAGTCTCGGGAGTGTTTCCCGAAGACATGGATGCTGATACCCCGCCTCAGTCAGGCGAAGCAAGATCACATTAGCAGATGTGGTCTGTCTTCCCTTCTTGACATACCTCGACCTATGATAAATCGGGAATTACTGACAGCTTTAGCAGAGCACTGGCATAGTGAACATAACACGTTTCACTTGTCGACTGGAGAGATGATGGTGACACCCGAGGACGTCTACCAAATTTTGCGGATCCCTGTAATGGGTGATTTAGTATATTATGATCTTAGCAAGCAGGGTGGGACAGAGGCACTTTGTCGCGTGTTTGAGGATGACAAGATCGGCGGGTATGATATTGCGTGGCAGGAGATGTTAGAGCTAGGGTATGCCACGTTACCGACTATGCTTGCTGGATTTATTGGAGGCTTCCTTTGTCCTGATCATAGGTCAAAGGGATTATCTGTTGAATGGGGTCATCTGCTTGAGCAAATGGTGACAGAGGGGACCCAATTTTCATGGGGATCATGTATGTTAGCACACTTGTATCATGACTTGCACCGAGTTGTGTACCAGGGATCAGTTGTGTTATTAGCAGGGGTGACTTTGCTTTAGATATGGGCCTGGGAGCATTTACCTATCGCATGACCATTGGCAGACAGAGAGAGACCTGTAGGCAAACCTTATGCTGACGGGTATCCTAGTGTCATTGTTCAGCGAAAGCTCGACAAATTAGAGTATAGGGGACGGACCTTCTATGACCTAGATACTATGATATGGAGGCCATACAGGGATTGCGAGATTTGGCCCGAGGATGCAGCAGAGATGCCATATGTATTCATGACGCGATATCTGATTGGCTCGACACCTTATGTCATCGAGCAATTCCTTTGTATGAGGGTGTTGAGACAGTATGGCAAGATACAGGGGATACCACAGGGTATAGCTCATTATGCTCATCGGAGATTGGATGTGGCTGCTTGGGGGCCTTCTATTTCATATGACCATGCCTACGCAGAGTATCGATCATTGGGGCCTATGGATTGGGATTATCTTCTAGGTGTGATGGATAGCAGGATGACACATGAGTACCTCGTGCATTGTATTGTACACAGGTTTCCGAGGTTGACACGTCCGGATGAGCCAGAGCCATTGTTAGATGAGGATGATGAGAGGCCACGACGCAGAGCTCCTAGACGACAGAGGGATGGTAGAGACATAGATGATAGCGAAGATGGAGATGGATATGGAGGAGATGCAGGAGATCAGGGTGCTGGGGATGATGGTGGAGGAGATGATGATGGGGGGATGGGGGAGATGATGATGAGGGAGATGGTCGAGTAGTGGCAGTGGTAGCAACAAGCACACTAGGAGCTAGCAGTTCCAGATCTGCTAGGGATGTATATACATATTGGATGGCCTGGGTGGTTAGACGCAGGAGATTAGGTCTAGGGGATCAGGAGCATCAGGTTCTAGAGCAGGAGGCTCCCCTGGTTGAGCAGGTACCTATGACAGTATCATGGGCTGAGCAGCCACAGGCAGAGGCACCTTGACGGATCCTCATTAGGACGCTGTCACATCAGCAGCAGGCTCAAATTATAGACCTACAGGCTCGGGTTCAGCAGCTAGAGAGTCGACTAGCAGAGAGGGACTCTCAGATGGCCCAGCTAGAGACTCATATGGCTTCTCTCCTAGTCGAAAGAGACGCGGCTATGGATAGGTGTCGATAGGCTAAGACACAGGTACAGTTGTCAAGAGGGTCTACTTCAGGGAAGAGCGCTCTAAAGATGATGCACCAGGGGATCCGAGAGGCTGAGTATTACAGGACATTATATTTTACTATTGTTCCTCCTGAGCGGAGGGCTCCAGGATTTTCACAACTGAGTAGGAGATCAGGACAAAGCCAGACTGAGAGATCGAGGAGTGACAAGGCCACTTCAGAGAGCTCCCCCAGGTGGGGACTTAGGTACAGGGGTACTAACTAGTGCTACTCTACCTGCTGCATCAGGACAGAGTTCTGCTCCACGTCCGAGTGGTCACACTGATATGGGACATTGATCTATTTATGTACACACCTTTTTGTGATGAGATATTGATTATTCCTGCGATGTATATTTGTGATGTATCTCATATATTTTGTGATATCATTGTACCTTGGACATTGATCTTGTTTTGATGATATGATATGCAGTCGATCCTATTCGTTCTACACGACCTATGAGATGATGGATGCATTCTATTTGTATATGATTATGATGTGCAGTTACTTTCATGATGTATGCTTGATGTATGCTTTAATTTCTATATGCTTATGAATTCTATATGATGAATATATGATGATGCAGTATTTACATGATATATGCAAATGCAAATATGTATGGTGATGCTTATAATTTCTATGTGATGTTTGTGCGATTGCAATGCTTTCTATGTTTATGATATTTTTTTATGATTTCTCATGCATGTTAATATGAGATGGATGCAATGCAATGCAAAGGTGTTATTTTATATGATTTGAGATTTGATGAATGCCATGCAATGATCTTACTAAATGAATGAATGATTTGATGCTTTATATGAATGATGCCTTGGTATGCAATGGTTACATGAGATGAACTAACTTATCATGCAGGATGAATGAATTGATTATTTTTGTTATTGTCCAATGTACTCAATCACGTAATAAGAGAGATAACATCATGTTAGCTTTGGCCTTGGAAAAGATGAGCATTGTGATCCCATGCAGAATGAAATGCAAATCTATCTTAAAATGCAATGCAATGCAATGATCGGATCGGTCATGGAGTCATTACTTTGTTTCATCATTGAGCCTTTAAAATGTGGAAAGTGAGTGCAAACATTAATGGTATAATTGAACCATGATGACCTGAGCACTACTTTCCTGGGTTTTGATAGTGCAAGTTAGCACAAGCATCAAGGTATAATTGAACCAAGATGACCAGAGTGTTGCTTGCGTAAAACAAGCAGTATTAACCATTTCTATATGCAAGTCCAAAATGTCTTCCATGATATTCTGATGATCATTTCCTTATACAACTTTGCACATATTAATGATTAATTTACAAACAGTAGACAAGAAAAATATCATGTTCCTTCCTCGTTCCTCTAGTCAAAGACATCCTGGAGTTACTCAGAAATCATGATAGCGAAAATCAAAATAAAATAATTGAACCATTATTGCCAAAGTGTTAAAATCATGAGTCAAGATATATCATCCATTGATATGTGTTTTGTCATGTTTAGATTGATATGTGATAGTTAATGGTTGACAATGTGATCTTATGTTCAATGTTGGATGTATCTCAGTTTTTCACTTGACAAGCGTTGTCTGACTGTTGTTCTACCTGTTTTGATTAAACTCAAAATGATTGCAACTTTCTGCCCCCAACCAGGTTCAGGATTTTGCCCCAGCCTAGAAACAAGCCTTATTATGATATAGTCAATGATCCAAACCATGATGAGAAATCACCTGGGATGCCTGCATATGTACAAAAGGCTTTATGATGAATATGAACAGTGCTGACGGAAAAGAATGCAAGTGGAAGAATGCGGGAACCAATAGATGACAGAGCTAGCTGACAGATAGCGCCTGTTTGCCAAGTTTTCACCATCTGTTTTTATTGCACTTTTTCTCATATTTGATTTTTTTTTGTTTTTTTTTTGCTTTTTCACTGTTTGGGGATTTTTTGCTTTTTCACTGTTTTTGGATTTTTCTGTTTTTTCACTGTTTTTGGATTTTCTGCTTTTTTTGATGTTTTTGGATTTTTCAGACATAAAACTTCTTCAGATGCATGCTATTGATGGGTTCCTCGAGCTGATCTCAATCTTGTGTTGATAGCTGATATGCCCCTAACCCAAATACTGTTGTGACCACAAATGGACCTAACCAGTTTGGTTCAAATTTTCCTTTCTTTTCTCGATCTGACTGATTTCGTGGATTTTCCTTTAGTACTAGTTCTCCAACTTGAAAGATTCATGGTTTGACCTTGTGATTATAACTTCGGTGCATTCTTTGTTGATATACCTTTAAATGGTCAAAGGCATTTTGTCTTCATTCCTGGATCAGTTCTAACTCTTATAGTCTAGACACTCTTTGTTCTTCATCTGGGATGAGACCTTTTAGTGATACACGTAGAGAGGGAATCTCTACTTCGATAGGCAATATGGCTTTTGATCCGTATACAAGAGAGAAAGGTGTGGCACCTGTTGGTGTGCGGATACTGGTGCGGTAGGCCCAGAGAGCAGGGTTTAGTTGAATATGCCAACTTTCCCAGCATCGTTCATTGTCTTTTTGAGGATTTTCAGAATAGTTTTGTTAGATGCTTCTACCTGCCCATTCCCTTGTGGATAATAGGGTGTGGAGAATCTATGTTGGATATTAAACTTCTCACATAGCTCTTGTACATCCTGATTCTTGAATGGTCGCCCATTATCAGTGATAATGGTCATTGGTATTCCATAGCGACAAATGATGTAATTCAAGATGAATGCAACAATTTGTTTTACTGTGATATTTGTGAGAGGTACTGCCTCAATCCATTTTGTAAAATATTTTGTAGCTACAAGGATGAATTTGTGACCATTTGATGAAGAAGGATTTATCTTTCCTACTAGATTAAGACCCCATTGACAAAAAGGCCAAGATGTTGCCAAAGCATGAAGTTCTTGTGCTGGTGCATGGATCAAGTTCCAATTGATCTGACATTGTTTGCACGTTCTAGCTATCTGAAAAGAATCTCGTTCCATAGTCAACCAATAATAGCCCAAGCGTATGAGTTTTTTCGAAAGGGTAAGACCACTTGAATGAGTGCCACAAATGTCGTTATGGACTTCCTTTAAGGCCTTCTCAGATTCTTCTTGTTTGAGACATCTCAAAAGAGTACCATCTAGACCTCGTTTAAATAGGGTATCTGCGACAAGAGTATAATGGGAGGATTGGCGAATAAAGTTTCTCTTTTGATTTTTCGATAAGTCAGGAGGTAAGATGTTATCTTTTAGGTATGTGTAAGTTTGGCCATAGCAAGAGGAATCATGTCCTATAAGTTGACAAATGGTTTGGGAATCGGGACAATTATGAGACGGGTAAAACAACTCTTCAACCGGGAATTCATAACGCTCTTGATTTTCTTGTGTTTGTAATAGAGAAGCAAGTGTTGCCATGACATCTGCTGCTTTGTTATCATTTCTTGGAATTTGTTCAAAAGTGATTTCAACAAAATATTTCTTGAAGTCATCCACCATCTTTTTGTAAGGCATGAGTTTGTCATCTTTTGTTTGATAGTCATCATTGATAAATTGATGACAAGTTGAGAGTCTCCAAAGACCTGAAGTTGTGTAATGTTCCATTCTACAGCCATTTTGATACCTATAACAAAAGCTTCATACTTTGCAGTGTTGTTGGTGCATGGAAAGCTTAATTTGTATGCTTTCGGGATGGTATGACCTTGTGGTGTGATAAATAGAATTCCTGCTCATGATCCATGCTGCGTGTATGAACCATCAAAGTATAGTTGCCATGCTTTTGTTGTGACTATTAGGATATCAGCGTCAGGAAACTCAATCTATAGAGGATGATCATCTTGAAGTGGTGCCTCTGCTAGTTGATCTGCGATGACTTGTCCCCTAATAGCTTTTCTATCTACATACTCAATATCAAACTCACTTAGGATCATCATCCATTTTGCTAGTCGTCATGTCAATGTTGCCTTGTTGGGCAAATATTTCAATGGATCGATTTTAGCTATCAACTTGATGGAGTGAGACAATAGACAGTGTCTTAATTTTTGAGAAGCAAAAACTACTGCCAAGCATGCTTTTTCTGTTGGGGATTAGTTGAGCTCGTATCCCACTAGTGTTTTGTTGATGTAGTAGATGGCTCACTCTTTTCCTTCATTATCCTGTTGTGTCAGCAAAACTCCTAACGATACTTTAGTGGTCGATACATAGAGCAATAATGGCTTGTCTGGAATTGGTGACATTAGAACGGGTGGTTGCATGAGATATGCCTTGATCTTGTTGAATGCATCCTCACATTGATGGAACCACTTGAAATGAACATTTTTATGTAATAGATGGGTGAATGGTTGACATTTATCTGCTAATTGAGCCACAAATCTTCTGATTGACTGCAGTCTTCCTTGTAGCGATCTGAGTTGACTTATATTCTTGGGAGATGCCATTTTCGTGATTACTTTGACCTTAGTTGGATCTACTTTGATACCTCTAGCTGAAACAATGTATCCCAATAGCTTTCCTGAAGTGACACCAAAGGCACATTTCTTAGGATTTAGCCATAGCTTGTACTGTTCTAACCGGTCAAAGATCTTTTCCAGTATTTTGATACGTTCTTCTCTGTTGTATGATTTTGCCAAGATGTCATCCACATAGTCTTCCATGAATGTATGCATCATGTCATGGAATATCGTTGTCATAGCTCTCTGATATGTGGCACCTGCGTTCTTTAATCCAAAAGGCATGACGTTCCAGCAGAAAGTACCCCATGGACATGTGAAAGCTGTCTTTTCTTGATCTTCAGGTGCTATTTTAATTTGATTGTATCCGGAGAAACCATCCATTAGAGAAAACAGGGAGTGTCCAGCTGTTAAATCTACAATGATGTCAATGTTAGGTAAAGGAAAGTCATCCTTTGGACATGCATTATTAAGATCTCTGAAGTCTATGCATACTCTGATACTTTTGTCTGGCTTTGAAACAGGAACAATGTTTGATACCCATTGAGGATATGCTATAGGTCTGATGAATCCTACATCCAGTAACTTTTTTAGTTCTGCTTTGAGCAAGAGAGAAATATGTGGATGCATCTTTCTTAATTTTTGTTTGACTGGTTTGGCTCCTGGATTGACATTCAAGTGATGCATAATAAGCTCTGGATCCAACCCTGGCATGTTTGCAGATGACCAGGCGAAATTGATTTGCCGTCATGTAAAGAATTCCATATATTCTTTCCTTTCTTTTTTTGATAGAGAAGTTGCTGGATGTAGGATCTTTGGTTGTTCTGCTGTCCCAATATTAATTGCTTCTGTTGATTTGATCAAAATTGATGACCTTTCTTGATAGTACTCAGGTAAAGTGTCAAATCTCCCATCTTCCGACTCCTTGAGGAGGTTTTCACCGTTAGATGCGTCCTTTCTTTTTACTTTTTCCTGATCTAATGTTGCCAAGAAATGGTTTTCAACATTAGACCCGATATTGTTTTCTTTATTTTCACTTTTGCGACTAGGAGATTTGGCAACCACTTGACTGGAAGATGCGTTGCTGAAATTCCTGGTGGAAGTTGTTGCGGGTTCAATTGCATTAAGATATATAGATATGGCATAGTCATTTGGAAAGGTATCAATGGTAGTATGTCCTTCATTTTCCCATTCAATAAGTTCGGGGTGGAGTAGAGGTAAAGGATCATCTAGTTGAGATGTTTCGAGAGTATTTAGGGTCATGATTGAGTTATCAAAGTTTTCAATATATATGTCAGTGTCCAGAACGGTACCCTCATCGGAATGACCTCACCCAGGAAGTTCTTGATCGTCCTCAATTAAGTCCAAGTCAGCCGAATGTGATTCTAATTCAAGTGAACTAGTTCCTAATGTTTTCCCTGCATACGTGTGAACTACATCGACTCCTACATCTTCTTTAAAGCAATTTTCTTCAGCTGATTCTTCAGAATGATAGGAATCCCATTCCCATTCATCGGAATCTGTCTCACTTGCAGTTTGCAATCTACAAATTTGTTCATATAGCTTTTGATGTGTTTCTTCTGTTTGTCTTGCTATATCTTTCCTTCTTTCATATTCAACTTCTTCTGGACTGAGATTGAGTTCTGTCAACTTTACTATCAGTTCTCCTTGATTAGTACTAGGTTCATGCTTGTTTTGATTGAGAGTTAATGCTTCTTGGGAGGTATTATTGGTTTGTTTCTCTTGGTGGGCGCCAATTAATGTGATGCTAAAAATGTTGTTAGTATAAGAGGCATACACATATAATGAGACAATAAAAACATAATTGAAAAGCTTAATTGAAAACTAAATCAAAGATGCAAACCATAAGCCTTCCTCGAAATGTCCCATTTTCCTCTATTCTTGAGGACCATGAGGGTGTTGGATTGATGGGCTCTCAGTGGAGCAATGACCTCCAAAGTGGCAACTCAAGAGTTGAGTAGCTATTTGATCATGATTGACTATGGAGATGATATGAAATGCATGATTCGAGAAACTAGATTAACATGCTATGATAAATCCAAAAGCTAATTACTAGATAATTGAAATAAAATTTGCCTATAGTAACAATGCCTAAATTGATATGAGATGGGATCCATATTGCTCCAAAATGAGGGGTATTTATAGGAATTCCAAGGCCAAAGCTGAGGTGGCAGGAATCGACGGTCCATATTTGATCTGAAGATATCAAGGGCCAAGATTGAGGAAGTTGGAGAAGAGGTTGGAGGAAGGGACACTTGTCATCTCTGTGGTGACAAGTGTCAAGGAGCCTTGCTCATGAGAGGGCAAGTGTCCAAGGGAGGAGACATGTGGAAAAAGTGCCATGTGTCTCAAGGAGAGAATATCCACACCATGAGAGGTTAGGATAAGGAGGTTAGAATGTGCAAGATAGGATAGGTTTAGTTAGACCCAAGATTAGATTGAATGGGTTAAGTTAGGGGATGGTTAGGTTGGGTGGTTAAAGTTAGGAGCCATGTGCTCATTTGAATTTAGAAATTCAAATAATAGAAAAATGGTAATTAATCAAAACAAACTTGAGTTTGTTAATCTTAATTAGGGATTAGAAGAATTGATTAGTATGGGGAGACATTAATTAATTGAGAATTAATTAATCAAAGGGGGATGTGAGATGAACTATATAAATAAATCATTTAGATTTATTTACTAGTAGATGAATAGAGAAATTAATTAAATTGCTTGTGAATTCAATTAATCGGGAAGGGGAATTAATCAAATAACTGCGTATTTAATTAACTATCTTCAAACCATTTTTAGGTGTATACAGTATACGTGGTGCAATTTCTAGAAAGCTGGTAGCACAATCTACTCCGGACTGGATAGATTCTATACCAATAAGGACTTCTTCTCCTTTATCTCGGACCACCAAGGCTGCCCGGTGATGGTTAGACCCTCCTCCCTCTCGGACCACCACCCCATCTTTGTTGAAATTGTTACTAGGAGTACAAACAAACCTCATAGTAAGACTGGAGGTAAATTCATCCTCAACAACAATCTCCTCAAAGACCAGGACGTTCTTGTGGCTATTCATATAGTAAGAATGTTTAATAAGTGGAATCCCTCTAGTGGCTCCTATACAAACAATTGGGATACCTTGGTTAGAGTTGGCAGAAGATACTTGGCACAATTGGCAAAAAGAAGGCCAAAGATGCCAGATAGGTTGAGCTGGTTCTATCCTCTAATCTGCTCAATGCAGAGCAAGCCCTTCAAAATGACCCTAGCAACTCTCATCTTGATCTCTAAGTGGCAATGGCTAGAGATGAAATCAGGAAGAGGCAACATCATAAAGAACTAGGTGCTCGAACCAGAGCCAGGATGCTCTGGCTCTCTGAAGGAGACAAAGGCTCTAAGTTCTTTTTCAACATTCTGAAGCAAAAACAATGTAAGGAAAAGATTGATAAGCTATGGGTGGATGGCAAGGAAATTTATGTTGACGAGGAAATCCTGAGTGAGTTCCTCAACTTCTACAAGCATTTGTTCTCCTCCAAGGACTCTCCTACTTCTAGGACTGCAAGGATCAAATGTGGGGATCTTATACCTAAGCTTGTATCTCCTGATGAGTCTATCTCCCTTAGTAGACCCTTTTCATCGAAGGAAATTATTAAAGTCGTTAATTCCCTTCATAATGGCAAAGCCCCAAGACCAGACGAGCTTACCATAGAGTTCTATAAGGCTAATATTGCATGGGTCGTTGATGATCTTCTTGAGCCATCAAGACTGGGACTCTAGGAATTAACATCAATAGAGGATTGATCAAGCTTATTCCCAAAGAATGGGACAAGGCTCTAATCAAGAAATGGCACCCTATTACTCTACTCAATGTCTCTTACAAGATTCTTGTAAAAATGCTCACCTTAAGGCTTGAAAAATATCCTCCCCAAGTTTATATGCCCCACCCAAACTGAATTCATTAAAGGGAGATACATCTTGGAAAAAATGATTACAAGCTAGGAGGCCATGGAATGGGCTAGAGTTTCAGATCAAAAGGTGGCCATGTTTTTGTTAGACTTTGAAAAATCTTATGACAGGATTGAATGGGGTTTCATCTCCACTATGCTCCAAGCCTTTGGGTTTCCTGAGATATTTTGCCACTTTGTTAAGGTCCTTCTTAGGGACGCTCATGCCTAGGTAGAAGTGAATGGTTTGATTTCTCAACCCTTCAAGCTCAGTAGATCTATTCGGCAGGGCTGCCCTCTTACCCCTGCTCTCTTTGTGATTACCTCTGATGCTCTTTTTTATCTGCTCAGGGATAACTCTCACTCCCCTAAGATTAAGGGAATCTCCCTCCCAGATGACTCAGGGTTGATCAACATCCAATTTGCAGATGATACTGCTCTTTTTTTTGAATTATCAAAAGAGAATTTGGATGCTCTATCATACAAGCTTTCCTTGTTATGTGACGCCACAAGGGCTAAGATCTCTCGGCCCAAATCTACCCTACTTAGATGGACTAAGAAACCTCTAGACTGGCTCTCTACCTATGGGTATCAGTGGGGAGGGTCGAACATAATTGTCAGATATCTGGGGATCCCTTTTGTGATCTCTCCTTTCCTTAAGGACATGTGGTCATGGATTAAGGGGAAGATTGAATCCAAGCTCTCCAAATGGAAAAAAACACTATTTATCGCTGCCAAGAAGAATGCAAGTGTACCAAAAGATCCTCTCATCCTACAATATTTACTATGCATCTGTATGGATGTTCAATAACTACCAGATCAATGAGATACATAAAACCATCTGGGACTTTCTGTGGTCAGATGGAAGAGGTCACATAAAAGTTCACTCAGTCAAATGGGATTGGTGCCGCATGGATAAATCTATTGGAGGTCTAGGTCTTAAGGATCTAAAAATCCAAGGGATTGCATTGGCTGCCAAATGGATTTTTCATGCTCTGGAAGGTAATGAACCATGGAAAGTGCTCATTCATAATAATATAAGAATGGGGGTTCCTAAGAAAGCTAAATCTTGGAAGTTCCTCCCCATTAGTGATCTACTAGTTGGATCCTTTCTAGTTTCTACCAAAGGCTCTATTATTTTTAAAACCATCTAGAAAGCATGGGAAATTATTAGATCTAATGTTGGCAATTTTTGGAGCTATCGTGTTAATCAAGTTTGTGGGGAAAAGTTAATCTGGTGGAACTTAACCCATAAAGATAAGCCTCTCGCCCTTACTCAAGGGTGTTCGGCCAAAAAATGGGCTAGCAAAGGTATTTGTTGTTTCAAATACATCATAGCAAATGAAACTCTGATCCCTTGGGATGAGTTGTCTGCTAAATTTAATCTGCCTCTATCTAATAAGAGGACGTATAACATCTTGTACAATGCATGTAATTTCCTCCAGCCTCCCATTGCTTGTGATGATAGACGCCTTCTCTCCTTTACTTGGTCCGATGGAAGCTCGATTGGGAACCTTAAACCTCTAGTTATTTACAAAACCCTCTCCTCTGACTGCAGCATCCTCAACCATCTCAATTCGATCTGGTATTCTGACCTGTCGCATGCTCAATGGGGTAATATTTTTAAAACTCTCTGGGTGTCTCCACTGGCTCTGAGGAAGAAAACCTTCAGATGGCTGCTACTTCTTGATAAGCTCCCTACTAGATCGAACTACTCAAAAGAGGACCTATGTTCTATTTGTAAAGTCAAGGAAACCAGTAGACACATCTTTTTCAACTGCATTATTGCAAAGGAAATTTGGCTTTATGTTTGGATTTACTCTTCCTGTGCATTGTAATATTCTTGATGTTGTTACAGGGGTCATTAAAGGACTTAAGAAAGATACTAATGTGTTCTGGAATTTACTTTTTGGTGATATCCTTTGGTATTTATGGAAAGTTAGGAATTTAGAAAAATATCAAGGACAAGTTAAGGTCCTTACTGAGTCTTTTCGAAGTCTCACCCTCCATTTTGTCTACTCGCAGGTCACCATGGTATTTAGACTCAACAAAGAGAAGTTTCGTAGGTTCCTTTCAGATGGACATGCCACAATATTCATCTTTGAGCTATCCCATGGTTACACTTGGGGAAGAACCAATACCAAGAGAACTCCTTTTGTGAACGCCCTCGATGCTCTCATGGAAGAAATAAGAGGAAATGGCCACCAGGTTAGAGAATAGATGATCCAATCTGCCAGAATGTTGGATGATCGCAGGCTTTTTTTGATGGAAGGACCTACAGGATGGATCACCTGGATTTAATCCAGGCTTCCACCATGGACAATATTTTGTTTTTTGATACTATTGTAATTAGCCTGACGTATAGCATGTACTGACAAACCACTTACTCACTGTATATGGTGAAAGTGGATTACACAATTTTGTACAGTTACTGAGTAATAGGTTGTTTTTATTTTGTACAGTTATAACGAACTGCTAAAAAAGTTACACCCTTTTTTATAATCCAGTTTATTAACTATATCAATACAAAAAAACAATCTAAGCAAGCTATTTTTTTAAGAAGAGTTCCATTGTTTCTGTATCTTCAAGGATTCCTCAAGTCATGGTTTTTCTCTCAGATCATTGAGCAATTGACCTTTAGAATGACAACTCAAAGAATGAGTGTTATGATAAAATGATCTATATGCTTATGCAGCTAAGTTCTAAGATATTATAACAAAGCCTGCTATAATGAAGATTTTGTGCTATGATAATAAAATTAACATTCTATGATAATGAAACTAACATGCTATGATAATGAAATTGTAATCTAAAATGCTTCTAAAATGCACTGGTGAGAGAGACTTGTGTAGCACAATGTATATCACTTGATAAATGAGATAACTTTGATCACGTGTAGCATTGATAATGAGAGAATAAGTTCTATTTGTAGAGGAAACAGGCAATTGGATGGCTAATATTGAATTGATTTAGCAAGGGCTATGATTAAATGAAGAGGGCTTGATCCTCAATCCATTCTTGCAACTTCCACCAATGTCAGGGTGACAAGTGGCATCATGAGAAGGCTTTAGAGGAGAGAGAAGAGGCATTAAATTCTTGAAGAGACATGATGGTTACCCTAGGTGGTTTGGTTAGGGTTAGGTTAGTGGATAAAGTTTTTATCCCAGGGATAAGTGAATGTGCAAGGGTTAAAGGGTTACCTTAGTCAAAATATTAAATGCTTGAAGAGACTTGAGGGTTAGATGGATGGTTGAGTTGGAGGAAAAGTCTCTAACCAAGGGTCAAAGATGAGTTAGTTAGATTAAAGCCTTTAAGGCTTAAGAAGACTTTGAGGGTCAACTTGTGGAAGCGAGAAAGCTTTTAATGCTTTTGAGAAGTGAGTCCTTCCTAATCCTTGATTTAGGAATGTGCAAATGTTTAGAAGGGGATTATGCTAATTTAGAAGGGATTAGAAGAACTTAGAAGAAAGGTTAGTGTGCAAGTGGGTTTTGTAGGAGAATGCAAGTGGGTGAGGATAAATAGGATTTAAATAAATGATTTATTTTTTTAAATGTGCATGTGAATTTTAGATTTTATTTAAATAAATCTTAATTTATTTAAATTGGAAGAAGGGGGATAAATCATTAAATGCTTGAAAACTTGAAGGAAGTCATTAAAGACTTAAGAGGCCTCTAAAAGGAAGTCATTAAAGGCTTGAAGACTTTGAGGGAAACCATTAAAGGCTTGAGAAGACTCTATAACGAAACCATTAAAAGTTTGAAGACTTTAAAGGAAGCCATTAAAGGCTTGAAGACTCTAGAAGAAAACCATTAAAGGTTTGAAGACTTTAAAGAACTCCATTAAAGGTTTGAGTTGATGGGTTTTGGGTTAACCTTTGGTTTAGGAATGAAATATTCATTTATTTAAATGTGAAGGAGGATTCAATTAAACAAATATGATTTATTTATTTAATTAATGGTCTGAATTAATTCGGGAAATGGTGAGCGAAGGTCAAATTCGACAAAGGTAGTGGCAGCGACATGCTTCTAACCGGCGAGCAGATTGTAGTGGTTTCGATCAATGGTAAGGGAGGTCAGGGGAAGATCAGATCATGGAGCGATGAAGCTGACGAAGCCTTTCCAATCGAAGCAATAAGGAACCATACTACCGGCAAGCGACCAACTTTTAAATCGTCAGCATGGAATGATCAAACCCCAGGCCGACCGTGGAAGGTGGATGCACCTAATCCTGTGTGGAGAGGAAGGAGGGATCTTAGAACACAAAAGAAATCAGATGCTAGTCACCCCTACACAAATAGTAATCTTAGGCCAATAAATTCACAAGCATGGAAGAAGAACGACTTTTCTTGGAGCAATGATGGTTGGTTTCGATTTGTGAAGCTTCCTACTTCTGATTTGGCCCACAATTGGAACTCAATCTTAAAACCTAATCCCTCCCTATTGGAGATGGGAACATTTAACACCCCTAATGGTCATAAGAAAGATTTCAACCCTCCTCTGGGTTATGGCCCTAATAAGTTTCAGAATGGGAGGTTTAGTCAAGATAGAGCCTCGCGAGCCGATCGGGCAGAGGCTTGGCGCTCCACTGCCCCAACCAGAAATCAACGATCTAATCTGGATCAAGTTGGGAAAAATGAACCGGGGCGAAGATACCAATCAATGGTTTATCCAAACATCCACAAACCGGTAAGGAAATTCTCGAGACCCACTGTTATTTTGGATGATAACAAGATCAATTTGGCTAGGTCAAATCTTCAAGATTTCTTTTTTTTACTAAATGGGGTGGAGGCAAATGGTTAAGGGGTAATTTTGAGAAATGATGTAGATTGCAATGGGGGGAGAATATTAAAATTAATGTCCTTCTGAATGATTATTATCTGATTGATTTTATGAAAAATGAGGACATGTTTAAAGCTAAAAATAAAGGTCCTTATACTTTGGAAGGGATTGGGGTGCACATCATTGACTGGAAACCAATTTTTAATCCCTGGTTCCATTCCTTACCAGAATGCACAGTCTGGTTAAGGTTATACAACTGCCCATCGAACTATTGGCACATTGAGATTATTAAAGATATCTGTAAAGAGCTAGGCACCTTTGTATCTGTGGATGATATTTTGGAGGATAGGGTTTGGGGTTGCTTTATCAGGATTTGCATTAACACTGGCCAAATTTCCAGTATCCCAAAGGAAGTCAAAATTATTGGTGCCGGTAAGATTTGGATTCAAAGGATTGACATAGAAGATCAGGTGCACCTTTGCCCCAAATGCTTCTCAAGGGAGCACATAGGTCTTGATTGCGAAGTTTCAGCCTCTATCCTTAAAAGTTATGCTTGTGTGCAAACTAAGTCGATTGACATGAAGTTATATAAGGAAAATACAGAAAAACGTGAAACAAATGATGTAGAACAATCCTCAGCTGCCAGTATGAAGGTGGGGCAAAAGAATAACCCTATTGTTAATTCTCCTCTCGTTGTGACTAGTCATCAATAGTTCCTTACTGACAACAGTGAGAGTACTCAAGCAAGCTCTTCTAAATCTTTTGGATGATGCTAAATCCCTTCAAAAGGATATTGCAATAGAGCTTGCAACTTCTCTTTCCTCAGTACCCAATAAGGCCGGTGTTTTAAGTGTGATGGAGGATAAGATTATTTCCCCTTTGCCAGCTGATCCAATCGCCTCCGGTGATTTGGGCAAGAAAGGCCCCACCATTGACTTGGAAGAAGGAGAAATTGATTCCTCTGCCTCGGAATGGGAAGAAGATCTTGAACCAGTTGCCAGCCTAATATTGGATAATACAACAAAAGGTTTTGGTAAGTCCGCATCACATATTATTGCACCAAACTTCAATACAAAGGGCAAAAGGGGGCGCAAATCAAGGAAAACAATGCTGAAAATCACAGGCGCAACTAGTGGACAGTCCAAACTTAATTTAGGGAAGGGGAACCCCCTTCCCCAGGAACCATGAGACTACTATCTTGAAATGTCAGGGGCCTTAATGCCCCTGACAAATTACGCTTAATTAAGCGCCAAATTGATGAGACTAAGGGAGATATTTGGGTATTGCAGGAGACTAAATGGAGTCAGTCTGAGATTATAATAAAAATGAAAGCATGGAAACAATGGAAAGGTCTATTGAGGCAATCTGAGGGAGCCTCAGGTGGCATGGGAATAATTTGGAACCCTCTGAATGTTCGTGTCACTCTCCTTGGTGAAGATAAATATTGGTAGCATTGTTTGGTCACTATTTTATGCAAAAATGAGAGCTTCAACCTATTTAATGTCTACGGACCTTCTACTGCCAATGACAAACATGAACTTTGGGCACTCCTGTTAGACAAATTCCAAAATATTCCTTTGGGCACCTGTGTGTTTGTTGGTGACTTTAATGCTATCATGGTAGGTAATGAAAAGAAGGGTGGTATTCAGAGGATTGGTATGGCTCAGAAAGATTTCCAGGAATTTGTTGATAAGAACTAGTTATTGGATATTGTCCCAAAGAATGGGACCTTTACATGGACAAATAGGCGTACCGGTTTCACTGAAATTGCAGAACATCTAGACCAGTTTCTGGTTGTCGGTGATTGGCTAGCACAAAATCTTATTCTTGAATCATCTATTCTACCCCTTATAGGGTCAGATTATTTCCCTATTTGCCTAAATGTGTCTTTAGGACAATTTGAGGGTTGCAGTCCTTTCCGGTTTGAATTGATGTGGCTTAGAGTGCCAGACCTACATGATTTGATAGCAGCATGGTGGAATGAGCCGGCTCTCAGAAACAACTCGAGGTTGTTCAAGCTAAATAAGAAGCTCAAGTATATTAAGATCAAAATCAAAGAGTGGAATTTGAGTCAGTTCCAAAACATCTATAAGGAGAAACTTAGGATTATGGCAGAGCTGGAGGTTTTAACCAATTCTGTTATAAATTTAGGCATGAATGATGAACTTTTCAAAAGGGAGAACTCTCTCAAGTCTGAACTAAATGAAATTCTTCAGTGTGAGGAAATTTACTAGAGGTAGAAATCTAGGGAGCTTTGGCTCAAGGATGGGGATAGAAATACCAAGTTTTTCCACATATCGACTATAGCCAACTGTAGCAAGACCAGAATTTCAGAGGTTGTGAGACTGGATGACAGTATTGCTAGAGTTTATGAGGATATTGCCTAGGAAGCAGTAAGACATTTTGAATATTTGATGAATGGCAATTGCCAGAGTGTTCAGGAAGCAAGAAACATAATCCTAGACTCAATCCCCTCTATAATCACTGAAAGACAGAATAAAGAGCTCTTTAAACCTATTGACTTAGAAGAAGTCAAGAAAGTTACCTTCCAGTTGAATCTTGATAAGACTCTAGGCCCTGATGGTTTTCCTGCGGCCTTCTTTTAGCATTTTTGGGACATTATTGCGTAGGATTTGCACCTAGCGGTAGAAGAATCCAGCAAAAAAAAAGACTATGCTGGGAGCCATCAATCACACCTTTCTAGCTTTAATACTGAAAAAGAAGAACCCTCAGCAAATGGGTGATTTTAGACCAATTTCTTTATGCAATTCAGTATACAAAATAGTAACACTAACAAACTGAAACCTCTTCTAAAATATATTATTTCAGATGAGCAGAGTGGCTTTGCCCCTGGTCGCTCTATTGTTGAAGGCATCATTACTACTCACGAAACCCTCCACACTGCAAGGAAAACTAAAGCTTCTTGTATGATATTAAAGTCGGATATCATGAAAGCCTATGATATGGTGGACAGGGAATTTATTGTAGAAGTATTGAGGAAATTTGGCTTCTGCAATGAATGGATCACTTGGGTTAGGAATTGTATATCAACCCCCAAATTCTCAGTTTTGATTAACGGTTCATCTCATGGTTTCTTCCCTTCAACAAGAGGTATTCGTCAAGGGGATCCTATGTTGCCATTTTTGTTTATAATTATGGCTGAAGCCTTAGGTCGGTTGATTAAATCTCTTCACCATGATGGTCGCTGGCTGGGAGTCAATGTGGCTACAGAAGTTGAACACTCAACCCACTTGCAATTTGTTGATGATACTATTCTTTTTGGAGCCTCTAGTAGAAGGGAGGTAAGGACCATAAATACATGTCTGGAAGACTATTGCAAGGCATCAGGGCAAAAAATCAACTAGAACAAGTCAAAAGTTTTCTCTATCAATACGTTGCCAAATATGCAAGGTGTCCTTTCAAGGATTCTCAATTTAAGAGTGGCAAACTTTCCAGGTAAATTCCTTGGGACTCCTCTTTGCAGTGGTTGTAATAATATTTGCTATTGGTCACATCTTATTGAGAAATGTAAAGCTAGGCTCGAAATTTGGAAAGGGAAGTGGTTATCATCTGTTGGTAAACTTACTATGATAAAATCAGTCCTCTCTACCATACCGGTTTTCTCCATGGCTTGCATGAAGTTACTGGTTGCTATAGAAGAAGACTTAATTACTTTAATGATAAATTTCCTTTGGAATGGATCAGATGACAAAGGGAAGTTTCCCTTGATTGCCTGGAAAAAAATAAGTCAACCAAAAAGTGTAGGGGGTTCTGGTATTCGACAGATTTCTATTATGAATCTGGCTATGGGAGCAAAATTGGTGTGGGAAATTTGTAGAGGAGGTAATTAGAAGTGGTCAAGAATCCTAAAACACAAATATCTAGACTCACTTGAGCCCAAAAGGATTCTCACAGTTATCAACCCTCCCAGGGGCTCGGCCATTTGGAATTTTATTCTGGAGTGCAGAGAAATCATAAGCGATCAGGTCACTTGGGATGTCAGAAATGGGAGAAATGCATCCTTCTGGCTAGATTCTTGGAGTGGCGAAGAAGCCTTGTGTCATAACCCGACCCTCCAATCTATAATGAGAGAAACATGTCGACTTTGGGGACACAAGGTCTGTGATTATGGTCATTCATTTAAAGAGAATGGTATTGATAAATGGGTGTGGAATTCTCTGGACCCCTTGGCCTTAACCCAAAATCAAAAAGATCTTTTTGTTGGTATTTTGAAGGATCGAATCATTCATCCATCCCCGGATGAGGACATCATTAGATGGTGTGGCTCCTCTGATGGTAAGTATAAGGTATGTTTTGGCTATAAATTGAAAGAAGCTGCAGTAGATAAGAAGGATTGGCTGGTTAGTCTATTCTGGCACAAACATCTTCTTCCTAAAGCAGGTTCCTTTGCTTGGATGGCTTTTTAGAAGAAAATATTAACCAGTGAAAGACTCCTTCAACTGGGTATTAATGGACCTAGTAGATGTGTATTATGTCGGAATCGAGAGGAAACAATTGACCACCTTTTGCTTCACTGCAAATTCTCCAGCATCTGTTGGTGGCATTTAATGGGGAAGCTAAATCTGGTATGCCCTTTTCCAAAAGGTTTGGATGATTGGTTTCTACTATGGCCTAAATCAAAATACAAGGCGTTATTTGGGGACTTTTGTTATCCTACCCTCATTGATGATTTGGTAAATTTGGAAAGAAAGGAACCGAAGAATTTTCCAAGATAAAGAAATGGGCCAGTTAGCCCTCTGTGGGAAAATTGAGAACCACCTGGTTGATCTCCTAAATGAATTGACCAAGTCCAAATTGTTGAAAAATAATCTATATACTGATTGGGATTGGAAGCTAAAGCTAGCATTCCCAAATTTGATCATCCCCTTGCTTTTCGAAAATGGCAATCCTGAAATACTGGCTAATCCAAGGTTGGATGTTAAATGGGTAGTCCCAGAACCAGGGTGGTATAAGATTAACTTTGATGGTGCCTCTGTAGGGAATCCAGGGCGGAGTGGTATTGGTTGTATTATTAGAGATTCTGACGGCATCTGTATTAAGGAATTTTCTAAAGACATTGGTTTGGCCACTAACAATGAGGATGAATTCCAAGCGACATTAAGAGGTTTGCAGTTAGGGTCTTAGTTGGGAATAAAAAGAATCCATTTGGAGGGTGATTCATTAAATGTTGTCAATGTTGTTCATAGTAACCATACCCCCAATTGGTGTCTCAACCTATGGCTTTGACCTATAGTGGGGTTTCTTGAGACCTTTGAAGGTTTTCGGATTATCCATATCTATAGAGAAGGCAATATGGAAGCAGACAAACTATCTAAGATGGCAATTGCAGATGGAGGCCTTGATCCAGGTATTCGGCTAGGGCATAGATAAATTTGATCACAACGATTATTAGGGTTAAATGCTGCATGTTTTGGCCGCTGAATGAACTGCTTTGGTCCCCTAATGTCTTGGTTCCTATCGGTCCATCATTTATACCGGGAGTTGAACTCTTACCGGTTATGGGTCTCTCTTGATGGTGGTATTCAGGCTCCTACCGATAAGAGTATCCATCCTGGTTCCTCGACCTCTTCCGGTTGGTGATTTTGTCGCTCACATAGGTCTATTGTACCTGTCCCTAACCAGTACTTACTACATTCTGGTATAGGATCTCATTGGGGTTACTACAATCCTGTTGCAGATTTTGCCATAATGATAATCTAGCAAATCTCTGATAAGCGACAACAATCGTTTCTTTCCTTAGATACCCTGTTTGGATTGAGGCACATCTTTATTTTGATTATGGTGGTTTATAAGGCTTAAGTGATGTAACCGATCCTGTTCTAAGAATGAAATGTTTGTTTCCTTGATGTATTGGCCCCTACTGGTGGTAGCACTTACCGGGAGACGTATTCTTATCAGGTCTCTTGCTTAGACTCCTACCGGTATTCTTTATGGTTTCGATAATTTGATCTTACCGGGGCCACTAACTCCAGCTCCGGTTGAGTTGTTGTCAGAAGATAATCTAATTTTCATCATTACCGTTAGATATCATAAAGTCGAATGATGACTGACATCAAAGAGGCAATTAATAGCGATCAAAGGTGGCATGCTTGAGATGTGCCTTGTTTGTGCGAAATAATTTGGCTCGATTAGATAAGTCCTCAAGCTCCTCAACCTTTATGAGATTGCTGAGATAAATAAAGAATGACCTGCCTATTTTTAACATATCAAGCTCTCCCTCTTTCTTGCTATGTTGTCCTTACAATGGAAACACCAATTTTGCTGGAAGCAACCTGCTGTCAGATGGCATTCCTAGGCAAATCTTCTGATGAGTGTTTGCAATCGGTTCTTTCCTCAAGCCACCCTTTGATTCTTCACTGTGTTAAAATAATTTTGGGGGAGGAATTCCTTAATGCATACCACAGATACATAGCCAATGCAGACATCCCGACCTTCTTCCTAGCTATGCTGCTCTATACGAGGATTAGCAAACAAAGGGCGAAGCTTATCACCCAATGATGTTCGAGCACTGCTTTCTTGGGGAAATTGACGCAGTGTTGGACAATGTTGACGACAATCTCAGATTGCCCTTCCCCCAGAATTATTATATGAGCTTGGGAAATGGTGTGGAGGTGCGGAAAAAGGTGATTGTAAACTCTCTTGACTTCAATGCCCTGGAGGCCTCCTGGCTTGTTATTAACAAAAATATTGAGTTCCTTTGCAAGATTGTCGGTATATTTCCAGGCTTCACGACTTCCTGGAGGAGCACCTTTATCTAGGAGGAAGGTCTTTCAGGTAGAGAAGACATTGGCATTATGGCCAACAGTGACATAGTTGAAGGCAACTCTTGGGGTCTTGGCCGCGACGAAGAATGGATTCTGGATGATGTCCGCCACCCCTGGGAAAAAGCAGAATCATTGGCTCATGCTGCTTGTGGGAGTGATTGCTCGGTTATTCTGGATGCAGCCGCTGCTCCTGCTCCCGATGATGAGGACCCAGACTCAAACGATGAAGAATCTTGAACGCATCGTCCTCCTTGGTCCTATGCTATGGCCCTCGTTGGTTTTCCTCGTTGGTTTTCCACATCTAATTTTCTTGCACTGTTTAGATAATTGTAGGTTTTTGGTTTCAACCGACTTTTGTCCTCCTCTGGTTGTTTTTAAAATCTTTTTAGGATCTTTGCCAGCTTGACTGGCCCTTTTTTTGTTGGAGCAATGGTGGGGGGTTTTCTTCCTGCCTCTTTCCCCCCACGACTCTTTCTGAACCAGGTATGTATTTCTCAATTTTGATTAATACAAGGGTGCTACCCCTTTGCAACTATTAATCTATTAAAAAAAAAATTAATGGTTTGAATTTAGTTAAGTGAACTAAATTAAATAAACTAAATAATTTATTTAATTAATAGGAGAAGAGGGTTGGGATGAATTAATTAAATATTAATTTAATTAATAGTTGGAAAAGGGGAAAAGATTAATTAAATGTGAATTTATTTATTAGTTGGATGAATGATAATTAAACAAATATAAAATTCATTTAATCAAGTGGACAGAACTAGGTGTCTACACTACCTTCTAACCAAGATGACAAAGCAAAGCACAAAGTCTTTGAAATGCTATCTTATTATAATTTATCTAACTTTTTCTCAAAATAACAAGATGAAGCTCAAAGTATTCAAATTGTTACCTCTTTTACTAATTACCAATTCTATTTAACAAGAGCTGAAGTGTAACACAAAGTTTACAAGCCAACACTTATTCTACTCTCTAATATTTTCTGAACACAATGCTTTTATTTGATCACAATAAGATTTTATTACAAGAATGACATAAAAGCGCTCTCACCATAAATCACAATGAATCCAACACAAGTCTGAATGCCAAAGGTGTCTTCTTATTTGATCAAATTTGCGAAACAACAATATGAACTCAAAGTTTCACTTTTGCTCTTCAATTCAACAAAGTTTCGTTGCATAAGATTAAAAGTAGTAGATAGATTTACAACGAGCACCCTCATATATATAGGCAAGGTACAATAAGATAATCTAGGAAAACTATGACTAAATCAAGGAAGAGTCCTAGTTGACTTAGAACTTGTGCACATTCTAGATGCAAAAGCATGAATACAAAATGACACGGGAGGTGTCAATTGAGATTACAAAATGACACTAGACTAGAGATGCATAAAGATGACTATGTGTATGGAGCTTCATCTTGTTTCCAACATTCTTCACCAATGGAGTCTTCATGTCCTCACTTGGTAGCCTGTACTTTGAAATTCTCAAGTCTTGGTACATGGAATTTGATGTTTGAAATGGAGTTGCAACAATGGATTTGAAGAATTCCCGACGTTAGACAAAAAATACCCAAAATTGCCAATCAGGGTTTAAGAAGTGCATTTCAGACTTATAAGTTTGATTTGTACTCAAGAGACTAAAAAATACAAAATGGTGTAAATTGGGCTTAAAAGTCCGATTTGCACATAGGGAGATCGAACAATACCAAATGGTGGCAGTTGGGCTTATAAGCCTGATTTACACCTTGCTCAAAGCAAAGGAAAGGAAAACTGGATTTTGGTGTATGTTGGGGTTATACCCCTTGACATGCATCATGGGAAGGAACCATGGTGTATGGTGGCATTATATCCCCGACATGCACCATATGAAAGCACTTGGGAAAATCGTAAAAGAAAACAATGTGGGCCGGGGTTATAACCCCGACATACATCGTGAAGGGGAGACACACCATTTTTCTTGTGCATCGACGTTGGTGTAAGGCGGGGTTACGACCCCAACTTACATCCAAAGGGAAGGACTTGGTGTAAGTTGGGGTTATAACCCCGTCTTACACCAAAAACAGGTGTGACTGATTTTAGGCCTCAGGTGTAGTTCGGGTTTATAAACCAGACCTACACCTAACATGCATTTTTACATGGCTATAAAGTGGTGTAAATCAGGGTTACAAACCCGATTTGCACCAGACCTTATAAATTTGAAGGGAAGTGTAATTCGGGTTTATAACCTCGATCTACACTTGTGTGCACAAAAGAGGTGTAATTCGGGTTTGTGAACATGATTTACACTAAAACACAAAAACTAACTTAGAAGACCCCAAAAAGGACTAGAACCTTTAATCAAGAATCGAGGGTCCTAAATCACGTATGAGGGGGAATAAAGACTACCTTGAAAAGCATGCTTAGAGCACATGGACTACAAATTGGACAAAATTTGTAGGGGTTATCTTGTTTTTGTGACAGCCAAAAACAAGGACAACAGTAACTTAATCATTTGATCATTCCCCTTTAAAGTTAATTAAATATTTTATTATTTACTTAATTTCAATTTTTATCTTAATTAAATATTTTTTATTATTTAATTAAGTTAAATATTCGTTTCCCCATAATTAAATAATTTCTTTAAATTATTTGATCAACTAATTATGTCTCCAAATTAAACAAATTTCATAAATTCATTTAATTAAATTTCCCTTCATTTCGAATAATCTATATTTCTTTCAAATTCTAATTTTATTTAATTTCTCATTAATTTGCATGTCATTTGGCATTTTCAAAAATCTAAATGCAAATTAAACTTCATTTCATGCCAATTTCCTACAACACGTGCTAAAATTCCAAACTGCTACTCACATCCAATCAACTCTCAATCAATCTTTTATGACTAACTAATTAAATCAGTTAACCAATCAATCAAATTAGTCTTTTGATTAATCAATCCACTTAACTGAGCAATCAATTCAATTAACCATCGATCACCTTTTTTTGACTAAGCAATCAATCCGATTAACTATCAATCACCTTTTTTTGACTATGCAATCAATTCTATTTAACTCCCTATTAGATCAGTTATCTCTCTAATCAAGCCAGTTGATCCACCAATTAGATTCAGTCAACATAAGTGATTCTCTCTCACCAACTTGTCACATGAAATCTTAATCGTCAATCAAATCAGTTCTCAAATCAATCTTAGTTGTCCAATTAATCCCTCTAGAATCTATAAATTTAGCATCAATTCCCCTTTTCAACAACCACTATCTTCAAATTCTCGTGCTAACATTCTGTAGGTTTTCACAACGCAACTCTGAGAGACACCATACCACAAGGAGCAAAAGAGCAATAGGAGTCTTGATGCTCGTGATCAACAATGGATTCTATTCGATTTAATTAATTTGATTGTTAATTTCAATATCATTCTTATTGTGTTGTATTCAAAATTTGTTAATTAGATAGATCTAATGGTTGCTTATTAATCCTGATTAACGATTATGATTTCCCGTGTACAAATATTACATTAGGCATTATACATACTTTCTCTTTTATTGGCTTTGTGGCATCAATACAACTAGAATTTTTTTTTTGGGAGCAACAAGATAGTACATGTAAAAACAGTTCAATCGATAAAATAATTTTTTTTTATAATGAGATTAGGTAGAGGGTGAAAAGTTTTTTTTGTGGTATTTAATCTTAAAAATAATTCATTTAAATGATTTTATTGATTTATTAGATTATATTTTTTTACCAATGATAATAAAATAAATATATAAAAATTCATAATGATGGAATTTTTTTATTTATAATTTTTTAAATTGTGATTATATATTACATTTTTAAAATATGAAAAAGTAATATAATTATAAGAAGCAAACATTTAATATTTTTAAGTGAGAATGATTTTATTATGTCAATATTTTTTTAAAATACATTGATTTTTCATTAAACACAAATATTAATTAATTATACACATAGTTAAAAGATAAAAATCAAGTTTGAAAGTATAATTATCAAATTCATATTTTTCTTTGTTAGATATCTAAGTTGTTGAATTGTGGGATTTTTCGAGCAATTCTAGGTACAAAACGTACCAAAATTGGATCTCTTGTGGGCACGTCCAGGGTTCATGTTTTTAGATGCTGAAATGTTTCCAAAATGTTTAGTGATTTTAGTTTGATCTTTTTGATATTCTTAAGACCTACAATGCTAATTGGTGAACTTAGAACTTATCTATCATGAGATTCTAGATTGATATTTTTGATATTGAAAACTAAATTTAAATTAGTATGTTATGTTTCAAAATTTTAAATTTATAATGGTTTTGTTTAGCATATGCATCGATATATGACATTCTAAACTTAATTCTATTTTTTAGCTACACATACATATGTATGTATGTATGTGTGTGTGTGTGTATATATATATATATATATATGCACATGCATTTTTATCTATATATACATGCATGCATGCATGTGTGTGTGTTCGTGCACGTGTGCGTGCGTGCGTGTGTGTGTCATTCATATATATATATTATTTTTGTATGAATGTGCTAAAAACATATCCAACTCCCCAATTTTTTTTATCAGTTTCATATTAAAGCTTTAGGAATAATATATAATAATTTTAAAATTTGATTATATAAAAATATAATTATATAAAAGTATGAAATTGTAAAATTTAAATTTAACTTATATAGATTAAAAAGATTAAAGCTTGAAATTTATCTTATTAAAAATTTACTTATATAGAGTTTTTTTTTATAAATATTTTATTCTAATTTATAAAAAATATAAATGATAAAATAAAAAAGATAACCAAAATATGCACATTAAAAAGATTTAAGTTTGAAATTTATATATTTGTATGAAAATCCAAAATGATAATTAAAAGCTATTAAAATTGATATAATTAATAATTATCTATCTTATACAAAATATATATATTTTAATTTATATAATAAAATAAATTTCAACCTTTCTCCCTCTTCCTCTTTCTCCCTCTCTCCTTACTCGTTTTGCTATATCAATTTAGCTTTAGATTAGAATTATGGTTAGTTTTAGAGCTCATCCGGACTTAGAGTTAGTGTTATTCAAATCTTAAATGCTTTAAAAATTATTTTAGAATAAAAATTGATTAGAAAATTTATAAATTTTATTTTACAATATTTAGATTACCATCTTTTATGAATTGAATTACAATCCTCAACCTAATATAATTCTTAAATATTATATACCAAAATTACATAATATGTACCATCTACTAATTCTAGTTAGGGTCAGTGTTGGTTTAAATTAAGCTTTTCATTTTTCAATTTAATGTAAATAGTAAATAATATATAACAAAATTAAATAATATGTACCATCTTTTGATTGTAGTTAGGGTTATGAGTTAGTTAAAATTAAGGTTTCCATTCTAGGGCTTAATTGGGGTTAGAGTTAGTCTCAGGATTCAAGTACATGATCAAAATTCTAGGATAAAGTTTGGGGTTAGGGTTACAATTAATTAGGCATAAGGTTAGCATTAGAGTTCAATTAGGATTGGAGTTGGTGTTTCTAAGATTTAAACTAGGGTTAGAGATAGTGTAAGGATTAGGTTTCAATTAGTACCAAAGTTAGGCTTATTATTATGGTTAGAGTTAATGCCTGTCATGTTAGAGTTAATTGTTTCCTTATTTAAGTCGAAGGCAAATTACACTCACATAATGGATGCACAAATACGTGTTAATAGAAACTAGAAGCATTAAATTTGACGTGTTTGTGACACTTAAATGCATTAAAAGTTAAAAAAACATTTTATTTGTTTTGCTCCATCATAGTAACAATTAACTTTGTAATTATGTCAATCTAATATTATAATATTAATAATATAAAGATATGATAATATAATCATAATAATTACTCTTAATAGATTTTTTTTTGCTTTGGTGAAGGCTTTAATAGAAATATAAAAATATAAAAAATAATATTATCTTAATAATTTACTATATCTTAATAATTTATTATAGATTATAATATCATAATATAATTATTTAATATTCATTATAATATAATAATATAATTATTTTTTAAGTGGAATAATGAACACACATGATATGTTTCAGTGTACTTTACCTAGAAATTGAAGGATCGTAAGAGACTTATGGGGAGGATCTCAACTATTGATTTGTGCAAACAATATTGTCCAAGACATTTACCCAATAGATAAACAACCTAAATATCTTTGAAGCAAGTAACAAATTTTTGTACCTTTCCTTGAATTGTGATAGTTGTATATAAGATGTTTCAACAAATTGCCCCTGGTTAAAAAAATGCTAATTATTTCAACTTTAAAACAATGTTAGCTATGTGAGAATGTTTTAGAGTTCTAAGGCGAGATGTGCTTCTAAGAATTAGTTGCTTTTCATTGACGGGTTTATACTTAAAACCTTTGATGTTGGGTTTATACTTCCTTGCTCATTCTTACTGCGCTCGAGTTGGACGACTCGGTAAGTTTCCGAGGTTGGGGTTTAGGTCGTCTGCAGGATTTATTCAATTTCCTTTACAACAATCACACTCTCTCAACACTATTACAGGTGCTCCTTTACTTCTCTTTTCTTTGTCGGGAAAGCTCTAGGCATCCTCTATATTTTTCTCAGAAGTATACAACTTGGGTAGACTTTAACATTTGTAAAAGCTTTCGGAACTTAATTCATTGCTGTTCGGCAGAGGAGCTGTACGCTGTGTGAGTTTGAGGAGAGCCGCAATACATATTGTGTCAGTTTTGAATGTGGGTTTTTCCATAGTGATTGAGCTATCTCTGTTTCCTCCTATATTTTGATGGTAAATGTTCATCAAGATTAATAGGGAAATGACAAGGCAACTGAATGAATAGTCATGTTTTTTTGCAGAGGAAGACATGGGAAAGCAGAAACAGGAGTTACCCTCAGATCCGAGTCAGTACACCATCCTCAAGGAGGGACAGGCCGATATTCTTATGCACGGGAATGATGTCTTCTACAACAAAACCCAGGTATATATTGATGTATATCTAGCCCTTGTCATCTTATATAAATGTTTTTTGAGTTTGCCTTGTTTATCCATTGTCCACATTTAGGCAAGAGCTAAATACAGAAATGAACCTTTTGTAGATTGTTATATTTAATTTTCTATGCATATGCAAATCGATCAATACAAATAATTACTTGGGTTTTAGGTTGTATTAGTGAAATCCAGCATCTGCAAGAGCTAAATAGAGAAATGAACCTTTTGTAGATTGTTATATTTAATTTTCTATTCATATGCAAATGGATCAATACAAATAATTCATTGGGCTTCAGGTCGTGAACAGAGATTTGTCAATTGCAGTACTGCGGACATTTGTGGCTAAATCTAAGGAAGAGTATGCTGAAATGTGGGCTAAGAAACAGGGCAGGAAAATGGGTGCAAGTGGCACCCAGGCTGCTCCTGTACTAGCAGCATGTGATTCTTCTGAACCCGGAGCATCTACACCAGCTTTTGATCATGAAATAAATGAGGCAGCTACTGTTGTGAATACAGCCCATTTGGAAAAAGACAATGGGGTAAATAATTTCTCAAATGGAGGGGCTCAATCAGAAGTCACAGATCAAGTCTGTGAAGTTTCAGATGAAATAGCTAAACCAGTTATAAAGAGAGTACGCGAGGAACCAAGGCCGCTTCGCATTCTTGAGGTCAGTGTCAACATATATCTGAACTAAAACTTTAGTTTTAGCATGTTGTTAGTATTCTAAGAATTAACTATCTGGAACTAATTCGGCCAGAGTTTTAGTTTTGAAAGTTAGCTATTACTTGTGAGTCTGTCCTTAATTTCATGCTTTGTGTCAGTGGTAGCATGGGAAATATTAATTGTGAGTTTTTAAAATGAAATCCAGGACACACAAACACTAATATGATATTGGTTAGATATTGGACTAGAAGGATGAAACCTTAAGAGGAATTTTACATTATTGGATATGAATCTTATTGTTCATGTGACAGTTTTTATGGATATGGGAATGGTGAGCTGTATTCATAGTAGTAGCATCAATGCACTTTGCTTGTTGAAGGATCCTTTCTCAATTGTGAAATTATGGGCATGTTCTTTATTAGAAATTTGACAAGGACAAAGGCAAAGACATTGGTTCAATAGCTCACACTTCTTGGGGTAGCATATGCCATTGTACAATATATGCTTTGCACTATGGTCCATCCTTGCATTGTTCCTTTGCTTCCTTAGGAGAGTCGATAGCCAATCCAAGTTTCTAATTTTGGAGGTATTGTTTTTTTTTGCTACCAGATTATTGGTGTTATTGTTTTTGTTCAATTTAATATTTTATCTTATTGTGTAAGCTAAGGAGTGGACCTGAGAGGAGCTAGACATCCTCTCAAAAGTTTGCTTGCTGTTCACTTCTGATCATTTGCAAAGATTACTAACAGTACTTAGAGTGGCAAACATAAATTTGTGTTGAATCTAGGGGTCTGTTCTGTTTTCAGCTATTTCTGTATGACGACTTCGCTTCAAAAATAGGTTCAATCCTCACACATCCTCCAAACAATTTGAGCAATCTAGATTTTTTTTCATTTGGACATGTATGACCCCATCCCCTCCATTCTTCTTAGGTAAGCAAACTTTATTCCAAGTAGAGTTACTCTCTTCCTCTTCTCTGACTAGCCTAAGAAACTTGGCGCTGAATGTCAATGTTATTCTCTGCTCCCTTAGCTGGGATTCGTTGAACTGACATAAATCAGACAGGAAAGGCTCATAAAACAGTCCTCACCAATTGTAGTGTATGATCTGTTGTAAGCAATTTACCATTCCAGTCATCCAACTTATTCTGTTACTGGTTCACTTAAGGAAACCACTGGATCCAGGTACAATTTGCCTGGTTCGTTCTGCAATTGATCTGGGCAAATCCAGGTAGGTCTGTTCTGCAATATCCGCAAAGAAACCAGGGTGAACCCTGCTGCAATTTAGATTTTTAATTTTTTTTCCTTTTGGACCATTAGGTTGATTAATCAACCCAAAAACATGAACCCTAACCGCAAAAATGACATCTAAACACTTCGAAAGACTAAAACAAACTATTTTACCTTGTTTATAATGCAAAAGGCACAAACCAAATACACTTGCCGAACTTACATTGTTTCTTATCATTACACAAATAGAGCTGAAGATTGATAATTGAAGGTTGCAAAATGGTTGGATTGCTATTCGTATGTGTGTGCAAGAGCCCATTAGCTGTCAAGGAGATCGCAGAAGAAGATTCTTAAATTGAAGGCAAGCTTTCTTTTTTTCTTTTTTTTTTCTTTTTTTTAACAAACGAAAATATATGGCACCATTTTATATATATTCTTTGTTTGCAATGTGTTATTTTCCAAACTTGGTGCCAGTTCTAGCTCCGATTGCCTACCACTTTAATGTAAACCCAAATTCATTGTTATAGGAGTATGTTGATATGATATAGTAGGTTCCATGTGGTAGAGGATATTTTTGGATTTGTAGTGGATGTTATGTAAAATATATAAGTAAATATAGCTAGGTGAAAGCCCATTTGTTTGGTCTTTTTGGAATGGGCATCAAAACTTGCCTAGGCAAGAAGGGCTTCCTCGTCAACATCTAAAATGTTGGAATATATTAGAGAGTAGGAGGAAGCATAAGAAGCAATTAGCTACAGAACAAGTGATTGTTTGACAAGGAAGTAATATCAAGCAATGAGCCCCCCTATTCCTCCATCTATTCTTGAAGTTGTGGTATAGAGCCACTCATTTTTTCTCACACATCAAGAAGAGCCTACCTCACATAAGAAAGTGAATGGACCAATTGGAAAAGACATTTCAAAATGAATATTTAGAGATTGCTGTTCAACCCTTTTCAAGATGCATCTATGCAAATTGGTTGGCTTTCAATGCTGTTCACTCACCATATTGGCAAGAAATGGTGAGCAATATTAATGAGACTCCAAAAAGGTATGAGGGCCTTGGTTATGAGAAAGTGTATTGGCAAAGGAGGTGAAATTATGTATAAGATTCATTGAAATAACCCATTAGGGATTTGTGGGTCAAGAGAAGGGTGTTCATTGTTTCCAACAGATGGAAGGATATGTGAATAATTGGCCCTTTATCAATGTGATTGCAATGTACACTAAAGGGGCCATGTTTTTGAAAGTTGTGAATAGGCAGATAAAGGAAACACAATTTATTCCTAGCATCCTCATAGGGGTCATTAAGGAAGTGGGGCTTAGTAACATTGTAAAAGTCATAATAGAAAACAAAAAAATGTTGAGTGATTGCTTTGTTGGTCGAGGTATGTTATACATGTCTTTTGAACAGTGTTGCCCATTTGCTCAACATTTGCTCAACCTTATTCTACAAAATATGTGCAATAAAATTGATTGGATCAAACTATATGTCGAGGATGAAGAGATCTAAATGTTCATCACCATCTACTACATGTTGTAGGCCATATTTAAATCATTTTAAAAATTGGTGCTGTTGGATGTAGGGCCGTAGGCAAAATAATACAGTTTTATGTTTCACTCTAGTAATTTATTTTTAAAATCGTAAGTATGTTTTTTTCTTTGATTTATTTTTTATTTTTATATAGGTTATTCATACTTGATTTGTCTCCAACACAATCATCTTGAGATGACTTGTGAAGGTGTATGAGGCAGTTTTGGCGTGACCATCAAACAAATTTGGTTCATATAGAGGTGATCCAATAGTGAGTGTAACAAATATTAAGCAAATGATCCTCAATGACTTCTAGTGGGATTGTGTGTAATACTTTTTTAGTTTCATTGAACGCATCTTGAATATGATCCCTTATATTGACATTGACAAGCAGTGTTTGTAGAGAGGTATATGGTGGTATCAACACAATGATTGAAAATATGAATATTGTCATAAATGAGAGCCAGACCTTAAAGAAATTATTTTCAGATAAATGCAAATGAAACAAAGTAACCATATGGAGATCCTTAATTTGTCGAAGAAGATTGCATCATATAGAGATGTGTAAGTCAGTGATAGGTGCAAGCTAGTGCTTGTTAGACTCTTTTCTGATCTTGATTTGGAGGATGTAATCACAAAAGATTTTGTTAATTTTTTACACTCCAATGGTCAAATTATTTTCACTCTTCGCAAAAAGTATAAGCAGCATGCTCACAATTGGTTATACCTACATGGCCAAACGTTCCAACACCTACAATCTCTTGTGATCAAAGTTTTATTTCAAGTAGGTTTTTTTTTTATTATCTAAAATTTTCTTAATTTGATTTTCTTTTTTATTTTTGAAGTTAATTTTTTCAAGTGTGAAGTTTTATTTGTGACTTAACCCTTCCTCAATAGGTTGTCAATTTCTCTTCATCCGAGCAGAAGTGGAGTGCATGCTACTTCATCCTCTTAATAAAGTGCAACTAGTTGACATAAAAAAAGATAGGGAGTTAGTGTAAGTGCATTCCAACTTGTGCCTTCTTTTGCACAAACAAAATGACTACAAGGAAGGGGCAACAAAGCTGTGGGATGTAGAACTTGAGCATATTGACTCGGATGCTTTTGCTTCCCACCAACCTCCTTTTTTGAGGAGTTAGATAGCTATTATACTTTTAGGGTGAGTGCCTTGACACTCTTTTTGGTTCTTTTGATTTTACCTTCATCATCTAATGTCAATAATGAAGATGATCTTTATGAAGACCCATATGATGTTGATTTCCAATTTCATTATTTTAATATTGTACAATGAATATCTATCATGACAATTGAGTTTGGCAAATTAACATTGAAGTGGTATTTTTTATTTATATGGTGGTGTTGATTAGTAATAATTTATTGTATGCAAGCTATGTGGTATACTGAACTTAATTCCCTTTTTAGGCTGCAAATATGTATTTATTTATGATTTTTATTTGTTAATTCTTAAAGACGTACCTAAAACAAACCCAACCATAATTTTTTGTTGTTGCCATATTGGCATATCCAAAACCCCCATACCTGAACGTGAACCCAAACTAGTAACTTAAGTTATATTGATCAATTAAACCATCTGATAGTTGAGGTTTAGTCCTGTCTTGGAACATGGGAATAATAGTACCTGGTTATATGCTTGGAGACAGGTATTAAAAATTAAGTATTCAGATGTTTGGGATTGTCTTATTTTATGCATTTTAAAGAATTATAGTTATATGCTTGGAGACAGGTATTAAAAACTAAGTATTCAGATGTTTGGGATTGTCTTATTTTATGCATTTTAAAGAATTATAGTAGTTTCATAGTCTTCAACTTGCTTGAAGCATCTGGCTATTTGTCAATTTGGAGTACCAATTAGGATTGAATGTTCAATGAACTAAAGATAAGAAATGAGGTACTAGAGGATGCTTTTAATTCTCTAATTCTGTTTCTGGTGACATTGTATCACGAGTCTTCCAAGAGCATATCCTTCCAAGACAAAGAGATAAGGGGAAATGGGATCCCTTTTTTGCAACTCCCTTTCAAATGGGAAGAAATCTACGAGGATGCTGTTCACTTTGTGATGAAACACAACTCTTAACCCATCTTCTTCTGGTGATTCACAAAGCTGATGTGCTCAAGTAAAATTTCTAATGAATTCTAGCTCAACCTGTCATAGGCCTTGGCATTGCAGATTATATCATCATGCCAGGCTGGTTGTTCTTAAAAGTGGAATGAAATGGCTCATGGTTTAATATGATCCATCCATAATTTGACAACCATTAAAAACTTCTCATTGCTTCTCAGAGGTTAAGTTTTTCTAGGTGTTTGAGATTATTACCATGATCTTGGAAATTGTTTTTTACACAGCATTACATGGTGAGTTAGGGCAGTATGCATCAAAATATGCACTCTCTATGGATTTATCATTTAGGAATTGTACCCTAGATAGTTGCATTTATTTCCTTGATCTTATCGGAGCTTCTTGACTCTGAACTGCAGTCCTCTCTTCATCCCACAAAATTAGTGAAAACAACATGCCGCCTGAAAAATTGTTTAACAGTTTTCTGTGCTTCATTATTATAGTCCCTACTTTCTGAAAAAAATGTCAGCTTCCTTTTAAAGTTTCATGAGTCTCCAAAGTCCTTCCAACCAGACATCTTTTTGTAAAAAAATTTAGGTGACAAAAGTTTTGTTAAAAAACTTCGTGTTATGTTGTCTTTATTTCAGCCACCAAACTTTTATACTATTACTTTACGGTAAGCTAGTTGAAAGAAGTTGTTTAATTTGTATTAGAGTAATAAGTATAATTATATATAAATGTATATGATGAAATTATTGCATATTTAATAATTGTTTACAATTGTCACAATTTAGATTAAGCTTACTCTATAATACTTTATGTTGCATTTTCTTTTCCAAATTGTAGTCCTTGAATTTGAAGCTGAACTTGAACCAGGTGACCTAGTTTTCAAATAATATCGATTGATAAGAAAGTTAGGGGAAACCTCTATTTAGTCAAAAAGAAAGGCATATAGTCCGCAAGTGAGATGCAAGTCACCATAGATGATTAGCTTATAAAGTCACCATAGATGATTAGCTTCTATATCATAGATAAGGTCGATCAACTTTACAATGCCTTATTTCACATAAATGACCCTTTTGCAAACATAAACTACGTTATTCCTAAGCATAACATGAGGATAACACAACATTATAACATTGACAAAGTATGGGGCTAGAACAAGATAGATAATTTAGTTCATAACAATATATAAATATCTAGGTACACAACCCCCTGGGAGATGGCTTGTCAAAAGTAACCAATAGACACCTGAACTAGTTTAAGCCCAATGAGCAAGCTTGAAATGATTTTCTTTTTAGATTTTTTGGGCTGTCTGCTATGACCGTTAAGTATTTGAGTTTACCCAATATAAGGTTTTAATCTGTTTTTTTTGCATGTTTTGTTGTTGAACAGTTTCATTGGATTATTATATCGTAGTTTGTTTATGGCATGCCTGCAACAGCCCACACACTGATTCCCAGATTATAGTATCACCATGTTAAAGCAATAAAAAATGATCATACTAGCTTAGATTTCTTATAAGATATACTTATTTCCCAGACCTTTTTGTTCAAGGTGGAACCGTTGCTATTGAAGTTACCAATCTCTTTGCTTAAAGATGTGGTAGTAAAAGCGAATTTATTTTCAGTTATTGGCATGCCTACCTTGCATGGATGGCAATAGAAATAGACATGGTTATAAATTTTTTTCCTTGAATGATTTATTTCAATTCATAGAGGTTTTAAGGTCTAATAATGATCATGAACTCTCTAACTTGAAACCATTTATATTGCATGCTGCTCCTTTTATTGGTAACATCTTTATGTCCAAGAGACTAAGACATTATTTTTCTTTTGTAGGCATTGGCTGCTTCAGGATTGCGGGCTTTGCGTTATGCTCGTGAAGTAGAAGGTGTTGGCTCAGTTGTAGCCATTGACAACGATAAAGGTTTATTCCACTTGTAATCTACTTTTCTATAAAAAATACAGGGTTGTTTTTTACTAATTGGCATGACATACATAATGAGTTTCATTGCTTTCGCCATGCATTGTTTTAAATCTACTTTTTGAAGCTTTATTTATTTACTGTATGAATATTCATGTTTCAATTCGTAATTAATCTATATGGAGATTGTTAAAAAAATCTCAAAATCCTCACCAAACTAAACTCACAATCTGTTCTGGCTCGTGAGTTAATTGCCAATAACCTGCTAAAAACTCGTGAAATTTTGACATAAACTTGGATGTGGTAGCATAAGTTGATTCCACTAAAAGAACTACAATTTTTGCAATTTTTTTGAACATTTGAACATGTGTTGTGAAGGATTGTGTGGTCTTGAAGGTCTTCATTTGTTCTTGATGGCATGGGCTCTGCCCCTTGACTGCACCCTGTATCACGACAGAGTATGTGCCGAGGGCACTGCCTTAGACTCTGGTGGGGGCTTTGCTCCCAGACCACCATGAGGGATGTTGTCTTCAATCCTGCTGGGGGCTGTGGCCCTTTAAAAAGCAAAAAAGTGTTATGGGCCCATGTTTTCCATGGATGACATTTGTAAAATAAAAATATTAGTCTGGATATGTAATTTATAATAATTTGACATTGTGATGTGAATTGAACTCATTTTTTGATTTATAATAGAAGGAAAAAAAAACTTTATGATCTTTGTAAATTCAGTTTTATGCATGGTTTATAAGATTATTTGACAAACATATGTGTTTTGAGTGTTTGGAAAATTTGTCGAGTCTGAGTGTTTGAATATTTTTAGGACTCTGAGATTTCGCTGGAGTTTTTAAACTATGATTCAGAGTATCCACCTTAAAATTGCTTGTATTTTTTATCCTCATTTGCAGTGGCTGTGGAGGCCTGTAAGCGAAACATCAAATTAAATGGTTCTGTTGCTTGTTCGAAGGTTGAAGCTGAACTTGCTGATGCCAAAGTCTACATGCTTACTCATGAGAAAGAGTTTGATGTGGTAAGTTAATATTTACTGGTGACATAGGCTGATCTGTTTCTTGATGGTCCATATATTCTGTACTTTACTTTTTACAGTTACTTTGTGTTGGAAATATAATGCAGATTTTATTACCCATACTGTAACTACACAAGTTTACTCAAGTGGCAGTGGTTTAGTGCATGTTAAGAGTAGTAGAATTTGTACATATTTGCATGGCCATGAGCAATATATAGAAAAGTAAAAGAATTCCAATAACACAAAGGATTTCTTATCCTGCAAATCCCAAGGCAGGGAAAACAAGTTATAAGTAGCAATTGTACATCTTCCTTTTCATTCCTTGATCAGGATACAAGAGGGGATGAAACAATCCACTTGTCTCTTCATTTGGAAGAGGAGATGAAATGCCCTACAGATGACCTTTCATGTTCCACACAACTCCTCACGTCCCACACATCTTCATTTCTAAGGCAAGAAGACCTTTCATTTGCTTGGTTAGCACCTATTTAAAAAGGGCAGATTAGAGCATTGGAGGAAAGATTGAGTGTTGAAGTGACTAAGAGAAGAAGAATTCTGGTTGAAGAATGAAGTGGCAGTTAAAAACAAGAACTAGAAGTTGTATCTCATATCTTTGTACTTGTTTAGAGGTAAGTTGCTGGTCCTTGTATGGGGATGGGTACTGGGTATGGTGGTACGACATTTTTTTCCTTGGGTACAAGTATGGGGTCAGCGTCATATATATATCTCATAATTTGCCAATAAACAAAATATTTAGATATCTTATGATTTGAATAAAAAAATACTCATTTTCATAACTAAATGATTTGTCAAATTTCAATACACAATGAAAATTACAATCATATTTAATAACCTTTGTATTTTCTTTCATCGAAATCATCTAAGTCAACATTTGGTTCAATTTCATATGAAACACAATGATTTACAATGCTACTTCCACTAGCCATGTCATATGTAGAAGCTGTTTCATCAAAAGAGATTTTTGGCAAGTTGTGCAACAATAATGTGTAATGTCCCCATCTTTTTGACAAGCAAACATCAGTTTAACTCTAACCTCTTAATTCCTGGGTTAGAGTTAATTAAATTAAGAAGGGAATAATTTATTGGCCAAAAAAGCTATAGTAATGAATAATTATTATAATTGCTCATTAAGTCATTAAAAGGGGGCCATTTAAGACTTAACATTTAATGCCTAGGCGATGTCCACATGGGGTGACATTTAATGATTAATAAAATATGAATGCCTGGCCTAAGTCGCTCAAGGGGGGCTTTCTAGACACATCCGATAGCTTTTTGGAAAGAATGAAATGAATTTAAGGAGGTTCAATGCCAAGGAAAGAATTCATTCTGCATTCATCTTATTTTTATTCCTACCTCTAAGCGATTTGGTATTGCTTCCAGGACGAAACCCCTGGCTGTGTGTGTTGGGACGAAACCCTCAGCACAAGTGGTGATTGGATGAAACCCTCAACACAAGTGGTGATTCGATTTTCAGTTTACTGCAGAAGTTCAATCATTGACAGCGCCTTGATTGCTTGGTGAAATCACAGACAAGCCTCTCAATAATATCGATTCCTGGAGATAAAGGAGCAGCTTTTTGTGTGATGCAGGGCTGACATTTGGAAGGTCTGAAAGAAGATATTTCTGAGCAAAGGAATCCTACAGTGAACAGTTTCAGTTGCAGGACAGACTGCCAATCAGAGCCACAGTTGTGAGAAATCAGTTCTGAGAATGGATAATTAGCAGTGAGGGCGAACTCTCAATTTGATTAGCAATCGGGTTGATCTGGGTATGAAATAAAACCCTTAGTCCATGCATGTACTTCAGCAATAGGGTTCATATGTATTGATTATGAAATGAATAAGTTCAATTAATGCAATTGAATTTAGTTTGTGCATGTCCCAAGTTCACTTGTTTTTTTTGAATAAACATATCGTGCATGTTCAATTGAATAAATAAATTCGTTGAAAGGGAACCGAGTCTGATAATAAAATAGAGATGGAATATTACATAATGTCTAAGTCAACACATTCAAGAGTTGGATCCCATTCCTTGTCACTCTCTTATTGTAATCAAGTTTCTTATCTGACAAGAAATCTCAATAACTGGTGGTTATGTTACAGGCAGTTATGCAATCATCACAGTCCACCCACCATGTTAGCTGGTGGTTATGTTTTAGTCACTTTGGCTACTGTATGATTTAGTAGTTACACAACTGCTACTTGTGTGAACTGGTGGTTTGTCACCATATGAAAATACCTGTTGCTGCCTCTTTCTGATTGATTGGCACAAATGTTTTAAATTACATGGATCCATATAGATCATATTTCTTTCTGGGGAGGCTTTGGGTCCCACAAAGCCTACATGATTATAAGACATTAAAGGATCTTTCCCTCTAATTCGTTGGAGCTTTTGTATAGTTGTTGGTGTTTCAGCATTGAACCCAACGTGCCAATTTTCTTGAGCCTTTGCATTATTTCCTTTGTATTTCCCTACTAAACATTTCCCTTGCATCTGCCTTGTTTACCTAAAGGTGATGCTTCATTCGTTGCTTATTCATCCCAAGAGAAAGTATCCAAGATAGAAGCTATCATTGCAAACTTCTTCGTCAGGCAATGTTCAAGAATCCAAAGGACGTTTACATCCTCAAGGAATCATGCTTGAAACTTGCAATTTGGAAGTGATACCCAATTCTTATCCTCGTAGAAAAGTGAATCGATTTGTCTCATATAGAGTTGGTTGTTCCTCTCTTGCTTTCTGACAATCTGACTGGTTTTGTGGTTTTACCGTGATTCTTTTTAAATGATGTCCACTCACAGCTTTTCCACAATGATATCTTTTTGGATTTTATTGCTGAGGATATGTTTGCATCATCCTCCTTACGTGGTGTTGAACTTTTGTTCGTGCTTTTACCCATCCATGGTGACTATAAGCTAAGAATGATGCTGCTACAATCCATTTGTTAGCTGTAAAATTCATGTCTCAGCTTCCTTATGATGTGAAAACATTCTACGCAGTTTCCATGTTCAATTTACGTTCATCATTCCTACTACAACTCATTGCTATAGTGAAATCATACGTTGTTATCAATACGTTCATATCATATTCATATTCAAGCCTTTAGAGAAAGCAAACCAACTTTCTGCCCATGTTGTGATGCTGCCCTATTTTATCATTTTTCACTAAGAATTCATGACAGTTCTCTTGCTTGCAATATGATCCAATTTCCTCTTGCCTTGCCATGCCATGCTACTGGTGGATTTAAGTGCTCATCACAAACATGAAATTGTAAATGCTAAAAACAATATCTATTCTTCCGTACATCTTCTAGGTGTACATGCTCCTCATGTTCATCCTTGATGAGTGGACAAACCTCCCTTCTTGCTTAAATATATGGAGTTGGTTTCCTGTTGTTCCATCAACAATTGGAAGCATACATTTATAGATCTACTAAATGCCCATACATATGAAAGTGACTCGAAACCACATTCTTTGCAAATCATATAAATGCTCAATCCAGGAATAAAATGAAATTCCCTTACAACAACTTGCATGTAATAATGATGAAGATACATATGAGAGTTGTGCTCTTGTAGGCTCTTCTTTGTCGTTTACTCCTGGCTGCCAATTCTTTCTTCTACCATACCTGAGTGGAGATTTGAATGGATTTTCCAACACTTTCCATCTCAATGTCTGCTAACTTTGCAATGAGTAAAAAAAGAAATCGCTACACTTGCATATGTTCATAACTTATATCAAGTGGCCTCTCATCTCTTTTATAGTATGTAGTGGTCTTCCTCCTCTTGTTTTCTTGATGAGTGAATCTTTTCTATACCATTCTTCCTAAAAAACTTGACTCTTCAAACCTTACTAGATTGAATATAGCCATACAATGGTTACTCTTCCCAAAATAAGTGCAAGGAATAAGATACCAGCTTTTTTGTTGCAGCTTCTCTTCTTTATACTTTCTTTCCCTATCAAGCACAACTATACCAATGATAGGGGTACCTGCACATTGCAAATAGAGGGTTGCACCTGAAAATCCAAAATAATAATAAAAGCTTCTCCAAATTTGTGATAAACCACATAATTAATATTTGATTGGTTACTTCTTTACGATTTAGTCCTGAACTGAGTACCTTTGCAGGCATTCATTTCACACAGCCAGTTTTAAAGCTCAAATGATGACGATGTATCAAAACAGAAAATGAACAGTCAATTAAAATTCAGCTGCAAACAATTGGCAAAACGGCCACACAAAATGTTACCAAAACGTGAAGATTTGGATGACTGAAGTTACAACTTCTCCCTAATCACCAACTTATCCATAACCATGACCTATAAAATATACCTTCATGGCTTCAAAAGTCCTTCATAGACCCTGCAGGAAAAAAACAAAAATTAAAATACCCCCAAGAAAAACTATGCCATCACAAAATTAGAAAATATATGACAGTGGCACCATTGAACACTCCCAAAATGCCATGAAGGTGGACCAAAAATAGAAAGTACTGCTTCTGTCATTGCAGTCATCAGGGTTCTTTGATTGCCATAATAAAATGGACCAAAAATAGATCATAACTGCTGCCGGATCTGCAATTGCCAGGATTCCGAAGCCAACATAGCAACTACTGCTAGCTCGGTGACAGCAGTTGCCAAGAAACCGATCATGCTCAGAAATAGGAATCTGCACCCACTACACACCTAGAAAAGACTAAATCCAACACAAGAATGCAAGGTTATTTAAAATTTTGGAATTACAGAAAATTTTCCTGCATCAATTTATATAGAGATTAGTGAGCCCTTATTTGTGACAAAATGTATAGCTTCGTACCACACCAACTAGATTCTATGAACCTTCTAGAAGATCCTCAGATAAGATATCTATCTTTATAAATTATTTTTTGAACAACAGTAATGCTATTATGTGACAAAATATGAGCTTTATAGCAAAATAGCTTATTTATGTTGCATAACAAAATATGCTGGGTAAAGGAACACAACACTCTCTTCCCCTTGAAAAGCCTTATCTGAAAGCTTGAGGATCAACTGATAGCTCTTCCTTGCATCTTTTTCTTATGCTTCTTTGTCCTTTGCATGGAGTTGATACTATGAAGAAATTTGAATGTGTGGAAGCGATTCAAAATGTCATCCATGTTCAATGAGACATGGGGTGATGGAGACAATATCATAGTCATCAATGCTATAATGGATCAAAGTGAGACATGAATAAAGAAATCATCATTATCTTTGGACGTTTCCATGGAATAGTATTTTTACTGAAAACACTCCTCAATCGATTTATCTTGACTAGCCTCATGAATATGTTTCTTAACCTTTCTCATGGATGCATTTCCCTCATGAAGATTCACTATAAAAAGATGAGACCAGAGATCTTTATAGCTTCTTGAATTTCCTCTTTATTTAGAGACTTGTCATAAAGAGGATAATCATAAAAAATAGGCTGAAAATATTTTAGTTCATCACATATAATAAAAGATTCATAAAAGAGAAGCCAAATAAATTATGCTCATCCAACTGAAAGAAATCATCATACAAGTCCATACGAATGTCTTCCTGAGATATCCATTTGTCCATTTGGTTTGCATATTCTGATATCAAGTCTAGATGAATATTAAATCTATTGAAGGTAAATTGATAATATCAAAGATACAAATGCACTCAATACTCTTTTGGCCTCTTCTCTCTTAACCTTGTTTGAACACAATCTTTGTTATTCATTCAACATTCTTTGTAACCTGGGATATTAAGGCTCGAAATGGATGTCCAATTAAAACCTTTTTTTCCTCTCTTGATTCTTTGTGAAAAGCTATAAAATGTTAAATTTGTGCCCTAGTTCAGTAATCAGATTTGTGACATTTAATTATGCCCTAGTTTATTAATCAGATTTGTAACATTTTAGTAAACCATAATCAAGTAAACTCAAGAATGAAACAAGGAAACAAGAGACAAACTCAAATACCCCGGGAAAACCTCCAAGGAGGAAAAACCCAACATTAAAGACCCACAGGTCAGATTATATATTCTCTCTTAATTGCACAAATACAATACGTAGCTTGCTTCTCCAGATCTGATCCTTTTTGTATATCAGATCTGCCCTTCTAAGTACTTCAAGTCTGCACCAAAAAAACCCTATATCCTCTTGGACAAGTTCGCACAATCCTTGGACAAGTTTGCACAATCCTCTTTAGTAATTTCACACCTTTAGTTGCAGAGCTAGTTCGCTGATTGCATGAATGATGTAGTTAGGTATTGTGTTTGCAATTTATCTTTATTTATATGGGTCTTTAACCCATATATCCTAGGTCGGCCTTAATCCTTTTGGCGCCAATTTACTTTATTGTGGCGTGGGGCTTTTAGTGTAGTGTGGAGGATGGGGCCGGACTTGTCTTGGGGGCACGCTACCCCTTTAAGATAGCACCCAGTCGTAAATGGGTTCGGATGTTGCCTTAAGGCAATCCGAACCCATCTTCCCTAGTTATAAACAACATAAAAAACCTTTCATTTTAAATCTTATTGAATCCACTTTTCAACATAAAAAATAAACACCTTAATTACTAAATGTTTGAGCAAAACGTAATGTCCCTACTGGGAGGCTGCCAATTCCCAATGATTAATATATAGCACTATTTATTATTATGTCTTAAATCAGATTATTAAAATTTAGGTACAATTAGGATTCATAATACATTTGACAGTTACTATACTTAAGCCCCAATCCTTACTTCTTTCCTAATCATCAACCATAATGGAGGATGGGGAATTACTTGTCGTAGGGCGCTTAGAAACCAGTCTACAAGTAGGCTCCCTCAAGGTTTCAGGACTCTGTCCATATCCCATCTTGGGCTTACCTATCTTGTGAGGTATTACTCCACCTCTCCCTAACAAAACCAACCTATCCTGATTAGGGGCAATAGTGAATGTTAAGGGTTAGGCTATTATTATACCAACTTCTATTATGAATATATATGAAATTAAGTATGACTGTCATACGTATTGCAGTCTATATTAATATTACTATTAATTTCTGCAGAAGAACATAATCAGGCTTCATATATTAAGCATACATATTAAGCACATCCCCATGCATACCACCAAGAACAAGGATGTTACTGCCTGTAACTTAAAAACAGTTCGGATCTGATCTGATCTGATCGATGGTGATCTTCTTGGATGCTTTCCTTTCTTTTATATCTCTCAATGTGAGGGAGAGGTTACACCTCTTCATCATGTATGCCCTTTGGAAAGAGACACACCCTTTCACCATTAGCACCCTTGAAAGAGTCCAACTCTTCATTATTTCTGCCCTTTGAAAGGGACACAATCTTTCGCAATCAGATCTGCACTAATGATTCCCCAAAATTATCTCCCCTTCAAATGAGTTCTCTGCTCCCTTTTATACCTCATATTTGGGGGAGTCAACTTATCATTTCATGCCTTTTGACCATTCATTAACTTTAATCAAATTTTAGTAATATAATTTAATTTATATTTTTATTCTTTTGTATTTTAATTTTATTATTATTATTATTTATCATTAAATTATATTTCGAAGTGGGGACATTACAAAAGGGACATTACACAAAAATGCTATAACTTTCTGCAGTTAGGTACCAATATTTGTGGTTTTTTGGATGACTCCAGGATAGCCACTTGAGACAATTATTATCTCTTTCCACAGTTTCAAAATTGTCAAGTAAAGCGTTTTTGGTAGTGGCACTTAGTCTACTTTCCCATTGAAAATTAGTACTTCAATCTGGTACTTGAGCTGAAAGATATTGTTTCTGCAACACACTTCCATTTTTCTCCCTTGCACAACAAAACTTGACTCTGATATCACCTGCAGTATAGCTGAACCTGGTGTAAGCATAAGTATGCAAAGATAGAACAATGTGGGCACCTTCACAGCCAAAAAAGAGGATCACACCTGCAAATCCAAAGAAATAATGGAGGAAAAACTTGTCCAAAGTGTGATAAAATACATAATAATGTTTGACATGAAATAGGTTAATATTGAATGACATAGAAAGGGGTGAGCTTATTGCAAAATGGCTAGTTTGTATTACATCAACTAGGTTAAATGTCTAGAATATTTTCACATAAGCCACATTTCACATAAGCCACATTCCCTTTATTAATTGACTACCTGACACAACTTACATACTGTCATGTGACAACATAGGAGCTTTATAACAAAATAGCTTGTCTAATTACATAACAAAATATATTGTGATAAGGAACGCAATTTCTTCTTTGCATTTGCAACATGTGGATGGAGTACTGATGCCCTATCTTCTCCCCAATACTTAAAAGGTTGTCTTCTCTTTGGAAATGCTTCCTTGTCCTCTAAAGGTAGAGTCATGCTTCTTTTTCTTTTGTCTTGATTATTCACTCCTCGAGAGTCCCTACAGTCATCTTGAGGCTTCACAAAAATGATATTAAATATGTTTTTACTTTTTGGGCTTGTCTTGGGAGGTAGATTTTTTGTGTGGAATTCTTCTTATTGGAAGCTATGGATGCTTGAGCCATGTAACATCATTTTCCGTTCTACGCTTGACCATATTCAAGGCATGCATATTGAAGTCTTCTCAACCATAATAAAATTGAGAACTCTACAGTCATTTTTGCTAAGCCTTTGTCCATAGTAATTATTAAAGTATTATTTGATTATTTAATGGTCATTTAGGATTAATTAGTTTTCTTTAGTTGTAATGGATAGTTTCCATTTATGTCAATTGTTTCGTTTAGAAACATCAATATGTAATTGTCTTTAAATGTAACTTCGTTTTCATTAATTGAATATCCAATTATTATTTCACGGTATCAGAGTAGGCTAATTTTTTGATAGTGTTTTGAATAACAAATTCGTGGAAATCCTAAGAAATTTTTAGAAGTTTTTTAGTTCGATTTTTTGAATACAAATCGACATGTTTGAAGGAAAATTGTGGCTAAGAGTCTGGTGTTTTTTGGTGTGTTTTTGAGGTGCCGATGCTGTGTTTTTTCGTGTGGGTTTTTCACCACATAGTTATTCTCTACAAATCATGTTTTCTTTTGTGTTCTGAAGATCGATTAAGGGTTTCTGAGAAGAATCAAGGTCATTTTTTTGTTGCGTTTTTTGTGCTGCAAATGCATAAATCGTGACGCGATTTTTTGCTGCCATGCCCGAGTTTTTTTGGCCCATGCGCGAAGGGTTTCTTTGTGAGCCTGCGTTTTCTGCATTACGCGGGGGATTTTCTAAGAACAAACTGCAATGGCTCTGTTTTTAATGTGCAATGTTTTGTATTTTTTTCATGTGCCGATTCTATTTCTTCTTCCATTGTTGGTTTTTTTCGTCTACACATGATGGATTTTTTAGGTGAAACAAAGTGATTTTCAGGCAAAACAAATGAAGGTTTTCAGTCACACAGGCTGCAAGTTTTGCACGAATTTTTTTTTTGGACCTGATTTGTGCACCTAGGGTTTTCCGCTAATTGGGGTATTTGTCCCTGCAACCTAGGGTTTGCAGTAGATTTTGTAAACTCGCAACCCTTGAATCTGCACTTGTTTTTGACTGACTTTTTGGTATAAAAAATCAGGGATTTTTTGCAATCTCATAGTGGGATTTGTGCATTGGAATCTGTGCCTTGAGTTTTGTGCCATTTTAAAAATTGTTTTTGACTAGTACATCAGTGTTTTGTAGTGCCTTGGAATCTATGCATGAAAACTGTCAGTTTTTGACATGTTTTTAAAAGTTTGCAGCCATGTGTATTTTTTGTGCTTTGGGAATCGTGTAGGATGGCATCTCTGACAAACATTATGCTGGAAAGCCATCAGAAATTCAACGGTTGCAATTATAACAAGTGGAAATAGCACATGTTAACAATTTTTGAATACTAGTGTCTAAACCAGATTGTTCTGGGTAAGACTGCTCAACCCTTGGCAGCAGGAAAAGATCAGGACAAGTTCGATGAGTGCAACCGAGAAGTGGTGATGCTTATCAAATTGTCAGTTGCCGATGATCAGTTACCTCAAGTGCCATCTTGTAAGACAGCTGTAGAGATCTGGACTCATTTGAAGGATCTCCATCAAACCTTAGATAAAAGCCAAGTTTTCTTTCTTAAGAACATGCTGTTTTCTATGATGATGGACGATAAGATGTCTTTGCAGGAGCATCTTACAAAGATCAAGGATCGCGATCAGCTGGAAGTTGATGGTCGCAAAATGGAGGAAGAAGACATGGTGGTGATCATGCTCAAGAGTCTACCTTGATCCTATGAGCATTTTGTTGAGACACTCAATATCACTTCCACTAATGTTGATCTGAAGTTTCCTGATCTCTGCAACAAGCTTCTCCAACAGGGTTGGTGGAAACAACAGTTTGAAAGCAGCACTAGCACATCTTCCACTGAACAAACATTCATTGCCAAAGCCTCGGACAAGGGCAAAGGCAAGTCCTTCCGATAGAAAAGACGAGGCAAAGCTCAGGAGAACCCCAAGAAGAATATTTAGTGTAACTACTATAACAAGTATGGTCATATGAAGAAAGATTGCAAGAAACAATTGGCGTTTTGAGCAATCGAAGCAAGCAAGGTCTCAACAAAAGGCCCATGTTGATACTGAGCAGGAGTTTTCCTTTTATGCTTTTATCGCCAAAAGACTAATAGACCATGTCAAATCGTCTGCTTGGTACATCGATTTTGGAGCTTCTCGACTTTTCACTCATCGACAGGACTGGTTCACAGAATACACGCCATTCAGAGATTCTGTGATCTTTGGAGGAGGCAAAGTGTATACTGTTGTCGGCAAGGGCAACGTTTAGATTACATCTGGAGAGAGAAATTTGATATTTCTCAATGTATACTATGTTCCCGACATGGAACTAAACCATCTGTTTGTCAATTAGATTATGCGCCATTCACCGAAGTTGGATGTCGTCTTCAGTGCACACAAGTGCATCATTGTTGGCAAGGAGACTTGCACCATTGTTGCTCTTGGGACTTGAGGATCATGGTCTTTACAGACTTGTTGACACTGGTGATTCTTAGGAGCATGCTATGGCAACAAAGAGTTCATCCATCGGTACACTTTAGCATCAACGATATGGGAACTTGAATGTTCACTATCTCTCTCAGTTGGTTCGAGAGGGTCTGGTTGTTGGGTTCCCTGAGATTCAGTCATAGAGTCATAGTGTTTGTGGAGCTTGCCATGTCAGTAAGCAACATCGGACTCCTTTCTCAAACGGTGATGCTTGGAGAGCCTCCAAGGTTTTGCATCTAGTCCATGCAGATGTTTGTATGCTGATGAACATTGCATCAGTCATTGGTACCAGGTATTTTTTGTTATTTCTTGATGACTTCATCAAAAGTTTTTTGCTCTACTACTTATGTTTGGATTCTAGATGCAAAGATATCAAAACTGGATTCAAAGAGTCAGAAATTGATGTTCACGAGCTATAGTGATAATCATAAGGCTTATCAGCTGATTGATATAGACACTTATCGTCTCATATTCAGTCGAGATGTTGTGTTTGATGAAGGAGGAGGACCTTTTCAATTAACTTCTCCCGTTTTGAGTCCTGAAGATCAGCCTCTGAAGGCTAAGGATTTGGGTGTTCGACTTCCCTTAGCTCCATTAGATTTTCCTCAGGAAAATTTGGATCAGCATCTTGATGAGTTTCTTCTAGACACTCCTGCTCACGCTGATCCTTCGGCGTTGGATATTGGTGCTTCTCCTTGTTGACCTAAATGGTAGGAAAAGACCATTGGTGCTGTTTGTAATGATAAACTTGTTGAGGGGAGATCTTCTAGAGGCAAGAGCAAAAAGAACACAGTGAATTTTGCTCTCATAGCAAATCTTTAGAGTATTTATGAGCTTCAGATGTATTCCGAAGGAAAAGGAATACCTGAATGGGAAAAGGCTATGGAAGTTGAGTATCATAGTCTTCAGAAGAACAACACTTGGGTTTTGTTAGATCTTCCACTTCGAAAGAAACCCATTGGCTGCAAATGGGTCTACAAAGTGAAGTACAAAGCTGATGGAACTCTTGATAAGTACAAAACTCGGTTGGTGGCTAAGGGCTTCTTGTAGAAAGAGGGGATTGACTATGATGGAACCTTTGCTTCTACAACAAAGATGAGCACCATTCGATTGGTTTTGGCCATTGCAGCACGATTTGGTTGGAAAGTCCATCAAATGGACATCAAGAGTGCTTTTCTCAATGGTGAATTGGAGGAAGAAGTCTATATGACATAGCCTTAGGGTTTCAAGTTTGCCGGTAAAGAACACCTGACATGTAGGCTGGTGAAAGCAATCTATGGCCTCAAACAGGCTCCTCGGGCCTGGTACATAAAAATTGATCAGTATTTGGTTGGACAAGGCTTTTAGAGGAGTTCTTTAGATCCCAACTTGTATGTCAAGAATACTGGTAGTGAGATCATTCTTCTTGTCATCTATGTTGATGACCTGGTCATTATTGGTAGTGTGGCATATTTGATTGAGCAGATCAAACATAATTTGTCCCAGTCGTTTGATATGACAGATTTGGGACTTTTGCATTATTGTCTTGATGTAGAGGTTTGGTAGACTAGTGGCAGTATCTTTATCTCTTAGTTGAAGTATGCCGAGAGTTTGCTGGATAAGTTCAGGATGGATGATTGCAAACCTTCATCTACACCTATGGGGAAAAGGTTGAAACTATCAGCCAAATCAGATTCACCTGTGGTGAATGAATCAGCATTCAGGCAACTAGTTGGCGGCCTTATCTACCTTATGGCCACTAGACTTGATCTCAGTTATGCTGTGAGCTACATATCTCGCTTCATGACAGCCCGTAAGGCAAAATATTGGGTTGCAGCGAAGCGTGTATTGAGATATGTGAAGGGTAGACCTGACTTTGGCATTCTGTACAACAGAAGCAAAGATCCTTAGCTGATTGATTTTACAGACTCAGATTGGGCAGCATCAGTTGATGACAGGTTGTCTACTTTTGGGAATGTCATCAGTCTTGGCACGGGTGCAGTCACATGGACCAGCAAGAAGCAGCAGGCGGTAGCTCTTTCCTTGACAAAAACAGAATATCGGGGAATTGTCAAAGCAGCATGTGAGGTAGTTTGGCTTCGAAGGATGCTTTCTGACTTGCAAATGCCTCAAGTAGGTCCTTCACCCTTGTACTGTGACAATCAAGGGGTGCTGAAACTTGCCAAAAATTCAGTCTTCTGCTAGCGCACCAAACATGTTGAGCTTCATTGTCAGTTCATTCGCCAACTTGTAGAAGATGGATTTGTTCAGTTGCAGTATGTTCCAACTGAGGATCAGACTGCCAACATCCTCACCAAGTCTCTGAGCCCGGACAAGTTTGTAAAATTTAGGGGGCAACTTGGTGTAGTTGATAGGATGACCATTACGGGAGGGTATTAAAGTAATATTTGATTATTTAATGGTCATTTAGGATTAATTAGTTTTCTTTAGTTGTAATAGATAGTTTCTATTTCTGTCGATTGTTTCGTTTAGAAACATAGATATGTAATTGTCTTTAAATTTAACTTCATTTTCATTAATTGAATATCTAATTACCATTTCAGTAATCATATCAGCAACTCAGAGCCAATACCCTCTAGCATGCTCCTCAAAATTGCCAATAGTTTGATTCAATGTAACAATTAAAGAATTTTTTTGTGATAGATTAATTTGTATGCATGCTCTGCTCATGGTTCAAACATCCAGAGATTAGTCCCCTTTCCTGTGTAGATTCTTCTCTCCCTTCCATTCCTTCAACATCACTTTGGATTTTTGCCAAAGACTCTTCCTTTGCCAACAGATCTTGCCATTCAACTAGGGTACAAATGAAGAAATTCATAGTGCCTTTTTCTTCTCTTGTACTTGCACACAAATCTTGGAGCTTCTAAAGTCTTTCTTCTCAAGGATTTGGTCATGGCTATTTTATGCAGCTACAATTCATGCAACACTTTGTCAAATAACTTTGCATATAATCTTGTTATACACAGAATTTCTATTAACAAAACATACACAAGGAACTTGTTACTCTGATACCAGCGATATGTAATTTACTCCTTACAATTTTCTTGCTATGGAAATTAAATGCAGATTTTTGTGTGCATGCTAAAATTACTTGACTTTACTCAAATAACAGTGGTTAGAGTATGTTAGATTAGTAGAATTTGTACATTGCTTCCATTTAACACTCTCCACTCGTGTGCCTCCAGTTGAAGACTCACTTCTTACTATCTTATACTGGGAGTCTTTTTCTGTGAACGAAAGGACTTGTAAACATCTTAGAACTAAGGAGACATCATTATTTTGATCGTTAGTTAATGACTTATCAATTCATCCTGGACATTACAAAGCTGTTGCTCTCATTAATCAGCCATTATGTCTTAGTAACTTTAGCTGGTGCATGAATTTGTATAATACAGCCATAGGAGCAATTTTTTCTTTTTGAACTATAAACAGTCAACACATAAATCATTTTAACTAGCAGCAGTTATAAATATGTGACATTGTCCAATTCAGATAACAATGAATAAGCAAATATCAAAACACAATGCTTATAACTTAAAAGAGTACCTGGAGATGTGTAAGAGCTTAAGTTGTCGTGCATATCAATTGGATGCCTGGGTTCTTGTTTACTTATCCAAGGGTGCATCAAATCCAACCACACAGACTGCTGCGCTGGCCACCCCAACTGAATGGACTTAACAAGCTATACAGAGAAGCATCCTGAATACATTGTCAAGGTCAGAGGTGGGGGGGGGGGGGTAAGGAGTGAATTATAGTTTCTTCAAGGAGATGTTTGGGAAGAGGACTATGATGCATCCCATATTACATCGGGTGTTGATTGTCATCCCATAAGGGTCATTGATGCCATTGAACAATTGAGAACAAGATCGAAGGTAAGGTTTCCACAAGTGATAAACCTTTCCAAGATGATAAATTCTGACATCTATCGCCCTGGGCCACTGGCGAGAAGTCTGTTCACTGACGAAGGGAGTAGTACTGGAGATATAACATCACATGTGTTGATTTTAGCCAATCAGATGTTAATCTAGTTACTTAAATTATAAACAGACTGAGAATAAGCAGAAATAATAATAAAAGCACACAACACAAGACACAAGTACCCTGGGAAAACCTCCCTCTTGGAGGAAAAACCCAGCATCAAAGATTCAGATCAGTTCCTTATTTATAAGCAGATTACATGAATCAGATTACTTATCTGATTGAGTGCCAATCTAGGGCAGACTGAACCTAGTATATGCAGCTGTAGTATGTCTTCAGAGAGAGCAGAATATCGACACCACTTGAAGAGGGAGATCACTGAAGTATAGCGCACCACCTTCTTCCAGCAAGTTGTCCAATGGATTCGCTCAAGGATGAAGATATGGATCGCTTTCTACCATGCCAGATTCGCTGACTGTTCTTGCATAAGACTGACGGCACTTGATAAGGAATGTGAGTTGTGTAGAATGAATGCTCAAGTTTTCCCAAGTCGGCTTTTGCCAAATTCCCTTCGTTTTACATATTTAATTTGCACTTTTTGGCGCCCAAATTTGGGGCCTACATAACCTGCAAGTTGAGGCACGTTTCCTTTTTGGGCCCAGCCCTATTAGACATGAACCACACGTTACATTTGGGCCCAGCCCTTTTTGGACATAAACCACACGTTACATTTGGGCCCAGCCCTATTAGACATAAATCACTTTAACCTTATTACAATAAGATAATATTTTAATTGCCACAAGGCATCATTAAAATATGATCCGAACTAGCTAATCATTTCAACAACATGGCCTTGGTGATATTGTCAATATCCATTCACAATATGGGTAGCACTTGGTATCAGTCACCTCTGTGCTATTGGTGACAGGTGGCTAACCCCCTTGATTCAACGATCAGCTCTTGGTATGTGTTGCCTTACATGAGATTGGTAGCAACCTGCTAAACTGTTCTAGTATCACAACTAGGACAGCTCTTGGCACCCTTCACCTCTATGCTATGGGTGAAGTTTGGCTAATCTAAATGATACGAAAGTGGCTCCTGGCTTTGGTCACCTGTACTGGTGACAGCCTGCTAGCTACTCTGGTATGAAGGATGTTCAGGCTTGTGGTCATCTTCTAGCTTGGAATCTATTGATGTTCTAGCCATAATAGGCTTAAGATGGAGGGCATTCCAAGGTGAAATAAGCTGATTCAGGGCAGCTGGACACATGGGAATACTATCCTCAGACTTTTGAACTACATCAACCTTAAAGGTCATTAAACCTATCCAAAGTGAAGAAGAAGATATTTCTCATATTAGAACAGAAAGATCTAAATTAGGTTACCGGAAAGGCCACCGAATTATCAATTCAGTTCATGAGATTGCTCCATTAGAGAAATACATCCTTAGGCTGCATGATTCACATAGACCACACACAATTTAGGGGTCCAAGTGTTAACTTCTTCTAGTTTCAAGGGTGAGCTGTTAAAATGACAGCTATACGGCCAAACAAAAAGAAATATGGAGGATGCTATAGTTTTCTCATGGAAGTCAGTTGTAGGCCTGACTTTGTTGGAATCACCGGTGCCGTTACACCAAAAGCTCGAACTGTCAGTAAACGGGTGTGTGGCCAGAGTTAAGGATCCACGGGAGGCTGGAGAAAGCCATGTCACGAATCCACAGGAGGCACTGACCCACCGAACGGCCAACAATCCCCCCCTCAGCGACTACTGAGGATTCCAGGGGCAACTCCAGGGATTCGAACCCGTGACCTGGGGCTCTGATACCATTTGTTGGAATCACCGCTGCCCTTACACCAAAAATTCGAACTCTCAGTGAATGGGTGTGCGGCCAGAGTTAAGGATCCACGGGAGGCGGGAGAAAGCCATGTCACGAATCCACAGGAGGCGCTAACCCGCCGAATGGCCAACAGACTTGTGTTGTTTAACTGTTGTTACAAATTCATCCAGTTGGCAGGCAGTTCTGACTGGATTAGTAGAGATGGGTATATATGTTGAAGATGAAATCTGCCCTCATGACTTGTCTGTTAATTATAAGAGGGCATAAACAGAGATTTGGAACGATTCGTGCTCTCAGCATGTGTGGGCCCATGGTAGTCACTCGTAAACATTAAAAAAGGTTAGTATCTCCAGTTAATGCTTTTGGATGTGACCATTAACAACCATGTTTTACCTTGTATCCACTCTCAAAGTGATATAATTTGTTAACAGAAATGATAGATGTCAAATTTGCTTCCAGCATAGTGGGATATATGCATCCAGGGGCTAAAATTCCACCTGTGCAGTTATATTAGTGACTAACTATCAGCAGGATTGTCTATCCTCAGATCATAACAGCACTATCTCTAATTTTAGAAAAATGTGTCTTATGTTATCTTGGAGGACAGGATTTAAGCCAATCTTTCTGTTCTTTCCATCCTTTTTAAAGTTAGTTAATCTTTCTGTTCTTTCCATCCTTTTTAAAGTTAGTTAATTTATTGAAGTTCTATAAGCTTTTAAAAGAGTAATATTTCCAGCTATTGAACTTATCATTTCTCAGATATGTTAGCAGCCATAACACTGCTATATCTCCATTCTCATTGTGAAGGAGTGTATAGCTAAAACAGAGATTCATGTTATGTTAAATTAATGTTTGACGATTACAGAACTTACCAACATATCACTAATAGATGCTATCATGTATCATCTACCTATTCAATATATGTTATATGCTTTTCTATGTTTGAATCAGATTTCATGTGCAATGTAAAGGTTTTTTTTTTGGTTAATTTATATAATATGTTCTTATTTAGTTTCCAATTTTTTCCCAAGTGTATCACTCACACTTTCCAAGAGCATTGCTTCTGCTTTGACCTCAATAAAATTTACTATGATCTCAGCTTATGTATCTGCTTGTTACCTGCAATTTTCTGTTCTTTGTTATGCTTGTAAAATTTGCCAGTTATACAGTCTTCCATTGTGTCCTTTTATGAACAATACATTATTTGAGCTAATTTCCAATGCTTTTGAATTTGCAGATATGGCTTGTATAGGTTCACAGTGACGTACTATCTAGAGTTATACTGTTTTGTGTGAGCTGGGATATGCTATGTGGTATTGGAATTAAACTCATTCTTCACTGTGATGGTTTTCTGATTTATATTTGTCATTTTCAGGTTGATCTTGATCCTTATGGTTCACCTTCTGTTTTTCTGGACTCAGCAGTTCAGTCAGTTGTGGATGGAGGGATGTTAATGTGCACAGCAACTGATATGGCAGTACTTTGTGGCAACAATGGGGAGGTTTGCTATTCTAAGTGAGAAAATTTGTTTAACTTATTGCCATCAGAATTTTATTTTATTCTTATTTTGTACTGTAGTTTTTGCCTATCCTTAAATTTAAAGCTAACATTTTTCTATTAATATCAGATACGGTTCATATCCTACTCGTGCAGAGTATTGCCATGAGATGTCTTTGAGAATTCTTCTTGCTTGTATTGAGGTTTGTATTATTGGGTCTGCCTTTTTTGCATCTGTGATAATACTTTTTTCTTCCCTAATTTGATAATTTGAATTTTAATCATAATGTGCAGAGCCATGCTAATCGGTACAAACGATATATTGTTCCTGTTCTGTCTGTCAAAGTAGATTTTTACATTCGTGTTTTCGTACGTATATTCACGTGTGTATCCTGCCCTTTTCTCTAGCAAGTCATTATTTAACACTTCTGCTTAAAAACATATAGCATGCGTTCTACATATAAATTTTTTGCCTTACAGTTTAATTAGAAATCAGACAATTACAGAACTTGATATTGCATGAGTTATTGTTTCTTCCTTACATTATTATGGTAAAGAGTAACTCGATTCTTGAATGTTTTGTAGTTCTGCAAGTGCAATGAAAAATACCCCTCTTAAATTATCGTATGTATATCAGTGTGTTGGATGCGATTCTTTCCACACACAGCCTCTGGCTCGGACTGTGAACAAGGTATGTTCAACTTTACTTTTCAGGAAATGATACTAGTTCTTCAATCTTTAATTAAAGTTAATTTCTGGATGGAAACTCTTTTGATATAATTAACTTTGGGAGCTCTTTTTAAAAGGCCCACTAACATAAACTTTGTAATGAAGAATTTTTAGAAGACTGCTTTTGACAGTTGAGGTGGTGTGCCTGATCTGCCTCACGTTTATGCTGATTCTGATGTGCTGTTTTGGTGTGCTGAAGAATAACAGCTTGCGATATTTACCTGGTCATGGCCCAGTTGTTCCTCAGGAGTGCAGTGATTGTGGTAAGAAATTTAATATGGGTGGGCCTATATGGTCTGCTCCAATTCATGATCCTGACTGGGTTTCATCCATATTATCAAATGTCATCTCCCTGAAGTCATGCTATCCTGCATATGACAGGATATATGCTATCATGACATCTGTATCTGAGGTAAGGTATTGTTTCATTAGAGTAAGTAACACATAGTTAAGTGAAGTTCACCTGATTGGTGGCATTGTCTTTTTTAGTCCTTTGATCTTGACTGCATAGATTTTAATTAAATTATTAATCAAAGTGGAATTGGTATATTACAGGAATTACTGGATGTACCTCTTTACCTTTGTCTCCACAATATATCTGGCACATTGAAATGTACTTCTCCAAAAGCAGTTATGCTTCGATCAGCAATTATCAATGCAGGATATCGTGTTTCAGGAACTCATGCAAACCCGTTGGGCTTCAAAACAGATGCTCCAATGGATGTCATCTGGGATATTATGCGCTGCTGGGTACCATAGCTGTTTTTTTTTGTTCTTGCATTTTTTTTTCTCATTTCTTTGTTTTATTTTGTTTTGTCACTGGACAATGTTTTTGCCCCCTACTTGAAATCCCTTCAACAATTAGTTCTGCTTGAATTAGTTGCCTTACCAGTATTTGAAATTTGATTCTCTATTTGAAGAATTTTGCGAACAAATCTTTTTATGCTCTAATATTATTTTTATTTACATTGGTTTTTATATGAAGGATTCATATAGTTTACAAATCTCTGTTTACCTCCAGGTACAATTGCATCCAGTGAAAAGCCAACCTTCTGATCAGTCAGGAAGTGTTATCCTTGCCAAAGAGCCTACTCTCAAGGTATGAAAATTCTTGTGAACTCTGGACTCTGCCCATCATATTTTCTTTAACTTATTGATACCATTTGGATGGATGTTTTTCCAGGCCAATTTCACACGGGCACAATTTGCTCTCAGCCATGCTCAATGTAAAAAAGTTCCTCGTTTTCTTCCCAATCCTGAAAATTACTGGGGACCAAAGCCTAGGGCTGGTCGTCGAATTACAAACAAGCATACTTCCCTGATGGGACCAGAATTCATTAATAATTTAACTTGTCAAAGGGAAAGTGAGTTGCCTGATGCAAAGCGCCCAAAGTTGGAGGAAGCTGACTGTAAACAAGATTCTTGAAATAGACATAAAGTTAGATAGAGCTGTGTGTACTGTTAAATAATTGTATTACTTTGAGAAAGACTGCTAGGTAGTAGGCCTGACACTTTTTCTTTGCTATTATGGCAGTGGGAATTGTTCCGGGTCTTAAAAGAGTTCGTTTCACTTGCTATTAAAACATGATGTATACTTGGGCCCAATTTACTTTGAGCCATTTTTGGACGTCAATATAATTTATTTCCTTCCTTTTTCTACAGTGCTGCTTGTTATATGCTATAACAAAACAGGTTATTTTGTTGATTGTTGAATTACTCATTTTTGGAAATTCTGGAACAACTGTTGGCTTTTTTTCTCAATTTAGAATGCCTTAGTGAAAATTCTGTTGTTCTGGCTAAGGTTATCCTACATCACACTATCTTTAGCAGAGATGAAATAATGACTGGGAATCAACACTTGCGCTTCAAAGCTGCATTGGAAACTAGAACGATTCTCGTATCCATATTTTGAAACTGGTTAAGTCCAATGCCATGTACCATGGTATTAAATTGCAATTTCCACCCGATAGTTCAATTCTAAATTACTTTGGCCATTTTTAGACATCATTATAATTTCTTTCTTTCCTTTTCTACTTTGCTGCTTGTTATATGCTAACAATAACAGGTTATTCTATTGAATGTTGAATCACTCATTTTTTTGGAGATTCTGGAACAATTGTGTGCTTTTTCTCAATTTAGAATGTCCTAGAAATTTTGTTGTTCTGGCTAAGGTTATCCTACACCATGTTGATGTGTTTTTTAGGACAGCGTCTAACACAGAATAAAGTCACCAACGGTCACCTTATCCTCTCTTGATCAAGATTAGTCCGTATGCTAGGATTGCTTAAAGTTCAAACGGCTAATCCCAAGGTTCCTTCAGTGCGTAGACGTGACTCAAATGTTTGATGGATTAGCTGATAACCCAAGGGGTCTTACGTGTGTTCAATTGAAAAAAACTCATTCCAGCTCAAAGATTTCTGAACGAATGATTTGCAATGAAAGTTCTAGTTTTAGATCTTTTGGATTTTTCAAATTATGTAGAAAGCAAATGAGAATGGGGTAGAGAGAACTATGCTAAAGCTAATTTAATCCTAAGAATAGGAGACGAGATAACTCATGCAAAATCAAACTACGCTTTGTTTCACCAGTAGAGCACAACTACACGAAGACGGTGCAATCTTCAAAGGGTGCGTGGAGGTTTTTCAGATCATCAATATAGACCATCGGATCGAACAATCTTTACTGATGATCGAAGTTAAGCGTATACACATCAAAAGGCTTAGGCTAACTTTGCACGGTATACAACAATCAATTGCACACCAAAAGTATTGAGCTCAGATTCTGCAACAAGTGATCCTATCAAATTCAGTTCTCCTAACAAGATATAAGCAAATCTAATCTAATTGAAGAGAGCAAGACCACACAGATTGCCAAAATGAAACAAGAATATACCATCAAAATCGAACAATGTATTAAGTTGGCTACTAAAATTTTTGATGCAACAATCTCAGATAATAATCTCTCCTCCTTTTACAAATGAGGGGTGTCACCCTTTTATATAGGCCTCAGGCTATGCAAACACTAATTAGGGTTTCACCCCAGAAGATTCCCCACTCAAGATGCAACAAGGTGGGAATCGGTAATTAATAACCCATCATGCCCATATACAATTAATTCAAAAGCCTAAAATAGCGCCCACTAGTGCATTAAATGCGCCCCATGATGTTGATTATGCCCAAAATATAATAAACACCTCCATGCAAGGAATAAATGTCCATCATTCTTCATGTGACGACGACATGCACGGAGAATCTGTCATAAAACCATAAATGAAGAGGCTGCATGCAAAAAGATTCCTCATCCGGCGGCGAGATGCACGGAGAATCTGTCATAAAACCATAAATGAAGAGGCTGCATGCAAGAAGATTTCTCATCCAATGGTCACTTGCATTGACTAGACCCATACTTAGTCAAAATACCCCCAGTAGTAAATACGCCACCACTATTCAACTAAAAGATTCTCGTCCAAGAATGGACGACCATTATTCCGCTCATTTATGGCGTATGCAATGAATCTGCTAATGACGACTTCTAGCTCTCCGATGGAGACACTTGACACATTTTCAATGTCGAATTCCATCAAAGCAATTTCTTCCTCGCTCTTGGAAAAGAAGCTCTCCCACTCCATTATGACTTCCTGTGTCTTCTTCATTATATCGGAGAATGAAGAAACATTCGCAAAATGCTCCTTAGGGAATGAACCTACGAAGAAGAAATCGCGCAATTGAGATTTCAGGGATTTCACTATTATTCCACTGTCATTGAGTTTCTCCATGAACAATGCCTCATTTGCACTGATGATTTCCTCCTGCACCCCTCTGATGGATTCTTTCAAAGTAAAGGAGTCTACGCTGAATTTATTGAAGGTGTTCTTTCCTGAGCAAACAACGTAGAACCATTGGGGAAAGTCATAAGCTTCATTTTCCTAAATTACTTTCCCATCAATTAGAATTTGCCTTGGAACCTTCGTCAGAGCCTTGAGTCGTGGAATGGTTAAGTCCTGGTAAACGTGCACATCCTCCCACAATCCTTTTGCTATCTCTAATCTGCGTAGGAGGGTCACGAACTTTGAATGAAGCTGAGCCAAGTCCTTGACAAATTTTCCCGCTTCAGTATAAACATCTTCTATCCATTCCCTGGAATTTTGCGCCATCGCTCTAATAACTTCCGCATCATCAACCACTTCCTTAGGAAGGAAGGAAGGAGGAGTGAATGAAGGACTTGCCTCTCCGAGGGGTCTTTTGAAACTTCTAATGTACTCGCATAGGGGTCTATTTTCTTCCTTCAATCGCTTACATTTCGCCTTTGATTTCAACATCCTTTCCCTCATGGCTAAGGAAGATTCTTCAAAGTCTCCCATTACTCGACCTGTGGAAGCATGACCAAGATCAATATGTCTGACAACATAATCCTCTTGCCTGATTTCGCTTCTGTCTTTATCTACTGCAGGCTCGGCAACGTGCAGGGTCCGGGATCCAGATTCTTCCCTGACAACCTTGGAAAATTTCCGTGGAGCCTTCCTTTCGGCTGGCTGATCTATCCTTTTCAACAATTCTTCTAATTCCCGAGCTGGATCAATTTCCCTTTCTGATTCCTTTCTCAGCCTTCCCACCAACCAATTTGGAACAGGGATGGAGTGACTGTGATCCTCTATGTGCTCCTGCTCCTGTGACTTCCTCCATTTCACCACGAAGCTATCCTGGTGAGCCTCTTCCTGATGTGGGGGACTTTCTTGTCTTTGACTTCTTGGTTGATGGTGTCCCTGTGAAGCGTTAATGCTGAGTATATCTGGTGCCAGAATGCTCTTCGGAAGTGGACTTGCTGGATGTCGAAACATCTCTACCTCCTGCACACTCGAAGAACTTGCTGGTGAATGCTCCCTCTCTGTCCTTCTGTCCTTGCTTTCTTTTGTGGAGGTTCTTCCTGCTAGACTTCTTGTTGAACCTCCTATGGGACTTCCTGCTAGATATCCTTCTTCTTTGCTATCCTTGGTCTCTTTGGGGCATTTTTTCCTTTATCCATCCGAACTTCCCTTCCTGCCTGAACCTGTGAAGAGCTCTTGGTTGCCTCACTGTGGGAATCTAGACTTCCCATTAGCTGATATGTCAAATGAACATTCCCTTCCGCCAACTTCTTTATCTGTCTGTCAATCCAGTGCTTAGTGAATTTCAACACTGGTCTAACTAAGACACTCAAATCATCCATCTTGAGCTCTGACCAATCTGACAACTGAATAGGCCGATCTTTCACTTTCTCAAATTCAGGTTGTATCAAATTTGAGTCCTCCTTTACCTGATCTGGTACTTGATAAATTTCACTTAACCTAATGGTGTCGAGGGACAATCTGGAATGCATTCTCTTCCTGACCTCAAGGTCATCCTCGACACCTGCCCAATAATTTTCTAAGTGAAACTTGTGTATGAACTTGACGCCAACAACCTTTCTGATTTGGCGATAAGGATCATTTTGGGCCCTGGATGTATAAAACGACAGGTGATAGAATGCCAGTTCCCCTGCTACACTTTCAACGGCTTCCAAGCCTGGGCATATTTCCATGAAGTTACCCAAGACAATTGGGAATTCAATTGATTGCTTTTTCTTCTTCTTCTACAATTGATCATAGGTAGTTAATTGTCTCATGAGCTCTAGCAATACGAGCTTGTCTGATGGATATCTTAGCAATTTGTAAGTCTGGAATGAGAATACTTGCATCCTGATGTAGGTGAATTTAAGAAATTGCAAGAATGCAGCTCCATACTTCTGGACCAAGGCATTTGCTTGCGACAACTCCCTTACGTGCAACTTCTTCTGCATAAGCCGTATCAAGTACATAGTGAAGGTGTCATTCGCCAACCTGTAAGAATTAACATTGTGAAGATGCAGCTAGGGATAACACTTATGTACTTTCAGCTGAGCTGGTCCGCAACCCATAATTCCTCTTGTTGGCAGACCATCAAATCCTCCCCTTCGCGCAAGCATATAGAACAGGTAGGAGCTCATGAAAAATAGCTGGGACCCTTTTTCTTTTAAGTTTTTAAACTGCTCATGCAAGTAGTGACTGATCAATGTGGCCCAGTCGATTAGCCCATTTGAATTCATGATCTCGCCTATGTAGAAGAACATCCAGACCTCAAAGTTCACAGAATGTGAACACCCCATTACTCTGCTTAGCATCTTTATCAGGTCCACATACTCTTGCTTGAACTCGAAGATAGTGAGAGTCTTTGGCATCTTGGAGGCATGCACCCTAGGCTTTAACAACCATTGCTTATTAATCAAATCAACACACCTGACAAGACCTGCTTCATATACTGCTTGAGGTTCGTTGCTGGTCCTGTATGTCATGGAATAGTGCGAAAAAATTCCGAAAGCCTCACCAATTGACTTCGGAGTCAATGTTGCCAACAGCTTGCCATCTGGCGTTGAGATTGTCTTCCGCTCCAAATTATAATGTGCTGCACATTCCAGGACCAAGTCTGGGCACTGAATAGCGGGAGGAAAACCGCTGCCGCAACAATTCCACTTTTGACAATTTTGACAGCTGTTGGTGATGGACCGTGTCCTTCTGTCCTGAACATTCTGATCTTGAATGCAACCAAATTGAATGTGCCTAAATTAGTATCGTTGATTTCTTCCCACCTTGAATTCAACCGAGAATGGGGAAGGAGACCTTTCATTTTTGCCTTGATAAATCCCTGCCTCGAGAGGGTAGTTGCCTTGCTTGATTCCGCCATCCGGGAAGCACCTTGGAAATGATGAAAACAAAGACCAAGTATGACCACCCTTCACTTTTCCAATTCTTCTTTCTTGAATTCTGCACATGAGAAATGAAATGCCTCTCCATGCTTATATAAAATTCTCCAAAACGTCTTGCTAAGTTAGGAGACATTAAATTAGCAATTGCATTCATGATGTGTCATACTTTCCCAATCACTACGCCATGCCAAAAGAAATTTCCCATGTGAGTGAGTTTGAATTTAGAAGTTTCATTAAATGCACTAAGTCATGCGTCATACTTGGAAGATTCTCTTTGCCAACTCATTAATTTCCATTCTTTCCAATTTTGGAGGGAAATTGAAGGTTTTTTTCAAGATTTGCTTGATTTCAATCTAACTTGTTGTCTTCTGCCTTAGAAGGAATTTTCACGCCCTTTTCCACATCCCCTATTTTCTAGGGATCCCCCTAAAATTTAGGAGCCAGCTTCATTGGATAGAGAATTTCACCCCGATTTCGAATCTATAAAATTTTCACGCCCTTTTCCACATCCCCTATTTTCTAGGGATCCCCCTAAAATTTAGGAGCCAGGTTCATTGGATAGAGAATTTCACCCCGATTTCGAATCTATAAAATTTTCCATATTCCGATAAGATTTAGTGTCTAAAAATAGAAATTTCAAAAAATTGCCTGAGGGGATTTTTACTTTTGATTCCTCATTGACCTTTGACTTTCATGCCTTAGACAAATTTTTTAATTTTCAAGTTTGAGCGTGGATTTTCACTGAAAGGGGAATTCCATCAATTTCGTGAATCTTTCATGGATGTTTGATTTTGGTGCCCAGTTGGAGAGTAGGGCGGAATTTTGACTTGGTGGATGAAATTCATTCATTTCATACTCTCCATGAACATCCTTGTTTGGCGCCCTCACCTAGCACTTGGGTGGTATTCCTTCCTGAGGGAGGAATTCATCATTTTGTATGTTATCCATGACTATACCATTTTGGCGCCTTCCTCCCTGTTAGGGCGCCAATTTGCCTCAAGGAAGGAGTTCATACTTTTTCCATCTTTCCATGCATGCCCTCTTTTGGCACCTTCCATAGTGCTAGGGCGCATTTTTGACTTGAGGGGGGAATTCCTTTGTCTAGTATATTGTCCATGAGAATGCCGTTTTAGCGCCTTCCTCCTTGTTAGGGCGCAAATTTGCCTCAGGGAAGGAAGTCCTTCACTTCCATGGATTCCTTGCATCCCCCAATTTGGCGCTCTTTCCCTCTCTTGGGTGCTATTTCACCCTAAGGAAGGAATTCAACGTTCTTTTCTCCTTCCATGGCTCTTTCACTTTGGCCCCTTCATCCTTGCCAGGGCGCAAATTCACCTAAGGGAAGAAATTCACAACTTTTCTTTCCTTCCATAACCACTCCATTCTGGCACCCTCATCCTTGCAAGGGCGCAAATTTGCCTTGGAGGAGGAATTTTGATGTTTTTGTGAATTCCAAGGCAACCTAATTTTAGCGCCCAACTCTATTTCATGGTGCTATTTCACCCTTGGCATGGATTCTTGCAATTTTCCACCTCTCCATGCATGCTTCATTTTGGCGTATGTCCTTGGCTGGGGGCGGATTTTTGCATAGGTGAAGGACTTCATCATTATTCATTGCTCTCCATGGAATGCTTAGTTTAGCGCCCTCCATCTTCCTAGGGTGGGTTTTTGACTTGGCTAAGGATTCACAGACTGCGGAGTGAATTCCATGATGCATCAACTTTGGCGCCTTCATGTGTAGCAGGGCGGCATTCTTCACTGGTGGAGGATTCACTGAATTTGTGAATCCTCCACGGGACCTCCATTTTGGCGCCTATCTCTGGCCTGGGGCGAAATTTTGACTTGGTGGAGGATTTTGTGAATCCTCCATGCCTTCTTCATTTTTCTAGATTAGAGAATTTTCCCGAGCTTTCCATTTCAGGAGTGGGCTTCCAGCATTCAACCATCTTCTGGCTTTCTTTGTCTGCTTTGTGACTTTCCAGAATTAGAAATATTTGCCAATGCTTGATCTATGTCACCCTACTCGAATGGTTCTGTCAGAACAAACTTTCCAAAAATAGAAACCTTCAAAGTGTCAGTGTTAGATCCCTAGACAGGATACAGGGATGACCTACTATAAAAAGAAACTTAATAAAAATAAAAATTACTAAAAATAGTAAGTTTGATTTTTGGCAAAATGACGACATTCCAGGACTTAGTAAAATCCCTAAACTTTCTAAAAATTGAAAGTTGCTCCGTTTTGACTCAAATTTCACTGGGAGGTTTCTTGAAGGGTCCTGATTCCAATCGTATGTTCAGTTTTTCCAAAACCCCAACATAAACCTCTAAAATCTAGGACAAAAGGTAGAAACCCTAAAAAAGGACAAAATAGGCCCTAGACTTCATCAAACTTGCTCAAACAAAAAGCAAATTAACTCAAAATGACCCTCGAACACCTGCAAAGTAGAGAGACTGATGAGACTGCCACCAAAACCCACAAAAAAACAAGACCAAACGACTAAAAGGGCCTAAAAGTTAGGGGGGTCCTTATCTGGGATGGGGTGATGTGTGATTAGGTCCTAATGCACCACACTATCTTTAACATAGATGCAATAATAATTGGAAATCAACACTTGCATTTCAAATCTAAATTAGAAACTAGAATGATTTGACATCCATATTTTGGAACTAGTTAAGTCCAATGCGATGTTTTTGATGAGTTAAGCAGGAAAATGACCCATTCCCATACATAAATCCAATACCATGTTGGTTTTCGAGAAATATGCAGTTGCCACCCAAGAGTTTGAGTCTAGATTAAAGTGAAACCGAGAAGAGGTGGCGTGAAAGAGTTATCAAAGAAGGTGCAATGAGCCCTTGGTATGAACATTGGGTTATGTAACTGTGAATGGGGGAAAAATGTTTGTGATCTTATGGATTCAAGATCCAGATTCAATCCAACATTCTCAATAGAATACCTGCAAGAACAAACACATGTAGCACTGAAACAAACTAGACATGCAAAACAACATGAATTTTAACACTATTGCACTCCTATCAATCAAGACTTAATGCTCAAATTTTAGATGCTCTCAGTAAATGCATTTGCACAAAGAGCTATGATTGAATGGAGATTTGAAGAATAATTTCAAGCTATGAAAGATGAATGCAAGATAAGCAAAGATGCAAGAATGATTAAGAAGAACAAGAATGTGAGAAAGAGAGATGCACAATGCAAGATGTTGAATAAGTGGGATAAAATATTAGCTTGGAGGTGTTTGTCTCACATGCATTAAGTGAATGTAATTGATAGAGGTGAAATAAGATAAATAGGGGATGAAATCGATATGAAAGAGATTTATGAAGTAGATGAAAAATGAATTTAATAAATAATAATGTTATTAAATGGATTGATTTAATATATGATATCATATGAATATTATGATATAGTGAGGAATGATGGAATAATGAAAAATGAATATCATAAGATAATGAAGAATAATGGGATAATAAGATATTATTTAATTTGAATCTACTTGATAATGATTGGTAAATTGAGATTAAATAAGAGAGCATTGTAATGGGAATTTTTATGTGTCTACAATAACTACTTTTCTTGTGAATTATCTTTTGTGGCTCACTTGATCTGGTATCTTTATTTGGGGGATTTGGTTATGTATCTTTATTTGAGGGATTTGGTTATGTATCTTTATTTAATTTGCGGTGTTTCAATGTTATTTCAATCTTATCTTTTGACTCCTTACGTGTATTAATACTTAGCCTATCATTACTTATGCTTGTTTGAAAATACTCTCTTTACATGTTAACTGCTTGCTCCATTTAACACCAACCTCCTTGTCATATTTTATTAAAATTATAAAAGTTAATTTTAACAACATATAAAAGTTAACTTTATTAAATATTTGTGTTACTAATATTTGTTAAACTTAAAAGTTAATTCTAAATTTAATAAATATTAATAAATTTACAACAAGGCTTTAACCTCATTTTTTATAGAACTATATTTATAAGTTATATCAAGTTATTGCTTCATGCTTCTTCACCATTATGTAAATTTGATAGAGGTCAAATTTATTATCTATCCACAATTTGAATTTTCAGAAATATACTTTTAATTCAAATTTGGTCCACAAACAGCCAAACCTTTCAAACTCAACAACTTTTTCATAAGTGAAACCTATGATTCTTTTTTCATTCAATATAAACTTGTCTTATTTACTATAGATGTTTGAATTTTGAAATATCAATTTGAAGTTCATGCAACCTACGATTGTTAGTCCTAAGAGGTGCCTTAGTCAAGTTCTAGAGGGGTCATCATGCCTAAAGTTCACTTTGCTTTATGCTTGTGTTCTCGTGTCCTTGTTAGGTCTCAAAACTATAGGTCCACAATGTTAGATCTTTGGTTCACTTTCAAAGATGTGGTTTTCTTGAAGAAGGTAAAAGGGGACTTTATCAACAAATTGAGGATGGTTGAAAGCCTGCAATGAGAGTGGAAAATCTCTCCTTCTCTTTAGGCTTAACTTAAATATGAGAGGGTGTTCTTAGAGGTCTCTTAATATGATTTTTACATCAACTAAAATGTAACAATGAATAAAACAAACAATCAAGTCCAATAACACACTTGACTCTAATTTCTATCACTAGATCAATTGTAGATGGCTATAAAAGATCTCTATATAGTTGATGACACCCGACACATACACTTACAAATATCAACAATATTTTAATCCCCTAAGATGGTTTCTCTTATTATGGTTTACATATTGGCAAGTGCAACATGTATGTTCAAGTTTTTGTTTATTTATGTTTTAACAATTTTGGTTCACTTTAAATGTTTCCCTAGTTTGCATTACTCAATCATGAACATGTGAAATTCCTACTTTTACTAGCCATAACTCTAGTAAAATATTTTATTGTTTTTAATGTGTGGAAAGTTTGAGTCTTCAAGATGAGTGCATTATTGGATCACATAGTCATATCCAACCATACAAACAACAAACAAGTTGCAACAATGGCATGACACATTATAATCACATCTATTTAATGATCCCTCTCCAAACTCATACATGCAACAAAGAAGAGACCATTACAAATGACAATTTGCATTGATTTAAAGTGTCCCAACATTCATCTCATATTTGTTACAGTCACATTATTAAAGGTGGTGAAGAAAAAATTTCAAATAGCAAGGAACTTGCGATACTCTATCATTTAAAGCCTTCCAAAATACTAACAACTAGTCAAAAGATATATGGTTACAATTATTTGCTTTAGTAGCAACCTCTTTGCAAATTTGAATCTAACAATTCTAATGGTGGACCAATAAATGAATTTGGAACCTTGGAATGCTCTATACACATGTTCTAAGAAAACTTAGGTTGAGCAACCCCTACAAACAACAAAGTGGACATATACATAGATTTCTAGGCTTAGAAATTGGAATAAATAGGGGAAACATGGCGAAAGAGAACTATAGGGGTCACTCAAACCATCGCCATAACCATCATTCATGTTAGCACTTGAACTCTTCATTGCTGAGATTCGCATGGCAATTGGAATGGGCTATTTGTTTGTTGATCCAATATTTGTCACTTCCTGTAACGATTGTAGGAAAATTTGAGTGTGAATAGTTGGAATAGGCTTGCAAAATCTATAATGGATTTACTGGAACATGCGTGAATGCATCAGGCTTCAAAAATCATAGTAGCCACATTAACTCAGGTCTCTTCTTTGAATTCATGCCTACAACACAAAATCTCATCATGACATTTGGTCAAATCATGTTGATTGGCTATAGGGGACATTGTTGAGCATTAATGGTGAATTTGAGCCATTACTATCATTATCAGTTGAGAATGACACAAAAATATGATCCATGTAATGATCAACCACTTGTATTAATTTCGTTATAGCTAATACCATTCACTTACATTTGCTTCATGAGATTAGGGCACAAAAACAAATGTTAGAATGCTTGTAGGTAGGGGTAGGTCAAATTAGCTAGTAAATGAAACCCTATTCTCTTATTAATTCAAAATTGTGCCAAAACCATGGATGATCCTTCTTAGGTGGTGAAATGATGTTTTAGTTAGCTATTAGTACCTTTCTAGGCCATCAAGACCTTTTTGGGCACACATGTGCCTTTTTTGAGCCACTACAATGAATATGTGGAAAGATGGTGAAAAACTAAAAGGAGTTTTGAATTGTTGGGAGTTGGGAAGAATCCATACTTCATGGTAGGTAATTGAGTAGAGGGAAGTTTGATGGGCTTGTATATATAGAGTAAAAGTTGGACTTCAAGTGGGTGACATGAAGGGAAATGAAAGTTTGAAAGTTTAACAAAAATGAAAGAAATTCAAACCTTCAAACCTTGGGGAAAAGTCATTGCTCAAATGAACAATTTCAAAGTTACAACAAGGAACAAAGGGAAGTGGGGGTGAGCAGAATGGTATGCTTAGCAAGGAAACTCTGACAAGTTTTCAAGTTTGACAACCTACTAGAGTTAAGAAAAAAAATAAAAAATGCTAAACACTTATATTCATTTTTTTATTCTTTTATAATATTTATTCAATCATTTTCAATAGCTCAACCAAAAATATAATAGAATTGTATCAAATCAAAAAGTGATAAAGGAGGGTTGTGACACTTATTTATCATGGTCATGTGTAAGTTGGTCTCGAAAAAAAATTTGTTTCCTCCCGTTTTAATGTACCTTGAAAACTAGCTAGACTCTCATTGTGCCAACAAGTGACATGTGTCCCTAGCTAGATACTATTGACACTCAATCTTATAATATTAAATTTTATTGAGTCCCTTTCCTCTGTGTGTCTCGTCCTATTTTGACCATTATTGAGAATTGATTTGAGACATCTTGAGTGGATCTCCACGTGTCAAAAGTTGCTAAAATTTCACACACACACACACACTTGGAGAATATAATTTTTTTTATTTTTATTTTCCCACTCCCAATTATGGCACATGTTGTAGGAGGAATTAGAAGCTTCTAGAAGAATCTTCAATGCCTTGCATGTAACCCCCCCACTAGGTTTTTAATCAATTTGCATGAGTCCAATATCGGAAAAGAATCTCACTCTTAATTAATTTCTCTAGATAGTGGAATTAAGGGATTTTTCCTATATATTGTATGCAAGTTTTCAAAAAAGGGAGTTGATTATGTTTTGAAGAAATTTTCCAAGTTTCCTTGTTGTTGGTAGTAGGATCTCCTTTGGTAGTCTCATTTTCGTTGTAGGAATGTTAAGTTGTTCTTGAAGATTTCTCTCAAGTTGCAAGGAAGGATCTAAAAGGGATAGCTAGAAGATTGGAGAGGATTCAACATCGAGCTTCGATAAGCCAGGTTCTCTTCTTTTATCATCTCTCATTTACATATGAGAAATTTGTGTTATAAAAAATATATAGCTTCTAAATTATTAGGTTGTAAATCTTTTCCTCTTATTTAGGGATAGATATTGATGAAAGTATTTTTCATATAATGAATGTAAAAGATAGCTTTATCATTTATTTAATTTTTCTTTAGAAAATATATACATGATCTTGCTTTTGCTTTTCCAAAATATTTTTTTCATATGTGCAAAAATCTTAAATTTCTTTTTTCTGAGATTAAATCTTCTCTGTCCTTGTCATTCTTCTCTTAAATTCATTATTGGATTGGGAATTTAAATATAAATCTATTACATTCAATCTTTACTTTCCTGTGAAAAAATCTCGCCTCTGTGTGAATACAATATGATATTTTGCATATAAAATTATTTAAACCTCATTGTATTCATTATTCTCTGTGAAAAATGAAGTATAAATCTCTATGTGCAAAATGGAGTATAAATCTCTATGAAAAATGAAGTATAAATCTCTCTGTGCAAAATGGAGTATAAATCTCTCTGTGAAAAATGAAGTATAAATCTCTCTATGCAAAATGGAGTATAAATCTCTCTATGAAAAAAATGAAGCATAAATCTCTCTGTGCAAAATGAAATATAAATCTCTCTCTCTAAATGTAGATTTGATCATAAATCTTAATTCCTTAAGAGCAGTCTTACTTCTCTGTGAACATAAAAACGTCTGGAAATAAAATATAAACTTCACTGTATCCATTATTCTCTGTGGAAATAAAATATAAATATGTCTCTGTGAATATTAGTTCCTGAAAATCTTTCTCTGGAAGCTTTGTTTATCTCAACATAATCATCTATTTTCAGTTATCTGTACATTGCTGAAACGAATTAATCTCTCAGTGTTATTTCATCTCTGTGATTAAATTCATATTCTCATAATAATATTCCTTTTGTACATATATCTTTTATTTATATTTATATCTCTCTTATATTTTTAATAAACTGGAAATAAGAAAAAAAAACCACATATAAATATATTATTAAAGCTATACCAAAACGAAAAATGAATATGCAAAATATCGCAAAGTGATTATAAAAAGAAAGAGGTCTTTGAAATTTATTCGAATAGGCATTATTGGGCATCGTGCAGGGGGAGGCGGTAATTAAGGTAATCGTCGGGGGTAGTGGTACCCTCCACTACCCCTGCCGTCACTGTCACGACAGTGGCCACAAGGGGAGTGGAGGGGCCCATGGTGTCCCCTCACCTCTGCGGGCCTGCATCTGTAGGTTCGCAGGGGTGATGGGGCCCATGGGTCCCCACTCCCCATTTAACCTTAAACAAGTTACGTTTTTTTGTTATTTAATTATTTAGTTTTTTTTTTGTATATATACATAATAAATTGCAAATTAAAAATTGTTAATTACCTTAGGGTAAATTTAAGTTAGCAAATTTAAGTTAGGAAGATTTATGAATAATTAGGATATTGGATAATAAATTTGTAATGTTAAATTAATGTATATAATTGGAATCTCTCAAGCCATTTGAGATTTATTGGGTTACTTGGTTGGAAATTTTAGATTCATTTAAACAATTAAGTCATATTATTATGATTTGATCCAAAATTGCCAAAAGTCTAAACTAATTGCTCATTTTGAACTAGTAACTCTATAATCATTTATTCCCGTGATGGAAGTAAACTTTTCGTAATTTTGCATGTAAATGACACTATTTTTGCATCATATGAATTTCTTATTTATTAATTTGCATTCATTGATGAGCAAGTTACATTTCCATCATCTTCATGCAAGTTACATGTTTTAATATGTGAGTCCATAATTGTCATTATCATGCAATTATATATTAAATAGTTTAGTTGTAGAAGAATGGTATTTTTTTTATCAAATGGTACTTGAATGCCATCGAAGTAGTTGTTTCAATTAATTAAGCTTTACAATGTCTAATTATACACGTTCAATTCATAATTGTTTCAAGTATGATGTTTTTCATAGCTTCTTAGTTAGTAAACTAAATAAAGGAAGTCGAAAAACCAAAACCTAGCAGCGTTCAGTATATACAGTGCCTCTGGGTCATGCTTACGGGTAATGTCGTCGTGTTGAACTACTGCACTTAATGCCTAATAAAGCTGCATCAACAACGTCTGTGGCATCGTCCCTATAAATTGTCAGGGAGTAATAAGGGACATTTGGAAGTTAAAATCCAAGGGGTGGGTAATTCCCCTTGGATCGATAATCTAATAAGATAACCCTTAAATGATTTTACATCCGCTAAGTTAAACCATAGTAAACCCCCTTAAGGTTGATTGAGTGAAATGCTTTTATGAAATCGATTTAATCTTGAAGAGTTGTTGACGATTGACAATTTGGTCAAGGGTGACGCTTATGATAGGTATTAAGATCTAGTTGTTTTAGGCCACAAGCAATAGGCCATCTTGAGCCTTTGCTTAAGTGCTACCATCATGGGTAGCAACCGCAGAGAAATTGTCTGGGACATTGACCCTAGAAAGGGTTGCGTACCCACAAATCAGTTTACATCAAACCATAGAGTAGAAAATAGAACTACATACTTTACGCCTTGATCCCGTGCCGAAATGGGTATGTAGGTAGTCTTGGGATGGAGTTGTCCCTAGTACTCAGGCGTTCATGGGTGGGGTCTAGGTTTGGTAAGAAGAAGGATTGAGTAGAATCCTAATTTGGAAGATACGTGTAATAAAAAGGAAAAAGGAATTCAATGCATACTCGGAAGGAATCCCGTAAGGATTCGCTTGACTTCCCGAAGCTTTAAGCTAAATTCCGAGGTGAAATTCAAGCTTGTAGTATGTTATTTAATTACTCCTAAGGCCGGCAACCTCAGTGCACTCCTATTAGAAGAGTGTAGTACTTAGTGAGTGGCTTAGGACTCGAATGGTCCCGATGAGTCTAAGTCTCTGGCTAGAGCACCCCCTATCCTAATTGGATGGATGCCTACCCCGTATGGGTAGATGCCTATCCCGTATTGGATAGATGAAACCTCTTGCCCCAGATGGACAAATGCCTAACCCGTATGGTTAGATGCTCATCCCGGATGGATGAATTCCTAATCCTAATGGATGGATGCCCAGAGTATGCGATTGAATCAAACACAAATGATTAAATTAAACAAAAAAAAAGAATGGTCAAATTTTGTTAAGTTAAGTATGGTGGGTTATTACAATAAGGGTCATGACAACACAGAACAAGAAAAGACAAATAATATACATGGATAACATCCTACAACTACTAACATGGAAGTTCATAAACACTAAGGATATGGTTACAAGTGAGACTTTTCATTGGTGTTCATAAACACTAAGGATAAGTTTCTTTCTCTATTTGTGAGAGATTGTATTGGTTTGTGTGCATTTGAATTTTTACATGGGTACCTAATATGGCCTCTTAGCCAGAACCCATCTTGCATTGTTGACTTGAGTCTACATTCCCCTAAGCTACACTTAAGGGGGGGTGTTGGTGTAAATTATGCCTCATAATTACACTTTACTTAAGTTGACTTAGGGTAATGCATTTCACAGTAGTTTGGATATGAGACACTTAGGGAAGTGTGCACATAGGGATGATGTATGTAGGAAAAATTCTACCTTTTGTGATCTTATCTTGTTGTTACATTCCACCTTCAGTGGGTGATCCACCTCTTGTGGAATATTTTAATATTTCTCCTGCCTACTCCTACCTACCCCTACCTACCCTTGTTTCTCATTGAGCCACATGTCATGATTGTGTGCTTACATATCCATATGGCCTTTGCCTTTATAAGCAATCTCATTTACATTGTATGTAATCAACAATTGAATTTCAATCAACTTAGTCAGTTGGGTATTTTGCATCATTGATAGGAATACAATTTATTCTTGTCACATATTTTGTTCTCTCTTATTTGTGCTATCAATTGGACTCTAGATCTTGGTAAAATATCACACAAACTAACATTGTCAATGAAAGATAAATAAGGACAGACTTAAATTAAAAAAATAAATTACTTGTCCATCCTTTACATCACCAACATGTGCACACAGAATAAAATAAAATTCAAGAGTTGATCCATTTGATTATTCATTATCATACACATCTTAATCTTTGTGCACTTGTATGTTACAAATAGCAGGGTCATTTATTTTAATCCAAGAATAGGATTCATAAAAATTATATCATTGTAATTATTAATGGATGACCTATCCAACTATAGGTAGGTGCCTTTATTGTTGTTATCATTACCATCACTTTAATATGTTGCACCAAAACCTATGTAGTGTCCACCCTTGACTTGACTTGTTTTGATTAGAGTTGACTTTTATTCCTTGCGTGATAGACTTATCTCGACTATTTATGATGATTTGGATGATGATTATTCATGTGATTTGATGGATACTATATGCTTACTATGTGATAGATTATCAAAAGATTATACTGATCATGAATTTGATGTTGATTATGATTATACTAACCCAATTTCATGATTACATTTGATGAGATGCTTATGAGATGTATTTGACTATTGTTTGACTGTCTTCGTGATAGAGACAATTCCACATCAATCATTGCAAGCGGGATGTGTCATCGAGACTCTCTATCACTTGCTTGTTATGATATATATGTATATGTTGTATTATCGTTTTGTGGTTATAGGATCTTGCGGGTACCGAACATCAACTCCACCTGGCTTCACAGGTCTGAGCGCGTCTTTAATTCCAATGGCTTATGTGGTTTGGAGATGACATGAGTTCCCTTCACATACTCTAGGTTTAAGTTGTCCCTAGGCACAATTGGTCATGTCAATTGTTAGCTTGGCTCTTTCAGTTTTGAGAGTATGTTAGTATTGATTGACTCTTTTGGTATGAGAATTATTTATGTTGTGGTTGATTTTATTGTCACGTGGTTATTTATGTGGTGTTGGATTATTTGTCTATTTCTTGAGAGATTTGATAGTGAGTATTATTTATTTTTAATTATTTGATTTAAGCTATTTGAGCTTTTGATTATTTGATTTATGATTTTTAGAATTATAGCATTTATTTAATTAATAATTTTGTAAAGATTATTTAATTAATTATTGATTATTTATTATAATCTAAATATTAATTAATATTTGACATTGGAAGTAATAAATTATTTAATGGTTGATTTATTTAATTATGTTTTTTATTGGTGAGTATTTAATTAAAAATAACTATAGTTCATGATGTATTAAATAATAATTCCTATAGGCTATAGTTTAAATACTAATATTTATTTGGTGGTATGGTAATTATACCTTGGGATATTAAAATTTATTTATCCCACCTACTTATAATATATGTTAGTATTTCCTACCTACCTTATTCTCCTATTGGAGGGTTTTATTTTGGGGAAACCATAGGACATGGGGAAAATATTCCAAAATGGAATTATCCTTTTGGTTGGTTTTTTAGGGTTTCTTGTTTCCTTTTAACGAATTCCCTGTGACTGTTCACAGGTTCCATTCTTTGGCTTTGGATTCTCGGTGGATTACTTGGACTCGGTTTGGAAGAGATTTGGGTTTGGGTTTGGATTTGGATTGCAAAACTTGTGGGCTCTCCTTCAACGACCTACCATCACACGGGTTGTAGGTTGGAGGCCATACCCTATCTTTGTTTTTATTGTCTGCAAGTGTTTACTCCGTGAAGGTTTTGTGTGGGGAATAAGGAAATAGTTCATTTAATTCTCTCTATTCTTAATGAAAATGATTGGGAATTCCATGGGTTATGAGATCTTTATTTGGATAAAAGTTTGGAAGTTATCTTTTCTGTGGTTGCCGTGAATGCACGACATGGGATTTATATGTTTTGAGATTTCTTCCATTTATGATGTGATTGTATTTGATTATTGTTGTTTTGGAGATTTCTTTCATGTTGTTAAATATTTAAGGGAGTTTGTGGAGTTGAGAGGAGAGAGCCTTGTGAGCTTCCAGTCTAGCCTTGCCGTGAGGAAGACTCACATGACTCATCTCCTTCTGAGACATTTTATATTTGCCTTGTTTTAATGTGTTTTTATGTTTAGAATAAGTTTATTGTTTGTATTGATATGTGTGTTGAGTCTATTTCATGATTTGGATTCAAGATTTGGTGTTTGATGGTTTTCTAAACTTGCTGGAGATGTTTTTCCCTCCTGAAGTCTGCATTATGTTTTCAATTGGAGTTCCTTGGGTAAATTTTATTATTTTATTTTGTTCACATATTCTCAAAGTCCATTTTGTGCCGATTCCAACGAGTATAAATACATCATATTTGGCTCATTATGTTTCGAGCAGTTTTAATCCCGCACTTAAGCAGTTTTCTGCTAAAATTTACACCTTTTTTCCTATGCGCTAAAAGAATGATCATATGTGCTAATAGATCACCTAGATGTGTTAAAGTATCGGTCATATGCGCCACTTCAGAGAATGTATGCGCCATTATGTGCATTTTTAGGGTTTTGTCCAGTTTGAAGTCTGTTTGATGTCAATTGGATTTTGGGCTGTACCAGAGGCTTTTTGAGGGAATTTATGATGTTGTCTAATGTTGATTTATGATTGGTGATGTCTTCATATGTTTTATTTGTGAGTTTTGTATGCGTTTTATGCTAGTAAGTGAATTGGCCTTGCTGAGACTATTTGATGACTCATTTTAGATTTGTATGGCTTTTATTATGGCCCTTATGATGTTGTTTTTGCCAAGAGGCTCACTGGTTTTGGTTCTCATGTGTGACCTTTCACATGTTTCATGCTTATGAGATGAGATTGTTGGTTGCATATGGATTGCTTATGATTTTAGATTCATGTATGGTCTCAGATTTGATTATGGTTTTGGAGCCTCTTATGATTATTATTGTTTGGATCCATGTTAGGGGGAGTGGGCTTCCTTGTGATGACCGAGGTCACGAGAGATAGGCTTGCATGAGGTTCCTTGTAAGGATGCATGAAGTCTAGACCACCAGGGCACATTGAAGTTTACCTTGATTTGTAAATAAGTGATAACCTAATAATTGATGGGTTGGGTAGCTAGATTCATTAATAAGATTCTAAATTGATTTGAGCCTCATGACTTAGTCCTAGGGAGGATGTTTTAGGATAAGCATGAGAAGGCCGTGAGGATGGTAAGCTAATCTCCCTTAGTCTCTCATAGGTTGAGATGGCTCCACATGTCCATCAGGCTAGTGCCTTATGTTATTATGTTTTGAGGATGGCATGTGATGACACTCTACTCCTACATGTGATTCCCTTGATGATTTATGATTATGCCTTATTGGATGCATTCATGTCTTGTTGAAATGTACGCCTCTGGGAGCTATTTCTTGTTGTATTGTGTGTTCTTGCATGAGAGTCCGTGTGTGGTTAGTGTCTTTGGTTATAGGTGCCAGCTTAGGTTTAGAGTGTGTGTTGGGACCTTGTGTCATCTCCTAACATGGGGGGTGGTTCCTTTGGTTTCACATGGTCGGGTGGTTGGTGCTTTTTAGCCATTGGGATCTTCTCTTGGATTCTTTGTGCATGGATGTGGATTCTCCTTCCTGATGGATTATAGATGTACCTTGTAGAAAATTTATGTAATGAATATGATGGAATGCATGCATGTAGTATCTTGTATGTGGTAGATGAAATCATGTAAAAGGAAGAGCTATGTCCATGATGTATTGTTATGTAAATGTATTCGTAAGTAGTTCATAAATGGTAGCTAGGATATGTCATGATTTGTAAATGTGGCAATGAGATGTATGGATGTGTTCTTGTTAAATTAAGGGATTGATTTCATGTACCCAAATTTGGCAATGGAGTTGCAATTGAAATAAATGTGATTTATAATATGATCTTCTTGTATTGGTAGAAAGAAAATTTATGGTTATTCTTTAGGTTGTGATTTAACATGTGAAAGAACCTTGAGAAATGGAATAATCTTAAATGTGAGTATTGAGGATGTTAGATAATATGGATAAGGTTTAGATGATGATGTCTCTATGTGTATGCATTGGAAATTAGGAAAAAGTATGCATATAATGCAAAAAGAATTATTGAAAGAAAATATTAGGAGTCTTGCATTATGCTTTGGGGTTATTGTAAAATGAAACGATCATGTTAGGAAAGTGGTTGCATGTGTAATTGGATTAGGAAAGGAAACTATTGCTATTGGACTTGTGGATATGCTTTTAGGGCTATGTGAAAACTATGATGTTATGAAGGAATTACAAATGTGAATAGATCATGAAGCTAATAGGAAATGGCTTGACTTGCACAGTAATAGAATGTATACCATGCTAGATAGATAGTAAATGACTTGTATAAGATGTATGCCATGTACTTGTATCAAAAGTAATGGATTTATATTGTTATATGTTTGTAAGTTAATAAATGAACTCTATGATTGAAGTATTAGTGTGATGTTGTGCTTGGTCATGCTTAAGTAAAGAAATAAGGGGATTAGTTTATCATGTGGATTGAAGAAAGAATTATAGTTTATACATTATGAGTAGATAATTATAATAGATGGAATTAGATCATGTTAGTATTAGAAGCAATTGAAGTATGTTTAAATGAACTATTAAAGATGGAATATACCCATGCATTAGGATTGGATTATCATGGAAAAGGATAAAGAGTGTGTAAATAGGAAATGATGGGTTAAAACACATTTGATTTGGGTGCATAAGATGAATGTAGGATTAAGGGTTTGTCTTGCATTTTTAAAAGAAGAAATGTAATATGCTAGTAGAATGATAGAATGCTATGCATATCTTGATGTATAGATAATCAAGTAGATTGCATATCTCATGATTAGGAAATTAAATATGATGCATTAATTCAAGATGGAATATGTTTGTCGTGTGAGAAGGATGTCATTATAGAAGTTAAATTAAGTAATGAAGTTGAAGTACCCTAGGGAAAGGTTAATGATGTTATGTTATTTTTGCTTGCGTAAATTAATGAAATGTGTAATGATGCATGTTCTTAATGGTAAATGGTTAAAGGACGTAGTTAAATGGAAATGTTATGTGTTGAATTAGTTGTTATTAGATGTTAATATTTTTTTTTATCTCCATTAGTATGTTAGATGTTTAGTTTCTTTAGGGTATTTTGGCGGGCATTACAACCTACCTTAAGTTGCATTCATACACAACAATTATATTCTAGTTTTGTGTAATGGTGCATCTAATTTTTCACTAGTCATGAGAGATTTGCTTAATATAGTGTTAGTGTCTTTACCCAATGTAGACAAACGTTCATCTCACTTGATATTCATTTTTTACTTGAATCATTGTTATATTTGTATGGGCTATTTTATCTTCATATGACCACTTGGAATATTATGATAATTGTATGAGTTCTCTTGAATATTGCATGTTGTGGCTGGGTAACTCATATTGAAGTGGATCAACATTATGTTCATCACATAAATCTAGATCAACTACATCATATTCACTATGCTTATCTTCTCCTTCCATGGAGTTAGATCTCGATTTATTATATTGGTCATCCTTTTCTTCATAGTATTTAGGAAAATCTGTCATAGGGAATTTTTTTATTGAGTAAGCATTTGGATTTTTTAGAATATCGAGTTGAACTACTTGTATTCAATCTTAGCAATAAGTTTTTTTTTTTTCAAGTTGATACAACACCTCCTTTTCATGTTCAACTTCTCTATATAATCTATTGAGAGGAAAGGGACTTTAGACAGTATCATGCATTTCTACATCCAAATAATTATATGTAAATTTTTTTGCTTAAAAAAATCTATTCCCATGTATCCTACCAAAAAGCATATCCTTTCCTTTCAATTGAGCTTCTGACAGTTTAAAATTTTCTAGAATTTCTTGTTCCTCCTTTTTGAGGTGGTCTAACAATTCTTTTTGTTACATTTCAGATTTGTATGGCATACTTGGAGAAGTAGCAGATAGGTGAAGGATATGTGCATCACAACATTGATCTTTAACTCTTCTACCAATAATCATGTCATCCATTTGCACCCCACTGACATGCTCAAATTTTTCTTTTTAAGTTTCCAACAATTCGAGTTATGCTTGACATTTTTCAATTTTATTTTCATATGATATGCTGGGATAAGGGGGATATTGGTTAACAATTTCATGATTCTTAGTGTGGAGATATTGCATACACACTTCAAGAATTTTATTGATATTCTTCTACCATCATTCACATCATAAACTTAAATACGAGCCTCATGGGATTCAATTAGTGTTATAACTTGTAATGCCTCTTCTTTAAGAAAGCAAATTAAGTATTAATGTTCAAATTTATATTTATATTCTATACTAGGAGAAGGGAGATGATGGCCATGAAAATATGTTATTAGGTCCTAATATTGCATATAATGACTTTACAAATATTCATTAATCATTCTACACACCTTTCTTCTCCCAACAATTATATTTTTTTATTTTTATTTTGTAATCAAACCATTGTATTTTTCTATGTTATATGATTATGCTATTAATTGAATCCACACAAAAATTATTTCTACTTGATGTTCCTACTAAAATTTGATAGGAAAGTTTGAATGATCTACCATAACTTTGAGCTTCTCATGCTAGACGCTCTTGTGCATTGGGAAAAATTGCATTGTCTTGCTAGTATTTTAATTGCTTTCTTCTATCCATATAAGATCTTTTGATTTGCCAATTTTTTAGTTTTGACTAAAAAAAAGTTGCCACTATTCACTTGGAAGAGACACAAATTTTTTCAATAGGAGAAACTTTTGTACTATGTAAAACCTTCTTGTCCAAACAAAATATAGAGCTACAAATATAGATTAATAATTTTAGTCTATATTTTGTAGTAGTTTGTACAATAGGGACCAAATCATTATCTCCCTAGCAACACCACTAAAATGTTAGGCATAAGTTGATAGACAATCAACATACCTAAATAAACAACAAAGCTACAAACTATACAACAATAAATTTCATTGTCACCATGGTTTTCAAAATAATCTTTGATTCTTTATATCTTTGGTGCCAAAATATGAAGTCCCAAGACCACAAGTTAACAATCCTAGAACTGTCTCACCTTTCGGGCCAAGGGGATTGTCTTCAAGAAGGCAAAAGGAGAGTTTATCAATAGATTGATTATGGTCACATGGGGCCTTCACTTAGTGAACCTAGGTTATATCACGTGCATTCATGGCATACTAAAGAATCCACCTATTTTCAAAAAATATTTCCCTAAACTCCTTTCTTGTCACTCCCTCCCAATACACAACCCAAATTAAAAACCCCCTTATTTTCACCAAATATTGTAAGTATCCATTTTTTCTTTTAACATTTTTCACACCCCTTTATATTTCTATCTTATGTTTTTGATTTAAAAAACAACGTTAACTAGGGCGTTGACCCTTAACAAAGAGGCCTCAATCCCTCTACAATTAGCATTAACTATTGCTAATTGTTTTTGAAACAAAGCAACGTTAAGAAGGGCGCTGGCCCTTTACAAAGCCAAAGGCTATCAAAATTTAAAGACCAAGTAGGGGTGCAAACCCCAAAAGGACAAAGTCGGACTGACCAAACCAACCTATCAAACCATCAACACCCAACCCATAATCAAGAGGGGGGAGAAAACCCCGAATCTTGAGAAAGGAGGGCATGGGAAAGGTGGTTAGATTTTCCTTTCCGCCTACGACAAACAACCATCCAGAAAACACTATTAGTAGGAACTTTTGATGAAGAAACAAGCGGGGAATACCCTGCAGAGTCACTGCCAGACTGCTGTTGCAGAGCGGCAATAGGCTGTTGCAGCAGAGCAACAACAAGAGGAGAAACGCCAGGAGTAGAGTGAAAGTGAGAAGCAGGAGCAATAGGAGGAGGATCCAAGGAGACAGAAGGGGCCACAACAACAGTAACATCAACCAGGACTTCATCAGCAGTAAGGGGCACCTCATCTTGAGATGAATCAACCGAAACAAAATCTGAAGCATTAATCGTCAAGTGGTCATCCGTAGCATCCTTCCACGGATAAAGAGTTTGTTGGATTTTAAGAAAAACTCTATATTTAGCAGGAGGTGCTAATATTAATTGATGGGTTTTGAATTAACTAGAGTTGCTATTTAACTTGGCTTGGTTTAAAGTTGGAGCCCTAGACACATGTTAACCATTGAGTATCAAAGGAAATATTGTTATATCCTTTCAATTGAAATTAACAAGTCATAGTGTTGTTGGATTTTAAGCAAAACTCTATATTTAGCAGAAGGTGCTAATATTAATTGATGGGTTTTGAATTAACTAGAGCTACTATTAACTTGGCTTGGTTTAAAGTTGGAGCCCTAGACACATGTTAACCATTGAGTATCAGAGGAAATATTGTTATATCCTTTCGATTGAAATTAACAAGTCATAGTGTTGTTGTTTCTAATTGATTGCCCAAGAAATCCTAAGATGGAGCCAATATATTATCAGTTCCTTGGATTATTGGCCAACTAACAAAGATCGTGTTAGGATTGCTTTTGTAGTTTCTAGGGTTAGGGTTTCATAAGATGTTTTGGGTTAAATTTTTTAAATAGCCTTAGGGTGGCTTTTGTTTTAATTTTCAATTGACTAGCTCAATTCGTAAGATCTCCTCTTAAGTTGTCTCTAAGGGTTTTATATCCTTGTGTTAACTGGCCTCATGCTTAGGTGGTTGTTATTTTACTGGTCAGTATATTTTTGCCTTTGTTTTCATGCACAGGTTTTTATTTTCCTAAGTCATGTGTTAGCACGTGTTAGTCCCCCCTTATGTCCTAGTAACTTCATCTTTAAAGCACGTGCTTTAAGTTGCTCTTAAGTCATGGTTCCACCTAGGAGTCATCAGGTTGTTGTAGAAGTCTAAATCTTGTTCCACTGATCCATCAATCCAATGTAGAAGTCCACGTCATGGCGAATGCAACAACAATAACTTCTCAAGATATCCCTAGTACCCTTCCTGAAGTCTCAATGACCTGGTGAAGTCCACTTCTTAACAAGGAGTCAACAAAGGGATGATGTTGTAGGTTCAATGGGAGATTAATTAGATCTTACCGACTTAATGATGCAAACATGGACAAAAATCAAAGGTGAGCCTCTCATCAGTGAAGTTTTGCACTTAGGAGAAGTTAGGATTCCATCTCACCAATGGGATGATGGACATGCCATTATACTGAGCAAAAGGAAGCTTGCCGATGAAATTTTGAGTTTTGACAAAGTTCAAATCTCATCTTGTCGACTTGACACTGCATACATGGATGCACACATTAGAAGGGATGAAAAAAATCTTGTGTTATAACTAAAGCTTTTGAAATACCTTAATAACCCAGTGAGAAGGTTGCAAGTGACTTGGCTATAGAAAGGGAAGCCCACGTGGATGTACACATTCACAAAGTAGATAACAAAAATGATTGTTGAAATGTTGGTGATGCTTCGTACACATCCCAAATGATCAACCATGGAGGAGGTTTCACAACCATGAAAAACATGTAGGATCCATGTCACCAAACAATGCAAACCAAAGAGGGGATCGTTGGAAGAGATTTTTGACTCCCGCAATCCACCGCTGATGACACATGTGAAAGTCTTGTGTCCAATTGAGACAAAGGAACATAACGACTCTTCTTGATTGGTTCTAAGAAAGATTAAAGTTCATAGAAGATGGTCCTAAAATGTTCCAACTACTCAAAAATACCAAGTGCTATCACAATGATCATCAATCAAATATTTTCAAATAATACCGATTGTTGTCGATCAAATCAAATCAACGGTTGAGTTTTAAAATTGCTCAACTGCATGTTCCAAGGAATGAAAGCTTGCATGAAGGACATTAAAGGACTATTTAAAGTGGATAGGCAATTGATAAAGCACTAATTCAGGTAGATTTCTACAATTTTGCGCTGAAGGATAATTGAAGGTGTTATAAAAGGAAAACTTGAGCTTTAGAAATTATGTTACAGAGAAGCAGAAGGGCTTTCAACAAGTGAATTTAGGAAGTGAGTCGGTTCCTCTCTCATTTTCTTGCATATGTTTGTGATTTTAGAAATCCTAGATGGATCATTGTTATCAATGTTTAGGGCATCTCTGTAAAATTAAGAAGCTAGAAAACATGTCAACTTCACCTAAAGCCTCTGCATCAAAGGGGCCAAAACCAAAGAGGAAAAAGAAAGATTGAAACCTCTGTGATGACCTAATTGCTCAATTACCAGAGTCTTCTCAAAGACCAAAAACTCAAGCTCATGCAAAGACATTTCATGATTCTTAGAGGAATTGTAAGGAGGCTTACATGCCAATTAGGGGTCATAACATTTTCAGATTTTTTTTTATATATTAAATAAAATAGGGAAGAGCCTTAGTGCAATCCATGGAGACTAGGGTTGTCTCGATTGGTAGTCCCAAATGTCTTTTTCAATGTGGACTTACTCAGAATAATTGAAAGGCAATATGATGCTAACACAAGGTGCATTCAGTTAATCTATGAGAACCTGACCGGAATTAGTAAAGCCACAATTTGTAATTTTTTTGGCATGGAGGACGTAGCAGGGAATGGCATGGTTATCAAATTGGGAAGCTTGAGAGAAGAATACCATAGTGTGGAGGGAATGTATAGAAGAAAGTGGCTACCACTTTACAGACCCAAGGTAGACAATAGACTTCAAATATTTGAAAGAACATACCTATCACCCTACAGTGTTGATATTTTTCATAAATACTTCCAAATGACATATTATGCTCTGTGTCAAGTGCTTGTTTTTGAAGGACATTTTCATATACCTAAGGTGCTTACGATTTTGATCTATGATATTCAAAGTACTGTTGAAAATAGATCTTTTGACTATCCACACTTTGTAGTAGAAGGGATCCATAATGCCCTAGCTAGTATGCAAAGAGATAGTTTAGTCATCACATTCAAATAGTATTCCTTGCTAATGCATGTGCTGCTATTTGAAGGACTGAGGAATATATTTTGGAGTAATGACTTGTGCATCAAGGTCTTTGCTGGTAATGGAACAAGGCAACCAGTGCAAGAGTGGACATCTATTTTGGATTGCGGTTATAAACATGGTTAGTACTTATTATTTGAGGAACATTTTGTTAAAAAAATGTATGGACTATTTGGTCATATAACCCTCCGAGGTTTTCAGACAAAATTATGAGGTTGTTGAGGCTTAAAGGAAGGGAATAAGAGACTAAGGTTAAAATAAAACACAATTGGGTTGACTGGTACCTCATTTATAAGAACACTTAAATAAGAGTTTATGAATTTGAGGGACAACCACATGTGCTACCTCTGATAGTCTCTAACAGACTGGCATATTTAGAGATAATAAGACAAATGCATGAAAAAATGTTCCTTTTGATAAGAGACATAAGGGCTCTTTTCTCCCTTACTATCTTCACATTGGAGCTTTCTCAAGTCTCCTCATTACATGGCTTTGAACAAGGCATCAATCTTTTGTACAATTCTAAGCTACCCCTAGATTCAAATGGCAGGAAATTTTATCCCGAGCACTACATTAATTTTGCATGGAGGTTTGTAGATTTGGGTGCATATGCTCACAAGTTTGTGCTCAAGGAGGAACTAGCCAGAAACTTCCCTACCTTGAGGCCATCGTGGAGAGAGTTAAAATATCAATAAGGGTACAATAGGCTGAGAAGGAAGGAAAGCAGGTTGACCCTACATACAAGGGTGATGAGGTCACAATAATGGATTTATTACTCCAGCATGAATCTAGATTGATATCAAATGTGCCAATCATTCCTCCATCTTCACCAAATGTTTCATCCTTCAGGATGGAAGGACATGGAGATGTCTCACTATTATCTCAAATGTCTCTTGCTCCCTCAGTAGGAATTGAAGTATCTTAAGATGTGGGTGGAAGTGCAACACCTCATGAAGAGGAGGAGGAGGGCATGCAACAAGTGCATGCACAAGCTTATCGACCATCAAATGATCAAGATGATCAAATTGATGAAATTGATGATTACTTGATAGATGAAGTGAGAGATCTAGCCTCTCAAAGATTCATATTTGATGATGAATTCATCAACACAAGTGAGTTTTGAAGATGGTGGAAAGGAGAATGAGGTGGATTAGTTAGTAAACATGCAAATCAAACATGGAAGCATATGAAATCAAAGACATAACTCAAAAACACATAAAAACATGAATAACATGCATATACCTCATAATCTTTTTACCTCTCCCTCGGATTGAGCTTGATGAAGTGAAGGCGCCCCTTGATGATGCTCCACTTGATGTGCTCCTTTGATTGATTTGGATATGGATTGATCTCCTTTGTGCTCAACAAGATAGATTGATGGATTTGATAGGATTGGATTTGAGTGATGGATTATGAATTTGATAGATTTTAAGAGAGGATTAGAAGAGGATGAGAGAAGAGATAGGTAGCATGACAATGCATGAGAAGTGGATGATTTGTGAGGAGAATAAGTTCCAATTTATGGATTGGAGAAGGCCAATGGAGGGCCAAGATTGATTTGATTATGAAGGGTTGAGATTGATTTGAGATAGAAGGCATGGATTAAGGGTGCCTTGGGAAAATAAACAGGAATATAAAATTCCTTTGGAAAAAGGGGGGAGAAATTTGAATTTCAAACTTGAGGAATTAAAAATTCCAAAATAAGGATGCATTGAGGGATTCAAAGAAATTTGAATTTCTTTGAGAGACTCAATGTTGATGTGACATGAGTGGGAATTAAAAATTGGAGAATAATGATAAGCATGATTATGAGAGATTCTAGAAGAATTAATTAGGCTGAGTGGGATTAGGAAAAGTGATTTGTAGGAATCACATGACTAGGTTAATTAATTAAAATTAATTATCTGAGTGGGTTTAGAGGAAATAATTATTGGAGGGGACTTTAGAAGAGTAAGGGAATAATTAATTTATTTGATAAATTAATTATTGGACAATAGTGATAGGATTAATTAAATTAGATTTAATTGATTCTGAGAGGAATAAGGATAACACAATTAAGTCAATTAATTATGTTGATAGGCTTAAATTAATTAAATATTAATTTAATTAATTTTAGGTGTCTACATTTTGCCCCTCTTTGATATAGCATTGTGAAATGATGTTATATCAAAGAAGAATAAAACATAGTGGAAGAAAAGGATAAGGACTAGTAGCATGATGCCCCAGTCATGAGATGAAGAAAAGGATAAGGACTAGTAGCATGATGCCCAAGTCATAAGATGAGGAAGAATGACGAGGAGGAAGGATGATGAGGAAGCAGTGGTATGCCCCCTCGAGAGGACATGTGGGTTCGAAGAACACGGGTGTGCTCTCGCAAGGAATTAGAAGAATAAGTGATGAAGATAATGAAAGAGGGAAGTAGGATGAGTTGGAGTGTTGTGAATGAAATGAGACAAGGAAAGGATAAATAGATTGGATTTATGTTGAGCAAGTATAGAGAGAAAACCTAGATTTGATATTTCCCTGGATAGTCTACACCACTGATTATAAGAACCAGGATGATATGAAGATCCGAGGCGTGGAATGATGCTCAGTTAAACAAGAATGCCTTGCACACAATCATGCAAGTGTTGATAAACACTAATGTAGGGTTGTCGGTTCGTACAAGGAAGACCTTCAAACACACCATGCTATGAAAACTATGCCCCATTATACACCAGCCAAGACATACCTATATATAGGATGATCAAGGCAGTCCTGAACAAGTATAGTCCCAGGACACAAGATGAAAAACAAAGCGAAAAGCTCAAGAATACAAACAACATACACATGACCAACTGATATCTCTTTCCAAGAGTAGGATATGGATTTGGATAAGCTGCCGTACTAGGGAAGGAGGCGTCCCGATGGGCAGGTGATGGATTGATTGATGGATGACAAAAGACAAGTTGGATGTGCAAGATCTGCAGATGAGAGGATCGCCACTTGGATTTGATTAGCAAAGTATGGATGGGTGCTTGAATTAGGCACAAGTCACTGCGAGCTCAGGTAGATGGGGAAAGCTCAGTTTGATGGATTGGATAGGATTAGAAGAAGGATAAATGATTAGAGAGGATGAAAAGGGGGATGGATGATTGGATAGGATTGGATTGAGGATGAGATTAATAATTGAATTGGAAGAGATGGATAATATGATTGGATAAGATAGGATTGGATTAGAAATTGGATTGGATGGGGTGGATTGGTGGATAGGATTTGATTGAATGGAACCAATGACAAGGGAGAACCAAGGATTGGTAAGAGGATAGATGGATGAGGGATTTGTTTGGATAAGAGATGGAGGGAATAAGTGGATGGATATGGATAGGAAATGGAGGAATAAAGGATGGAGGGTAGGGTGATGGAGACCCAAGGACTATGCGGCAAAGGAGTGCAATGCCCCACACTAGAGTTAGTGTAATTAAGGATGCAAGGATGGTGGGTAAAGATGTATGAGGTAGAAGGATAATGTGTAATGGATATGGATGGTAGCGGATTAAGGCTTGAAGGCTCCAAAGAAGGCATGCATATACATTGTTTTGCCTCTTATAAGATCAAGAAAAAAGATAGGAATGGAGGATTCATTTTGATAGGATGAGGGCTATGAGATGGAGGATATGGATATGATAGTCAAGGTCGAAGATAGGAAATGAGAATGGACTTAGATATGATGTAGATGGATGGGAGGATTGCATGGATGAAGCTTTCCGCCAAGTGTAGAGTGTAAGGGGATGAGGGGATTACAAATGACACTTATTTGCCAAGTTTTCATCATGGTACTTACCCAAGGTGCCACAAGAAGTGGTTTTCACCATTGGATGAAATGATTTTTCTTTACTTTTTTCTGGTTTTTTTTTTTGAATTTTTTTCTTGATTTTTTGATTTTTATTTTTTGAATTTTTGGAATAGTTTGGGTGGAGAAGGATAAGGATGAGTGGATATGGAAGATAGTGGATGCGTGAAGGAAGAAGGGAGGACTCAAGCATCTAGTTCCATAGATGGTATCGCTTAGTATTTCTTTGAACTAGAGGTATGCTCATAGATGTTGGTAACAATAATTGGGGAGATGAAATGGATAGGGGATGGATGATAAGGATTTGGAAAGGATTGTACTAATGGAATGGGATTGTGAAAAGTGGATGGTGGATAATGGATGGGATTTTGAAGAATTTGTGGAAGATCAACATTGGCACACACCTTGAAGGGTGGTGGAGTAGTGGAGGAGAGTGTTTTGGATCAGATGGGAGGTAGAGTGTGGATTTTGGGAAATAAGGACCCAAAATAGAAGAAGGGGATGATGGAGTTGGGATGGTGGATTTTGGGACATAAGGACCCAAAAAGGATTTTGTAGATGGAGGAGTGTTAGATGGAGGATTGGAGGATTTATGAATGGATGGAGCTTGTGGATTAGCAAGTTTGGATGCCGATTTTGATTTTGCTTTGGGATGCATTGCTTCTTTGGGAATCCACATAGTTTTTGATTTTTTCTTTTGGGGCCTTTGTGGCCTTTTTGATTTTTCTTTCTTTCGGATCATATTTTTGTTTAGAGCATGTCGTTTTGAGGGGACATGTTGATCCTTTGATTTTTGTGGATTTTGAGCTTTATGCTTTTCAGATTGGGCATCCAAACTGCTTCCAATAGCAATGGGATGGGTGCATGAGGATGAAGGATTGATGGATTTTATGGATGGTATGGTGGAAAGAGAGTGTTGGGAGGAATTCAAGGATGTACACCTTTGCTGATCTTGCTTAGGGATTTTTTGAGGTGATGGAGTGGTGGATGGAGGGATGTAAGGACCCAATATGGATGGAAGGGATGGAGGATTGAACATCGGAACATAGGGGCCCAAAATGGATGGAAGGAATGAAGGGTTTAACTTTGGAACATAGGGTCCCAAAATGAATGCGAAAGATGAGGGATAACAGGATTTTGATTTGTATTAGGGAAATTTGGATTTAGGAGGAATAGAGGATGTACCAACATCTTGAGCATTATCTTGAGGATCCTTATTATTTAGGAAATAAGATGCGAGTCCATTTTGAGGGGGATGAGATGTGGAAGGAAGATTAGGATCTTTAGATGGATTGGGATCATGACATGGAGATGAAGGGATACTTTGATCTTGACTAGGGAGGGTATCATGAGATGGAGTGGGAGGGGTGATTGGATCATGAGATGGAAGAGGATCATACAATGATAGAGGAATCATATTATCATGAGAGGAAGTGGAGGGGATGGGATCATTAGATGGAGTGGAGGGAGATGCATCATGAGATTGAGAGGTTTCTATGCTAGCATGATTTGGAACAATCTTTTGACATGTTTGGAGTTGTGGGGATTGTGTGATGGAGGAAGATATGGAAGCTTTGATGTAAGTAGATGGGGAAATGGGAGTATCATGAAGTGTGGGGGATTGGGATTTTTTTTGAGGTGGAGGTGATTGGGGTGGATGGAGGACTTGAGGAGACTTGGCCACTTTGCTTTGAGGTGAGGATTTTGTCTCCTTTGCTAGCATGTCTTGGATAAGATTATGGATGATGGATTTGGAGGACATGGACAATATGGATTTTGGAGGATTGGGATTAGATGGAGAATTGGGATTGGATGGGGGATTAGGATTAGATGGAGGATTGGGATTGGATGGAGGATTAGGATTAGATGGAGGATTGGGAATGGATGGAGGATTAGGATAATGGATTGGGGAATTATGATTAATGATTGAAGGAATAAGGAGTAAAGGATTTGGATGGGGAGTAGAGGTAATGAATGCACCGTAGAAGGATGGGGATTGGGATGTAGATGGGGGGGGAGATGGAGGTATACATATTGGATTAGAGGAGTATGTGGATGAGGGATAATATGGAGATATGGATGGGGAATAAGATGGAGATATGGATGGGGAATAAGATGGATTTCCCTTGTCGAAGGTAGAGGAAGGATAAGAGATATGGTATAGATTGGGATTAGGTGCAATGTGTTGAGGTGAGATGGATGAAGGTATGATAGGTGGGTGGGAGATTATGGGATTAACTTGGTAGGAAAATTTGTGAACTTCCATGAGCATCTTCTCATACCAAGCTTTAAAATTCTGGGTAGTCATGTTGAGAGTGAAGGATTAGATTGGAATTGGATGAATATGTTTTAGAGGGGAAGTATTATGAAGATGATGTTAAATGAAGATGAGGATTAGGACTTGGCTTGGAATGATGATGGATTAGATTTGATTGGATTTTGATTGGATTTGATTTGATTGGATTGGTCCTTGGATTAGGACTTTGATTTGATTTGGATTAGATTAGATTTGGTTGATTAGTTGAATGGATTGGATTGAATTGGATTAAATTGGATTGAATTGGGTTGGATTGGATTGAATTGGATTGGATTGAATTGGATTGAATTGGATTGGATAACCGGATTAGGAAGATGGATGAATTTGATTGATTGAAATTTTGGAGATTTGATTAGACTAGAGGAAGAATGAATATTAGTTGAGGAAGGATGATTGCTTGAATGGATGAAAGTGGATTGGGGATTGGAGAATTTCTTGGATAGATAGAAATGGATTAAAGAATTGATGATGGCAAGATGGAATTTGGAAAGAGAGGTGATTGATTGGTTGTGGGGGATGGACTTGGCAAGAGATGTCAAGTAAAGAAAACAAAATAGTCAAAAGAAGTTAGACTCAAAAGACACTCATGCTCCTTTACAACATATCCTATGGCGATAAAAGATAATAGTCAATGGATCCCAATTGGTTTCCCATCTATGCTTACCCAGAGCGGACACTTAGATGCTTGACCCCATTGGCTCCCCTCCCCGACACTCACTTCTCCGAGGTAGCCAAGCATCAATTCCCATGAAAACTCCTCATGGCGAACTTTGTGTCTCTACTAAGGGCCGTAAAAATATGGGCGGCTTTGGAGGTCTGACCTCCTGCACCAATGACTAGAAGGTTTTTGGCCACTATGCACAAGGTGTTTAATATGGCTTCCCATTAGGAGCTACACTTCATAGTTGCACAAGCGCAATTGAGGCCTATAGCCCAATGAAGCACCAAGAACTTAGTAGTCACACAAGCATGATTGAGATCTCTAGGATCCTACTAAGCACCCAATGTGAGAGTGAACTCTCATATAGCTCCAACCATTGACCCTTTTGTCATCAATGGCCTATTTATTATAATGAGTTGGGAACCCCAGGTCCGGGTGTACTCACTTGGGTCATTCCCCTCTTACCTTCTCAAAGAGCAAGTTGGGAGGGCAGGCCCGCTAAGGGTAACACAAGCAATAAACTTAGAAAAAACCAAAGGGGTCTAGATTTCTGATTGCCTAGATAGGCAAGAGCATAGTCTCCTACCCTTTGAATATTCAATACAAGATTTTTTTTTTCCCTAATTAGATCTAGATGCGTAAGAAAATGATTAAAATGACACAATGTTTGCTTGTATCTCCTTAGGCAACCTGCAAGAATGATGTATTAGTAAATTTTGTGATAATCGATCTTGGGCATTCGAAAGAAAAGAAGCTGTAAACACAAAAGGATTATCCCAAAAAAGTATTGCAAAATTATTTTTCTTATGATTTTCTAAGTAATTTCAAAAAAAAGTTTGATAAAAACTGATTTTATATGTTAAAAATATGGAAATATAAAGTTCAAAAAGAAGGGTTGACTTTGCACATATTCAAATACTTTTTAAAAATAGATTTGAAAAATATAAATACAACCCATTTTGGATCTCTGAATCTCCTTTCTAACTCATTTTGAATTTTCAAAATCCGACACCCGAGCAAAAAGTTATGTCCGTTTTACAAAAAACCAGTTTTTTCACATGCTAAACCCGTGGCGCTCACGTTGTTTTGTAGTTGCTCGCGCTGATTCAGAGGTGCTCGTGTGCAGGCGTTGATTTGTAGTTTTTAATGATTTTTTGACTATGCACACGCATTTTAGTGCGAGCGCAAGCATTGTTTCCCCTGCGCATGCGCTATTTGACAGTTTTAATGAAAAAATGAATTTTTTTACCAAACGTGCACACTGATTCGTAGTCGGACGCGCTAATTCGTGAGCAGACATGCTAATTGACCAAAAATTATAGAAAAGGTGCCATAAAATTCAAATTTTGAATCGCCCACGTTGAACCAGTGAGGCGGACGCGCTGTTGTGTAGATGGACGCGCTGAATCGACAATCTGTGATCTAAAAACACTTCAAACTCACAAAAACGTTAAAAATAGGGACGTGGGTCCCATCGGGCATGCCAGAATGAAGAGGGGAAAATGGATTAGAAGGTAAAATGATAAAAAACACAATGAAATAAGCATAAAAACATTAAAACATCAAGAGACCATTTTTACCTTGCTATTTTATCTTCTCCTTCGGATTGAGCTTGATGAAGTGGATGATGAGGATGCGCCCTTGATGCTCCACTTGATGTGCTGCTTGCTTGATTTGGATGTGGATTGATCTCCTTTGTGCTCAACAAGATAGATTGATGGATTGGATTTGGATTGAAAGATTAAGGATGGATGAGAGGAGAAAAGAGCAACATGACAATGCATGAGAAGTGGATCCGTTTGTGAGGAGAATAGGCTCCAATTTATGGATTGGATGAGGCCAATCGAGGGCCAAGATTGATTTGATTATGAAGGGTTGAGATTGATTTGAGATAGAAGACATGGATCAAGGGTGCCTTGGGAAAATAAATAGGAATATAAAACTCCTTTGGAAAAAGGGGGGAGAAATTTGAATTTCAAACTTGAGGAATTAAAAATTCCAAAATAAGGATGCATTGAGGGATTCAAAGAAATTTGAATTTCTTTGAGAGACTCAATGTTGATGTGACATGAGTGAGAATTAAAAATTGGAGAATAATGATAAACATGATTATGAGAGATTCTAGAAGGATTAATTAGGCTGAGTGGGATTAGGAAAAATGATTTGTAGGAATCACATGACTAGGTTAATTAATTAAAATTAATTAACTGAGTGGGTTTAGAGGAAATAATTATTGGATGGGACTTTAGAAGAATAAGGGAATAATTAATTTATTTGATAAATTAATTATTGGATAATAGTGACAGGATTAATTAAATTAGATTCAATTGATTCTGAGAGGAAAAAGGATAACACAATTAAGTCAATTAAGTATGTTGATAGGCTTAAATTAATTAAATATTAATTTAATTAATTTTAGGTGTCTACAAGTTTAAATTGTTTATTAGCAAACTCAAGGGGAGAAAATTGAAAGAAAGAACTCTTATTACTCCTCCAGAGAAAATGGATGAAGTTGGCAAACAATTTTGGGTATGTAGAGGAGGGGATTTGTCACCTCCAAGATGATAAATCTCAAAGGACAAATCAATCCGCCACTACCTCACTCAAACTGGTGCTAAGGTGAGCTAGGGGATAAAATTGAAAAGCTAAGCTAATAAACTGCAGACAAGACTCCCAGACGACTCTGTTGAGTCTCTGTCCTCAGGAGGTCTATGCGGAGCTGGGACACCAATGTGATGCGCTGTCATCCAATACAGACAGGACAAAGAAATTATATGGGGGTAGCAGATACAATTATAATATTAAATGAATTTGGAAAAATAACAAGATGAACTAATAATGTAGAATGAGAAATATTAGAATGCCTTGAGAAGAGGGATAAGAAGGAAGCTCACAACCGGTCCACGATATGAAGCCTCCCACTAGATGATCTTCTTCTTATGATTATAAACCTACACACAAGCAAGAAGGAAAATGTTGGGGGTTGTGTTTTGGATTCTGCCTTAGTCAGACCCCCGTTTTGGTGTTTTGACCTCCACGAACAACCCATATAGATTGATAGAATAAAAGATAAATGTTGGAATGATAAAATAATAAAATAGATAGGGGATGTGATAAATCCCAAGATTCCCAAAGATAGGATAAATTGATAAATATTACCAAAGAGGCTTGATAAAGCCAAGAGAGTTGCAAGAGATATTATGAGAGCTTGAGAGAGCTTGTGAGAGTGTTGTAGAGAACTAGATACTGCTGTAACAAGTGCGTGAGAGCCGAGAGAGAGTGCTTGGAGAAGCTAGAGAGGTTGAATAACCAAGAGAGATTGAATGGAGAGAAAATATAGATTTAAAAGAGAGAAGAGGAGGGAAAAGAGGACTGGCGAGCCATTTGAAAGATTTGGGGCCGTTTCCACCGACATGCGCGAGTGACAAGTGGAAAGGCGCTGACATTTGAACATTAAGATGCCATGGGATGAATGTGTGGCATGCAGACGTTCGCACGGTGCACTAGTGTCCAAATAAATCACACTTGAAAACAACAGGAGACAAGGGAGACACACAGCTAACAAGACTGACGCCATGAGGGAGCTACCAGAAAGGGGGATCTTGAGCATCCTGAGAGGGAAAAGGTTGATGCAAGGGCTAAAGTGAGCCTACTCATGTGCTAGGGGAATGGACACCAAAGTGGTTACAAAAGATGTAGGTCAAATTACAAAGGGGTATGCAATTTTTGACACTACAGGGTAGAGGTTAAGGATGAAATTAAGGACATGACCTTGAAGAAGGGGAGTGAATTGTTAAAAGAAGCAAGGTGTCTACTTCTTCTAGGGACATATATGTCCTCTTGTATTGCTTTTAATAATTTAAGGAGATACAAAGGTGTGGATTTGAAGTTAACTGATGAAGGGATAAATAAGCTATGCTATGGTTCAAATTTTAGGCTAGATGATAAGGTCTTAGTTACATGGTGTTTGTATCCACCTGATAGAAGGCCTATAACCATTGTAGACCCACAATTTTTTTTGGGAAAATTCATTTGTTATAGATTGGAGGATGTAAGTGCAAAACAAGATACAAATTTGAATGTTAATACTGCATTATTTACTAGGGCTGTAGTTGAGAAGATCATAGTTAGGAATGAGGAATTGGAAAAAAAGGTCCTTGAATTGAATGAGAGGTTGAGCAACTCACGACAATAAGGTATTTTTTTATCTGTAGAGCATCAAACAACCAAACTAAAGGCATATTTGGCCATTGAGAAAGAAAAAAGAATAGATGCAGAAAGGCAGTTGGCCAAGGCTTAGGAGGAGAATCAAAGACTCAAAAAGGATCTGAGAACTCACAAGTTTAAGATGGTTCAGAAGTTGATTGAAGAAAAGTTTTCACATCTATACCCCATTTGCAATTAATATGGAACAAATACCAAGACATTATACAAGAGTCATCAAAAGATAGAGGAAAGTAGAGCTTGGATTAAAGTTGACCCATAAATAAATGAAGAGAAAGCAACAATTGTGACATATTTTTGAATGATATGGAAGCCAATTTGATGATGATGCTAAGTTACATTTTGTAACTATAATGGATGAAGTGAACACAATTTTGTTGGAGATAGATCAACTGTTGAATGAACACCATAAGTATCATTGGCATGTGGGGAAATCTCTAAATAAACTCAACAAATTGCAAAGCACACAACCGCCTGCATTTTTCAAAGACATGAGAGAAAATAAAAGTGAACCTAAGTGGAAGAAAGAAATTGGGAAAATCTTTCTCCCTGGCATAATGAATAATGTTCTTGATGATCCTGACAAAGTGGAATAAAATCCTCATAAGCAATTAGAAGTACTTTCACAATTGAAGTATAGTGTAAGGCTATTAAATTGATAAAGTGCTTTAGTTGCTAATTAGGCTTATGAAGAACATATAAAGACTTGCAATGAATTCTTGCAAAAGGATAAATGACTGGTTAAGTAGAGCCACATGGTAGGAGGGATAGACTACACTTCAAACATAGTTCGGTTATATATATGAGCACCTTGCCAGATCATGCAGATCATGGGTGTCTCACGATTGATTCATAGCAACCGGTTGTCTTTGAAGTGTAGATTTTTTGGTTGAATTCTACTCAATGCCTTAGTCATTTTATAAGGCTGTGCTCTCCTTGTGCTCTCTACCTTCATCTTGATGATGGATCATAGACTATGATTCGAAACGTTGATGCAAAAAATCTCGCACAATCAAATACAAAAACTCATAGAGACATACTAATGGTTGTGGAAATATACTGATATTGACTATCAAGGGTGGTTTGATTTATCTTTGTTAAACTATTATGAATGTGTAATACAGTTATAGGTTTTCTTTAAGGAAGAAATTAAATTTTGTAAGTTAATTGTAGTGACAAAGGGATGCAGTAGTGATGTGTTAAGAATGATTTAAAACTTGATACAATTATGCATTTGTGTAACGCATGAATGTTTAGATCAAATGATTCGATCTTGTTAGATTTGTTGGATGAGTAAGCTTTGTAATTCAATATTATTGCCCAAGGATTCAAGCATTGGCCTTAAGTGTGTTGCATTTTCAGAAGCCATTTAAACAATCCAATGATCTATTTCCTTTTATGTTTTTAGAATTAGTGTTAGCTTAGGATTTTGTTCTCAATCAAGTGTGAATGCATGATCAACCAAGATTAGAGACAAATTCATGGTCTAAGTGATTTCCTTGGTGTATTTTCATTGAGAATCACCTGTTGAGTAAAATGTCAGTGTAATTTTGTTGCAAATTCATATACATCATAAAGGTTAAACCACGTTGGTCTTATATCACGCCTAAAGTGTAGAGGAATTTGGTCACCATTGATAAATTCCTATTCATTGGCCACTAATACAAATTCCTATTGATAGAACATGGCTAATTATTAGGTAAATTTGAGTAATCAATTGGAAACACCAACAGATCAATCACTCTTTGATTGATTCTTCCTACTCTTTAGGCTCTGCTAGACCTAGGCGGGTGGACCTCTACAGTTTTTAATGATGCAACACAAACATAAGAAAATAATGTAACAAAGAAGATAGTTCTCAATGACTTATAACCAGTCTTCATTTTTGTCAAATCGACAACCGATACTTTGTATGATCTGGTAATACTCTGTGATGAGTTACCAACCAACATTTTGTGATGAGTTACCATCCACCGATTGTTTGACGATGCCGACACTTTAACGGTGCTTTTTGTGTCGTGTTACAGAATATGTCTAGATGCATTGAACCCAGGAAATTGTATTGTAATCCTATTGGACCGACATGAAATCAGATTCCTTTATAAGGACATCATGTCTAGTGTTTTAAGGAGTTGCTAGGGTTTAAGGTGGTTGATGAGTTAGAAAGAGTGTGAATGTATTGGAGACTGAAGTAATGCCGGAATGCATTAGGAATGAGCTATCAAGGATCTAACCAAGCAATCTGTGCTATTTGCTAGATCACTCACTTGTTGATTACTCACATCTTCGACAAGTCTGAAGCCCTTAACCGGGTAGGCCCAAAAGCCTTTTGTAAATCCTCTAACAAGGTGGTTCACATCTGTGGATCTAAAATCCTCTAGCAAGGTAGTCTTTAATCGGACTTATCTCCTAATAGAGATTGAGATTCCTAACAGGATCTGTTCTGGTAAAGAACATTGTATGACCTTAACCGGTCTGGTTCCTATTTTGCAGATAGTTACTTGTGAGTTCCATCTCACCGTGGTTTTTCCCATTTGGGTTTCCACATCAAAATCTCTTGTGCTATGGTGTTTGTGCTTTTGTGGGTGAATGCATTATTTGCTATTTGGTTTGCATATGTGCTAATCGGTTTGTCTGCTAAACTATTTTACCGGTTTACTGTCAGTCTAGTAAAGTGTTTAAGTACATTGATTTTTGGCATACTAATTCACCCCCCTCTTAGTATTCATCAATTGGTATAAGAGCCAACCTTTCTATAAATCTAACCACTTGGAAAGAGATATGGGGGAATACACTATGAGGGAACTTACTCATCGGCTCATAGTTTGAGCAAGCCTATGATGATCTTATGGTCAAATATAAGGCCTCTCAGGCAAAAAGGAGAGAACATGCTGAAAAACTGCTGGAGCTATCTGAAAATAATTCTTCTGATGAAGCGGACATGGAAGCCCTGATTCAAGAAGTAGAAAAGCTGAATGAATCCAATTCCAACCTGAGAAAAGAGTTGGAAGGACTGACTATTCGAATGTGCCAAGAGCTTGAGAACTGGAGGAAAGTTGAAGATCTGGTAAAAGACAAAGATCATGAAATCTCCAAGATGAAGCAAGAGATCAGTGCCCTATTTGCTCAACTCCATGTGAGAAGAGTGGAAAAGGAAGACATGCAAGGAGAACTGAACATGACCATATCTGAGAATGCAAACCTGATGGAAACAAATGCTGCTATTTCCAAAGAACTCTCTGAGTCAAAGGAAATACTTGCTAAGTTCAACAAGAGTACTGTTAAGCTAGAGCAAAAGCTTGAATCAACCAAACATGTCAAGAATACTGATGGACTTGGTTACTCCAGTCATGAGCAAGGTGAGACCTCTGGTGCAAATGCTGAAGCATCAAAGAGGCAACCGACATTCAAGGTAAAGGTAAGCAATAGTTCAAACTTGTTTGCTTTAACTGTCTTAAAGAAGGACATACTGCTAATGTATGTAGGAGTAAGGCTTATAATAATTTTCCTTATTTTCTAAATGATAAGCCTAGATCCTATAGATTCAATGGTAATTGTTATGCATGCAACAAGTTTGGGAATAGAGCATCTGAATGCAGGTCTGTTATGAACAACACTGGAAGATATCCTTAGAGGACTCAAGGAGTTGGTCCGGAACCTTTTGTGAATCGGAATTACAACCGGTTTAATGCCTTTAATCATCAGTCAGCAAGCGATGGCTATCAAGCGGCAACCGAATGGAGAGAAAACTGTTTGATCTATCATGGTCATGGTCACACAGTTGCAACATGCAGAAGGAAGAGTGGAAACATGAATAATGGACCTTGGAGAGCACCTGGAATGGTCTGCTATCATTGCAACAAACTGGGTCACATTGCCAGATTCTGCAGAATAAGAAAGAACATATCGGATGACATACCAGTCACTCCGGAAGGAAAGATTGACATTGAAACTGTTCAAGCAGATATGAACAAAACCTGGAAAAAGAAACCAAGAGTGTTGCAAGAAGAACCGGTTTCTGCACCTAGTGTGGAAATAGTGGAATTGACAAACTAAGCATCATAAAAGCCTAGGGGGAGAAAATGGTGAAATGTTTCAAACCCCCAGTTTATACTGATAAAAGACCTTAACTAATATGTGACACTTGTCATTTGGCAGAAGATCGGAAACAGTAACAAGCAAATTAGGGTTTACGCCCTAATGGTGGAGCATTTATTACGATAGGTGAGGAATATGTTTAAAAGGAATTTTCAAATCATTTCTCACTATTATATTTTGAGTGAAGAATTTTTTCAAGTGCAGAGTGAAGAAAAAATGATTTGTGTTGCGATTCAAAGAAATTTCAAAACCTTGAAGAAGATTCAGAAGCAAATATCAAATGGTCAAGAGAAGAACTCAAAGCAGTGATTTAGCAACTGACCAAGTGTGAGGCGAAGTGGAATTTGCAAGCCCTAAATTCTTGATTTCTGAAAGGTATTTCTCGAGTTTTCTATTTTATCATGGCTTCCATATCTCATGATAGTTCTAGTGCAATTGTTGATTCTATGGACTTCATACAACGAAAGTCGAAATATAATGCCTTGTCTCAAGTACCGGCTGGTGTTATAGTAGAAGAAGGGATTTTTGATTACATAGACTACAAAATCGAAGACCTAGGGTCTCTTGTGATCCATTCTCAGCTAGGTCTATTCTTTGGGAAGGATAAAAAGATCAAACCGGAGTATAGCATCTTGAAGAAGAAGAAGCTTCACAATGCGGTTTACTTCCTAGAGGATTTCATAGATGACCACATTCGAATCATTCTGAGCAGAGTTCATGGTGACAAGATGTATCTTGAGAGAACACATGATATCACACCGAAAGCGATTCATGTTGTCACCGGTTTCTACAATATAGCGGAAGTGCCAGCTCTAAGGAAGGTCAGCAAGATTGAAATGTCCAAGCTCACCAGTTGAGTGAGCGACTCACGTGGCATGACCGTCAACTCAATCAAGGATGATCTGGTCAAGTATGCCTGCATGGTGATAGGCTACCAGACATTCTCTGCTAGCAGAATTAATTCTGTCTCTGCTGCAACGGTAAATGCCGCTTACAGGATGATCAAGGACTATGCATTGTTTGATCTATGCACTTGTATGCAAAGACAACTTATGTTGAATTTTAAGTCAATCAAATAGGACAATGCACTAAGATTCAAGTTTGGACAACTACTGGTAGGGTTATTCTTCTACTTCCAAGGTTATTTCCCAGGAGTTGGAGATATTCAGTGGTCTGCTGACCAACCGGTTACCAAGCAGATCAAAGAGAGCCTGCAAGCAGTTGGAACCGGTTACCCTGAAGTTCTGAACAAGTACTTTGATGAGTTCAGAAGCAAGATGCGCCTAAGGATGAGGATATCCAGTGACATTGTCAAGAAATATGAAGAAGACATTTTCTTTATCATCAATGTGGATGAATGCATAATGGAGGCCATTGAGCCCAGACAGGAAGAAGTGGAGCCTATGGGCTATGAGGTGATGTATGATATGCTAGACGGGTATGATTCTACCCTAATCACCTCACCCCTTGATCCTAAGGCAAAGAGAACTGACACCTATTTGGAAAGGGTTGCACCGGTTGTAGAACCCTTTGAAAAGAAAGGAAAGGCAGTGCCTTCAGCATCGACACTGGTTACTGCAACCAGTCCCAAAGTGACCAAGTGATCACTAGTTAAGAAGAAACCGGAAGTGGCACCTGCAAAAGTCTTCGAGAGGAAGTGAAAGACAAAAAGCAATATACCTGACTGAGAAGAAACCGTGTCAGAAGAATCGCCTAAGAAGAAGACTAGGCAAACAAAGAAAAAGACAAAGAATGAACCGACATCATCTGCACCGATAAATATTGACATTTCTTCTTACAAACCTTTGAAACATTGTCAAAGAACTATAAAGAACATTAGGAGAAAAGTGTTGAATGATTTGATTGATTGTTTTGATGATTTCAATGATGATGAAAAAGAAGCAGTTGAACAGGAAATCATTAGGTATTTATGTGTTAATGACCGGTCGCCTTCAGAAATTAGATCTGAGACACTAGATTCTTTGTATAATTCTATAGACAATAAGTGGTGCATTTCCATAGAAAAGGAACAAGAAATGAGGGAGAAAATATTTGCTCAACATTTTCTTGATGTATCAAATTCAAAACTTTTCGAAGTTATGAATAAATACAAAGGCCTATTCTTCATGAGAAGAAGAAGACTCATGTTGCTGGAAGGAAAGGGTCAAGAAGTGATCAAGGATACACATACTCATGCTCAAGAAGCCCTTAAGATGCATCAAGTGGCTAAAGCCAACAGAAAAGCTGAGCGAGAACCGAAAACTGACAAACTGGATGAGGTGTATGACAGTAAAGAAGAACTGGTCACAGAACAAGTGGACCCCATTGATGTAGATGCCTTAGAAGGTGAAAATGTTACTCAAGATGCACCATCAGAAGCAACAGGACAGGAGAAGCATGCAAAATAGGTAGATAAGAAAAAGGAAGCAGAGGACAAAAGGAGGAAGCAAAGAAGCAAGCAGGGAAGAAGAAAGTAGAGGAGGATAAAGAAGAGGAGAAGAGAAAGAAAGCGGAGAAGGAGAAAAAGAAGGATGAAGAGGAGAAGAGGAAAAAGGAAGAGGAGAAGAAGAAGAAGGATGAAGAGGAGAAGAAAAATGATGAAGAAGAGAAGAGAAAGAAGGAAGAGGAGAAGAAGAAGGATGAAGAGGAGAAGAGGAAGAAGGAAGAGGAGAAGAAGAAGAATGAAGAAGAAAAGAAGCGGAAAGATGAAGAAAAGAAAAAGGAAGAGGAGAAGAAGCAACAAGAAGAGGAGAAGAAGAAAAAGGATGAAGAAGAAGAAAAGCAGAAGAAAGAAGAGAAAAGTCAGAAGAGGAAAAGTTAAGAGCTACAAAGAAAGAAGAAGCGGCAAAAAGCACTCAGATGGAGACTCCAAAGGTAACCGGTAGTCAAGCCAAACTGGTTGACCTCACTAGTCCTATTGACCTCTAGTCTGCAAACGAAATGGAGCTGCTATAGAGAATTAAGGTTGCTCAAGAACACATTGAAGTAATAAGGAGGAAGAAGGAGTGAGATGTGATCCAAGCTGCGGTGGACATAAGCAAAAGCTACAATCTGACTTGCAGTTATACATGAGCACCTACTATTGATGCTTTGGATGAGGGGAATCTACTATTGAGTAAGATTTACCAACCCCATCTCTTCTGTGATGATGTGCTTGTACATAAGCAAAAGCTACAATCTGACTTGCAGTTATACATGAGCACCTTCAAGCCGCCATATGACTCTTTTATAGCTTATGGGCAAACCGTTCACTGGTTTCATATCCAGTCTGCCAAAATAGAGTTGGAAATCAGCAACCGGACTCGAGATTTGTAGGAACTACAACTAGTTCTACTCCCACACCTGCAAATACTTCAGAAATGTTATCTCAATCTGAATGCCTTAACGGTGACTCAAGAGATCAACACAATATACGCCATGGAAGAATAGGTCTCCCAGATGAAGATAGAGAAAGAAGTGGCTACCTCCCTACTTGAGTCCTAGTCCTTATCTATGAAACAATTTTTGCAGGACCTTAAATCAGTTTTTGACAAGTTTTCCTCTTTATTGTCATAAACTCTTATTATTTTAATACCAAATGGAAGTAGGGGTTGTTCAGCTGTACTTTGTCATTGTTGGCAAAGGGGGAGAAGTATTTTGGTATTTAAAATTTTGATGTATGCTCTGTATATATTCATGACTATCTCTGTACGCAAATAGTTATACATTATTTTGTTTGCAAAAGGGATAGTGTATATGCTTATGGGGAGTAATTTTGATTATGGCATATTTTTGTTGTAAAACACTTAGATGTCAAAATTTTGCCTAAATGTTGCCATCAATGCCAAAGGGGGAGATTGTTGGCATTTTTGATGATTAATGCTGTGATTATCATTGATGGACACACACTTGCATTGAGATCACTTTTATATGTATGAGCTATGCTCAACCGACAATTGTTCCCAACCGGTATGATGCATTATAGTCTTTAGACTATCGGTGTTTTGCAGAAAGTGTTTACCGATCTGAAGTGGTATGAAGACCCCAAGCAGTTCGAGGATCTCAAGCGGTATGAAGGAACAAAGCAACACAACTCATATTTCCCAATCTTCATTTTTGTCAAACCAGCAACCGGTACTTTGTATGAACCGGTAATACTCTGTGATGAGTTACCAACCGACATTTTGTGATGAGTTACCATCCACCGATTGTTTGACGGTGCCGACACTTTAACAATGCTTTTTTGTGTCGTGTTACAAAATTTGTCTAGATGCATTGAACCTAGGAAATTGTATTGTAATCCTATTGGACCAACATGAAATCAGATTCCTTTATAAGGACATCATATCTAGGGTTTTAAGCAGTTGCTAGGGTTTAAGGTGGTTGATGAGTTAGAAAGAGTGTGAATGTGTTGGAGACTGAAGTAATGCTGGAAAGCATTAGGAGTGAGCTATCAAGGATCTAACCAAGCAATCTGTGCTATTTGCTAGATCACTCATTTGTTGATTACTCACATCTTTGACAAGTCTGAAGCCCTTAACCGGGTAGGCCCAAAAGCCTTTTGTAAATCCTCTAACAAGGTGGTTCACATCTGTGGATCTAAAATCCTTTAGCAAGGTAGTCTTTAATTGGACTTATCTCCTAACAGAGATTGAGATTCCTAACAAGATCTGTTCTGGTAAAGAACATTGTATGACCTTAACCGATCTGGTTCCTATTCTGCAGATAGTTACTTGTGAATTCCATCTCACCGTGGTTTTTCCCATTTGGGTTTCCACGTCAAAATCTCTTGTGTTATGGTGTTTGTGCTTCTGTGGGTGAATGCATTATTTGCTATTTGGTTTGCATATTTGCTATTTGGTTTGCATATGTGCTCGATGCCTTCTGGCCTATCCAAAAGGTCAATGTCATTATGGTAATCAAACACCCTATTACCATCCTTTTTATTCTTTGAACCCTTCCAATGTACTAGGTTCCACAAGAAACACCTTTTGGTGTATTATGTTTAGTGGGAGGTATTGAATTGGTCTCAAAGAACACCTCACAATATGATCCAATTCCAAAGCTAATTGAAACACCTTTTGGTGGGGTCCTCTCATCTCACCGAAAGTAGACCCCATTCCCTACTTTAGGCAATCCATATTTGGATAACGTCAACTTTCCATTCAACTAACTACCCAAACAAGATTTGAACATATCCTTATGATCAAGCTCTACCACTGGTTTTACAGGTTTATTTACATTTTCATGAATGGAGTCTAAAATTTCATCCAACTAATGCCTCTACTCACTTCCCATTATTTATAGTTCACCATGATTGTGTGCCACTGAAGATATAAATTGGAATATAGAGTTGGAATAATTTGGTGGAGAGTCATCAACTACTTCATGCACAACTTGGAATGTTGGATAATTTTTGTGCTCTATCCATGGTTTAATGCACCAAGGCGATCACGTTGGATTCTCTGGTTGCATGGCAAGAGATGATAAAATATATTGTGCATCCTTCAATTCTATCTTGAGGGCTTCTATAATTTTATCATCTGTAGATATTGAATCGTATTCTTATAATATGTTAACATTCTGTAACCTTCCTTGGTGCAATCTATTCTAGATACTTTCTTTCTTCTTATGAGATTTATTTGAATGAAGCTCTCAGGGATTTGATTCTTCTTCTGCAACTCGATTAAGGGTTCCAACAACATGAAGCAAGTCAGTGTAATGATAGGCCCTTTCTACTCCAACCATCCCACCAACTTTTCTAAAGAAGTTCTCACATACATTTGACCAAGTCAGGTGCAAAACACATGGAAAGTGGGAGTATTGATCTCGAAACAATCTCCACAACAAAACTACAAAGTGGAAAGAAATTTTCACATCCTTTGCTGATGGATTTTATGTTGACATTATTATTAGATTATTTTCATAGCCAACATAACCATAACATGAAGAAATGATGAACTCGTGAAGCATTTCACACTCTTTCCCAAAGAGTCAAACTCTGAGACATAATAATGTGAATGTACTGAGCAACAAGAATTAGATATGTCTCTGTGCCTAGTGTCCTCTCTACCCTTCCACTGAATGTACTTCTTATCTCTTTCAAATACCTCTAAACATGCCTTGAAGTAATGCGTTGTGCCAAACCCCAATTTTGTTGACATATCCTCTCTATATATTCATTTTTAAGCTTGTGATCATGCACTTTAAAAGTGTTATAACCAATCCTAACATGATTAAAAAATTTCAACTCTTCTCCTAAAGTCAAATCTTGTCGACTGCTAAATAAAGGACTCACTAGATTTTTACAATTGTGGATGTAGTCCTGGTCATTCAATCCTGTTACATTACAACTGTATGCGGGAAAATGTGGTGACCAAAATGAATAAATAAAATTCAAAAGACCCACACACCAATGAGACTCTTGGTGCAAGTATATATGAACTAACTAAATTAGTTCAACTTCCCAAGGGATGTCCCATTGTTCTCTATCTCACAGGATCCTTAAAGTCAATGTTTTTGCTCTCAAATCATTGAGCAAATGACATAGGAATGACAACTCCAAGAACGAGTGATATTTGATTTATATGCATGAATGCATTCTAAGATATATATGATGTTTATAACTATGATGATTAAGCTAGTATGAAGATGATGATATGATAAAAGATTAACAAATTATCCTAGCATGAATATCTTATGATATGAAACATATTCCTAAATGTTATGATGACATTCTTAACAAAGAGAGGCTAAAATGCTTAGTTAATCAGGCTATAATGTGGATGCATAAAGACTTGGATATATGAAAATGAAGAATGAGAGCTCTATTTATAGGGAAAATACGGCAATGGATGGTTAAGATTGAATAATCTTAACAAGGGATAAGATTGAAAGTTATCAATCCATGTTTACAATTCTCACCATTGAAATGGTGATAATTGTCAACAAGAGGTTGTTTGAGAGGAGATGCAAGAAGCATTAAATGTCTGAGAAGACATGAGGGTTACCTTAGGAGGTAAAGGTTAAGGTTAGATTAGGGTTATCCAATGGATAAAGCTTTTATCCAAGGGGTAAACTCTTGTGCAAGGGTTAATAGGATAACCAAGGTTAAAGCCATGAATGCTTGATGAGACCCTTGGGTTAGCTGAGGGTTAAGTTAGAGAGAAAGTCTCTAACCATGCAAGAAGGTTGAGTTAACCATAAATGGTTATGTAAGAGCCTTTAATGGTTTGGAAGACTTTTAGAGGTTAACCATTTGAAGACATAAAGCCTTTAATGGTTATTGAAGAATTTCGAGGCTTTGAGAAGTGACTTCTCTTTTCTTAGGAATGTGACAATAATTAGGATTTTAATTAGGCTAAATTTGAAGTGATTAGAAGAATCTAGAAAGGGATTTAGGAGGCAAGTGGAGGAAAATAGGATTTAATTAAAATAAAATTGATTTATTTCAACCAAAATAGATGCAACTTGCATAAATGCAAGTGGGGGGATTTAATAAATAAATTAGATTTATTTATTTGCAAGAATCAATTTAATTAAATGTAAATTTAATTAAAAAGGGAGAAAGGGGATTTAATTAAATAAAGTGATTTATTTAATTAAAGGCTAGAAAAGGTTTAGGTGAATTTAATTAAATAAATTGAGTAATTCATTTAATCGAATAGATGAATGTGAGGAATGAGGTTAAAATAAATTAAATATTTATTTAGGAAAGTGGTCAGATTTATACGTCTACATTTTTGCCCCTCTTTTAAGTGACGTGTGTGCACGTGTTGATTCAAAGAAAATTTGTCAGATATGCTGCCAAAGTTTGATCGATATGATGTTGTGTGTCGAAATATCGATATGATACCCCAAATGTAGATTTGATGAACGATATTGATGATTCCCCCTTGAGAGATGAATCAAGGATTTAGTGCAAAAATTGGCTAGTTGATGAGCGTTTTTGAATTAATTGCAATATGAGAATATTGACTGCGTCGTAAGTACATTATTGATTCATCTCCCAAAAAATGACGTTGACAAGATTAAAAATGAAAAAGTGGGAGTGAAAGACATGCCCCACTTATTAACCTTTTTGATTTTACCCTATTAAAAGGTAAAAAGTGACTTTGAAAAATCATTTGCACACTTATCTCTTTGTGATTGTGACATTTGGAGCTCTGACGACGATACCGATTCCATACTCACACCGATTTGAGTGCTTCAGGCAACACCGAAGACCCAATGCCTATGGCCCACCAGTAAGTGGCCAAAATCCATCCTCGTTTTTAATTAATTTTATTTATTTTGGTCACGTTTTTCAATTTTGGGTTGATTTTTGTCAGTTTAGCGCGTCGGGTAGGTTGTCTAGCGCATACGATAGGAAGGTTAGCGCGTAGAAAACCCTAGGTAGGTTTAGCATCTGAGGGTTAAATGGTAGCACAGTCGGGGGGTAGGTTAGCGCATAGGGGGGTTTTAGCGCATATGGTATGCATAAAAGCGCAATGGGTAGGTCAGTTAGCGCGTAGGATAATTTAGCGCGTTGGGTAAACAAGGTAGCGCGAATGGTGTGTCAGTTAGCGTGTAGGATAGGTTTAGCGCATTGAGTGTGTGTTTTAGTGCATTGATGGAAAAGGTTAGCACATTGGTGGCAACTTAGTGCTTCGGGTCTCTGATTTAGCGTGTAGGGTCCAAAGTTTGGAAAAAAAGTGCTGTGAAGAATGCGTCATGAGTCAAACATATTAGATAGGTTGTGTAGATGTCGATATGGGCCCGTTGATTTCTCTGATATGGTTCATGATCCAATGCGAGTCCTCTTTTGTGATGATGTCTGATTCTGATAAGTTGCTGTATTACGATATGAGTCTGTGTTCAATATGGATCTTGTTGCTTTCTATATGAATTGCTTTCAATATGAGTTGTTGAGATGATTTGAGTCTTGATTTCGATATGGGTCTGATTCTGATTTCGATATGGGTCTTTGATTTTCAATATGGGTCTTGATTGGTTTTTGATATGGGTCCTTTATTTTCGATATGGGTCTTGATTTCGATATGGGTCTTTGATTTTCAATATGGGTCTTTGATTTTCGATATGAGTCCTGATTGATTTTTGATATGAGTTTTTGATTTTCGATATGAGTCTCTATTTTTCAATATGAAATTTTGATTGATTTTCGATATGGGTCCTTGATTTTGATGCACTGATTGATTCACGGATTGATGTGAATATGTTTTTGATGTTCTCTTGAGATGCTTCATTTTTTTCAAGTTGACTTGATTTAATTGCTAATAGATTGGATGGAATTGAGAGCTGATGATGGATACTTATTGATTTGGAGGCAGAGCTTGGCGTGCTCCTATCTCGAGAGCGATTTTCGAGGCCATGGACACTGATCCCACGTTTGTCATAGGCTGACAGAGATGTGATTGAGAGATGTGGGTTGTCCTCTTTACTAGACATGCCCTGGTATATCATTAATCGGGGGTTATTGACAACGTTGGCCAAGAGGTGGCATAGTGATACAAACACCTTTCACTTGGTGACTGGCAAGATGACAGTCACACCAGAGGACTGTTATCGGATTCTATGGATTCCTGTGGTTGGGGCTTTGTTACCTTACAAGCAGACCTAGGAGGGTGGCATAGAGGCTCTTTGCTGCATCTTTTAGGATGATGAGATTAGTGGCTATGAGATTCCGTGGTAGGAGTTTTTGGATTTAGGTTACGCTCTATTGCCATGAGTATTAACAGGTTTCATTGGTTGGTTCCTATGTCCCGACCATAGGTTAAAGGGACTAGCCGTTGGATGGGAATTGGTGCTGGAGGACATGGTGACACAGGGATGCAAGTTTGCATGGGGGTCTTGTATGTTGGCCCATCTATACAGAGAGCTTCACTAGGTAGTATATATGGGACATACTAGTTTATCAGCTGGGGTGATGTTGTTATAGGTGTGGGCATGGGAGCATATTCTAGTGTCGAGATCGCTTGCAGACAGGGATAGGCCAGTTGGTCGGGCCTATGTTTATGGGTATTGGAGGAGGAGGAGGAGGAGGTAGAGGAGATAGAGGTGGAGGAGGAGCTAGAGGTGGAGATAGAGATAAAGGTGGAGGTGGTGGATGAGATAGAGGTGGGGGTGACCGAGGAGGTTTCGTTCTTGGTGCTGGCGGGGGTGGTAGGGTAGGTGCGGTGCTAGCTGCTGTGAGAGGGATAGAGGATGATAGGCGACCTTCTTAGAGGAGGAGATCTGATGTTCTACCTCCATCAGCACCTTGGACAGGGATAGGTGTGGGTGAGACCATGACACAGGTACCCGTTTAGATCAAGGTGCCCACCCATCGATAACATTCTTAGATCAGAGTGTTACAACTTAGATGTCTCAATGTAGGAGCTGCAGGCATAGGTGCTAGTGCAACAACAACATATTACACAGGTAATCGCAGAGCGAGATACAAAGATAGAGCGTCGAGGTCGAGCAGAGGCTGTTACTGACAGGTTAGAGAGAGCCACAACTTGTGCCCTAGTTTGGGACACACTGAGAGAGATACAATGATCGGCCAAGGAGGATGAGTATTATAGGCATTTATACGAGGAGGTGGTTCCTCGAGATCACAGAGCTCCTAGCTATGCTGTGGTGGCGTCCACTCGATCTAGCCGTAGCCATACAAGGACAAAGAGAAGAGGTGTTATGGGGCCTGTCCAACGTGATCCACCTAGTGGAGATCTGGGAGTTGGGACATCTACTGTTAGACCATTTGCCTCAGGAGATAGTCATACTTGAGAGACCCGTCTCTATTGTTTTTGATCACTTTTGTTGTATTTTGACAGAGATGATATCCATTGTATATTTCGACCATTTTTGATATATATATATATATATATATATGTATGTATGTATATGGCACTGATTTCTCTGATCCACATGTGATGTGTTTATTGATAATGATTGATTTGTGATGTGCATTATGTTTTGATATGATGATACTATGAGGATGATTAGATGCTTAGATAATGATGCTCTTGATTTTTGATTTTGATTATCATATGATGATGTGAATGCATGGTTCATGATGGAATGAGCGATAATGTGATGATGTATTGTTGTGATTACTTTGATATGAGATGTAATGTTATCTGAATGTTATGATTTGTGAGATGTATCTTGAAAATGAGATGTATGATAATGATAATGATGTGAGATGTATCTTGAAAATGAGATGTATGATAATGATAATGATGTTATATGTATCTTGAAAATAAGATGTATGATATTGATAATGATGTATGCAACTAAATGCAACATTAAGATGATATGCAACTAAATGATCACTTTAATTCTGTCGTTGTCATTCCTGTTTAGTCACTTGTTTGTGCTCTTTTTGTCATCATTGAGCTTTTGATATGTTGAGAGTTTAATATAAGCATCATGGTATAATTGAACCATAATGACCTGAGTAAAACTTACATGGATTTTTGATATTGCAAGACAACACAAGCGTCGAGATATAATTGAACCAAGATGACTTGAGCGTTGCTTGCGTAAAACAAAAAAGAGTTAACCATTTTTATGTGCAAAGTGGAAAATGTCTTCAATGATATGTTTCCAATAATGTCTCGAGACAAATTTGCACCATATTAATGATCACTTCATAGACAGAAAACCAAAGAAAATATCAGATTCCTTCGTTGCTTATCTAGCTCAGTGCATCCTTAAGTAGCTCAAGAGATCTAATGATTCAAAAATCAAGATACAAATAGTCAAACTTCATGCTAAATGTAAACAAATCGCAATTCAGAAAAATCATCCATCGTGTGTGTGTTGCAGTTGGAAAATGATCCCGTTCTCTAGCTCGATGAACAATTTTGACATTGTTTCCCCAGTATGTTGCAATCTTTGTTTGTTGTATGAATGATAAAGTGAGTTAAATGTTGCCCCTAGTTATGAATATTTGTTGATGTGTATATATATATTGATCACCAAGCCATGGTGGGATATGATATGGATAACTGTTTTTAGGTAAACAAGGACAGTGACTACGCTAAGTATGTCCAGGATAATGCTGCGTGTATAAATGTTTGGTGATGGCTATTAGCTGAGACTAGATGGATCAAAGATATGAGTACTGATAGATAGAGGATCCGTTCTCTCACAAATAGTGCCTATTGCCAAGTTTTCACCACTTTTTTTTATTACACTTTTTGATTTGTTTTTGATTTTTTTGTATTTTTTTGATTTTTTTTTTCTTTTTCCGCCTATTGGACGACTCAAGTGTAGAACTTCTTTAGATGGATGCTATTGGTTGGTTCATTGAGAACGTCCCCTTCTAAAGTTGATAACTGATATGCTCCTGATCCATAGGCTGATATGATGACAAAGGGTCCCAACTAGTTAGGTTTGAACTTCCCCTTCTTTTCTCAATCTTGCTGATTTCTGGGATTTTCTCTTAGTACAAGATCACCAACTTTGAAAGCCCTTGGGACGACTTTGTGATTATAGCTTCTGCACATTCATTTCTGATATGCCTTGATATGGTCATATGCACATTGTCATTTTTCATCAAGAAGTTCTAGTTCCTGTAACCTGTTTACTCAATATTCCTCATTTGGTATGAGGCCCTTCAAATATACTTGGAGAAATGGGATTTTGACCTCTAGAGGTAGAATTGCTTCTGAACCATATACCAGTGAATATGGCATTGCCCCTGTAGGTGTCCTGATGCTTGTTCTATAGGCCTAAAGTGTTGTATTGAGTTGTACATGCCAATCCTTGCCAGTATTATTTACTGTTTTCTTGAGATTTTTTTAGGATTGTTTTGTTTGATGCCTATACTTGGCCATTTCCCTATGGGTAGTATGGTGTGGAGAAGCGATGTTGTATTTTGAACTATTCACATAGCTCTCACATATATTTATTCTTGAAAGGACATCCATTATTTGTGATGATGGAATTGGGAATGCCATATCTGCAAATGAGATAGTTGAGGATGAATGATGAGATTTGTTTTCTAGTTACGGTGGTCATTGGGACTGCTTCAATCCACTTGGTGAAGTACTCTGTGGCAGTGATAATGAACTTATGCCCATTTGAAGAGGAAGGATGAATTTTTCCTACCTGATCAAGTCCCCATTGATAGAAAGGCCAAGATGTGGTGAACGATTGCAGCTCCTGTGCTAGTACATGTATAAGGTTCTGTGAATTTGACATTTAGGACATTTCCTTTTAAATTGATAGGACTCTCTTTCCATTGTCGGCCAGTAATATCCCATTCTCAAAAGTTTCTTGGTGAGAGTAGGACCACTTGAATGCATACCACAAATACCTTCGTGAAGCTCATGTAAGGCAGAATCAGATTCGTTACGATCGAGGCATCAAAGAAGAGTACCATCTAGACATCGACGATAAAGCGTGTCCGCGGTTAAGGTATAGTGGTTGGCTTGTCGGATGAAGCTGTGTTTTTGGTTGCGAGATAGGTATGGTGTGAGGGTATTGTCTTTGAGATAATCATATATCTTCCCGTATAGAGGTGAATCCGAACCGGTTAGGGCATAAATGACTTGGGATGCAGAATTGTCATAGGTTGGTGAAAACAATTGCTCCACCAGGAATTCGTAATGATTCTGTTATTCTAGAATTTGTAGAAGTGAAGAGAGAGTAGCCATTGCATCAACAACTCTGTTATCCAATCTTAGGAATTTCTCAAAGGTGATGTTCATAAAGTAGTTTTTGAAATCATCTACCATTCTCTTGTAAGGCATTAACTTATCATCTTTCATCTGATAGTCATCGTTGATATGGTTGATAACTAATTGAGAATCCCCATAGAATCTCAATTCTGTGATTCTCCATTCCACAACCACCTTGATTCCTGTTACCAGGGCCTCATATTCAACAATGTTGTTGGCGCATGGAAACATTAGTCTGTAAGATCTTTGAATTGTGTGCCCCTCTGGAATGACAAACAAGATGCCAACACCCGATCCATATTGTGTATAGGATCCATCAAAGTATAGGGTCCATTGCTTGGGGGTGATAGTGAGCACATCCATGTCCGGATATTCCACCTGCAGTGGTTGTTGGTCTGGCAATGGTGCTTCTGCCAGTTGATCTACAATTACATGTCCTTTGATAGCCTGATGTTCTGTGTACTGGATATCAAACTCACTCAGAATCATGACCCATTTAGCCAGTCTTCGTGTGAGAGCTATCTTGCTGAGTAGATATTTGAGAGGATCATTTTTTTCCACTAGCTTGATTGTGGGCTAGGATATAGTGGCAAAAATTTTGAGAAGAAAATACCACTGCCAAGCAAGCCTTCTCAATGAATGTATAATTGAGTTCATATCCGTTCAAATTCCTACTGATGTAATAGATAGCCTGTTCTTTGCCTGTTGGATATTCATGTGCTAGCAGTGCCCCCAATGATACTTTTGTTGTTGATATATAGAGAATGAGCAGCTTGCCTGGTATCAGAGGTACCAAAACTGGCGGATTCATCAAATATTGTTTGAGCTGGTGGAATGATTCTGCACATTTGTCTTCCCATCTGAAAGGTATATTTTTATGAAGTAGATGATTGAATGGGAGACATTTATCTACTAGCCGAGTGATGAATCATCTGATGGATTGTAGCTATCCCTGTAGAGATATGAGTTGGCTAATGTTTTTAGGAGGTGGCATCTCCATGATAGCCTAAACCTTTGCTAGATCTACTTCATTGCCCTTTTCTGATACAATGTAGCCTAACAGTTTTCCGGATGTGACCCCGAAGACACACTTCTTACGGTTTAGTCTGACCTTAAATTGGTCCAATTGTTGGAATATTTTATCTAGTATACCCAGGTGTCCTACTTGGGTGAATGATTTAGCTAGTAAATCATCCACATAATCCTCCATTAAAGTATGCATCATGTTGTGGAAGATTGTTGTCATGGCTCTTTGATAAGTTGCTCCAACATTTTTCAATCCAAAAGGCATGACGTTCCAACAATACGTTCCCCACGGATAGGTGAACACAATTTTATTTTGATCCTCTGGGGCTATCTTGATTTAATTATAGCCAGAGAAGCCATCTATTAATGATAGCATTGCGTGGCATGCTGTTAGATCCACAATAATGTCAATTCTTGGCAAAGGAAAGTCATCCTTCAGACATGCCTTGTTAACATCCCTAATGTCTGTGCATATTCTGATGCTTTTATCTGGTTTGGAAACTGGTACAATGTTTGATATCCAGTCAACATAGTCTATAGGTTAGATGAATCTGACATCTAATAACTTCTTTAGTTATGCTTTGACCAATAATGCCACATGCGGATTCATCTTTCTTAATTTCTGCTTGACTGGTTTAGCTCTAGGAGCGATGGATAGGTGATGCATGATTAGATTCAGATCTATCCCTGGCATGTCAGCATAAGACCAATAAAAATTGATTTGCTTTTCTTTGAAGAATTTGATAAAATCTATTGCTTCTTCTTCTGTGAGTGATTCTGCTAGATGTATGGCTTTGACTGCTGCTTCAGTGCCGATGTTTATCGAATGAGTTGGCTCAATCAATATTGGTGACCTTTCTTGGTAATGTTCTAGAAGAGTGTCAAGTCTCCCATATTTAGGTGCCTTAAAAAGGTTTTCACTTTTAGATATGTCCTTTATTTTGACTTTTTTTGTGATCTAATACTACCATTGATTGGTTTTCACCATTAGATCCTTTGTTGATTTTCTTTTTGCGACTGAGAGACTTGGCACTCCCCTGATTGCAGATATCATTATTTTGTTCATGGAGCACATTTCTGGGTTGACTGAGCATAGATATTGGACAATGGATTCATCGTTTGGAAATATTGGTATATCATGATGTTCAGGTTCTTCCCAGTCTATGAGATCGGGATTTATGAGCGGTAAGGAGTCATTTGGCGGGTTAAGATCAACTGCCGTAAGTGTCATGGTAGAGTCATCTTTATATTTGTTTGGGATATTGGTGAGGTCTATGATATTTTTGAGGTCTTCGATGGTATTATATTTGATATTTCCTTGTTCATATTGTTGTTGCTTGTTCTCACTAGCCTCATAGATATGTTGTGGTCCGAATTCAAGCGGCCAAGGTTCTAAGCTTTGTCCCTCCTAAGAAATGGGTATGTATGTGTGGATGGTATCCACCTCAATGTCTTGGGTAACATCAGAACAACTACCCCACTCATATTCATTGGAATCAGTTTCATAATTACTGTCCCAGGTTACCTCGCTGTATCTAAAAAGTATGTTGTATGGTGAGAAAAAATCATTGATGATCGACACTAGTTTAACAACTTTTTCTGATTCAGGATCGGTGCTGGCTTGTACTCTTTGCATTTGTTCGTACACTGTTTCCCTTTTTTGAGTAACAATTTCTTTAGGTTGCGGCTCAACCTTGGTTTGATCAGGTTCTTGTACATGATGTACTTTCTTATAAGAAGCTTCCTCCTTTTGAATGGCGAGTTCTTCTTGGCATCTTTCATTTTCTTGATGCTTTTGCTTCGTCCTTGTCATTTTTGCTACTTGGTGTAGTGCTTCTTGCCATGAGTCTTCATTATATTTTTTCTTTGCTCTCCACTGGGGTTTTTGTCGGTAATTTTGTTTCTACCTAGGCAAAACATGTTGTTCATACCCAAGACCTGTTTTATCTCTTGCAAATTGTGAAGGAAGTTGCAAGGGTTCTATAATGCCTTCTTGGCGCTTGCCAATAGGTCCTTTTCCTTTGTATCCCATTCATTGCATGATCCAGAACCAATGTACATACTGTTTTGTTGGTACGACCACTTCTATGGTAGCAACTTTGACTTCTTCTTGATCCTTGTATAGCCAGCTAAGGATATCTTTCTCTTCTGATTCATCAACCAGTGTGCCCAGTTGGATAAATTTACCATCAAACTTGGTGATGGGTTGTGTTTCCTGATGTTTTGATGTGGAAGGTTGTCCATAATATTTTGGTGATGTTGGAAATTTAGATAGACATAAGGGTTCAAAAGAGTACTCCCCCATGCCTTGGTCCTTGGTTTTCATCTTTTGCTTGAAGTCTATGGATAAAGACTTGAGTTTTTCTTGATGATTGGATGCTGAGGAAGCTTGGGCCTCCTTGTTATGTGTAACTAGGCTATCTTGAGCTGCCCCCATAGCATTGTAATACTAAAAAGGGTTATTATCTGTGGATATTGAATTTTCATGTCCATTATAGGGGAACTTGATACATTGATGGTATGTGGAAGGCACCGCTTGCATTTCATGGATCCATGGACGATCCAATAATATATTATATGTCAAGTCTATGTCCAAGACTTGGCACATGGTGTCTCTTTGTACAAGACCTACCTGAATGGGTAGTATTATAGTTCCTTCAGATGATCTCTCTTCATCAACGTAGGATTTTATGGTGATTTTCTTTTTGGGATCAATAGACTGCTCAAAGAAGCCCAATGCATGGATAATCTTTAGAGTACAGATATTAAGACCAACTCCTCCATCTATCAACACTCTTTTTACGCGATGTTTATAGACTAAGACCTTGATATGCAGTGGGGTATTATGTAGATGGTTTAAGGAGACATCATCATGTTCAGAAAAAAGATATGTTGCGTGGCACCATCATATGGACCACCATGGCTTGGAATCGATCAATATCCATATTATTTGGAATGGTTGTTTCGATAAGTGCTTGCTCCAAGATATCCTTGTGTTTTGGTGAAAGTTTGAGTAACTCAATTATAGATATCTGAGAGGGAGTTCTCTGTAGTTGATCGACTATGTTATATTGAGTCTTGGGGAGTTTTTGATGTTGATGTGTTCCCTTTCAAGACATATTTTTGTGCTCTGGTTTTCATATTTATCGACGCATGTTCTTGTTTGTCTTTGATTTTTATGACATTTACTTGATTGTCATATGTTGATATGTGATTTATGGTGTTTTTGTATATGTGATTAATACAAGCTCCCTTGGTATTGTTTGATGTTGATGCTTCTCCCTTGTTGTAAGTTGGAAGAGGATTTTTGAAGGCTTCATGGTCACCATTTGTTTTATGACCATCAACTTTTAAGTCGCCCTTGTCTATCATGTCCTGAACTATGTTATTCAGCCTCATGCAATCATTTGTGTTATGCCCTTTGTTTGAATAAAAATCACAATAATGTGAGTCATTCCAATAGGGTGGTCTGATTTGGGGTTCAAAGTTGCTTGTGGATGGAAATGTGATGATCTTATTCGCCAATAGCTCTCAAAATGTTGATTCTAAGGTTTTTCCTAATGGTGTGTATATGCGTTGATACGAGAAAGTATTAGTGTTACCTCTCTGGTTTGTGTTGCTTCCTTGGTTGGTGTTATTGCCTTGATGATTTTTGTTGGTGTTTGTACTTGAAGCTCCTTGGTTGGTATTTCGTTAATAAGTGTTAGTGCCTTGATTAGCACTCTTTTGATCACTATTGGATGGTGGGGTGCCTGATAAAGTCAACACTGGTTATTTAGATTTTACATTGTTGGCATCAGTTACCCCATCATTAACAATGTTTTTGTTCCGTGTCCAAAATCTGGATTTGTCTAAAGTTTTGTTATTATTTTGATTGTTAAAGGTGTTATTGTTTGACGAATTAACACCTTCCTTAAAGAAACTCAATTTTCCTTTCTTGATGGAAGCTTCCTCTACTTGGATGCCATTTTCTATCAATTTTATAAAAGATGTTATACATTGGAGTTTGAGTTGATAACTCATCTCACTATTTATATTATTGATGAACATTTCCATCTTTTCCTTTTCAGGCACATCTCGGGGATATCTCAAAACCATGCGCCTCCACCGTTGCAGAAACACCATGAATGTTTCATTGCTCTTTTGTTTTGTGTTACACACATCCAACATGGTGATTACGTGTTGAATGTTATAGGAGTATTGTGTTATGAATTTGTTTACCAACTCATCAAATGATCTGATGAGAGGTGTAAGTTTAGACAACCACTCCATTGTTTTCCCTCCAGAACTTCTTGGGAATAATCTCATTAAGTATGTGTTGTCGTGAGCAAACTCTAAGCTCATGGTAGAAAATTCCCGAACATGATCACGGGGATCACTCTTACCATCGTATTTGTCATACTTTGGTATATCCGAATTTGGGGGAAAAGGTACCATATTCAATCTCCTATCAAAAGGATAAGGACATATTTCGTCCAAGGAGTATCGTACCATGGTTCCTTGCTGCATGTCCTGCATTTTTCTTTGCAGTGTTTGGAGTTGTTGTGTAAGAGCAGCCATGGGTGCATTTGTCCTTCAATGAGGAGCTTCCCCTCGTTCATTAAGATTGTTCTGATTGTGGGTATGGTCTTGTTCGTGAGTGTTGTCTTGGTTGCGTATGTTTTCTTGATCATGTGTTTCTTCTTCTCTTAGTTGTTCTTGATAAGCATATTTTCTCGATCTTGTTCTTGAAATTCTCTCGTCTGTATTCCTTAAGTTTTCTATGTTGAAATCCTCAGGAATGTTGACTCCTTTGCTAGTTAGCATGAGTAGATATTTTTCCTTATCTGCTTCTATAAGTCTTTCTGTGAGTTTTTTAGAAAGATGCGTTCTCCTGGAATTCTTGGAGAAGTTCTTCGGTGATCTTTGTTTCTCCCATATTTGCATATTCATCAAAAAGATTGGACAGTCTATGACCCATACCTGATTCTGGTTGTGATTCCTTCTTTTTGTTTCTCTGAGATCGAGTGACAACGGGCATTAATATATCTCTACCGTGATGAATTCTACTTCTTCTATTGGGGTTCTTGGTGGAGTTGGTGGCTCAGGTCGAGCTTCGTTGTAAGTGATAAGAAATTTTGGAAACAAGGCAGAGTTAATCTTTCCTCCCCTATTAAGGCATTGGTTGAATGCCACTTTTTGAATGTAAGCCCTACTTCTCAAAGGTTCTCTGTCAAATTTATATGTTTTTCCTTGGATATATAACCACATATGATGCAAGAATGTCAGATGTGATGCAAAGAGTTGACGGTTGATATAGAGAAATTTATTCCTTTTGATAAGTGCCTTAGAACTAGGTTGTCTCTTCTTCAACTTATTCTTTTGATGAAGACTTCTTCTTCTCAAAATATGAGGAGTGGTCATACACAAGTGATCAAATGTTGATATTGATGTTGATGTTGGATATGGATACTTCATTTGAAAACTCAAGTTTATTTTATCAAGTAGAGGTTTAGTTCGGCTCGCCTCCACGACAAAGTGTATCAAATGATATGAGTCAAGTTTCCTGATGTAGAAACTTAATTCGACAACTTGAGGACCTAACTCTAGGTGTTGTTTTGATAGGATTTGTTGGATGGTGGAACTTTGATCACTTGTTCTGATACTCCTTGATTTTGTTGGATGAAATCTGATATCAAGTTAGTTTGAAGATTTGAAAACTCTTTCTAAGAGTGTTTTGTTGGTTTCAGAATTTTCTCACTTATGATTTGCTTTTTGAAGTTTCATTACTGGATTTGTCAGAGGACCCAAAAGGGTATCAGAAATTGTTGATAATTTTTTTTCAAAATGATTGCTTTGCTCTCTATTTTTCACTAATTTTGACCATGCTCTAAGACAAAGATCGTATGCGCTAAAGGATGTTCTCAACATGCTACAAAATGTTTCAGATATGCTATGTTGCCTCTCCCACATGCTATTTTAGACTGTTTGATGATAAAGTTGCTGGATAGGTTATGTGCTAACATGTCCCTTTTACGCACTGATGTTTGGTATGAAAGCGCTATAATATACTTTGAATGCGCTAGGCTGATGCTTGTATGGGCTACAGGGATGTTGACAAACACTACCTGAAATCTTACCAGTATGATACTGTAGTCACATAAATCTGTCCAATTTAATTAAATGAATATTCCCTATTTATTTGATTAAAAATCCACTAGCCATCAGTTAATTAAATTAATATTTAATTAATTCACTTTCAAACATTCTCCTATTAATTAAAAAAATTATTCAATTTATTTTAATTAATTCATTATACCAAATTCACAAAATCAATTAAATGAATAAATCATATTTATTTCATTTTAATTCCCTTTTCCTCTTTTAAATAAATTAAACAAAACATTTATTTAAATCATAAATCCCCCACACTTGCATTTTCCTACAAATGCAACTTGCACACATTTATTGAAATAAATGAATTTTATTTAAAATAAAATCCTATTTTCCCTCACCCACCAAATCCACTTGCATTCCTAAACCCCCTTCTAGATACTTCTAACCCCTTCCTAATTAGCCTAATCTATCCCCTAATTATTATCACAATCCTAAGCAACTTGAAGTCCCTTCTCAAAGACTTCAAAGTCTTTGAAAAGCATTAAATGCTTTGTGTGTTCAACAATTTAACCTCCAAAGTCTTCCAAAACCACTAATGGCTCTTACATGACCATTTATGGCTCTTACATAACCATTTATGGTTATTTCAACTTGCACTCATGTGTCTTCTCAAGCATTTATTGCTTTGACCATGGTTATCCCTTTTGCCTTTGCACAAGAGTTTATCCATTGGAGAAAAGCTTTATTCTTTGAATAAAGAATTTATTCATTCAACCCAACCTTGACCTTAACTCCCAAGTTAACTCTCAGGTCATGTCAAGCATTTAATGCTTATTCCCTCTCCTCTCAACCTATCTCACATTGACACTTGTCATCCTAGGATTGGGTTGAAAGACATCACATGGATTGAATATCATTCAATCCTGACCCTTGTTGAGATTACTCAATCTCAACCATCCATTGCTCCATTTTGCCTATAAATAGAGCCCATTTCTTCATAATCCAGATCCTAAAAACTGGTATGCATCTAAGTTATAGAGAATTTTAGAGAGCATTTAGCATAAATCACTAATATCTTGTCATTTTGGTTTAAAATAAATCATTTTAGCATCATAGCATCTAGTATTAGCTTTTTATTCACATTTAGAGTAAATAGTTCAATCTCAAACCTCCATAAGCATCCATAGTGCAAAAAGCTGTTGAGAGCTACACTAGTTTGGAACTTGGAGAGGAGAGGAACAAAGGAGAAGGAGCTAAGAGCATGTTAGGAGGCATTTGGAGATGTCTCATCATATTTACCTTCCTAGTTAAAATATTCTCTCATGCTTTTGGTATCTCTTTTGATATGCCTGTTTAGAATAATCTTTTGTTGCTAACACTAACATTTTGCTCTTGTGTGTGTGTTGTCATCGAACAAATTTTCTAACCCTTTTTGCAGAGCATCAGATACTGATCATGTGCTAATTTTAGTGATGAAAGCGCTAAGTATTGGTTGGAATGCGCTACTGCATATTCAAGATGCACTAGGATGTTGCTCCTATGCGCTAAGTGTGCTGATTTATCTGTTTTGATGCTTTTGCTGTGATGTTGAAAAATAATACTCATGATTTGATGGATGATCTTCTGAAAAATGACCTGAAAACACAACAGATAGAAGAGATAACAATTTTTTTATGCTAAACAAGTAGTGTATATTCTTTTGAGGATGTTTTCAAATCCCCGATGTTTTCAATGGTTTGGATTACAAAAAGACAGATCAAGCAGACTCTTTATTCAAAGGTCATTGACAATATCATAGCCCACTAGTCTCGATACTTCGTTAACTCAAACAACATTGTCACCCCCTAGGGGGCGCCCATTTTTTTGCCTTTTGCCAGGAATTAACCCAAAGTGAATTGCTTCATAGTTGGGTAGTTATCTTGGGAGATATATGGTGAGTTATCTTGGGGGCGAATTCTTCCCCACCCTTGCACTATGCTATTGCCAATGTTTGGTAACTGACTCAGCTCATAGCTTCTAATTCTATGGTTTTTAATCAGGCTTCCATTCGGGCTTCAGTGATAAAATCCCTCAGGAGGCTTCCCATCCTTTAGAATAAAAGCTTTACGTATCTTAAAGATAATAGGGGAAGACTAATCACTGCGCAAAACTGTTGGAGGGGACTTTCGTTAGCCTCCATTTTTGATTATAGTGGGTTGGAACACTTGGCGATAAAGTTGTTTCCCACTTAAGTCGTTCCCCTCTCACCAGATATTAATGGTGCCCTAAGGGCAATTCGAGAGGGCAGACCTTTTAAAGGATTTAAGTACTTGAAGTAAAAGAAAGCAGGAAAGAGTGGTTTGGTTTTTTGGTCACCCAATTAAGGGGAGAGCATATACCTTCCACTTTTGAGACAAAGAAACAAGTGTTCTTTGTAACTTTCAAGGCAATGATGATCTATCTTCTATTTGGAGATGTTGCTCCAACAAGCATGGTGTTCTTTTTAGTTCCACATAGAAATTTGTTTGTTAATCTAGGAAATGAAATCCTGGTCAACTTAAAATAATGCACGTTGCTTGAAAGTGAAATGCTTTTGTAAGAAATGGACAAGTTGATTGTTCCTTTTAATCTTTCAAGAAAGTATGGAATGCTCTTTTTACCTTTGCAAGAAACTTGAAAAATTGTGGTTCTTTTTAGAGTCCAAAATTAAGTGTTTTCCCTAATCTTGCAAGAAAGTAAATGTGAATTTTGTTGTTCTTTTTAAACTTGCAAATTTTGATTCTTTTTAAACCCAAAGGGAAAATGTTGTTTATTCTAAGCCCAAAAGAAAGATGATGTTCTTTTTAATCCAAAAGGAAAAATAAGTTCTTTTTATCCAACTTAAAAAAGCTAGAAAAAAAACATAAATCCTAATTCTAACTCCTTCAACCTGTAAGACACTGTTAAAACCTACAATGAAAGAAGTTATAAAATCAAAGAAACATATGGTGGGCTTAAACAAGCCTAATTTTTCTAACTCTGTTACAATTTTTTTTTTCTCTGTCAGAGCTATGCGCTAAACTTCTACACAGATGTGCTACAGAATGGTATAAAAGCGCTAAAAGAGGACTCCTACACGCTACTCTGACACCCAAATGCGCCATGCTAGTACTTCTATGCGCAAAAAAAAGCATAGAAGGTTATGCGGTAAAAGGAAGTTCAAAAGCCCTAGAAGATGGGTCCTATGTGCTACAGTTTACCATAGATGTGCTAAAGTACACTCTCGATGTGCTAAAAAAGTATTCCAGCGTGTTAGCGATCCTTGTCCTGCACAAAAAATGATGTTATTTTTTGGGGATGAGCCCCACGGTGGGCACCAGAAATATATGGGGGAAAATGTGGTGACCAAAATGAATAAATCGAATTCAAAAGACCCACACACCAATGAGACTATTGGTGAAAGTATATGAACTAACTGAATTATTTCAACTTCCCAAGGGATGTCCCATTGTTCTCTATCTCACAGGATCCCTAAAGTCAATGTTTTCTCTCTCAGATCATTGAGCAAATGACTTAGGAATGACAACTCCAAGAATGAGTGATATTTGATTTATATGCATGAATGCATTCTAAGATATATATGATGTTTATAACTATGATGATTAAGCTAGTATGAAGATTAAGCTAGTATGAAGATGATGATATGATAAAAGATTAGCAAATTATCCTAGCATGATATATTATCCTAGCATGAATATCTTATGATATGAAAAATATTCCTAAATGTTATGATGATATTCTTAACAAAGAGAGGCTAAAATGCCTAGTTAATTAGGCTATAATGTAGATGCATAAAGACTTGGATATATGAAAATGAAGAATGAAATCTCTATTTATAGGGAAAATAGGGCAATGGATGGTTAAGATTGAATAATCTTAACAAGGGCTAAGATTGAAAGTTATCAATCCATGTTTATAATTCTCACCAATGAAATGGTGACAATTGTCAACAAGAGGTTGCTTGAGAGGAGACGAAAGAAGCATTAAATGTCTGAAAAGACATGAGGGTTACCTTAGGAGGCAAAGGTTAAGGTTATCCAATGGATAAAGCTTTTACCCAAGGAGTAAACTCTTATGCAAGGGTTAATAGGATAACCAAGGTTAAAGCCATGAATGCTTGATGAGACCCTTGGGTTAGCTAAGGGTTAAGTTAGAGAGAAAGTCTCTAGCCATGCAAGAAGGTCGAGTTAACCATAAATGGTTATGTAAGAGCCTTTAATGGTTTGGAAGACTTTTAGAGGTTATCCATTTGAAGACATAAAGCCTTTAATGGTTATTGAAGACTTTGGAGGCTTTGAGAAGTGACTTCTCTTTGCCGAGGAATGTGACAATAATTAGGAGATGAATTAGGCTAAACTGGAAGTGATTAGAAGAATCTAGAAGGGGTTTAGGAGGCAAGTGGGAGATGTAGGAAAATGCAAGTGGGGGAAAATAGGATTTAATTAAAATAAATTTGATTTATTTCAACCAAAATAGATGCAACTTGCATAAATGCGAGTTGGGGGATTTAATAAATAAATTAGATTTATTTATTTGCAAGAATCAATTTAATTAAATGTAAATTTAATTAAAAAGGGAGAAAGGGGATTTAATTAAATAAAGTGATTTATTTTATTAAAGGCTATAAAAGGTTTAGGTGAATTTAATTAAATAAATTGAGTAATTCATTTAATCAAATAGATGAATGTGAAGAAATTAATTAAATAGAATTTAATTAATAGGAGGAATGGGGTTAAAATAAATATTAAATATTTATTTAGGAAAGTGGTCAGATTTATACGTCTACAACAACCATTGTACTGTTAATATTAGAGGATCCAGTTAATACTCAGAAGGGGGGGGGGGGGTGACTCAGTATTAACAATAATTTCAAACTTAAAACTTGAACTTGCAAAACTTCACATAAAACAATCATAAACCAGTAGTAAACTCTTTATCATTACCAGTAATAACTGATAACCAACTGTTAAACCGATTTATCAGAACTGCTCTTTAAGTGTTCATAAACATGCATAAACTAAAAGTAAAACATAACAACACATAAAAACATTCACCATATGAACACCATGTTTTTCACGTGGAAACCCAAACAGGGAAAAACCACGGTGGGAATTGGTACCCACAAAAATTGTGCACTCTTTTAGAATACGCCTTGTTAGGAGCCTAGCTCGGTTAGAAGCTTACAAAGATGCCCTGTTAGGAGTCACTCGGTTAAGGGATTTAGATGATGAGCCCCATTAGGAGCTTTGACCTGTTAGGATCAACCTCGCAAGAGGATTTAACACTTAGATGTTGAGCTACCTGGTTAAGGGATTTACAATGTAAGGCCTGTTAGGACCTACCTGGTTAAGGGATTTTGCTGCTGTAACTGTTAGGATAATGACAATAAATGATTTGGGTATAACACTTAACTACTTGCTTGATCAGATCAAATTCTTGCTCCAAATCTGCTACACTCTTGTAGATCTCATACTCTGGTTCAACTTTACACTCTTCTCAAAACCACCAACACAACAAACATCAACTGTACCGACATATATAACCTTTACAACTTAGTCAGTTACAAAACCCTAAGACTTACTATTGGTATTTTGGTATGGTTTTGTCATTGATGTCAACACCTACTTAATACACCTACTTTGGAGATCCAGCAACATTGATCGGCAAATAGTAAACTATGCAATAGTTACCGGTATATGATTAACCGACAGGATATAATATTCACCGGTACCTGGAATGACATGGAAGACACTTGGTAATGTCGAAGACATCATGTGGACACTTTATTTTGAAGTAATAATCATTGGTATATTCTTACTTGCATACTTGCTCTTACCGGCAAATAGGTCCAGGTTATCTGGGGTTACACCGGCAGGTTTTCCAGATCAGCATAGCACGCTATGGAGATGATTTATTATTGTTGTAAATGCATTAAGATGACATGTTCAATCGGTTATTGCATCAGATATTGCATTATTTGTAAAATGTTTTTATTGTAATATCTTGTAGAGCCGACCTACTAAAATTGGTCTTAGGGTATGGTATAAATGTAAGATCTTATTTGTAAGATCAAGTGTGGAATGCGAAAAATATTTAAGAAAAGGTATATGGGAGATAAAGTAGAGGCATACACAAAGACATCATTTGAAGGTGAAGTTAGGTTTTTGTAGAAGCATATCAGCATTACACCGGTACTGAATCCAACATATGAAGATGCTATTTTGTGCAGTACATTCTTATTGGATTTAACCATCCAAACTGTAGTCAGTGTGACTCCCATTTGTGATTGAGTAGTGAGCTCTAGGCTATTGGCCTTTCTGCATGTGTAGACCCCTTTTGTACACTTACTATCTGCAGTAGTATCATATGATTGTGGGTAAGGTTTCCCACCATGGTTTTTCCCCTTACAGGGTTTCCACATACAAATATTGGTGTCATATGTTGTGAATGACTTTGTGCTTATGTTTCATGCATTAATTCTTACCGGTATAGCAATTTACTGTTAACACTGTTTACTGACATACTTAACTAATTTACCGGTATTAAGCATTAAGTTGGTTAATAAGTTTTTGGTTTAAATTTTTAGACAACTGATTCAACCCCCCCCCCCCCCCCCCCCCCCTCCCTCTCAGTTGTCTCTGGGACCTACAATTGGTATCAGAGCCTAGTCCTCTTTTTGTAGAAGTTTAACAACTTAAGGAGATCCAATGTCTACTAATTATTTCAGAAAGGATAGTCCTAAACTTGATGGAACCAACTATTGGATATGGAAAATCAGAATGGATACACATCTGAATTGCATTGGTAAAGACATTTGGGAAGTTACTAAGAATGGTTATACTGCTACTGTAGCTGGTCAGACTGCTCCCACTACTTTAGCTAAAGATGAAGAAAATGATTGCAAAGCAAGAGAAACACTCCTGAGTGCATTATCAGATCAACAAATCATGGGATTATCAGATAGGTCCACTGCAAAAGCTATTTGGAATCATTTGGAAACACTGAATGAAGAGGATTCCACAGTCAAAATTGCAAAACTTGAAAGCTTCCGAGTCAGGTATGAACATCTGAAAATGGAAGAAGATGAAAGGATTTATGCTTTTATGAAAAGAGTAAATGAAATTGTTTTAGGTATCAAATGTTGTGGAGGAACCTTGAGTGAAGATGAGATTGTTTCAAAAATATTAAGAGGTTTGCTACCAGCATATAAAATGAAGGTTACTGCTATAAATGAGTTGAGAACAATGCCTAATACATCAGTAACTAGGGATACATTGATTGGAAAACTTTCAGCTTTTGAAATTGAGGAATTTGGTCCTGTTACTACTATAAAAATTGATTTGGCCTTCAAAGCATCAACACCATCTACTCCATCCTTTGACAAATCAGACTGGAGAGCCTTTTATGCAAGAGAACTTGAAGAAACCAGGAAGGAGAATGAAGAGCTTGAAGAAATTGAAGCACTATTTGCAAGAAAAATACCAAAATGCCCAATTGGAAGTAAGTATGAAGGTAAAGCACCCTAATTTTTTAACTGCAATAAGATTGGTCATATGGCTTCAAGATGCCCTGATAGACATGCTAGACTAAGAGAAGAAGCTAGAAGAACATACAAACCTAATCTTGAATATCAGAGATACAGATTTAAAAAAACAAAGATAAATCTTGTTACATTGCTGATGAAGGTGTGACTGATGATTTTGATGAGGATCCATCAGACAATGGATGGGTCTTTGTTGCTATAATAGAAGATCAACCGGTACCTATTGCTCAACTGGTAGAACAAGCCCTAGTAGCTAAAGTTGAATCAAAGGATGAATGGATTATTGACTCAGGATGCTCACATCACATGACTGGAGACAAAGGTAAATTCTTGAACTTTCAAGAATACAATGGAGGTTTAGTAAGATTCGGAGATGACAAAGCCTGTTCAATCAAAGGTAAGGGTTCAATATCTCTTGATGGTAAACATAACACTGAAAATGTCTACTATGTTGAAGGATTAAAACATAATCTCTTAAGTGTTGGTCAATTAGTTGAGAAAGGTTTTCAGTTACAATTTAAAAATGGAAAATGCAAAATCATGAATAGAACTGGTTTGGAAATTGCAACTGGTAATCAGACTAGAGGTAATATCTTTCATTTGAATAACAGTGAAAAGGCATGCTTAATTGCGCATATAGATGAAAGTTGGCTATGGCATAAAAGACTATGTCATGTAAATTTTGATTGCATGGTAAAAATCAGTACTTCTAAGGCAGTTAGAGATCTACCTAAAATTGTGAAACCTCAGAATACAATTTGCAAGGAATGTCAATTTGGAAAACAAGTTAGAGCTAGTTTCAAAAGTATTCCAGAAAAATCCAATAATGCCCTTGATTTAATTCACACTGATTTATGTGGTCCAACTAGAACTAAAAGCTTACAAGGTGATAGATATTTCATGCTAATTATGATGATTATTCTAGAATGTGTTGGTTACTTTTCTCAAAGAAAAATCAGAAGCACTTGGGAAGTTCAAGCTATTCAAAGCAATGGTTGAAAATGAATCCGGTAAGAAAATTAAATGTTTAAGATCAAATCAAGGAGGAGAATTCACATCTTAAAATTTTAATACATTCTATGAAGTAAATGGAATCAAAAGACAGTTATCAGCACCTCAGACACCACAATAGAATGAAGTTGTTGAAAGAAAAAATAGAACTGTTTTGGATGCAGCAAGAAGTATGTTATCAGAAGCAAATCTACCACATGTGTACTGGAGAGAGGCAGTAAGCATTGCTGTCTATACATTCAACAAAGTTCACATCAAAGGTGAAACTGGTAAGACCCCTCATGAACTATGGTTTGGTAATACTCCTACTCTTAAGTATTTCAGAATTTTTGGAAGTAAATGTTATATTAGAAGAGATGAGTATATTGGCAAGCTTGATCCTAGAAGTGATGAAGGAATATTTCTTGGTTATTCATCTAAGAGTAAAACATATAGATGTTTTAATAAAAGATTACAAAAAATTGTTGAGAGTACAAATGTAAAGATTGATGAATAATTCAAAGGAACTTCAAGGTATATAGACTCTGAACCGGGAACAAAAATTATGACAAATGAACCTACAATAAATCCACCAGTATAGAATGATGATCCAGTTACTCCGGTATCATCAGAGGATTCCACAGTAATTGAAGAACAACAACAGACTAAGACACCCCGGTATGTAAGACTGAATCATTCTGAAGATTAGATATTTGGAAGCAAATTTAAAGGAGTCATGACAAGAGGAAGATTGGCAAATGAAGAGGTATGTCTTATTTCTCAAATTGAACCATTATCTATCAATGAGGCATGTGAAGATAAATTTTGGATTAAAGCTATGGAAGAAGAATTAGGACAAATTGAGAAAAATAATACTTGGACATTAGTTCCCCAGCCTAAAAATAAAAATGTAATTGGAACCAAATGGGTATTTAGAAACAAACTCAATGAAGATGGTAAGGTTGTTAGAAATAAAGCAAGACTAGTGTGTAAGGGATATTCTCAGAAAGAAGGAGTTGATTACAATGAAACCTTTGCACCGGTAGCCAGAATTGAGGAGTTAGATTATTCTTGGCTTTTGCAGCTCACAAGGATTACAAAGTTTATCAAATGGGTATTAAATGTGCATTTTTGAATGGAGATCTTGAAGAGGAAGTCTATATTGAACAACCTGATGGATTTTCCTTGACAGATGACAATGATATGGTTTGCAGATTAAGAAAAGCTTTGTATGGATTAAAACAAGCTCCAAGAGCTTGGTATGCAAGATTGGATAAGTATCTTTTAAAGATTGGTTTTACTAAAGGAAATGCCAATAGCAATTTATATTACAAAGTAACTAATGATGACATCTTGATTATTGAAGTATTTGTTGATGATATAATATTTGGAGGAGAAGATGAATTATGCAAAGAATTTTCTCTTGAAATGCAGCATGAATTTGAAATGTCTATGATCAGAGAAATAAAATTCTTTTTAGGATTGCAGATTTTACAAATTGATAAAGGCATATTTTTGAGTCAATCTAAGTACTTGAAAGAACTACTTAAGAAATTTGGGATGGAGAACTCTAAACCGGTAAGCACACCTATGACTACAAATGACAAATTATCTCAAAGGGATGAATCTACACCTATTAATCCAACTAGATACAAATCTATGACAGGAGGTTTATTATATTTGACACAAACCAGACTTGATATTATGAATGCAGTATGTATAGTTTCTAGATTTCAGAGTAATCCTAGGGAAAATCATGAATCAACAGTAAAAAGGATTTTTCGGTACTTACAAGGCACATCAAATCTTGGATTATGGTTTCCTAAAGATGAAAATTTTGATCTATATGCATACACAGATGCAAATTGGGCAGGAGATGTGGATGATAGAAAAAGCACCACTGGAGGAGCATTCTTTCTTGGAAAGAGATTAGTTTCTTGGTTAAGTAAGAAACAGAGTTGTACATCTTTATCAACAACAAAATTAGAATATGTTGCAGCAGCAACAAACTGTACACAGGTACTTTGGCTTAAGCAAGTGTTGAAAGACATAAAGGTAAAATGCAAGGAACCTATTACTATATATTGTGATAACACTGCAGCAATTGATATATCTAAGAATCCAGTATTACATTCTAAAACAAAACATGTTTCTATCAAATTGAATTTTCCAAGGGAAAAAGTTGAAGAAAAGGAGATAAAACTGGTTTATGTGAATACTAAAGAACAACTTGCAGATATTTTCACAAAACCTTTGCCTAAGGAAACTTTTGAGTATCTCAGAGATCAACTCAGAGTCATCCCTCCACCAATAGAGACTTAGACAGTTGATGATTGTCATCAACCGACAGAATTAAATGGACAAATCTTTTATTTTGGTATTTGATGAGGAAGCTACTTCTCAGGGGGAGTAGTTGGTATTTTTGTATGGACTTCAAATTTTGAAGCTTTGGCATTTGATGTCAAAGGGGGAGAGATATATGGGAAAACACATTATCAATTAGAGATATCTATGGTGGAAATTGCTACAGGATAACATAAAATAACTCATGTTGCTTCCAGGGGGAGAGATTGTCACTTTAAGGAGATTGTTGGTTTTACACTTGGCATTTCTGTTTTGGCACTTTGATGGTTTTTCCATCTTGTGTTGCCATCAATGCCAAAGGGGGAGATTGTTGGTATTTTGGTATGGTTTTGTCATTGATGTCAACACCTACTAAATACACCTACTTTGGAGATCCAGCAACATTCACCGACAAACAGTAAACTATGCAACAATTACCAGTATATGATTAACCGACAAGATATAATATTCACCGATACCTAGAATGACATGGAAGACACTTGGTAATGTCGAAGACATCATGTGGACACTATATTTTGAAGTAATAATCATTGGTATATTCTTACTTGCATACTTTCTCTTACCGGCAAATAGGTCCAGGTTATCTAGGGTTACACTGGCAGGTTTTCCAGATCAGCATGGCACACTATGGAGATGATTTATTATTGTTGTAAATGCATTAAGATGACATGTTCAATCGATTATTGCATCGGATATTGTATAATTTGTAAAATGTTTTTATTGTAATATCTTGTAGAGCCGACCTACTAAAATTGGTCTTAGGGTATGGTATAAATGTAAGATCTTATTTGTAAGATCAAGTGTGGAATGCGAAAAAGATTTAAGAAAAGGTATATGCGAGATAAAGTAGAGGCATACATGAAGACATCATTTGAAGGTGAAGTTAGGTTTTTGTAGAAGCATATCAGCATTACACTGGTACTGAATCTAGCATATGAAGATGCTATTTTGTGCAGTACATTCTTATTGGATTTAACCATCCAAACTATAGTCAGTGTGACTCCCATTTGTGATTGAGTAGTGAGCTCTAGGCTGTTGGCCTTTCTGCATGTGCAGACCCCTTTTGTACACTTACTATCTGTAGTAGTATCATCTGATTGTGGGCAAGGTTTCCCACCGTGGTTTTTCCCCTTACAGGGTTTCCACGTACAAATATTGGTGTCATATGTTGTGAATGACTTTGTGCTTATGTTTCATGCATTAATTCTTACTGGTATAGCAATTTACTATTAACACTATTTACCGACATACTTAACTGATTTACCGGTATTAAGCATTAAGTTGGTTAATAAGTTTTTGGTTTAAATTTATTAGACAACTGATTCACCCCCCCCCTCTCAGTTGTCTTCGGGACCTACACTTACAACATAGACCACCAGAAATCTTTACAACTCATTACAAATCATCATTGATCATCATATGGATCATTACAATCAATTACAAATCAATTACAACTGTTGAAAGATCATCGCATCTCGATCTGATACAAAGTCAAACCCTTAGAACACTCTTCTAAGCGCTTCACTGACTCCCAATAAATTCCATTTTCAAATATGCCGAAATATCATTCAAATAATTCACACAGTTTGTGCCACATCACCTCCAACATTTGATCTTGATGTAGATCACTGCCAAACAAAAAATCATTATAGGTTAAGAGAATTCTTTACCAGTCCTCAAACCCTTCTTAAACCCTAGCAAAAATACAACATAAATCATAAACATGATTTCCGATAACCAAAACATGATGCGGTTCCGGTCAGATACATATTACAATGATACAACCTAACATTCCAAACCGGAACACTTAAATCATCACCAATCGCGAGATCTAATCAAAACATTTCCATGTTTACCGGTTAAGGTCCTAATTCCCAGTTTACTGTCTTCAATACCGGTAAGGCATTTTTGGTAGACCAAAAAGACTTAGATGACAAAATATGACTTAGTAAACATTTATTTCCATCAATGACAACACAAATAACTGATCAAAGTCATCCAACCATGCAATCTCAATCTCTTCCATCAATGACAACACAAATAACTGATCAAAGTAATCCAATCATCCAATCATGCAATCTCAATCTCTTCATCACAATGTCATTAGAAATAGTCCTTTACTAGTTCAGTCATCATTCTTCATCTGCATCAGTTATGCCGATCATGCCAACATGTACAACCCACTTAGTCTCCACCATTCCCAAATAATTTGATATCGAATATATTTAGTTGAACAACAGTACATCAACATAAGTTGTCTTCTTCTACTATCCTCGTATGAGGAATGACCAACGACATGTCCCAAATTTTTTTCCACATGTCTCTTCCACAAAAATAATTTTTTTTGCCATTGTCTACAAACAAAATTTGCATCGAACCTATTGCATGTTGGATGAGCAACCACAACCAAACGTGGATTTTTTTCATGTAAAGGGTTTGAAATAATAACATGTGCATAATGGCCAATAACATTGTTCTTAAAAGAATCTTTTATGATGTCATAGCATGCAACTCCTTCACCAACTGCCAACAAGAAATGTGATTGACATTGATGTTCTTCTTTATTACCACAAAAACCCACCAATGTATCACTTTTTTGCTACCCACCTAACATACCTTTTCACAACACTTTCATCTTCAACAAGGTACACATGAATTAGGTCATCTATACCATGATTGGTTTTGTAAGAAGCATACACTTTTCCTACCGCCTCAAAAATGTAGTCATGCTCCATCAGGATGTATGCCAAAGAATTTCTAACTTGCCTCAAAGTTGTAAAAATTGAAGGACCATCCAGATTAAAGCTAATAAAGCTATGTAATTGATGACCTCCCCATAACTTGATCATCTCATGAAGGGATTTAGTGGATGTACTATACCTTCTCCCTATCTTTTAGTGCATCAGGCCGTGAAACATATCCTTGACAAAATCCCAAACTACATCTTTACCTTGTAATTTTTCTTGTTTGTGTGCCTCACACGCACCCTTACAAAAATTGAAGACATCCTTCCTTTCTGTCAATTCAAACAAGTTCTCCTTTAGGGATCTCATTCTAACAGATAATATAGCAAGATTTGTCTTTTCCCACCAAAGAGCTTGCATTGTTGATCTTTTGCTAGCATTTGAAACCCTAGTAGCTATTTTGATTTCATTTTGAGTCAAATAGTCTAGTCGTCTCTCTCTCCCTATATGTCTCCCATGTCTTTTATTGGAACACCTTGATTCATGATATAAATGCATCCTAAAGTCATCGCATTCTGGAATCATTTTACAAAAGCTGCAGGTCAATGATTCAAATGGGATCCCTCTCTCAGAAGCTCTCTTGCAATGAATATGCCCATATGTGCCATCAATACGATATTCATTACCCTTATAACATAGCATCATCTTGGTATGCTTCTCTATGGCCCATAATTTTCCACCCCTTTGATCATCCATTAGGACCTTTGTGTTTAATCTCTCCCCATTTCTATTAATATAAGAATACCAATATGCCCAATATTGCAACATTAATGGTTATGAATGACCTTTAATAAGATGATAACAAATAATGTACAAATTCCAACATATCATATTCAAAATAAATTTAATTTTTTTTAGTTAACATACTTGAAGTAGAAGGATATACACTTGGAGAACCCCTGTGTAATACAGATGGTAATGATGGGACCAAGAACCTAGTCAAACTTTGTTGGGACTTATCATTGGTAGGTTTCTTGAGTTTCCTGACTATGCCACTCCTTAAACTAATTGTATCATGTGCCACATCTATAGTAGTAACACACTTATTTGATTTCATGTATTCATTTAGAGAATTGATAATATTACCACTTGCTGGAATGAAACAAAACCATTTATTGTATCGTGTACATTCCACTCTTACTTTTTTATTATCCTCATAGCTTGCAAGTGTTGCTTCCATCACCTTGAACAATTAGGCTCTTGTGTCTTGTTGAAATCAACTAAAAGTTTAATTGCTTGACCAATCTCAAATTGATCTCTAACTATTGTCGTCTACTTTTCTATGCCACTTGAATGCTTTTCACCATTTCACTCCACTAAAATGTGACATTGATGAGACATTGTTTTCATATGATTGTTTTTAAAGCTATGATTTGTTTGCGTTGTCATGGATACTTCCCCTGTTCCATAATCAATGCCACAATTTCACAACAAATCTTTATTTTAGGTTCTCCCTTTTCTGAATATACTTTGAGAGTAAGTTTCACACAACAATCTACACTCCTAACAAAATTCTATTCTGGAAAAGACATAGAAATACATCATATGAGCTATGGCATGATAGAACTCTGACAATGAAATATTTCAAGGTACTTGGAAACAAGTGTAATACCCTAAAAACGGTCACCTAAACCAGGGACCCCTAATCTCGACAACATCAGCCAGGTCCTAACCAAAGGCAATTAAATCAACTTTGAGCACACAATTAATTAATTGTTCAATCATTAAATGTCACATGGCAAGTGAATTATTCTATATTAATTAAATCATTCCAAGAAAATCATTTTGATCAATTATTCTATTTAATTTACTAAATATCCTAGCATATTTAATTAATCAATAAATTTTCCATTAATCATTAAAAAATAATTAATTTATTTCAAAAGAGGAATCAATATGCGAAGCAAGAGTTGTCCAAGGGGTTGAGCTTAACTGGTTAAAACACTGGGTTCTCATTGTGGAGACCCAAGTTCAATTCCCAATAGGGACATCTGAAGTGGAATTCTAAGCTATGACTCTTGGCTTTCCATAGGATGGGGAAGGTCTTGGGGTCAATCTAATAAAACTTAATAATAATAGTAATAATAATTCAAAGATATGTAATGGGGATGCAGCCCCCTAATGTGTCCCCACTAGTTCATAGCTCTAGTAAAAAACTATTTAGGCTTCGACCAATTACCGATCAAAAAATAAATAAAATGCAAAGCAAGAGTTAAATTGAAAATTAAATAAATTGAATTGAGAGATAAATCAAACTTGAGATATTATTTCTTCTTCTAAATTGAGGGAACTTGAAATCAGAAAACCAATTAAATGAATTATTAATCGTTCTCTAAAATTGGAACTCAAAGCTTTTGAGAAAAGAAATTCAGTTGCATTGAAAATACTTTTTTCTTGAATAAATCAAAGAAATATGCATGGAATTACCTATTTTCATCTCAAGTGCATGGAATTAATTGAATTATATCTCTAATGCAAACTCAAACTTATAATCTGAATGCATTTCAATCCAACTATAATTGGAATCTATCTCAAGGTTAACCGAATCTGATTTCTCAATTATTTTAATTATCCAAAATTGTTCTTTTTCTTGAATAATCTCAACCGCTCATTGCTAATTGATCTTGACTGTTGGTCTCTCTTGTGATTCTCTATAAATTCAGCCTTCATCTCTCATTCAAAACACCCTGGAGATTTATTGTTATTATGCAGTTTTTGCTCTGGAGTCATTGAAGATATTGTGCTTGCTTTTTTGAGATTATTGCATCTTAGTTTAGCTTTTTGCATATTTAGTTCAATTATGATTGCTTGAATTCATATAGCTTACTATTCATCCATCTAGCATAATCTTGCATCCATTTAGCTTAATATCATGCTCATATAGATTAAATCCTTTGTCTTGGTGTAGTCTAGTCACTAGTATTGCTTATACAAATCTGAGAGCAAGTCTATACTCGCATCTTTTAGAAGGCAATTGGCTGATTTATTATGGTTTTATTATTCATTCTTATATATGTCTAACCATACATGCAATGACTTAATTGAAGTGTCGTGTCTTACAGCTTGTAGATACTTATTCCACTTTTTACACACACATTTCTGGCACCCATCATGGGGCAGAAGACTACATCTTTCGGCCTCAAAGACTAACTTTTTCTTATTTTTCAGATTTTTATTTTTATTTTTATTTTCGTCCGTACAGTTACTGTGAAATATCATAGGAGATTTCCCACAGTACCGAACGAGAAATTGCAAGTATCGTACGATCTCGTACGAATAATTGTACGACTCAGTGAGAATAGTCATACGGTATTTTGTGTTTTTGGGTTAAAAGTAGATTTTATTATTTACGTTTTCTTATTCAATTTTGATCATACTAACACTGACCTTAGCTTGTTGTTCGTCTGTCTGAGGAATTTTCACAGCCTAATCAGTTTTTGCAGAATGCTTGTCAAAGAATATGCTTGTCAAACAAAGACAATATGACTACTGATTCGTTGTCTTTGCAGGTTGCCTGAGGAGATTCGAGTAAACATTGTGTATTATTTAAATTCATTTTTAGGAACCTAAATTGCTATTTGGTTAATGAACAAATATGTCTTTCATGTTTTAAGAAAATTCTGAGAGGTAGGAGAGTATGTTCTTGTTTGCATAGACAATCAGAAATCTAGACCCTTGAGGCTTTTTCTAAGTTTGAGATTTGTGTACCTTTAGCGGGCCTACCCTCCTGAGGAGCCTATAAGGCCAAAGCCATTAAGGCTGGTAAGAGGGGAACGACCCAAGTGGGAACGGCTAACGCCAAGTACTCCAACCCACTATAAAATAAACTTGATTTGATGAAAATCAAGTCAACGACAGTGCTCGAGAATAACTCACCTCTATACCTTCGGGTATATCAAACCTTGGTTTTCAAGGCTAGGAGACCTCTTAATTGAGTTTATACCCCGACGTGTCGAATGGATCCCTTACTAGTTCCAATTAAGATTAGAAGCTACCCGGTTCACCTCCAAAAGGGGGGGTAATCTTTGTGCAAGAGAGATAGTAACTGTGCCAAGATACTTGCCATTTCATGCCCCCATTAGCGTTTGGAATCGGCTAATACAGCGTTGAGAATCCATTGTGTGAGACTTAGCAACCGTATTCTGATTAACTATTGGGTGTGTACCTGAGTCTGCAAGCAAAGGTTTTCTTCTCTCACCAATTTCCACAGGGTTAGCATGCTATGATTGAAGTCATTATACATATTGCGTGTTTACTGTGTTTTCATCCCTGAAACTGAAACTGAAACTGAAATACCAAAAACTGGAGAAAACAATAAACAACTCAGTGGTCAAAACTCTGTCTGTGTCAAAAACTAGACTATCTTAGTCAAAACTCTATTCGTGTCAAAAACTAGACTATCTTAGTCAAAACTCTGTCCTTGTCAAAAACTAGTCTATCTTAGTCAAAATCTGTCCGTGTCATAAACTAGTCTACATCAGCTGTCAAAAACTCAGTCCATCTCAAAACTGGTCATCGTCAGTCTTTGAAAACCTTGTTTGTTAAAATTTTGCCTCTGTCCAGTAAACTGTCGTACGAGTCTTCTGATTTATTGTCCTGCTACATAATTGTTGTCATATGAAATTTCATTAGGTCTTATAGTTTGTCATCTGGGTCCTTATTCTGTGTCGTACGAAATCTGATAAACTGTCATCCTTCTTAGGGAATTATCGTCTGATCTCTAATCCTATGTTGTACGAAAAACATTACATTCATCAGTTTGTCATCTGAGGTATACCCATCGGTCATGCGAACATAGGCATCAACTCGTACGAAATTCTATTTTTATCATCCCGAAGCTATTAAACTGTCATCTGGTCTTGTAAAACATGTCGTACGAATCTCTGATTTTGTCAATCCAAAACACTCAAACTTGCCTAAAATAGTCTACAGGGACCATAAAATTGGTTATCATCATTCTGAGCATAAAAAAATCTAAACAATGCACTTCTATCGTTGTGTTGCACAATTTTGTCGATCATCCTTCAGCTAGTTCAATCAGCCATTTCTCAAACTTAAGTTAATTAGATAACGTCTTACACAAGATATATCGTTCCTGAACCCAGACCGAGTCTTAGTTAGTTCTCTTAAATCAAAATAGGTAACTTAGATCACGTCTTACACATGATAGATCTTTCCTAAAACTAGACTAAATCTTAGTTTCTTCTCTCAATCGATACGTTAAATGAACAACTAGTTCCAAATTTGATCTTGACTTCTGCATCACAAACAACTTTAGGTCACATCAGTCAATAAAAATACCTATTCAAACCAAAAGTTCTTGTAAGAAAGCTACCAAAGGCAAAGGACCATCCTTTTCATACCAGGATAATCCATTTTATGTAGAGGATCCTATCACTAATAAACCTTCATCATCCGATATACCAGTTTATGATCAACCCTTGTCTCCCACCATATCTGGAACAAAACAAGAAAGACAAGCTGCTAAACACAATACTTATGATGATCTCAGTATCCAGGCTACTGACAGTGATTCCTCCTTAGATGAATCTGAAGTCTTTGAACCTACCGAAACTGATATTCATAAATGTCAAAAGGATAAAGATTTCCAAAAAATGATGAAGATTATCATGGCTAGAGAAAAAGAAGACTATTTTCTAGAACTAGCGAAGCAAGACACTAAACTTCCTACTATTTATAACATTGAGGCCCTCATCACTAAAGAGAAAGAGACACCCTTAGAAATGGTAAAGAAACAATTACAAGTGTTACAAACTGAGATCACAGAACTGGAAAACAAGGATAAATCATGAAAACAATATTCTCTGGACACGATATGCCCATTTCCATTTGATAAAAACCTTTACATGCCTTCATTTCCTTCATGAGTGGAGATTCCAAAATTTGACAAATATGATGGCAACTGAGATCCTCAAGACCATGCTAGAGAATTTTATGCTTTATGTATGGAGTTCATGCACGAACAAACATATCTCATGCGACTTTTCCCGAGAAGTTTAGGGGGGCAAGCTATGGAATGGTTTTCAAGCCTACCTATGGAAATAATTTTTTTTGAATAATAAATCCAACTATTTCTACAACAATACTCCTATAAAATTCATCACCTAGTCACTATGATAGAGCTTTGCAATACCAAACAGAAAATAAGAGAGACCTTTCTCATTTTCCTCCAACGATGGAGAAAGATGTTCTCTAGATATTCACGACCTATTCCAGATTCTGAGAAGATGGATATCTTTGCCAAAAATTTGATCCCTAAATTGAAATATAGTATTCAAATGGAAGTATACCCTTCATTCAACAAAATGGTAGACAATGCCCTCATAATGGAAGATGTGCTTATAAAGAAAGGAGATATCTCAGTTTGGAAAGAAACACAATAAGGTTCTAGTTCCAAAGAAAAGAACAAATATTGGAAATATGACAAAGACAACAACATAAACATTGTTAATGATGGAGTGGTAGACACTGTTAAAGCAAAATGGGTGAACTCACAAAACTGGTTCCCACTTTTTGGTACATCCTGATTTTTGCTGAAATCATACATTTTTTGGAAAATATAATTATTTAAGCTTTAAGAGGTCCCATTTGAAGTAATTAATTGAAGAGAGTTAGATCAAAGGCTCTTAGATCAAAATTTCTTGGATAGAACCTCTCTACTTCTAAATCATACTTGCAATGGAGTCTCCTTTGCATCTATCAAATGCTGATAAAAAATCAATTTTACATTATCTTTTGAGGGGTCAAACAAATTCATTTAGAAGTTTTGTTTTTTTGAGGATTTAGTCCTTATTATAAGCTTTCCAAATAGTATAATTTTTAATATATTTAAGTTTATTAATATATTTTTATTTTATTTTTTATGAATGTAGGTTTTCCACCGAACATGAACTTCTTTGTTCAATGCATTGGGAAAAATAGCAAACTAATTCAAAAAAATTCTGAAAAATATCTATGCCCTAGGTATTGATGTCTTCTTTCTAACAAAAAAAATAAAACTTAATTTTGATATATATAGAGCAAGTTATGTGTTCAAACGTACACCTATGTCTAAATTATAATTAGTCGGACTTCAAAACTTAATAAAATAAAAAACATTCAACATATCACTATCAAACCAACTGCATGCCCTGGGTATTGATGTTACAAACCAAAATTTAAAAGAGATAAGTTTTTATCATTTATAGAAAAAAATTTATACGTTTCGGGATCCACATCACTCTTAAAAAATGTTGTTTCCTGTAAAAAACTACTTTTGAGGGAGATGGAAAAATCAATAAAATTTTATTCAAAAAAATTTGAAAAAAATATATTTAGAATCTACAAAAAGGATGTTACAAATCACTAGTTTACATCATCTTCAAATTTTTAACGATTTAAAAGTTATAGGTGTCGGAAAGTGAAAGTTTTTTGCAAAATGTTCATCTAAGTGTCAAAGTTGGTCAAAAAGTGGGAACTAGTATTGTGAGTTCACCCAATATCAAAATCCATGATATTTAATCTGGCTAGTGGCACACAAGCACTCAAAGCAGCTAAAACTGCAGCAAAAAATCCTCTGAAGAAAGTAAAAGAGTGGTTTAAAGAGAAACCTTGGCTTTCAAAACCTAAACACGACTTCACTCCTCTGGAAGAATCATACAAATCCACTTTCAAAACTTTATTGGCAAATGATTTGATAACCTTACCAGACAATTCTAGGCCATATGATCCGGAAGTTAAACCAAAATGGTGGAGAGAGAATGAATACCGCGAATACCATCGAAACAAAGGTCACAATACAAACAACTACATGAAGCTCAAGCATGAGATTCAAGATCTCATTAACACTGGCAAAATTGTTGTTGGAAATCACACAACTAATGCTGATCACAAAGCTTTTAAAGATCCCTTACCTATTTATGAACAAGGTGATTCCTCAAAGTCAAAAGGAGGTGCCAAAGTTAATTACACCTATACCAGCAATGATAATGTGATTAACATGATTGAGTCTTTCCAACCTGAATATTGCAATGTGATCATAATCAAAGATAAACAGAATGAATCACAAAATGCAAATGCTGTGACCTGCACTCAAAAGAAAGTCACTCTCCAAGGAGCTAGTTCTTCAACTCCTGCTCAGACAACATCAAACCTAGCAAGTTCTTAGAACAGACAAATAGATACAACCATGGCTAAATCGAAACAAATGGCTTCATCATTCTCTCCTGGTTATAGCATTGTTGAACAATTGAAAAGAACAAATGCTCAAATATCCATCTTTGAATTGCTCAAAATCTCTTCTACTCATAAAGAGATCCTGGACAAAGTGTTGCTCACTACTAATGTCCCAAAAGATTTAGATATCGATCAGTTTCAATCTATGGTGGGTCACTTGACTTAGCCTCATTATCTTACATTCTCTGAAGAAGATGACAACTCACTAAATTACCCACATAACCAACCATTGCACATTGAAGCTATGATCTATAAACACCAAGTTAAACGTGTTTTGATAGATGGAGGCACTGGGTTGAATATTTGTACCTATAATCTGCTTACACAGCTGAGATTTTCTGAAAATGTCATTGATCCGACTAAGAAAATTATTGTCAAAGCTTATGATGAAGAAGAAAGAACCTCTAAAGGTCTGGTACTATTACCAATCAGGGTAGGACCTGTAAAAAGAGATGTTATTTTCCAAGTGCTTGATCTTCCTCTGTTATACAACATCTTACTGGGTAGCATATGGATTCATGAAATGAAGGCAATTCCATCTATATATCATCAGTGCTTAAAATTTCCTTATAATGAAGTTGAAGTAAATATTCCCGCCGATACAAACTCCCTCTATAATGCACTGACAAAAAGTGTTGATACCTTTGTGCCTCATAATAGAGAAGCCTCTACAAATGAAATTTCAGAAACCTTGATGAAGGAATTAGAAAAGAAATTGAAAATCACAAATACTGGCATGGATGAATACAAGATAGAACCAGTCCTTTCATTAATCTCTCTTCCTCCATCACCAAGACAGTCGGGAAAACCATCAGAGGTTATGAAGCCACAAACTTCCACTCCAAATGTCATATATGATGGTCTCTTTGTATATCCTCTACTTCCCTTGCAGATGAATTAGAAGAGGATGCTGTTCTCAAATGGCTTTTCAAAGAAGATAATGAAAACAAAGAAGTAAGACATTGTGATATTTCTCCGACATAATATGGTCCAGGATATAAAATGATTCAACACATGGGATATTCAGGTACTGGTCCTCTGGGCACACATCAAGAAGGTATTGTTGAACCTATTAAACTACAAACTAAGTCTACAAATGACAAAGATGGATTGGGATACAATCCAGGAACGACATTAGACCAGAAACATACTTCCCATCATCAGTCTTAGTGGAGGAAAAAGATACCGCCTTCAACATCATAGGAAGTAAACACTCAACAAACTCAAGAATAGTATGAAAAATAACAAGAAGAACTAGCAATCAAGAGAGAGGAAACAACCGATAATCAAGTTCTAATGGTATCAACTACAACATTACAAGGAGTAGAAATTCTAGAGGATATGAGAGAAGAGGTAGAAAGAATCAGAGAATTGTTTGCACAATTGAAAATTCCAATCACATACACTGGTAGACAACAAGTAGATGATTCAGAAACTGACTCGAATGAGTATGAATGGGGTTTAGATCATCTCTTAGATACATCTAGTACAAAAACTCCAGAAGAGTCCAATGATATCACATATGACACACAAGAGATGATACGCTTAAAACTACAAACAAAGATAGAAGAAATCAGACTAAAAAGACAAGAAGACTATAAACATAAGTTGAAAAGAGAAAGGACACAAGAAAATTATTCACCTACTATGTCTCCCTTTAATAGGAAAGAACAAATCAGGTATGGAACTACACAAGAAGAATTGGAAGCTACAAAAATAGAACCAATCATTAGTCCAAAGGAAGCTAAATGGAGTAGAAGATGGAAATTCATAGAATCATCAAGATTATGTCAACATGTATGTTAGATACAAGTGATAAATGAACCAAATCACGAAGGAACTTGCAATATCAAAGATGTAGGTATTGACACTATACATACATTCACTCAATCACTTGAAGATGAGTCACACACTTCATCCTATGACTCTGATGACTCTGACAATAGTCCTATTGATGACAATACCTATTCAACATCAAACTCTGACTCCTTTGTCATAGATGTCAGGAATCTGTCTACTAGTCTTGTTATTGTCGAACCACGATATGTAGTCCAGTTTGGCATAGAAAATGGTGCTACAAGCAGGTCTATTGGATTTGGTCAACTAAATATTAACGTGCACTTGAATGATCATGTTGTGACTATTCCTGGTCTCGAGACATTTACGCAAGGTAGTCTTCTAGAACTCGACTTGTCAGTCTGAAGTTATGATGATAATACTATGAACTCCCTCAAACCTGTTCAAACTTTATCCTTGGTACATCCTAAAATAATTGACAGTAGTCTCCAAAACCAACCTATGAATGTACCTATCTTTGCCAATGACTACACGTTAGCCTACTATCTTAATGCAGTTGAACCAATGGACTCTTCCACTAGCGAACAAAGTGAGAGCATGACTAAAACAGATATCAAGTATCTTAGTCACAAAAATCAAAAAAGAAAAAATATAAGATCTGATGGCGAAAACCACATTCTGGCGGTGTCAGAATCAAAAATAAAAAAAATAAAGGATGTACCTAAGGGTGAAAACCTCTTTGAGGCACTTGAAGGTGAGATACCTAATATACTGCCAAGTCACTTCCAGGAAAGGTCTTCTATATTGATTGAACCAACTCAACCAGTAAATATTGGGAGTCAAGAGACACCACATATCATCCACTTAGCTCAATCATTATCAACAGAAGAGTTAAAAGATTTCAGCAATCTCTTTTTAGAAAAAAAGATCAACTTTGCATGGACATACTCTGATATGCCAGGCCTAGATCCTGATCTTATCATGCACCATCTTTCTATTACACCAGGAGTTAAACCAGTCAAGCAAAAACTCCACAAGATGCACCCTCATGTGGCACTGCTAGTCAAGGGTGAGCTAGAAAAATTGCTAAAAGATGGATTTATCTGAGCTATAGACTATGCAGAATGGATTTAAAACATAGTACTTGTATCAAAGGAAGACAAATTCATTAGGGTTTGCATAGATTTCAGAGATCTCAACAAATCATGTCCGAAAGACGATTTTCCATTGCCTAACATTGATATGATAATGGATACGACTGCTGGATATGAGATGTACTCACTAATGGATGGATTCTCCAGTTATAATCAGATTCAAATAGCTCCTGGGGATCAAGAAAAGACAACTTTCACCTATGCATGGGGAACCTTTTGTTGGAACGTCATGTCATTTGGGCTAAAGAATGCGGGAGCAACTTAGCAAAGAGCAGTAACTACTATCTTTCATGATATGATGCATAAAAACATGGTAGGTTATGTTGATGACACTTTAGTGAAGAATATGAAGAGATCCACACATATTCAAGAGCTAGGTCTCATACTAGATAGAATGGAAAAATTCAAGCTCTGGCTAAATCCTAAAAACTTTGCATTCAGAGTGAAATCTGGGAAATTACTTGGTTACATTATTTCAAAGAAAGGAATTGAGGTTGATCCTGAGAAGGTCCAAGCTATAATGGAAATGCCACCTCCAAAGAATATTAGTCAAATAGGAAGTTTACAAGGACGTCTCCAGTCAATCAGACGCTTTATTTCTCAGCTAGCAGATAAAGCTCAACCCTTCACAAAAATATTAAGGAAAGGAGTAACATACAACTGGGATCAAGAATGTGAACATCATCTTCAGAAAATAAAAGAATACTTGTCTAATCTACCAATACTGATGCCACCAATTCAAGGTAAACCATTGATTTTGTACATACCAGCTACTGATTCATCATCGGGGGCTCTTCTGGCACAACATGATGAAAATAAAAAAGAGAGAGCTATATATTATATCAGTAGAACATTGGTGTCTTATAAAATGAACTATACTATAATAGAAAAAAACACGTTTGGCATTAGTCTTTGCATCACAAAATTTGAGACACTACATGTTAGCACATTCCATCAAGCTAGTGGCTAAGATTGATTCGCTGAAATATCTTCTCAATAAAGTAACACTTACAGGAAGATTGGCCAAATGGGTCATGGTTCTTATAGAGTTTGATATTGAATATGCAAAGCCATCAAATGACGGGTAATTGTAGATCAACTTGCTGATGCTCCACTTAAAAACACTCAACGTCTGCATATAGAATTTCTAGATGAATCAATCATGCACCTTACTCAACAATCATGGAAGATGTTCTTTGATGGGTCTTTCACTCAACATGGTTCTGGTGCTGGAATATTTTTTATTACTCCTCAAAAATATTCAATCCCGAAGGCTTACAAGATTATTTTCCCTTGCAAAAACAACATTGTAGAGTATGAAGCTTTGGTAAACAGGATCAAGCTGGCTATCGAATGGAAGGTTCTGGAATTACACATCTATTGAGATTTTCAGCTAATCATCAATCAAATCAAGATACATATCAAACTCGAGATGAGGAACTAATGCCTTAAAAGAGAATGGTGGATGATCTCAAGAAATATTTTAATTTTGTATCATTCCAATAGATTCCTAGATCCGCAAACAGAGCAACAGATGCTATGGCCACCTTGGCATCCATACCAGAGTTACAAGAATCTAATTTTTGCTTTGAATTCTTGGTTGAAGAGTTACATTACCCTGCCTATGATTCTCCTGAGTCCCATATAGTCTGTTCTATTATTGGACATGACTCATCTCACTACAACCACATTTACTCTTATTTACGAGACCAAATTGTCCCAGAAAATCTTACCCGTAATGAGAAAAGGAACCTAATCTGAAATGCTTCACGTTACATCATCAACGCTGATGATCTATTTAGGCAAGGTTTGGATAGTACTTTGCTTAGGTGTCTAGAAATTGAAGAGTCCCAACATGCATTATTGGAAGTCCATGAAGGTATTTGTGGATCTCATTCGAATGGTCTAACTTTAGCTCGGAAACTACTAAGGGCTAGCTTCTACTGGCTAGACATGGAGAAAGATGCTATAAAGTTTTCTAAAACTTGTGAGAAGTGTCAGCTACATGGGAATCTCATACAAGCTCCAGCAAGGGATCTCATACCCTTCATTACACATTGGCCTTTTCAGCAATGGGCCTTTGATCTCATTGGTCAAATATATCCTGCATCATCCAACGGGCACAAGTTTATTATAATTGCCACTGAGTACTTCACTAAGTGGGTAGAAGCGGTTCCGCTAATCAAAGCAACTGGTAAACAAATAGCTCTGTTCATCCTTAACTATATCATTTACAGGTATGGGATACCTTCATCCATTGTGATTGACAATGGAGGACAATTCAAAAATAAAGATCTAGATGAGCTCTGTGAAAAATTCAAAATCAAATAGCACTGGTCATCCGTATATTACCCTCAAGGAAATGGACAAGCTGAAGCATCTAACAAAAATCTGTTGACTATCTTACACAAAACAGTAAATAAATCTGTGAGAGATTGACATCTGCAGCTCAATCCTGCACTATGGGCTTATAGAACAAGTATTAGAACACCTACTAGGGCTACACCTTTTTCTTTGGTGTATGGATCCGAAGCAGTCTTACCTATTGAGGTGGAAATACCGTCTTTGAGAGTTTCTTTGCAAGGTCTTGTTACTAATGAAGACTACAGAATATCTAGATTGCAAGAACTCGAGTTGCTGGATGAACATCGACAAGTGGCGTTTGATCATATGAGAATGTATCAAAAGAGAATGTCTAAAGGATATAACAAGAAGGTTTGACAATGAGAATTCTAGGTTGGTGACCTTGTTCTGAGAGAAAATCCTAAAAATCAATAGTTTCGAGACAACAAAGGGAAGTTTGAATCCAACTGGCTGGGTCCCTACATCGTTACTGCAGTCTTTGGCTCTGGTGCCTATCAGCTCTCAACATCAAAAGGAGAACAACTCCATGAACCGATCAACACCATCCACTTGAAAAAGTTCTTCACTTAGTATTCTCTGCTCCAACAACCTGTACAGATAAAAAGTCCTGAAAAAAATCCTAAAAAGTCCCGAAAAAAAAAAAATCTTTGCAAAGCAGGTGAAAATCTGGCAAACAGGTGCCTCTTGTACTCAAGTGCTCCATCTATCAACACAACGTTGGCATTTTTGGCTTTCCTCCATCTTTCATTTCACTTGTACATATCTTTTAGTCTCTTTTGTGACATCCTGGTTCTCTTAGAACCCTCATGGCTTGGAACTGATTAATGTCCTAGTCTTAGGGTAATCGACTAAGCAATTTACGTGTCCTAAGAAGTATCAACCAAGTCATCATTCTGCCAGTGATACCCAATCGTCTAATCTGAGTCAGTCACCTATCTCCTAACTACTGAAGAGTTTTATCACTGAGTACACAAGCAAAACAACATTATTGAAAACAATCACTAAACGGTTTGAGATATGCATGAAAATTTCTTTGTGTGCTGTCTTTTATATTGGTTTTTGATTATTATTCCCTCTGAGTAACTCGAGGAAGTCTATCTTGACTAAGAGGAGAAAGGATTGGGGGCATAATATTTTCTTTGTTTTATGCTTGTAGGAATGATTCCGATGATTTGGAAACATCTAATCAGCTGGGTGTCTATGATAAGTTCCTTCACATCAAGGTGAAATCACCACACATACCTCGACTCTGCTTATTTGTATGCTACAGGGAGGTTGGCATCATTTCTTTATGTGTTTTGAGGGAATTTCTTTAAATGTGCAATCCAGATGCATGCGTACTCTGTCCAAGGATATGAACAAAAAAAGGGTCATTGCAGACAAGATAATTAATATTGCACATGCAAAGAAAGGAACTCTATTATGCCTGCTATGTATGTAAACGCTCTGTGATGAAAATTAAACATTTCAATTCCAGTGACTAGTTTTTAGTTTGCATTCATTCTATATTTTGTGCATTTCGAGTGATTTCTGCATGATAACAATGATCTCTTTATCTTCTAAATGAGAGTTTGAAGTATCATCGTTTCTAAGCTAAGTGGTCTCTCTTTTTCATCATTTCTCCAATCAAGTACTTGTGTATTGAGATGTTAGCTGCATACATATGCATCTTATATAGATCCATACATTTCATTATACACACTTATTTACATTCATATTATTGCATAGAAAAATAAAACATTGCATTACTAGTTACTCATTTTCATCATTTATTTGCATATGAAAAGAAACAAAAACAAACATCCATATTCATCTACATTACATACATCCATAATGAACAAATATGCATACATATAGAATAAAGCATATAGAAAAACATCTCATAATCAATCAACACAAGTACGATGAAATCAAACCAAGATCTTGTATATCTCATCATAAATATCTCGGAGTACAAATAAAAGTCTCAGGGTACAAATGATATCAACTGTCATCTACAATCTTCCATCAGAGTAAGAATTGTATGGGCTACAAAAAAAAAGGGGTATATAACAAAATCTAAGAGCTACAAAAATCTAACTCTCTGCCTCTCCCTCATCGCTAGGTGGTGGAGGAGGTGGAGCCTACTGACCAACATTCTGCCTAGGTGCCCGAGCTCCCTCAGATCGATCTATATACTGAGAATATGGGACAACCTGCTGCGCTATAGGAATTGCTATGCTATATGCCACAACATAATAAGCTTCCCGACTCATCTGGTGCAAAACCTCCCGCTGAAGAGTGTCTCGGTTTGCCCTGATCTTTGCCAGCTGTCGGTCCCGCTCTACAAGCTGTGTCTGAGCCACTATCAACTGCGACTATAGACCTTCTAATCTCGATCTCATAGACCATGTTGCATCAGTTGCCCCTACTCCCTCACAGGCTCTCCACCTCCATCTCCATCTCTGTCTCCATCTCCACCTTGCTCATCCCTCCACTGCCGCACCTGTCTAGGCGCTGCTCGCTCCTCCTCTCCTCTACCCTCTTCCATACTAGCACCACTAACCCCCACACCAACAACTCCAAGGGATCCTCCCTCTCCTCTCTGCCTCTGTCTCCCCCCAACTGGTACCCTACTGCTGCTTGCACTAGGATCACCACTTGCCCACCTAGGAGCCTCTGCTCTCCGTCTCTGTCCCTGTGCCTGTACATGTTCCTGTGCCTGTGCAGGTTCCTTATCCTCAACCTCCTCTATGAGAGGCGCATGCTCAGCTAGATCTGTAAATCTAGGAAAGGGATGACTCTGAAACCAATCCCTGTATTGGGGCAATACTTCTGCATCTACAATGTCATCCAGGTAGTCCCACTGAAGTCGCTGTAACCCTACCAGTGCTTGCATGCTCAATGCATATGACAACCTAGGGGCCCATCCTCATCTCTCCTCGTCTACATAATGAGCGTAGGTGGTGAACTCCCATGAAATACCATGAGCCCTACCATACTGCCTCATGACTCGAGATACAACAAATCGCTCAATAAATGTCACTGATCTATCAATAAGAGGATGAGTCATGAACATGTCACGCTGCACAACTCTCCAGTCGTCCCAAAGCTCAAGACCCCTGTATGGTCTCCATACAACAATGATCAGATCATCAAGCTGTTGTCGCCAATACTCTGTCTTGCCCAGATCGGGCTGAGTAATGTATCCAAAATATCTATAAACTATCGGCTGGTGTGGATCTCTAGCATCGTCCACAATAGGTCTGCAAACTGGGATATGCCCCCAGGCCCATATCTGTAAAACCAAGACACCTACTGCCATGCTCTTCCCCTCCCTGTATACAATCTCATGCATCTCATGATACATGTGGGCTAATAGACAAGAACCCCACTCTAATCTCTTAGGATGATCCAAAAGTCTCTCCAACATCCTAGCCCAGCCGCATAAGAAACCCTACTGTCCTCTATTCGGCATAATGAAGAAACCAATGAATCTTGCCAAGACACATGTCAATGGAAACTGCTCACTGTACCTGGCCATCATATCATCCCAACTGATAGCCCGCATAAGGATGTCCTCATCATGAAAAATGCATCTCAAAGCTAATATACCGGGACACTAAGCAAAATTGTAATCAACCTTATCCCCAACAAATGGTATCCTCAATATCTTGTAAACATCCTCTGGAGTGATGGTCATATCCCGAACTGGTAAATGAAAGGTGTTATGATCAAAATGAAATCTCTTAGCCAATGTAGTAAGAATCTCATGATTCACACGGATATCCGACATCTGTAAAAAGTGGGTAAACCCGCACAAGTCAATATGTGCTTTATCTATATCGGATAACTCACGAACTAGCCTCTTTGTAGGAGGATAAACACATCAAAACAAGACATGTGGCAATTGAACCTGCAAGAATCAAACAATAGAGCATCAAAAAATTATCCAAATTACACTACAAAACAAATTAAACATCACACAAATCCAAAAACATCAATTGCAAAATCAAATTTTCATGTTTGGACACTTAAAAATGCTCACTGTTTTCCATACGACATTTCACAGTCTATGCAGAAACTCGTACAAGTTAGGAATGCACCTAGCACGACAAAAGACTCCCATACGATAAACTACATGCAATCGCACGATAAAATGGTCTTTCAAGCAAACACTCGTACAATACGCGAGGAGGTCCCAGATGATAAATCTAATGGGCAAAAATGACAAAACACAAAAAGACAGTTTGTCGTATGAGACACAGTATCGTCTTACATAACAAAATGACACTGACCGGTTTTTAACGCCATAAAAAGCAAAAAATTCAACAAAAAATCAAATTTGATGAGATAAAAAGGCTCAAGATTAGTCTCTTACCGCTGGCTCATAATTCCCCGGTCGATTATGACATCTCTAGCGCTCGAATCGGTGCTCCTGGATCAGAATGACCATTTTTTCTTCGCAGAAGGCTTTTCAAATTTCAAACTTGGAGAGGTTTAAATGAATTGAAAATGACACTTGGACTCCTTAAATAGCCAAAACCTAATTTTTCAACTTGCTTCGATGGACATGAAAATTGTACCCTTAGCTAATTTGCCTATCCTGATTCCATTTTTGGGATCGAAATCGAAATCCGAGATCATTCTTCTCGTCAATTTCGCACAACTTAGACCACTTAGTGTTTTCATCAAATGCTCATTCTTTTCTTCAATTTGCGCTCAATTTCTCATCAATCATCGCTAAATCTTCAAATATTCCTCTGACAAAATATTTGTGCTCAAATAATTATCATTGCCAATAATTGCCTATAATCATCATGTACCGTCGCTATCTTTCGATTTCGCTCCCGAGGGGGCATACTCATGACCTCATGACCTCACATCTTTGAAGTCAAGAAAATTTTCAAATCTTCATCAAAAGTCGAGCAAAAATCTTTTCAACTAAAGAAAATCAAACAAATTCTTATCGCTAAGGGGCATCTCAGGTTCATCGTTTCATATCAAGTTGAGATTTCTCGTTCATCCGAGTCAAATCAATCACTAGGGGCATATTAGTTTCATCTCTTTAAATCAAGCTGATATTTGCCTTCATCTGAATCAGTCTCTAACTTTAGTCAGTTTCATCACTTTTCATTAAGTTGATTATTCGTTTAAACTCAATCAAAATTTTAAGAGTATCTTTGATCACAAGCTCAATCTAAGCAGGTGTTTAGTTTCATCACATCAAATCAAGCTGGATAGTTTATCTTCACTCATTGTGTCTTGATCCATCAAGTTCAAGTTTGATTTTATCTTCACTCACTGCGTCTAGTTCAATCAAGTTCTAGATCAATAATATCCGCTTCTTGATCAATCAAGTTCAAGTTTGGTATCTTTTCTCTTTATCGGTCCTAGTTCAATCAAGTTCGGGATTGGTATCGCTTTAATCAACTCTGTTAAGTTTTATCACTTCAAAATAAGCAAAACACCTTGCTCTTCATCTGGTTCGTGATTAATCAAGTTCAGAACTGGTATCTCCTAGACATCAACTATTATTTGAACCAACGCACTGCTCGCACATTAATTCAAAGAGGGGCAAATGTAATACCCTAAAAATGGTCACCTAAACCATGCACCCCTAATCACGACAACATCAACAAGGTCATAACCAAAGCCAATTAAATCAACTTTGAGCACACAATTAATTAATTCTTCAGTCATTAAATGTCACATGGCAAGTGAATTATTCTATATTAATTAAATATTTATTTAATTAATTAAATCATTCCAAGAAAATCATTTTGATCAATTATTCTATTTAATTTATTAAATATCCTAGCATATTTAATTAATTAATAAATTTTCCATTAATCATAAAAAAGGAATTAATTTATTACAAAAGAGGAATCAATATGCAAAGCAAGAGTTAAATTGAAAATAAAATAAAAGAATTGAATTGAGAGAGAAATCAAACTTGAGATATTATTTCTTCTTCTAAATTGAGGGAACTTGAAATCAGAAAAGCAATTAAATGAATTATTAATCATTCTCTAAAATTGGAACTCAAAGCTTTTGAGAAAAGAAATTCAGTTGCATTGAAAAGACTTTTTTCTTGAATAAATCAAAGAAATATGCATGGAATTACCTATTTCCATCTCAAGTGCATGGAAATAATTGAATTATATCTCTAATGCAAACTCAAACTTATAATTTGAATGCATTTCAATCCAACTATAATTGGAATCTATCTCAAGGTTAACCGAATATGATTTCTCAATTATTTCAATTATAAAAAATTGTGCTTTTTCTTGAATAATCTCAACTGCTCATTGCTAATTGATCTTGACCGTTGGTCTCTCTTGTGATTCTCTATAAATTCAGCCTTCATCTCTCATTCAAAACACCCTGGAGATTTATTGTTATTATGCAGTTTTGGCTCTAAAGTCATTGAAGATATTGTGCTTGCTTTTTTGAGATTATTGCATCTTAGTTTAGCTTTTTAGATATTTAGTTCAATTATGATTCCTTGAATTCATATAGCTTACTATTCATCCATCTAGCATAATCTTGCATCCATTTAGCTTAATATCATGCTCATATAGATTAAATCCTTTGTCTTGGTGTAGTCTAGTCACTGGTATTACTTATACAAATATGAGAGCAAGTCTATACTTGCATCTTTTAGAAGGCAATTGGTTGATTTGTTATGGTTTTACATGCTTATATCTGTCTAACCATACATGTAATGACTTAATTGAAGTGTTGTGTCTTATAGCTTGCAAATACTTATTCCACTTTTCACACACATAACAAGTGCTATATCTAGAGAGATGAAGATAATCTTGGAAAATTTGGCAGCAAAGAAAATTAAGGCAAATTCTTAGGATATTCTATAAGGAGAAAGGCTTACCAGTGTTACAACAAAAGGCTAAACAATATTGTTGAAAGTGAAAATGTGAAGGTTGATGAAGACATTTCTAAAGAATTTGACAAATTGGCACGATATGAATCCGATGAATCGACTGACTAAAAAAGGGAAGAGAAAACTAGTGTAGAAGAAAAGGAATCTCAGGAAGCTCCAACATCTACATCTAAAACCACAAGATAGGTTCAAGAGAATCACTCAATGGATCAGATTATTTGAGATAAGAACAAAGGAATTATCACAAGAAGTAAAGCATCTCAAGAACAAGTTCTGTTATGTTTACTATTAGAGATTGAATCGGAGATAGTAGAAGAAGCTTGTAATGATCACAATTGGATAAAGAGAATGAGAGAAGAGCTGGATTAGATTGAGAAGAAGTAGACATGGGAATTAGTTCATAGAATGATAAATAAGAATGCAATTGGAACAAAATGGGTATTCCATAACAAGCTAGATGAAGATGGAAAAGTTGTGAGAAATAAAGCAGGTTTGTTTTGAAAGGTTATACACAGGTTGAAGGCATTGAATTTGAAGAGACATATGCCCGGTTGCTCGGATGAAGGCAATCAAGACGTTTCTTTCTTTTAAAGCTTTTGAGCATCAGATGGATGTGAAATCAGTATTTTTGAATGGAGACTTGAAAGAAGAAGTTTACATTAAACAACTAGAAGGATTAAAGTTGAAAGATGTTTCGAATAATGTTTGCAGATTGAAGAAGACCTTGCATGGATTGAAACAAACTCCTAGAGCTTGGTATGTAAGGTTAGATAAGTATTTAATTGATCAAGGTTTTCAAAAGGGATCGACTGGCAACAATTTATATTTCAAAACCGATTCAGGTAAAACCTTAATTGTTGTAGTGTATGTTGATGACATAATATTTGGAGGAAATGAAGGCATGTGTAGAAAGTTTGCCAATGAGATGCAGAAGAAATTTGAGATGTCCATGATCGGTGAGTTAAATTTATTTCTTGGTTTGCAAGTAAATCAAAATGACAAAGGAATTTTCATTTCTTAGTCTAAGTACATTAACGAATTGTTGAAGAAGTTTGGGTTGGAAAACTCCAAACCGGTGTGTACACCTAGAACCACTGGATGCAAGTTGATAAAATATTATGTCTCATAAGGTAGATGCAAGTCAGCATAGGTCAATGCTTGGAGGATTGTTATATTTGATTGCTACCAGACCAGATATCATGTATGGAGTTTACTTGGTGACTAGATTCCGACAAGAACTAAAAGAATCATATGTTGTGGCAGTAAAAGAATTTTCAGATATCTAAAAGGAACAAAAGATTTTGGTTTATGGTATCCTAGAAATTTAGATTTCACTCTGACAACTTATACTGATGCAAATTGGGCCAAAAGTGTTGATGAAAGGAAAAGTACAATTGGTGGAGCATTCTTTGTTGGCTTCCAGTTGGTTGCTTGGTCAAGTAAGAAGTAGGATTCTATCTCTTTATCTACAACTAAAGCATAATATATTTTAGCATCGTGATGTTGCACATAGACTCTATGGATGAAGCAAACATTGAAGGATATTGGTGTAATGTTCAATGAACCTATCTCAATTATGTGTGATAAAAATAGTGCAATAATAATTTTTTAAGAGTTCAGTTTAACATTCCAAAACAAAGAATATATCTATTTGGTATCACTTTTTGAGGGAAAAAGTGTTGGATAATGAAGTAAAGCTTGAGTATGTACCTACAAAGGAGAAGATTGCAGATATCTTCATGAAGGCGTTGTGTAAATATACCTTTGAGTATATCCCACAAAAGTTAGGGGTATTACCCCTTCCTCACTTGAACTGATGTACATTTGGATGTGCATTGGTCTAGTAAACAACTTGCATATTTTTATTTGGGCTAATGCTTGGTTGCTTTCTCTTAGGGGGAGCAGGAGTGAGTTTCATAGGGGGATTTATGCCCACCTTTGTCCTTGATGTCAAAGTGGGAGAGATGCAGAGATATGCAAAGTTGCTGATCTGATGTTGCAAAGGGTTATGTGTTTGTTGTTGATGGATGTTGCCATCAATGATAAAGGGGAAGATTGTTGCAAATGTTATGTTGATGATTGTTTTGGTTGTCATTAATGTCAACACATAGTTTTGGTGTTAGTGATCTGGAAGTTGTATTCTGAAATCCTTTGGTGCTCCAGAACATGTGCTCTAGTTGATATTCAATGTGGATTGGTTAAGTTGATAGTGATCCAGATTTCTTTGTTACTGAATATGGTTTTGATCAATTGTATTCATGTTAATTTTGGTTCCATTCCTATTTTTTGTTGTTTTGGGTAGTGCTATTTTGGGTCTGGATTAAGTCCAAAATTGAAGGAAGAGTAGCAACATTGGTCTAGCATGTGAGTCATGATTTGGGTCTAGAATTTGTGATGGATGTAACATATTGATCTAACTGATGATGTATGTTGTGGTATGGTCTACTTCTCATTCATTCCCACCATCAGAATGTTTAGTGTTGACCTATTTTGGATCTCTATCTTGGCTAACTTAGAAGATTATATTTCCCACAGAGTATATATGACAATGATCTAAATGAGTTAGTGTGGAAAGTGTGTGGCATTATGTGGAATATATGTGAGACTTAAAAGGAAAAATACGATTGATATTGATGTTAAGGTGTGAAGTGTGTTGGTATTAAGTCACCAAAAGTAGTATGGTATTGCAGATTGTATATCAGTGGTGGACTCTCTTTTTCTCTCTTCTTTCTTCAACAGTGAGCCTTTTCTTGGTAGTGAACCCTCCTTTTCTTTGGTTTTTCCCTTCTTGATTTTTCCATGTCATATCTAGTGTTCATTGTGTGATTTGTTGTATGTTTATATTTTCATGTTATATCTGCATTTAATTAATTCTGATGATTAATCCAGATGTGTAAAAGAATAGAAGAAATTAATTTAAGTTGTCAACTGATTCACCCCCGCTCTCAATTGCCGAAATATTCAACACATGTTTTCTTATCATGATTTTTTTAGGAAAATGCATATATAGAGCACATCAAAGATTTTGTAGATCCCAATCCTTGATATGCTAATGGAAAACCTAATACTTGTACCTCTCCTAGGGTATCTAATGGGAATGAAGAAACAACTAATACTCCTATCAATGATCTCTCTAATGGAGAGCAAGCATTGAAGAGAAAAATGGTCCAATCTTCTTCTCATACACATACCCATGGCCCAATCATTTTCTCATAATCTCTTGAAGAGAAACATGTCCAGGGATAACTTTAAGAAAGTACCCCATGGGAAAAAGTGTAAAACTCTGGTGAATCAGGCGTTATTTTGGGGGAGAAATTTTCATATTGATGGTGATTTTTTTTTTCAAATTAGGAAAAAAAATTAATTTGTATTGGCGATTTTTTTCTAGGGTAGGAAAATTCCATAAAGGTTTGGCGAATAATACCTTGTTCTGTGGGGAAAATATATATTGTAGCAGGCAAATGTTTTTTGTTTAAAGGAACAAATATATAAGTGTATGGGTGAAAATTTTTACTCAAAAGGAAAAATTATTTAAGTGTATTGGCGATTTTTATCGACTGTTTGAAAATTATTTAATTTGTTTGGCTAAAATTTTGTTATTTATGAAAATATATATATTTTATTAGCGATTTCATGAATTCATTGCCATTAATAGACAAGACACATCACATCACATCACCTCACATCACATCACATCACATCACATTGAGTCTGGACTCTGCACGATGTATCGATAAGCGCAACCTCATTGAAACATCACACGTACCTAAAATCCATCAATGATTTTAAACCGTTCGATGATCATAGATCAATGGCTGAAGTTTTATTTTGACCCAAATTTCTGAAGAGAACGTAGTTCTCTAGAAAGTGCTCGGAATGGAATTGGATTCAATAGACATGTATCAAATGTCATAGTCGATAATGTTGGTCATTTAATATATGTCTTGTCACTAACTACAATCCACTGTGCCCCCATGACTTTCAATATGGTATTTGGTACTGGTTTATAGTTGTTTCCAATTTTGCACGCTAGTGCAATTATGGGAAAGATTTACAGAGATATACGAAAGATTTAAAAAATTAAAGCAATTAATACAATTAGAGAAGGAATTATTACAATCAAGAGATTCAGTTATTTATAGACGATCTCTACTTCTTTCATCTTCTATTAGCCTTTGGTAGATAAATCATCAGAGCTCACGGTAGTTAAATTCTGCCTCTGGTTTATGTCTATAGGCTCAGGCTGTATAATTTGGTATTTTGATTTCTCAAGATGGACACTCCTATTTGTTTGAGAAGCATTTATGCGGAGGACCAGAGGGCCTTTTTGGGCTCCATTAAAGACCCAACCCTCCAATTAGTCTATAAGGAGGTTGCGATGTTCACTAATGAGGCTGTGAGGATGGTGCTAGGTAGAGAGTTTCTGCGAAATGAAAATAGATACCGTGTTAACACAAAAGTTACGTCTCGGTTCTTGGCGTCTCTTTTGGACCTCGGAGGAGACAAGGTGGATATGTTGTTGCTATTAAGGAAGGTGTTTAAAGAAGGCTTCCTTGGAGATGATGTTATTGTTGTTGTCTTTGCAGAAGTAGGGGTGGGGATCCCTTGGGCTAATGAATTAACCAAGCTTCTCCTCCCTGACCAAACAGTGGCTAGGCCACCGTTTCTTTTGAACTTGAATGTGGAGCATTTGACGTGTCATAAGAAATGGGCACGAATTGGTATGGAATTTTTTCGAAAATGGTTTCTCTTGGATGACTTTCCAGACTAGAGTTGGCTTGAAGAATTCTCACAACTTATAATGTCTGAAGAATTCTACATAGAGGGAGGGCAAGATTCTTAGGGTAAACCATGAATGTGTCCACTGGTTGTGCCCTAGCCTCGACCCCCTAGTAGTTTTGTTTTTTTGGCTATTTCCTCGTAACCTCACTCATTTTGGCTTTAAATGTTTTGAGGGACTCTGACATGTAAAAATTGTAAATTTGCGAAACATATATATTAATGATAATTTTGCAAATTCAAGTTCATTTCAGTTTGACTCTTATGGATATAAAAATGCTTTCTATTTCATTTTATTATTTGTTGCTTCCATCATGCCATTGCATGATACTTAGCATAATCATTATGTTTTGAAATAGCTTAAATAGTTATTAATTTGTTTGGATATAAGATTGAATTTTCACCATAAAAAATAGAAGGTCTATTCTAATTTCTTCTCTAAAGTTAAAGAACAAACTCAGTGTCACTTCTAAGACGACCTTTTCTAAAATATATTTGAAGTGCTTGACAAAGAAGTATTTGAAAAAACACAATGTCAGGGATTGGATGCAAGTGATAGCATCCAATAAGGATCGCAATGTCTATGAGCTACAATTTTTTTTGTTGTCTATGAGCTACGTTATTTCAATATTTTGTTAAACAATAGAGATTAATTTAATACTATGATGTTTTTTAGGTAATGTTTCTTCATCTATATTTAATATGTAAAATAAAATCCAGTTCGTTCCATTAATTATTTGTACATTGATTATCATTAATTATAATATAAAAAAATGTTTATCTCGCAAAAAACAAGTGAATTAAAAGTCCAACTTACTTGTAATTTTTTCTGCATAATATCAATATAAAAAAAAAGTCCAATTAACTAGGTACATGTACATTGAGCATCGAAAAATACGTGTCATTGAACACCGACACAAAATAAAGGCTATGGACCATGGGTGTAATGCCCCGCCAGGAAACCTGAAGGGATAAAGCTAAAACACAAGAATAGAGTGCAAATATTTTAAAAAAATAAATAAACACAACACAATGATATAATGAGATATCATAAGTTCAGAAAACACAATGGAAGACTTCAATAGCACCTAAAGAGTTTCCCAACGTGATTACTTATTTCAACATTTAACTCAACTCACACTAAATAATCCAATTAAGATGATTAACTTAATGACAAGATATTACTATAAACAAGGATTAATTCTTTCGGAAGATAAAATTATAGATAACATGATGAGTTCATCCATTAAGGTTAAAAATATAGATAACATGATTAAGTTCACGCAATAAAATTTAACCATACATTTCAACCAAACTTCCATTAAAACATAAGTCATGCATCTAATTTCATTACATACTTTAATTTCATAATAAACTAACGAATATTTCCAAGCATACTTAAATTGCATTATCAACAACTAAATACATTCCATTATTCAAATCTACATTCTTTCATGATCCAAATTACTGCATTTAATAAGATGACTACATACATGCATTTAATATCAACTTCATCTAATCCACATAAAACATTCTAAATTAAAGAGAAAACAAAAGAACATAAACACTACATAACACTGAAATGATATCGGAGTTCACCCCTAGTAGGCTACATCTCCGGGTCTTCTCAACTGCAAGACCCCTCTGATAATTAAAAGGGTGAAGAATACATAATGTTCACATCATTTACATCCTGCCATCAAGGTGTACATAAAACAATAATACATACGACCACATCGGTCCAATAAATACATGAATGATCCCTGAATAGGAAAGGATCCAACCGAACATGATAAGAAGCAAATACAAATATCAACTGGAGCATCCACGAAACTAAGTCTTCGCAACCCATCATAAACAACCCATGGCCTAACATTAATATCAAGTTCTCACAAGGGCATAAACAACAAGACAACTCCACAACAATGCTCCTATCAAGACAACACAACCAACACACTAGCGAACATAAGGGGCAAGTGTCATCACATAGCTTGGTATGGCTACCATGGCAAGTCTCCATAGGTTTCAGCCCCATCTACTGGGTTACCTTGGCAACCTATTCCGAATCTCCGACCCATCCATGTCTTATGTGGACCCAACACAACCTTTCGCAAAGACAAGGTTGATGGTTTGCCATTTCAGGCCTTCTCACAACATGTCGAGTCTATGCTAGCACTCATCTCATGTGTGAGGTACAACTATCTAACTTAGTATTTTCATTAACTAACTCTCTAAGGTTATCACTTATTTAGACACACTTTTGATGGGCTACCCAACAACCACTTTGGGCATGGCCCCCAATCGAAAGCCACTTTCCCATATGACACTAGACCATAATCATACAGACTCCTAACCAAGGAATACACTAGGACAAGATTGCGAAGTTCAATACTATAGGAATACCCACTTGGTCAAACCAGACTTCATACGAGGTGCACTGACTGACGGTACTCTAACTAGAGACCTGACAAGCTATGATCAACCACGAATCAACATATTAATGCTCGCATATAGGACATGCCCGGATATAACACCATCACAAGAAAACAGTCAAAAATCAAGATCAAGGACATAAGAAGTAACCCAAATCAACATATGACAATATCCAACAATCACAATCAAGGACTTGCCATTTCTTAAGCAAATGCGAATACAACGAATTAAACATGCATAGGCATGGATCAAAAAAGACACTTTTTTCCATATTGGTTAAACATTTAAATCAATCCAGTTTTCTAATAGATCTAAATTAGATTGCAATTTTGTCTACCTTGTCTAGGTACATGTCGTTCATGGTTTACTAACTCACTAAAGTTCGATATCATCATACAATAATTTAAATACTTCATCGTTAGTTTCCAAACCAAAATCACATGATAATAATTATAATGTATGCAACATACACAATGATATAAAATCAAATATTCATTAGTCATCTAAAAATATGATATTCATTTATCAAAATAAAATATCTTTCTCATACTTGCTCGAAGATAATAATCTAATCTCTTCTCTTGCGACACAATTACCTACTTTCCAAAAATGGGAATATACATTAAAAGGAAATAAATGTCGATGATCATTTACCAATTAAAATGATACTTCCTTGCATACATATAAAATAAAATACAAATTAAATATTAATTTATATATATATATATATATATATATATATATATATACATATATATATATATACATACCATTAATAAAATATATACAAATTAATAATTAATAATTAATAATAACATTACAAATTAAATATTACTTAATATATATATATATATATATATCCGAAATTAATAAAATATATACTAAATAATAATTAATAATAAAAGAAACTATTTAAAAACTTTTAATAAAATATATTAAAAACTTTTTCAATAAATCAAATATAAAAAGCGACGTGTATATATATATATATATATTAAAATAACTAACTAAAAAAAAAGGGCAAAGGGCAACATGCGGGCCCACCTCCCATTCACGGGAGTGGGGAGGGGTTGTGTCCTAGCCGCGGAGGCTGCGGCCACCATGGTGGATGCAGGCCTGCGACATCCACACAGTGGACGCGGGGTCCTTGTGGCCACCACGGGGTTGCAGGACTTTGCGGCCACAGTGGGGTCACAAGTCTCTGTGGCCACACTGTGGTCGCAGACCTCCCAGGCTGCGAACCTGTGGAGAGGAGGGGGGCGCGAGTTGAGCCTCGGCTCCTCCGCCCTCCAAACCTAAAACACCCAATTAAAAAAAAAATAAAATTTCGTTTTAAATTTTATTTTTTTAAATTTTTTTAATACAAACTTAAAAACAAAGAAAACCCCAGTTTCCATTTAATTCACAGTCTCATACAGAGACTAAAATATTTTCTAGAATACCCAAAGTATTCAAAATACACAATTTTAGTTGAATAACTTTCAGATAGGCAAATTTTCTCAACCATAAAACTATATTTGGAAAACTAAGATGGATTTACACCCATTTAACCAATGTTGCCCCAAAACAAACCAATTTTCCCAAAACTAAAACTTAAATCTAAGAACATTTATGGAGTTTAACAAAGATTATTGAGAACAACGAAAATTTTAATCTGAAAATTATCACAAACACAACCAGAAACCTTCAAGATCCATAAAATCTCTATTTAGCAAATAAACCAAAGAGGTAAACCAGAAACCTACCTTATTCAACAATCCTAGAGAGATTGAAGGAGAGCCCAACCTGCAAGCTCCAAAAATCCTTCTTCCCCCAACATGCCCAAAAATTTCTCCATCCCAAAAATATTTTTTTTTCAAAATACTCTCCAAAATAATCCTCCCAAATTATTTTTCAACCCTAGGTTAAATGGGGAAAAGTTTGACCAAAATTTATTTTTTGATTTATAATATTTTCCTTTAAATAAACCCAAAAATCATTCTTTTCAACAAATCAAATATACTAAACTTGCTTTCTAATAAAAATTGATTTTCTTAAATAATTGAAATTAGCCTTTCTATTTCCAAAATGCCAAAGAGGTTAAATTATTTCTATTTCGAATAAATTTAATCTTTCCTTTCAAAAAGCATAAACTGAATGAATTCATCATTAAAATTAACCATTTAATCGAACTTGCAATAAACAGGAATTGAGCGATTCTAATTAATGATTAATTGCACAAGAAGGGGTCCTATTTAATTTAGTCCCTTAATTAAAATGCGTAAACACACATTAAAATCAAATTAAAAACCAAGGATTAAATACTCAAATTTACCACACGCAAAGCACACAACCCAAGAAAGCTAACCAGATAAACGACCTGCATACCCAACCAAAAGGGGAAACTGACTGATGACTGACGACGCTCACTTGAGAATGACTAGGGTAAAATGAGGGTCTTACGACCACCTAATCCAATTTCTAAGGGCCAAAAAGGTACACTCGAACCTGCGAATCCAGGTGGAGATGAACCTCGTACCTATGCGGTACTGTACTTGCAATCTCCTGCAATCATGAATCACACATGCATACATCTATATATATAAAATGAAAGTGTTAGCCCAAGATTAATAACACGAATAAGGAGAACAATTAAAATTACATAAGAATCGATGCGAAATCACATTAACAGGTACGCACAATAATCATAACATCTGACTATAACATTATAACATGGTAAACTAACCAAGATCAAACCGAGATTAGAATTTGATTAGGGCAGGGGTACTACAATGGAATGATGAAGTGTTAGGCGACGTGGCGTTTGGGTGGCAAAAATCCTATGTTTAATGGGACCCACGAGAACAGACAATGGATATGTAGTGATATTGCCTTATGGTACGCACATCACTGGAAGTGAATGGTTAACATTTAGCCTTTAAGTGGCTTTAATGTCGGCTTGTGCAGACGAATTATGCGATTGAACTAGTACATGTAGAGGAATGATGGTAGATTTTGTGATTAATACCGTTGCCCGCTGCCGTTGGATGTCAGAAATTAGAATTGAGTGAGAGGTGTTTAAAGATTGGGTGGATTGAAAGTCTTGGTATCATATTGTCTGCACCTGCAGTATTGTCTTGGGTTTCTTAAGCAACATGGAAGCCAATTTCTCCTTCCATACTGATAAGAAATTAGTCCCATTTCTCAGACGATTTACGGACAATAGGCTGAAAGGTTTGTTCTTGTTTAAGGATGAGCATTTGTATGAGAGTGTGAAAATATTGTTGGGAGAGAAAATTATCCATATAGGTCATCGCTACAGGACAAACACAGAGGCATATTCATTGATTTTCGCTTGGGGTTTCCAATTTGAGGACGAGGTGGAAAAGGTAAAAAATGCCCTGAGAGTTGTAATTGATTCAAACTACCTGTTAAATCTAGATAGTGTGTGTTCTCGTGTGGTCCCAAAGGTGGGCATTGAACCTGAGGTAGGGGTGGCTGGTTTGGTGGCGCCACTACCACTCATTCGATGGGTTGATGATGATTTGAAGGAAAGATGCAGAGCTCTTGCTTGGCATAGGTGGAAGGCCTTCAAAATGTTCACAAGGTTGATGCAGTGTGATGAGGTTTTAACAGTCCTTCATGAAGTGGCACGTGCAGCGGTGGGTAGAGAGTTGCGACCGAGACCCAAGTTTACCCAAGCAATGAAGTCTCTCTCAGAATTCTATGATGACCCGAAGTACATTCCATTTCTGGGTTAATCTTGCTATGGCCGGTGGTGTTTGATATTGTTTGTTTGTATATTTTTGTTCCATGTCCATTTGCTCCCCAACTTTGTATGTATGAAGGGATGTTTGCTACAAATTTTGGTACGCCGAATTTGAATTCTGAGGTTTTTTCATGTTATAGGGTTTTATTTTTTGTTGGGAATGATGGTTTTGGCCCTTGGGGGTGTTTTTTGTGGTGGCAAAACTCTGGTGGTTTTACTATACCACCTATACTTGCATATTTGTAATATTTTATTTTCAAGTAATACAATACAAAAAATATCGATAAAAAAAATGAAATATAATGCAAGTTTTGAAATTACATATTTAACTCATATTCAAATCCTATTGATAATGGGATGGACGATAATTGATAATGGATAATGGGACCCACAATAACTAACAAAGGATACTATCATCTGTTGGATGAGAATAGATCAACGATGTGAGGTGTATTTCGGGCTGAATGTGGGAATGATAAACATTTTTTGCAAAATTCTAATGGAAGTCTTCCATAAATGATAAACATTTAATTAAGTATAGTTAAATTTTAAATTTGTAATTGTATACTTAATTAACTGTAATAAGCTCTATTTCGGGCATAAGTTGTACAGGATTAAAAACAAAACCATTCCCGAAAAGTGACCATGTCTGTTGAAATGGCCGAAAAATGGCAAAAGTCTTGGGACCCACGACAACTAACAACATATACCATCGTTCGTTGAATGAGCACAGATCAATGACTTAGGGTGGTTTCGACTCGAATGTGGGAAGTAAACACATTTGTGAGAACTTTGCCTGGAATTGAATGTTTTACATTTAATTAACTATAATTAAGTCTAAAAAATCTCTATTTTAGGTGAAAGTTGAAAAAGATTAAAAAGACTTAAAAAACAGTCCGAAAAAGTGACTCGAGTTTGGCAATGTGGCCAAAAAATGGCAAAAGTCCTGGGACCCATGACAACTGACACCAGATACCATCATCCGTTGGATGAGCACAAATCAATGACTTAGGGTGGATTTCGGCCCGAATGTGGGAAGTAAACACATTTTTGAGAACTTGACCCGAAATTGAATAATTTACATTTAATTAACTATAATTAAGCTCTATTTTGGGCAGAAGTTGAAAAGGATTAAAAATACTTCAAAAACAGTCCGAAAAAGTGACTCGAGTCTGGTGATGTGTCCACTGTCCTTAAAATTTAGACTGAAGAAATGAATGTTTTTTCCTTCGGCGGCGAATAGATATTAATAATAATTTATAAAATTACAACAGGATTCTAGAAATTTTGCCCTTTAGGTATTACTTTTGAACTTTTCAGTGTTTTCAAAATAAGTGACTCATTATCGTATTTCATTTCATGGACAAACCAATAAATCTAGGGAGATTCAGAAATGGTCACTAGATTGAGGAATGCAACAGAGTCTGTCTGTGCTAATCTAGTAAAATAGAAATTTTGGGTAAAATCTAGAACACCTACATCCCGCATTTTTTATTTTTTATAATCTCGTGGTTCAATTTGAGGGTTAGCATTTTCAGGCTTGTATCTAGCATTATTTTGAATTATTAACAGTAATAATGATGGGGAAACTGGAAAGCAGTAGTTCAACAAAAAGCCAAGTGAATAAAAAAAATATACCTAATTGAACTGGTTAAAACACAAGGTTTCACTGATGAATACCATGATATTTATGAACCTGCTATCCATAGTAAAAAGTGTATCATAGAAATTAGATATGCATTGTCTAATAAGGCGGGAGATCCAAACAGGGCAAAATTTACTGTTTTCAACACAATGTTAAAACAAAGAACAAATAAAATTGCATCGTGGGATGTTAGATTGGGAAGCATGGTGTTACTCGAAGTATTCCCTTGCCCTGAATTTCTCATGGTCTGCGCCAAAAATTATGATGAAGATAAAAAACAATTGTCAATAAATATACAAAAGAGGAAATTCTATCCATAACCGAGGGAGAATTTGCTCGTTTGTTGAACCTAGGGTTTGAAGCACAAAACTCAAATGTCCACATTGACATAGGAAAACTGGTAGAGAAATATGAGAGTCTCAATCCACGTCCTAGAGATTTATTTATTAGAGCTCTAATAATGCGTGGTACTCCGTTGGATCGGAATCATAAGCCTCCTTATGATTATAACATTTTGTTACATGGGTTCAGGATACTATTTCCTTGCTGACATTTGGCATGGGATTGGAAAATGATAGGGAAGTGGGTGCTAGCCTTCTTGAAATCATTTTTGATATCCATTGTGTAAGTCAACCAATAAGAAATAATTTTGTTGAGCATGTTGTTCAATCTATGCAAAAACAATTACTAATGATAAAAAAGGTTCATGTAAGACATTTAGGTTCTCATCCTACTTGTTCTATCTTCTTCTATCCAAGTATCATGCAATATTCGAGACCAAAAATCTTCGCATTGTGAACTATAAGATTGATGAGAAGACTCGGAACAAAACAAAGTGTCCAATATATGAATGGACACCTAAGATAAGGATGCATGATAACAAAAAGAACTACAACCATTTTGTAGACTTCTTTTTGGAACCAATGTATAATGAAATTACAAGCACTCCAATGCCTAGATTGCATGTGTCTTGTAGAGATTGCATTCAACTCGAAAGTCAAATACAATTGGCTGACTGGTTCTTCATGGAAGAATACACCATGTTAAGGTTCTACGGATCAATAGTAAAACCCTACATACTTCCAATACATGTGACAAAGATGGTATTTGCATTGGAATATGTACGACAATTGGAGAGCAGAGATAGGCACTTTCATGATCAACAAAAGAAGAGCATATTTCCTTCATTGCCTTTCTCATGTGGATAGTTCACATTTGAGAGAAAAGCATTCAATGTGGCACATGATTTTTTGACATTTTTTAGCTTTGGTGATGAGGGTCTCTAGCAGTATGATCCAATCGGTGTAGTTCAAGGAAGGCTTAAGAAAAATGGGAACTCTTCAGCGTTATGTCAACATGAAAGTAAACCATTGCTAGAAAAGCTTAGAAACATGGACTCCTGGGATGAGGTAAAAAAAGAGATGGAGAAAATTGCCATTGGCAATAACATTTCAACAAAAGAATTGCCATCACAAATTATGACATTGCACACATAGAGGACAATAGAGCAGGGGATCTGAATAGGAGGTCCTACAATTTCTACCAAAAATCTGCTAATCCATCTAACAAATCTATTACCAAAAAAATTCTCCAAGAATGTAAAGAGAGATTTTGGACTCAAACAAAAATAAATAATTTTTGGACTATGAGGAAGAATCTCGGTGAACCAAAGACCAGTGCAAAATTTGAGTCCATCGACGAGGATGAAGAGTTTAGAAAATTGTGGAATATGGAGCATCCCACAACAACATATGACAAGAGTGATGATGAAAATGGGTATGAGGTTGAGGCCACTCCAACAACTACTACAATCCCTACAAAATTTGGTGGAGTCAATGAGTCCATGAAAGAAAAATATAGCAAAGGGGAAAACATTGTGGAAAAAATGGGTTTTGAAGGTGGTGGTCTAGGTCCCAAAGGAGAAGGCATTTGGTTTCCACTTGAGGTACAACTTCCATCAGATTCAAAATCAAAAGCTCTTGTTAAACCAGTCATTGGACTTGATTCATTAGATTCATAATGGAAAGGTACTACTCATTACACTCCAGCTCCACCTGCATTTGTTAGAGGTTCAAATCCAGAACCACCACCACACCATGGTATTCCTATTAGTGGTGAATCAAGTGCCACTGCCACTGGTGGAGAATTTGGGGATACTATCCCTATTAGTGTTCAGTCAAGTGCCACTACGATTGGTGGGGTTGGTATGGGACTACTACTGATACTAGTTGTCTTGGTGTTGGACAAGTGCAACAACAAAATATCTCTCGCAAGAGGCCACTAGTGGTAGATACTCATACTATTCATAATCCTATATCAAGTGCCACTATCACTACAAAACTATCATTTGCAGCTTCAGAACAGACCCCTCAAAAGACTATAAAATCTACACATGCAAGTGACAGTGGGACATGATCAAGAATGGTTGTTGGTACTCCTCATAATGCATTAGTTAAAACCACATGCATAGGTGGAACTGGAGCCTCTGCTATTTCACCTTTCAAACATTCAATTGCTTCAGCAAGCCCAAATTTTCAATTTCGTGATTACTATGAAAAATTTAAACACACAACAAATGCAAATAAAGAAAAAAAGAGAGAATTGCAGAGGGTTGCCCTGACTGAAGTTTTAGAGGAACAACCTGCAAGGAACAGGGTATTTCCAACATATGACCCACACAAAGATATGATGGAGTTCATGGTTGTTATGCCCCCAAATAAAGATAAAAATCCACCACACAGCCAGATAGATCCCTCTGAATTTCAAGTTAGCACCCTCCAAATGGATTTTTCCAAAGTACAAAATGTGGACAAAATTAGTGTGTCAACAAAGACTAACGAACTGGTCTACACTTTAGTGCTAAAGGTGGAGAGATAAAAAAATAAGCTGGAGAAACAAATAGAAAAGTTACAGGTAGACCTGGCAAATGAAAAATCAAAGAGGAAAGCAACATATAACAATTGCAATGATTTACATAAAAGGATAAAAAATTCGGGCTCTACAGTAGAAATTGCAGAGCAGGAAAAGATGGAGGCATAATTGAAGGAACTGAGGGAAAAATTGGCTAAAAGTAGTGAAAAATTTGATGATGAAAGAGCCAGTTTACAAAAATTATACAAAAGTTATGAGTTTGCTGCTGCCGAAAAAAAAAAAATACAGAACCTATTGGATCATGAGAAGGAAAAAGCAAAAAAAATTGGAAGAAGAAGTAGACGAAGAAAGAAAAAAATGTGCACAAATGAAAGAAGAGCCGCACAATGCAAATGATAAAATTAAAACTTCGGAGGATAGATTGAAAGATAATATAAAAAATACAATGAAGTATATACAATAAAACATTTAGGGGCAAATAATACATAAGAGTGACAAGTTGTGTGAATGGTTTGAATTGAATGAAAGTCTGAGATTAATTTATTGCAAAATCAAAGGGCACATTGAGAAGAGCATACATGTTTATTCAAAAGAGGATATGGTAAAACAGATTTTTCAAGTAGTCTATAGTACCAGTGACAACTATTTGGCATCCAAGGGAATTAACAACCGCATTGATGCCACAATTAAGACATCATCTATCCTTCAAAAATGCTAGAAACTAAGGGATGCATCATAAGTTATGGATAAAGGTGGCAAAAAGATATTGAAGCAGCAAGAAAAGACAACTACTTTGATTAAACTTGGTTTGTCAAAGTCCGTTGACCCATCAAATAAATTCATTGGAAAAGAAGCTTACAAAAAAAGTATGGAGGAAAAAATGAAGTCTGATTTAGACTTGTTTCCTAAGGACACAACTCCCCAAAGTTTTCTGGAATTCATCAAACTATTTACAACTTTGAATGTGGTATTGGGTGAAATAGTGATGTCAAGCCACTCTTCTAAATATGGATTGTTGACGAAGTTGCAGTTGACTTTCCATAGTTTAAATAATATTGACCTTTCATCAAACGAAGAGTGGAGCACCCTACAAAAACTGGCACATAAATGTCAAGAATCATGGTATGTATTGCACATTTTTCTGCTTTACTCTCAATTTCAAGGTTTTATGTTTTTTCTATTTGGAATTTGGTATCGCTTGAAATAACTCTATTTTATGAATAGGAAAAAACCAGCACTCGCTATTGCTAATCCAGCCTATGATGCATAGTGCAAACCTTCGGCCTGTAAATTTGTATTCTCAAATTCTCCCAAGTTTTAACATTTCTGCATTTCTAGATTTTGGGCACTGCTATTATCTATATTTAATTTGTCATGTCTTGAATTAATATTTAATTTTGAACTCTATTTTTTGAACAAGAGACATGTAGCAGTTGTTAAATTGCTAAATTGCTAATCTGACCTATGATGACCATGTAAATTTGTGTTGTGTTTGTGATATTGATGGCAGTCGGGATGATATATTCATTGTTCAGTGCCTTAGTAATTGATTTTGATGTTGAGTCTACATGTTGCAAATCGACCTGAAGTTGTTGTTGCTCCCTTGTTTCTATAAAAGGGAATTCAGGGTCATTTACAAAGGGTTTTGAAATTTTGTAATGACTTTTGCATGGAGAATCACACAGGGTGGTGTATTGAATGAATTGTATCATATGGCTATATTTTGAAAGAATTAATGAAAATCTAAGTTCTCAACATGTATAAATAAACACATTATGGTATTTTATTATGCTATTTTAAAATCTGGAAATAGAAAGTTAAAAAATACAATTACAAATCAATATAAAATTCTAATTACAAAAAGTTGATAGACTCATAAAATATCATCAAGTTATCAACCATAATAATATGCTTTTGTAATATGAATGATGAGATACAGTAATAAGATTAATAAATACCAGTCTCTTACAGTTGCCATTCCTCAACAAATTCAGAGCTTTCTTGATTCTTGTTTGTGTTTTCTTCACTTTGAGTCTGCATACCTTCGTTGAACTGTATTTCAATGCTACCAGTAGGTCCAGTACATGAGTCAATAGTCCCACTGGCACATTGGTTTGAAGTGTTTCCCAAACCTCTTCTTTCACATTTGGACCTCCATATTTTCAGTGCCCTATCGTAAGGAAAAGTGTGGACATCATACCTAGATGTATAGAGCCTCAAGCAATTTTCCAAAATTTTGTCTAGTTTGTTTCTTAGCTTTGATTTTAGGAACCCCAAAGCATTGAAAACTCTCTCATCTTCCATAGAACCCAATATAATGGTAAGACATAAACCAACAAGCTTGAAATATCCCGGTAGTGAAGCACGCAATAATAAGTTCTCACCTAGATTTTTCCAAAGCCTTGTTACTGATCCCACTTCATGGGGGTTCTCCATTCTACCATATTGTTCTGTCATAGTGTATGCAAAATGAGATGATTGATCTCTTAGATGATTTTTTTCTAATATTCCATTTATAATTACTCCATTAAATTCTTTGGATATGCAAAATTGTTTTATCAAAGTCAGTAGCTTACTTCAAAAATTAGTTGCATTGTTGAGGCTCCAATATATAGCAAAAAAAATAGACTTGGCTTCAAGTTGGTTGTCAGAAGGGAATCTACTTCTAATCTATGAGGAAAGATCATAGCCAATTTTCTTCACAGAAGTAGTTACAGACTCAACAATCTTGTCGAAATCTTCCCTTGTAACTCTTGCTAGTTGCTCCTTGGGGCACTTTCCTGGTTCCTTGGGGTCAACCGTGGCATAGAAGTGCATTGGTATCTCAACTCCCTGTACATTGACACATACCTCCCCGTTTGCACCGATTTGTAAGAAGTTATCATGATTGTTCAAATCTGTGAGTGTCCGCCACTTAACAAATTTTTCATCAGATAGTGTTGGTTGATTTCGATAGAGATTATCGAGGGCCATGCATTTCAACTTACACAGCATAGCTTATTCTGCAATATACATAGTTCTTTTTTGGGAAACCTTCATCATATTCCTCATTTCCTCTAGCATGGGAAGAAGAGTTGCTAAAGTTAAGAGTGTCTCTAGATTACTTAACCTCCAAAGAAGGTCAGGAAATTTCGGTTGCTCTGATTTGTCACAAGTTGTGTGAAATAGTCCAATCAAGGATTGATATTTTGAAAAAACTTGATGTGCTGGACCATCCAAAGAGATCCATCTGGTATCATTATCCTTGAGAAGCTTGTTCCCATCAATTATTCCATCGACAAAGTGTTAAAATTCCATAAATCACTTGGGACTTCGACAAAAGTGTCAGTAGAGCTCTCTGATTGAAATTTCATTTTTTTTTACTGAAGCAAACTTGCTCACAATTCCAAAAGCTAGATTCATTCTATGAGCCATGCAGTGAATTGCAGTAATGTAGGGTGCAAAAGAAGTTTCCATCTTTTTACAAAGACCGTTCCTGTGACCTTGCATTACTGAAGCTCCATCTGCTCCAACACACACCAATTTTTTTGCAATCGTCATGTCATCCATACCTTCATATTCAATTAAAGATCTCTTTACTAGTTGAAATAAATTATCCGTTGTTGCACTATCCTTCATTTTAGCAACAGATAGTAGGTGAGGTTGGCGGGCATGATTCTATACAATATAAACATGCATGCATACCCACGAAGTATTACCTACTGCCGTAACTTCGTCTAAAGAAAATGCAATAAATTTTGAATCTCTTATTTTTTCCTTTACATATTCTTTTTCAACCTCAGCAAGACAACTTGCCCATTCCCATCCACTATTTAGTGACCAGTGACTATTAGGATAGTTAGGAACTTTTAAAAAGTGTAATAAACCACTAATTGATGGGAAATCTATCATAGCACGCCCTCTGCTCAAAATATAAAAAACAACACTTAACTGAACAACTTTTCCCAGTTGTTTTATTTGCATTGCTTTTCCAAAACTAGCTTCAATATAACCTTTAACTTCAGAAGGCTTCGTCTGTATTTTCTCATGAAATTAATAATCTTCAACATTCCTCACATGCTTAGATTCCTCCTTTGTTTTCCATCTTATCACTGATTTTTCAACTCTGTCTATCATTTGTTTTTCATAAACTTTACCCATATGCTTTTCTATGGTGTCAAATTTTAGCTGCATCCTAATTTCCTTATTATGTTTCCAACTGCAAATCTTATACCTGCATTCTATTGGAGGCTTGCCTTTAATTGGATTCTCCACTGGTTCAATTAATGGATACTTTGATGCCCAATTAATTTGAAAATTCCTCACTGACATATCCCACTCCCGATCTTTTTTTGATTTTGTTTGATCCTTTTTTTATTTGTCTTTTCTTTTCCCCTTCCGCACATTATCATCTATGGCATTATCACCCAAGTCGATTATATCATTCCGACTAACTTGGGTATCTACCAGATAATCTTCTTCAAGATCATCCTGATTTGAGATATCAGGTTCACCACTGTCTTCAACATGTGGTGTAGGTTGTGAATTTTGTACTTGTACTTGTGATGATGTACCTTCCTGATTTTCACCACAATCTTTTCCAAAGCCAAAGCATGAAGACAATGTTTTGTGTTTTGTTGGCCTCTCATGGCCTTTCCCACATTCAGGTTTCCTACCCTTCTTGTTCGACATCTCCAACAAAATAAAGGCTGCAAAAAAAATACCAATTTGTTGAAGAAGTAATAATAGACTATAAAGTATAATATATGTTTCATTGGCCCTACGACCTACAATCTAGATGTCCGAGGTATGAATCTCCTGGTTGACCACTTGGCATTGGCGGGCTCCCATTGGATAAGAATGAACTCAATAGTGCAAATGGATATAGATAAATTCTAATTAATATTATAACACTTCAAAAATATGATCTCTCACCTTTAGGTCACTAGCAGTCATCAATGCAGTCAACAACAATGATTTTCCTTGGTCTGAAACTTCGCTATTGATCCGAATTCAGAGTCTAGAACCCACCAAATTGTGTAGAGATAGATATGATATTTGAATGTATTTATACCAATCCTTATATGGATAATTCCGCGGGAGTTTTCTATGGTATACAAATATTTGGTGAATCCCACTTAACTATAACACAACTTATGTAATTTTTGAGGCGATTATGGATCGTCCAAATAATTGGTAAATATAATAGAGTTGGCAAAAATTGGGGTGAATGGAGACACGCATTGGAAAAATGTCAGGCGAATTGGGTCCTCCTGGCCAACAAATATTCATATGCCTATAGGCGAATTATGGTCATCTATTAAGGCAACCTCAGAGAGTGTAGGCGAAAAAATTAAATTTACCGTGTGTCCACTGTATATTATATTGGCGAAATCCTCGCATAGAAACAATTAATTACATAAAACATATTGCGACCGAGAAATGAATTTGACAGAAATTGATAATGTTTTGGCGACATGACCACCCCCAATCGGTACAAAATATTCGCCATTTCCCAGGTCGCCGACATGAAAAAATCACCATTGGCGAATATTCATCACTAAAGTAATATCTGAACATGGCCCAATCTAATGGAGAGCAAGCATTGAAGAGAAACATGGCCTAATAATTTTCTCATCATCTCTTGATCACTTTTCATCTCAATTTTCTTTCCTTCTTTGTCATCTCGAGGTTACTCTTGCATGGTCTACACACTCTCACAAAAGAAAAATATGGCTAACCAAAGGGCTGAACTTCACGATCTCAATCCTCATCAAAGAACTTCTCCAACCCAAATCCAAAATCCAAACATTAGAGATTGGTATGAGAAAATTCTCATGGAAGTTCAAGGATCACCCTATCAATCATGCCCATCCAACTCATGCATGCCTCAAAGTTATCCAACTTCCACCTATTCTTGTCTCCCACTCTAGCACACTTACCAAGTAAATCCCATAACCTCACACCCATCTACCATATCCCCATCCGGTTCACCTCAACACATTATACCCAATCCAAATCTATATCACATACCTTACCCTGTCTCTACCTTTGACAGGGAAAATCCATCATATTCCCCATCCAATATCTATACCTCCATATTCCCCCCCATCCACATCCCAATCCCCATCTTTTTACAACACCTCCATCATATCCACTTACCATCCAAATCCTTCACACCATAGTTCTCCTAGCCTTAATCCTAATCCCTCAATCCATAATCCTAATCTCCCATCTAATCCCAAATATTCACATAATCCTAATCCTCCAAAACCTGCATAATTTTATCCAAGAAATACTAGCAAAAGAGACTAAATCCCCACCTCAAAATAAAGTTTCCCAATATCCCTAAGTCCTCCATCCACCTCCATCCCCTCCAAATCAAGACAACCCTCAATTCCCTAAGCTTCATGATACCACCATCCCTCCATCTACCCAAGTTGAACAATCCATATCCTCTGACATCACACCATCTCCATAAACCCAAACATGTCAAGAGATTGTTCCAAATCATGCTAGCACAAATTCCTCTCCACCTCAAGATAAAAACATCCCTCCTTCTCATGATGTTGCTTCATCCCAAATTCAAAATCTACCCTCCACTCCATCCTCCGACCCCAATCCATCCCATGATCCTGTTACTCCTCATTCCCCTCGTAATCTCATTCCATCTCAAAATCCAAGTATCCCCTCCACCCCATTGCACGATCCCCTTCCACCTCATGATCCCCTTTCACCTTTCTATATGACCTCAAAAGGAGGATATTATGCTTCCATTGTAGAGAGCCTTGGAATCTCTCACATAAATGCAGAATGAAGGAAAAGGCTAAGTAGTTGGAGTATTTTTTGTTGTTGAAGAATTTGCATAAGAAAAATCAAATCATCAATCCAATTCAGAGAGTAGTGAAGAAGAAAATACATTTGAAGAAGAGTCCAAGGATGATAAGACCATTGCAAAACTTACTAGTGCCCAAAAGATAATCACTTTGAAAGTAAGAGGTATAATATAGAGGTAGCAAGTAGTTGCTTTGATAGATACAAGAACTACATATAATTTCATTAATAAAAGGTTTTTATCTAAGAGGGGATTACAAACTCAAGAACATGATGGATTTAGGGTGATGGTATCTAGTAGGCACACGCTTCCTTACACTTATAAGATTACCAATTTGAGGATTTCGTTGGATGATTATGAGTTGAATGGTGAATTCTATATGGTGTACATGAGGGGTAATAATATTATCCTTGATATGACTTGGATGTTGTCACTTGTAGAGTTATCTTTCAATTTGTAGAAGTTAGAAACAAGGTTTGAGCATCAAGGTAGGAAAGTGGTGCTTAGAGGAATTTCAGATGGAGGAACTAGAGTTGTATCACTCAAGAGGATGGAGTGGATGATTAGGCATGATCAGGTAGAGTGAGTAGTGATGTTTGTCATCACCCTAATGGTTCCTAAAATTCTAAATCAACAAAAGAGCAATTATCATCTAGATGTTCAAAAGTTTCTATCTAAGCATAACAAGGTGTTCAGGAGTATGCCTCATGGAGTTCCTCCTAAGAGAGGAATAAAACATGTCATTGAGCTAGAAAAGAGAACTCAACTAGTAATCACCACTTCTTGTTGACATATTAAGAGCCCCATAATGATTAAATAGAAAAGGCATTTAATGAGTTACTGGAGATGGGGCACACAAGACCCAACAAGAGCCCATTCAAATCAACAGTAGTTTTATTGAAGAAAAAAGATAGAACAATGTCGATGTGTATTGATTATAGGGCCACGAATAAAAAGATAATCAATTACATGTATCCAATTCATAGAATATATGAATTGATTGATGAGTTTCATGTGGCTCAATATTTTTCTAAGATAGATTTGAGGTCAGGGTATCACCAGATTTGAATGAGGAAAGAGGATATTGAGAAGACTACTTTTAGGTATGATTTTGGGAATTTTGATTTTTTGGTAATGCCCTTTGGATTGACAAATTCTCTACTCATTTTCCATAGTTGTATGAATAATGTGTTTAGGAAACAGTTGTGGAAATTTGTTTTGACATTTTTTGGCGACATCCTGATTTTTAGTAATACTTCGGAGGAGCACATGTAGCATCTTGAGGAGGTATTGAGTATCTTAGAGAGTGAGTCTATATATGCTAAGGACTCTAAGTGTAACTTTGGGATGACATAACTTCTCTATCCCGGTCACATCATCAGTGTAGGGGAGTAAGAGAAGACCTTAAGAAGATCAAGGCTATTTTTAATGGCCCACTCCTATGAATCTCACATAGCTTAAGGGATTCTTTAGTCTTTGCAGATTCTATAGGAGGTTTGTTAAAGGATTTTCATAGACTGCAACACCACTTACAAATTTGACTAGGAAAGGTGCCTTTGAATGTTTTGATCTAGCACATAAGTGTTTTAAGTATTTCAAGCAAGTAATGTCTACATATCTAGTCTTGGTAATACCTAATTTTCCTAAAACTTTTGAGTTGGAGTGTGATGCTATGAGAGGGCATGAGAGCAGTTTTGATGCAGGAGAAGCACCCCATTGCTTTTGAGAGTAGGAAGTTAAGAGGTGTGGAGAGGAGATACTTTGAATATTATAGAGAGGTATTAGCAATTATGCATGCCTTGGCCAAATTTAGACCATGTCTAGTTGGGGGAAAGTTCAACATCAAAACAAACCACAATAGCATCAAATACTTCATCAACCAAAAGGACTTAATGATAGGTAACATAAGTGGGTCAGTAAATTTTAGGCATATGATTTTGACATTGTATATGCCAAGGGAAAAAAAATAGTTGTTGTTGCACTTTCTAAAAGGCCTCACATATGTTGTTTGATAGATATTTCTACTATTTGGAGAGTTAATTGTAGTAGAGTACATCAAAAATTTATGGGTAGAAAGAGTTATAGAGGGCACACTTCATGATGAAAGGCACATAGTGGTTAATAAGTTGATCATATAGAGGGATATGATCTATTTGGTACCTTCTTCATAGCTTAAGGTGAAGATAATGAGGATTTTCCATGATGCACCTATGGTCAGTTATCCAAGTTTCTTTAAGGCTTATAGGTAGATCTGGGAAAGGTTTAATTAAAAATGGTTTATAAATGAAGCCCTTCAATATGTCAGGGAGTGCCTCACTTGCCAACAAAATAAGAATGAGAAGACTTGCCCATCTGGTTTACTTCAGTCTTTTCCCATTCCAAATTAGAAATGAGATTCTATATCCATGGACTTAATCACAGGGCTACTTAACGTGCAAGGTAAATATTGTATTTATGTGGAGGTTGATAGATTGACAAAATTTGCACTCTTTGCCATTCCATCTACTTATACCTGCTGGTGTAAATTATGTCTCATAATTACACTTTACTTAAGTTGACTTATCTTGTTGTTACATTCCACCTTGGGTGGGTGATCCACCTCTTATGGAATATTTTATTATTTCTCCTACCTACCCTACCTACCCTTGTTTCTCATTGATCCACATGTCATGATTGTGTGCTCTCATATCTATATGACCTTGCCTTTATAAGTAGGCTCATCTACATTGTATGTAATTATAATGATCTCGTAATGATCTTGTTGATAGTATTTGGACCTTGATTAGAATACAGTTTATTCTTATCAAATCTATTGTCTCTCTTTTGTGCTATTCAATGTGCTCTAGATCTTGGCTATATTTGACAAATTCTTACAATACCGTAGCATAGGTAGTGAATTTATTTTTTAGAGAGATATTCAAGTTGCATGGGTTTCCCAAGAATATTGTTAGTGACAAAGATATCAAGTTCTTGAGCATCTTTTGGTAGTATCTCTTTAGGATGAGTTGGATTAAGATCACTCCTAACACTAGTTACCACTCATAGACAGATGGGTAGACAGAGATAGTGAATAAATGAGTGGAAGAGTATCTTAGAAATTATGTTTCTAAAAAATAGAGAGCTTGGATTATATGGTTGCACCTTAGTGAGTATTGCTACAATACCATCTATCACATGTCCATCAGGGTGTCACCATTTATGGTCTTGTATGGTTATGAGACTCCTAATTTAATATATTTGTATATGAGAGACAACAAAGTGCCTAAGGAAAATGATTTACTATAGGAGAGCCAAGACATAATGAAATCCTTGAAAGAAAACTTGTAGTAGAGAAAAAATCAATAAAAGTTGTATGTTGATCAACACACAATTGAGCATAGTTTTGAGGTGGGGGACACAATATATTTGAGATTACATCCTTATAGATAGTCCTCCCTCAAAAGGAGTAGAGAAGAGAATATCACACTTAGTCACAATGTGATTCCCTCATTTGAGTTACCATCATTGGATGAGGAGCAGAAGCTAATTTTGTTTTTAGAGGCCATCATTGATACTAGAGAGCAAACTCTACAAAGGAGGAACATCCTAGAGTATTTGGTCAAATGGAGGAACTTGTTGATAAAAGATGCAACTTGGGAGAATGAGCATGTTCTTTAACAATTTAGACTTGAGATTTCTTAAGGTCAAGCAATTTTGAGAAGGACTGACTATAATGTCCCATTCCTAGCCAATTCAACATGGTAGGAGCATTAGCTTGTTTAGTTGATTCACATAGGCTAATCAATGGCTTTAGGGAATCTTGGAGGAAAGTATCATAAGCAGTTGCATGATCTAATAGTTATGACGAGTGTAATGCTCTTATTCTGGAGCCTTTTCCTTTTAATTATCCCACACTATTTTTAGTAAGTTAGTTAAGGCTGCCAACAAAGTCAGTTGGCATGCTTACTATTTTTGGTATTGTTGATGAGTTCAATTTTGATGATCATCTTGACTTTTGATATAGTCCAGGGACTTTAAAATTAAATAAAGATATGTTATAAGTTAATAAAATTTAATTAAAGATTTAACTGTCATTACTTTAATTTATTTAATGAAGGGAATATAGAGGCCAGTTATTGAATTAAAGGTGATTTATTTTAATGGTCGAGCCTTTATTATTTTATGTTACATTAGGAGATTAAAAATGAGGTGAAATTTATTAAATAAAAAGAAAAACGAAAAAAAATATGAAAAAAATACATTTCTAAAAAAGTAGTGAGAAATATAAAAATGTGCTTTTCTAAAAATAAAAATAAATTAAAAAAATGTTTTTTAAAAATGCAACAAAAAAAAAAAAGTGCTTTTCCAAAAAAACAATGAAAAAACAAAAAAATATTATTTTGAAAATGCACTAAAAAACCAAAAAATATATAAATGGAGGATTGGGGCACTCATTAGAAGATATGTTGAGTTTGATTTTTGATCTTTCTTTTAGAGGAGATTGCTTCTTCATCTTTGGTTTGTGAGGACGAAAACCTTTGCAGGCAACATTCTCCACCTTGTTGAGAGATAGAATATGGAGAATAATCTAGTGATTTCATTTAGAGGTCACATTTTGACATATTAGAGTTCACATGTTTTAGATTTGCAAAGCTTATTATCAATCGGATTTGGAGAAGATTGAAGATAATTTATTTCTATGTCTTGGTTATATTTTCTTTGGCTGGCCATACCATTCCCAATCAATCATACCACTTTTTGAAGGCCTGTGTGAAGTTTCTAAGGTAGTTGTTGGGGTTTATTAAAGTTGGAATCTATATTATTGGAGTTCTTTGTCATTGTTTGACATTTTCTAGACTCAGCCATCCATTTTGGGAGCATTGTGGCACCTCGAAAATGCATATTTTGTGAGTAGCTCTAGTTTTTTCTTGGTTGCATTTTGTGGGTATGTGAGATTTATATATGTTATGCTATTTTATGATTCAAAAATATCAAAGCACAAACATGGCATATTACTGCATACAAGTACAAAATTTTATCTACTTTTAAATGACATATATCCTTATTTTATTCCACTGTTAACTTACATTTACCTCTAATACCTTTAAAAATATAGGATATACACTTTTACCTTTTATAATATGCCACAAGATGTAAAATCTAGTATCATTAAATGGAAACATATATAATTATAATTATTTAATAGTTTATATAATTATTATAGAAAATACATTATTTTAGTTATTTGTATAACTATATAAATTTATTTTATTAAAAAGTTTGAAAAAGGGTCTCACACGATGCAAGGAATTGTGAAAAATCAAAGGAAAATTAGGAGCGAAACCCTAAAAGGGCAGAAGACAATCCAGATAAAATACAATAAAATGGTGATTGCTAAACCATAGACTTAACAGAGGAGGTTGAAATGGACGTTGGATTCTTTGAGGACCTCGAAATCATTTGTCAGTTTGTAGGGCCAAAGATCAGTCGAGCGAAAATTAAGAAATGGATAGAGGATTCATGGAAAACATCCGGGATAATCAAATTTCTTTTGAAAGGATTCTTCACAATTGTTTTCGCCACCAAAAAGGAGTGAGAAATATACTTGTAGGGGGGGTTATGGGAGATGGGGGAGGCCCCGTTGTACATGTAAAAATGGCACTGCAATTTCCATTTGACCAACCTACAGCCCTACGATAATTCATTTTGTGGATTTGCCTTTACAACTTAACCCTGGAGTGTTGGGCATAAGAGAGTTCGGAAAAGATCGGACAATCGCTAGGAATCTAGATGTTGATCTGGTCAACGAAGATTCATATCTATTTGCACACATCAAAATAGTAGAAGTAAGGAAAATTTTGAGTCTTCAGAAGGTTGATAGCTGGTAGAAACGAATGGATGCAGGAGGTTGAAATAGAAGAGGAGAAGTTTTTTTTTTTAGGTGTAGAAAGAGGGACCACCTTGAGGCCAACTATCAATCGATGGATCCCAAACAAACAAAACACGGAGCAAGCAGAAAAAATCCGTTTCAATGGAGATAGGTCTTTGGTTAAAATACCAAATTGATCAATTTAATCAAATGAGAATACAATCAATAAGAAGAGTCCAGAAAGCTTAGATTAGGAAAATGTTGGATCCGCACAATACACAAATGATGCCAATCTCTGTGTGGAGATAGGGCCTCACAACACTAGTGACAAGGAACAATCAAAGGATGATAGTAAGGAAGTAGAGGAAACATCCCAAAAAGGATGATAGAATATAGAAGCTATGGACAACATCCCAAAAAATGGAAGCTACACCCAAACTAATAGACACATTGGATTCACCAATATCTCTAAAAGATTGGATAAGTTCCTAATTTACATATTGTGATCTCATCCACAATAATCTCAAACTTGATCTAGGATCATTTCCTAGTTCAGTTGGAGATTGTTAGCATACTAAAAATGGGTGGCAGTTATTTCAAATTCAAGAATATGTGGTGGAGGGATAATAAGCTATTAGAAAATATAGAATAGTGGTGGAAGGAAAGCAACACCTTTATCAAAATGTATAGTTTTTGCTTTGCAAAGAGGATATTGTATTTGAAAAATAAACTTTGGATATGGAATAGAGACGTATTCGAAAACATATTTGAGGAAAAGTTAAAGGTAGAAATGGAACTAGAAGCACTAAATGAAAAAATCATAATGAAAGGCATGTTCAAAGAAGGCTATTTAAAAGTGAAAAAAATAAAAGAAAATTTATCAGAATTGTTGACCTGTGAAGAAATCTAATGGAGGGACAAAGCAAGGGAAAAATGGATAAAGGTTGGGGATCAAAACACCGAATATTTCATCTCATTAGTAAGAGCTAGATGCACATTGAATTAAATAGAGGAAATCAAGTGGAATGATGGAATCGACTACCATGATTGGATGAGCATTGGAAAAATTGGAAAAGGATACTTCCAAAAGTTATTAGGAGGGATCATGAGTATGGATGAGAGCAAGTGGGAGGATATTCTTTCCTCCATCCCTCCAATGAGCATAGAAAAGGATAACACAATTCTTTTGGATCCGTTCACCTAAGAGGAGGTTCAAATGGCTACACTCCAGTTAAACACGAAAAAGGTTCTTGGGCCAAACGGGTTCCCAACAAAACTTTACCAGAAACACTGGAATTTTATTGGGCACAATATTCACAAGCTTGTGGATAATGTTAAGAAAAGTGGTAGATTAGTCAAAGACTTAAACAAAACTATTATTATGCTCATCCCCAAAAAGAATGATTGCAAAATAATGGCAGATTATTGATCCATCTCTATGCAACACAATTTACAAGATTATATCTAAAGAATTTTCAAATAATCTAAAGAAGATAATGGTAAAACTCATCTCAAAAGAACATAATGGATTCATCCTAGGAAGAGAAATTTCAAATAGTATTATTCTCATAGTGGAAACAATGCATTCAATCACTTCAGAAAGAATGAAAGGTATGATTCTAAAACTAGATATAAGAAAAGTATATGATAATCTTAATTGGAAAATTTTGATAAAAATACTAGAGAGGTTTGGTTTCACTTTAAAATGGATAAGAAATATAAGAACGTGTATAGATACCATAAGATACCTGATACTTGTCAATCAATCAATGTTTGGTTTTTTTGAAGGAAGGAAAGGCCTATGATAGGGGGACCCTATCTCACGTTTCCTCTTTTGTAATCATGGTCAAATCCATGAGTAGATCAATTTGGAGACTCGGATCACATAAAGTGTTGAAAGGAGTTGTGGTTGATATTGATTTGGACATAGTTACACATTCACAATTCGTGGATGAGACAATTTTGTTCAGGGAGGCATCTGTCCAGGAGGTAGAAGCAATCAAAAATTTTCTAGAGGATTATGCGAGTGTATCAAGACAATGTGTAAACAAAGAAAAAATGGAGATTTTTTTCTTCAATACAAAGAAGGTTTTGCAGAAAAAGATAATATGAACCCTAGGATGCTCTATCTCCTCACTACCATCCAAGCATTTAGGGGTTCCACTATTTACAAGAGCCTCCAAGACTATATTATGGAAGAGTTAATCAACAAATGTAGGACCAAAATTGTAATGTCCTATTTTAAGCTATCTAACAAAGCCATTATTACCTTGATTTTTTTTTGAAAATATTCCTTTGGGAAGGGATGAATGATGAGAAACAACACCTTTAATCGAATGGGAAACGACATGCCTCACCAAGGAGGACGAAGAATAGTGGTACCCATGAATGGATTGTGGCAACAAAATTACATATATTAGACTGGGTTGGGCCAATCTTGGCAAATGAATTAACAAAGAGAAAAATATTACTATCAAAAGAGGAAGATGAAATCATTTGATGCGGTTCAAGTGAAGATCGACTACCAGATTCAAAGGAAGACGATTGGTATAAAGGAGCGGCTCGAAAAGCTCTTTTAGAACAACTTTGTGGCTCCCTAGGCTAGTGCTTTCCTATGGATAGCCCCACATTAACACATTCTTATTGGTGATAGATTAAAACAATATGGCATTCAAGCCCCAAGGGTTTATCCTTTGTGCATGGCTACAAAAAAATCATTAAATCATTTATTACTATGGTTTCCATATGCATCGTGGTACTGGGATTGGATGTTAGATCCACTAGGTTGGGTAATAGCAAGGAATAAGTCTTTTTTGAATTTCATGCCCAGTTGGCCTTCATTTGGGGCCAAATCGCTATGGGAAAATATATGGCTCGTGGCATCATTTATGACAGTTTGGCAAATATGGAAGGAAAGGAATAAGAGAATATTTAAATTTGATGAGGCTCTTCTAGTGGACCAAACCATTGACAAGGCCAAGGAAGGAATATGTGAAATTGTCAACATCAAGGGACAAAATAGGAAAGTCCATTATATATCAAATTGGGACCGAAGAATTCAAAAGAACTAGGACAAGTTATTTGCCCCTTTAGTTAACATAACTAGCAAATCAAAGATGTGAGAAAGTGCTAGATGGAAAAAACCCAGTGAAGTTAGATTCAAGTTAAACTTTGATGATGTTTTGAAAGGCAACTCCAAGCCCGCCGAAATTGGATGTGTAATCCGAAGTTGGAAAGGAGATTGTGTATGGGCGCTATTTAGTTCTATTGGACAAGCAACAAATAATGAAGCTGATATGACAATGGTAGTTCAGGGACTGAAACTATGTAGAGACAAAGGTATTCAAAGGTAGATATAGAGGGTGATTTAGAAAAGAATGACAAAATAACTAATTGGAAACTCAAGCAATCGATTCCTATAATCAAGGAATACCTGAAATGGAATTCGAGATTACACTATTACTCATGTGTTTAGGGAATCAAACAAGGCTACAAATTACATTGCAAATATTAGGGCTAGAGAGGAAAAGGAAGAAGTGATTATATAGAATCCTGCAAAATGACCAGAACTAGTTAATATAATCGAAAAGGATCATAATAATGACAAAAGCTAGAGGTGTGAAGGAGTAGGATAAGGTCAGATACACTTCAGGAGGAACATAAGATTTGGAAAATCTAAAGACAAAAAAAGATAGAGATCCTTTGGAGAGACATGAATCCCTCAATACAAAGGACATAATCTTAGATGGCTTTTTTGATGGTGTTATGACAAGCACGAGGAATTAAGCATTTTGTGTTTTCAATTCGGTTATGCTACCAACAAGTCTTAAATCACACACACTAAGAAACATATTAAGTTCAAATAGTGTCAGTCAATTCTGAGTGTTTAATGCTTTTAAGCTTAAAAATCAAAACTTAGTGTGTGTGATATAAGCCATATGTACACTACCTGTATCTATAAATGGTAGTGGCAGACATGTGTTGGACCTACTGGTCCCTTGGTATTGGTAAAGTGATAGTCTCCATGGGGTATCAAGCTATGGTCATTAGAACATTTGGTACACATTTATTAATAGGCATTGAGACATGATAAGGATCAGAGATAAGTGAACTTGATTGTAGATTATAATGTCTGGATAAAAGCATTTTAGAGTGTCCTACCAATGCAAGGTGGACAACCTAGATACAAAAATCCAAAGGCTCTTCTTGATGGAGGAAGATCATCTGTTTCTGACCGTCAAGATGGTAAATGGGCAGGGGTCATGTTCTAGGAATCACAGGCATGGCAGAGAGATCCTGGATATTTTTGTTCCATCGTCATGTAGGAAACATGAGGATATTTTTTTGTTCCTTCCTGCCACTTGTGTCTGTTGAGGGTTTTGCAGAAGTCACTGATGTTCCCTCCACCTCTGACCTCCCCCCCTTCCTTCTCGCAAGGGGGCTTCTGCTCCTGTGATACAGTTTGTTTGATGTCGCTACTTTTGTTTGGCCTGATGCTCCTTTGGTGGTTGTTGTTGCAGCTCCCCATGTTCCCCATGAGGATTCACCTGGTGCAACACCCACACCCCTTGGTTCTTTGGTTGAGGGTCTTGTTGCTCTCGACCCTCTGGCTTCTGGTGATGCTTCTCTATGACTACTGCCGATGTTGTTGGTTCTATTCCCAAAACTGCTACCAAGTGTAGCTGTGGTCATGTGACTAGATCTTCCTCCCAACCCTCGAAGGGGGTTCATCCTCTTCCCTGCGTGAAATCCTCCCCTATGGTGGTTTGTGGCCAGGATGTCATGGACAATATTGGGTTCTACCAACGTTGTGCTCTGGTGTGTAGATTCTCTAGGCTCTGGCCTTCTCTACCAGACCTTCATAATTGGGTAAGTGACTCTTGGTGGCCTTTGGTTTCTCACAATATTGAACTTTTCCCTTGTGCTAAAGGCTTTTTTATCACTTCCTTTACATCTTCTGCTGATCGAGATTTGGTTTTGGGTATGTTGTGGGCTTGGGGAGTGCACTACCTCTCTGTTAAGCCTTGAAAAACTTCTTTTAACCCTCTCACTAAACCACTTAATGTGCGTCCAATTTGGGTCTGCCTCATCAATCTCCGTCTTCATTTTTGGGAACACTCTTGTTATGAGGCTATCGGTAACTATTGGTCGTTTCTTGAAGGTTGATGAAGCTACGTCCTCAATGGACCACACTACCTTTGCCTGCATTCTTGTGGACATTGACATCTCTTCTCCTCTCTCGGGAGATGTGGTTCTTATGGTGGGGGAAATGCCTTGGTCACAACTACTAGATTTTGAAAGCCTCCCCTTCCATTGCCTAAAATGATTTTCTACAGATCATCTTGCTTCAGACTGCTCTACTGCGCGCCACAAAGGTGTTTCTACTATTGGCCATTTGGTGGAATTGATTATGTATTGCATTGATGTTTTGTCATTGATGCCAACACTAGCTGTTTGGATGCTTTATCGACACCCTTCTGGTCCCGATAGGTTGAGTGGTTTTTGGTTAACTCAGATCTGACATGATCCGGTAGGCTTCGATATATTCTGATGATGGAATTGGCTTGTTCATGATACTTGTACTCATATTTGGTCAGTTGTTTTTGGTCTGGAGATCGGATGCTATCCTGCTTGCTTAGAAGATTGGTTTCTGGTTCTGGCGAGGGTTTCACTGGCAGAGATTTTGATAGAGATTTTTAATAAATTGCATAAGTGGTGTTGGTGTAGCTTCTGGTGCAGTTTTAGGATGTTGTCGGTGATCATGTTCGAGACTTGGCAGTTGGAGATCATTGCTGAAGCGTATGGACCTATACTTGGTCCTAGTTGATCTAGGTTATGAACCAACTTTAATGTAATGTGTGGATATGACCTATTGATGTATTTCTGGGATGTCTTATGTATTGATATTATTTGTTTGGTCTAAGGCCAACATGGTTTGTAATTATGTAATCAGTTTATTATCTGGTGGCCGACCTGATTGTTTATGGTCGAGGGTTTGTATATATAGATGTAAGATCATATTGTAGATCATCATGGTTATTGTAAGAGGTAATGGTCAAGGAATGCAATGTGCGAATAATGTAATATCATTCTGGTAGAGGAGTTGGTCGATCATTGCAGATCGAATTGGGTTTATGTAAGAGGATTTAGTCCTCCGATATTGAGCTTAACCAGAACTATACTCCGACATAGGAGATGCTATCTTTTGCAGTTCAACACTTCTCCGGATTGTAGTCTAGATTTGTATGTAGTCATTGAGGCTTCTTTTGTGATGAGCAGTGCACTCTAGGCTGTTGGCCTTCCTGCAAGTGCAGACCCCTTCATTGTAATTCCCATACTTACTACAAAAGTATTAACTGACTGTGGGTAGGCTTCCCACCGTGGTTTTTCCCTTACCGGGTTTTCCATGTACAAATCTTGGTGTTATGTGGATGGCTTTAATTATGTGATTATCATTTATGCTTAATTGGTTTAACTGCTATTCTGGTATTAATGTTTTGGGTTTCGATATCAAAGTTTAAATTGCTAATGGTTCCTATAATCTGTGACAACTAATTCACCCCCCCCCCCCGCTCTCAGTTGTCTTTTGGTTATCTGAACTGTCTAACAATTGGTATCAGAACTTTGGTCCTCTCTGTAGAAAGCTTAACCGCTTGAAGAAGATCCTATGGTGACTAACAGTTCAAGTTCATCTAGTTCTTCTGGAGCTATCTTTCGAAGGGATATTCTAAGGCTTGATAGAACAAATTTCATAGTATGGAAGATTCAGATGGAGACTCATCTGAGATGTCTTGGCAAGGAGATTTAGGAGATCACATAGAATGGTGTCACACACTATAATCCGATATCTGGCAATCCTCCTCCGACAAACCTAGACAAGGAGCTTGAGAATGATTGTAGAGAAAGAGAAGCCCTCTTGTGTGCACTTTCTGATCATCAAATAATGGGATTAATCGATAAATCATCTGGAAAAGCTATATGGGATAAGTTGGAGACTCTTAATGAAGGTGAACCTACAGTGAAGATTGCTAAACTTGATGGTTACTGGGTGAGATATGAAAACCTGAAGATGGAAGAAGATGAAAGGATTACAACATTCATGGAAAGGGTAAATGAGATTGTTATGGGAATTCAATGTTGTGGTGGAACTTTGAGTGAAGATGAAATTGTTTCTAAAGTCCTAAGAGCCCTACCATCGGCTTACAAAATGAAGGCTACTACTATTAATGAGTTGAGAACAATGGCTAATACATCTATCAACATAGATACTTTGGTTGGGAAACTATCTTCTTTTGAGCTTGAGGAATTTGGACCTTCTAGGCCCGTGAAGATTGAACCTTCTTTTCATGCATCTACATCTGCACCTGGTAAGCAAGACTGAAAAAAATTATATGCAAAGGAATTGGAAGATATGAAGAGAGAAGATGATGAGTTTGAGCAACTTGAAGCACTATTTGCTATAAGAGTACCTAAAGGACTGATATGAAGTAAGTATGAAGGAAAAACACCTTTTAAATGTTCTGCATGTAATAAGATTGGTCATTTTGCATCTAGATGTCCTAAAAGAAATTCAAGATTTGAAGAAAGATTTAGAAGATCATTTAAGCCTAAACTTGGATATCAGAACAAGTATAAATATAAGAAAAACAAACAAATCATGCTACATAGTGGATGAGGAAGGCATTACTAATTCAGATGATGAACCAACATAAGACTCTGCTAGTGGATCCAGAAATGGGAAGGAATGGGTGTTCCTGGCTATCAAGGAAGATTATCCGACACTGGAAGAGAATGTACTTGAAGAGGAGGCACTTGTTGCTAAAATTGAAGAGAAGGATGAATGGGTAATTGATAGTGGTTGTTCACATCATATGACAGGAGATAAAGGGAAGTTTTTGTCTTTGCAAGAATTTGATGGTGGTCTAGTTAGATTTGGAGATGACAAGGCATGTATGATCAAAGGAAAAGGAACTATATCATTGGATGGTAAGAACAATACTGACAATGTTTATTATGTTTAAGGTTTGAGGCATAAAATTTTGAGTGTAGGACAATTGGTAGATAAGGGATTTCAATTACAGTTCAAGGATGGAAAATGCAAAATCATTAACAGATCTGGCTTGGAGATTGCAACCAGTACACAAACAAAAGGTAATATATTTTACTTAAACTCCAGTGAGAAGAAATGTTTGATTACACAAATTGATGAGAATTGGCTATGGCATAAAAGGTCGTGTCATGTGAATTTTGATTTCGTTGTGAAGATCAGTTCAACTAAGGTTGTTAGGGATATACCTAAGATTATGAAGCCCTATAATCCGGTATGTAAAGAATGTCAAATGGGTAAATAGGTTAGAACCTCTTTTAGGAGTATACAAGATAAATCAAATGATGTTCTTGATCTTATTCATACTAATTTGTGTGGCCCTGCTAGAGTTAAAAAATTTCAAGGTGATAGATATTTTATGCTAATCATTGATGATTATTCTAGAATGATGTGGGTTACTTTTCTGAGAGAAAATCTGAAGCATTTGAAAAGTTTAAAATCTTTAAGGCTAAAGTGGAAACTGAGACATGATTGAAGATTAAATGTTTGAGATCAAATCATGGTGGAGAATTCACATTTGATGAGTTTAATAACTTTTGTGACAAGCATGGTATAAGAAGACAATTTTTTGCTCCCCGGACACCTAAGCAAAATCGAGTTGTGGAAAGGAAGAACATAACTGTTTTGGATGCTTCTAGAACAATGATGATGGAAGCTAGTCTACCTCATATCTACTAGAGAGAAGCAGTGAGTACAACGGTTTATACATTCAACAGAGTACATATCAAAGGAGAAATCGGTAAGACACCTTATGAATTATGGTTTGGCAATACACCTACAGTTAAGTATTTCAGAATTTTTTGTAATATTATTGAGAAATTTGATCCTAGATGTGATGAAGGCATATTTCTTGGATATTCTAGTGAAAGCAAAGCATATAAATGTTATAACAAGAGATTACAGAGAATTGTGGAGAGTGCTAATGTCAAAGTAGATGAGCTGAACAAAAGTCAATTCAGAGTTTATGAGAAGGAACCAATAATGGAAATGATTATATCTGAACTGGTAGCACCTTTACCGAAACAAAGAGTTGAACCAGTTACTCTAACAACATCAAAGAATTCTATAGTAATTGAAGAACAAGGAAGAGGAATAGAAAGTCAGAAGACCCCTAGGTATGTGAGATTGAATTATTCAAAAGATCAAATCAATGGGGATAAGAGCAATGAATTGATGACAAGAAGAAGACTGGCAACTAATGAGGTATGTTTAATTTTACAAGTTGAACTGGTATCAATACTTGAGGCATGTAAAGATGAACATTGGTTGAAAGCTATGGAAGAAGAATTAGATTAGATTGAGAAAAATAACACATGGACCTTGGTTCCCCAACCTAAAAATAAAAATGTTATTGGAACTAAATGGATTTTTAGGAATAAATTGAATGAGGATGATCAAGTTATAAGGAATAAGGCTAGATTGGTTTGTAAAATATATTCTCAGAAGGAAGGAATTGATTATGGATATTCTTTTGCACCTGTAGCTAGGATTGAAGTTGTAAAATTATTTCTTGCCTATGTTGCTTATAAAAAAACTACAAGGTTTATCAGATGGATGTTAAATGTGCATTTCTAAATGGGGATCTTGATGAGGAGGTTTATATTGAGCAACCTGATGGTTTTTCACTATCAGATGATACATATATGGTTTGCAGGTTAAGGAAAGCTTTTTATGGATTGAAACAAGCACCTAGAGCTTGGTATGCAAGGTTGGATAAATATCTTTTGAAGCTTGGTTTTACTAAGGGCAGTGTTGTCAGTAATTTATATTATAAAATCACTGATGATGATATACTGATTGTTGAAGTATTTGGTGATGACATTATTTTTGGAGGTGAATATAAGTTATGCATAAAAATTTCTAAGAATATGGAGAAATTTTTTGAGATGTGTATGATTGGTGAGATGAATTTTTTCTTAGGTTCGCAAATTACTGAGACTGACAAAGGTATTTTTATCTGTCAAACTAAATATGCTAAGGAATTGTTGAATAAATTTGGTATGAGAGACTCTAAACCGGTAAGCACTCTTATGGTTATAAGTGAGAAATTGACAAGAAAAGATGTTTCTGCATCGGTAAATCCTACAAGATACAAACATATGATTGGAGGTCTACTTTATTTAACTCAGACTAGGCTTAACATTATGAATGTTGTTTGTATTGTTTCAAGATTTTAGAGTGATCCTAGAGAAAATCATGAGATGGCAGTGAAAAGGATTTTTAGATACTTGCAAGGTACATCAGAATATGGTTTGTGGTACCCTAAGGATGATAACTTTACTTTATGTGCATATACAGATGCTGACTAGGCTGGAGATGTTGATGACCAAAAAATTACTTCCGGTGGAGCTTTCTTTCTTGGAAAGAAGTTGGTTTCATGGATCAACAAGAAACAATCATGTACTTCTTTATCTACTGTTGAAGCTGAGTATGTTGTTGCTGCTACCAATTGTACACAAGTTTTATGGATGAAGCAAATGTTGAAGGATGTAAAGGTGGATTATGATGCACCGATAGTTATTCACTGTGATAACTCTGTTGCTTTTGATATATCAAAGAATCTGATATTTCTTTCTAAAACAAAGAACATATCTATCAAACTTATAACTTTTTGAAGGAGAAGGTGGAAGCAAATGAAGTTAGACTGGTTTATTTGAACAGTAAAGAGCAGATTGCATATATTTTCACTAAACCTTTGTCCAAGGAATCATTTGAGTACCTGAGAGACAGATTCAGAGTTTTTGCCCCTCTGGTAGAGACTTGATTAATGAGACTTGGCATCAGTCTGGCATGCACTATCAAAGATACTATTCATTCCAACACTGATGTGAGATGCTACTGCTCAGGGGGAGTAGTCATCTTTCTGATCATTATGGTTTTGCTTTGATGTTTCTGTCAGATTTCTGGCATTGATGTCAAAGGGGGAGTGATATTGATGTGAAAAAGAAAGTGAAAAGGGGAGTGATACTCAGAGCTCTATGTCGGAGTTATTGTTGGTTGTCTTCCACAGGGGGAGACTTGTTTGGCATTTCTTGGTACTTAGATGTTTTTCACATCTAGTGTTGCCATCAATGCCAAAGGGGGAGATTGTTGGCCATTTGGTGGAATTGATTATGTGTTGCATTGATGTTTTGTCATTGATGCCAACACTAGTTGTTTGGATGCTTTATCGACACCCTTCTGGTCCCGGTAGGTTGAGTGGTTTTTGGTTAACTCGGATTCGACATGATCCGGTAGGCTCCGGTATAGTCTAATGATGGAATTGGATTGTTCATGATACTTATACTCATATTTGGTCAGTTGGTTTTGGTCTGGAGATCGAATGCTATCCTTCTTGCTTAGAAGATTGGTTTCTAGTTTCGGTGAGGGTTTCACCAATAGAGCTTTTGATAGATATTTTTGATGAATTTCATAAGTGGTGTTGGTGTAGCTTCTGGTGGAGTTTCAGGATGTTGCTGGTGATCGTGTTTGAGACTTGACAATTGGAGATCATTGTTGAAGCGTATGGACCTATACTTGGTCCCGGTTGATCTAGGTTATGGACTGACTTTAATGTAACGTGTGGATAGGATGTATTGATGTATTTACGGGATGTCTTATGTGTTGATATAGTTGGCATCTTGATGATGTTTTGATTTTCATTGATGGACACACTTTCTTGATGTATGAGTTATGCTCAACCGGTAATTGTTCCAACCGGTATTATGTATTATAGTCTTTAGACTATCGGTGTTTTGCAGAAGATGTTTACCAGTCACAAATTGACTGAAGACCTCAAGTGGTATGGAGAACCCAAGCGGTATGAAGACCTCAAGCGGTTCGAGGATCTCAAGTGGTACAAAGGAACAAAGTGGTAGTTAACACTTTCCAGTCTTCATTTTTGACAACCGGTAATCGGTATTTTGTATGAACCGATATTACTCTGTGATGAGTTACCAACTGGTATTTCTGTGATGAGTTATCCTCCACCGAAACTTTGGCGGTGATTTTGTGTCGTGTTACCAAATGTGTCTAGATGCACTGAACCTAGGAACTTGTAGTTTAATTCTATTGGACCGACATGAAATCAATTTCCTTCATAAGGACATCATGTCTAGGATTTGCATAGTTGAGAGATGTATGATGTATGAGAAGGTTATGTGCGATCTTTGTAGAGAAGATTAGGTCAGTGTGAAGAATTAGAGTGTGGAGATATTGAAGACTGAAGTAATGCTTCATTAACAATGAGCTATCAAGGATCTAACCAAGCATACTGTGCTAGTATCTAGATCACTCACTTGTTGATTACTCATATCTTCGACAAGTCTGAAACCCTTAACCGGGTAGGCCTAGCAAAGCCTTTGTAAATCCTCTAACAAGGTGGTTCACAACTGTGGATCTGAAATCCTTTAGCAAGGTAGTCTTTAATAGGACTTATCTCCTAACCGAGATCTAGATTCCTAACAAGATCTGTTCTGGTGAGGAACATTGTATGACCTTAACCGGTCTAGTTTCTATTCTGTAGATAGTTACTTGTGAGTTTCTGCTCACCGTTGGTTTTCCCATTTGGGTTTCCACGTCAAAATATCTTGTGTTATGATGATTGTGCTCTTGTGGGTGAATGCTTTATTTTCTATTTGGTTTGCATTTATCTTAACCAGTTTATTAGTGAATCTGTTATACCAGTTATCTACTAAACTATTTAAGAGTTTGAGTTCAGTATTTTTTGGTATACTAATTCACCCCCCCTCTTAGTATTCATTAGATATTATTTGTTTGGTCTAAGGCCGACATGGTTTGTAATTATGTAATCGATTTATTATATGGTGGCTGACTTGATTGTTTATGGTTGAGGGTTTGTAAATATAGATGTAAGATCTTATTGTAGATCATCATGGTTATTGTAAGAGGTCATGGTCAAGGAATGTAATGTGCGAATAATGTAATATCATTTAGGCAAAAGAGTTGGTTAATCATTGGAGATCGAATTGGGTGTATGTAAGAGGATTTAGTCCTCCAGTATTGAGCTTAACCAGAACTGTACTCAGGCATAGGAGATGCTATCTTTTGCAGTTCAATACTTTTCCGGATTGTAGTATGGATTTGTATGTAGTCAGTGAGACTCCTTTTGTGATGAGCAGTGTGCTCTAGGTTGTTGGCCTTCCTACAAGTGCAGGCCCCTTCATTGTAATTCACATACTTACTACAGAATTATTATCTGACTGTGGGTAGGCTTCCCACCGTCGTCTTTCCCTTTGCCGGGTTTTTCACGTACAAATCTTGGTGTTATCTGGATGACTTTTATTCTATGATTATTGTTTATGCTTAATTGGTTTAACTGCTATTCTGGTATTAATATTTTGGGTTCCAGTATTAAAGTTTAAATTGCTAATGGTTCATGTAATCTATGACAACTGATTCACACCCCCCTCTCAGTTGTCTTTTGATTATCTGAACTGTCTAACATCTACATGGCGGAAGAATGCTATTGCTGATCACTTAACAATCAATTATCCTAACTCTATGTCTATTGGCTCCTCTCATGAGGATGATGATGATGTTGTGCCCCTCACAACAACTGATCCTCCTGTTGCCCCTTTTGTGGCCTCATCTCCTGAAGTCCCCACTTTTGTTTCTCTTGTTCTCCAACCACGGTCTTCTGATGCTAGATCTAAATCTGTTGTTGTTGTTTTGTCACAACCTGTTGTGGCTCTACAACAACATTTTGTTGCTTTGTTGCAGCACCCTGTTGACACCACTGATTGTAACCCTGCGGGGCCCCTCTCGATTGATCTCTCTTTTGATGGACCTAATGACAACATCGTCTGGACTGTGGTTGCTTGTAGGTGGAAGGGAAAGTTTTCTCCCCTGCCCAAACCCCCCCCCCCCTCATGATGGGGGTTTGGGTGTCTCACCTCCCCCTTGAGAGGGGTCTTTTTTGTTCTCCAATTGGATAACATTCCTTGCCTGTCTGACTGTGTTTGTTTCTAACTACCTATGGGCGGTTTTTTTTTCTTTCTTTCTTTTTTTTGTCTTTTGTTGATAGTTTTTTACTATGTTAAGGGTCAGCGCCCTAATTAATGTTACTTTACTAATAAAAAACAAGATTAAATTATCAAGTGGTGAGGTTGGTCAATAAAATAATCAGAGCTGACATAAGGCCACTCGTTGTCCCTGCAATTTCCAATATCAATGCTAATTTGAAGAAAGGATTCATCGTGGGAATTTTCAATGCAAAAGCAACAGGCAAGAAACTAATGAGATATGATGCCTTATCTCTGTACAGAGAAGGGCTAGAAGGTTTCAATATGTCTCCTATGGGAACTTTGTAGGACTTTTTGGGGATTTGTTTTTTTGCCGAGCTCAATTGGAGAGATCAATTGTACTAGTAGACAAAATTATCATCTAGTGGTTGGAAGTATTAGTTTTTTCTGTTAATAGAAGAGATCTATGGGAGAGGACCCAGTAGTTGAGCACCTTAACTTCACGCTTCTTAAAATCTTATGTAAAAATTTCAAATCACTCCCAGTTTTTTATAGCAGCTTACTTGGCAAGTCTCTTGCTTATAACTAAGGTTTCAACACCACATCATCAAATATGATGCCACATCAACATGATTTTTCCAAGGTGTCCAAAACAACCCAAAAAAAGGTTGCATAAGGGGCTCCCATACTTGCAGCTGATGTGTCATCATATGATTGGTTGCTTTTTACAACTAAGGATACATTTCATTCAATTATGAGTATTAAAGTCACAACTATTGATGCAATGTTGTCAAAAAAATTGGACATTAAATCAACAAGTATGGGTAGTAAATCAACAACTACTATCACAACAATTGAAACACTCTCAATTACCATATAAATTTATCTATTTTTAAATGACTTGCATCTTTATTTTAATCCTTGTACCAAGAAGTCTCATACTATGATCAAATAACTAAGGTATCTTAAAAAAATCAAAATACAACTAAGGTATTTAAAAAAAAAACTAAAACCACAAAATAAAAAACTTTAATCTACATAATTAAATATAACAAGAAAACATATAAATATAAAATAAAATAATTATATATATTTATTTTAATTTATCAAACTTATTAATTTATTTTTTGGGGTCGATAATAGGAAGAGCCAGGATATTATATTGATTTTAAAGAAAATTTACAAAAAAACCCATATATTTCTACAATGACCCACAGAGAAGTAGGGCACAAAAACCATGAGGGTCAAATTTTGATCATGAGCATGCATAGGCTGTTAAAATCTTAGAAAACATTTATCCTTCTTAGATAAAAACTATAATCTGTTTAATCCTCTCCTCAAGGAATGAGAGGAGGCCTTGGAGAAGTGGATTGGCTTCTAGCACGTCCCCATCCATGATCCCTTCCTGAAGGTCGACCCCTTCCTCTTCCAGTGGCACGACCGGTACCTCGTCCACCACCTTGCTTCCTTTGCTCTGCATGGGAATCTTCCGCTTCTGTTTTGGATGGTAGAACACCATTGAGCCTAACAAAATTCAAGAATTCTTCTTCTTTGTCCATGTCCTCCAGTTTGTCACCCAGAAACCTCCATTTTAGGAACCTTAGGGCCATGGCGGCAAAGGATTTGTTTTTTTGAAGGTCCTTTCTCGTCAGATCTAGAAGAAAAGGATAAAATTTTATCAGCTCTTCTGAGACATTGAATAGAATTCTCCCACTCGGACGCGGAGCACAGAGTCATATCGAGCTTTGTTTAGAATTTCTTGCACAGACTTATTAATTTTTATTTAATAAAGAAACTATTATTTATTTCTTAAATATCAAAACACATGTCTAATGAAAAGTGATAATTTTAAAAGTAAAATAAAACAATCATATAAATAGCAATAGAGTAAATAATATAGATAAATAAATTTTAATTTAAAAATAATAAAACTAGCATGTCTATGTATATAATAAATAAAATAGTTTAAAAAATTAAAATCTTAAATAAATAGAAAAATAAAACGATATAATAACATTTAGTTATAGAGGGAGGTGAACCAATATAACAACAAACTTCTATTTTTCAAAATTTAATAATTCATAGTAGTAAGACATATGCAAGATCTTCATGAGAAAACAGTAATTTTTTTTATAATTTTTTTTTAACAATTTTCATAAATACCAATCCATAGAAAACATAATAATAAATTAATCAATAATCAATATAAATTTAAAAATAATCATCTTTTTCTATGTTTTTAAAATATATTTAAAATATGGGCTCTATGCAAAACTGATATTATATGTGTTGTGACGGCATTTTGTATGTGGTTTTGGGCGGGGTGTATAAATTGATCCGTTAGATACTATAGGTTTGTTTTACCGTTAGATACTATAGGTTTGTTTTATGAGTTGTGACCGGAGGTTTTCTTCCCATGGTTCTTTCCTCTTGTATGCTCTTTGAATCCTGTGTAAAAAATAAAAAATATTAATAAAAAAGTTTAGTGGAATAATCCACTTTTATTGAAAAAATATATATATATATATATATTTAAAATAGAAATTCTTCCTATAATATATTAGTTAAATGGTGTGAGAAGAAGTGTTAGTGCCATGTTATATAAATTTACTTTAATAAACTTCTCAAACAATTTACTTGATATTTATGCATTCTACAAAATATGCCTACTGCAAATATTGATAGTACTATTCTACAATGGTTACTTTTAAAGCTTTCTGCATTATCTCATGCAACAGGCATTTGTAGAAAAAAGCAATCTCTATGACTGTTTAATTTCTTACAAAAATGATGGAGTTGTTGATTGACAGCTGGATTGGCATGTGAGCTCAGAAACGAAAGTGGTGGTAGGAGAAATATAATATAATATTTAATATTATTAGATTTATACAATTTATGTCGATATTGTAGATAAGCTTTTAGATTTGATTGTGTGTAAGATTTTTAATCATCATCGTTTCAGATCACATTCTGTGATTTATTTTCAGAATGCATAAGAATTCAAGGAGATATAAGATGACACAACTAACAAACTGAAAAATAAATCTGTTTGTTTTCTATTCAAAACAATATATTCTATATGCATGCCTGGTGCTAATGAATGAATGAATGAACAAGTTTTAATGACGTCTATGAGACCATGGAGAGTACATCATTGTTGACAATTTTCAAGTTTCTTTCAATGTGGGTTCTTCTATTGTGGATCTTGATCAAAAAATCTGCAATTTTGTGAAGCCTTGCCTCCTCAAATAACTCATTTAGACAGCTCAACTTCTAATTGCTTTCATATTATGTATGAATGTCCTCATACGCTGCACAAACGTGAAATGTCATTCGTTTTCCACCACCCCTTTGTTGTAGAAAAGAGAAGTTCTTTCATCCCACTCTTCCCTAGGGACTGCCTATCTACCCTGTCTCAAATCTAAGATGATGAAAACAGATTCTCACTTGCGCAACTAGAAATCTGACCGCACCGCTCCCTTAATTAGAATTAAGAAACCCAATCAAATTCTATGTCTACTTTGTCAGCGAGGGACAGGATGAACAGCAACCACTGACAACAGCTACAGCCCCTGTGACCAGATTTAATTCAAGCCCATAAAAAGAACCTTCAATAGATTCCTCTTAAAAGCAGCAAGTAAATTCTCTGTAATATAGTAGGTCAATTGAATAGATTGTCTTCTGATTAGAGAAGCCCTGACACTAACTTTGCATTTATGACTAAAAAAGATGTCGAGAATGTAGAGGACAGATAAGGTGGTGCAATTTAACAATCACCTAAATATAGAGATTTTTCACTCTCAAACTTATGGTTGAGTTCAGATTTTAATCTTGGAGTTCTTAGAAAGAGATTCTGCTCTTCCTTATTGAAGATATGCTCTGCCATTGACAGTCATTGATGGGCTATTTAATATATTAGACATCTGGTGTTTGGTTTATTACAAGGAACATTTATGAGTTGGATAAACATAGGTTCTTTCTGATCAAAAGTTCTGCACTTACACATGTATGTTAGATTCTTTGGGTACATACACTTTATTTATATATCTTTAATTGACTCATATCAAATTAAATAGTAAAAAGTACTGTTAGGTGTAATTACTACAGAATGTTCTAATGGAATTTCAGAGATGATATTCTCATTGATTTGAGGAGTTAATGTTTGATAAGGTTGAGCAATGCATTTTTAAAGCAGAAGAGATTATACATTCTTAGTCAGATAATCATATTATAGTGTGATAGGATAATGTCTTTAAAATATAATTTTAGATATAGATTTAAATTTAGTTATTAGATTTTGAAAGTTTTGATTTAGAATGCAAGAATTCAAGAAGGCATTCATGAGCTTGTCTAGACATAAAATTATAAGTACGATCTTGTTCATGGTTAAGGGAAAAGTACTAGTAGTCATTATAGCTAACTTCATACTCTAAGCTTGTAAATGGTACATTGGATTTTGACGATTTTTTTTTTTGTATGTGACTTAAGAGCTTATAGCTATTGTTAGCTATTGTTTCAACTTCTGGATGGCTATGACAAATGGGGGAGGATTCATTATGTACACAAGGATCAAAAAGTGGTCATTTCGAGGTGATGTCCAATACATATTCTCTGTTGCCCCATTATCCATTCACTTTTGATCAGTACAAAATTTGCACAAATGATCCAATACATATTCCTTTGATATATATTTGGACCAATACCTATGCACAAATGTCAACCGTGTGCCATGGGCAGCAATAAAGTTACACAATTCCACTTAAATACTTTTTTTAAATGTATACAAGTGGGCAACTATTGGTACGTGTGGAATTTTTTAGTAAGCTTTTAATTAACATGAATTAATGACCGTTATTGAAACATGGCCAGAGTCCTTTCCCCTATATGTTCTTAATCAGTTAATAATAGTATAATGTCATAAAATAATATCTTTAAATACATATAATTTTAGATATGAATTTCTTTATTGTATGATAATGAACAATTATTAAAGTTTGAAAGTGTTATCTTAGAATGCAAGAATTCAAAAAGAAAGTATGATTGCACCAATGATCTTGTCCACAGTAAGTAGACCTTACACTGCACGAATTTAAAATCTGAAAACCAGAGAACATGATTGTAGTAGTAGATTTTTCCAAGAACAAAATTGAACAGTACAATCTTTGTTTAAAGTGAGTAAACTATTGACAGGTCCTTAATTGAACAATAGAATATTATAAAACATATACACTAAAATAGTCAAATTATGCATATATCCCATCTTTTCTATAATAATTTGCACTTGAAAGATTTCAGTGGCTTCTGAATTATTTCAGGCTAGTGGTGGTGAGTGAAAGTGATGAATAAATTAATGTTATATTGCAGAAAACAGCAGCAAAACAAGACAAAACTACTTTATGTATTTCAGTCAGTAGCAGATTTGTGCAAGGAAATTATGAATAATGATTTGACTGGGAAGGTAGAAAATCATGGAACTGGCAAGACCAGAGCATGGGCTTGCAATCAATGGCCGTATGACTGTATTTTTTGTGTTGGTTTTTCACTGGGGCAATCAAATTGATTTTGAAAATTGTATGTGATAGGAACAGGAAAACACTGGGCAAACTGTCAAAAATACTGTGAAGATTATAGAATACATATTTGATCAGTGATGCTTTCTTTAACTTTATGAGAATGTGAAGGGCAATGACGAAGAAAAAACGTCATAAAAGTTTTGTTTGACAGGTAAGATCGACCCACTGATATAATTGATTGAATCTGAATACACATCAATCAAACTGACATGCTTTTTTTTTTTTTCATTTGATGGGCTAATACAGACCATTGTGTCAAGTCTAAGTAACGTAGAAAAATGTCAGAAATCCTCTGATAAAGATCTCTGGACATTCTTACCGTATATCTTGGGTTTCAACAAATTCATGATGAAACTGTCAAGCTAAATTTGCAAGGCATTTCATAGGTTCTACTTTTTATATTGAAACCTTAGACTGTAAGTGCTTCCATTATTGCATATCTTTTCCAAAATATGTCAGAGAACTGGTTGAAGAGACCACATACAAGGTATAGATAGAAATATGATCTAGTGAAGCTCTGATGCATTAGATAAATTCTTTGTGTGTGGAGCTTATTATTAAGATATTTGGGTCAAGTATGGAGGCATTTTAGCCGTTACAAGATTTGTTCGAGAGAGTTCATTATCAAGCTTCTTAGAGTTCATACAACAAGTTTGAAAATTAGAATGATGGGTCTCCAATCGGAGACATTTTAGCAGTTACAAGATTTGTCCGAGAGGATAAGGTGAAAACAAGAGAGCTCATTATCAAGCTTTGTAGAGTTCGTACAACAAGTCTGAAAATTAGAATGATGGGTCTGTCATTCCATAGACTATTTTTCCTCATAGACATTAAAATTGTATTGTATTCTGTTCTATTCTCATTCTATTTAAGACTGGTCGAAGAGACCTTCATACTCATCTGATTGAATGCTATTGTCGATAGATTCAACGGTTATATACTCAAATCAGTTCAACAAGTGAATCTGCTGTCCTATAAACTATAAGGGAAGAGCCAGTTTTCACTCCTTGCTTGCCCAAACTCCCAATTACTAACTTTAAAGAAACCAAAAAATCGACAATTATAAGTCCATTAAAATATTTCACATGTACCAATAGCCATCTACTTGTACTCCCAATAGTTAAATTTTTAATATTTAATTGGAGGAGTTGCGCAACTTTATTAATACCCATAGCGCTTGATTATGGAGCATTTGTGCATAAGTATTGGTAAAAACAATCGTTCGAGGAAAATTTGCTGGTTCTTAGAGGAATATGCATTGGATTATTGTGCCAATCTTTAAGGTGGTTGTAGTGCGTGGTTATTGAAGCATCTTTAAGTAGGTATAGGACGGCACTTTGAAATGACCATTTTTGACCCTTGTGTACATAACGGATACTGCAGTTTTGGTCTTTACTATCCAGAAGCCTTAACTATAACTATATGCAGTTAAGTTGCATACAAAGACAACAACAAAAAACTCGTCGAAATCTAATGTACCATTTAGAAAATTTGCTATAACGACTACTAATGATCTTCCCCTACTTGACTTCATAAACATTAAAATTCTTCAATTTTATTCTATTCAATTCTTCACTGGTTAAGAGACCTCCTCCTTTACCATATGATTGCCCAATGTTAAAAATGCTCAACTCAGGTACTCCTTTGTGTGGTTAAATAAATCTGCTTGTCAAGGTCCACGTGCATACTGTCATCGTTGGTACAAAACTGAATAAGAGCATACAAAACACCAGACCCATATAAAGAGGATGTTCTAGTGTCAAGTACACTCTCATTCATTGTGATGATTTATTGGGTTCAACTCACTAGTCTCAAAGCAATTATTATTGATATGAGCAAACAATTGACTTACATTTCATGTTATAAAATTAAAATTATTTGAAAGTGTGTTGTATTTTATAATAAATTATTTCTTATAATTGTAAAATTTTATATGAAATTCAATTGAAAAATGTAATTGAATATTTATGTAAATTATAACTGAATGGTTGATAGATACTAATATTTGTAAGTTTATTAGTCTAACAATGCATACATTTTGTTTTGATAACGAGCTACTACATGTGTAACATGTAATATGCCTAATCAGCTATTCAAATACATTTATAGGTGTTTTTATTAGTAGTCAACCAGACTCAAGATAGTTAAATTAATCATAGGCCATGAGTCTAAACTTTAATGTATATTCAACAAATATTTTTTATACCTATCATTTTTATTTATTGTGTAATATATGCATGTTAACAATCTCTTACAAAAAATAATGATTACAATAATATATATAGAGTTAAATTTTAAAAATATATTTTTAAGAATATTTATTTATTTGGCAAGTTCTATGCAAAAGATGTTATTTGTGCCCTACATCTATTAGCGATTATAACTAATTTGATAATAGATCTATAAATTATAATTACACATAATATAAGATTTAGCTACCGGGATTGTCTACCAAGATCAAGAAGGCTTAATAGAAAGCACAAAGAAAACTAATATGATAGAATAATTTTATACTATTCAGAGAATGTGAATGGTGTAAGATTCATGATTAGAGATTGAATTGCTCATGTGAAAGCTACAATTGAGCATGTCTAGGATAAATCACTAAGAGATGTGTCTCAACCAATGTGGTGTAAAAGAGATGTAGTCACATGCGTGTAGAACAGATCTACCAATAATGGAAAGTACAAATCACACAATACAAATACAATGTACCTAAGTGGACACCTACTTAAGCAAGCTTATCATATTCTAGGTGTGTAATGCAATGAAGTATTAAGTTAAATGTAAAAATAAATAATGCACTGGAATTCTTCATGTATTTAAGTGTAGCTTAGTGATGCAGGAGCATCTCCGGTTCTTGGCAATCTTGCATCAACCAAAAACATTTATTTTCAGTTTATTTTTCTGTTTTGTAGTTTCAACATTTTTTTCTGCATTTTCTTGCATTTTCTCACCGGATCTTGCGGAGCTAGATTTTGCTTATGAACATGATCATCTTCCTTATTCCTAAACCACGGAACGTTTGGATCATTTTCCGGTAAGTTATCGCTTCTGGATTTCGAGACATTTTTCTATCTTAGAATACCGGAACCGCCTGGACCTATTTTTCTATTGGTGAAACTTGTGGATCCTTTTCATAGCTTGCAAAACCCCAGTTCGTTGATTCCAATGTTCCTTGGTGTGTGGTCGACCTTCCTTCTGATCCGCACTTCATCCTTTGGATTTTTAGAAGGAATCTCTTTGGCGGAGGCTGACCTGGTGGGTTTACATGTTTGATCTTGTTCTTAGGCATTTGATCCCTCTTGGGCCGACCCGGATCCCTTTTGACCATATAAATCAATGTAATTTAGCATCTTCATTCATCAGGACGAATATAGAAGACATATCTTATTATTTAGATGTCCGAGTTGACTGATTCTATAATTGAGCATGTATGTAGCAGGCCAGTGAGCCGAATCTTGTACCCCAGATGTCATCGTTTATTTGTAATCAATTTTCATGATCTAATTCATTTAGTTTTACATTGCCTCCATCATATCCTCTTGTTTCCGTTGTGTTTACTCTTGATGCCCGATCTAGATTGATCTCTTTGAGGTCCCTCCTAACCGATGACTTCATCAAGTGGTCTCAAAGAGAGATTTCATTCCAGAGATTGCGTTGTCCTAAAGATTTTTTTGTGGGGGTGACAGATTGTGGATTTGACTTGTAGCTGCAGAGGATTGGCGTGAAGATGGCGCGAAGAGGAAATAGGAATGGTGGAGCATGTGGGAATGCAGACCCTGTTGTGATTGAAATATTGAGAGGAATTGCAACCCGGTTGGAAAGTGTTGAAACAACCCAGAGAAGAGGTCGACACATTGAAGATGTGAGCGATGATGAAGAAGAAGCATCGACAGAACAAGTAGCAAACCCATCGACGATTGATTTGGATGAAGAAAGGTTCTTGATGGTTTTGAGTAGGGTGAACACTAAACCACATTTTACCCCACTAGAGTATGATGGTAAGTTAGATTCAGATGAATTAATGGATTCGATCTCAGAGATGGAGAAGTATTTTGATTTTGAGAACACTGTGGAAGAAAGGAAGGTGAAATATGTTAGACAGTTCAAATAACCGGAAGACAATTGAGAGGGGGGTGGGGTGTGAATCAGTTGTCACAGATTACCGGAACCATTAGAAATTAAAACTATAATACCAGAACCCAAAACATTAATACCGGAATAGAAATTAAACCAATTAAGCATAAACATTAATCACATAATAAATACCATCCACATGACACCAAGATTTATATGTGGAAAACCCGGTAAAGGGAAAAAACCATGGTGGGAAGCTTACCCACAGTCAGATAATACTTTTGCAGTAAGTATGTGAATTACAATTGAGGGGCCTGTACTTGCAGGAAGGCCAACAACTTAAAGCGCACTGCTCATCACAAAAGGAGCCTCACTGACTACATAGAAATCCATACTACAATCTAGAGAAGTGTTGAACTGCAAAAGATAGCATCTCCTATGCCTGAGTGCAGTTCCAGTTAAGCTCAATACCGGAGGACTAAATCCTCTTACATAAACCCAATTCGATCTCCAATGATCAATCAAATCCTCTACCTGAATGATATTACATTATTTGCACATTACATATCGATTTCCCATTCCTATGATCTCTACCATATATATGATCTACAATGAGATCCTACATCTATATATACAAACCCTCGACCATAAAAAATTAGGTTGGCCACCAAATAATAAACCAATTACATAATTACAAACCATGCCGGCCTTAAATCAAACAAATAATATCCAACAATAAGACATCCTGGAAACATATATCCAATCCACACGTTACATTAAAGCCAGTCCATAACGTAGATCAATGGGACCCAGTATAGGTCAACATGCTACAACAACGATCTCCATCCGCCAAGTCTTGAACATGATCACCAACAACATCCTGAAACTCCACCAGAAGCTGCACCAACACCACTTATGCAATACATCAAAGATCTTCATCAAAAGCTCTACCGATGAAACCCTCACCGGAACCAGAAACCAAGCTTCTAAGCAAACAGGATAACATCCGATTAACAGACCAAAACCAACTTACTAAATATGAGCATGAGTATCATGAATTAGCCAATTCCATCACCAAACTATACTGAAGCCTACCGGATCATGTCAGATCCAAAATCCAAATCAACCAAAAACCACTCAATCTACCAGGACCAGAAGGGTGTCGGTAAAGCATCCAAACAACTAGTGTTGGCATCAATGACAAAACATCAATGCAACACATAATCAGTTCCACCAAATGGCCAACAAAATATGCATGTACCTGGTTGAGAGGTCATGCATCTCTTTGGTGGGAACATTTGTAGGTTGATAGATAGAGAAGATGCAAAGAGAAGATCAAATCATGGGAGCATATGGTTGCCAAGTTGAAATCAAAGTTTATGCCAACTGATTACCAAGTAAATCTATTCTGGAAGTTGAAGCAGAAAGAATCAAGTGTGAAGGAGTACACCAAAGCATTCTACAAATTAAATATCAGATCTAGACATGTCGATGATGAGGTTGAACAAGTTGCAAGATATTTAAATGAATTACGAAAGTTTATACAGGATGAACTTAGTTTGATCAAGTTGCAGAGTGTTGAAGAAGATTACCAATATGCCTTGAAAGCATAAGAGAAGTTGAACAAAAGACATGAACAAAGACAGAGAGGTAGAGGTGGAAGGTTTTCTGGAGGAAGATTTCAAGGAGGCAGAGGATATTCCGGAGGAAGAGGAACCCGTACAGATCAAGACAAAGACAAGGAAGTAAGCAAGGATGGTAGTTCATATTGGAAGGATGGAAAAAATTTATACCAGAGGAGAGAACCTGGTAGTTACTAGAATGAGGGTTTTTGAAAAGGTGACAGAAGACAAGAAAAGAGAGTGTTTAGAGGAACTTTCTTTGAGTGTGGAGGAGAAGGACATCGTGCTTTCAAATGTAAGAAGACAAAGAACACTGGGAGAACAAAATTGGTAGAAGAAAGTCCCACCAAATCAGCTAACAAACCCAAAGATGGAGAACTATTGATGATGAGAAGAGCTTTGTGTCATACCGGAGAAGACGAAGAGCCCTTGCAGAGAAGAAATTTGTTCCAGACCAGATGTAAGGTATCTGATAAGTGTTGTAAAGTAGTTATTGATAGTGGTAGTTCAGATAATCTTGTTTCAAAAGAGATGGTGAATAAATTGAAGTTAGAAAGATTGAAACACCCTAAAACTTATCAGATAGCATGGATTCAGGATGATCATAAGTTGTTAGTAAGTGAGAAATGCTTGGTGAAATTGAAAATTGGAAATTATCATGATGAAGTTTTGTGTGATATTATGCCTATGGATTTTTGTCACCTTTTGTTGGGTAGACCTTGGCAATTTGATACACATGCAATACATGATGGGAGAAAGAACATATACACTATTACAACAAATGGGATGAAACAAACCTTGTTACCCTTGGAGTAGCCCTTGTAAAGTGAAGTCTATACGAATGCTAGAATCTGTTTGGTGGATAAAAAGAAATTCCTAAATGGAATGAGACATTAGACTGTGTGTTTTACCTTAGTTCCTAAGAGGATTGAGAACCTAGAACATGAAGAAGAACAACCAGAGGAGATAAAAGAGTTGCTGATAGAGTATGAAGATATCATTTCAGATAATGTGCCTGATGGATTAACACCTGTGAGGAGTATCAGTCATTGCATGGACCTGATTCCCAGAGCTAGTTTGCCTAACAAAGTTGCACACCGAATGACACCAGAGAGAATAAAGATTTGAATAAACAAGTGCAACAATTGTTGAGGAAAGGTTTGATCAGAGAAAGTTTGAGCCCTTGGGCAGTACCAACAGTGTTAGCACCTAAAAAGAATGGAGAATGGATGATGTGTACCAATTCCAGAGCAAAAAATAAGATCACAGTGAAGTACCCGTTTCCTTTACCTAGGATGGATGACATAATGGATTGCCTAAGTGAAGACAAATACTACACAAAGATAGACTTGAAGAGTGGATATCATCATATCAGAATCAGAGAAGGAGATGAGTGGAAGACAACATTCAAGAGAAATGAAGGATTGTATGGATGGTTGGTGATGTCTTTTGGGTTGACTAATGCACCAAGTACTTTCATAAGGTTGTTGAATGAGGTATTGAATAAATTATTGGGTAAGTTTTTTATTGTATATTTGGATGACATACTGATTTTTCAGTAAGACGAAGGAGGAAAATTTGTTGCATTTAAGATAATTTTTGCAGCAATTGAGAGAGGAGAAGTTGCTGATAAATCTAAACAATTGTACTTTCATGAAGGAAGAGTTGGTCTATTTGGGATTTGTGATATCTGCAGATGGATTGAAGATGGACCCTGAGAAGGTAAGAGCAATTGTTGAATGGCCTATACTGGAAAGCATTGGAGAGGTAAGATCATTTCATGAATTGGCTAGTTTCTATTGAAAGTTTATCAGAAATTTCAGTTCAATTTGTAGCCCTATGACTAAGACAATGAGAGGAGATAGGAAGGAATTCAAGTGGACAACCAGAGAAAATAAAAGTTTTGAATTGCTGAAGCAGAAGGTCACTAAGAAGCCTATGTTAGCTTTACCATATTTCAACAAAGTATTTCAATTGGACTGTGATGCAAGTGGGAACGCAATTGGAACTGTGTCAAGTCAAGAAGGGAGAGAAGTAGCTTATTTAAGTGAAAAGTTGAATGATGCTAGGAGGAGATATTCAGTGTATGATCAAGAATTGTATGCCATAATTCAAGCCTTGAAGAAATGAAGAGATTACCTATTTCCTAAGGAGTTTGTGTTGTATACTAATCATCAAGCCTTGCAGTATTTGAACAGTAAGAGCAAGTTGAATCAGAGACATATGAGAAAGGTGGAATTTTTGCAAAGTTACACCTTTGTGTTGAAGCATAGGAGTGGGAAATCAAAAAAGTTGTTGATGCATTGAGTAGAAGGAGGAATTTGCTAACAGAGATGAGAGTGATGGTGTTAGGATTTGAGAAATTGAAGACCTTGTATGATGATGACCTAGATTTTGCAGAACCTTTTGAAAGCATGTAGAGCACCGGTTATGGTAGATAGAAGTTAGTGGTTGGATTATTTCATTCAGGATGGGATGTTATTCAAAGGAGTTTAGTTGTGTATAACTAATATTTATACGAGAGAGCATCCGATAAAGGAGAAGCATAGTGGAGGATTAGCCAGACACTTTGGTGTTGACAAAATAGTAGCATCGATGAGTGAACATTACTTTTGGCCTCAGATTCATAAGGATGTTAGGAAATTTGTACAGAGCTGTAGAGTTTGTCAAGTTGCAAAGGGTAGTAATCAGAATCTGGGATTGGGGTAAGTGCACCAAGATGGTGAACAAAAAGGGGGGTATAAGTGGCCACTTTTTTTAATTTTTTTTTATTTTTATTTTTTATTTTTTCTGAAAACAGGTAAACTTGAACTTCAAAGAGATATTTGAAGATCATTCACTCAACTAGGAGTTGAAAAAATAATAAGAATTTTAGTACTATGAATCTAGTTTCTAAACTACTAAAGTTTTTTAAAATTGGATAAGATTAAGAGAGTCAAACCTCTCGTGCACAAAAAATTGTTCTTGATTTTTTTTAGAAAAAACATAACATAGTTGTTTTTGTGCACTGCACAAAATGTATAGTTAGATATAACATTTTCAAAAACCCTTTGGTAGGATGATAGGTAAGAGTGAGATATATTTTTTTGTAATTTTCCGTTGAGTATTTTTTTTTTAATGACTTTTTGAAGTGACTGCATCCTGAAAATTTGGTACCTGTTCGTGCGCTAGGCATAACTTGCATCAAAATAATTGAAAATGCAAACTTATTTTTTTTAAAGTGTATAGAATCTAGTGTAGAACAATAATATATAATTTATTTTTAATTTGTTCAAGTATATCAAAAGTTATTAAAAAATGGTAGACATGTCTATGAGGACTATCAAGGCACTAGTAAAGAAAATTAAAGTTTACTATGCTAATGTTGTCCAAAAATAAAAAACTTTATATGGTCAGAAAGCTAAGAAGACATGTGAGATTATGGTGGTAATTTTAGAGATACCCACTTGATCATTTGTAAACCTGATGACGACAAAGTCGATAAATCATGTTGGAAGATGAAAAACATGTAAAGGGACAAAAATGGAGGGAAAATGGGCTTGCAAGCCTTAGGATCATTTTCCAACCCTCTTACCAAACCAAAACCCGCATGGGTTTTGATGTGAAAGATATCCCACTTGGGTTTTGAAAAAAAAAGTATGATTCATAGTTCTAGATAACCCGTATAGGTTATGTAGAACTTAAACCATCATTTTGAACTTCACAAAACTCGTACACGTTATGAAGACATCAAAATGTATGCTTGTAAACTTAGCATTTACTACACATATGTATAGACATACATATATAATATATGTTTATGTATGTATTTATGCACATCTATGGTTATATATACATATATTTATATAGATATATGTATATATGTTTGTATACATGCATGTCTCTCTTGTTTTCCTCTCCCTCTCGTCTTCCTTCCCCCATCACCGTCTATGTCTAATCTGAGCCCTAATTATCCTCCTTGAGTTCTATCTCATATCTCTCCCCCTCACACTTCTCTCTCTCCCATGTCTCTCACCCTCTTCTCCTTCTTGTTCTTTCTCTACCTCATCTCTCTCTCTCTCTCTCTCTCTCTCTCTCTCTCTCTCTCTCTCTCTCTCTCTCTCTCTCTCTCTCTCTCTCTCTCACATTATCCTATCCTATTCTCACCCTCTCACCCTTCTCTCTCTTTCTCTCCCCCCTCCCCTCCCTCTCCCCCTCTCTCTCCCCCTCTCGTTATCTTATCCTATTCTCTCTCTCCCCCTCCCCGTCCCTCTCTCTCTCACTCTCTCTCTCTCTATCCCTCTCTCCCAATCTCCTCTCTTCCCCTCCCCCTCTCCTTATCTTATTCTCTCCTTCTCTTCCTATCCCCTATTCTCTCTCTTACCCCCTCTCCTTATCCCATTCTCTCTCTCTCTCTCTCTCTCTCTCTCTCTCTCTCTCTCTCTCTCTCTCTCTCTCTCTCTCTCTCTCTCTCTCTCTCAATCCTATTCTTACCCTCTCTCCCTTCTCTTTATTTTTCTATCTCTTTCCCTCTCTTCATATCCCCTACTCTCTCTATCTCTATCTCTCTCTCCCTCCTCAAATCCGTATCCTATTCTATCCCTCCCTCCCCGTCTCCCTGCTCTCTCTCTCTCTCTCTCTCTCTCTCTCTCTCTCTCTCTCTCAATCCTATTCTCACCCTCTCTCCCTTCTCTTTCTTTCCCTATCTCTCCCCCTCTCTTCCTATCCCCTTCTCTTTGTCTCTAACTCTCTCTCCATCCTCCTCTCCTTATCCTATTATATCCATCTCTCTCTCTCTCTCTCTCTCTCTCTCTCTCTCTCTCTCTCTCTCTCTCTCTCTCTCTCTCTCTCTTTGGTTCCTAATTCTACATAATCTATACGGGTTATGCAGAACAAAGGCCAAAAATTCTAGTTTTGCATAACCCGTACGAGTTATGAGAAATTGTGAATGTTCCCATTAGGTTTGCATAGCCTGTACGAGTTATCAGAAAATCTTCATATTTTAGTCCCACCAACCTAAAAACCAGCATTGCAAGTTGTTTGAAGGCCCCGCTGTTGTTGCACATGATTTTCTGGGACAATAACAGTCAGGTTTTCATTTTTTTTGTCAATTTTTCTTTGAAATGATTGATTTGTCTTGTTATTTGGATTGTTTTTGAAGTTATTTTATCATTGTTACTTTAGATTATAACAAATTGTGGATTGTCATCATGATGTTATGTGTAGGACAATCAATATCAACAATGGGAAAGAACAAGAGAGGAACAAATGAAAAAAGAGAGGCAACAAAGGAAAGACAAAGGGAGTGCATGAGGAGATTACGTGAAGGTACGTCATCTAATGCACCTAATGAAAGTTATGAACATTCAATAATTGAAATTGATATGATGAATGCACTGAATCAAAATAATCAACATACACCAATTCAAATGCATATGATGAATGCACCTAATGAATGCAATGAACATACACCATTTGAAAATGATGCGATGAATGCACATGTTAATTAAATTGAATAAGATATACCATTTGAATTTGATGTGATCAATGAACATAATGCACCTAATGAAAATGAAGAGCATGCACCAATCTTAACACCTCTTAGAATAATTCATAGAAAACCAAAGTTCCTAATAGACATTGATGAAAATATTGTGAAGCCAATGCATGATAAAATTTCTGAAAGAACTTGTAGAAGAATGGTTAGAAGAATTTGAAATAACTATTTTTTTAACTTAAATCAAAGTGGACGATGCCAATCAGTTGTTGAAATGATTAAAAATCTGAAATTTAGAAAGATAATGAAAATTTTGGGGTTAAGAACATTAAAAAATAATAGTGAAAGAACCATTGTGAGAAATATTTTTTATGCATACCAAGCCATTGGCTCAAAATCATGCACTAAAGATGCTAATGTAACTCATCATGTCCTCACATCAACCATAATGGGAAAGGAAATGAAAAAAACTCGTTTAATAAGAAAAAGAAGCAAGTCATTAAGGATAAGTAGAACCACATTACACCATGCCTTAGACAGGGGAGAGAAAATTGAGGATCCTAACAAGAATTCTCTTTGGGCATTCTCGGGTAGACTCCCACACAAGGACAAGGTTGTTGTTGATGCACTAAAAATGTTAATTGAGAAATATTGGTGTGTGCGGGAGTTGAGAGTGAGAGAAACGTAAAAGTTTGGTTCAAAAGGCCCACACACCAATGAAACTCTTGGTGCAAGTTATAGGAACTATATTGAAATAGCTCAACTTCCCAAGGGGTGTCCCATTGTTCTTTATCTCACAGGATCCCTAAATTCAATGTCTTTGCTCTCAGATCACTGAGTAAAGTGACTTAGGAATGACAACTCCAAGAAGGAGTGATGTTTGATTATAAGCATGAATGCATTCTAAGATGTATGATATTGAATCTATGATGATTAAGCTAGCATAAAGATGATGATAAGATTAGTTAATTATCCTAGCAATGATATACTAGTCTAACATGGATATTCTATGATATTATAATGCTTCTAAATGCTAATGTGATTATTTAACAAAGAGAGGCTAAAATGCTTAGTAATTAGACTATAAGTTTGATGCATGAAAACTTCTATATCTCAAAATGAGAAAATGAGAGCTCTATTTATAGGGAAAATAGGGCAATGGATGGTCAAGATTGGATAATCTTAACAAGGGCCAGGATTGAAAGTTAATCAATCCATGTTCACAATTCTCACCAATGAAATGGTGACAATTGTCAACAAGAGGTTGGTTGAGATGAGATGAAAGAAGCATTAAATGCTTGAGAAGACATGAAGGTTACCCTAGGAGACAAGGGTTAAGGTTAGACTAGGGTTATCCAATGGATAAAGTTTTTACCCAAGAGGTAATTTCTTGTACAAGGGTTAAAGAGATAACCAAGGTTAAAGCCATGCATGCTTGATGAGACCCTTGGGTTAGATGAGGGTTGAGTTAGAGAGAAATTCTCTAACCATGCAAGAAGGTTGAGTTAACCATTAATGGTTATGAAAGAGCCTTAAATGGTTTGGAAGACTTTGAGGATTAACTTGTTGAGTACATAAAGCTTTTAATGGTTTTCAAAGACTTTGGAGGCTTTGAGAAGTGACTTCTCTTTGCTTAGGAATGTGACAATAATTAGGAGATGGATTAGGCTAAATTGGAAGTGATTGGAAGAATCTAGAAGGGATTTAGGAGTCAAGTGGGAGATGTAGGAAAATGCAAGTGGAGGAAAAGGGTATTTAATTAAAATAAATTGAGTAATTTATTTAATCAAATAGATGAATATGAAGAAATTAATTAAATAGAATTTAATTAATAGGAGGAATAGGGTTAAAATGAATATTAAATATTCACTTAGGAAAGTGGTCAGATTTGTACGTCTACAATTGGCATGACAACACAAGGGTTTCACCCAACCAAAGAGATGTTGTTAGAAGGCGAATTGGAAATAGAAATCATGAGCCACATCCAAAACACTATTTAGATATGACTCAAACACAATTTTATGAAAGGTTTCTTCAAAGCCTTCCTCAGATTAAAATTAGTTAAAGATTTTTTGAGATGACAAAACCATTTTATGTTAAGATTAATCATGCACGTACTACATGTTGTTGTAGGGTCCATGTTGAATTTTCCATGCATTATGGTATTTATTGCTATATATGTTTTACTTTGCACACTAACAATGTTTTGCAAGAATGTGGTCTACAAGCACCTCCTAAGTCACCGAGAGAATTTATTTCAAGGGTACTATGTAGACAAGATGACGGGTGTATTTACTATAAGATGATGTGTTTGAGAGGTTTTTTTCCTACATGTGGTGGTTTGCAATGGTTGCATAGATGCCTACATCTTGATAGCACACATGAAATTGGTAAGGAACTAGTTTCTATAGGAAAATACCAGTCAGTCACATATGGTGTTAAAGATGGAAAAGAATTAAAGAGGTGCGAGTTAGTGAAAAGGGATATATGCGTAGCTGATTTTATGAAGATGTTTCAAGAGAAACTAGTGTATGATTACATAGGTCACACACATAGAGCTAGATGGTTAGATGAGCAATTCAATTTGTTTAAGGATACTTTCCCCGTCGGCAGTATTGTCTCTGTCGTTGATTTTGCTGAGAATTATACAATAAAGATGCAAAATAAAGTACAACCTATGTATTACCACTCCACACAAGTTACAATTTTTGTACACATAGCATTCATGCATGCACATCATAGAACAAAGGAGGACAAAAAGGTTATAAGAGAATATCACTTCTATATCAGCAATGATCGTACTCATTCCTCAAAGTTTGTGCAAGGATGCTTTACAGTCTTCTATGATAGTTTAAGGGAAAGAGATATTAGATACAACCAACACTTAATATGGCCGGACAAATGCACTGCACAATTCAAGATTGCAAGGATGTTCTATTGGTTGACTAGGATGCATGCGACAAGTGGTGTGCAACATTTTTGGAATTTCACTGAGGTGGGGCATGGAAAGGGAGAGCATGATTGTGTGGGAGTATGTGTGAAAAGATCTCTTACCAGAGAGGATTTAAAGTATGAAGGTGGTGCAGTGTTAATAGATGTAGAAACAATTGTGCAATGGTGTAACTCTACGATGGGACCAGGTAATGCGGGTTGTGAGATTTTGCCAAGATCAAGAGGCAATGGAAAGCACAAATAAGAGAGAACAAAATAGATGATAGAAATAAATTGTATTCTATAAAGATGAAAAATATGATCAACTGGATCATTAAGCATTACATACAATGAATATGAGCCTGCTTATATAGGCAAGGCTATATGGATATGTGAGCACACAAACATGACATGTGGCTCAATAAGAAACAAGGGTAGGTAGGAAAAAGGTGTGGGTAGGTAGGAGAAACAATATAATATTCCACATAAGGTGGATCACCCACTGAATGTGGAGTGTAACAACAAGATCAACACCATAAAAGGTGGAAATTCTCCTACACACACTATCCCAATGTGGCACAAACACCCAAATGTCTCATACCCAAACTACTATGAAATGCATTTTCCTAAGTAAACTTAAGTAAAGTGTAATAATATCCAAGATGAATAATTATTTACACCAACACCCCCCCTTAAGTGCAACTTAGGGAAATGCACTTAAGTCTACAATGCAACTAAGCAATACAAGATGAGTCCCGGCTACTAGGCCATGTTAGGTACCCATGTACAAATGCAAATGCATGCAAACCAATGCAATGAAATCTCTCACAAAGTGGGGAAAGAGAGAAAAACCCAATGGGAAAAAACCCTCCCCCAAAAGAGAGATGAAAACTAGATACAAAGAACTCTCATAGAAGTATGTGAAGGACAAAACCCCATGTGAGGAAAAACTCCCCCCCAGATGAGAGAAGAAGAGAAGCTAGGAAGCCCCTCATCAATGTGGAATCTGCACCAATGATAGAAGCTCGATGTATGAAGAAACTACTCCACAAACGTCAAACAACATTCCTCCCCTTAGGAAGAAACAAAACCAAAGGTGTATCCATGAAGTCTCCCCAATCATGAAGGGAAGATGTATGAAGAAAACTCATGATGAAAGGAATCTCTGAAAAATGCTCGTCCCCATGTCGATGCTAAAAGATACCCCCTCCAAAGGTGGTAAACTGTGCCACATTGCTGAAAAAGGCACTCCAAGATCTAGTGGAGATGGATGTAGAACATGTCCCAAAGACTCACATGTCTCCTCAAAAGATAAAGAGACCTCCTCCAACTGTTGTACATAAGTATCCACAATCATGTCAACCTCAAAAGAATGATCATGTAGAGAATGAACAAGAGGGTCAGAGTGTTCCCTCACAACAATTGAAGAAGGATCATCTTCATCAGAGAGAAGATGAATGTCATCAATGATGTCTCCCAAATCTGCAATGTAGGATTCCATAAACAAACCTGCAATGTCTGTCAAGTAACCATCCCATGAATCTGAAGCTGGAAGACAATGAATATCCTGCTGCACTGAATCACATGAAGGCAAAACTGTCGCACTATCTGCATCATCAGGTGGAATAGGTGATCTGATATCAATATGAGGAGATGGAATACAAGGCTCAAGAATGGGGTCACATGTGAGAATCCCCATGTTCAAGTGTCCAAAGTTCTCCTCAAAAACTGAACCATCACAAGAAGTGTGATCATCATGTGTAGAATCATCAAATGTGAAATCATCATCATCAACAAAATCTGAAAAGGAGTATAACCGAGATGCATGATCAACCACCCCAATCACAATGATAGCTCTAGTCTCCAAGTCTCTAATGAAAACTGACTCAGGTGTGAACTCCACAACTCTCTTAGTTGTGCCATGTGTGATTTGATAGATAGAAAGGAGATTGTTTGTCAAGTGGGGTACACACAACACATTATTGAAGGAGTTATCCCCAATGTCAATAGATCCTTTCCCAATCACATCCATGTATGTATGATTGCCCATCAATATCCACGGCATGGTGCAAGGCTCAAATGTAGAAAACATAGACTGCGAAGATGCCATATGATGAGAAGCCCCTGAATCTAGAAGTCATCTCTCTGAATCATGACTGATAGTAGCACATAGAGCTTTTCCTTTTCTTGTCCCAAAAGAATGAGTCTTCCCACTTGTAGAAGTCATGAATGCTTGCCCTTGAGTCTTCCCACTTGTAGAAGTCATGAATGCTTTCCCTTTTCCTTTTGAATGTGAGGAAGTGGAAGTTGATGAATCATCCTTCTTGTAGACATTAGGCAATTCAATGTTATGCTTTTTGATGATATGTGTGAACTCATCAATCTTCTTATAATGGCAACGACACTCCTCATGACCAAACTTTTTACAATAGGCACAAGTAGGTCTCTTCCTCTTTGGTGAATTATCCCTCTGGGAAGAGGATGTATCTCCTTGTTGTGGAGAGGATGATGCTTTGTCCTTAAGCTTTGATTGCCATTTCTTCTTGTTTGAGTTATCCTTTCCTTGATTTCCTTTGTTCCCTTGATTTGCCACTAGTGCTTGAGACTTAGAAGCCTTAAGAATGCCCATGCTTATCAACTTAGTTTGTTCCATCATCAACATTTCATTGAAAGCATCAAATGTAGGTATTGTGTAGCTTGAACCCATTGTCATCCTATGGGTTTGGAAACTAGAAACAAATGCTGCATATTCTTGTGGAAGCTTGCCTATCAAGTTGAATATCAATTGAGTATCCTTCTTATCAATGCCACAATCTTTGAGTTGTGCCCTCAACTCATTTTCCTTAGTGACATAATCTTGTATAGTATCAAAGTTCTTGGGATCTAACATGGTGAGATCACTATCAATTTGATATCCTCTAATCTCATCAACTTGACCATACAAGTCTTGAAACTTTTGCCAAGCATCCTTGATTAGAGTACATTTCTCAATATGAAAAATGAGATCCTTTGATACATACTTTCTTAAGGTACCAATTGCCATGATATTTTTAGTGACCCAATCCAAGTGACCAACTGGATCAGCCTTAGGATCAGCGGGAGCAACAATAGTTCCATCAATGTAATGAGTTAGTCCTTTTTCCATAAGTTTACTCCATGCATCAATTTTCCAAGTATCATAATTATGAGGAGTTAAGAGAGGAAACTTAGAAGAACCCATAGCAGCAAAAAGGAAGGAACACAAGATCACAAAAGCACAAGAGACACCCCCCCAAATTCACTCAATCAAAGTACCCCCCCAAAAATGATGATTTTGGCACTTTATATGTAGTGCATGTACAATAGGCCACTTGAAAACAATGGCAAGGTGGAATTCTGATTTTGTTTTACAACTGCTCAAAATGAGATCTAAGAGACTTCAACAAATACTGCTAGTGATCTAAACTGAGATCCAAGCAAAATGCAAGTACCAAATATGCCAAAAATGGCCAAATATTGAAAGTACTATTTCTACTTAAAATCACTACAATCAGATGGTAGATTATGAAAGTAGATGAAAAAATATGCACTCTCAAAAAAAATGGCACCTGAAAAGGAGTCCATATGAGCCCAAACGAAGCCTCCAAAGTTGTAAAAATCGGGATTTTGCGATTTCCGAAAACCTATATCCTAAAATCAGAAAAATTCTGCACCACTGCACAAATCACAAAATTCTACCCAAAAAAAAAAAATTGCTCGTAAAAACGAGTCTGGATGAGTGAGATATCACTATTTGAAAATCGCCTGCAAAATTATAATTTCTGGAAAATTTCCGTCGCGGCTTCAAACTTCAAATGCCTCTAGATTTGGCCTCTAAAGTCTGATTTGGATGAAACAAAAGGCAAAACTGACTTTCTTCGACCTCCTCAATCCAATGGTAACCTCAAATTTGATCCATCAAGCTTCAATAATAACGTGCAATAGAAAATTCCAAAATGCACACCCCAAATAGTATCAAATTTCTCTCAATTGGCAAACCAATGACACTCTAATGACTCTGATACCATGTGAGATTTTGCCAAGATCAAGAGGCAATGGAAAGCACAAATAAGAGAGAACAAAATAGATGATAGAAATAAACTGTATTCTATCAAGATGAAAAATATGATCAATTGGATCATTAAGTATTACATACAATGAATATGAGTTTGCTTATATAGGCAAGGCTATATGGATATGTGAGCACACAAACATGACATGTGACTAAATAAGAAACAAGGGTAGGTAGGAAATAGGTGTGGGTAGGTAGGAGAAACAATATAATATTCCACATAAGGTGGATCACCCACTGAATGTGGAGTGTAACAACAAGATCAACACCATAAAAGGTGGAAATTCTCCTACACACACTATCTCAATGTGGCACAAACACCCAAGTGTCTCATACCCAAACTACTATGAAATGCATTTCCTAAGTAAACTTAAGTAAAGTGTAATAATATCCAAGATGAATAATTATTTACACCAACATAGGTAAGTCTATGGTTTCTAGATATTTTGGGTTAATACGTGAATCTAACATTGAAAACTATCTAGATTGATGTACACTTACAAGATCAAGTACATGCATTCATTTAGAAGTTCAAATGAATCATCACTAGTTATTTATACTAGGCAGATTGTATGCTTTTGCTCTTCATGTATGCATTTTGTGTGGAATGAATGTGAATCAAAAGAGTGGGTTGACCAATGGTCTTGTAGACCTTTGCAAACCCTAGATACATGTCAACTTCCTAGAGCACTGCAAATGAACCAGATTGAAACATCAATGGATTTTGACCATGTATCAGACCTAGTTGAATTAGGTAAAGGGTTGCAATTTGTTACTTGGATAAAATCAATTTTAAGCTCAATTTATTAGTTCTTTATGCTGATTTTGGTATTAACTTATATCCTTCTATTAAATGCAGGTCATGTATATGCAGTTATTGCGGATGAGAACAATGAAGAAGGAACATATTACTTTTGAGTCGTTGTATTGAGGCCAAAAAGAGATTGACTTCTACAATCATTGATGGAGAGGGTATTGAGTATCCAATAGGATCCGTTGTTGTGATAGGGACATGGCTTAGAAGCAGAGATTACTTTAGTGGCGAATATTCACCAATGGCGAATTTTTCATGTCGGCCATGTTGGAAATGGCGAATATTTTGTACCGTCTGGGGGTGGCCATGTCACTAGAACATTATCAATTTCCATCAAAGTCACGACCTGATCGCCATATGTTTTATGAAATTAAATGTTTCTATGCGATGATTTCGCCAATACAATATATGGTGGACACACGGTAAATTTAATTATTTTGCCTACACTCTTCGAGGTTGCCTTAATAGATGACCTTAATTCGCCTATAGGCATGTGAAGATTTGTTAGCCAAGGGGACCCAATTTGCCTGACATCTTGCCGACGCGTGTCTCCATTCACCCCAACTTTCGCCAACTATATTGCATTTGCCTATTATTTGGACGACCTATAATCGCCTCGAAAATTACATGTCTTATTTGGACGACCTATAATCGCCTTGAAAATTACATAAGTCGTGTTATAGTTACGCGGGATTCACCAAATATTTGTATACCATATAAAATTCCCGCAGAATTCGCCATATAAGGATTAATATAAATACATGCAAAGATCAGATCTATCTCAAATCATTGTTGTTGACTGTATTGGCAACTGCTAGTGACCTAAATCCTACAGATGAGCGATCATATTTTTGAACTGGTATATTATAAATTATAGTCTATTATTGCTTCTTCAACAAATTGATATTTTTTTGACAGCCTTTATTTTGTTGGAGATGTCGAACAAGAAGAGAGGTAGGAAACCTGAATGTGGGGAAGGCCAGGAGAGGCCAACAAAAAGAAGAACGTTGTCTTCGTACTTTGGCATTGGAAAAGATTGTGGTACTAGTGAAAATCAGGAAGGTACATCATCACAAGTACAAGTACAAAATTTGCCACCTGCACCACATGTTGAAGATGGCGGTGAACCTGATATCTCAGATCATGATGATCTTGAAGAAGATTATCTGGTAGATATCGAAGTTAGTCGGAATGATATAATCGACTTGGGTGATAATGCACAGAAGGGGAAAAGAAAAGCCATATCAAAAAAGGGTGAACCACAATCAAAAAAGGATCGGGAGTGGGATATGTCAGTGAGGAATTTTCAAATTAATTGGGCATCAAAGTATCCATTCATTGAACCAGTGGAGAATCCAATTGAAGGCAAGCCTCCAATAGAATGTAGGTGTAAGATTTGCACTTGGAAACATAACAAGGAAATTAGGTTGCAGCTAAAATTTGACACCATAGAAAAGAATATGGGTAAAGTTTAAGAAAAACAAATGATAGATGGGGTTGAAAAATCAGTGATAAGATGGAAAACAAAGGATGAATGTAAGCATGTGAGGAATGCCGAAGAGTATTATTTTCATGCGAAATTACAGATGAAGCCTGCTGAAGTTAAAGGTTCTATTGAAGTTGTTTTTGGAAAAGCAATGCAAATAGAACATCTGGGAAAAGTTGTTCAGTTAAGCGTTGTTTTTCATATTTTGAGCAGAGGGCGTGCTATGACAGATTTCCCATCAATTAGTGGTTTATTACACTTTTTGAAAGTTCCTAACTATCCTAATAGACATTGGTCAGTAAACAGTGGATGGGAATGGGCAAGTTGTCTTGCTGAGGTTGAAAAAGAAGATGTACAGGAAAAAATAAGAGAGTCAAACTTCATTGCATTTTCTTTAGATGAAGTTACGGCAGTAGACAATACTTCATGGGTATGCATGCATGTTTATACTGTAGAGAATCATACCCGCCAACCTCATCTACTATCTGTTACTAAAATGAAGGAGAGTGCGACAACGAAAAATTTATTTCAACTAGTAAAGAGAAGCTTAATTGAATATGGAGGTATGGATGACATGACGGTAGCCAAAAAATTGGTTTGTGTTGGAGCAGATGGAGCTTCAGTAATGCAAGGTCACAGCAACGGCCTTTGTACAAAGATTGAAACTTCATTTGCACCGTACATTACTGCAATTCACTGCATGGCTCACAGAATGAGTCTAGCTTTTGGAATTGTGAGCAAGTTTGCTTCGGTTAAAAAAATTAAAATTTTAATCAGAGAGCTCTACTCACACTTTTGTCGAAGTCCCAAGTGATTTATGGAATTTCAACACTTTGCTGATGGATTAACTAATGGGAACAAGCTTCTCAAGGATAATGATACCACATGGATCTCTTTGGATGGTTCAGCGCATCAAGTGTTTTCAGAATATCCATCCTTGATTGGACTATTTCACACAACTCGCGATGAATCAAATCAACCGAAATTTCCTGAACTTCTTGGCAGGTTAAGTAATTTAGAGACACTCTTAACTTTAGCAGCTCTTCTGCCCATGCTAGAGGAAATGAGGAATATTATGAAGGCTGCCCAAAAAAGAGCTCTGTATATTGCAAAATATGCTACACTGCGTAAGATGACATGCATGACCCTCGACAATCTCTATCGAAATCAACCAACACTATCTGATGAAAAATTTGTTAAGTGGCGAACACTCACAAATTTGAACAATCCTGATAAATTTTTACAAATCGGTGTAGACCGGGAGGTATGTGCCAATGTATGGGGAGTTGAGATACCAATGCACTTCTATGCCACAATCGACCCCGAGGAACCAGGAAAGCACCCCAGGAAGAAACTAGCAAGAATTACAAAGGAATATTTCGACAAGATTGTTGAGACTGTAACTACTTTTGTGAAGAAAATTGTATATGATCTTTCTTCACAAACTAGAAGCAGATTCCCTCTTGACAACCTACTCGAAGCCATGTCTATTGTGTTTCCTCATTATTCGAGCCTCAATAGTGCATCTAATTTTTGAAGTAAGCTACTGACTTTGGTAAAACAATTTTGCATATCTAGAGAATTTAATGGAGTAACTATAAATGGAATATTAGACAAAAATCATCTTCGAGAGAAATCATCTCGTTTTGCATACACTATGAAAGAACAATATGCCAAAATGGAGAACTCCCGTGAAGAGGGATTAGTAACAAGGCTTTGGAAATATATAGCTGAGAACGCATCCTTGTGTGATTCAATGCTAGAATATGTGAAGCTTGCTGATTTATGTCTTACCATGATATTGGGTTCGGTGGAAGATGAGAGAGTTTTTAGTGCTTTGGGGTTCCTAAAATCAAAGCTAAGAAACAAACTAGACAAAATTTTGGAAAATTGCTTGAGGCTCTATACATCTAGGTATGATGTCCACCCTTTTCCTTACGATAGGGCACTGCAAATCTGGAGGTCCAAATGTGAAAGAAGAGGTTTGGGCAACACTTCAAACCAAAGTGCTAGTGGGACTACTGGACGTACTAGTAGCATTGAGATGCAGTTCGGCGATGATATGCAGACTCGGACTCGGAGTGAAGAAACCACACACGAGAATCAAGAAAGAAATGAATTTGATGAGGATGAATGGCAACTGTAAGAGAATGGTATTTATTAATCTTATTATTGTATCTCATCATTCATATTACAAAAGCATATTAATTTTTGTAATTAGAATTTAATATTGATTTGTAATTGTATTTTTCAACTTTCTATTTCTAGATTTAAAATAGCATAATAAAAAAAAAAACATAATGTGTTTATTGATATAGAGATGTTTATTGTTTATTTATACATGTTTGAGTCTCAAATCTGTGTCATACATTTCAGAACCATATGATACAATTCATTCAATAGTAATACACATGTCAAGAACTTAGATTTTCATTAATTCTTTCAAAATATAGCCATATGATACAATTCATTCAATAGTAATACACCAATCTGTGTGATTTTCCATGCCAATTGCAAAAGTGAATACAAAGTTTCAGAACCCTTTGCAAAATTGCAAATGACCCTGAATTCCCTTTTATAGAAACAAGGGAGCAACAACAGCTTCAGGTTGAATTGCAAGTTTGCAACATGTGAACACTGATATCAAAATCACAAACTCAGCACATATTTATGGCCATCACAGGCTGTATTAGCAATTTTACATCTACTACATGTTTGATGTCTCCTGTTCAAAAAACAGAGTTCAAAATTAAATATTAATTCACGCCATGATAAATTAAACATAGATAATAGCAGTGCCTAAAACCTACTAATCAGAAATAGAGAAATGCATAAATGTTAAAGCAAGGGAGAATTTGAGAATACAAATTTACTGGCTGAAGTTTTGCACTGTGCATCATAGATTCATAGGCTGGATTAGCAAAATAGCAATAGTGAGTGCTGTTTTTTTCCTATTCATAAAATAGATTCATAGGCTGGATTAGCAAAATAGCAATAGCGAGTGCATCATAGATTCATAGGCTGGATTAGCAAAATAGCAAACAGAAAAAACATAAAACCTTGAAATTAAGAATAAAAGAAGAAAATTGTGCAATACATACTATGATTCTTAAGAATTATGTGCCAGTTTTTGTAGGGTGCTCCACTCTTCGTCTGATGGAAGGTCAATATTCTGTAAACTATGGAAAGTCAACTCCAACTTCGTCAACATTCTATATTTAGAAGATTTACTTGACATCACTGTTTCATCCAATACTGAATTTAGAGTTGTAAATGGTTGGATGAATTCCAGAAAGCTTTTGGGAGTTGTGTCCTTTGGAAGCAAGTCTAAATCAGACTTCATTTTTATCTCCATGCTTTTTTTGTAACCTTCTTCTCCAATGAATTTATTTTATGTGTCAACAGGCTTAGGCAAACCAAGTTTAATCAAATTATTTTTCTTTTCTTGCAACTTCACTATCTTTTTTCCACAACTGTTCATAATTTTTTATGTTTCCCTTAGCTTCTGGCATTTTTTAATGATAGATGATGTCTTAACTATGGCATCAATGCGGCTCTTAATTCCCTTGGATGCCAAGTAGCTGTCACTGGAACTGTAGACTACTTTCAGAATCTTTTTTGCCATTTCCTCTTTTGAATAAACATGTGTGCTCTTCTCATAGTGCCCTTTGATTTTTTTTTTTAAATGTCTCATACTTTCAGTCAATTGAAACCATTCACACAACTTCTCACTCCTCTACATTATTTGCCGCCAAATGTTTTCTTGTATATACTTCATTGTATTTTTCATATTATCTTTCAATCTATCCTCCAAAGTTTTTATTTTATCATTTGCATTGTGCAGGTCTTCTTTCATTTGTGCACATTTTTTTCTTTCTTCCTCTACTTCCTCTTGCAAATGTTTTTCTTTTTCCTTCCCATGATCCAATAGGTCCTGTAATTTTCTCATTTCGGTGGCAGCAGACTCATAACTTTTGTATAATTTTTTAAAACTGGCTTTTTCCTCAATAATTTTTTTACTGTTTTTAGCCAATTTTTCTGTCAGGTCCTTCAATTCTGCATCCTTCTTCTCCTGCTCTGCAATTTCTACTGCAGAGCCCAAATTTTTTATCCTTTTTTGTAAATCATTGCACTTGCTATCTGTTGCTTTCCTCCTTGGTTTTTTCATTTTCCAGGTCTTCCTGTAACTTTTCTATTTGTTTCTCTAGTTTATTTTTTTCTCTCTCCACCTTTAGTAGTGAAGTGTAGACCACTTCGTTAGTCCTTTTTGACACACTAATTTTGTCCACATTATGTACTTTGGAAAAATCCATTTGGAGGGTGCTAACTTGAAATTGAGAGGGATCTATCTGACTGTGTGGTGGATTTTTATCTTTAGATGGGCCCGGGGGCATAACAACCATGAACTCCATCATATCTTTCTGTGGATCATATGTTGGAAATGCCATGTTCCTTGCAAGATGTTCGTTTACAACTTCAAACAAGGAATTCCTATGAAATGCTTTCTTTTTTTCTTTATTTGCTTTTGTTGTGTGTTCATATTTTTCATAGTAATCACGAAATTGAAAATCTGGGCTTGCTAAAGCAATTGAATGTTTGAAAGGTGACATAGGAATACCATAGGCTCCAGTTCCACTTATTCCTGTGGTTTAAACTAATGCTTGACCAGGATTACCAACAACAGTTCCTGATGTTGTCCCACTCCCACTAACACTTTCATGTGTAGTTTTCATAGTCTTTTGAGGTGTGTGATCTGAAGCTGCAAATGATTGATTTGTAGTGTCAGTGGCACTTGATATAGGATTCTCAATAGTATGAGATTGAGTGTCTACCTCTAGTGGCCTCTTGCGAGAGATATTTTGTTGTTGCCCTTGTCCAAAACCAAGACAACTAGTATCAGTAGTAGTACCCATGCCAACCCCACCAATCACAGCGGCACTTGACTGAATAATAATAGGAATACTATCCCCAGATTCCCCACCAATGGCAGTGGCACTTGATTCACCACCAATGGGAATACCATGATGTGGTGGTGGTTGTGGATTTGAACCTGAAACAAATGTAGGTGGACCCTAAGGGTAATGAGTAGTACCTATCCGTGATGAATCTGAAGAATCAAGTCCAATGACTGGTTTATAAGGACCTTTTGATTTTGACTATGATGGAAGTTGTACCTGAAGTGGATACCAAATGCCCTCTCCTTTGGGACCTAGACCACCACCTTCAAAACCCATTTTTTCCACAAGGTTTTCCCCTTTGCTATATTTTTCTTTCATGGACTCACTGACTCCACCTAATATTTTCGGGACTATAGTAGTTGTTGGAGGGAGCTCAACGGCAACCTCATGCTCATCAACATCACCTTCAGTCCCGCCATGCTCCATATCCCACAATTTGCTAAACTCTGCATCCTCGTCGATGCTCTCAAATTCTGCACTTGTCTTTGGTTCACCGAGATTCCTCCTCATAGTCCAAAAATCATTTATTTTGGTTTGAGTGAAATAATTCCCTTTACATTCATGCAGAATTGATTTGGGAATAGATTTGTTAGATGGATTAGCAGATTTTAGGTAGAAATTGTAGGACCTCCTATTTTGGATACCCTGGCCCTCCTCTGTTGTCCTCTCTGTGTGCATTTGCAATGCCATAATTTGTGATGAAATTTCTTCTGTTGAAATATTTTTGTCAGCTGCAATTTTCTCTATCTCTTTTTTAACCTCATCCTAGGAGTCCATGTTTCTAAGCTTTTCTAGAAATGGTTTACTTTCATGTTGACATAACGCTGAAGAGTTCCCATTTTTCTTAAGCCTTGCTTGAACTACACCGGTTGGATCATACTGCCAGAGACCCTCATCACCAAAGTTAAAAACTATCAAAAAATCATGTGCCACATTGAATGCTTTTCTCTCAAATGTGAACCCTCCACATGAGAAAGGCAAGGAAGGAAATATTCTCTTCTTTTGCTGACCATGGAAGTGCCTATCTGTGCTCTCCAATTGTCGTACATACTCTAATGCAAATACCCTGTCTGTCATGTGTATTGGAAGTCTGTATGGTTTTACTGCCGATTCGTAAAACCTTAACACAGTGAATTCTTCCATGAAGAACTAGTCAACCAATTCTATTTGACTTCCGAGTTGAATGCAATCTCTACAAGACACAGGCAACCTAGGCATTGGAGTTCTTGTAATTTCATTATACATTGGTGCCAAAAAGAAGTCTACAAAATGGTTGTAGTTCTTTCTGTTATCATGCATCCTTATCTTTAGGGTCCAATCATATATTGGACACTCTGTTCTCTTCCCAGTCTTCTCATCAATCTTATAGCTCACAATTTGAAGCTTGTTGGTCTCGAATATTGCATGATACTTGGATAGGAGGAGATAGCACAAGTAGGATGAGAACCTAAATGTCTTACAGGAACCTTTTTTTATCATCAATAATTATTTTTGCATGGATTTTACAATGTGCTCAATAAAATTATATCTTATTGGCTGACCTGCACAATAGATATTATAAATCATTTCAAGAAGGCTTGCACCCACTTCCCTATCATTTTCCAATCCCAGGCAAAATGACAGCAAGGAAATAGTATCCCTAACCCATGGAACAAAATGTTAGAATCATAAGGAGGTTTATGATTTTGATCCAACACAATACCAGTACCAATCTTTATTAGAGATTTGATAAATGAATCTCTGTGACTTGGATCGAGACTCTCTTAATTCCCTACCATCTTTTCAAGGTCAATTTGGACGTTTGAGTTTTGGGCTTCAAATCCTAGGTTCAACAAACGAGCAAATTCTCCCTCGTTTATGGATAGAGTTTCCTCTTTTGTATTTTTATTGACAATTGCTTTTTTATATTCATCATAATTTTCAGCACAGACCATGACAAAATTAGGGCAAGGGAATACTTCAAGTAACACCATGCTTCCCAATCCAACATCCCACGATGCGATTTTATTTGTTTTTTGTTTTAACATTGGGTTGAAAACAGTAAGTTTTGCACTAGATGCATCTGTCACCTTACTAGACAATATATATATCTAATATCTATGATACACTTTTCACCATGGATAGCAAGGTCATAAATATCATGGTATTCATCAGTGAAACTTGGTGTTTTAACTAGTTCGGTTAGGTTCATTTTGTTTTTCACTTGACTTCTTGTTGAACTACTGCTTCCCGTTTTCCCCATTACTATTATTGTTAATAATTTAAAATAGTGCTAGATAAAAACCTGAAAATGCTAACCCTCAAATTGGACCACAAGATTACCAAAAGCAAAAAATGCTAACCCTTAAATGTAGGTGTTCTACATTTTACCCAGAAATTGGAATTTCTAGTTCACTAGATTGGCGCAGACAGTCTCTGTTGCAACTTACATTCCTCAATCTAGTAGTTGTTTCTGAATCTCCCTTGATTTACAAGTTTGTCCAAGAAATGAAAGACGATTATGGTTTACGAGTCTCTTATTCTGAGAACTCTGAAAAGTAGAAAAGTAAAACCTTAAGGGCAAAATATCTAGAATCATGTTGTAATTTTATTAATTACTATTAATAACTATTCGATGTCGGAGGAAAAAACATTCATTACTTCAGTATAAATTCCGAGGACATTAAGAATCATGTTGTAATTTTTTTAATTATTATTAATAACTATTCGATGCCGAAGGACAAAACATTCACTACTTTAGTATAAATTCTGAGGACATTAAACGTAATACGTTCAATTCCAGGCGAAGTTCTCCCAAATGTGTTCACTTCCCACATTCGGGCTGAAATACACCCTAAGCGGTTGATCTTTGCTCATCCAATGGACAAGGGACCAAGGTACTTGTTGTGACTTTATGGGTCTATTTTTTAAGTCTATTTAATAATTTTAAACTTCCGCTCGAAAAAGTGCTTTATAGAGTTACTTATATTTAATTAAATTTAAAACGTTTCAATTCCAGGCGAAGTTCTCCCAAATGTGTTCACTTCCCACATTCGAGCCAAAATCCACCCTAAGCCATTGATCTTTTCTCATCCAATGGATGAGGGACCAAGGTACCTGTTGTGACTTTACGGGTCTATTTTTTAAGTTTGTTTAATAATTTTAAACTTCCGCCCGAAAAAGTGCTTTAATGACTTAATTATATCTAATTAAATTTAAAACGTTTCAATTTCGAGCGAAGTTCTCCCAAATGTGTTCACTTCCCACATTCGGGCCGAATTCCACACTAAGCCGTTGATCTTTGCTCATCCAATAGACGATGGTACTTGTTGTCAGTTGTCGTGGGTCCCATGACTTTTGCCAGTTTTCAGGCACGTCACCATACTCGTGTCACTTTTTTGGGCAAAGTTCTCAGAAATTTGTTCACTTCCCACATTCACCCCGAAATCTACCCTAAGTCGTTGATCTTTGTTCATCCAACGGTCGATGGTACCTGTTTTAAGATGTAGTGGGTCCCACGACTTCTGCCATTTTTCTGGCACGTCTCCATAATCGTGTCACTTTTCGGGTTTGATTTGTAATCTATTTAATCATTTTAAACCTCCACCTGAAAAACAATTAAATATAATTTAGTTTATAGACTTAATTATATTTAATTACATTTAAAATGTCCAATTCCGAGTGAAGTTCTCAGAAAGGTGTTCACTTCCCACATTCGGGCCGAAATCCACCCTAGCTGTTGATCTTTGTTCATCCAACGGTCGATGGTACCTGTTTTAAGATGAAGTGGGTCCCACGACTTCTGCCATTTTTCTGGCACGTCACCATACTCGTGTTACTTTTCGGGTCTATTTTTAAAGTCTATTTAATCATTTTAAAATTCCGCCCAAAAAAGAGATTTATAGTCCATAGACTATAGACTTAATTCTATTTAATTAAATTTAAAATGTTCAATTCCGAGCAATAGTTTGAGATAACTATTAAATATAATGTTAATATTATTTGTAAAAATTTAAAATTAAAAAATAGTATAAAACATGAAACTTGGTTTCTAGAATAAAACAAATAACTAAATAAAAATATAAATTTTGATATACAATTTGAAAGGTAAAAGTTTAATATTAAAAAGAAAACATTCAATATTAAATCTAAAATATTAATTTAAAGTTTAACAAAATTCTTTGAAAATATGTTTACGATATATAATTTTCAAAAATAGTTTAAAAATATATATATAAGTTCAACATAAATTTAGTGTATTAATTTAAAAAAATGTGCAACTGCAGTCCTCAACCTATTAAGGCGAGCAAATTTGGAAAGAACAAATGCCAAGGTGGCGATTAATTGTTGCAGAAGGAGTTGTCTGCGGCATGTCGCATGAACGGAGGAAAGGGAGGATGGCAGGAAATCTTTTTCCTGATCTCATGGCATTAATGTCTTATCGTGCACATTCATTACCCGACCTATAAGACGAAGGCAGATTTTTTCACCTTTTGATCTGTGTACCACTTTTTGCTTTGAAGCAACTGTAGAACAAATCTGTAGTTCGTAGAATCGTACCTTCTGTAAGACATTTTTTGCAAGAAGTGATTTTGAAATTGCAGGTGACAATGGAGGCCAATTTCACACTTCGAACAGACAAGAAGTTGGTGCCCTTTTTGGGCAAAGTATCTGATAAACGAATGCAAGGACTGTTCAGGTTTAAGGAGGAGAAGTTGTGGGCGGCAGCTCGACTAATACTTGCGGAGGAGGTGGCACATATCAGTCACCGGTATCGAACTAACATGGGGGTTTACTCTCTGATTATGGCGTGGGCCTGTGAATTCGAACCGGAGGTGGAAAAGGTAAAACTCACATTGGTCAAATTGATTGATGGGGAGTTTTTGATTAACCTGGATTCAATCTTGGAGTGGGTGGTGCTGGGAGTTGGCATTCGAATTAAGGAAGGGGACGACCAGGAGGAATTGCTTCCTTTTATTCGTGGCCCAGAGGATGAAATCAAATACTAGTGTCATGAAGGAGCCTGAGTGGGGTGGAAAGCAATGAAATTCTTTGTGAAATTAACGAGGGTGGATGAAGTCTTGAAGGCTTTGCATGTGGTGGCAAGGATGGAGGTTGGTAGGGCATTGAGAGATAGGGCTGAAGAAGGAAGGGCAATACAGCTACTAGCAAGCTTGGAGGGCGACCTCGACTTCGGGTGCCTAAACTGCATTCCAAAAATGAAAGTTGAAGCGGAAAAAAGGAAAGCCAAAGCATCGACCTCTGAGGAGGGAAGGGACTGGGAGGAGGCGACCCAGTGGGATAGTGAGATTGAGTGAGTGGCCTATCGGCAATGAACTAGTTTTTTTGTCTGCTTGCTATAAGATGTGGGCAAATTTTTTATCTTGAAACTTTTGAATTAATAGAATGAAAAAACCTTTACCGATAAACTTTTGTATCTTGATACTTTTGAAATTTTGTATTTTGAATGACTATATAGTATATATTTATAAAATTATAATCAACCATAATCAATGTACAAATAATTAATGGAATGAATTGAATTTTTTTTTATAGCATTACATAAAAAAGATCGTGGTATTAAATTTATTTCCATTGTTTAACAAATAATTGAAATAACGTAGCTCATATACAAAAAGCATTTGAAAGAAATTAATTAATAAAAATGAAATAGAATTATAGAAAGCATTTTTATATCCATAAGACTGTAAGAGGCAAACTGAAACAAACTGGAATTTGAAAAATTATCATTAATATTTATGCTTTTGAAATTTATAATTTTTTCGTCAAAGACTTGAGTCCCCCAAAAACTTAAAAGCCAAAATGAGTGAGCCACTGGCACTCAGCCTGTTAGGGTTCAAGGACATAGGAAAAAAAAACTACAAGGGGGCGGGGCTAGGGCACAGGTAGTGGAATTGTTTACAATTTTGCCCTCCTTCCATGTAGAATTCTTTAGACAACATAAGCTGAGAGAATTCTTCAAGCCACATGTAGTTTGGAAAGTCGTCCAGGAGGAACCATTTCCGGAGGAAGTCCCTGCCAATCCGCACCCATTTTCTATGACACGTCAATTGCTCCACATTTAGGTTTAGGAGAAACGGTTGCCTGGCCATTGGCAGTGTTTGGTCAGGGGGGAGAAGCTTGGATAAATCACTCGCCCAAGGGATCCCCACCCCTACTTTTGCAAGAACGACAAGAGTAATGTCATCTCTGAGGAAGTCTTCCTTAAAAACCTTCCTCAACAGCATCAGCATATCCACCTTGTCTCCTCCCAAGTCCAGAAGAGATGCGAAGAAGCGAGATGTAAGGTCCGTGTTAACACGGTACCTATTTTTGTTTCGCATAAATTCTCTACCCAGGACCATCTGCACAGCCTCATTGGTGAACGACCCAACCTCCTTGCAGACTGATTGGAGGGTTGGGTCTCTAACGGAGCCTAGAAAGGCCCTCTGGTCCTCTGCAGAAATGCTTCTCAAGCGGATGGGAGTGTCCATAGAAAACAGATTAACAAATTAAACAACCTGAGCAGTGAGCCTATAAACCTAAAATATCGTGAGCTCTGACGATTTATCTACCAAATGGCAAAGGCTAATTGAAGATGAAAGAAGAAGAGATCATATATAAATTGTTAAAGCTCTTGATTGTAATAATTACTTCTTTAACAGTATTAACTGCTATAATTTTTTTTAAATCTTTCATATCTCTGCAAATCTTTCCCATAAATGCATGAGTGTGCGAAATTGGAAACAGCTATGAACCAGTACCAAATTGGCAAGTATCACATTGGAAGTCATGGGGACAGAGTGGATTGCTGTCAGTGAATAGATATATATTAAATGAACAAAATTATCGATCGTGATTCGTGACATTTGATACGTGTCTATTGAATCCAATTTCATTCCGGGCACTTTCTGGTGAGTTGTGTTCTCTTCAGAAAATTGGGCTGAAATAAAACTTCGGCCATTGATCTACAATCATCGAACAGTTTTAAATCATTGATAGATTTTAGGTATGTGTCACCCTTTACGTGTCAAAGAGGTCACGCTTATTGATACATCATGCAGAGTCTGGACTCAATGTATTATGTGATGTGATGTGATGTGATGTGATGTGATGTGATGTGATGTGCCTTGTCTATTAATAGCAATGAATTTATGAAATCGCCAATGAATTATATATTGTACCATAAATAACAAAATATTCGCCAAAACAAATTAAATAATTTTCAAGCAGTGGATAAAAATCGCCAACACATTTAAATAATTTTCAAGCGGTGGATAAAATCGCCAATACATTTAAATAACTTTTCCTTCGGAGTAAAATTTTTCGCTCATACAATTATATATTTGTTCCTTTTAACAATAATTATTCGCCTCCCACAATAAATATTTTCCCCATAGAACAAGGTATTATTTGCCAGAAATTTATGGCATTTTCATACCCTAGAAAAAAAATCACCAATACAAAATAATTTTTTCCTCATTTAAAAAAAAAATTTCACCATCGATATGAAAATTTCCCCCCGAAAATAATGTCTGATTCGCCAAGATTTTACACAGTTGCCCGAGGGGGTTTCTTAAAGTTATCCCTGCTTAGAAGGTACCGTTGTTGTGTCGAGTTGTATTGAGACCTCTTAAACTTATTTATTTATTAGTCCTTGTATTGATTTTGGCATTAACTTATCCTTCTATAAAATGCAGGCACCCTATCAAAAATTCTAATGCCGGACTTTGAGACACATAGACATATTCTTCATTACTCAAACCTTCTTGTTGCAACAAATATTCAATTGATTAAATATCGTGGTAGACCTCTTAACAAGAATTTGTGGAAAGTTTGTGAATCTGACCATGAGGCAATACTTGAGACACTAAGGGTTAGAGCTGAGCCAGAAGGTTCACTTGATTAATTTTGGGCCATCAAGAAGAATAATTCTACAATGTGGTAGAATAATTTTGACAATTTTGTATATATCTTTTGCGAAACATTGTAACTTTTCTTTTTTGGAGGTTCTCTACGTGCATATGAGTTGTAATGTCCATATGTAGATGCCAAATTTTATATATAAAAACATCAATGAGTTGTAATGTGCATATTTAGATGCTAAATTTTGTATATAAAAATAACAATGAGTTGTAATGTGCATATTTAGATGCAAAATTTTGTATATATAAATAGTAATGAGCTTGATCATTCATATTAGATGCCAAATTTTATATATAAAAGTGCCCATGGGGCTGATTTGCAAATTTTGAGAGCCCAAATTTGTACCATTTGATTATAAATACATTGGTTTTTCTGCAATTAGACAATTTTAAATACTCATGTACCATTTGAGAGCCCAAATGGGCATTAGACAAGTTTAAATACTCATGTACAAGTTAAAATACATTGTTTTTTCTGCAATTTTGGCCTAAAATCATAACTTTCAACTGTTGTAACTTTCTTTTCATAACATCTTTTGATCTGATTCTTTTTGTAAGTGATAGGGAAATGTTTTAACTTTAATTTGGCACTAGTTTGAGGTTCCTTTAATTCATTTTGTGCATTTTATATTGACTGTCCTAAAATTTGGCATAATGCATACAAGGTGTCATATGTTGGTCTGGGTGAAATCTTTGAATGAGAGGGTGTTTTTATGGTTGATGGAGTTTGTGCAGATCATATGAAAGGTGTTTGATCTATTGTTGGAGTTGTGAAGTGCTTGGAGGGATGTGTTTGAGAAAGCCCTCGTGTGTAGTCCCAAGAGGCCTACAAGGCCAAAATCTTCATAATCAATATAATAAGGCCCTACTAAGGCCATGGTTAATGTTTTCATGTGTTTTTATGTGTTTTTTTCAATTTGATGTTGATATAAGGCCATTTGAGCCACAAATGTACTTCATAGGCCTATTAGGCCCTAATGGTCAAAGTTGGTCAAATAGGTCTATCTAGGTTGAATAGGCTTTAGGATAGTGGAAATGGGCTATTTGGATCAGTATTGACATGTTTTTAAGGCTTCATAAGCCATTTAGTCTTTACATGGATCATGTAGCTTCAGACGACTCATATACAGGTGCCCCAGATTGAGAGAAATACCCTAGCAAAGTTTGACACTTTTGCACCTAAGGGACACTGTTGGTAGGGTATGTCGGTGAGTGTTCCAGTGAGTGAGGAGCCAAAAATGGACCATGCCTTGGGTATACCCATCCAACTAGACGTGGTTGTGGTGTCAGTTCGTGCGCACGAAGAACGAACAGAGATTTGGCGACCCAATCTCGATTGATGCCAAAAGTTGCATTGTTGCTCAATTGAAAGTTACATAATCGTGCATATTTCAAACCATTCATCGTGGCACCAAACCGTCTATTCGATTAGCTCTGGTTAGCTAAGTAAACACTGGTGATGACCTCATTTCTCTCATGGAGTATCTCGAACGTTCCGGAGCACGCCAAACCAAAGTGTTCCTAAGGTGCACTAAGCTGAATCGGGCAGCGATTTTTGGAGGGCGATATCTCGAAGCATTACCAGTGTCAGTACTTGGGTACATGGGTATACACAATATGAGAAACCTAGTTTAAAAGTATACACCGTATGAGTTAAATGTAATGAACAAATTAGATCACATTTCAAGACATATACACAATGAACAAGTTTGATCATATTTCAATTGCAAATAACTAAGTTTCAAGAATATCAAGTTTCATATATATCAAAATTGCACACAATGAACAAATTGGATCGAATATCAAGTTTCATAAATGAACAATAATTGTGTATATATCAAAAAATGGCATAAATGTCAAATCAATAATAGTTACAAAAATGTGGCATGTGCCATGTCTGTCAAAGTTGATATATACATATACAAATGTCGAATATATACAAACATTAGTCCTTCAATGACCACAACTAGAGCTATATGTCTCTATCGATATCTATGACTGTGGTGGATCATCAAAATAGAGCCTCTTTGAAGCAGTACGTGGCTCTTTAGGTGGTTGCACAAGGACAATTCAAATGTCGAATAAGATATATTTTCTCAATATAACATCAAAATAACTAAATACTGAACTCTAAATTGTTTTAAGTTGAAATGTTGATTACCCCATCTCTTTCTTCTGCAATTGGGTGAGGTTGAGGATCCGTGGGAAGTCCTGAAGGGGGTTGTAACTGGTAAAAAAACAATAATACAAGTTAATAACATATATGTCAAAAAACACAAAATAACTAAAAATGAATAGACTAAAAATCAAAAGCATGTTGGAGCCTCAGATGGATGTCCTATGGTCGTAGGAGGCAAAGTCACAGATGGATCAGTTATGATCATTTCCTATATCCATGGTAAGTGGTCCAAAAGGAGCTAACAAGAGGGTTTCAACTTCATTGTGCACTTAGTGAAAAGGAGTTGATCTAAGACAGACATACCTCTTCCCTTTGTCATGTTGGACCCCATCTTTGAGGTGTAGGACTTCTAATGAAATGGAATGGTAGAGAATCAATAGGAAGTTTGGAAGGGGGCTGTAATAGGATAAAGACAATTAATACAAGTTAATAACCCAAAGTTGTTGACAAACTAAATAAAAAACTAAAAATGAGTGTACTTATTTCTAAACAGATATGTTTAACAATTGTAGAACAAATGCACACCAGATCCTCAGATAGTTCTCCTGTAACCTTAGGAGGCATAGTCGAATCTGATGTAGCTATTACCATTTCCTGTATGAAAAATGATAACATATGATATAGACATAAAAGGATTTAGATATTTCAAACAAGAAAGAATGCAATCCAAAGTGAATATGAAGATATTACCTCTTCCCTCTGTTGAACCTCATCGACATCAAGTGCATTCATTAATTCTGTAAACCCCATTTGTTTCTGTATATAGAACAAATGAATTAAGTGCATTTATCAACATCTACAAATATACATGTTTAATCATAATACATTTCAACAAATGAATTTAAATTATATTGAATTACCTTCTGTCGTTTGGGTGTCCAGGAGGATATCTTTTCTGTCTTGGAGTGTTGGAGGATGGCTTTCTCACACAAGATGTCCTTGAGGTAGGTGGGGTAAACTAATAGAAAAAAATTAACATAAGGGAAAAGAGAATGTATTTAATATATCACCTAAGTCAAGAATATCTAAATCTAAATGGTACTGCAAAACTATCTAGGCCAAAGTCAATGGCCGAAAGCGTGATATCATCAAGTTGGGACATCTCAACCTCTTATAAGCCCTATAAAATACAAAGTAATGATACATATATATTAACAAAAGATATTTTGAAACCAATGTATTAGTATATTTTGAACAAATTTATAAATCTTTACCTCCGGTGGCGAAACTACTCATGATCGTGGAGTTGACTGAAAAGTATGTGGTGTACTCCCACCACCTGTTGCACCCTGCAATGCATTTTATTTATATGTCACTTTAAATTGTTCTAAAAATAAAAATTCATTTATTTTTATAAGATTTAGTCACTTAATTGATAACGTGTCATAAATAGAATTAAACGCACCTATGTCTGATCGCGAGAGAACAACATACTCAGCAGGTCGTCGGTGAGGGTCATATCCTTTTAGTGGAAGCATGGCATCTACTCCCGCAACATGTACATGAATGAGATGTTGAACCATCCTCATTTGTGTTAGTGTCTACACCAGAACATACACCCTAGCAGGTGCCACACATATGCTAAATGGGCTAGCCCTTGCCAAATGATGCATTAGGTGACGTTGATGAAGGAGATGTCGTTGATGAAGGAGGTGTCGCTGATGAAGGATGTGCCTCAGGTGCTGGTACATCCTCTTATCTAACCAACTGTGTGCCATGTTGAACAATGACATCAGTCAATGATGCAATTTCCTGAAGAGTTTGTAACTCCATAGACTCCTTCAAGGATATATGGATAGTGACATGAATCATGGGTTTAGGACCTGTACGCCTCCTATGATGTGGTTGTACCACCCTATGGGCCCCAAGTATATCCTGTGCAGAGCCTCTCCCTCTACCCTGAACTAATGGATGTCAAAGTTGGCTTCTCGCTGAGGATAAAATCACAATACAACTTTCTCAAAAAATATAGAGGCACCTCCCAATTATTACAAGGTGGTCGGTCAAAGACCATATACCACCTATCCCAAAAATCTACTTTTAGCCTAGCATGAACACACCAATTTATAGGAAATTGAGACGTATTTTCTTCTAGGTTGTTACTAGTAATAGGATCAGTGAAAAGAGCCCGAACGGGTATGTGAGTTGGCTTGGGCGGTGGGTTTGCTCCCCATTAGTCTCGGGTTCGACTCCTTCTCGGATTAAAGAGGGAGGATTGGTTGCAGAATCTGGATTCTCTCCCTAGGGGACTAGTCTCGCCTCAGTTCACCCCTTCCTGGCCCCAACTTGGCAATAAAAGTAAGCCCAAGGTAAGGCAGGTTGGGTCGCTGGACTGGGCCGTGGGGATACCCCTGGCATCATGAAAAAAAAAAATAGGATCAGTGAAAAGAGCACATATGTCACCTTTAAGTATGCCCTTTTTTCACTTGATCATATGACAACCCGTCCACGTAAAATGTTTGACATCCATCCCTCCATGAACCCCATTTTGTAACCTCCCTAGATACCTCATTTGCACTATTGGCCATTCTTTCAAGCATTATGGCGAGGGTTGAGTGGTGCTCAAGACTAGAGGACCTCAACCTATTCACCAATATAGAAATTTGGGTACTATTTTGTGTCAGGCGATTGATGAGATCCTCTCGTGTGGCATCTACATGATCTAATGGAGGACATGGAGGGTTTAGGGGTGGCAGTGATTGTTGAGGAGCAGCATTTTGAGGATTTTGTAGTTGTGGAGCAACATCTTGAGGGTTTTCTTGTTGCTCATGTGCAATGTTTACATGGTTTGCCTGTGTTGCTTGTGCATGAGGAGGTCTTTGTTGTCTATTTCATTTTTGGGGAATGCTTGTAGAATTTGACATCAAATTAATAAATAAAAACTTAAATCAATTAAAAAACCCTAGTTCAATTAAAATACAAACAAAAATAATCAAAACCATGAAATCTTACATGTTCGACGGGGTGGCATTGCTGGAAATTAATCTAAATGCCAAAAAATGCAAAATGATGCAAAACACGTGTGGGTTCTGAGATTTGTTTGCTTCTTTGGGCTAATGTTCCACAGTTTTTGGCATTGAAAATGACCAAAACCCACAAGTGTGAGGAAATGTACATGTTTTGAGGAATTTTTTTATTATTATTATTGGCTACCAAGCCTAGCACGTTTTTGAATTTCATAGAACACGCATGGGTTATGAAAAAATTCATTTTTTTTTTGCATGTGGCCACTTTTATGTTCACCATCTTGGTGCACTTACCCATTGTATAAACCTTTGACAGTACCAGAGAGACCTTGGGAGGACATAAGCATGGATTTCATATTTGGATTGCCTAAGACACCGAGAGGAAATGATTCTATATTTGTGGTGGTGGATAGATTCACGAATATGGCTCATTTCATACCTTGTAAGAAGATATCATATGCAATGCATGTAGTTGACCTATTTTTCAAGGAGTTATTGAGATTGCATGCATTACCTAAGAGCATAGTTTCAGACATAGACACTAATTTTGTTGGATATTTTTGGAGAACACTTTGGAAAAAGATGAAGACAGATTTGAAATTTAGTTTTACTTTTCACTCACAGACTGATGGACAGAAAAAGGTAGTAAACAAGAGCTTAGGAAATTTGTTGAGATGCTTAGTTGGAGAGAAACCCGAAAGTTTGGATTTGATTCTTGCACAAGTAGAGTTTGCCTACAACAATTCAGTAAACAGGAGTATTGGAAGAACACCTTTTGAGATTGTTACCGGAGCACACCCTAGAGGTATATCAGAATTGAGAGATATCAATAATGAAGACCAGTGGAGTGTAGAGGCACAAGAATTTGCAAATCACATGAAGGTCTTGCATATTCAGGTTTAAACATCAATTGGAGGATATGAACAACAAGTATAAGGAGAAAGTCGATGAGAGGAGAAGACACAAGGAATTTAAAGTTGGTGATGAAGTGATGGTCTATTTGAGAAAAGAAAGATTTCTAGTTGGAATCTATAACAAGTTGTAGATGAGAAAGTTTGGACCTTGCAAGATCTTGAGGAGATTCAGTTCCGAAAATTCATATGAAGTGGAGCTACCAAATAATTTGAGTGTTTCACCTATATTCCACATCACAGATCTACATCAGTATCATGAAGAAGAATTCAGTGAAGACAGTATTACAGACTTGGAAAAACAATTGCCCCAGAAGGAACCAAAGAAGATTGAAGACATTTTGGACAGTAGGATTGGGCGTAGTACCCAAAGCAGTTAGTACAAGGAGTATCTTGTGAACTAGAAGGACAGACCAGTTGAAGATTCATCTTGGATTTCTCAAGAAGAGGTGGACCACCTTGGTTTTCCTCTAACCATATTAAAGTGAGGGACTCACTTTTTCAACCCCTGGATGTCTAATGCAGGAGTATCCCCGGTTCTTGGCAATCTTGCATCAACCAAAAACATGTATTTTTAGTTTGTTTTTTTGTTTTGTAGTTTTAGCATTTCTTTGTGCATTTTCTTGTATTTTCTCATCGGATCTTGCGGAGATGTATTTTGCTTGTGAACATGTTCATCTTCCTTATTCCTAAACTGTAGAACGTTTGGATCATTTTTCAGCAAGTTATCACTTCCAGATTTTGAGACAGTTTTCTGTCTTAGAACATCGAAACCACCTGGACCTATTTTACTATTAGTGAATCTTGCAGATCCTTTATGTAGCTTGTAGAGCCCCAGTTCATTGATTCCAACGTTCATTGGTGTGTCACTGACCTTCCCTCTGATCCACACTTCATCATTTGTATTTTCCAAAGGAATCTCTTTGGCGGAGGCCAAACTGGTGGTTTTACACGTTTGATCTTGTTCTTCAGCATTTGATCCCTCTTGGGCCGACACAGATCCCTCTTGACCATATAAATCAATTTAATTTAGCATCTTCATTAATCAGGAACAATATAGAAGACATATCTTAAGATTTAGAGGTCTGAAGTTGACCGATTTTGTAATTGAGCATGTATGTAGCAGGCCAGTGAGCCGAATCTTGTACCCCGGATGTTACCGGTTATTTGTAATCGGTTTTTATGATCTAATTCATTTAGTTTTGCATTGCCTCCATCATATCCTCTTGTTTTCATTGTGTTTACTCTTGCTACCCAGTCCACATTGATCTCTTTGAGGTCCCTCCTAACCAGTGACTGCATCACTTAGGTGAGAAGAATAGATGGAATGGATGGGTCCTAAAAAATGTGATCTATGTTAGGTACCCATATACAAAATGATCTCCTCTAAAATAAAAGTAGGAGAAAATGTATATGAAAATGCTCTCCCTCAAGAGAGAATGCAGAGAACAAAACTAGGTGGCTTCCCTCATATTTGAACTAAGAAATAAAGAAAGCCTCATGCAAGGAAAAAAATCCCTTAAGTAAAAGAATAAGAAAGACTTTGGAAATCCCTTAGTATATAATCTCTTGCATTGATAGTGGATTCTCAACATTGATTTTTTAAGATGAACTAAGATTGGAAAAAAACATTTCTTTGCTTCATAAGAAAAAAATCAAATGGTGAATGCAGAAGGTCTTCCCACTTCTAAAATGAATATGAACAAAGAATCTATGAAAAATTATCACTAGAAGTTGCCCAAATATTGCCATGTCAAGAGGCCTAAACTTAAATAAAAAAGCGACAATCCAAAACCATGTTACAAAAGAAAAAAGAACATTTATCAAATATGTGTATAATGCCTATATAAATAGTTCAAGTTTCTCCAAGCCAATGCTAAATCACAATAAAATTTGATAAGTTAAATTAGGTACTATACAAGATTCAGGTACAATAACCAAATACAGTTGATACCCACCATAGATAAATCATCTCAACTAATGAAAACTTAGTACTCTTATAGAAGGTGTGAACATAAATGATAACTAAGTCACATTTGTAGAATCAGTGAATATTTATAGAATTTATAATATAGAAGTATAAATAGATGAAGAAAAAACATTAAGGTCTATATGCACCTCATGGCATTTAAAATAGATATTGCAAATGCATATGAACTATTATCGAAGAAGAGATGAATGTCCATAATAGTATCCTCTAAATCTACAACATAAGACTTGCAAAACATACCTAATAAACCTATTAACTATTTATACTATTATCTCTAGAACACAATGAACATCTTGCAACACTAACCCTTTGAAAGTTGTCTACAATCTAAATTTTTTTTAATTTTCATGTTCTTACTATTGTCTTTGTCCCATTGGTTTGATGAAAATTAATGTCCAAGTCTTGATAACTACCTATCTTTGAAAGCCTTAGTATTATATTTTAAAGTATGATACCAAGTGGATTATAGCTTGTCCTTAAGAACCAATGATATGATAACAGTTGTCATGATAGCATGTACTAAAACCCTAAATTTTTCTAGTGACACAATGCCTTTGATCATGAAATGGTAAAATAACCAATGACTAATTTGCATCATCTTTCAAATAAGTTAAGCCACGTGCCTTTCTTGAGAAACTTTTGCATGCTTATCTCCATTAATGAGTGACTTGTATTGGCTAACAAGTCAGATCAAAAATGAATTTTAATTATACTCACCTATCTTCCCTACCTTAGATCTTGCATTGAATTCATAGATTATGGCAAGTAGTTGGTAGGAAGCTATCAAGTATGCAATTTTGTTGTTTGTCACTCTTTTCTAGTAGTTCTCGAGATATAATGTGGGTAAGTGTTTCCCTTTTGGATGTGATTTTTCCTATTTTAAATTTAATTTTTTGTTTGTGTTTTTGTTTTATTTATTGTTTAAATTATTTTGTGGGTGGTTTTTAAATCTTAAGTGAGATCTTAAACCAAAAATCTAGTGAGATGGTTTTATGTGCGGTTTGTCATGTCTTCTATGAGAAAAATAACCTAATATCTAATTGAATTATTTCCTTGGGTGATGAAATATTTCAAAAAAGATATGGATAGAGAAGTTTTGACTAGTTTGCTAGTGGATTACAAAATTGAAATCTTGGACTTTGTTGCTTTCAAAATTGGGGGTGAAATATTTAATACTTTCTTCATGAATTCACATGTAATTGAATTCTTCTCTATAATGCATGGAGATTTGATTTAGAGAATACAATAGTCCCTAATTGCTTTGTTAGCCTTAAATTAGTTGAGTGGAAAACTAGGATGTACTACCCTAAGGACCATACTATATATGTTGCTAAAGGTGGTAAACTATTCACAATCAATAATGCATTGTTTCAAAAGGTTTTCCTCTTTAATCCTAAGGTTAGGGTTCAATTCAATATGAAGAAGGTGATTTTGGAATATAACAAGCTCATACTCACTTATAGGGTGATATATATATATATATATATATATATATATATATATATATATATATATATATATATAAAGAGAGAGAGAGAGAGAGAGAGAGAGAGAGAGAGAGAGAGAGAGAGAGAGAGATTAGAAATTGAGACCTTAGCTATGTAGAGTTGCATTGGTTACTTCCAAGATATATACCAATGCATATGACAAGTCATGAGGGTTTATGTAGGATTTCTAAGGGAGTATTGGTCCTTGTCTTCAATATTCAAATAACACATATGAATACTTTGTATGATTACACAATCTTTCTAAAGAAGCAAGGGAGTCAAAAATTACTTATGTGGTATTCACTATTATGCCACATATATATTTGTATGTATTAGTTGGAAAATGGGACACCAAGGTTGATGTAAAGATGACGTCTTAAATATTACCTAGTAAGATACCCAAGCCTATGCAATTATGGATTCCTAGCCTAGATAGGCACAAGTCAAATAGTTGTTACTATATATTTGAAAAATTCTCTTGCATGCCTATGTTGAGCAAATTCGACTTTGACATATTACTCTAGGATTTCCTTGAACTCATTAGGCCTATAGATAACAAGTAAAATCCAAATAAATAGCATAAATATAGAGAACCAATTCCTATATGAGGGGTATATTATTATTAGAGTTTTTGGTTCTAGCCCCATGCCTCTCAAGTTTCCAATTTGGGTTTCATCAAGGATTGCATATTTGGAGTTCGTTTGACAAATGAACAATATTGATTATGAATATTTCAAAAGTTCTAAGAGAAGAGGAAATCTCTCTTCTTGGGCCATATTTCCAAAATTGACAATAATAGGTAAGGAGGGATATGATAGAATCTTAGATATCATATTTAAATACAATTTGGACTATACATAATTAGAAGTATAAAATGCTAAGGGTTTCATCCATGTGATGAGAAGGCAAGTTGGATTGATAGGATATGTATACAATATAATAAGCATGAGGACCTTGTTAGAAGTTGCAGGGACATAATGGAGAAGGATTTAAGAGCAAGAGATGACATAAAATAAAATTGTATGAAGCAAGAAAAAATAAAATTGATCCTAGTTTCAAGGTTTATATACAAAGATTTAAGACCCTATTGAAAGGATAATGATCATATTGTGAAGGAACCTTGAGCGGTATACCTCCAAGGGTCAATCTAATTGACATCCCAACACCCTCTATGACTAACCCTAATATTCGAAACATACATATTACTAGGGTTAGAGTTGAACAATGTGGCACTATTGAATCTAGATAATTAAAAGGTGTGGATATTTATTTGGTGGAAACTCTATAAAAGAACCTAAAATCAATTGATATGTAATGTATATGAATAGAAATAATTGGAATACAAAATTGGCTCCTTAGATAGACGTCAAAAGAAACACAAAATGAAGAGTGAGAGACGTATGAATTCACCTTGAACCTCATGGAAATAATTAAAAAGCAAGTACATATTTTATAACTAATAGACCCATTGAGAATGGTAATAAGTCTAATAGATCTAGTGTAAATAATGAGTACAACAACCTTCCAATTCTAGAGGTTAGTGTAGAAAAGAGAAAGGGAAATGGAAGATAATTCTAAAGAAATTTTAGAATTTAGACCCTGGCATAATCTTATTTGTGTATCACATAGACCCTATTCTAGACCAGCAACCCTAGTAATTAGATATAACCTTCATATCAAAATCTTATGAACCATGGATATGAGATGGTTATTAAGAAAGAATGGTTATATGAAACATCTAGACCTAGAGTATGAAAATTCTCCACCTAAAGTATATGGAATATGAGCATGTCCCATCTAACCATGAAATTGAGCAACAGGTAGTAGAACTCTAGAACATCATGTTGGAGTATTCACTCCACTCCACTCCAATACCTGCAACTTGCAAAATAAACCTTCATGGAGAGAAGATAGATAATTCATCAAAAATGATGATGTATTGAGATAATATGAAATTTACATTAGCTCTCCTTATAAAGGAAAGAGCAGTTATGAGAGCACCAATGAGGTGCAATGATAGGTAGAACTGCCTACCAACTATTCGCACAAAATACTAAAAGCACGTAACTAATTAAATAATATTAACCTTACCTAACACCTGGAAAATGATGATTAGTATACTTAAGCATGTGAGTAAATATATTTACTCCAACACCCACCCCCTCCCCCCCCCCCCCCTTAAGTGCAAATTAGGGAGAATATTATTATGCAATATAGGTCCCGACTACAAAACCATTTTAGGTACCCATGTACAATGCACATGCAATGAAAAGAAGTCTCCCATAAAGTGGAGAAAAGCAAAAAACCACATGGGAAAAAACTCCTCTCCAAAAGAGAGAAAACAAACAAGCAAATCATGATGCATGAACGACTCAAGACCCCCTAAGGACTAAATACATCATGTATATACAATCAAGTATCCCCCCATAGTAAGGAAGAAGATAGACATAATATCCCCCCATAATGAAGAAGCTCCAATGTCAATGAATTATTCTTGGAAACAAAATATGACCCAATGTCTACAAGAAACACATCTTCCCTTAGGAAGAAACAAGTCCATCAAATGGTGAAGAAGTCATCCCATGTTCAACTGAAAGGAGGAAGGAAGTCTCCAAATGTGAATGTCTTAAAGCTATGGAGGTGAATAAAAGTGTTAGATCATTCAAATGCATAAAATAAACATAAAAACACCAAATCACTCAATAAACATGCAAATGAAGTTATTATACCTTCCTTCTCCTTCGGATTAAACCTTTGATGAAGTGAAGACACGCCCTTGATCCACTTGTTTGGATTGGTTCTTGGATTGGAATGTGGAATGCTATCCACTACAACAACAAGAAAGGATTTTTTATAGATTGGGATGATGGTGGATGAAATTGACTAAGTGTGGAGTGATTTGGGTAGCATGAGGGTGTTATGGATGATTCTAAGGCTTAAATGGACAACATGAATTTTTGCAAGGATGAGATATGGAAATGAGGGGAGGAGACTCCAATTTATAGATTGGAGGAGGTCCAAATGAAGGGCCAAGATTGATTTACAATGGAGGGTGGAGATTGAAAGAAAGTGGAGCTGGATTGAGAGGAAAAATTATGGGGATCAAGAGATTTTCCACAAAGGCATTTCTTGTCTCCACACTCCTCAAGGTGCATGGGGAACAGATCCCTAGGCACATTGCGAAGGAAAAAGGAATATTATTTTTCTTGACGAATGAGGAGAGGAATTAAAAATTCCAAGAATAAGGGATGTGTGGAAAGAATAAAGGAAAAATGAATTGAAAATTCCTTGGGAAGAGAGGACATGGGAATGTGCAAAGGATTTGAAATCCTTTGACATGACCAAAGTTGGTGCATTTAAGGTTTGGAGAATGCAGGAAAAACCATTTATGGAAAATAGTTGACTTTGTTCCTAATCATGGGGATTATGAATGTGCAAATGGTTAAGAGAGGTGATTAGGTGAGTTTATGAGGGATTAGAATGTAAGTGGGAAAGTTAGGAGGATGTTACATGAAGAGAGAGAATAAGTAGAAAAATATTATATTGAGGGATAATGATAAGCATGGTTATATAGGAATTAATTAGGTTAAATGAGGATTAGGGAAATTCATTTGTAGGAATCACTTTAGTTAGGTTAAGTAATTGACATTATGGTGAAATCACGGTTAGGAGGGACCTCAATGAGATCTATTCAGACCATGCAGCAGGAGTGAAACACAATGGAAACAAGACAAGATAATGGAAGCAATGTAGAATTGATTGTATTATATCAAGAAAGCCAATTACAATATGTCAGCAACATGCGGGATACAAGACTCGGCTCACTAGCCTGAATACATACATGCTCAATTACAGTATCGGTCAACTCCGGACCTCTTATTTTCAAGATAGATCTTCTGTGTTCCAAAAAACTAATTGCTACAAGCTAAATTACATTATTTTATATGATCAATCTGCATCAGTCCAAGAATAATCAAATGTCAATGAACAAGATGAAATGTGTAAAACCACCTGGTCAGCCTCTGCCAAAGAGAATCCTCTGGAAAATCCAAAGGATGAAGTGCGGACCAAAGGGAAGGTCGGCCACACGCCAAGGAATGTTGGAAGCATTGAACTGAAGCTCCACAAGCTACGAAAATAATCTGCAAGATTCACCAAAGCCAAAATAGGTCAAAGCGGTTTTGATGTTCTAAGCCAGAGAACTGTCTCAGAATCCAGAATTGATAACTTGCCAGAAAAAGATCCAAACGTCCCACGGACTTGGGGTAAGGAAGGTCCTCATGTACTCAAGAAAAATCTACTCTACAAGATCCGATGAGCAAATGCAAGAAAATGCAAAAATAAATGTTGAAACTGCAAAACAGGAAATAAACTGAAAATAAATATTTTTGGTTGATGCAAGATTGCCAAGAACCAGGGTGTTAGGATTCCCAAAGATACTGAGAGGGGGGGGTGAATTAGTATCTAACCGGTAAATAGATTTTCTGATCTTATTAAATGAATTGCATTCCAAAACAGTATACCGGTAAACAAGAATTAATGCAGTAAATATGAACAATAAACACAACATAGAAAGCACACCATAACATAAGATTTTTGGTGAGGAAACCCGGTGTGGGAAAAACCTTGATGGGATTTGTGACCCACAATATTCACTCACTTTCCAATGAATGGATATTACTTACAATAGGGGCCTACACATGTAGGAAGGCCAACTGCCTAGAGCTCACTGCTCAATTACAAAAGGAAGTCTCACTAACTTACAAAATGGATTATGGAAATCCAATGTGATGTACTGCTACAAAAAGCATTTGTTATGCCAGGTTCAGTACCAGTTTAAGCTCATACAACAACCATAAACCTTATTCCAAAATCTGCCTTAATATTTGCTCATCATATCCATCCTATCGTCTATGTGTATATATGTGAAATGATCTTCGAGATCTCATACTTATATATGAGTCTTATTACAATACGCCTTGTTGACTTACAAAAAGATATTACAATTAAATACAAAATATAATAAGCAAAATCCTATCGGTTGGGGTGTCGGTAATCATCTTTGTTGTTGTCAGTGAACTATCTGCCGGTGTAGAGTCTGTCGGTGTCGATGCCATAAGATTGCAAGGTTGTCATCAATGAGAATACCTTCAATCATCTACAGTTCTCATTGGAGTGTGCAATGCCAAAACAGGGAGGCTCCTATATCAAACATCTGGGGTTGTTGAAAAAGTGGGTCCCTCAATTTACTAGCGTCAGAGGGAAACCAAGGTGGTCTACCTCTTCCTGAGAAATCCAAGATGAATCTTCAACTAGTATGGCCTTCCATTTCACAAGATACTCTCTGTATTGGCTACTCCAGGTGTTGCTCCCAATCCTATTGTCTGAAATGCCTTCAATCTGATCTGGCTCCTTCTAGGGCATATGCTTCTCAAATTCTGCAACACTATCTTCACTGATTTTTGATTCATGATACTGATGTAGATCTGAAATGTTGAATATAGGTGAAATACCCAAACTATCTGATAACTCCACTTCATATACATTTCTGGAACTGAATTTCCTCAAAATCTTACAGGGTCCAAACTTTCTCATATGCAACTTGTTATAGGTTCCAACTAGAAATCTTTCTTTTCTCAGATACATCACTTCATCACCAACTTAAAACTCCTTATGTCTCCTCTTCTCATCTGCTTTCTCCTTATACTTGTTGTTCATATCCTCCAAGTTATGTTTAACCTAAACATGTAAGGCCTTCATGTGATCTACAAATTCTTCTACTTCTGCACTCCTCTTGTATTCATTACCGGTATCTCTCAATTCTGATATACCTCTAGGGTGTACTCCAGTAACAATCTCAAAAGGTGTTCTTTTGGCACTCCTTTTTACTGAATTATTGTAGGAAAAATTGGCTTATGCAAGAATCAAATCCCAACTTCCGGTCTTCTCTCCATCTAAGCATCTCAAAAAATTTCCCAAACTTTGATTTACTACCTCTGTCTATCCATCAGTCTATGGGTGAAAAGTACAACTAAAATTCAAATCTGTCTTTATCTTCTTCCAAAGTGTCCTCCAAAAATAACCAACAAACCCAGTGTCTCTGTCTGAAACTATGCTCTTAGGTAATCCATGCAATCTCACTACCTCCTTGAAAAATAAGTTAGCTATATGCACTGCATCTGATGTCTTCTTACAAGGTATGAAATGAGCCATCTTCGAGAATCTATCCACCACCACAAATATAGAATCATTTCCTCTCTGTATCTTAGGTAATCCAAGTATGAAATCCATGTGTATGTCCTCCCAAGGTTTCTCCTGAACTATCAAAGACTTATACAATCCCATATTCTGACTACTACCCTTTTCAGTCTAACAAATTCTACAACTCGGCATAAATTTCCTAACATCGTTATGAATCTGAGGCCAAAAGTAAGGTTCACTCACCAATGCTATTACTTTGTCAACACTAAAGTGTCCGACTAATCCTCCACTATGCTTCTCCTTTATCAAATTCTCCCTCATAGAACTCCTAGGTATACACAATTGAACTCTAAATAACATCCCATCATGAATGAAATAATCCAACCACTTCTATCCACCATAACCGGTTCTCTACATGCTTTCCAAGGTTCTGCAAAATCCGGATCATTAGCAAACAAGGTCTTCAACTCGTCAAATCCTAAAACTGTCACTCTCATCTTTGTCAGTAAATTCCTCCTTCTACTCAATGCATCATCAACTTTGTTTGACTTTCCACTCCTATGCTTCAACACAAAGGTGTAACTCTGCAAGAACTCTACCCATCTCATATGTCTCTGATTCAAATTACTCTAACTATTCAAATACCGCAAAGCTTGATGATCGATATACAACACAAACTCCTTAGGCAACAAGTAATGTCTCTCTTTCTTCAAGGCTTGAACTATGGCATAAAATTCATGATCATACACTGAATATCTCCTTCTTGCATCATTCAACTTTTCACTTAAATAAGCTTCTCCTCTCCCTTCCTGACTTAACACTGTTCCAATTACATTCCCACTTGCATCACAGTCCACTTGAAATAATTTACTAAAATTCGGTAAAGCTAACACAGACTGCTCAGTCACCTCTACTTCAACAATTCAAAACTCCTATTTGCTTTGGTTGTCCACTTGAATTCCTTCCTATCTCCTCTCATTGTCTTGTTCATAGGGCTACAAACTAAATTGAAATTTTTGATAAACTTCGGGTAGAAACTAGCCAATCCATGAAATGATCTTACCTCTCCAATGCTTTCTAGTGTAGTCCATTCAACAATTGCTTTTACCTTCTTGGGATCCATCTTCAATCCATTCGCATATATCACAAATCCCAAATATACCAATTCTTCCTTCATGAAACTGCACTTCTTAATGTTTATCAACAAATTTTCTTCTCTCAACCTCTGCAAAAATTTTATCAAATGCAACATGTGTTCCTCCTTTGTCTTACTGAAAATAAAGATGTCATCCAAATACACAATAACAAACTTACCCACATCAATCTCATGAAAGTACCTGATGCATTAGTCAAACCAAAAGGCATCACCAACCATTCATACAATCCTTCATTTATCTTGAATGTTGTTTTCCATTCATCTCCTTCTCTGATTTTGATATGATGATACCCACTCTTCAAGTCTATCTTTGTGTAGTATTTGGCTCCATTCAAACAATCCATCATGTCATCCATCCTAGGCAAAGGAAACCAATACTTCACTGTGATCTTATTTATTACTCTGGAATCGGTACACATCCTCCATTCTCCATTCTTCTTAAGTGCTAACATGGTTGGTACTGCATAAGGACTCACTTTCTCTTATCAAACCTTTCATCAACAATTCCTGCACTTGTCTATTCAACTCCTCATTTTATGTCGGCGTCATCTGATTTATTTCTTTCTTAGGCAAACTAGCTCTGAGAATCAGGTCCATGCAATGACTGATACTTCTCATAGGCATTAATCCATCAGGAACATTATCTGAAATGATGTCTTCATACTCTGTCAGCAACTCCTTTATCTCCTTCGGTTGTTCTTCATGCTCTGGGTTCTCATTCTTCTTAGGAACTAGGGAAAAACACATTTCTCATGTCTCATTCCATCTAGGAATTTCCTTACATCAACCAAACAGATTCTTGCATTCATACAGACTTCACTTTCAGGGGCTCCTCCAAGGGTAACAAGGTTTGTTTCATCCCATTTGCTACAATAGTGTATATGTTCTTTCTCCCATCATGTATTGTCTGTCTATCAAATTGCCAAGGTCTTCCCAACAAAATATGACAAATATCCATAGGCATAATATCACACAAAACTTCATCATGATAATTTCCAATTTTCAATTTCACCAAACATTCCTCACTTACTAGTATTTTATGATCATCCCAAATCCATGTTATATGATAAGGCTTAGGGTGTTTTAATCTTTCCAACTTCAACTTATTCACCATTTCTTCTAAAACAAGATTATCTAAAGTACCACTATCATTAATGATCTTACAACACTTACCAGATACTTTACATCTAGTCTTGAACATATTTCTCCTCTGCAAAGGCTCTTCATCCTCTCTGGTATGACACAAAGTTCTCCTCATCACCAACAGTTCTCCATCTTCCAGTTTGTTAGTTGATCTGGTAGGGTCTTCTTCTACCAATGTCGTTCTCCCAGTATTCTCTACCTTTCTACATTTGAATGCACAATGTCCTTCTCCTCTGCACTTAAAGAAAGTTCCTTTAAACACTCTCTTATCTTGTCTTTTGTCATCTTTTCTATAACCCTCATTCTGGTAACCATCAGGCTCTCTTCTTTGGTAGAATGTTTTTTCATCCTTCTGGTATGAACTACCATCCTTGCTTACTTCCTTGTACTTATTTATATTTTCACATGTTCCTCTTCCTCCTTGAAACATTCCTTTGGAAAACCTTCCACCTCTGCCTCTTTGTCTCTACTCATGTCTTTTGTTCAACTTCTTTTCTACTTTCAGGGCATACTAGTAATCTTCTTCAACACTTTGCAATTTGATCAAACTGAGTTCATCTTATATAGACATCTGCAACCCATTCAGATGTCTCACAACTTGTTCAACCTCATCATCAGTTTATCTGGATTTGATATTTAACTTGTAGAATGCTTTGGTATACTCCTTCACACTAGATTCCTTCTGCTCTAGGTTCTGTAATTTCCAAAACAAATTCACTTGATAATTAGTTCTCATAAACTTTGATTTTAACTTGGTGACCATATGCTCCCATGATTTGATCTTCTCTTTACCTCTTCTATGTCTATCAACCTGCAAATGTTCCCACCAAAGAGACGTGTGACCTTTCAACTTAGTACAAGCATATCTTACCTTCTTATCTTTCGCGGTGCCTTCAAAATCAAAATACTTTTCCATCTCCATGATCTATAGGGATTTGCATCAGCCTAAGAAGAATCAAATGTTGTTGAACAAGATGAAACGTGTAAAACCACCAGGTCGGCCTCCACCCAAGAGAATCCTCCAAAAAATCCAAAGGATGAAGTGCATACCAGAGAGAAGGTTGGCCACATGCCAAGGAACATTGGAAGCAATGAACTGAAGCTCTCCAAGCTACGAAAATGATCCACAACATTTGCCAAAGACAAAATAGGTCCAAGTGATTCTGGTGTTCTAAGCAAGAGAATTGTCTAGAAATCCAGAATCAATAACTTGCCAGAAAAAGATCCAAACTTCACGCGGACTTGGGGTAAGGAAGATCATCATGTCCTCAAGAAAAATCCAGCTCTACAAGATCCAATGAGCAACTGCAAGAAAATGCAGAAAGAAATGTTGAAACTGCAAAATAGGAAACAAACTGAAAATGAATGTTTTTAGTTGATGCAAGATTTCCAAGAACTATGCATGTTCCTACATCACATTAATTAACTAAATTGGATTGAGAAAAATTAATGATTTGGAGGGCTTTAGAGGAATAGGGAAATAATTAATTTATTGATAAATTAACTATTAGACTATAGTGATAAAACTAATCAAACTAGATTTAATTAATTTTAAGAAGAATAAGGGTGAACACAATTAAATAAATTAATTATGTAGAAAGGCTCAAATTAATTAAATATTTGATTTCATTAATTGTAGGCATCTACAAGATGAATAGGAGTCTCCAAGCTCAAAGAATCCATCATGCATAGGCATGATCAAATTGAACCATGAAACATGACAAATCAAGTGAAGGAGGAGACTCGTGAGTGTCAAACTCCAAATAAGATGAAGAGGAATCACCAACTATGATGAGACTGTCATCAAAGAGAAGAGAAACACCCTCAAGTATGTCTCCTAAATCTACAATATGAGACTCAACAAACAAGTCTGAAATGCCATCCAAGTAATCATCCCACATTGTAAGATCTGAAATACTATGATCAACCTTCTAAATAGTAGAACTTAAGTCTAAAGAAGCAGGAGATGGAAGAGTAGGAAGCTCAACACTCATCTCAAGAACACAATGATTCAAGTGTCCAAACTTCTCCTCACAAACATGATTCACCCTTGATGGAAGGGTGTGCACATCAACCAAAGGATCATCATCATCATCATGAGAAAAATGAGAAAAGGAATACAATTGATAAGCATGATCCACAACTCATGTAGCTATGACATCTCTAGTCTCCATGTCCCTCATGTAGACATAATCAAGAGTAAACTCCATTATCTTACGTTGTGCCCCATGAGTAATTTGATAAACTAGAAGGAGATTAGTGGTCACGGATGGTACACAAAGAACATCACTAAATGTCCCCTCTCCCATGTCAGTGAAACCTTTTCCACAAACCTTCATGTATGTGTTGTTACCCATCAATATGTTAGGAGAATTACAAGGCTCAAAAGAAGAGAACATATCCATAGAAGATGTCATATGATGAGAGGCACCCGAATCAAGAAGCCATTTCCCATTTTCAGGATGTGTAGAATCAATGAAAGCTTGTCCTTTCATCTTATCAATGCCATGTGAAAGACTTGCATTTCCTAACTGTGTAGGTAAAGAGGTTTCCAATTGTGATGAAGATAAAGGAGACACTAATGAGGGAAACTTGGAGTTATTCTTTTGAAGAATGTGTGTAAGCTCATCAATATTTTTAGTATAACACTTATATTCATCATGTCCTTATCTTTTGCAATAAGCACATATTTATCTTCTTCTTGTTTGATGTTTCCTCTTAGAAGAGGTCTTGGACTCGGGAATATGCTTGGAAGGAGAATCATTATCTTTCTCATTAGACTTAGGATTCTTATGTTACTTCTTTCCTTTTCCACTTGAAGCCTATGGAGTGGAGTCATTTGCAAGAAGTGCTTGATTCTTTGAAGGCTTCAATGTACCCATGTGTGCCAACTTTTCTTGTTCCCTTATGAATTGAGCTACAACTACATCAAGAGAAGGCATTATGTGTGCACTACTAAGAGCATCCATAGTAACATAGAATGTAGAAACAAAAATTGAATAATCAGGTCCAAGCTTAGAAAGAATAGAGAGAATAAATTGTTCATCCTCTTTTGTCACCCCACAATTAGATAACTCCAATCGAAGAAAAATGAGCTTAGAGAAGAAGCCTCAGATATTATCAAAATCGCCAGGATTTAGACTCATTAGTTTATTCTCCAACTTCAATTTCCTCATCTTATCTAGCTTGCCAAAGAGATCCTCTAAGATAGTCCAAATAGCATTAGGATTTTTACAAGATGAAATATGATATCTCAAATTGGGAAAAATACAAATAGTGAGCATACCAAGAGCTTTGTCCCTTCGATCAAACCATTTCCTCTTTTCTGTAGCACTTGTAGGTTCTGGATCATTGCCAAGAGTGATGCTATGCAATTTTTTTGTTAGCAATAATAACTCTTTTCTTTTTCCACTCATGATAATTATATGGAGTTAGGAGTACAACTTCTGACAAATCCATAATGAAATATTACAACTAATTATCCCCCCACAATACAAGCAATTAAACTCATTTGTATAAGATAAAGTGACACTATGTTTGGGTAAGTGCACCAAGATGGTGAGCAAAAAGGGGGGTATAAGTGGCCACTTTTTTTTTCTAGAAATCAACTGAACCTGAACTTGAAGGAGCAATTTGACTTGACCACTCAAGATTTGAAGGTACCAAAAGAACAAAATTGCAATACTCTGAATCTAGTTTCCAAAATACTAAAGTTTTTTAAAATTGGATAAGATTAAGGGGGTCAAATATTCCATGCACACAAAAGTGTTCCTATTTTTTTCAGCAAAACATAGCGTAGTGTCTGACATGCATGCATTTAGTATTTTGAAAAATCATTCGGTAGACAGATAGTTAAGAGTGGGCACTAGAAGTTGTGTATTTTTTTGTTGAGTATTTTTTTTTAAATTATGATTTTTTGAAGTGGATGCATCTTTAAAATCAAGTACCTATTCATGCGCGTGCACCAAAATAATAAAAAAATTCAAAAAAAAAATTGAGTGTAAAGAATGAAGCGTAGAACAATAATATATTATTTTTAACAAATTTGGGCAAGTAGTTCAAAAGATTAAAAAAATGGTATATTTTTATCTTTGAGAAGTCTAGAGACATTGGTCAAAGATATTAAATATTAATATGCTAATGTTGTTCAAATTTTTTAAAAATTATATGCTTAGAAAGCTCAAAATATTTGTGAAATTATGGTGGAAATTTTACAAATACCCACTTGATAACGTGTAAACCTGGTGATGAGGAAGTTGAGAAATCATATTTGAAGAAGAAAAAATGTAAAAAGGAGGCAAATGAAACCCCCAATCCTTAGCCTTGCTATACAAGGCTAATTACAACCTGTAACCCGATTGGGATTCTGTTTTTTAAATAACCCAATCAAGCTTTTATTTTTTTAATAACCTATTTGGGTTTTTATTTGTTTAGAAACCCAATTGGTCTTTTTATTCGTTAAAAACCCGATCAAGTTATGCTCATTTATATTCATATATAGTTTCATATATGTAGACATACATATATTCATATATCTATACATACATATATTCATATATCTATGTATATCTATCTATCTCTCCCCCATCTCCCTTCATTCGCTCTCTCTCTCAACCTCCCTCTCTCAACCTATCTCTTTCCCTCTCTCTCAACCTCACTCTCCCTCCTCTCCCTTCCCACCCTCTCTCTCTCTCTCACTCAACCTCACTCTCCCTTCCCCCTATCTATCGCTTTCTCTCTCCCCTCTTTCTCTCCTCAACCCCCCCTCTTTGTCCCCCCCCTCTCTCTCTCTCTCTCTCTCTCTCTCTCTCTCTCTCTCTCTCTCTCTCTCTCTCTCTCTCTCTCTCCTTATTCCTATCTCCCTCACTCTCTCCCCCTCTCCTTCTCTCTTTCTCTCTCTCAATCCCTCTATCTCCCTCTTTCTCTCCCTCTCTCTCACACACACTCAATCTCATTCTCTCTCCTCTCTCTTCCCCCTATCTATCTATTTCTCTCTTAACCCCCCCTCTCTCTCCCTCTCTCACTCAATCTCACTCTCTCTCTCCTCTCCCTTCCCCCTATCTATCTCTTTCTCTTTCAACCCCCCCTCTCTCTCTCTTCCTCTCTCTCAACCCCTCTATGTCTCAACCCTTCTCTCTCTCTCTCTCTCTCTCTCTCTCTCTCTCTCTCTCTCTCTCTCTCTCTCTCTCTCTCTCTCTCTCTCTCTCCTCAACCCCTCTCTCTCTCTATATCTCTTTAACTCTCTCCCTCTTTCTCTATCTCTTTCTCTCCTCAACCTCTCTCTCTCACACACATACACACTCAACCTCTCTCCCTCCTATCCCTTCCTACTCTCTAGATCTCTTTCTCTCCTCAACCCTTCTCTCTCTTTCTGAACCCCTCTCTCTCTCTATCTCCCTTTCACACTCAACCTCTCTCTCCCTCCTATGCCTTCCCACTCTCTATCTCTCACTCAACCTTTCTTTCTCTTGTAGAGACAAATAGGTTCATCTTTCGACCACGATAAATTTGGAGGACCATGGGGAATTGATACTACCTGGTCCTAAAAAATTAGGCCAAACTTTTGGGAACATATCCAAATCATATTATTTTGCTCATATCTAGGTTGGTGTCTTTGTATGACATCTTTAGCTCACTTTTTCTATCAAACTACTTCAATAATTTACTATCTTTCCCTAATCTTCAATAATTCAATTCAATTTAAGGAGGATAGAACCCCATCTAGGAGCTCTAGAATTTGATCAGAATATTGGTCTATCAAGACTTGATCTATTAGATTTATCTCCTCCTTAATGTAATGGTTAATTAGGTCATTTAGTGGTTTTATTATTTTAATTTAACCCTAACCCTAATTTTATACCATTATATTTTGGTGAGCTTGACTTCTTGCACCTTAATTTCTGATTTGTGATCTTAGATATGATTTGCATGCATTTTCAAATTCAAATTTACACTTAGAAGTTTTATTTTTAATTGAATTACATACTTTTAGAGGTTAATTTCACACAAACCCTAATTTATAATTCTAAATTTGAACTTGTGGGTTGCACAATTTGGATTCATTATTTCAGATCTGATTGTTTATGCATTTTAAAATTCAAATTTGCACTCATAGATCTTATTTTCAATTGAATTACATAAATTTAGAGGTTGATTTCACAAAAACCCTAATTTATAATTCTAAAACTCACTTGTGGGTTGCATAATTTGTTTTCAAATCTATTTTTAGATCTAATCTTTATGATATGTTATGTTATGGTTTAGAGGCTTTTATCTTTCAAATTGCTTAATTAATTGGTTAATCAATCTTTTTACAAAAAAATGCATTGTTTAATCACAATCTTCAATTTGTGCATTAAAATTTCCCTCCTTTCTGCATGAGTTTTGTTACCATTATTCCTACCTACAATATTCCCATGAGAATAAGTTGTAGAATTAAGGCTTCCCAAAGTTTAATTACTAAGGATATGGAGCCTAATTTGGATAACTTATTTCATGAGAATGTTGATGCATCCTCCAACCCAACAAATGATGTCATTTATCCCCATTTCCTTCATAATTCTCATGATGTGGATGAATCACTAACTAGGGTTACCATTGAACAATTAGAGAATATTGACAATGGATGAGTCAACAATACTCGAAAAGTGAGGAAATCCCATTGATTGAAGGATTAAAAAAGAATGGTGCAAAGTGATAAAATTGTTGTTGATTTGTTGCATGGACTTGCTCATATTATTGACAATAATATCATGCCTATCAAAAGTTGTGTTGAAGTCCTTGGTTACTCTCAACCCACTAGTCAAGTCAATCATTCCCTTCCTATGCCTACATCCTTGCGTAGTGTGCCTATATTCACATCTTCTATCATGACTACTTACACACAAAATTGTAATCCTACACATGTTAGTCACGGGGGCAATCTCATTAATCAATATTCTTACATATCTCCATCTGTGAGTCTTCCATTTGTATCTCAATCATCTTCCATACCCACATATCATAGTGTTCCACCTACTTACTCTCAACCTCCACCTACATACAACAATGTTACTCCTTTGTCACAATCCAATATGTCCAATTTCAATACATCCACTGAAGCAACCATTAACAACCATTAACAACCTTTTCCAAACAGTTGTACATCCTTCAACAATGATTGGCTTCCATTGCCCAAGCCAAGTTTAATGTGCCCACATACGATGTAGTGAGCCTATTATCCAATGAAATTGTATGTGTTGTCCCTCCTAAGCATATGGAAGTCCCTCAATTGGAGTTGTACAATGGAAAAGGTGACCCCTTGACTCATGTGAAAACATTTCAAACTTTGTGTAATGATTTTGTTCATGACCAAAGACTTATGGTTAAATTGTTTGCTCGAACCTTTAGGGATAAGGATTTGCAATGGTATTGTTCATTGTCTCCTTATTCTATTATATCATTTCAACAATTAGCTAATGCTTTCATTCAACAATTTTATAATAATATTGGTCCTAAAATTACTTTGACTGATTTGATTCATTGTAAACAAGGAGTTAAAGAGAAAGTGACTAATTTTATTGGTAGATATAAACATTTTTATTCTCAAATTACTTATCCTATGCTTGATCAAGATGTTCAAAGATTTTTTGTTTCTAATTTACAAAAAGACATCAAGGACAAGCTTCTATTTTATTTTATTTTACTTCATGTAAACAATTATGTGCAGTGTTTCATAATTATCAGCTTCAAGTGAGTCAATTTGAATCATCTCCTTCAATGGCTCTCATTGATAAGAATGAGAGTGCTCAACAATATTTTGTGAAGTTTAAACTGAACAAAGGATACATCAAGATAAATGACAACATTAATACTTAAGTGGCAACCACGACATCAAGTGTGGCCCCTTTATCCAAATACTTTAGAAAATAATTTACTCGTCTTTATGAGTCTTTGCATAGTATAATGTTGAGATTGATAAATAATAATATGTTGAAACTTCCTCCCATCAAGCTAATTGATACCTCCAAACCTTTGCCATCTTATCATGATCCCAAATCCTTTTGCCAATATTACCATCAACTCGATCATGATACCAAGAAGTGTTATACTTTAAGAAGTAAGATCTTCAAGATTTCATTGATAATAATACTATATCCATAGCTAGTGTGATGACAAAGGAAACAAATTTGTAGCTCCTCCTAATCAAAATCTCCAAATTTTCACTAATCCTTTGCCTTCCCACTCTACTAATGTTGTTGAGTTTGAGTCTCTTGCCTTTTCTCACGATGACCTTGGTTTTGAGTCTAATAATGTGGTGAATCTTGTTGACAAACCTACACCTCCTAAGGACCTATGCATTACATTTGATCTTAGTGAAACTATTATTGCACCTGATGGCCCACTATATATCACTGCAAAGATAAAAGACAAAATCTCACGAGGATTTCTCATTAATCCAGTGTGTATGGTGAATGTGATAACTAAAAAACAATAATATATACTATTTTAAACATTGCCTCTTTGAATTCTATTATAGCCTACTTAATGACCTACCTAGAGATTATTGTTTCTTTCCATAGGAACGATTTTCTTTCTATTTCAATATAGTATACTATTTTCAATTGTATCTTTATTTTAATTTAGTTTTAGTTTTAATTTTAAGGTTTGGTGAATGAAAGATTTTATTATAAATGTGATAGATTATATATTTTAAAAGTTAGATTAAGAAAATATTATAATTCACATTATTAAAAATATGTCATTTTATTGTATAGGTAGTGTATATGAGTGTTTCTAGATATGATTGCATAAAAAAAAGTAATAGCAATATTTTATATTAAATTTCATAATCTATAATTAAGAAGAGATTATAAATTAATTATTTGCTAGATTTCTAAATAACTTATTTGCCTTTAATTTTCAATTGTTTCTTTAATTTGGTTTATTTATTTTGAATTCTATTTATTTATTTAAAGTGTCAAAGTAAAAAAATTAATGTGACTAATTACAGTAGCACGACATGCCCTTGATACCATGTGAAATGCTTTTGACCTAAAGCTATGAACCGATGAGGTCAAAAATGGGGGACCTTTGAAACATTCTTTTTTTACACTTTTTTATTTTTTAAAATAATAAGAATGCATCTAATAGAAAGAAATAATCAATCTCAAATAATATTTACTTACAAATGTTACATTATTTTAATTTTTATTAAACTAATTAAAAAATTCTATCTAAAATAAAAAAAAGTTGCATAATTTGTTGAATTTTATATATCTTAGTTGGGATTTGCACTTAAGATCTTTCATTTGTTATTGAAGTACTTCTTAATTAAGTTACATGTCTATTAAGACTATGGTACGACTTATTTCTCTACACTTCCCTTCAACTACATTGTGAATGTTTAGAACTTTCTTTTTTTCTTTTAAGGGGTAAATGTTTTTGATCCGGAACTATGAACCAATGAGGTCACAAATAAGGGACCTCATCTCCAACATAACAATCAACAATAATACCCCAATGTGATTTGAATCTTACTCAGAATGAAATGTAGAACCTCCCATTTACTAATAAGATGGTCTACCATAAAGCTACCAAGATTCATTTGTTATTGAAGTACTTCATAATTAAGTTACATGTCTATTAAAATTATGGTACGACTTATTCTCTTACACTTCCTTTCAATTACATTGCGAATGTTTAGAACTTCCCTTTTTTTCGTAGAGGGTAAATGCTCTTGATCTAGAGCTATGAATCAACAAGGTCACAAACAAGAGACCTTGTCCCAAACATAGCAATAAACAATAACATCCCAATAGAATTTGAATCTTGCTAACAACAACAACAACAACAAGACCACATTTAAACCATCATAATATGCCAATACTTCCATAATATCTAAAACTTTTATTATAAATATGATATTATATTAAAATATCGAGATAAGAGTGAAATGTAAAACCTCTCATTTACTAATATGATGGTCACCCACTGATCTTTTACAATTCAAAAATATATTTCTTTTTCCATCATAGTTAACCTCAACCCTTTAATTTATTGTTAAAGTTCTCCCCTTTTAAAAATACTTGTGTGTTTTAAAAACATTAGAATTTAATTCAACCATACCCTAGATCATGATGAGATATTGACTAAAGATGGTGTGTTTGTATGCCTTTACAAAAGAAGACTCCACTTTGTAGTTTTCCCATGTAATGAAATAATAAATGTAGGCTAAGTCAAAATTTGGAACCCTCTTAGATAAAGTGTGAGTAGACTAAAAGAACGGATGGAAAGTGTCTTAAAAGCAGAAAGCTTTACAACTATGTTGAAGTAAACATGTTTGACAAACTCTGATATGATATGAAAAAAGAAGAAGAAGAAGAAGAAATGACTCCCATCAACTCAACTCCAATGGAATCTACGCTACTATTTTGTGAGAGGAATAATGACACCAACAAATATAGTTTGACTAGAGAATGAATTGATTAAAGCTCCTTTTTAATGAACTGTCCTCTAGTGCTTGCTACTTCTGTAAAAAAAAATAAAGATATTATGATTCTTCCTATGGAGTTGAGTGTCACGCACTTAGAAGTTATTGATAATACATTCCATGTGAGAAAAGGAAAAAGGAGAACTTATCCTTGCCCAAGAATCCGGTCAAACCAGTCATTTTGATGGAGCAGGCCAATGGTTTTGAGAATGGATTTGTAGGAGATTAGAGAGGATAAATGTTGAATCTTGTTTTGTTGGTTGTGAAAGAAGATAATGGTGGGCTTGGAGGATTGGATTCACATGTTACTCGTTAAGAAGTTGATTAGGGAGGAAATGAAAGTGTGGAGGGGCATGATAGCAGTGACAGTGGCAGTGGCAGTGGCAGTGGGAGTGGGAGTGGGTCAGGGTGTGCACGGCCTTCATGTTCCACAACATTACAGACCCCACAGACCGCACGAGCAGTAACGTTATTAAACAAATGCGTGGATTCATTCATTTTGTTGCATGATAAAAGCAAAAGGAAGCTTTTGTAAGCATAAATGTAGAAAGATGGAATCAAGGTGACGGATCCCATGATGTCTCCCTAATCCTAGGCTTTGAGGGTTGAAAGCAATTGGCACCGTTGAAGAAAGATAGATGAAATCATTCCATATGTGAGGAGGGCTTGTGGGGATGATGGGTTTTAATAATAGGGATTGAGACATGAATGGCCGGGGGGCCTGTCTGCAGCACGCGTGCACAGAGATTGAAAAAAGGAGCTAGTTTTATCTAGTTTATCAGAGGAGGAAGAAGAAGAACAGCTAGTTTTATGTCAAGCTCGGCCTGTTTACATTTGATTGAGGCTTCAAGATTGAATCTTGGAATAAATTGATGGATGGGTTTTGATTAGCGAGATTGATGGTCTGATGGGGCCACCCAAATCCCCCCGTTGCCTGCCTTGCCTTTTCTTGTGCTACTCTGGCTCCTCTGCCCTTAAATCCTCTGCCTCTTTGACTTGCTCCCTTATACCCTGTTAATGCATGGCATTATAAAACAGGTGGGTGGTCTGGGTTTAGGATCTACAAGGGAAGCCAAGTTATAAGAGGGGCTGAAATGGCGGCCACCCTGTTGAGACTTAGTGTGTGTGTGTTTTGCATGGTTGTAGTTGCATGTAGTGGTAGTGGTGAAGTTGGTGCACTGATAAAGGTGAAGAGCATGATGAGTGATCCCCTGAATGTTTTGTCTCAGTGGAAGGAGAAGGGCAGTGGGGGTGGGCATCCATGCAGTTGGAGGGGTGTGAACTGCAGCTCACCCCAGGGCTCAGTGACTGCCATCAACTTATCAGGCAAGAATCTGACTGGCATCTTGTCCCCTGCCATTGCTGAGCTGAGGTCACTGGAAGTTCTCGACTTGTCCAACAATAACCTGTCAGGTTCCATTCCTGCCCAGTTGCTAAATTGCTCGAATCTCAGAGAGCTCATCCTGAGGGGCAACAACTTTTCTGGCATTATCCCAGTTGGTCTCTCTGGGCTGCGGTGGCTCAGAGTTCTGGATCTGTTTGATAATTCTCTATCTGGGTCCATTCCTGCTGATATTGGGCTCTATCCAAGCCTTACTACTCTGGATTTTGGGGGCAATTGTCTGGAAGGGGGCATAAATCCTGCCATTTCTAATCTGACCGGCTTGACATCCTTGACACTTGCAGGAAACGAGCTGACAGGCAAAATCCCCCCTGGTCTGAGTAGACTCCGGAGGCTGGAATGGATTTACTTGGGTTATAATCATCTGGTGGGTGAAATTCCTGTCGAGATGGGTCAAATGACTAATCTTACCCATCTCGACCTTGTCTATAACAATCTCACAGGAACAATCCCTGAGTCTTTCGGCAATCTCACCAAGTTGGAATACCTGTTCCTGTTTCAGAATAAGCTCTCTGGTTCGATTCCTAGGTCCCTGTACAATCTCACCAGAATGATCTCCCTGGACCTCAGTGACAACTCTCTTACAGGCCAGGTGGAGGAAAGAATTGGAAATCTCAAGCAGCTCCAGATACTGAATCTGTTCTCCAATAATCTCACTGGCCGTATTCCCTCCTCCATCTCTCTGTTGCCCCACCTGGAGGTCCTTGCTCTGTGGGCCAACAGGTTTCATGGAACCATTCCTGCAGGGCTGGGGCAGAGGAACAATCTCTCGGCCCTTGACCTTTCAGGAAACCTTCTCCGTGGCCGAATTCCTGCTTTTCTCTGTAGCTCTCAGCGCCTTTATAAACTAATCCTGTTTTCAAATTTTCTCACTGGGCCCATCCCAGAAAGTGTGGCAAAGTGTCGCAGTTTGCAGCGAGTGCGCCTGGAGAAGAACTATCTGTCGGGTGATTTTCCTGTAGCCTTGACTCAGCTGCCTCTTGTTTACTACCTCGACCTATCCTTCAATAACTTGACAGGCCCGATCGATGGAAAAATCCCCTGGAGCATGCCTTCCTTGCAAATGCTCAGGCTCCAGTCGAATCAGCTCACTGGCAGACTGCCATCCTCTTTTGGGAAATTGCCCAAGCTTGAAACTTTGGATCTGTCAAGCAATAAGCTCAGTGAAGAGATTCCTAAGGAAATCGGATTGCTTGGGGAGCTGAGTCAGTTGATACTGACTGGAAATAAGTTGCAGGGCAGAATTCCTAAAGAAGTCGGCAACTGCACTAAATTGGTCACCATGGATCTCAGCAACAACTTGCTGAGCGGAGAAATTCCAGAGGCAATAGCCAGCATGCCTGTGTTGGGAATTCTAGATGTTTCTATGAACCAGCTCACTGGAACAATTCCATCTGAGCTTGGGGTCGTAGAATCTCTGGTTTTTGTCAATGTTTCCCACAATCGCCTGCATGGGCCTCTGCCTCTCACTGGAGCATTCGTGGAGATCAATTCTACTGCTGTAGCTGGTAATGATGGATTGTGTGGGTCAAGCTTGAACCCAGTTTTGAGACACTGTAAGTCATCAAAGAATCCCAGATGGAGGCTTGGATTGGCTGCATCCATTGGTGTTTCTGTGCTGATTAGCTGTGTTCTTGGTCTTGCATTGTATTGGGCTTTTCGTTTTCTGAGAAACAGATCTCTGCATCTGAAAAAGGTTGAATCTGCAGAAGTCTCGCTGCCTGAGTGGGATGATACCCATGCAAGGGATCTTGTCCTGTTCCACAAAGTTCATCTCTCAGTGGACGACGTTTTCAATGCCATGAAAGAGGAGAATGTCATAGCCAAGGGAAGCAATGGGAAGATGTACAGAGGATCGACTAAAAAGGGCAAGCCTTTGGCTGTAAAAGAGTCATCTTTCGATTCAGAGCTTGACATCAAGTCGTTGGAAAAATTGCAGCATCCAAACATTGTGAAGCTCCTTGGCTTCTGCAAAAATGGCAGCACTGTACTGCTTGTGTATGAGTATTTGGAAAATGGAAGCTTGAATAACCTTCTTCATGGAGGTGTTCAATCTCATGGTCTAGACTGGCGTAGGAGGCTGAAGATCGCTTCCGGAACTGCGAAAGCCCTGGCGTATTTGCACCACGAATGCGGCCCAAGGATCTTGCATGGGAACGTCACGTCGAGGAAAGTTATGTTGGATGCAGATTACGGCGCTCACTTAACTCTCAGTATCAACATGTCCAAGGACTCCAAGGGATTCCTCTGCTCAGGCTATGCTGCTCCAGGTCAAGTAACTTTTTTTTTCGTTTATTTTAGATTAGATTGTATAAGAGTTTTTGCATCAACGTTTCAAATCATATTTATCATCTAAAGATAATAGAGAATTTAGACCTCTTTTTGAGCTCTCTATCATGAGCTCTCTATCATTCTCATGATGTATCACACTATGTGATTCCAAACATTGATGCAAAAATATATTGTCTTGAATTCTTTATCATCTTCACGATAGATTGCAGAGTGTGATTCCAAAATTTATCATGAGGATGATAGAGAGCTTTGACGTCTTCTTGAGCTCTCTATCATCCTCATGATAGACCACACAATGGAATCCGAAACGTTGATGCAAAATTAAATCTTTTTGAATTCTTTATCATCTTCTTCATGAACTCGTTACCATTTTCATAATGAATCATGATTCGAAACATGATGCAATAAATTCTTACATAATCTAATCCAAAAACAACAGATTCTTTTTCTTGTTTTCCATCATCTAGATGCTCCATTACTAAAGTTTGTGGTGGACAACTTTTGTGTTGTGCTCAGAGTTCATAGAGACAAAGGAACTGACTGAGAAAACCGACGTATATAGCTATGGCGTTCTGCTGGTGGAGTTGATAACAGGAAGGCGGCCCGTGGAGCCTGAATTTGCAAAGCATGCAAACATTGTAGAGTGGGTTCATGCCCAATATGGGCAGTGGGACTGTAAGCACATAATCGACCCAGCTCTTTCACAGACCATCACGCAAACCCAGCAAGCTGAAATGATGCGTCTGATGAACTTGGCCATTCGATCTACTTCACTCTCCCCTGCACTGCGACCCACCATGCATGAAATTGTTCGCATTCTAAAAACGGTTCGCAAGCCCGGGATTGGGCTTCGCCTCTCTTAGCTATGGAATATAGTCTTAATGTATATTACAATTATGATATTAAGTGTAATCAGATAATTCCTTCTGCACTTTCAGTTACGTTCCGTAATATAAAATGACCCATGTTAAGAAGTTCACACGTCTCAATTCAGCATCAAATCGATTCTCTTATATTCAATTACTAAAACTAGTATAGATATCTTAAATACATCTATCTAAAACAAATTTAAGATATCAATTTAAAGTATTTTGAAAATATTAGATAATTTGAGATGTAAATGATTGTCAAATTTGAAATAAAAGATATCGATTTGTTTTAACAAGCCCACATCATTATAATCTATCTTTCTATCATTGTAGAATACTTCTCGACATTAATTAAACAACATTTTTATCTTTAAACATCATCGTACTGATTTTGGAAAACAATATCAGAAATGCAGAGTGTCATTTGAAGCAAAACTTTCTGCTCCAAAAGCAAAATCACAGTGCAAGATTGTTGCAAATTGCAGTATTGTAAAAGGTATCTGTCTACATCCACCATTGCAGAACGTACAATTGTGTCATTCAGATTGCACTTTCATCGTGCCAAATTGCACAGTCCATAACTTTACGGAGTTACAGAGATGTGAAGCTTTTTTGACAAAGAGAGACCATTTATTATCTGCCAAATTCCGTCATGATCGCTGCCATCCTGAAATGGATTATCCTGCTTGCTACTTTCTAACAGGAATAATGAATTCTTGTACTTGTGCAAGAAATTTCAATACCCGTGTTAAAAAGATCCCAGGAATAATGATAGCTGCTTTGAAATTTTTTCTTACACGATGCACTTTACCAAACAAAGCTAAATTAATAAAATTGCATATCCTTTTTCCCGACAGATTCAAAAGAAAGTTTCCCTCTGCAATTATGCAAAGCATGATAGCTAATTAGTATATCCAAAATGAGTGAGTCGCACTAGCGTGTGTTATGATGTGAGAAGGCTGTTGTTTTAATGGTTTGTTTATTTATGGGTGGTCATGGAGTTGTCTATTTTCGATACAAAATAGTATCTGATAAAATTTATAAAATTTACAAATCACAATGAATTTTTATGCGAATTTTACTCGTTCCATCTTCTTCTTCATCTGCCTTCTTAATGTTGTGAAAATGTGAAAAAATCTAGTGAAAAGTTCAATTGTGTTGCACAAATTTGTGTTTTTGACCAGGTACTGTTTTGCATGGAGAATAGTGGATTGTTTGTGGACACAAATTCTAATTATATTGGTGACTTAATAAATGGGTATTAGAATTTAAAATCTAGCTCTCCAATAAATTTGGAATCAAATTAAACTTCTTACAAAGTTTCGAGCACAATAAATCTAGTATCAATAGTTTTAAATGTTTCAAATATTAAACAATAAAGTCTTGAAAGATTTTATTTTACTTATAAATTCATTTTGATATTTGATATAATAGTGAGTTTGTGTTGATACTTCTTTGGTGAAGAACCCATGATTGAGGGGTATTCATTCCACTAAAATTGTCTGAATCGCAATCTCAACCATATTTGAACATTGGTGAACGATGTAATCAAGGAACATACCATCACCCTTACCAATTATGCTCAACCAATTAAACTACAACCCTTTAGTTATAATGATTTTTATATATCTAATTATTTATGTAAGAATTCTATTTTATTGAAAATATCAATTATATTAATAAGGAACAATGTTAGTGTAGATGAATCATTTTAAACATAAATAATTAAAGACAATTAATTATATATGAATTATTTTAAACAAAAAAATGGAAGTGATAATTGAGTTGGATTAAATGCAATAATTAAATTAGAGGATGGGATTTAATATTAGAATTGATAATAGAAGAATGGGGTTGGTGAGGTTTTGAACAAATATACTACTATCACACAATTATTTCCCTCAATATAATAAGTGTCACAAAATTTAAGACGACATAGAAAACTATGCATATCAATTCAGATCACTTCAATGTTTGATCATTATGTTGCTTGATCATTATGTTGCTTGAAGCAGTCAAAATTGATATGTACCTCTTGAAAATAATATGTTAGAATATGCACCTAAAGATTAGAACCCACCTTCATCTTCTTACTAATGAAATTTGTCAAGGTGCTATCGAGGGACACTATTGAGGATATCGTCAACTCAATAGGTAAGTGTGTTCTCCCAGGTCAACCACCTTAGTGGGTGGTATTAATGATAAAGAGAAATATTGAAGATGAAACTTACCAACATGCAAATGGCCTACATGTAGATGTGATTCTTTTCTCCTCATACAAATCAAAGTGCATGCTCTAATTGTTCTTTTTATCCTCCTTAATCTTTTACTTTATAGATGATGAGTTAGTTATATATCATGAATGTCTTCAAATATTGTGACATAACAATATGTCATATAAATGTATCCAAGTTAACTCATAACAACTAGTAGAAATAGGTAGGAAAGCTAGAATTTAAGTTTGAAGTAGTTTGATCTTACATTATTCAACAAGAAAATTTAAAAAAATAGACGAATAAGTTGATGATCTTGAGGTTAGGGGATCTTGTATAGAAATAAGTTTAAATAGTGATCTGGAACAAGAACATGTGTATGGAAAATATATTGAGATTTAAGAGGAACAAGGGTGAGCTAGAGATGGATAAGGATTGGGTCATGAGCCAAGCCTAGCACAAAAATATGGCAATTGTCACTATGTTAATGCATTAAGCCATTCTAGCAAGGTGTGCACAAAAACAAATGGGAAAGTGAATGAATATATTGATTTCACAACTAGATTTTGCCCCCACTTTGATGTGCATGTGAGTTTAATATGAAAATATATTTTTTAAAGTATATAGAAATTATCATCCAACATGAAAAGTAATTATACAAACAACCATCAAGGATGTTGCATGCAAAAAAGGGGATAGAATGAATCTTCTTATTTTCTTTTTGGTTTCAATGCTCCATCAAAATATGTAAAACAATAAAAAAATATGAAATGAGTACCTTCTACACCATGATCAAAATAAGTACAAAGAAGTTATTTAACTATCTATAAAAAATGAGAAGAGAGAAGGGATCCACACAATATGACCATGGGATATTAAAACTTCATTTTATATGGTAGTATGATAAGCTTCATAGAATATAGTAGTGTGACGAAAAATCCACATAATGTGGTAACATGATCAAAACTCCATAAGATGTCGCAAATACAATAAATCTTCACACAATGTGACAATATGATAAATCTTCACATGATGTGGCAATGCAATAAATATTTGGACAATGTAAATGTGTAACAATTGAATATTATGGCATATGGTAATGTAATGCAATAAAACTCCACATAATATGGGTATCCCATTTTAAATTAATATGAATAATCTAGATACATTGGTAAGTCTCTATCTAGCACACAATGTTATCTAGAATCTCAATGATGGAATATTTTAGTGATAACATATGCTCCTTGTCCCATTAGTTCCATCAAATGGATGGAAAGTAGAAGAGAAGAAATGATACCTAAGAACGATAAAAAAAAATAGTAAGGTAATTGAATATAATGTAATCATGGAAGCACATGTAGCATGTAAATATGAATCATCATATAGTAAGTTCATAATATCATAAATTGCATATAGGCATCAAGACATAATGTTGCCTTAATATAGTCAAATCATAAAGTAAGGATGTGTTGGAATCAATGAACATTGAGAGGGCGGGTGAATCAGTGTTTTGAAATTTGTAAATTTATTAATCTGATTCTTAATCCACCATATGCATAAGAAAGAAAGTAGAATGCGGAAATTTAAAGTAAACAACCAAACAACCATAACATCGATATTTTTATGTGGAAACCCGGAAAAACCACGGTGGGATTTGAACCCACAATATTATTATACTATGGCCAAAAGTATGATAATATTACATAAGGGGAATGCACTTGCATTCGGGCACACTGCCTAGAGCTCACTGCTCAATTACAAAAAGGGCTACAACCCGAAGGAAGGCTCATTGCCTTACAAGCTATTAAAAATGATTAAAATAATGAATTAATTGAAGTATAGCATCTACATATGACAAAATGTAGTTCCGGCTAGGCTCAAATTGTCTCCTGCAACTGATCTATTACTCTTCTCTATTTTCCTGCTCTGTCACACACCGAAGCACCAAAATCTTCAATTACATTCACCAACCTTACAACATATCTCATACAGACTTCTTTCTCTCATACCATTCACCAAAATGATCAACCAAATTAATCTTATATATCTGCACCAACAAAAAGAATCATTATCCATGTTGACTTCCAAAAACCGCATAACACGCAACATGAAACATGTATCTCCAAGTCGGCTCAATCCACCCACAAATTCAAATGCGGACCAAAACAATATGATAATAAGCTTCCCATAAGTTGTCACAATCACCTCGAACACGGAACTGATCACTGAAATCAACCCAACAAATCTGCAACATATTTTACACCAAAATAGCTCTATTCTAACTGAATTAACATATACCAGACTTCTAAACTTGCTCACAATTCAACACTGAATATGAGGATCACGAAATTATATGCCACTAACCTCGAACCAACTGCCTTAACCGTCGCAACCAAAATTACAACACCAATGTCAAGATGTGCACCATGATCTCATCCTCTACCGATTACTGTGATCCACCTTCCACACTTAAGCCTAAGAACAAAATGACTTCTGATAAATCAAATCTATGTACACCGGATGTAATTTATGGATTGAGTTGCCATCAATGACAACTAATAAGCATCAATCAATCATCGATATTCACCGGAACAATGTCTCTTGCCAACAGGATGGCCTCAAAGGTCAAATAAGGTAACATAAGCATATCAAGTATAAGTCCATAAGCATAGACAAATAGAAAATTTCCATGAAATCTTGTGTAAAAATGATTGTCCCTAATATGGGAAAAATGTCAATATAAATATAGTCCTAAAGAAAAGATAAGAATCATAAAAAATATTAATCAAATGTACACACAAGATAAGGTCATGAAAAGGGTATCAAATATGTAATCATAAGAAATCATAAGGTCCAATTATCATAAGAATGAAATCATCAATAGTGAGATATAGGGATATAATGAGTGTGAGTTATGATTTGAAATAACCATCTTAAATGTTGTATTAGGTAGTTTCATTTTTATTTCATGTGTTATCTCAACATAGGGTGTGTTATAGTGAACAAGGCAAAACTTTTGACACACGCGATTTACTTTCATATGATCAACCTCATCAATATTTAAGGAAGTTATAGGCTCATGAGTATATTCAATTATTAACTTGAATCCTATACCTTTAAGTTATCGAGATTTATGTTTGAATGCAATGATAAGCACAAAAGTACTTAGCCTTGTGTAATGCAAGATTAGAGTTATTCATTAGTAATGATATTGTTTTTCAAATATTATTTCAATACTATATATGGAGTCTCTATCATTGTAGTGAATTCTCTAACTTGATTTATTTTGAGAAGCACATTACATTATCATTATGAATATCCCTGGGTACATTCACATTTCCTCAATCTTTAAAATGTGACAATAATGTCAACTTATGGGAAAAGGGAGAAGTGATAAAAAATATTGAAATACAAAAGAGATTGTTCTAAGAAAGCACTCTCCCATTTACATATTCTAGCACATAAATCTAAAAAAGATGATAAATATTGAAAACAATTATCTTTTGATGAGGCAAACCTACTCATCAATAAATATATGGTGAAGCAAATCCATCCCATTATATAGACCATAAATTAGTAGTATTGGCTTATGGTTTAAACCTTTGTAACTTGCATAAGTTGATATATCATGTATTCATATGTGTATACATCATATCATGTATAATAGAAGCCAAATTTGTGAAAGATATATCAAGGACTAATGGCACAATATCCTAAAATTTACCAAGTAAAAATTATAACAAATCCTAATGTTTATTATACTTCACAATCATTGAAGATCACCTCATCAGAAAGCATGAAAGGATTCAAAAGAGGCTCTCCATAAATAAAAAATATCATCATGGTGCGTAGGAAAATCCATGGGACCTATTAAGGAAGGGTCATTCAAAGGGGGAAAATGAGAACCAAGAGTAGAATATAGTCTAGGGCTGATAGTAAAGTTATTTATGAAAGCACATGCTAAATCATTATAAGAATGTATAATAAGATGACACAAACTACACCATTGTTTAGCTCTATTTACCAAACCTTAGCACCAAACACATTCATCAATATAGTATCATTGCATGTATAGAAGCATAATATGACAAATGATAATGACTTAACCTATAAATTTAAATCTTCATCAACACTAAGTGACTCAATTGTGGGTGCACTAGAAGAAGGTACATCATTAAGAAATCCATTAAGAAATTCATTATGAAATAAAGAGTCATCAATAGGAAATCATGAGAAGATAAATAATTGTCACTGGTCTCACGATGTTAAACACATCATTACTATTTAATAGACCATGAGTCACAAGATAGAGAAGAAGGATGATTATAAGCTACATGTGGGGTAGTAAAAATTTATGTAAGGGTGAACGCTATGTATAGGCGCATCACAAGTGATAAAAGAAGAGTATAATTGTCACAAAACTCATCAATAGAGTAATCATCGTAGATGGGTAACTAAATCAACAAGTATATGACCAGAATCTTGAAGAAAGGATATCTTAAGAGAGGCACAAGTAACAAAACCTATTTAAATTAATGTGGCAAACTAGCATGAGATGTATAAAGGATATGATTCCTAGGCATATCATCATCACATGAATGATGACCCTTAAATGTGCAATGAGAGGGAAGGACTAAAATATCATCAGCATGAGCAAAAGTATGGGAAAGAGAGGTGTAAAAAGGTAAACTATTGTCATGCTCATGTACAACACTATCACTAGTCATAGGAAAAGTAGATGCAATATGATCTTTAAAAGTGCTATGAGAGGGTAGGACTGAAGTATCATCAACTTGAACAAAAGCATGAGAAAGGGGTGTACAAAGATAAAATTTTACTATCCTAATGGACATCACTATCACTAGTCATAAGAAAACTAGAAGCAATAAAAGATTCACAAATAAGTGAAGCAAATGTACATGAAAGAGAAAAGAAAAAGTACTCATCAACTTTATGAAGAAGAAAAAATCACATATATATGATGAAATGAAACCTCTAGAAGAAAAATATCTCATTGATAAAGTAAAAAGACACGAACATCAAAAAAAAAAAAAAAAAATGAAATATTAGACAACAAAAAGACATATTTAAATTTATAATATAAACATTTATAGAAGCTAAGAAAAATAAATTATAGAAAAAATATACCTCTTATCAACATGTTATTCCATTAAAACATTCACCTAAACAAAGACAAAACTAAATGAAACTGACATGAGTATTCTAAGTTCACCATTACAATTAGAAAGCATCTATTGAACAGTACTGTTAGACTTCTCTTTTGTCAATATGTTATTCCATCCATTTCATAACATAAGAACAAAACTAAATGAAAAATGAGATGGATATGTTATTTTCACCATTATTGTTAGAAAGAATCCATTAAACAGTATTTTTTTAATTTTTTTCTGACAGGAATTTTGGATGAAAAATGAGATGGACGCGTCTATTTTGGCTCCAAAAAGACAATACGAAGTGACTAACACGTGTGTTAGTCGCACGTTTTACACCATCGATTTTGCAATTAACGGTTGCGATTGACTAACCTGTCACTAACACGCTGTACGAAAGGTCTGTTTTGGAGCTAGAATAGCTTCAGCCAAATGAGATAAATATGTTATTTTCACCATTATTGTTAGAAAGAATCCATTAAACAGTATTTTTTTGAATTTTTTCTGACAGGAGTATTGGATTTTTATATACAGCTGTCATGGAATGAGAACTGAAAGCAAGCTCATTCAACAAATCCACTACGAGTTCCTGTGCACAAAAGGTACCTGTGTTACCGCATTACAAATTTTAAAATATTAAAACTTTAGCCCATTCTGTATGCTGAGCAATGAAAAAACAAAAGATAGAAAAACAGTATTTGGTACTCAAAACAGGTATTGTCCCATAAATTGCAGGATGCTTAACATTTTCTTTAGGTTTTTTTTTTTTTCTGTTTGGTTCCTTTTGCATTCCTACAGATATTCGTTTCCCCACTTGAACTTCTACTGAAAAGTTGTAATTATGTCTATTAATAATAAGATAGCGTACCAGCAGAATCAAGCATCATATTAACTTCGACATAATTATTAGCTGTATTATTGTTTTACTGAATATCTTAGTGTCGTTGATTCTGTCTACAGTAGTATTTTATACCTTGTTGGAGTGGCTCCCATTCCCTTCTGCGTAGCTTTGAGCTTGACAGTTATTTATGGCCGTCAAAACAACTTTACAGGGATATAGGGTTTTGTAATATCATTATTTTTAAATCAAGAAGAATCGAGAGTTTAGTCTAATGATTTAGAGCTCAGATTTTTATTGGACGAGCTCTTTTATAATCTCTTGAGCAATTTATAATGGACCAGACAAATTAGAAGTCAAACCCATGACCTAGACTACCAACAATGACAATCAAGACAAATGAGCTGATCCTAAAGGTCTCCCTCAACAATATTCTTGACGGTGCATGCCAGTCATATGAACAAAGAGACAGCTCCCACTTATTTTAATAGTGCACAAACAACTTTTCAAAAGACAATATGTTTCTCAACGTCATTTTTTTAACTGAGAAGAATTGAAAGTTTAGTCCAGCAATTTGGAGCTTAGCTCTTTATAGGATGAACTCCTTTGTAATCTTTGGAACAATGTACAATGGACCCTTAATTCATATCGTGACAAATTAGAAGTCAAACCCATGACCTAGACTACCTAAAATGACAATCAAGACAAATGAGTTGACTCTAAAGATCTCCCCCAACACTATTCTTGATAGTGCATGACAATCCTACAAACAAAGATACAGTTGCCACTAATTTTAATAGTGCATGATGGCTATCTATGGCTATCAAACAACTTTTCAAATACTTGATGTTTTTCAACATTGTTTTTAATCTAAATTGAGAAGAGCCGAGAGCTTAGTCTAGTGATCTGGAGTTTAGATATATGTATGGCGAGCCTTCAATAATCTCTTTCACAATGTACAAAAAACCCTCATCCACAGCTTGGATAAATCAGAAGTTGAATCCACGATCTAGACTACTTAAACAACAATCAAAACAAATGAGCTAACCCCATATGTCATCTCCCCCAACACTATTCTTGATAATGCACTACAGTTGTAAGAACAAAGAGACAGCTGCCACTTATTTTATTAGTACATGACAATTATCTGTGACAGTCAAACAATTTTTCAAGAGCATGATGTTTTTCAACATTGTTTTTTTTTTTTTTTTTGGAAAAAATTGAGAAGAATCAAGAGATTTGTCCAGCGATATGAAGTTTAGCTCTTTACAAAGCGAGCCTCTTATAATCTCTTTAACAATGTATAACAGACCCTCATCCATGTTACGGACAAACCAGAAGTCAAACCCACAAACTGAACTACCTCAAACAACAATTGAATTGAATGAACTAACCCAAAAATCTCCTCCAACACTATTCTTGATAGTACATACTAATCGTACTAACAAAGAAACAGCTGCCACTTATTCATTAATTTCTAACTTTTTAAGTATCCAGATGCAGATATATTCAAAGAAATGGCGAAGTTCAAGAATTTCACAGGAAGATTGATCATGGCAAAACGTGCAAACGGGCGTGGATTGAAAAAAGGCTTGGTGAGTCAAAGGGAATCTGAAACATCCTAATCAAGTGACGGTGATTTTGTCGTTGTGACGACATTTGACGGTAAGTGCTGAATCTGGGTATGTTCCAGACATTCCCCGCACAAAACAAATAGAAAGAACACACTTTATACTCTTCCAAGTCAAAGCAAAGCAGAAAAGATGAATATTAAAAAGGTAGGAATGAATGAATGAATGAAGTGCTGTTGCCCACTCATCAATGGTGGGTTGTAAACAGACAGACTTTTCATGGTAGGACCATCTATTTATCTACCTATCTATCTGATCATCATAATTCATCAATCTTTAACGTTACCCAAATTGCTATTCAACGAGCCAAAAACACCCAGCGAGGAAGGATTGAAATAGAATTTAGGGTTATGATGCGAATTGTACAGGTTTTGTTTTGAGGTCAAAATGTCCTGAATCTTATCTTTTCTGGTTCACTTGACATCATGATGTCGTTTTGCTTTTGATTGGGAAAGATCATTATGGGCCGTCGCACTATTTGGAGATGATAGGACGTGATGATTGTGTTGGGTTACAGAGGCTTTGAAGTTTCTAGTAAAATCATCATCGATTCTTCGTTGTACGCCTTATCTATTAAAGTTTGGAATGATTGTCTGAAGTGGGTGCATTTACTGCGTGGTGAGAGTCTCTTCATATAAATCCCCCCCTGGGGTCTCTACCGCATTCAGTGCGTCTCTTCCCCATGAATCCTTGTCAATGTGGGTCACGCACTTGGCTGCTACTTTCATTTCATATTCAATTTTATTTGTATGGATATTATCCATTAAGTCGTGTAGTTATCTGATTTGGGAGCATGAGTTTATAGTTTGAAACTTCTTCGTCTAAGAGTCGAAGATTGTGGGTCATGCACTTGACTGCTATTTTCATTTCATATTAAGATTTTATATCATCTACAAAATTATGTAGCTATCTGATTTGGGAGCATGAATTTATAGGTTGGAACCTCTTCAGCTAAGAAAGGATTGAGGGGTGTTCATTCTACCAAATTCATCAAGGGCACAATCTTCGCCTCATTTCTTATGATATTGGAGTCTTACACTCAGTAAGACTTGATCTTTGGTGGGTTCATCAAGACCCATTCAACTTCACCGACAAATGAAAGGCCCTTTGAAAAAATGAAAGAATTTTAATAACGAGAACAAATAATTTTTAAGATCAAATGACATAGTAAAAGAATCTCTCACTTTTTGTTTCTTAGTTGAAGAGGTTTCAAAGTATAGGCTCGTGCTTCTATATAGGGTAGCTAAAAGTTCTTTGTAGATAATATTATCCTCCATAACAAAATATTATTATGTTTTTTTTTTAAAGAGGAGTAAACGCTTTTGACCCAGAGCTATGAACCGGTGAGGTCACAAATGGGGGACTTCATACCCAATATAATCAATCAACAATAACACCCCAATGGAGCTTGAACCTTGATGGCAAGAACAACACTACAAATTAACCATCACACCATGCCAACATCAACAATATCATGTTAATATATAGGACATGAGAATCATTCCATAAGCATTATGATTTTTTTTTTACATTTGAAGAATTTCATATCATTCATAAAATTGTTTTTGCTACTTGATACACGAGTATGCATCTTAGGTTGCAACCTCTTTGGCTAAGAACAAAGGATTGAGGGGTACCTATTCTATTAACTTCGTTGAGGACACAAATTTAATCCCATTCCTTATGGTGTCAAGGCCTTGCACTCAACAAGACTTGATCCTTAGTTGTCTCATTCAAAATCATTCAACTTCATTAGTATACCAAAAACCTTTTGACCATTTTTAAATTATTTTACTATTGGATCTTTGATTTAAAAGTTTGTTGTTTTGCATACCCTCACCTCTTTAGGTAAAATAATTAGATTGTCTATATTCAAGTTCTCTTCATAATTGATATTGATGTCATGGTAAAGTATGCACTCCATGATGTAGTATCATTGTATCACCATTGGCCCCCTTTTGTAAAATAATTCTAATGTTCCTTAGGGATTATGTATTTATCAATCTCACATCAAAGATGATGTGATCTTATCCTTAACTAAGAAATTGATATCTTCACTTTCCCTTCATTTTTAATGTATGCATAAGCTTTTTTTGTCATGTTCCCATGTAGGATCAAAATACTAGTTGTAGTATGTTTCTTTCTAACATGGTAGTTTGAATTTTTCTTAATACTGTTTGTCACTCTTGCAAGTTAATGTCTTATTTACTCATCTATATGTTTTTTTTCCTTCATCTTAACTACTCCTCTATCATGATTCTAGACCAACAATGTTTCTCTATACTTTGATCAATGTATAGATGAACTTAACGTATGCGGCATTGCTTAAGCTTCCAATGAAAAGTACTTTTATAAGTTTTTTATCATGTTCCTGTGTGGGAATAAATTCCCTAATGTACAATATACTTTCTTTCAAACAATTAATTTTTCTCTTTTTTTTATTTTCAATTAATTTTTGGGCACTCTTCCAAGTTACTATCCCATTTATTCGACTATTTAATATTTTTTTTTATCCACATGTTCTTGCTTTAACTTGTGATGGGGTTGGGATCGGGTAGTTTAGGACCTAGTCCCACTTTCATCGAAACATTGGAATACAAAAGAGCCTAAGGAAGTGATTCACTTTAACTTACTCTTGTGAAACAAAGTCAAGGAATACTTTTAGGGTTTGTATTCCTTCGTTGATCTATGAAAGGGAATGTGTCAAATGTGAGAGAATACAAAACTAGACTAGTAGGATGAATGGAAACCACTAAAACAACAACACTAACAGTCTGATACAAATATGAAAATGCAACATAGAGTATAGATCTAGAAATGGGAATTTGATGTGTACTTGATACTGAAAACTGAGCTTGAATGAGCAGGACAAGAGCATTGGGTGCTTTGGTCCCAGTGATTGAACTAATCTGGAAACTGCAAATCTGCATATTGAGCTAATCTAGACTTTGTTTGTCAAAATCTACACCTGATTGGGGAGGACCAAGGCATTGGACGCTCTAGTCCGGAGGACTAGAGTGTTGGGCACTCTGATCCCCAAGATTTGGACCTTGATTCTACAAATGGACTTGTGATAGTTGACTGAGACTTCCCAAAAAAATTTGGCCTCAACCGAAATCTATACCTGTGCCTGCAATCTAAAAAATGGTGTGTTTGTGGTTGTATAGGGTTTTGCCTTAGTCAAACCCCTTGTTTTAGTGATTTCCACCTCCACAGATATCCGAAATAATATTGAAAAGTGTGTGCACCCTACAATCTCATGTGTTTGTAAGATTCCTATGAGCCAAAATGCAAACTAGAGTTCCACCCTGTGTTTGGAGTAAAAACCCTAAATGAATGTAAATGTAATGCTTCAAATCACAAATGTAATGTAGATCTAAAGCAATAATGTAAATCTGAAAATGAATGATATGTAGATCTAAAACTCACATAGAGATATGAAAATAACATGAAACCATACCAAATCCTAAGGGAGAGGTACAAGTTAATCAATAGTTGGTGATCTCCTTATTATTATTCAATATCTCCTAAGCTTCCATGAATGATGAAAAAGGTTGATGAAGACTTTATGAAAGATATATTTTTTGATTGTAGACTCCACATAAACCTATAACTTCACTTCACACAAGGATCTCCTTCAATTGCTAGCATTGGATCTTCAAATGAGGGAAATAAAAGGTTATATATATGAAACCTTAACTTTAATTTGATCATAGGCCAACCTAGAATTGATGAAAATTGACACAAATCGGGATTTAAACACTATAATACCGCTGAATTAAGCTCCCAAAATTCAGGAAGAAAAAGTCGAGACTAGAATGGTACCATTCTGGTCCGGTCGACTTTTTTCCAAATTTCTAGGGATGTAAGATATTGTGATTATAAAGTCAAATCCAACACTATAAGTCAATCCAAGGTGTTTAGATATGCGAAAATATGCCTTGAAGATGAGGATTGGGACTTTATTAGGATTAATTAAACTCAAATAAAAAGGGTCGCGCTTAGGGTTTAGGACCCAATTTTATAATGTGTGAATTGATGAGAGAGGACTTAAGATTTAATTAAATTAATAATTAAATGCTTAAAGGAACCTTGAAAATGCAAAATTTGCAACGGAACACACTAAGGTGGGTACTAACTTAAGCATGGAATTGAACACCCCTAATTAAGGGTGTACAATTTACGACACTACATTTGACCCCCACTTTACTGGTCATATGACACTACGTGCATATGCAAGCTAGAGTATAGAAAAGTAAACATTCATGGGAAAAAGGATATGTCCATAAAATGTCGAACAAAGCCCCCAACGGTATCTGCAGTACAACGTTAGGAACCGCATCCTACAAAACCACATTGTTAGTTGAAATCACAAAATCACCTAAAATGCTTACTAAGAATGATGAAATTTGAGGGTAGTTATATGCCCCCCTATTTCACCTTGCTAATTAGTGAGTAGAAACAAGGTACCATGTTTACCACATCCAATTGTGCAGGTAATTGATGACAAATGGTCACAATGAGGTCTGATACAAGATCAAAATTAATCGAGGATCATTTGGTGAGAAAGAGATCCAAATCATGATTCAAATGCAACAGATCATGCGAGGATCGAAGCTCTCGAACCCAAGATGTGAAAGATTAAGTGCAAAATACAAAATTAGGGTTTGAAAAAAGAATTACCTTTTAAATAGTGACAAGTATAAATGTATCTTTTTTTTAATGGACAAAAGGAGGAAGAGATCATTATCCAAAGACATCCACCTTTGAGAATAGAGGGGATCTTTGATAAAGATAACATCTTTAAAAAGAGGAGAAGGAAAATAAGAATACACACCTTCTTCAATATTTAGGAAAAAGTGGATTCTTAGTGAAGGATTACACACTTTCACTAAGGAGAGATTTTTCATGAAAGATGTATCATTTCAAACAAATAATAGGTCCTAAACAAGGAACACACATATTCTATGCAATAAATGACATCAAATGAAAGATGCAACTCAACAAAGGAAAGGTGAATCTTTGGAGAAAAGATAAAGGATTGAAATATCATTCTTGCCCTAAAGTATGGAGACAAAGACACCAAAGAGAGGTCATTTATAAAAGAAAAACTCTTCTAAAAGAAGGAATTCATTTTCCTACAAGAGGGATGGGATCCTCAACAGGGATAAGCTCGTCCACAATATAGAAGGGTTCATTGTAAAAGATACCACTCAATAAAGAAAAGGATTTGATGAATGATTATAGACTTCCAACACTAAGGAAGAGGTCGCAACTAAGGATATGTACTTGAGATCCTCATTAGGGATACTTGTTCCAAAAAGAGGAAGGAGATCCCCAACAGGGATATACACCTTCAAAATCAATAAGAGATCCTTATAGAAGACACTACTTCACAAAAGGGAAATTTTTAATCTTAAGAAGTAGAATGTTTGAAATCATTCTTGCCCCTTTACATAGAGACGATAACTGGTACAAAAATAGGCTATTATGTTTCTTCCAAAGTATGATTGCACGTGAAATTGTACTATAATGAATGATTATGAACCCCTAATAAGTAAGCTACCAATGTCACATTGTAAAGAGCAACATAATAACCGCTAATATTATTTAAATATATGATAGATTGGATGAAGAATTTGAATACAAGATGTTAATCTCTCTACAATCAATAAGAGTAAAAAAATGTATAAGATGATAAGTATTTAAATGTCTTGATCAAGAAAGTAGTCTCTAGGAGAAGAATAGGCCTCTAAAACATGATAGATTCAATGATTATGGATAAATGGCCAGCATAATGATGTAATGAAAAGTGGATGATTTGATATGAGTAAAGGCTTAAATTTATAGACTTTAGAAATCCGAAATTGACAGTCGAGATTGGAATTCAAGTGAAGTTGAGATTAAAAGGGAGTGTGGTCCCAGATTTGAAGACTTGCCCCTGTGACAAGTGTCACAAGGACAAGTGGGGTGCAAAGGTAAGTGTGCTCACACATTTGTGAGCACACATGGGGAAGATCATGAAAGGGACATGTCTATGACATGTATAAGGGATAAGATGGCTATGAGGTGAATTGTGAGTCACATGTTGAAAGGTAGAGGCTTGTGAAAATCACATGTCTATGACATGTGTAAGGGGTAGGTTGACTTTCTGAGTCACATGTGGATTTGGGTAGATGTGTAGTATTTAAAAATTGAATAAATACTAACAAGGATTAGGCTTAGCTTAAAGGAGGGGTTAAAAGGTGGATTTGTAGGAATCACTAAATTAGCCTACTTAATTATGGATTAATTTAGCTAATTAGGATTAGGAGTAAAATTGGAATATTCTTAGGGTTGATTTTGATTTATTAAAATAAATCAAACTTTGGGAGGAATGAGAAGGAGGTATTAATTAAATATGATTTAATTAATTTAGGGATAACAATAGAATAATATGATTGATTAAATTATGTAGCGTCCTAAAATTGCGACACTTGCAATTTCGACTGCATTTCGGTCTTCACGATGGCGACGCAACACGCAACCTAAATGGAGACCCCGAAACCTGATTATGACACTGAAAACTGCATTTTCTTGCACCCTGGCCTGAACCTCCTTTGCACCCTGCTGTCCCGGGAGGTGGGACCAGAGCGCCCAGTGCCATGGTCCTGGGGGACCAGGTCACGATGGCGACGCAACACGCAACCTGAATGGAGACCCCGAAACTTGATTATGACACTGAAAACTGCATTTTCTTGCACCCTGGCCTGAACCTCCTTTGCACCCTGCTGTCCCGGGAGGTGGGACCAGAGCGCCCAGTGCCCTGGTCCTTCAGGACCAGGGCGCGCCCTGGTCCCCCAGGACCATGGCGCTCAGCGCCCTGGTCCTTGGGTCCTATTTTGGGCCCGGTCTCTTTTGGACTTCGGGTCTTTATGTTTGCAAATTGGAAAATTATCTTTCCTGGTCGGCCTAAGGTCGGGAAAATCAGTCTATCAGCCCTAAATGACAAGTATATAAACTACATTTTCCTCTCTCATTTGGATAGAGACACACATGATGGAAAAAGCGTGGAAATTATACTCAAGCATTCAAGCATTCAAGCATTCCTTCAAGCAATTGATCATTTCAAGTCTCCATTCAAGGCTAAGTGTTGCATTCAAGACAAGGATTCAACCATTGAAGAGGAGATCACATACTACATGCTACATACAACATACAACAATACAACAAACAACAACATCTATACCTTCGCACATAAGGATACAAACATCCTTACAACAAGGTATTAGTACTTGTTTTACATTACATTTACAGCATTGCTCATTTCTTGGTTAATTCCAAAATCGGGGTTTGACCTAAAGGCAAACCCCTAATCCCTAACCCCCCAATCGTCTTCGCTTTTCTGTGTGTAGGTTGCAGGTACGCGGCTAAAATTGAAGATCTGGAATCCTTGTGCAGAGACGAACAGATCCCCCTTCGTTTCGCGGATTTTTTGGAGGACCGTGGCGCTCGGGCGCCATCGTCCTGACAACTTTTGCTCAAATTTGCAGGACAGCGCTGTATCGACATTTTACTACTAATTCCAGGTCCGCAGCTTCATCCTATATCCCTATCTCAGTTTATAAGCGAATCTTTGTCACTTTCTATGCATTCCCAGCTTAATTCTTCTATCAACATTCTTTACAAAAGAGGGTAGCCTTGCTTTCTTAACCCTTGAAACACATTTAGCATCCAATCTTGCATTGTGTGGGATTGGATCTTGTGGGTTTCAACCCCTCTTTTGAATGTAAAGTCTCTTCCCTAAGTGAAAACCATCAACCCTAGTGAATCTCCCTTCTCTCTCCTTGGAGTTGGAAGAGGGGAGAGCAACTAGGGTTCGATCGCGATTTTTCGCTTTACATTTTGGTGAACCCAACGTGAACATCCTTTCTGATTATTCATAGTTAGATCTGAAAATTGGATTCCTTGATTACATTTCCATGTTTGATCTTTTGCAAAATTTTAGAGGTTAATTGCATAAAAACCCTAAATTTTCTTTTTAGTAATTAAGCTTGTGAAATGTTTAATTATTAATGCTTGTTTCAGATCTGCCCTTCTATTACAAATTATCAATTCATATTTGTGCTTTAATTTTGAAAATTAAGTGGTTAAGTGTCAAAACCCTAATTTTTGAAATCCTCTTGATTCAACCTTTGTCCGACAATTTCACTGATCAAAACATCTCCAAATCAGCTGTAACTTTGGATTCCGCAATAAAATCACAATATCTTTCATCCCTGAAAATTTGGAAAAAAGTTGCGAGGACCGTGTGCACTCCGAGCGCCATCGTCCCCGACATTTTTTCCGAAATTTCGGGAGCGAGATTTTACTGTATTTTCCTGCTAAAATCCAGAATTTTGGCTGATTTTATCAATTTTAACACCTTCAAAATTACAGTCAAAGTTGGTCTTGTGATTGCTTGGATTAAGGCTTCTAAACATTCAAAAATCATCGAAATTGAAATTTTGTGTCAAAATTGTGTTCTTACTGTCCTAAATCTGAAAAGTGTGTTTGCATTCATTCGAAATTTCAGTGCTTTATTCAAATTCTTACAATTTGTGACTTTTGAAATTAAGTGCTTAATTACAACAACTTTAATTTCCGCTTTCAAAATTGAATTTTGCGTGAAATTGAGTCAATTTTTAAATTTCAAAATTTGCATTGCTCTTGACATTCCCTCTAAAATCATAACATTCAAAATTTCAGTTTCCCTCTCTTTTTCAAAATTCAAATTTTTGCATTTTTCGACAATCTTGGTAGGGTTCAATTTCGAGATTGCAACTTTAATTTGGCCTATCTACAGATCGTAAAATCACTCAATTTTTTCAGAGTAGCTCTAAAATCATCATAACTTTCATCCCTGCGAATTTCGAAAAAAGTTGTTGGGACCGTGTGCACTCCGAAGCGCCACGGTCCCTGACATTTTTTCTGAAATTTTGGGAGATTGTCCTGATTGTATTTAACAGCTTAAATCCAGAAGATTGGCTGAATTTACTGAAAATTGCTACCTCTAAATTCAAAACTTTCTCTCTCTCTCTAGTGCATGAGTTTTACAACAATAAGCCCTACTTACACTATTCCCGTTAGACGAAGCCGTAGAATTAAGTCTTTCCGAGGTTTAACTACTGAGTAGATGGAACCTAATTTGAATAGCCTTTTTAACGAGGACATGGGTAATTCCTCTAATCCTCCTAATGATGAAGAAGCTCTCCATGAGGTTTCTGAAGAACAACTTTCGAAATTGGATAACCAATTTGACGATTTTCAACAATGGATGTCTCAAGAATACCCCGATAGTCAAGCTCTTCCTTTAATTGAGGGTCTAAAACGTATGCTTCAAAGTGATAAGAATGGAATTGATATTTTGCGTGGTATTGCACACATTGTGGATTCGAATGTGATGCCTATGAAGAGTTGTGCTGAAAATTTGGGTTATACACAACCTCCTACTCAAGTCAATCATTCTATTCCTTTGATGACTTCTATTGCTAGCATACCTACCTTTACATCAAACATAATGGCTACTTCTACACAAGACATTCCTCCTGTGATCACCAGTCATGGGGGCAATCCTTCTTCTTCAATTAACCCTCTTCCTTCATTTAATCCGACTTCTTCATTCATTCCTTCAATGAGTGTCCCTATTATATCTCCACAAATGAACATGACGCAAGGGGGCAATTCGTTTAACCATTCCATTCCTCCTTGTAGTGTTCCTCCTGTCCAATCATCTCCTATGACTAATTATCATAGAGTCCCACCACCTTACTCTTTACCTTCTTTCAATAACATAACACCTCCATCTCAATCTAACACATCTAATATGAATTCTTCGACTGAAGCGACCATTAACAATCTTGCACAAACTGTCTCCTCTTTACAGCAACAAATTGCCTCTATGAATCAATCTAAGTTTAGTGTGCCCACATTTGATGTTGCGAGCCCACTTTCTCTTGACATTGTTCGAGCTATCCCTCCTAAACATGTTGAAATCCCGCATTTGGAGCTTTATAATGGTAAAGGTGATCCTCTAACACATGTTAAGACTTTTCAAACAATATGTACTGATTTTGCTTATGACCAAAGGTTGCTTGCAAAATTGTTTACTAGAACATTAAGAGACAAAGCCCTACAATGTTATTGCTCGTTGCCTTCTTATTCTATTACTTCTTTCGAACAACTTGCAAATTCTTTCATTCAACAATTTCAAAACAATATAAGTCCTAAAGTTACTTTGATTGATTTAATGCATTGTAAACAAGGTGTTAAAGAAAAAGTGACTGATTTCATTGGTAGATATAAGCATTTGTATGCTCAAATTTCTTTTCCAGTGCCTGACAATGATATTCAAAGAATCTTCATTTCTAATTTACAAAAAGATATTCGAGACAAACTTCTGTTTTCTGAGTTTACTTCTTTCCAACAGTTGTGTGCAACTCTTCACAATTATCAACTGACTGTGAGTCAAATGGAACAATCGCATCCTATGGCTCCGAGTGATAAGAGTGATAGCAGTCAACAACCATTTGGGAAGTTTAAACCGAACAGAGATTCCATCAAATTCAATGAAAACATCATCAACAACAATGTGAATGCAGCATCAGGTGTGCCTCCTATTTCTAAATTTTTCAAGAAAGAAAGAAAGTATACTCCTTTGAATGAATCATTGCATAGTATTATGAATAAGTTATTGGAACAAAATGTGCTTACTCTTCCTCCTATAAGACAAATTGATCCTGCAAAGATTACTTCACCTTATTTTGATAACAAAGTTTTTTGTCAATTTCATCGTCAGCCTGGGCATGATACTGAAAAATGTTTTTCTTTAAAGGGTAAAATTCAAGATTTGATTGATAATAATACTATTTCTGTTTCTGGAGTGAATGATAAAGGCAATACATCTGTAGCTCCTCCTAACCAAAATCTTCAGATTTTCACTGATCCATTACCTTCTCATACCTCTAATGCAATTGAGGCTAATGATTCCTCTCTCTCATCTGATGGTCTTGTGTCTATGACTCCGAATGTGATTAACTTTGTAGAGCAGCAAGAAAACCCTAAAGAACCTTCCATCACATTTGATTCCAGTGAAACCATTAGGGCACCTGATGGTCCTTTATACATAGTTGCAAAAGTCAAGAATACACCTTGCCGTGGAGTGCTTATTGATCCTTCGTGCATGATTAATGTTATTACTGAAGAATTTCTTTTTACTTTGCAATTGAATCAAGTGATTTATGACAAAACAGATGTGATTGTGAAACTATTTGATGCATTTTCTTCTCCTGCAATTGGTTCTATTACATTGCCTATTGAGGTCCATAACAAATCTCTTGATGTGAACTTTGCTATTATTCCATCTTCCGAACAATTTCGTGTGAAGCTTGGCTATCCTTGGCTATCTTCCATGAAAGCTATTGCTTCTCCTATTCATAAGTGTTTGAAATTTCCCCATAATGGTGAAGTTGTTACTGTCAATCATAGTCTCTTTAAACCAGCTGAAAGAACTTCTAGCGTTCCTATTGATTACTTTTGGCCTAAACAATTCCAATCTCTTCCTCCGCGAAGTGATCATCTTTTCAAATCTTATCAAAAGTGGAAAACAGATATGATCCTATCTCTAAGTGAACCTAGAACACCTAAACTTGATATTCCTATCATTCTTGAGAAGGAAGTTCTTCCTTTGAAAGATAAAACTAATGTCTTTCCTCAAGAAGATTCCCAACCCGTTCCCATGGATGTGATTATGTCTATGCCTAATAAACCTCCTAAGAGTAGACCTATACCTCCTCGTCATGATGGACTTGGTCTTCTTCCTAAACCAAATATTCCTCCTTTGTATGGAGCAGTCCCTCCTCCTTCTTTTTATAGAGAGAAGAGACCTTCTTCTTCTCCTATTATCCAGCCTAAGAGACCACAACCTAAACACCCAAGTGATAAGGATGAGAACATTCCTCCTCCTCAATCTTCTCCACTTCCTACTAAGACTAGACGAAATCGTTCTGCACGTGAACGCCGACGAAAGCGTCATCTTAGAGCTCAAGCAGCTGCTTCTCAAACTTTGCAATCTCCAAAAACACCTTCAACAAGCATTATTCCATTTTCTCCAAAATCTCCAAAACATAAGATGCATGATGGTCTTGATCCTGTGCGAATCAAAGACCCTATTTTTATAAATCTTGATGAAAATGTTATTCATGATAAAAATGCTACTTCTCCTGTTCATTCTGATAGTGAATATGAACTTGTTGATATTGATAACCATTTATCTAATGAATTTTCTAAAGCACTTATCCTAGCTCCTAGACAAGAACACCGCGGCTTGGGATATGAACATAGCCCTTGTTTGGATCTTGTGATAGCTCCATCTGCTGTGTTGGATGTTCCTCCTCTAGCGTGTTCCCTACCTTCCCGAAACATTGATCAGCAAGATCGGGGGGTAGATGACGTGCTAGACTAGTTACATTAGCATAGCAGATTCTCTCCTCCTCTCTTGTGTTACTTCTTCTATATGTTATTCTCATTCTTCTATTTGTTGTCCTTAGTGTTGTCTACTTGAGGACGATGCAAAGCATTGAGATCTCTTTTGGTCTCTCTCATGTTGACTCAAAAGACACATGTGTTCCCTTCTTCTAGGTGACCTTCCTTGATTGGGGAATGAAGAACAATTATGCATACATACATATGATATACATGTATTATCATACAGCATACTGACCCCAAGGAAAGCGAAGTCACCTCGTGCTTTGTGTTTTGTGTCTATTATCCTTGGGTTTATCTCACACTTGGGGGCTAAATCCTTGCGATAACGTGCTCCTTTCCTTTCTCATTTCTTATGTGTATCACTACGTTAAAACAATCACCCCCGTTGAGGCGTGTGCGATCGCTTTAACGTAGGGGGGCATACACCCTGTCTATCCCTTCAGGATACATGAAAATTTCTTGGCGAACTTAGCTTTGCCTTGAAAATTTTTGGTATTTCTCTTGCATGACTCATAGTGAGGGAACCTTACTACTGACAGTCATGGTTCTCCCTCGTGATCTCCCCTTTTACTTTGTCAATCGAAGTCATAAGATCCTTAGTCCACTGGGGGCTTGGTGTGTCTTGCCTCCTTGACGTGGTGAAAGTCTTTCAATATTGTTTCCTTGTACTTTACCGGAAGTATGAGCATACATACTCCCGCTAAAGTGGGGGCTAAATGTAGCGTCCTAAAATTGCGACACTTGCAATTTCGACTGCATTTCGGTCTTCACGATGGCGACGCAACACGCAACCTAAATGGAGACCCCGAAACCTGATTATGACACTGAAAACTGCATTTTCTTGCACCCTGGCCTGAACCTCCTTTGCACCCTGCTGTCCCGGGAGGTGGGACCAGAGCGCCCAGCGCCCTGGTCCCTGGGTCCTATTTTGGGCCCGGTCTCTTTTGGACTTCGGGTCTTTATGTTTGCAAATTAGAAAATTATCTTTCCTGGTCGGCCTAAGGTCGGGAAAATCAGTCTATCAGCCCTAAATGACAAGTATATAAACTACATTTTCCTCTCTCATTTGGATAGAGACACACATGATGGAAAAAGCGTGGAAATTATACTCAAGCATTCAAGCATTCAAGCATTCCTTCAAGCAATTGATCATTTCAAGTCTCCATTCAAGGCTAAGTGTTGCATTCAAGACAAGGATTCAACCATTGAAGAGGAGATCACATACTACATGCTACATACAACATACAACAATACAACAAACAACAACATCTATACCTTCGCACATAAGGATACAAACATCCTTACAACAAGGTATTAGTACTTGTTTTACATTACATTTACAGCATTGCTCATTTCTTGGTTAATTCCAAAACTGGGGTTTGACCTAAAGGCAAACCCCTAATCCCTAACCCCCCAATCGTCTTCTCTTTTCTGTGTGTAGGTTGCAGGTACGCGGCTGAAATTGAAGATCTGGAATCCTTGTGCAGAGACGAACAGATCCCCCTTCGTTTCGCGGATTTTTTGGAGGACCGTGGCGCTCGGGCGCCATCGTCCTGACAACTTTTGCTCAAATTTGCAGGACAGCGCCGTATCGACATTTTACTGCTAATTCCAGGTCCGCAGCTTCATCCTATATCCCTATCTCAGTTTATAAGCGAATCTTTGTCACTTTCTATGCATTCCTAGCTTAATTCTTCTATCAACATTCTTTACAAAAGAGGGTAGCCTTGCTTTCTTAACCCTTGAAACACATTTAGCATCCAATCTTGCATTGTGTGGGATTGGATCTTGTGGGTTTCAACCCCTCTTTTGAATGTAAAGTCTCTTCCCTAAGTGAAAACCATCAACCCTAGTGAATCTCCCTTCTCTCTCCTTGGAGTTGGAAGAGGGGAGAGCAACTAGGGTTCGATCGCGATTTTCCGCTTTACAAATGAATCAAGGGATAATTAATTAAATATTTATTTAATCAATTTTATGTGTCTACATTTTGCCCCTCTTTGATATAGCAGCATGAAGTGATTTTATATCAAAGAAGATTAAAACATAGTGGATAGAAATAGATAAGGACTAGTATCATGATGCCCCAGTCATTGGTGGGTTGAGGAAGGATGACGAGGAAGCCACATGGTATGCCCCCTTGAGAGGACATGTGGGTTCCCAAGAACACGGGTGTGCTCTTGAAATGAATAGGACTATAGGATAAAAGGGAAAAAGGGGAGGGATAGATTAGGTGAATAAACTGAAGCCTCTGGGGAAAATTGGAGATGGAAGGAAAGAGAATATAATGGGGTGAATGGAAGGCTGATGATGTAGTACCCCTACCCTAGTCAGCTTTGTAAAATCGGTTTGACTTTGGTTGACTTTTTATGTGGCAATTTTGAATGGTTGAATTACCATGAGGTAATGTTTAGTCAGATATTATGATTATTGTGTGTATCTGTTAATGTGCTTTCGTATTGATTCTTATGTAAGTTTAAACTGTCCTCCTGATTCTTGTTATTAATCTCAAGCTAACATCTTCATTTTATATATATATATATATGCTTGTGTGACTCTTGGTTGCAGGAGATTGCAGGTACAGTACCGCCTAGGTGTAAGGTTCGTCTTCACTTGGATTCACAGGGTTGAGTATACCTCTTTTGTCCTTAGAATTTGGGTTAGGTGGTTGTAAAACCTTCAGTTTACCCTAGTCATACTCAAATGAGCGTCGCTTGTGTTCCGTCAGTTTTCTTTTCATTTGGATTTGCGGGTCGGGTAATTGGTTGGCTTACTTGGTTTGCGTGTTTGACGTGTGGTAAATAAAGTATTTAACCCTAAGTATTTATTTTGATTTAAAGTGTTCATTTATGCATTAGTAATTGAGGAATTAAAATAAATAGGATTCTTTTATGTGATTAATCATTAATTAAAAAGATCACCCTATTTATGTTTGTAGTGAGTTTAATTTAATGGTTAATTTTAAATAACGAATTTATTCAGTTTAAGCATTTTAAAAAGGAAAGATTTAAATTTATTCGAAATAGAAATAATTTAATCTCTTTTGTTTTTTGGAATAGAAAGATTAATTTTAGTTATTTAAGAAAATCAATTTTGATTAGAAAAGTGAGTTTTATTCATATTTATTTTATATAGTGTGTAAGATTGATTTTGAGAATTTAATTTAATTAAAAATATTTTACCCACATTAATATTGTGAAATGCAACTATTAGCTTTGTTAATTAAAAATTAAATGAGGGAGAAAAGCATTTCTTTTAATTAACTAAATTTATAATCTCAATGCATAAACAATTCAACTATGAGATAATTCCATAAACTTAATTAATTAATTAATTAAATTAAGTTGCAAGCTGCATGATATTATAAATATATTTTTATTTAAATTTTAGTGGAAAAATAAATGAAGATTAATTGTATTTATTGTTTCTTTGAATTTTAAATAAATAAAAGAATAAATAAATAAATAAATGAATGAATAAAAGAACTAATTGGAATTAAAGTATTGTTTTAATTCTTTATTTAGAAAATTAATTATTTTGCATGAGAAAAAAGAAGAAAGAATAATGATTTTTAATTATTGCATGTTAGTTTATCTTTTGCATAAAATTAGAAAATAAAATAAAATTACTTTTATTCTAAATTTAGGTTTTTGAGAAAAACTATTGAACCTAGAATTTTAGTTTAAAAACGGGATAGGTCATTATTTTAGTTACACGGGAATGGGTCTGGAATTTAGGTGAAGGAATTTATTGGAAGTTTATTGAAAAGTTAGGGCGCTTCTACAGATTTCTTCCAGGAAAGCTATACCAGGTTGGATGAATTCTTAATTGTGGGTTTTTAGTAGATATTTCTATTTTTCTTTGTTTGATGTGTGTGTATAAAATTATTGTCGAATATAAACCCTCTTCTGGTGAATTCGAGTTTTGTTTTAAAATCCATGCTTGATGTGTTTTTCTAGTTTATGGGAAGGATGTAATTTTGAAAACATTGAGAAAATTAATTTATTCTCTCTGGTTTAATTCGTATTAATAGTCCTTTAAATAAATCTTGTGGTTTTCTAGAAATAAATTTAATTGTGAATTAAATTTATTTGATTATCTAAATTTTTTTAAAAAAAATTTGTTTGAAATAAAATTATGTGAAGGAGTTTTCAATTTATATGAAATTTTAAAATTCTATGGGAATTATGTAAAATGATTTTTTTTTAGGAATTTGGAAATTAATTTAAAAAAATAAAATAAAATAAAATATATATATATAAAAAGGTAGGGCATACTACCTACGGTAGCATCCGCTACCGGCGGTAGTACACAGTACTACCGACAGTAGCAGTGCTACCGGACGGTAGTACTAGCTACCGACAGTAGCATAGGCTACCGTGCTTGGGGCAAAGGAAATTTTTAATGTTTTTTTTAACTCCTGTGCATACTGCGGTATGGTTGTTTTGGGTTTCGTACCCAGGGGTTGGGTAAATAAAATAAAATTATGTGTTATTTTATATATATGTGTATATATATATTAGATGTGTTTTCTTTATGGTGGTTATTATATTATTTTACTGTTATTTAAATACTGGTTATGAGTTGATATATGAATTTGTAATATAATTATAAAGTATATTATATATACATATATACGATGTATATATATAGGTATGCATACAATTATATTATAGTTATAAAATCAGTTTATAGTTTGAATGTTTCAGAAAAGCTTATTTTTTTTATAATGGATAATTATGTTAAATACTTTAGGAGAATTATTTCTATGAGATCTTATTTAACTTATTGGACAATTGGCAAGTTGATTTATTTGTATTAAATAGTTGTACTTTCTTATTGTCTGGAAAATCTTTGTTTGCAAGTTGTTTATGTTTTTTGTTGTTTTAAAAATAAAAAAAATTTGCATGTATTAAGATCTTGTGTAAATGGTCTTTGCAGTCAAGCTTAATTTCATTGCAATTCTGGTTGAGTTGTCATTGTGTCCCATGTTGATATGTTTGTTTGGACCCTATCATTTGGTTGGTTTGGGGTACCTGTTTATGTCTTCAGTTTCTAGTTTGGTTGTTGCCTTGTGATGGTGTTTTAAATGGTCCTATCCTTTATGCGGGTGTCGAGTGTTGATTTGTGGTTGACTATAGCGGGTCAGGTCTCTAGTTAGAGTACTGTCGGGTAGTGGACCTTGTATTAGCTTTTAATATGTTCAGTTGGATCCATTTCTTTGTAGGGATCATTTATGTAGTTATTGACCGATGTGGTCAGTTGTTTATTAGTATGATTCGCCTTGATGGCAGGAATGTAAATGATATGAAACTTATGTACCCTTAACTTATTTAATTATCAGAGGGGTCTTGCAGTTGAGCAGACCTGGAGATGTAGCCCTCTAGGGGTGAACTCCGAGATCATTTTGGTGTTATGTGTTGCTTTTGTTCATATATTTCATGTTTTAGTGTTAGCATGTATGGATGGCATTTTGATAGAATGTGTAACTGGATTAGATGAAATTAATTGTAAATGCATGTATGCAGTCGTCTTTTAAATGCGGTAAATTGGATCATGAAAGAATGTAGATTAGAATAATGAAATGTATTTAGTTATTGTTAAGGAAATTAAGTATGCATGGAAAGATCTCGTTGGTTTATAGTGAAATTCAAGTGTGTTATTAAATTGGATGCATGATTCAAATTTTAATAAAAAGTATGAACGTAAGGTATGAATAAATGTTAATGGATGAACTTTATCTTGTGATCTATATTTTGTCTTACTGAAAGAAATTATCCTTGTTTAAGAATTATCTCGTTATTAAGACAATCGTCTTATTGGATTAGTTAGCGTGTGTTAAGTTAGTTGTGTAATTAAGTAATCACATTGGGAAACTCTTTAGGTGTTAGTTGATGTCTTCTGCTGTGTAATCTGTACTTTGATATCTTATTGTATCTTTATGTTATGTCTTTTTTCTTTTTCTTTTTTAAATTATTGCACTCTATTCATTTGTTTTAGCTTTATCCCTTCGGAGTTTCTTGGCAAGGCATTACAGATGAGGATGGGATTGTTGTTATGCATTATGTGAAGAGCAATCCTAGGTTTGTTATTGTAATGGATTATCGACACCACTAATTTTAAGAATCGAGATGTAATGAATATCCAATGCATGGAATAGAATGTCAGATAATAGGTTGTCTCAATGCACACAAGTTTGCAAACACCCATGATGGTGTAAATGCGAGAATTGTTGGATCATACAAGAGAAACCGCAAACACCCCGTACAACAAAAACTATGTCCCAATGTACACTAATTCAGACATACCAAGACATAGGATGATCAAGGCAGCCATGAATAGGTATAGTCCTAAGACTAAAAATAAAATCAAAGTGAAAAGATCATTCAAGAAATGACTCATTTGGCTAACAAACATCTCTTTCCAAGAGTAGGACATCGATTTGGATAAATTGCCAATCATGGCACTAATACAAAAATAGAAATATATGACTAGAAAAACCACTAAAAAATCTATATAAATGACTAATCTTGGTCACATGACCATTAGTAGTTTATTGCTAGTCATTTATTACGCGACCAAATTTATGGCTAAACTATTTTAGTCATTTGTTGGTTGTTTTGATTGATCAATTTGATCATTGATTTAGTCATTGATTTGGTCATTGATTTAGTCATTGATTTAGTTATTAATTTAGTCATTGATTTAGTCATTAATTTAGTCATTGATTGTTGTTAACTAGTCATTTATTTAGTCATGGTAGTGATTTATTTAATCATATATTTAATCAGTAATTTAGTCATATATTTAGTCATTAATTTATCCATTGATTGTTGTTATCTGGTCATTAATTTAGTCATGGTAGTCATTTATTTAGTCATTACTTTAGTCATATATTTAGTCATTAATTTAGTATGTTAAGTGGTCATTTATTTAGTCATTGTAATGATTAATTGTCGTCAATCGATAGTATATTTAGTCATTTTTATTCATTGATTTCCATCCATTGGTAGTATTTTTAGTTAAATTAATTATTAATTGACATCAATTCGTAGTATATTTAGTTTGTTCAAATTTCTTTTAAAAAAAACAAGAAAAGATAGAAGTATACAAGTACAGAAGAAAAAAATTAAGCCATTCTACTCGTAAAACAAATCAACATTGGAACAATCAAGGTCTGATTCTACCTCCAAGGTTCACATCATCATAATCATACAAAATATTATAAGTTTTTGATAATAAAAGCAGCCAAAAATGAGGGGGCTGACCCATGGGTACAATTAAGAGAACAATGGAAGGACCATTGTCCGCAAACAATCAGCACAAAAGCAGCCTTTTACCTCTATCAAAAACAAAAACCATCTTACGAGAGTTTATCAGTAATAAAATACTACCAGTCAGAGTATAATTTCGGTGCCACGCAGGGCTATCAGCATTAAAATATAAACATAAGCCGAAACTAGACCTATCCAGCCTACTACACCGCATAGACAAAAAACTTATCCACATGCAGAAAATTAATTCTTTTTCCCTCGGCTCTTCTTAGGGAGCAGCTTCTTAGCCCATTCCTTAGTGAGGAACTTGAACAGGCCTTTAAAGTCCTCGTCCTCCTTGCCTTTACCTTTGTCCGCGCTATCCTGCAAAAGGCACAGAGTAGTAGCCGAGCATCTCATGACATTCAGAGCGAATTTAGACACATCATGCATCTTGGACTCCGTCGCCTCCAGTCTGTTGGTAATCACCTGCAGGTTGTCAGAGAGGGCTTCTATCTTTTTCTCGAGCTCTGCCAGGTTGGGATCTTCTTCCTTCACACTACTGGCCTCTTCAATAACTAGCATTTTCTCAATCCTGAAGGTCGGGGAAGGGAAATTGGCTGGCTTCAGACTCATAGAGGCGGTCAGGCTTTCGGAAACATGGGTTGAGCTCACAGAAAGGGGGGAATGTTTGTGCTGGGCTTGGGGGATGTTATCAGTCGGAATGGAGTTACCCGTGTCATGCAAGGAGGAGGGGTCTCTTAGGGATTTATCGGAGGGCTTAGAGGCCAATCTACTAGAGCGGTGGGGCGTGTTGGCGTCTTCGGTAATGTCCAGGTCCGAATATTATAAGTTATTTATTCACATGAATTCAAAATACAATTTTACTAAAATAGTTTCTATGAAAATTAGGCATTTTCAATAACCTGACATAAAATTAGAATTGAGATTTGTCAAGATCATCAAAATAAATACATATTCTCCCTATCAATCTAAGGATGACCCTTACACCAACACTTCATTATACATTTACATAAATAGTTTCTATGAAAATTGGGTATTTTCATAATTCCCTACTTAAGAGTAGAATTGAGATTTGCCAAGATCATCAAAATAAGGATGTTGCATTGCCTTTTTGACTGAGATTCTCTTGGATGGCTCATAAATCAACATTTTTTGCAAGAAGATATCAATCAATTTTTAGCACTTTACTTGCAAATATACAAAGTAGAATAGATGGAAATGACATCAAAAAGAGAGTAAAATAGATTAAAATGAAATGAAAATAGATGGAGGATACTTACAGACAACAAATCTACACCATTTGGTTCCAAGTCAGGAACAACAAGACCTAAATCTTGATGCTTCCATTGAGGATAGGTATGCCAATCTCTCAACTTAGTCACTCCTGACCATATATCTGCATTCAGAGTTCCAAGATAATTATTGCACATAACAACCCTCTCAATGAGATTACAAAGGCTTTGCAAAAGAAAACATCACGAGCTCTTTGTCAAACAATCAGATCTAGGACATACCTAAAAATATGAAGAAGTTGTTGCAGTTCTAAATATCCCTGAAAGAGAGCATACATTCTGGACATTTCAGCTACAAAACAATGAATTGATATTCTCAAAGAATTTCAATACAAGAGGTAAACATAGGGCTAAAATAATTAAGGATCGACAGGGAATAGAAGGAACTAGAATTAAATTTTGGGAGAAATTTCACAAGAGTTTCAACTTTAGTGGAATTAAATGTGCAACCATTAAAAGCATTTACTGAAGTCTACCATCCCAAAAACTGCAAGAGAAAATACATTTTTGCATGATTACAAAAGAGGCATAAAATTTTCTAGTAACAAAAGATAATGATACTAGTAGGATTATATGAGAACAAATTAAGAAAAACTGAGTCGAAAATCTGAATCATGGCAACAAATGGACACACTAAAAACTCAAAGATGAACCTCACAAAAACTAGACTTGTGGATTTAGAAACTTTGAATGAATTGCAGAAGATGTTGAGGGTATTCAATGGAGAACACAAAAATGGATGCCAATCACATTATCCATCAGTTAATGAGGTATTCAACAAATAAATTCTAATTCAAGGTTCATGGCATATATTCACTTTATGAAAGCATACTCTTTTCTATCTTGCTCACTTAGACCATCAATCATCAATGTATTTTCAATAATACGATCTAGAAGAGGTAAATGTACCTAGAAAGTATCTAATACTAGGTTAAATGAGTGTTGTGTAGCATGTTCTCACATAGAGAACCTACCACAAGTAGGATGCTTTGTCCAGGTTGTGACATCTGAATTGCAGATCAGACTTCAGCAGATGTGATCCATATGTGTTATCAATTAGAGAAGGATGTCTTGCAAAGAAGGAAAGGTTGCCAATACTTATGTGCTTTACCCAGTGGAGATAAGAAATTCATGAAAGACATCGCATGCAATGCCAAAATTGTTGAGTGTGGGTATTTCATTAGATATTGCCCTAAAATTATAAGGAACCGATATAAATATTTAAAATAGATATTGAAAAAAAAAAAATTCATGGACTTAATTATGTAATCACTGAAAGCATTAACTCAAATTTGTATTCTTATAGAGCTAGAAAAAGAATAATCATCAAAGCATAAGAAGAACACTACTAGTACTTATCATCCACCAAGTACTAGTGGGTAGGCAGAAGCCAGAAAAGAGAATTGGTGAAGCCTTAAAACAAGAAAGAATTGGTGAAGCCCTAATACAGAAAAGTACAGTCATTGTCAAAGAGAGGGTTACAGAGTCTTCATTGTTTTTTATACATTTAAAGAATGTCATGCTACAAATCTAGAGACAATGCAACAATAAAGCAAGAAAAAGATAGTCCATGCAAGTGTTGTGCAATAGCAAAAGAGCACATATCCACAATGATAGGAGCAATAAGAAGCACTAATAATATTTGTTTGACAATCAAAAATATAGGGAAAAGATGAAAACACAGTTAAATATGTAGCAGCAGAATGAATGGTGTTATAGCAATATATTGTCAATATTCATGACCAAAATACATAGTCACATGAAAGTGATCAAGGGTAGAAACCATGAGCTAATCATCAAAGAATAGGGCATGGTCACATTCAAAGAGGCAAAGATATCATCAAGCTACAACTGGAAAACCTTTTGATAGCAGCAGATCAGAAGTTTTAGTGCTAAGGGTTATGATCTAAGAAAGTCATCAAGAAAATTTGTAAGAATAAGAAGCAATAATAGAATTAATGCTTTATACCTTCTATATCACTGAGAAGACATTACTGTAGAATTCCATGAAGGAGCAGTGAATCATCACTCTACACTCAAAAGATCAAATTAGAGATCTAATGAAGTGATGTTAATAACAGTAATCATTAGAGCAACATGGAAAATATTTGACAATTCTAGATGATGGAAGAAAAGAAGCTTTAGTATATCTTTATTACTATCTTCTTATTTTCTCAAATATGTCATTGAGATTCATTAAACCTTTTCTTCTGTCTCTTGAAAATCTTAAACATCAACTAACGTGTCATGTTATGCTATCATTCAAGGGTTATCTTGGATGAGTTCTCTTTTATCTCTGATTCCTTCATTATTCAATAGCATCATAGGAGTAAATGCCTAACAACATAAAGCTTAGGGAGGAATTTAGAGAGTAGTCATAAAACAGTGATAAAGGAGGATTTCAATCAAAAGGACAATCTTGACAGTCCAACTCTCACAGTCAAAGGCACATCCATTGAAATGGAGAAGATTGTATTGTTTTTAAGATCATAACTAGCAAAGCAATTCATATGGACAAATAAAGTTTCAGTGAATAGAGTGTAGTAGCAGGGAGACCAAGGAGTTCTTCATCACCAAGAGAAAAGATAAGGTAAAGGCAATGAGAGCTTCAAGTTATACAATGAAGCAAAGACGGTACATTGCTTGGTGAAGGAGCTTCCAAAGCAATAAAGGCATAGTTGCAATCAAGACGACAATCCTTTGGAGAACACACAAATTTTTCTCATATTAGTTATTTCTTACCATAATAACATGCATGGTTGCAGCATGAAAATAGTCATAGCAATGTTTTGTAGCCTGATTACAATCAATATGGAGGATAGCAACCATGAATGCTCAAGGATGGTTGCACCATAAGGCATGATAGGCATAGCTTAGGTCATGAAGAACCAAAATATTGACCTCTGTAACAGTCATGAGGAGGAATGATAATGACCATGTAACCATAGTCATTAAACAAGAACAACGAATTTCTTACAGTCACAGGAAAAGACATAAGCATTAACAATGAAGGAATAGCAATCAAGGATATTTGTGCATAATGCTTTTTTCATTCTATTCTCGCAAACATGTATGTGATAAAAGAAAACGAGAAGAGGCACAAAGTTTTCAAGCCTTTTGAGAAACGTAATGGAGAGGTCTTTGCCATTAATAGTCATTGTAAGATTGTCCTCACAAAATACTTCTAGGGTATAAAATCAAGCTTACTAATGACAACTTCGGGCCATCGAAGAAAAAGAATGTTTTCAATAGATATTGATGACATTTATCTAGGCAAAATACTCTTTCAGCCTATAGCAGTTAGGAAAAGGAAAAGACATAATCATGAGAATAGACAATAGGGTCTCAAAGCCTAAAAGGCAGATATTAATGGTGTCATTTCTCAGTCAAGGATACAATTCAAGAAATGAATTTACAATCATCTTGGAGTGTTAAAGCAATCCCTAGAAGGCTAAATAGACCAAGGCATCCCTGTGGTTGTCAGAGTTTGGAAAAAAGCAATAACTATGAGTCAAATAACTTCAAAAGAAAGTAGATGTCATCACCTTGGGGACTGTAATAACAGCCTACAGAAGATAATTTGTTGTTAAAAAGAGGCTGCATGCAGTGAGCACATGATTTGATGTATATATCAGCTCATAAAGTCACAAAGAATTAGATCAAGCGAGTAGTCCAATCATCAGTAGTAGTCCCATGTAAGAAAGTTCATCATCAAGGTAACAATTATTAAAGGATAGTCTGCTACAGAAACAGAGATTATTTGAAGATGTACATCGAAGATAGTGGCCTTGTAGTCCTTGTGTAAGGCTATACATCACAGAGCCCGGTCACTGACAAGCAAAAGACACATGAAATTGATAAAGACTGAGATCACAACAAAGACAATGGCCTTATAAGCATATGGTAGTCCAAACATACAAAAAGAGCTATAAGAAAGGATAGTGAATAGTGGCTTGACAGAGAAGGAACATTGTAGAAAGACAGTAAAGAGTATTGGCCACAGGGATTTAGCATCAAATGTTGAAAGAAGCTTGAGTCATCACAATGTTAAGAAGGCAAAAGTTGATAGGGACAATCCTATCACTAAGTGTTATCCAATTTACATTTTGATGTCAATTGCACATATAGTGTCTGTGCATATAATTTTGAAATTCATCTTGGTCTCATATTCGACATGGTTTGTGAAATCTAGTTAAAGAAAAGCAACAACCTTTGTCAAAAGTCTCCTTATTTATAACCATGATGAGAAGATGTCATTTAGTCTTGTGTTATTTTTAAGTCTTGGGTTTAAGGTGGGGGTATTTTGTTTGTTTCATTTGGATTTTCTCCTTACAAGCCCAAATATTCCTTTGTCCTAAAGTCATGTTCTCTTTGAGAAATAAAGGTCTATTTTTTCGAAAAGACTTTGGAAGGAAAAAGCTCTAAAGTCAAATAAATGTATTTCCTAGTCAAAGCTTGAGTTGAGCCCATATTCAGAAAGAGGGAAAGTTGTTATCAAAAAGAAAGCTCATGTCAACTACGGTTGGCATTGAGTTTCCTCCTTGGTTTGTGAGCAAACCACAGTTAGTTTTTCCCGCTTTATTTTGTAACTCTCAGATCAAGGCGTTGATGTTGGCCAAATAGCAAGAGGAACTGGTAGAAGAGTTTGAGATCTATGACTAAAGTGAAGAGTTGCAAATTTTCGAGGGAAAGGCAAGAAGACAACTCAAGGGAAATGCAAACTCTAGCTTAGGATGAGTTCCAGGCACGTGGAGGTCCATAGAGAATGGATCTGTAAATTTTATTTGCCCGTTCCTCTCTCTTTCCCACAGATAAAGTAACATTAGAAGATTTAGATGAAGTAATGAAATAAATATTTACAATGCATGGTGGTCTATATCATTATAATGTGTTTGATTCAAGGCTTGCACAACATGTTGAGAAAACACAATGAGAGGCTTAATGTCAAGAAGGTGAAGTATATTGAGAGTTCGCATTTCAGTGGTATTCGAGATGTAAGCACTCTTTAATCAAAAAGCAATGTTCCTTTCCTCAAAGTTATGGACAGCCACAGTCCAAAACAGTGGTCAAAGTTGTGAAAAGGGTCATAATAGAGGCTTCAAACCCCATTCTAGGGTTATGGAAGTTTTAAAGGGTTTGTATGATTGAAAGAATACTACAGCTAATGCATTTACAATCACAAAGACAGTCCATAAAGAAATGAATCATCATGTTGCAGTCATTATTCAAAGAGGGAGTAGCTTTTCAAGGCTATCATTGCCTAAAGCTCACGTTTCAATCACAATAGCACACCAAAAGACAGTCATAACTATTAGAAAAAGAGCAGATAGATTCAAAGATATAGAGGATAAAAGAAGTGTTCTTTGTCCAAAGGACAATGATTCAATGATATAGAGTGTTGGCAATCCATCAAGAGTAAAGATCAGAAGTCCTCAAAGGTATGGAACAACCATAGAAAAACCTCAAATTCAGTATCAAAAGACAAAGAATGTATGAGGAATAGAGAATCATCATTACAAGCCATGATAAAGTGTAACATTAAGAAGCAAAGAAAGTCATGGATAGCAACCTTAGGGTACAAGAGCAGCAAGATTCGAGGACAGTGCCAATTTTAGTTTGAAAAGAAACAATGAAAGTGATCTTGTTCCTATCCACAATCTGGAAATGACTTTTACAAAGCAGTGAAGAAAATCAATTTCAGATTAAAGGAGGAAGCCTTCTTTCCAGGGTACAGATCAAGCAATGAAGGATGAGTGTTTCAGCCTTCAAGCACAAAGATATAATAGAGATATTTGAATCTAAGACAAGTTATGAAACAAGCCATCAAAAAGATAGCAATATCAAATACAGTCATTAATGACCATGAGATAGCAATAAAGATACAGTGAGCACCAAATTCAGTGTAAAAAAGAACCGTGTCACTGTCATAAGTATCTCATAGCAATCTTTTAAGAGGTCAAACTCCCATATTTGAATCTTTGTACTTGTCAAAGTCTCAAAGGCACAAAGTGTTTGTAGCAGCCAAGAATAATATGCAAATCTGAGACAAAAGAACTCATTGCAGCATCCAAATACCACAGTCAATGAGGAAAAGATAGCCTTGACATTCGTGGAAGAGCCTTTGTAATCAATTTAAGTGCAGAATAATGGTGGTTAGATACAATGCCTTCAATCAAATGCAGCAGCATCTTCTTAGGGGTAGACTTGAACGCTTAGGACAAAGCATTCAAGACTGTGACATAGAAAAAGAGCAGCTTCTCCATATTGAATTGTAAAGTCAAGGAAAATCCACCATAATAGAATACTGGATAGTGGAGAAACGTCAGCCTTTTCATGATTAGGACACTATATTTGCATAGAAATAGCAATAATAGAGAGATAATGAGCCATTCAAAGAAAAAATAGACGTATATGATATGCATAAGTCATGTAAAGATTCATTGTGATCAAGGCAATGATATTGGTCTTTCAAGTAATACACCACCTAATACAATATGTATGCCAGAAATGTGGGATCACCCTGCAAATGGGAGAAAACACCTCAAACACACACATGAAACATTGCATTAGAGTTAGTAATCACAAAAACATGTTAGTGAACCAAAAACTCTCAAAATCGTTCCATGCTCCTCTATCCCTAAAGATCTTCAAGATTCAAGGTGGCCCTCACTTGGAAGAACACTTGGTCTCTTGGACGTCAACCTAGAAAACGAGATTTAAATGATGATTCTAGGATCAAAATGAATGCATCTAAGATCCTAGTGAATGGTGAGATGATGGATGAAAACTAAGGATGCAAGATGCAAAACTAGATATGATCAAGATGATGAAGATAAGATGAAGCTATGTTAATTCCAAATTGAAGATTAAGATGAACTAAGTAAGCTAGATGAAGATGAAAACTAAGTAATTGATATGAAATTAAGCTAACAAAAATGACCTAAAGCATGATGCAAATGCTAAGTGTTGAACACAATGTACCACTGAGAGGGGGGTGAAGTAGTGGTTCCTAAATTCTTTTCTTTTTAAAACAACTTTAGAATACCGGTTATTATCCTAAGCACTTAAATAGTCAAACCGGAAAGACAAATGAGGATACCAATAGAGACAAACACACAAATGCAACCCACAACACCAGAAAACTCAATATGGAAAAAACTTTGGTGAGAAATGTTGCTAGAGACTACTACTCCAATCCAGCCTCACAAGTGAAACAATGAATTACAAATATTTAGGGCACCAACCCCTATTGATTAAGGGCACCAAGCTCCAACTTGGTGATGTATATTGAAATACAATTTTGATACAGTTATAGCTTTTGGTTGCAAATGAGTTCTGCAACACTTGATCAAATAGATTCATGCCGGTTAACAGCCTTCTCTCTTCTCTCTCAGCCTCACACCACGCTCAGTCACACTTGGATGCCTTCTTGACCGATTACACCTCACTTGTTAGTTCAACTGTCAGACCCGCAACAGTTTACCGGTACTCTATCTGTGTCAGTTAAACCCTCTCACCGGTTTGCCTGCTAACTCACTCTACAAATTTCTTAGAACAAATTCTAAGGAAGATGATCCTTCTATGTGCTCAAGATCTCTTCACTCTCCTTCTTCACATCAAGCATCAATCATTTGTGTTTCGAGCTCACATATTTATCATCTTGGATTCCCGCCAAAAACCGCATTCAAATAATGTCATGTTAGGTTTTGCCTTCTCCAACTCGATCCAAATCCGATTTGATTCAATCTACTTTTCCAGGGATATGATCTTCATGACATCGATCAACACCAAAAAAGCTTCGCATTCCAATGTGCGTTTTCTAAATCTGGAGGTCTGCACCATGCTTTTCTGTTTTTCTGTCATACGCCATTAATGGCTTTGTTGTTTCCTTCAGCAAATGGGTACAAAGATCAAATCTTCTTACAAGATAAGATCAGTTGCTTTGCCATCTTGCCTTCCTCAAGCCACAATCTTCTGGCATTCTCCATGACTTGCGAGTTCTTCATAAAAGTTGACCTGCTTGCTGACTTGTTACGTTGATGCACACTTCATCGACCTATGCAATATCACCACCTGGAATCCAGCTGTCATGTTTGTCGACATCCACCTCTGCTTGGATTTCTATGTCAGTTTGACATTCTTTGTTGACCAAGGTTGACTACCAGCTCAGTTCACCTTACCGGTATAACCACCACTCATCCTCTTGACCAACAACACATCCTCTTGATAATTTGTCTTGCCTTCTGGTATGTCTTCATACTATCCTCTATGTTCTACTTGTTGGGTGTTGTTGTGATTCTCTTAACATTTCGCCTCTTCATCACAAACAATCAACCAACCTTCATCCCGTTTTGTGCCTTATCGGTAAGCCTGCTTTACCGACAGATGACACAATTCATGTGTACCAATAACCTTCCTTCTGTCTGCCCACTCACATGTGCATTGTCATCAAGTGGCTTTCTCTTCTTGTACCGATCACCACTTCTTACATACTAGTGACCTTGCCAAACCAGTTGACATCAATGACAACTTAATGTCAATAATGCAAAAACTAAGTGCTATAATGTTAATGCTTGAAGTCTTGGATGCTTGAAGGTGACCAATGAGCTCCTTTGATAACCTGCAAAAGACTATAATTTTGATGCACAAGATTGAGATTTTTGAATTGAAGAAATGAGTTCTATTTATAGGCAAAATAGAGAAAGGGATGGTTGAGATTGAGTAATCTCAACAAGGGCTAGGATTCAAAGTTATCAATCCATGGGAGAGATTCAATCCAATCCCAAGTTGACAAATGTCACCTTGAGAGGGCTTGAGAGGATGGCTAAACAAGTATTAGATGCTAAGCAAGCAATTAGGGATAACCTCAGGGAATGACATCATTGGATAATGTCATTAACCAGGGAGGCATTCTATTTCCCAAGAGGTAAACTCTTGTGCAACATGGGAAAATGGTTAAATGGATAACCATCATGGCTAAGGGGTCTAGGCTTAATGGTTAAATGGACAACCATCATGGCTAAGGGGTCTAGGCTTGTAAGAGCCATTAAATGCCTTTTTAAGACTTTGGAGGCTAACTTGCCCAAAGAGGAAAACCTCTAGTGGTTTATGTAAGAACCTTGCATGCTTGGAAGACTCAACAAGTTAACTTGTTGAAATAGATAAAGTCTTAAATGCATTTTGAAGACTTTCTTCCAAATTTGGAGAGGTGACTCTCCCAAATTTAGGGAAAGGACATGATTAGGAGATTAGACATGATTAGGATGGGATTAGGAGGTTTCTAGAAGGATGATTAGGGGAATAATGGAAAATGTAGGATTTTGCAAGTGGCTGAGAAAAAATAGGATTTTTAGTTAAAATAAAATGATTTAATTTAGCCAAAAGGAATGCAACTTGCATTTGTAGGATTTTGCAAAAGGGAACTATTCACAAATAAATAATGATTTATTTATTTGCAAAGAGGATTTTTTAATTAAATGTGAATTTAATCAAAAGAGGAAAAGGGGATTTTAATCAAATAAATTGGATTCATTTAATCAAATTGCCAAGGGTACTTAATCAAACCTTAGTTTAATTAATAGGTTAGGCTAGAAGAAGAAGATTTAATCAAATCTTTAATTTGATTAAAAGGTCAATTAGAAGAGTAGGGATATTAATTAAATCTTAATATAATTAATTGGGAGAATTAGGGATAATTAAATGAATAAAATTCACTTAATTCATTGTGCAACTTTCAGATGTCTACATTTTGCCCCTCTTTGAGTCAACGTGTGACCACATGTTTTTGATTAAGCAAAAACAGGTTTTATGGGGACTTGAAACCCCTTACAAAGTTGCTGAAAAAAAATCATTAAAGTTCAGGTCAACCCAACGTGTGACCACATGTTGATTTAAAGAAAAACGTTCAATTTGTCGTCAAAAATTTTCAATATGATTCCCTGGATATGAAAAATTGATTTCGATATGATATGCTAATATGGAATTGATTGGTTGATATGGAGTTGATACAAGACTGATATGGAGAATTGATATGATAATGATGATATGCCCCCTCGGGTGATAAATTAAGAAAAATGTGGTTTCGATTTGAGCAAGTTCGGTGATTCCAAAGGCCACCGAAGTATGACCCGCTGGTGAGTTCGATTTTCTAACCCTTCTTGTGAGTTTTCAGCTTAGATTTTAGTCGATTTAGCTAGATTTTTCAAATTTTTAAATGCTAGGGTTTACTTTTTCCGCCCTTTTATTTTTTTGAATTTTTTAGTGCATTTGATTTTTCTTTTTGCACATTCGAATTTTCTTTTCATGCATATGATTAATGTTGTAGCGCATATGATATCTATTTTAGCTCATATGATTAGGATTTTAGCGCATATGAAGTCTATTCTTGCACATATGATAAACATTTTAACGCATATGATTGATAAACTAATGCATTTGATAGATAAAATAGCGCATATGATGTTTGTTTTCGCGCATATGATGTTTGTTTTCGCGCATATGAGACAGCGCACAATTTTTTGAATTTTAAGAAATTTTTGACATGTACAATTTTGATTTTTAGGTTTGTTATGAAGTTTTACACCTTGTCGATGCGTCGGTTTGTGTCATTTGTGTCGATGTGATGTTGATTTGCTGATTTTTGTGCCACGGGTTGGTATGAGACGGTCGTGGATATGAGTTAGTTCGATATGGTTCAAATTTTGATATGGATCACGTCGGTCAAAGTCAATATGTTTCAAGGTAGATATGGGTCACCTGTCGATATGGGTCAATTTTTTATATGGGTTTGTTTATTGATATGGGTCAATGTCGTTATGGGTCGATTTTCGATACAGGTCTGTTTTCGATATGGGTCTGTTTTTATATGGGTCAAAGTTGATATGCTGCTTGGTCAGTATGAGCCAAATTTTGATATGGGTCCTGATTCGATATGGGTCAAAGTTGATATGGGTCTTGGTCAGTATGAGTCAAATTTCGATATGGGTCCTGATTCGATATGGGTCTCTTGTCGATATGGGTCTTGATTTCGATATGGGTCAAAGTCGATATGAGTCCTGATTGTCGATATGGATCTCTTGTCGATATGGGTCCTAATTTTGATATGGGTCAAATTCGATATGAGTCCCGATTGTCGATATGAGTCCTGATTCGATATGATTCTTGTGTTCGATATGGTGCTTGTTTTCGATATGAGACTTGGTCTTCGATATGGATCTTGATGTCATATGGAACTTGGTTTTTTGATATAGGTATTGATTTGGTTTATAAGATAGTCCTTGTGTGATGTCGTGATTGTCCTCACTTGATAGATGCCTCTATTGTTTGATTGGTGATTGTTTGATTGCTTAGGATGGATAAAACTGATATAATACCCCCTTGTTGATATAGGTTCGTCGAGGGGTTCTTCACTTTCAGGAGAAATACCCGAAGACCTTGTTGATGAGAGATCGTTTGACTATCGATGATTTAGTAGTTATAAAGGCATGTGGTATGATACACTTGCTAGAGATGCCTTCATATCGGAAGAATAGGGATCTACTCACCGCAATGGCAAAGAAGTGGCATAGCGAGCATAACACCTTTCATTTATCAACGAATGAGATTACAATGACACCCAAGGACGTCTATCAGATTCTTCAGATTCTGATTACAGGAGAGCTGGTTGTGTATGATGTGGAGGAGGTTGGCGAGACAAATGCTTTGTGGGAGGTGTTCGGCAATCCTCACATAGTAGGTTACTTAGTGGCTTGGTAGGACATGATAGATAGCTATGCCCCACTCCCTTCAGTATTGGCAGGCTTGGTTTGTAGCTTATTGATTCATGACAGGAGGGCTCATGGTTTTTTAGTTGGATGGGGTTAGGTTCCATGGCAGATGGTGTAGTTGCGCACATGATATGCTTGGGGTATATGTCCGCTTGGTCACTTATATCATGAGCTCCACCATATTGTCCATGATGAGGTGATCGGTTTAGCTGTCAGGTGCACCCTACTACAGATTTGGGCATGCGAGCATATAGAAATGACTCGTCTGGTTAGGGATAGATTCAGACCAATAGGATCACCCTATGTGATGGTGTATAGCCAAGTCGCTTCCCAACCCATGCTCGGGAAGTTGGAGTATTGGAGGCGGGCCTTAGATGATATGGATACATTGGTGTGGAGGTCGTATCGACTTTGTGAGCCTTGTCCCAAGGATGGATTTGAGGTGCCATATTTGTTTTTGAGCAGGTTTTTGTTGGGTAGGACCCCCTATATTGTAAATCAGTTCATTCTTCCTTGGGTATACCGGTAGTTTGGTTGTGTGCAGCATATGCCACAAGGATGACTGTGTATGCTAGGGTACACAAGGAGAGGACAGATTAGGGGCTGACACTAGATTTTTCCATAGCCCAGGCCGAGTTCTACTCCTTGTCCTTTTGTGTATGGAACATGCAGGTGGACGTAGTTGATGCGGGCATGATAGATGATTAAGCTCAGTATTTTATGACACACAAGTTCCCACGACTTACAGGGCTAGGAGAGCCTATTCCTACACTTGAGGAGGTCGATGATGACGATGACGATCAGGGCCGAGGTGGCGGGCGAGGATGAGGGAGAGGTAGGAGGGGTGGGAGAGGAGGTAGAGGTGGTGTGATTGGTCACAGTCGGGGAGTAGGTGGTGGTGGGGATGGAGGAGGAGATGAGGGAGGAGATAGGAGGGGTGGTAGGCAGGGTGTGAGAGGGAGACGAGATGGGTGGAGGAGACAGTTGGGATGAGGAGGGCCAGTGCGCACTGAGGATGTTGTTGCAGTGGAGGTCGGGGAGAGCTCAAGTGATGACAGATCTGAGGGGGAGACTGATGATTCTTCCGATGAGGAGATTGAGTTTGAGGATTTTGGTGGAGGAGGAGGGTTGATTGGATTGGGAGGGATGGAATTTGAGGAGGAGAAGGATGTGCATCCACTTGCTCATCGGCAAAGGATAGATATGCCCCCACCTGCCCCTCAACAAGTTGGTGATCAGGATCCGCAACCATCACAAGCATAGATGGTACATATTAGAGTGCCTCTGCATCAGCAATAGGCACAGTTGGAAAGTTTATAGGTCATGCTTCCAAGGATATAGGGTCAGCTTACACAGGCCCAAGCACAGGTGACATGGTTACAGAGACAAGTGACCATGGTGTCTTTAGAGCGAGATTTGACCAGAGCTGAGAGGGATAGTGCCATGGCCGAGAGGGATAGTGCTCGATAGGGTTCGCAGGTGGTGCAGGCACAAATTTATCAGCTCACAACTGAGCAACATACTAAAAGGGATCGTCGGGGTCGGGCAAAGGAGATAGTGCAGACCCTATGGCAAGTCACCACGCAGGGAGTCATAGGTGAGACTATTTGGAGTCTCATTTATTAGTCTGAGCGGGCCACTTATTATAGGTATTTGTACTTTGCGGTGGTGTCGGTAGCTCAGCGAGCTCCTATGTATGCAGCCAGTTCACAGCAGGGTGGATCTCGCAGACATGGAGGCAGTGAGGGGATCACGAGACCTAGGAGGGATGTCCCTATCAACAACACAGGTGCAGGTAGCTCGAGCTCTCAGCTGACAGGTTCTAGAGGTGGTCACATTATTCTGCCCCTTGACTATGATCACAGATGTTTATTTTGTACCCTGGTGTATTTATTGATATATACACATATCATTGTATTTTGATTATCCCTCTAGATATGGTACATTGTTGTATTTTAATCCCGTTGATGCTCCCACTGATATGATACTCATTGATGTTTTGATATGATGCTCTGATGATCTCATTGATTATTGATGTTCATTTATTCCCTTGATACTGATGTTGCATGATTTTATGGACATTTTTATTGATATGATATTCAGAGACTTTGGACATTTCATTGTTTCACTGATGATTGGCTCTGACTTGTATCATTGATTTTCCTTTGGATTAGCATGTGGTCACACATATGCATGATGATATGATAGTAGATATATTATGTATGCATCTACTTTGATTTCAATGAGCCATATGATATGCCTTTGATCTATATGACTTTTGCTTGGATGATGATGCAGATGATGTGATGTGTGTGTTTTTTTATTTTTATTATCTACATGCTTCTATGATGTTTGGAATGTATGTCTAATGGATACTATATGTTTGGAAGGTGATATGCCTATGGTGGTTGGATTTGATGATTGCTGATGCTTATGATTGTGCAAATATTTCTAACATGTTTTTGTGCTTTTATGTGCTTTGGATAATGTGATCTAGAATGCCAAATGTTCTTGATATGATATGCACTATGATAGTGATGTAAAATATGATAATGATTTGAAACATGAAATGTATCTTGAAAATGAGATGTATGATGTATGATATGAGAGGTATGATATGATATGTATCTTGAAACTGAGATGTATGATGTATGATATGATATGTATCTTGAAAATGAGATGTATGATATGAGATGTATCTTGAAAATGAGATGTATGATATGAGATTTTAAAATGATATGACGATGATATTGATAATGATAATGATAGTGAGAATGCACCTACATGCATGATTAATATGATAATGATGTGCAACCTAATGCGATTTTAAGATGGCAATGATAATGAAATGCTACTAATGTAAAAATGATATGCAACCTAATGTAAGATTAAGATGATAATGAAATTATACTAATGCAAGATTAAAATGATATGCAACCTAATGCAAGATTATGATGATAATGATAATGAAATGATACTAATGCATTCTCATTCCCAAATGTTTCCATCTATTTTGATCAAAGTGCCAGTGCTTCCTTTGATTTCATCATCAAGCCTTGATTTGTTGAAAGTTGATACAAGTGTCATGGTATAATTAAACCATAATGACCTGAGTATAACTTACATGGATTTTGATATTGCAAGATGACACAAGAATCGAGGTATAATTGAACCAAGACAACCTGAGTGTTGCTTGCATAAAATAGACAAGAGTTAACCTTAGTCCCATACAAATATGAAATGTCTTCAGTGATATGTTGCCTAATCACGAATTAAGACAAATTGGTATAGTAGAAGGCTTCACTCACAAACAACAGACAAAGAAAACATCACATTCCTTCCTTGCTTCTCTAGTCGTTGAGACATCCTGGAGTCACTTAGGAGATATGATAAGCAAAAATTAACAACCATAAGTAAGTGTAGACACCTAAAAATGTCTCTTTAATCGTATACTAATTATTCGTCTAATTAATTAAGTAATTATTTAATTATTTAATTAAACTAACTATTTCTTCTAAATGGGCTCATTCATCATTCTTCGTTTTATTAATTGCCCAATTTCACCTTCTAAATCATTTTAATCAATTAACCATATCTCAAATATTAATTATTTAATTAATTGTGACATTTTCCTTAGTTAAATCATCTTTATTATTTAATTAATTCAATTTCTTATGATTAAATAACATCTTTTGAATTATTTAATTAATTAATTTAATTCTTCCAAATCCCCAAATTCTAATTTCCAATTAATTTCATTTAATTTCACATTTTCAAATTCAAATTCCCCAAATGCGAATTTCATTTAATTTCAACAATTTTCATGTGCATTTCATTATTCAAAAGTCCAAATTCAAATTCAAATTGAAAATGAATATCAAATTCTATTTCAAAATCATACAGCACATGTTGAAATCGGAACTGGTTCATCAAATCAATTAACTAATCAATTAACTTTCAATCACCCTTTTTAACTCTCGATCATCTTTTTCTAACTAATCAATCATTTCAGTCTTCTAATCCATCTATTCAGTCATCTCTTCACTCAATTCAGTCAACAAGCTAGTATATTCAGTCCACTGGTTAATCTATCCAATTCACTACCCAATCTATTCAGTTGACTCCCCAATCAATCTTGTTAACAAATCAATCAAACCAGTTAACAAGTCAATCAAGTGAGTTCACTAATCAATCAATTTTAGTTGACTATCAATCAGGACTTGAGTTCAAATCCTCACCCCTACTATGTTGAAAATCTATATAAACAGCACATCATTTTCTCATTTCAAGTTAGAATCACAGTCTTCAAAATAGTTGTCTAATCTATGCAAAAAATCAGTGCAATACCTGAGAGCCAATTCAACAACAACTAAGGAGAAGAGAAATGGAAGCCTTGTTAAATCAATTGAGAGAGACATAAATTAGATTTCAATTCATTTCATAGTTCAATTGATATTAGCATTATTTCATTGTAATTTAGGAATAATTTGATTAGATTAGAGTTGGTGATTCGCTCTGATAATCGAATTATGCTATTTATGCTTAATTTACCCCTGAATACAGTAAGCATGCATGTTATCAAAAATGTATTTTTGTCAAGTAAAACATCTTGCAAATAGATCGTTTATTCAGTTCAAATCAGTTCAATTCCTTGATGTCTAGCCTCTTGCACCGTTGTTGTCATTGTTGGTTTTTCCGATACTTGTTGTTTTGCTACGTGTTTGGTCTGATGTCGAAAACCCTCAAGGTGAAATGGCCCCAGTGAGGTCAAGATTTTTCTACTTGTTGTTGATACTACTTTGATATGGATATGTACACTGAACGTCAAGCCATGGTGGGATATGATTTAGATAACTGATTCAGATAATCAAGGACAGTGACTACGCTAAGTATGTCCAAGATAACGTTGCGCGTACAAGTGTTTCGCAGTGATTATTAGCTTAGATCATATGGAGCCAAAGATATGATACAAGTACTGATAGATAGAGGAGCTGCTCTCTCACAAATGGCACATGTTGCTAGGTTTTCACCACTTGTTTTTATTGTACTTTTTTTTTTTGTGTCACAAGGTGCCTGTTTGCCAGGTTTTCACCCTAGTGACGATTTTTAATACTTTTTTTTTTTGCTTTTTTGCTTGATTCGTGCATTGGATGACTCAAGTGTATAATTTCCTCAAATGGATGTTATTGGTTGGCTCGTCAAGCACGTCCCCTTCTGAAGTTGATAAGTGATATGCTCCTGATCCATAAGTTGATATGATGAAAAAGGGTTCCAACTAGTTCGGTTCAAATTTCCCTTTCTTTTCTCAATCTTGTTGATTCTGGGGATTTTCCTTTAGGACTAGGTCACCAATTTTGAATGCCCTTGGTATGACCTTGCGATTGTAACTTCAGCACATTCTTTGTTGATATGCCTTGAGATGATCAAGGGCACGTTGGTGACGTTCATCTAGCAACTCGAGCTCTTGCAGTCTGTTGACTCGATATTCCTCATTTGGAATGAGGCCTTTTAATGACACCCGAAGTGATGGAATCTTTATCTCAATAGGTAGGATATATTTTGATCCATGCACCAATGAGTATGGTGTAGCTCCTATAGGTGTGCATATACTCATTTTGTAGGCCCAAAGTGCAGGATTAAGCTGGACATGCCAGTCTTTACCAGCATCATTCACTGTCTTTTTGCGGATTTTCATGATTGTCTTATTTGATGCCTTTTCTTGGTCATTCCCTTGTGGATAAGAAGGTGTTTAAAATTGACGCTAGATATGGAATCTCTCACAAAGCTCTTGTACATCATGTTTCTTGAAAGGTCTTCCATTATCTGTGATAATGGAACTAGGGGTGTTGTACCGACAGATGAGGTAATTCAGAATGAAGGAAGCTATCTGTTTGTCAGTCATTGTAGTCAATGGAACTACCTTAATCCACTTGGTGAAGTACTTGGTGGTCATGATGATTAACTTGTGCCCATTCGATGAGGAAGGATGAATCTTTCCCGCTAGGTTGAGTCCCCATTGACAGAAAGGCCAATATGTAGTGAACAGTTGCAACTCTTGCACTGGTGCATGTATGAGGTTACCATGAATTTGACACTTAGGGCATTTCCTAGAAAACTGATAGGACTCTTTTTCCATTGTCGGCCAATAATATCTCATCCTTAGTAGTTTCTTGGCAAGAGTAGGACCACTTGAATGCATACCACAACTACCTTTGTGAAGCTCATGTAAGGCGAAGTCAGATTCATTACGATCGAGGCATCGAAGAAGAGTACCATCAAGACCTTGATGATAAAGCGTATCAGCGGTTAAGGGATAGCGAGCTGATTTTTGAATAAAGCTTTTTTTTTATTATGAAACAGGTCTGGTGGGAGGGTATTTTCTTTGAGGTAGGCATAGATCTTCTTGTATAAGGGGGAATTAGAACCATTTAGGGTAGAGATGACTTGGGATTCTGAATTGTCATAGGTTGGGGAAAACAATTGCTCCACCAGGAAGAATTCATAACGATTTTGTGTATCTGGAATTTGTAGGAGCGAGGCGATAGTGGCCATTGCATCAGAAACTCTATTGTTTAGCCTTGGAATCTACTCAAATGTGATGTGTACAAAGTATTTCTTAAAATCATCCACCATGCGTTTGTACGATATCATCTTATCATCTTTCATCTAATAGTCATCGTTGATTTGATTGATAACGAATTGAGAGTCCCCATAAACTTTTAAGTCTGTGATTTTCCATTCCACGACTACTTTGATACCTGTCACTAGAGCTTCATACTTGGTGATATTATTGGTGCATGGGAACATCAATTTGTAGGATCTTGGAATTGTGTGTCCTTCTGGAGTGATGAACAAGATGTCGGCACCTGATCCATGTTGTGTATAGAATCCATCAAAGTATAGGTTCCATTGTTTTGGTGTAACAGTGAGCACATCCGTATCTGGAAATTCCACCTGTAGTGGGTGTTTGTTTGGTAGAGGTGCTTATGTCAGTTGATTTGTTATTGCTTGTCCTTTGATAGCCCTCCATTTTGTATACTGAATGTCGAACTCGCTTAGGATCATGACCCATTTTTCTAACCTCCCTGTGAGAGCAGATTTGTTGAGTATATATTTTAAAGGTTCGATCTTTCCCACTAGCTTGATAGTACGAGCTAACATATAGTGTCGCAACTTTTGGGAAGCGAACACTATAGCTAAGCAAGATTATTCGATGAAAGTGTAATTGAGTTCATAGCCATTCAGCGTCTTGCTAATGTAATAGATGACTATTTCCTTTCCTATTGAGTCTTCTTGTGCTAGTAATACCCCTAGTGACACTTATGTTGTTGATATGTAGAGGATGAGTGGCTTTCCCGCTATTGGTGGTACTAAATCAGGTGGATTCATAAGATATTGCTTTAGCTGATGGAATGATTCTGCACACTTGTCCTCCCATCTGAAAGGTACATTTTTATGAAGTAGATGGTTGAATGGGAGACATTTGTCTGACAATTGAGCAATGAACCTTCTGATAGATTGTAGCCTAGCTTGAAGAGATCGTAGCTAACCAATGTTCCTTGGAGGTGGAATTTCCATGATATGCTAAACCTTTGCTGGATCCACCTCAATGCCTTTTTCTGATACAATGTAGCCCAAGAGTTTTTCGGATGTGACCCCGAAAATGTTAGAGTAATCGGGTCTTTACTTGATTAATTAAACGACATTTGTTTAATTAATTAAGTTCCCCTTTATCTCTTTTACACTTAAGCTAACATTAGGTGCATAATAATTAATTCTTTTGTTAATTATTATGTGCAAGCCTAGGGTTTTCCCTTTTAGGGTTTTTTGACCTATTAGAGGTTGGATTCTTTCTTTTGTATCATTATTCTATTACACATTTTTGTGAATACAGAGCTCTCATATTCTTGAGCATTTCATGTGTTTATGTTTTTCTTTGTTGCTTTCTTGCTTCTCCTTGTAACAGGTTTATTCAGCTTGCAGAGATCATTTGGGCTCATGTGGTGTTGTATTTATCAACTCTCATAGAAAACACACTTTTTAGGGTTCAATCTAACATTGAATTTCTCTAGTCGTTAAAATATTTTATCCAGGAAGTCCAGGTGTTCTGCTCTTGTGAATGATTTGGCTAGCAAGTCATCCACATAATCCTCCATAAACGTATGCATCATGTCATGGAAGATTGTTGTCATTTCTCTCTAATGGATTGCACCATCATTTTTCAAGCCAAAAGGCATGATGTTCCAGCAGTATGTAGCCCATGGACATGTGAATGCATTTTTATCCTAATCTTCTGGAGCTATTTTGATTTGGTTGTAGCCGTAAAAACCATCCATCAGGGATAACATAGCATGTCTTGTTGTTAGATCAATAATGGTGTCGATGCTTGGTAAAGGAAATTCATCCTTTAGACAAGCCTTGTTGAGATACCTGAAGTCTGTACAAATACTGATGCTTTTATCTGGTTTAGATACCGACACAGTATTAGAAATCCAGTCCGCATAATCAATGGGTCGAATGAATCCTACATCAAGTAGCTTATGCAACTCTGTTTTGACCAATATGGCGACATGTGGGTTCATCCTCCTTAATTTTGTTTGATGGGTTTAGCTCTAGGAGAAATTGACAAGTGATGTATGATGAGATTTGGATCTACCCCTGGCATGTCTACATAAGATCAAGCAAATTTGATTTGCTTCTCCTTGAAGAATTCGACAAAGTCGGGTTTTTCCTTTTTTGTTAGTGATTCTGCAAGATGTATGGTTCTTGTTGTTACTTTAGTGCCGATATTTATTGATTGAGTTGTCTCAATCAAGATGGGTGATCTCTCCTGGTAATATTCAAGAATATTTTCAAGTCTCTCATCTTTAGGCGCCTTGAAGAGGTTTTCACCTTTAGATGTGTCCTTTGTTTTTACTTTTTTGTGATCTAATACTGCCATTAAATGGTTTTCACCATTAGATCGATTTTTTATTTTGTTCATTATGTGACTGAGAGACTTGGCACTCCCCTGATTGTAGATATCATTACGTGGTTCACTGGTGGAGCTTGTTTCAGGGTTGACAGAGAAGAAGTATTGAATAATGGCCTCATCATTTTGGAATATCAGTATGTCATTGTGCTTAGGTTCTCCCATTATATAAGGTCAGGATATATGAGAGGTAGGGAGTCATTTGGCGAGTTAAGATCTATCGTTGTAAGAGTCGTGATAGAGATATTTTCATAGTTGTCAGTAGCATAGATGAGGTCCATAACAATCTCAAGGTTTTTGATGGTACTCTCATCGATATTTCCTCTTTCGTATTGGAGTTGTTCGTTCTCACTAGCCTCATAGATATGTTGTGGTTTGAATTCAAACAATCTATCTCTTGAGCCTTATCCCTCATAAGGAATGGGTGTGTATGCGTGGATTGTATCCACCTCAATATCCTCACTAATATCAGAGCAAGTGTCTCATTCATACTCATTGGAATCTGTTTTAGAATCACTATCCAAGGTTACCCCATTGAAGCGGACAAGAATGTTGTATGGCGAAAAGAGCTCACTGATAATCAATACAAGTTGGGTGGCTTGTGTTGATTCAGGATCTGTGCTTATTTGTAGTCTTTGGATTTTCTCATACATGGTTTCCCTTCTTTGAGTAGCAATCTCCTCATGTTGTGGCTCAAATTTACTTTGATCAGGTGCTTGTACATGATGTACTTTTTTATAAGAAGCCTCCTCTCTTTGGATAGTGAGTTCTTATTGTCGCTTCTCATTTTCTTCATGCTCTTGTTTTTTTCTTGTCTTTTTTGCTGCTTGGTGTAGCACCTCTTGCCAGGATTCTTCATTTTGTGTTATCTTTTCTCTCCATCAGAGTTTTTGATGGTAATCTCTCTTTTGCACAAGTTGAATATGTTGACCATACCCCAAGTCCTGATTTGTTTTTTGCAAGTTGTTAATGGGGTTGTATGGGTTCTAGGATGCCCTCTTGACGCTTTCCAATAGGTCCTTTCCTTTGTATCCCATTCTTTGCATGATTCTGAACCCATTTCCATACTATTATGTGGGAACGACCACTTCAAGGGCAGCAACTCTTATTTCTTTCTCATCCTTGTATAACCAGTTGAGGATGTCCTTGTCTTGCGATTCTTCCACAAGTGTGTCAATTTGGATAAATTTACCATCAAATTTCTTGATGGGTTGTTTTGCTTGGTGTCTTGATGTTGAAGGTTATCCGTGAGATTTTGGCGAGGTTGGCAATTTTGATAGACATAAGGGTTCAAAAGAGTATTCCCCCATACCTTGGTCCTTTATCCTCGTCTTTTGCTCTAACTCTATCGACAAAGACTTGGGTTTTTCTTGATTGTTGGATGATGAGGAAGCTTGGGTCTCCCTGTTGTGTGGAACTAGAAAATTTTGAGTTGCCTCCATAGCGTTGTAGTACTGAAAGGGGTTAGTGCCTATTGATATTAAAATCTCTTGTCCATTGTATGGGAATTTGAGACATTTACGGTAAGTGGAAGGTATCACTTGCATTTCATGGATCCAAGGACGACCCAAGTGTATGTTGTATGTCAAGTCTATGTCCAAGACTTGGCATATTGTGTCTTTTTGCACCGATCCTACCTGCATGGGTAGTACCACTATTCCTTCAGATGACCTTTCTTCATCATCATAGGCTTTGATAGTGATCTTATTTTTAGGGTCAATAGCTTGCTCGGAGAATCCCAATGCACAGATAAGCTTTAAGGTGCATATATTGAGACTAGCTCCTCCATCTATTAGCACTCTTTTCACCTGGTGTTTGTAGACTAGAACTTTGATATGGAGCGAAGTGTTGTGCGGATGACTCAAGGAGATGTCATCTTGTTCTGAGAAAGATATGTTATGTGGCACTTTCATATGTGCCACCATAGCTTGGAACCGATTGATGTCCAGATTGTTTGGAACTGTTGTTTCTACAAGAGATTGCTCCAAGATATCCTTATGCTTTGGTGAGATTTTAAGCAACTCAACTATTGATATCTGAGCGGGTGTCCTTTGTAGTTGATCGACCAAGTTATATTGAGTCTTGGGGATAGTTGTTGCTTGACATGTGTTCCCCTTCAAGACATATTTATGAGCCCTCGTTGTTACATTTACCGACGCATATTCTTGTTTATCTTTGATCTTTATGACATTTACTTGATTGTCGCGTGTCGATATGTGAATTATGACGTTTTTGTATATATGATTGATGTGGGCTCCTTTATTGTTGTTTGACGTTGATGCTCCTCCGTTGTCGTAATTAGGAAGAGGATTTTTGAAAGCCTTGTGATCACCAGTGGTTTTATGACCATCGACTGTTATGTCTCCCTTATCTATCATATCTTGAACTAGGTTTTTCAACCTCATGCAATCATTTGTTCTATGCCCCTTGTTTCAATGATAATCACAATAATGTGCATCATTCCACCATGGTGGTTTGACTTGGGGTTGAAAGTTTCTTATGACTGGAAATGTGATAATCTTGTTTGCCAATAGTTCTCAAAATGCAGGTTCTAGGGTTTGTCCCAATGGTGTATATGTCCTTCGATGAGGGGGAGGTGAAGTGTTAGTGTTACCTCCTTGGTTATTGTTGGTCCCCTGATTGTTGTTGTTATTCCCTCAGTAGTTATTGTTTCCTTAGTTGATAGTCCATTGATAATTGTTGGTGCCTTGATTGACACTTCTTTGATCATTGTTGGGTAGTGTGTTACTTGATAAAGTCAGCAACGGTTGCTTAGACTTTACATTGTTGGCATCGACTACACCATCATTAACAACTTTTTTGTTTTTAGTCCAAAGTCTGGACTTGTCTGAGTTGTTGTTACTATATTGATTGCTATAGGTGTTATTGCTTGATGAACTAACACCTTCCTTAGAGAATTTTAAGGTCCCCTTTATGATCGAGGCTTCCTCTACTTGGATACCATTCTCTATCAATTTTGTAAAAGTAGGTAGACATTGTAGTTTGAATTGATAACTCATTTCATCGTTTAAGTTGTCTATGAAGATTTTCATCTTTTCATTTTCAGGTACATCTTGTGGGTACCTTGAGACCATACATCTCCATTGTTGTAAGAATACCATGAATGCTTCATTGTTCTTTTGCTTTGTATTGCATATGTCAAGCATGGTAACCTCACGTTGGATATTGTAGGAGTATTGTGTGATGAATTTATTCACCAACTCATCGAATGATCTGATGGGAGGTGTGAGTTTTGACAATCACTCCATTGTTTGCCATGCCAAACTTCTTGGGAATAGCCTCATCATGTATGTATCATTATGAGAAAACTCCAAGTTCATAGTACAAAATTCCCTAACATGATCATAGGGATCACTCTTACCATTGTATTTATCATAATTTGGTATATCTAAATTTGGTAGGAAAGATATCATATTTAGTCTCCTATCAAAAGGGTAAGGAGAAATGTCCTCCAAATAATACTTCATCGTAGACCCTTGTTCCATATCTTGCATTTTTCGTTGGAGTGCTTGAAGTTGTTGCGTAATGTTAGCTAAGGGAACATTTTCTTCATTGGACCTTCGATGACGAGCATCTCCTTGTTCACTACCATTGTCATAATTACAGGTATCATCTCATTTGCGGGTGTTGTTTTGATCATGTGTGTCCTCTCCTCTTAATTTCTCTTGCTTCTGAGTATTATATGTGTAGGTCCTTGACCTTGTTCTTGGAATTCTTTCATTCCTTGAATTTTCTATGTCAAAATACTCAGGCATCCTGACTCCTTCTCTATTTAACATGAGGAGGTACTTTTGTTTGTCTGCTTCTATAAGCCTTTCCATGAGCTTTTGGAAGGTGGCGCTTTGTTGGCATTGTTGGACGAGTTCCTCGGTGATCTCCTCTTCTTCCATATTTATGTATTCATCAAAATGATTAGACTCCCTATGAATCATGTTAGTTTCTGGTTGTGGATCCAATTCTTTGCCTTTTCAAGATCAAGTGCTAGTGGGCATGAATATATTTTTATAGTAGTGAATTCCTCCTCTTCTAATGGGGTTCTTGGTGGAGTTGGTGGCTCAGGTCGAACCTCATTGTAAGTGATGCAATTTCTTGGAAATAAGGCGGGATTTATCTTTCCCCCGCTGTTAAGGCATTGATTGAATGTTGTTTTCTTAATGTAAGCCCTACTTCTCAAAGGTTCTTTGTCAAATTTGTTAGATTTTCCTTAAAGGTACAATTGCATATGACACAAGAAAATGAGATGTGATACAAATAGTTGACGATTGATGTAGAGAAAATTTCTCCTCTTGATAAGTGCTCTAGGACTAGGTTGTCTCTTCTTCAACGTAGTCTTTTGACGAATACTTCTTCTTAAAATATGGGAAGTCGTCATACAAATGGTCTAAGAGTGTTGATGTTGATGGTTAATATGGATACTCTGTTTCAAATACTCAAGCTTACTAAGTTAAATAGAGGGTTTGTTTGATAGGCCCCTATGACAAAGTGTGTCAAATGATATGGAGAAAGTTTCCCAATATGGAAACTTAATTTGACTAACTTGAATACCTAGCCAGGTATTGATGTTGAGATAGTTGGATGATGAACTCTTGATCATTTGGTTTTGATACTCCTCTAAATTGGTTGGATGAAACTCTGGCCTAAAGATAGTTGAAATGTTGATAACCACCTCTAAAGGTGCTTGGTTGGATTTGAAAATTTCTCCACTTATGATCCCTCCTTGTTTTGAATTGATTTTTGAGCTTGATTGTTGGATATTTTTGCAATATATTTTAGCATTTATGACAAGAATACATAGTACACATGAAGACAATGGTCATCCTAATGCTAAACATTGAGTGTATGTTCTTTTGAAGATGTGTTAAAATCCTCGATGTTTTCACTGGTTTGGATACAAATAAGACAAACCAAGTAGACTCTTTATTTAAAGGTCATTGATAATATCATAGCCCACTAGTCTCAATACTCCGTCAGCTCAAACAGCCTTGTCACCCCCTAGAGGGCGCCCATTTTTTTGCCTTTTTCCAGAAATTAACCCAAAGCGAATTGCTTCACAACTGGGTAGTTATCTTGGGAGATATATGGTGAGTAATCTTGGGAGTTATATGGTGAGTAATCTTGGGGGTGGATTCGTCCCCACCCTTGCACTATGATATTGTCAATGTATGGCAACTGACTCGGCTCAAAGCTTCTACTTCTATGGTTCGTAGTAAAGATTGTGTTCAGCATGGAAAATGATAAACTCAATTAAGAGGCTTCCCAACCTTTAGAACAAAGGCTTTTCGCATCACAAGGATACTAGGGGAAGGCTATCAAATATACACTTCCGTTGGAGGGGATTTTCATCAGCCTCCACATTTGATTATAGTGCGTTGGTAAACTTGGTGATAAAGTTGTTGCCCACTTGGGTCGTACCCTTCTCACTAGCCCCCTCAAGGATTCGAGAAGGTAGACCCTCTGAAGGATTTAATTTTCTTGAAAGTAAAGAAAGCATGAAAAAGAGTGTGTTTGGCTTTTTGGTCACCCAATTAAGGGGGAAGCATATACCTACCACTTTTGAGACACGGAATACAAGTGTTCTTTTTACCCTTTCATAGCAATGTGATCTATCATCTATTTGGAGATGTTGCTCCAACAAGCATGGTGTTTATTTTAGTCCCACATGGCAATTGGTTTTCTAAACTAGAAATGGAAATCCTGGTCAACGAAATAAAAGCACGTTGCTTTGAAAGTAAACCGCTTTGCAAAAAGGGACAAATTAATTGTTCTTTTTAATCTTGCAATAAAATGTGGATTGTTTTTTTATCTTTTGCAAGAAAATTAAAAATTTGTTTGTTCTTTTTAAGCACCAAAATGAGGTGTTTTCCCCTAATTTTGCAAGAAAGCAAAGTGTTTGATTTGTTGTTCTTTTTACCTTGCAATGAGATTATTTTTAAGCCCGAAGGAAAATGTAGTTGATTTTAATCCCAAAAGAAAGATGAGGTTCTTTTTAATCCAAAGGAAAAATGAGTTCTTTTTATCCAACTTTAAAAAGCTAGAAAGAAATCACAAATCCTAATTCTAACTCCTCCAACCTACAAGAAACTGTTAAAACCTGCAAGGAAAGAAGTTAGTGAAAAATTAAAACCTTTGGTGGGATTACACAAGCCTAAATTTAAAATTTGGTTACAAATTTGCCACTTAGTCTCATATGCGCGAAAACAAAGATCAGATGCGCTAATGTAAATGCGCTAAAAGACATGTTAAATACGCGACAAAATCTAGCATATGTGCTAAAAGAACTACCAGATGCGCAACAAAGTTGATTACATGCACTGAAAGAAGTTACATATGTGCTAAAATATCTGTTGTATGCGCCACAGAATTGGTCATATGTGTTGAAACATAGGTTAATTGCGCTAAAATAACTCTTATATGCACTGGAAAAAATTGTCAAATGCGCTAAATTGTGGTCAAAAATTTTGGGCGTGAACCTGTGAAAAAATGTTAGAAATTTTGAGATTTTAGGGGTCAATCCCCATGGTGGGCGCCAAAGATGTATGCTAGAAATGTGGGATCATCCTGCAAGTGGGAGAAAACACCTCAAACACACACATGAAACATTGCATTAGAGTTAGTAATCACAAAAACATATTAGTGAACCAAAAACTCTCAAAATCGTCCCATGATCCTCTATCCCTAAAGATCTTCAAGATTCAAGGTGGCCCTCACTTGGAAGAGCACTTGATCTCTTGGATGTCAACCTAGAGAACGAGATTTAAATGATGATTCTAGGATCAAAATCAATGCAACCAAGATCCTAGTGAATGGTGAGATGATGGATGAAAACTAAGGATGCAAGATGCAAAACTAGATATGATCAAGATGATGAAGATAAGATGAAGCTATGTTAATTCCAAATTGAAGATTAAGATGAACTAAGTAAGATAAATGAAGATGAAAAATAAGTAATTGATATGAAATTAAGCTAACTAAAATGACCTAAAGCATGATACAAATGCTAAGTGCTATAATGTTAATGCTTGAAGACTTGGATGCTTGAAGGTGACCAATGAGCTCCTTTGATAACCTACAAAAGACTATAATTTTGATGCACGAGATTGGGATTTTTGAATTGAAGAAATGAGTTCTATTTATAGGCAAAATAGAGAAATGGATGGTTCAGATTGAGTAATCTCAACAAGGGATAGGATTCAAAGTTATCAATCCATGGGAGAGATTCAATCCAATCCCAAGTTGAAAAATGTCACCTTGAGAGGGCTTGAGTGGATGGATAAACAAGAATTAGATGCTAAGAAAGCAATTAGGGACAACCTCAAGGAGTGACATCATTGGATAGTGTCATTAACCAAGGAGACATGCTATTACCCAAGAGGTAAAATCTTGTGCAACATGGGAAAATGGTTAAAGGGACAACCATCATGGCTAAGGGGTGTGGGCTTGTAAGAGGCATTAAATGTCTTTGAAGACTTTGAAGGCTAAATTTTCCAAAGAGGAAAACCACTAGTGGTTTATGTAAGAGCCTTACATGCTTGGAAGACTCAACAAGTTAACTTGTTGAAATAGATAAAGTCTTAAATGCATTTTGAAGACTTTCTTCCAAATTTGGAGAAGTGACTCCCCCAAATTTAGGGAAAGGATATGATTAGGAGATTAGACATGATTAGGATGGGATTAGAAGGTTTCTAGAAGGATGAATAGGGTAATAATGGAAAATATAGGATTTTGCAAGTGGCTGAGAAAAAATAGGATTTTTAGTTAAATTAAAATGATTTAATTTAGCCAAAAGGAATGCAACTTGCATTTGTAGGATTTTGCAAGTGGGGGAACTATTCACAAATAAATAATGATTTATTTATTTGCAAAGGGGATTTTTTAATTAAATGTGAATTTAATCAAAAGGGGAAAAAGGGATTTTAATCAAATAAATAATATTTATTTAATCAAATGACTAAGGGTACTTAATCAAACCTTAGTTTAATTAATAGGTTAGGCTAGAAGAAAGAGATTTAATCAAATCTTAAATTTGATTAAAAGGTCAATTAGAAGAATATGGATATTAATTAAATCTTAATTTAATTAATTGGAATAATTAGGGATAATTAAATGAATAAAATTCACTTAATTCATTGTGCAACTTTTAGGTGTCTACACATTCTATAGTAGACAAGAAGGGATAACAGAAGCAAGATCTTTTACAAAGATTGCAGCTATAGAGAGTAGTCAAGAGCAGTCTAAAGGCTAGGACAGAGAGGTAGACAATGGGTCTAAGGGCTACATCATAAAAGTAGTGGTCTTGTGTAAAAACAAAACAATGACTTTTACAATCCAAGGCCTAGCAATACACCTTATTAACAAAAAATGGAGACATTAAAATTCTTAAAAGCATGTCATTAAGAAATATCTGAAGAGATTAGACATTATAGCTATGAATGTCACATAATTAGTGACTGTCACAAGCAAAAGAAATGGTCTTTTGACCTTTAAAGAGGCAAAACAAAGGAAAACATAGTCAGAATGACAGTGGTTTGAAAGAAAATTTTCGTGGTAAAAAGCCTAAGGTCTAACTCAAGCAAACCCTTGCAAATTACTATCACAAAGAGGCTAGAGATAAAGAATCGGTGCAGTAATAAATATATTTTTGTAATTCAAGGTAACAGAAGCATGTGAAAGCAAAGAAAAAGGGAGGTTAATCATCCTAAGATAGCATACATCAAACACAGGGGCAACATATAATAATAACCCCAAGAGAGGGTATAATAGAGATAAAAGACCATGGAATGGCTTTAGAGCAGTAAAGAAAAGAGATAATTCATTATGGTGTGGGATGGCAAAAGACTCGATCTATCAAGGATGACAACTCAAACTCTATGAGATCTCAATACCCATGAATGGAACATAGCTACAACAATAAGAAAGAGTTTTATTGGTTGTCTTAAGAAGAAAAATGATTGATCAAGTTTACATCAAAAGCACATTCACAAAACATTCAACAATCATTGAAAATACTGAAAAGAAATGCTAAAAATCATGCCATACATAGAGTGCTTTTCCAAAAGCATCATCTGTAGGGTTTCCACATTAAGAGAACAAAAGATTAATTATTATTATCATAATAATGATCAAATAGTATAGATAATGGTCTTCAAAGGGTTTTGATAACCAGGAGCAGATAGATAGTCTATAGTCATAGACAATAGAGCAGTGGCTTCAAGAGATCACATGCCATCATTGATAGACTATAGAAGCCATTGAGAAGACCATGATTGTCCAAAAGAAGTTACAAGATAGATTTTACAATCTTAAGACAACAATAACCTAGACACACTTTTATAACAGTCAATAAGATATCAATATGAGGAGCATGCCCTGGACTAACAATCCAAAGGTTAGAATGAAATATATATATATGACAATGAAAGTCGAGTTTTAAGTGCAATAATGACAGGTGCTTTGTGAATTGAAACAAAGGGTTAATGGATAATAGTAATGGTCTATTTTTGTGAATATCAAAACCCAACAAACACATTCACAAATTTTAGGGCACTCGTACGACAATAAATAGTAACTGCAAAAATAATGAAGAAAATCATGAAATCTTCATAGATCTTGAGAAAGATAGAGGTTACAATGCACTCAACTTTAGGGCAAATAATCTACAATAGAAAACATAAATTTGAGAATCTTTGGGCACAACAATATTTACATTTTTTTAGTGAGAAACCTTGGACTAGCTTAGAAATCCCTAGATTCATTTACCGCGAGTCTTTGTGCCAGGTCTCGATGATGTCCTTTAGTCTGGGCCTGAGCTACTGATTGCAAAACTTGTTATACTCTAGTGTATCTCCCCCTGCCTTTTGAAGCTCCACAACGAACAGAGACAGCGCCACTTCAAAAACCTCAGTAGCAATAGCTAAATGGCCTTTTCATGCCTATTTCAATGCCTCCAATTTCACCTTACAGTCCCTCTTCTTAATATTGAAGCTCTCTTGCTTTGCAATCTTCTCCAGAGTTTGCAGAACAAATACCTTAGCATGGGCAAGAAAAATTGCTCATGGAAAAAATAACCAAAACTTGTCAAAATTTACTTCCCGCCATTCCTCTCCCCTTGCAGAGCCCGCCTATTACAAAATGCATGTTCTTTTTATCTTGATTTTTATTTTAAGACAATTAAAATAGTTTTATTTTTAATTTATGTTAATTAAGATAATAATTTTAATATTTAAGATTAAAATATTAATTTTGTCTTAAAAAATGTCTTAAAACCCCCCTTTATGTAGTAGTGTTTCCTTTTGTTATTCCTTTTCTGAATCTAAATGTAAACTTAAAATTTAATTTTAAATGAGATAGTTAAATGTAAGACAAGAATTTCCATGGGTAAATAATTAGTCATTTATTTAGTCATTTTTATTTGTGTGACTAATATTTAGTTGTGTTTTATCAAGACTCATGTAGTTACAAAATTAGGGTTAGAATATGTCAGCCAATAGAAAAATAACTCCCGACACCTTTATAAAATAATAAGTCGTTTGAACTTTCGAGGGCGTTGCCCTCAAAAACCCTCGCAGGGGCACTTCCCCTTGACCTCGCCCTGTACCGCAACAGAGAGCATGTCAAGGGCACTGCCTCTGGACCCCACAAGGGGCACTTCCCCTTGACCCCATCTTGGGGGTGCTACCCCCAAACCCCCGTAAAAAATTTGGGGTGAAATTGCGCTGATAAAAGGGGAAAATTTAACCTCTGAGTCTAATTAGGCTCCATATAACAATAATATATATATATATAGTCCAAGCATAAATTTGATGTTTAGTTGTAATAGAGGAGTACTAGTCATTTATTTAGTCATTTTTTATTTGTGTGACTAATTATTTATTTGTGTTTCTTACCTGATGGCCAAAATAGTCATTTATTTAGTCATTTATAGCTATGTTGCAAAAAATGACTAGAATTTGGTCATTTTTACTTGACATGACTAAAAGTTTTAGTCACCTCATCATTTATTTGCCATATTTCTAGTAGTGTGGGAAGGATGCATCTCAATTAGCATTGATTGATAGGATAAATAGATGATAGGCAATAGATTAAGATGACTAGGAGAGATGTTAGTCAAGAGGATCTTTGCTTGGATTCTATTAAGACATTGTGGATGGGTGTCGGGATTATGCACAAGTTCGAATAAGCTCAGATTGGTTGGGAAAATCTTAGTGTGATTGGAAAAACTCATAGTGATGGGTAAAGCTCAGTTTTGATGGACATCATAAATGGATTGGATATGAGAGGATGAGAGATAAATGATTGGATATGATAGGATTGGATTGGATGCAATTTGATTGGATTATAGATATAGGATGAATGGATTGAGACGAATGACAAGGGAGAACCAAGGCTTGGTAAAAGGATGGAATGGATGGAGAGATTGCTTGGGTAGGATATGGAGGACTAAAGGAGATGGATAGATATGGATAGGATATGGAGGACTAAAGGATGGAGGATAGGAAGAATTAAACCCAAGGACTATATTACAAAGTGTTAGACTTGTGTAAATATTATCATTGTTGTCATTGATGTCAAATCTGGTTATCCGATTAGGATCGGATGGTGTATGTTGTTGGAAGCAATTTTGGTATTGCAAAGGTTTGAGATATGATGCAATGATCTACTGGAGTTATTTCTAGAAGATCCTCATCTCTAGAATATTGAGTTGTGCTTATCTTGGTTTGCATTTTGTCCCAGTATCATTCATGTGTTCCGGCATTAGTCATATCAATTGTATACCATTGTATCTATCATGTTTTATGTTCTAGCATATGTGGTATACGTGGTATCTATATTTTGAAGTTAGGAGTTGTTGTGTTTGGAGTTTTGTGCTTATGGGTCTGTATCTATGGGTCTAGTAGACCGCTATTTTGTTCTGATAATTAAGGAGTATGCATCTGTAAATAAAATGTGTGAAGGAACTATGTAGAAGATCTTGTGGAGGTCAACTTTGTTATCATGTTTTTGGTTAAGGCTTTATTGGATAACATGTTGATCCGAGAAGCATATTATTTGTGCTTGGCTGACATGTTATCCTAATGTATAAGCTTTCTGGTATATATATGTATATGCATTTTTAGTAGGTGTGTGAGAAGTGTGTGTGTGTGTGTGTGTGTGTGTCTGTGTGTGTGTGTGTGTGTGAAATAAAGATAGAAGAAGAAAAAAGTGTGAATCAACGAAGTATGTGTTGTGTGGCAGAGTAAGGAGTGTGCAGAGTTGTGGTCAGTGTTGCAGTAATCCTTTATAGGATTTGTTGTAGGTATTTGTGGATAGTGGTACAGTAATCCTTTACCGGATCTACTATAATTTTTGTGAGTTCTGATCTGAGCTTAATCTTGAACTAATCTCATGCATTTGGAGATGCAACTTTCCTCAGTTCATTTGTATTTGTTGCGATGAGCATTCAGACAGTGAGTTGCTTTTGTAATTTGGTAGTGAGCCACCCGATAGTAAACCACCCTTTTGTAAACACCATATAACTAGTTATATTATCTTGAGAGCTAACACTCTCCGTGGTTTTTCCCATTTGGGTTTTCCACATATAATATTCGATGTTCCATTTGTGGTTGTGTTTCTTATTTATTTTGTATTTGCTATTTCATGTTGATGTGTTTAATTGATGAAATTGATATATCAGTAAAAGGTTTAGAAATTATGAGAAAGTTTTAGAATTGGTGAGAATACTGATTCGCCCCCCATCTTAGTATTTTGGTCCTTTCAACCAATCCAACACAAAGGAGTAAATGTTGGCATTTCAATAGAAGAAGATTGTTGATATTTCATTAAGGATATTGAGAAGGTTGTTAAAGATTATTGATATAACTGAAGAAGGATGATAACTATCTTTATAACATTATTTTGTCATTGATGTCATGAAATTGATATTTTGATTCAGTATGATGTTGCCATATCTTGAGATGATTTGAAGAGAATTAAGATGTCGGTAAAAGACACAAAAAGATTGTGATGAATAAGGGGAGAAATAAGTTATTCAATGGGCAACTATTACCGAGTTATACAATGATGAGATCATGATGTTTAGATTGTTTTGATATCCTACATATGTTGTTGATTGTAAGGTTAATATTATACTATGTCACCGAGCAAAGAACCTAATCGGTAAACCCTAAGGTTATCAATATCGGTTAATGAAGGCGGAATGTCTACCGAGTGAAGTTTAGTATTTACCGAGTTGCAACTGAGTTATGACAGACAGCATTGAAGGAATGAAAGTGTTATTCAATGAAGGAAGCTGATTAGCTGGAGTTGATTAAATGATTGATATGACGTGCAAGAAATTTATTAAGGATCTACGGCTTTGAAAATTCAGGAGCTGGATCTACAGCACAGATTGAACCGCTTAACCTAGCACAAGTTCCAAGAATGGAATGCAATTTCCTAGGCGAAGTAAAACATTTTTCAGATCGAAGGATACATTGAACCTAGTCAAGATTGAAGATCTGATGGCTATGATTGATCATGGGAAATGTGATCAAGGAGATTCAGCGGTTAGCAAATTGTTTATAAATAAGAAATTATTGATGAACAATGCATGCGGGCAAGTGTAAGCACAGGGATGCTACATAGTGATTACCGAGCATAGAAGCTTGAAGACCTGTTTGAATAACAAAGTAGGGAGCCCAGTAGAGGGACAAGATAAGTCCTATGACTAGACAGTGTTGAGCAAATAAGAATCTGCTTTAGCATTTTAGATGTGAAGTTGTAGATATATTTTTATTATTGTTATTTTGTAAAGTGACAGAAAATCTCTTAACCGAGTGGACCTAACAGTCTTATTTGTAAATCCTCTAGCAAGGTAACATTCTAATTGAGTGTTTGAAATCCTTTGACAAGGTCACTTCTAACAAAGTGAAGATCCTAACAGATCTAAGGGAAATCCTTTAATCGGGTCACATCTAGCAATGTGTTTGTAATCTTTAACAGGATTTGCTTTTAGCCGAGCATACTCTAGAAGAGTATATTTATTAGTGGGTCTAAAATCCCACAGTGGTTTGTCCCTATTTGGGTTTCCACGTTAAATCTGGTGTTATATGTGTTATGATGATTATGTGTTTATGAGTTAGCATGTTTAGCATTTTTTGGTTATATTGTTGAAGTATAAGTTACCGAGGTTGAATCTGTTGATTTTACGGAAGATTAAGTTTGTATGATTCACCCCCCCCCCTCATCTTGTTAGCTATTGGCATCAAAACTTTACAATTGGTATCAGAGCTTTGGACTCTAGAAGAAAAGTTTGAAGGTACTTGAGTTAAGATCCGAAGATGTATAAGAGGGATACCCCAAAGCTGAACAAGTCAAGTTTTTCCGCATTGCAGAAAAGGATGAAGTTGCACCTATCAGGAATTGGAGAATATGCTACATACTATCTGGAGAATGATTATGTTGCACCGATCACCTACCCGATGACTATGGAAGAGATAAGAGCGAAGCAAGAACACACTCAAGCAATGATTGAAATATCATCAGCATTGACTGACTCAGAGTTTAATGATCTAGAAGGTTGTATTGATACAAAGGCAATGTGGTCTAAGCTTAAATCTGTTTATGGCGGTGATGAACATGTACAAAGAGCAAAAGTGGACAGTTTAAGAGGACAAGTTGAATCTATGAGGATGAATGAAGGAGAGAACATAACCCAGTATAGTACAAGACTAAAGGAAATTGTCAATCAAATCAAAGGAGTGGGAGGAACTATTGAAGAGAAGGATGTCACAAGTAAGTTATTGAGAACCCTTCTACCTACTTATGCAATCCGAGTCTCTGCGATCAATGAATCGAGGTCTGTACCTAACATGCCAGTTTCTTTAGATGCTACTATCGATAAGCTACATGCATTTGAGTTAAGTAATTTTGATAACAGTGGGTCTTCGTTAAATAAAGTTGAATCTGCATTCAGTTCTTTTCATCTTGGTGAATCTAATGATTACAATGATAGAATGAGTAAGTATTCTAAAGGGAATCACAGTTGAGCAAGTGAAAGATTTCGTAACAACATGGAAGAAGTGCAAAAACTGTATGAGGAAATCAAAAAGCAAGAAGAGTTTGAAGCATTGTTGGCTAGGAGGTTACCGAGAGGCAAAGGTAAGTATAAAGGAAATCTACCTTTGAAATGTTTCAATTGTGATAAAATAGGACATATGGCCTCTAACTGCCCTGACAAAGAATCTAGTGAAAAGAGAGAATACCAAGATGACAGACAGAAAGACAATCACTACAGAGGATACCGAGATTTTAGAAGAAGAGATAGAAAGACATGCCTAATTGCCGATGAGGAATCCAATGATGATAAATCTGATGAAACGGACATAGAGGAAGTTGTTTATGTGGCCATTAAGGATGGATCTGATGAAGAAACGTATGAAGAAAAAGCCTTAATATCTCACATAAATAATAATGATTCTTGGATCATAGATAGTGGATGCTCACATCACATGACAGGTGATAAACACAAATTTGTTAAAATAGAAGATTATGATGGAGGCTATGTAAGATTTGGTAATGATGCACCATGTCCGGTAAAAGGTAAAGGCTCTATAACACTTCTTGACAATGCAAAATGTGATGATGTTTATTGGGTTGAAGGTTTGAAATACAATTTGTTGAGTGTAGCATAGCTAAACAACACAAGTTACCAAATAGAATTTCAAAAAGGAATTGTCAAAGTTCATGACAAGCATGGAAAGTTAGCAGCTACCGGGACTCAAACAAAAGGTAACACATTTCACCTTGACTCAACTCAAAACAAGTGTCTTTATGCAAAGATAGATGATACCTAGTTATGGCATAAAAGGTTTTGTCATGTAAATTTTGATAATCTGATCAAAATAAGTAAGAAGCACCGAGTAAGAGGTCTACTGAGTTTGGAGAAACCTGAGAATGCTATATTTCGAGGATGCCAGATGGGTAAGGTGACAAGATAAAGCTTTACAAGTAAGTCCTACACTTCTAAGGGAATTTTAGATCTTGTGCATACTGATCTTTGTGGTCCTATGAAAGTTAGATTTATTATGGTGATAAATATTTCATATTATTTGTGGATGATTATTCAAGGATGATGTCAGTTATATTTTTAAAAGAAAAATCAGAAGCTTTTCAAATGTTTAAATGGTACAAGGCAAGAGTTGAAAATGAAATAGGAAGACAACTGAAATGTCTTAGATCTAATAGAGGAGGAGAGTTCACCTCTGATGAATTTAACTTATTCTTCAATGATCATTGTATAAAAAGACAAGTCTCTGCACCGAGAACTCCACAGCAAAATGGGATAGCTAAGAGAAGAAACAAATCTATTGTGGATTGTGCCAGAACCATGATGATTGAAAAGAGAGTGCCACGAAAATTTTGGAGAGAAGCAATAAGCACTATTGTTTACACCCTGAACCGAGTACAACTGAAGAAAGGAACTTTGAAGACACCATATGAAATCTGGTCTGACAAGAAACCTAATGTAAGTTACTTTAAAATCTTTGGAAGTAGATGTTATGTACACAAAGATGACAGAAATGGAAAGTTTGATCAGAAAAGTGAAGAAGGAACTTTTCTAGGTTATTCTTCTAGAAGCAAAGCATTTAAATGTCTGATCAAATCATCTAACAAAATAGTAGAAAGTACAAATGTGAAAATTGATGAATTTGCAGAAAGAAATGATGAAGGAAATTCCAAGGAACTAGAAGATTAAGAAGAATTTGTCTATGTTCAACCAACAAGTCCTACCGAGAGAGTTACTGGAGAAAATGAAGAGAATATCTAGTTACGGAGTGATGAAGAAGATCATCCTGAGCCTACCGAGCCTGTATTAGCCAAATATGTCAGAAGGAATCATGCATCAAGTCAAATTATAGGAGATAAGGATGATCCAGTGATGACAAGGAACAAACTGAGATAAAATACATGTCTGATATCTGAATTTGAATCGAGAATAGTAAAAGAGGCATTTAACAGTGAAGATTGGGTAAATGCTATGACAGAAGAGATTGATCAAATCAAGAAGAATGACACATGGACACTGGTCCCAAGACCGAAGGACAAAAATGTAATCAGTACAAAGTGGATTTTCAGAAACAAACTAAATGAAAAAGGTGAGGTCATTCGAAATAAAGCAAGACTAGTTTGCAAAGGATATGCTCAAGAAGAAGGAATAGATTATGGCGAGACCTTTGCACCTATGGCTAGACTTGAAGGAGTAAGAACATTATTGGCATATGTTGCTTTCAAAAATTTCAAGGTATATCAAATGGATGTCAAATCTGCATTTTTGAATGGTATACTAGAAGAAGAAGTTTATATTGAACAACCTAAAGGATTTTTTGAAGACAAGAATAAAGATCAGGTATGTAAATTGAACAAAGCTTTATATGGTTTGAAACAAGCACCTAGAGCATGGTATGAGAGATTGCACTCTTACTTAATCAAGATTGGTTTTATAAGAACAAGTGAAAATAGCAATATGTACATGAAGAATGATGAAGACAATGGAATACTGATATCAGCCATATTTGTTGATGACATTATATTTTGTGGAAATGATTCTCTATGCAAAAACTTTGGTAATGAAATGTGCAAAGAATTTGAGATGTCACTAATCGGTGAGATAAAGTATTTTATAGGTTTACAGATACAGCAAATGAAAGATGAGATTTTCATTACTCAATCCAAGTACATAAAGGAAATCTTGAAGAAATTTGGTATGGAGGATTCAAAACCAGTAAGTACTCGTATGACTACCAACTGTAAATTATCAAAGAATGATGAATCCGCATCTGTTGATGAGACACTTTACCGATCCATGATTGGAAAGTTACAATATGTTGTGCACAGTAGACCGGATATAGCACATGCAGTAGGTATTGTTGCAAGATTCTCTGCAGATCCCAAAGAAACCCATATAACAACAATCAAGAGAATTTTCAGATACCTGAGAGGCACTGAAGATTATGGCTTAGTATATGAAAAGAGAAATGATTTTGATTTAAAAGTTTATACTGATGTTGATTGGGCAGGCAACATTGATGATAGGAAAAGCACAAGTGGAGGAGCTTTCTTTTTAGGAGAAAGACTAGCGAGTTGGCTTAGCAAGAAACAAGGATGTATTTCACAATCAACAACAGAAGCTGAATATGTTGTTGCAGCATTGAATTGCACTAATATAGCATGGATAAAACAACTATTGGAAGGTATAAAGAAAAGGTTACCGAGCCAGTAACTATATTCTGTGATAATACGAGTGCCATTAACATTTCAAAGAATCTGGTAATGCACTCTAAGATAAAACATATTTCTATCAAGTATCATTATCTCAGAGAAGAAGTTCAAGAAAAGAAAGTTGTGCTGGAATATGTTAGCATAAAGGAGCAAATTGCAGACATCTTCACAAAGCCACTACCAAGAGACACTTTTGAGTATCTCCGAAGCAAGTTAGGGGTCCTACCCCTATCTTCTACTCACTCACAAAGTTCAGTGAAAGCATCAATTCGATGAATCTACAGAATATTATGTGTGGATTGATGTTGATTTACGCACTTTAGGAAGTTTTTTAAAGGTGTGCAGGAACGTGACCAGGAAATAGTATTAAAGGAAAGATTTCTCTGATCAAGTTTTAGATGTTACATTTGCATGTGTAACTCAACAAAAGCAAGCACTTCACAGCAGAAGAGTTCATGATTTAGTTCTTTTACTTTTTGGCATTGTTGTCAAAGGGGGAGAAGAAGAAATAATAAACTAAATGGTAAAGCCCTAAATGATGAAGATAATAGAAGACTAATGACAGGGGGAGAAGATTACTGAAAAAGGGAGAAGACTAAATGCAAAACAACAGCTCAGAAGACTAATGAAAGAGGGAGAAAGCCTAGAAGACTTCAGAAGAAGAAAATAGCTCAAGGATAACAGAAGAAGTCTCCACAGCAATCTGAATCTGAATCAATTTGAATATCTTGTTGGTATTACCATTTAAAAGTTGGTATTTCCATCAATGCCAAAGGGGGAGATTGTTGGCATTTCAATAGAAGAAGATTGTTGATATTTCATTAAGGATATTGAGAAGGTTGTTGAAGATTATTGATATAACTGAAGAAGGATGATAACTATCTTTATAACATTATTTTGTCATTGATGTCATGAAATTGATATTTTGATTCAGTATGATGTTGCCATATCTTGAGAAGATTGATTTAAAGAGAATTAAGATGTTGGTAAAAGACACAGAAAGATTGTGATGAATAAGGGGAGAAATAAGTTATTCAATGGGCAACTATTACGGAGTTAGACAATGATGAGATCATGATGTTTAGATTGTTTTGATATCCTACATATGTTGTTGATTGTAAGGTTAATACTATACTATGTCACTGAGCAAAGAACCAAGTCGGTAAACCCTAAGGTTATCGATATCGATTAATGAAGGCGGAATGTCTACTGAGTGAAGTTTAGTATTTACCGAGTTGGAACCGAGTTAGCACAGGTTCCAAGAATGGAATGCAATTTCCTAGGCTAAGTAAAATAGTTTTCAGATCGAAGGATACATTGAACCTAGTCAAGATTGAAGATCTGATGGCTATGATTGATCATGGGAAATGTGATCAAGGAGATTCATCGGTTAGCAAATTATTTATGAATAAGAAATAATTGATGAACAATGCATGTGGGCAAGTGTAAGCACAGGGATGCTACATAGTGATTACCGAGCACAGAAGCTTGAAGACCTGTTTGAATAATAGAGTAGGGAGCCCAGCAGAGGGACAAGATAAGTCCTATGACTAGACAGTGTTGAGCAAATAAGAATCTGCTTTAGCATTTTAGATGTGAAGTTGCAGATATATTTTTATTACTGTTATTTTGTAAAGTGATAGAAAATCTCTTAACCGAGTGGACCTAACAGTCTTATTTGTAAATCCTCTAGCAAGGTAACATTCTAATTGAGTGTTTGAAATCCTTTGACAAGGTCACTTCTAACAAATTGAAGATCCTAACAGATCTGAGGGAAATCCTTTAACCAGGTCACATCTAGCAATGTGTTTGTAATCTTTAACAGGATTTGCTTTTAACCAAGCATACTCTAGAAGAGTATATTTCTTAGTGGGTCTGAAATCCCACAGTGGTTTTTCCCTATTTGGGTTTCCACGTTAAATCTGGTGTTATATGTGTTATGATGATTATGTGTTTATGAGTTAGCATGTTTAGCAATTTTTTGTTATATTGCTGAAGTATAAGTTACCGAGGTTGAATTTGTTGATTTTACGGAAGATTAAGTTTGTATGATTCACCCCCCCCCCCTGTCATCTTGTTAGCTATTGGCATCAAAACTTTACAGTAAAATGCCCCACACTAGAGGTGGTGAAAATAAGGATGGAAGATTGGTGGATTAAGATGTACGAGACTTAAGGATAGTGTGTAATGGATATGGATGGAGGAGGAATTTAGGCTTGCATTTTTTAAAGCATGCATATACATTATTTTTCCTCTAGCACAATCAAGATCAAAGATAGGAAAGATGCATTTAGATAGGATGAGGAACATGAGATGGAGGATATGGATAGGATAGATGGATGATATGGATGGGATAATCAATATTAAAGATAGGAAATCGGGATTTACTTCAATAGGATGATGGATATTGGATAAAGGATAGATGGAGGATGAAAATTCTAGGATAGTATGGATGAAGCTTACCCCCAAGTTTAGATTGCAAGAGGAAGAGTGGATTACGCATGATGCTTATTTACCAAGTTTTCATCATGGTACATACCCAAGGCACCACAAGATGTGGTTTTAACCATTGGATGATTTTTTCTCTTTACTTTTTTCTTTTCACTTTTTTTTTTTTTTGGAATAGTTTGGATGGATAAGGATGAGGATAAGTGGATGTAGCCAAGTGGATGTGTGAAAGAGAGATGGAGGAAGGACTCAAGAATTGATTCCATTGAAGGTATCCTTTAAATGTACTATATTGAACCAATATAAATCGAGGTATGCTCATACATGATGGTAGAAATAGATGGGGAGATGGAATGGATGGAAGATGGAGGAGGATAAGGATGATGGACAAGAGATAGTGGATTTTAGGGAATAAAGGCCCAGAATGGATTGTGAAGATATGGGATATTTAGATGGATGATTGGAGGACTTATGAGTGGAGGGAGATTTTGGATTAGCAAATTTAGATGTCAATTTGGATTTCTCTTTGAGATGCATTTATTCTATGAGCTTCTTTGGAATCCACATAGTTTGTGATGTTTTCTTTGTGGGCCTTTGTGGCCTTTTTTATTTTTTCTTCTTCTTTTGGATCTTATTTTTCTTTTACTGAGCATGTATTTTTTATGGGACATGTTGATCCTTGTATTTTTTTGTATTTATAGCTTTATTTAGTTTGGGTTTGGCATCCAAATTGCTTCCAATAGCAATAACATTAGTACGTCAGTATAACTAACTTGGAGATTTTATGGATGGGGTAATGGAAGGAGAATGTTGGAAGGATTTCAAGGATGTGTGCCTTTGTTGATCATGCTTAGGGATCATTTGAGGTGATAGAGTGGTGGATGGAGGAATGTAAGGACCCAATATGCATGGAAGGGATGAAGGGTTTAGCTTTGGATCATAAGGACCCAAAACGGATGTGGATGAGGAAGGAATAGACTTTTGAATGGAAGGGCCCAAAATGGATGTGGAAGATGGGGGATGGTGGGATTTTGATTTATACGAAGGGGTTTTGGATTTAGGAGGAATGGAAGATATACCAACATCTTGAGCATGTGCTTTGTAGCCAAGACCATATGATCTTTCATTTTCTATTACTTGAAGGGACTCCAATATGCCTTGATCGTGGAGACCTAACCCTTTGCCTTGATAATTCATTTTTTCACAAATTCTTTTTGCAATAGGATACTTATGATTTTGGAAACAAGATGCGAGTCCTTTTTGAGGGGGGATAGGAGGTGGAAATATTTGTAATCTCTTGGAGGAAACCATAATGGATAAAGGTGGAAGAGCCAAGTTGATAGGTAGGGGATAGATGGTTAGCTTGGATAGGGATGATGGGATATTGTGGAGGAAATGGATCATGTGGAGAATTAGGAGGAATACTAAGATCATCAGAGGGATTGGGATCATGATGTGGATATGGAGGAATACTTTGATCTTGACTTGGGATGGGATCATGTGGTGGAGTGGAAGGGATAAGTGGATCTTGAGATGGAAGGGGATCATGCAATGGGATGGAGGGGATACTTTCCTCCTAAAATGTAATGGGATTATGAGATGGATTGATTTAATCTCAACATGGAGAGGATTCATTATATTAGATAGAAGGGACGTTTTTATCTTCATGAGGATTGAGACCCTAAAGGGGATTAGGAGGGATAATTAGATCTTGAGATGGAAGGGGATCATGGGATGGAGAGGAGGGTAGAATTGGATTTTGAGATGGAATGATATCATGAGATGGAGGGATGTTTTAATTTTGATATGGAGAGGAATTTATGCTAGCATGCTTTGGAACAAGCTCTTGACATGTTTGGGGTTGTGGGGATGGTGTGATGGAGGAGGATAATTATTCTTCAAGTTTGGTGGGTGAAGGGATGGCAGATTCATGAAGCTTAGGAGATTGAGGTTCTTCTTGGTTTGGAGGGGATGGAGGGGTGAGTATGACTTGGGGAGATTGGATGACTTTTTTTGGAGGTGGGGATTTTGTCTTCTTTGCTTGTAATTCTCAAGCCATTTTTTGAAACATGGCCTTGAGGGATGGGCATAATATGGATTTTAAATAATTAGGATTATAGGGAGGTTTAGCCTTAGGTAGAAGATTGGGATTTCGGATTGGGGGATAAGGTGGAGGTATATATAATGCCATAAAATGGTTAGTAGGATTAGTCAAATAAACCAAACCATTTAAAATCATTATCAAGGAAGAAGGTTATCATAAATGAAACACAAATAGAAAACATAAACTTTTTACCATCCTTATGCCATTGATCTCTTCCTTGTCCCCCTTATCTTCATGAACTGTGTTGTTCCAAAGTTGACAAATGAAGAGTGGGAGAGATGGATGGGGGTGAAATGTTGATTACTCACATTTGCATAACATACAAATGTGTGGATAAGGATTTTGACATGATGAGGGTGCTATGATAATGATTATGTTCTTAAGAGAGCAACATGATAGATACAATGATTATGGATAAATGGACAACATAATGATGTAATGAAAATTGGATGATTTGATATAAGTAAAGGCTTCAATTTATAGACTTTATAGGTCCAAAATGGATGGTTGAGATTGGAAGTCAAGTGGAGAGTTGAGATTAAAAGGGAGTGTGGTCCCAGATTTGAAGACTTCGCCTTGTGACAAGTGTCACAAGGAGAAGTGGGGTGCAAGGGTAAGTGAGCACACATGGGGAAGCTCATGAAAGGACCATGGCTATGGCATGTGTAAGGTATAAGGTGGCTATGAGGTGACTTGTGAGTCACGTCACATGTTGAAAAGGTAGAGGCTTGTGAAAATGACATGTCTATGACATGTGTAAGGGGTAGGTTGACTTTGTGAGTTACATGTGGACTTGGGTAGATTTGTAGTATTTAAAAATTGAATAAATACTAACAAGGATTAGGCTTAGGGTTAATTAGCTTAAAGGAGAGGTTAAAAGGAGGATTTGTACAGGAATCACGAAATTAGCCTAATTAATTATGAATCAATTTAGCTAATTAGGATTAGGAATAAAATTGGAATATTCCTAGGGCTGAGTTTGATTTATTAAAATAAATCAAACTTTGGGAGGAATGAGAAGGAGGTATTAATTAAATATGATTTAATTAATTTAGGGGTAACAATGGGATAATATGATTAATTAAATTAATTAAAAGATAATTAATTAAATATTGATTTCATCAATTTTATGTGTCTACGGGTCTACAAGATGTGACAGATATGGTTCCATCGACCGATGTTGATGGCTCTCATTGTGAAATGGGACACTGACACCATGTCCTTCCATCAATACATGAGAGATGATAATTATATTGATGGATGTGTACCACATCCTACACGTCCCCAACCAAGGAGAGAGAGATATAGTCTATGAGCCATTATTTCTTTGAGACATCTAGATGGAAAGATATACTATGTCGGTCGATTGATCCCCACCATCATTACAAAACACATTACTCTATAATGGCTAGAGTATAGGAGAGTTGCTACCCTCCTGATCAAATGAATCATAATCATCACTATAACTCTTAGAGTTTTGATAGATAGATGAGGCTCCAACTTATAGGTGGGCCTTATTTATTACATCAAACAAATGAAGGAGTGAGGGACTATCTACACTTAGGGTTGGAGTATGCTTGCACATCTCTATTATGACCTCAGACACTAAGTCCATTTTGAGTTGCATAACCTTACTACCTACATTCTACTACATGTGTGGGCCTTAAAGCAAATCACATGCACCAATATTCTAGAGGTTCTCTATTAGATATGTGGGAAGGAGCCTCGAGTGCATGCTTATCCAATGGTGCTTGGAGAGTGGAGATTTAGAGATCTAATATTTTAGAGGTTGATCATTGATCGACTAGGGATTGGCGATGTGGTTTAGTATTTGTATCGAGGTATGGCCAGATGGGCTATCGATAGATAAAAACTTCCCTACATACAACATAATCAATTTCTTGATGGATGGCATGCCTACATTGTTGTTCCCTAAAATTGGCAGAATTACATGTGCTAGTTTGGTCAAGCTCAGACACTATCAGTGATTATTCCCACATACATTTGCTCAACTAGGAGTCCTTTGATTCCACATGATCACCACAACCTATTGTTGATGATTTTGAGGGTAATGACAATGACAGTGATAATGAAAACCTTCCACCCTCACTAGATATCAATGATATTGGTATCATAGATGAGTTTGCTAGGTGGTGGCGGGCAACAGGTTCAATTCCCATCTCCCCCAAATATTCTCACAGAGGTTACCCCAAGGTTCAAGTGTCAAAAATGGATAGGGGATAAGTAGGGAGTGCTTCAAGAGGCTGGAATAAGAGAGGAGGAGGTAGAGGCAGAGAGGCAACCTCATCAATAAAGGAGGGTATATTTCTCAATGACAATGGTAGTCATCTTTGGAGTCATACCACCAAGACCACACATTGGTGTGTCTCCAACAATCCCACCACCAAAGGATCCACATTTTAGGATGCCCCCAACCATATAATGAGAGACACCAAGGACCTCGATCACTAAGGTCATCCCAATAGATCCCAATTGGCAAATTGATTATCTAGGTATGAGTTTGATTTTGAGTGTGATGTTGATCTAATAGAATAGGTGTTAAATGCATCATTATAATTAAGCTTAGAGATGAGTTCTTAATTGAGAAGCTATCAAAACCCCACTATCTTGGATAATTTATCTCATCAACCCAAGGACGTACAGCTTGAAATGGGGCAACAAATTGTAACTAGAAAATTGAACCCTAGTGATTCCCAACCTAGGAGAGAGAAAGGAAATCACTAGGATGATTTTTCCTTGGGAGATACTTTACATTCAAAAGAGGGAGTGAATTCACTGATCCATACCCTAGAGTGAATAAGGATATGAATACTAAGTGAATTGCAAGGGTGCAATGCAATTTACCCTTTTGTAAGTAGAAGAGTTGACTTGTTGACTATGCAAAAAATGAAGACAAAATAGATGAAATAAGGAGCTACCAGTTCAGGATCACCCTATGTGTGGGAGAAAAAGTGACACTAAGCAAACATGCCCTAATCTCACTTTCAACCACACACTTGTGGAATACAAAAGAGCCTAGAGGTATCACACAATTGGCTACTTCTTCTTGTGGAAGAGAGAGCCACGGGCTACCTATTAGGATTTCTATTCCTTTGTTGCAATTGAAAGATAAAATGATGCAAGTTCAATCCCTAACCCCAAAGTGCAAGTATGAACTAATAACAAGATTGCAGAATTGAACTTAAACAATGGAAAGCTATAAATACAAGGACAAGACAAGAATGCAAATGCGTACCCGGAGTTAAAATCTGACTGAAAATGTTCGGGACGGGGGCGCGGGCGCCACTGTCCTAATTCTGCCCCTGAAACTACTCCGAAAACTGTTGTTTTGCAACCTGAAAAAGCTGTCAAAATGCTGAAACTTGCTGTCTGTTAGGAGGACCAGGGCGCCCAGCGCCCCTGTCCTGGTAGGACCAGGGCACCCCACGCCCCTGTCCTGATCTTTTGCTCTGAGATTTGGTGGGAAGGTCGGTCTCAGTCTGCTTCTTCCGGATCTGCAACTTGCGGCGTCGTCCGAATTCCGAAACCGAAACCTGCACTTATATCTGAAAAGGTGTTTGGGCGGCTATATAGGGTTTTGCCTTAGTCAAACCCTCGCTTCGGTGATTTCCACCTCCACGAATAGCCAAGTTGTATTGTAAAATGTATTGTGTGTGCAGACCTAGTGTGTGTGCAAGGTCCTAAAATGCAAGAAAGCAAACTAGAGCAACCTAGAAAGTAAACCCTAATTGCTTGTAAATGATAATGTAAATGCTCTAAATCAAGATGCAAAGTGATCTAAAGCATGAATAAAGGATATATTGAAGCTTATGCAAAGACATGAAAACAACATGAAATCATACCCAACCCTCAAGGGAGGAGTACAAGCCAATCTTCAGTCAGTAATCTCCTATTGTTCTTCAATGTCTTCCAAGCCCTAAATGGATGAATGAATTTGATAAGTGCTTGATAGAGGAATGTTGAATGTTGTTGAAGTCTTCAAAGATCTGCTCTTTCGCTGCATATGAGGTTCCTAAAAACAAAAATCGGATCCTTTCAAATGAAGAAAGAGAGCTCTTATGTATGAAACCCTAGGTCGTAATTCTGTCTTTTGGCCGACCTAGAGATTGAATTTCCCACCAATTTCTTGGGGTTAAGCTTTATTTTATGATTGGATCGCGCTCCTAAAATTTCGGGAAAAATGTCCGGGACCATGTTGCACTCCGGGCGCCATGGTCCCGACAACTTTTCCCCAAATTTTCAGGGTCGTCGGATATGATGATTTTAGAGAGAATCCCGAAGTTACAGCTGATTTCGAGATGTTTTGACCCCCGAAATCAAGCCCCCAAGTTCGAAATAGGACCTAATTAGGGTTTTTGATTAAATGATGTATAGGAGGAATGAAATGAAAAGGGCACACTTTAATGAAAAGCGCCCAACTTTATGATATGGGAGATGATAAAATAAGACCTTAGACCTAATTAATTTAATTAATTAAGTGCTAAAGGGGAAATGTAATGCAAAATGCAAAATGCGCCAAGGCGGGTGCTAAACTAGGTGTGAAATTGTACCACCCTAGCAAGTGCGTACAATTTACGACGCTACATTTAACCCCCACTTTAGCGGTCATATGAACACTACGTGCATATGCAAGCTAAAGTACAGAAAAGTAAACATTATTTGAAAAAGGATATATCCATAAGTCTGTCGAACGAAGCCCCCAGCGGTATCTGCAGTACACAGTTAGGAACCACAACCTACAAAACCACATGTTAGATCACAAAATCACCTAATGCTTACCAAGGAAGGTGATGAAAATTCGAGGGTAGCTATATGCCCCCCCCTGTTTCGGCTTGCTAATTTTAGTGAGTTGAAACAGGGTATCATGTTTACCACTTCGAATTGTTAAAGAATATTGATGACAAATGCTCACAAGAAGATTTGATATGAGATCAAAAACTAATGGAGAGTCATTTGGTAAGAAAGAGGACTAAATCTCAATTCCAACACAACAAAGAGTGTGAGGATTTGAGAGTTCTCTAACACAAGATGAAGGATGTAAATGGAAACAAAATGCAAAGAGAAGAAAAGAAAGGAGAAAAGCATGAATATACACATTGGTGATCCATGAAAAGAATAGTGAGAGAGAAAACATGGACTTCTCGCCCCTAGATTTTGTCTAGGTGATCCATGGGAAAAAGGACATGGAAAACTAGCCCCTAGAGTCTGTCTAGGTGATCCATGTAAGGGAGGAGAGTGAGAAAGTCTAGCCTTATGCCGCTAGTTCCACTCAACCTCGTGCATGTGTGTGTAAGTGAGGTTAGAAGCATCTCATAGGAGTCTATGCCCGAGTATGCTACAACCTGTATATGTATAGTACAAAAGCGTGACATCTCGCTCTAAGAGTCTGTGCTCTGGTTCCGAGAATAATCACCTTGCATAAAAGAAAAATGGAGACATCTCGCTCTAAGAGTCTGTGCTCTGGTTTCGAGAATGACCCATTGCTCAAAAAGTGTAATGTTTATGTCATAAGCAAAGTAGAACAAGGATACCTACCTTCATCACAAAAGAAGATACCCCAAAAATGCAACAATGTCATAGATCCAAGCAAGGGAGTTTTTGCACTCTTTAAGCAAGGATAAGATAGTTGAAAAGGGATATCTTGTAGTATGTGTAAAGGAGATCCTTAGAGGAGAAGAGACCTTTGTACAAAAGACACCTATCCCAAAGAGGAATTGTCTTAGACAAATATAACATCTTCTAGAATAAGACAAAGAAGAGAATAAGAATGCAATACTTCCTTCTTTTGCGAGGTGAAAGTGATTCTTAATGAAGGATGACGCTCTTTTTAACCCAATTGGGAGAGTGAATTCATTATGGATGTAGTTTACCAAGTGCAAAAGAGGTTGTAGTCAAGGACTTACACCTCTTGTAAGAGAGAATCCTTGAACAAACAACAACAAATGCATACAAGGAATAACATCAAGTAATAAATTTCACACCATCCACGAAATAGGAAAAAGTGGATCCTTAGATAAAAATAAGGAAAGATCATTGCCTCCATGAGGACTTACACAATCTTCTAGGAAGAGATTTGGACATAAGAAAAAGAAGAGATGTATGAAATCACTCTTGTCCCCATAGGAACAAGAGATAACATAGAAAATTAGGCTATTATGTTGCTTCAAAAATATGATTGCACTTGAAATTGTACCATCATGAATGACAATGAGCCCCCAGTAAATGAGCTACCAATGTCACATAATGATGAGCAACATAATAGCCATTAATGTTATTTAAAGACATGATAGATTGAATGAGGTATTTGAATATGACATGCTAAATGCTCAACTATAAGTGAGATCAAAAACATGTGTAAAAAGTCACAAGAAATCTTAGGAGAGGGATGAGTGTAATTTATTAGAGCCTTATCCTTGGAGGAAAGGACTTTATGATGAATAGGAAATAAAGATTCATAAGTGGATTTAGAAATTTGAGGGGAGTCATAAAGAGATTTGTTCATCGCCAAGATTTCCTTATGAGGGGAATGAGAGTTGATAGAAGTAGAAGATGATTTAGTTGAAGTGAGATCATCATCACTACTAAATATAGCATTCACATTAAGAGATGGTCTTTTAGATGCTTTAGTGTGTTTGCAGGGATTATAGCCAAGTCCAAAGGCATAATTGTGAAAATTAGTCTCTAGAGGAACTTTTATCCCTTGTTCATGAGCACCACAACCATTTCCATGATACCCATGCTTAGCAAAAATGCGAAAACCACGACCATAACGATCAGCCATTTCAGGAAGAGAGGGTGGTTTTTCATAAGACAAAGAATCAAACTCTTCATAATTAGAGGTGTGAGGAGAAGAAGTTTGAGAGGTGGCAACAAAATTATTGCTCATAGGTTTAGGTAAGACTGATTGATTTTTAGTGTCTTCCTTCTTTTTAACTTTAAACTCTCTAGGAGGAACCCTATACTCACCTACAAAGGTGGGATTGAAATCAAGAGATCCCCAATCGTCTTCCGCGAGAACCTTCTCAGGATCAAAAGCCTTTTCATGCGTATATTCAAGTCGAGAAGGATCTTCTTCAGGAGCTTTAGACTCATCCAAAGAATTTTGATTATCAGAGGGTAAGGATTCATCCATAGGTATCTTGTTCAAAGAGTCATTACTAGAAGAGGAAGGCTTAGATGTTTGCAAACAAGCTTGGAGATTAGTGTCACCTATCAAGGTATATGTCTTATTGTTATAAATGAATTTAACTTGTCTATGCAATGTAGAGGGGACAGCTTGCATACTGTGAATCCAAGGCCTCCCTAATAACAAGTTGTATGTTAGATTTCCTGACATAACATGGATAGGAGTAAGCAAAGTAACTGGTCCCACTATGACGGGTAAGGTGATAATACCTAATGAAGACTTAGCCACATTATCAAAGCCTCGAATGGGATGAGAGTCAGGCTCAATAAGGGATGTATCCACATTCATCTTATGCAATAGATTAATGCTACACACATTAAGGCCAGAACCATTATCTACCAGTGTTCGTCTTATAGCAGTGTCATTTATGATAACCACAATCATCAAGGGATCATATTGATGTTGACTTTCACTAGTAGGCAACTCATCTTGAGTAAACACAATTTGAGCTTTAGGATTCATCACAGAGTTAACCAGAGACACTATATTACTAGATGTATTAGGTGGAGGAACATTCAAATCTTTCAAGGCATCTTGTAACATTCCATGATGAGCGGAAGAAGTTTGGATCAAATCCCAAAGGGATATCTTAGCAGGGGTAGCTTTAAGTTGTTCTATAAGATCATATTCCTTACCAAGAACTTGTGAAATACGAGGAGCTTGAGGAAGAATAGGTTGGGAAGGAGGAAGTGAAGTTGGGATAACTGGAGGAGAATTAGGTTGCCTATTGTTTCTTGTATTATAGGTATGAGCAACCGCATGATAACTCTCTCTAGTCAGTTGCTTAGCATACTCATAAGGGCTCTTAGTAGAATAACCTCCTTGCACAGTAATAATAGGTTTCTTAGGAGTGCAAAAAGAATCATTAGCATAACCACCTTGAACCACTAAGATAGGCTTAGTTAAAGGTTGAGAATTTTGAGAAGGACAAGCACCTTGGACAGTAAAGAGAGGTTTGTTAGGTGTTTCATTCACATGTATCAAATTGATTGAGGATGGTTTAGAGGAATGAACGAAAGTGTTGGAAGAATTATTGATAGTCTTCTCTTGCACTAAAATCTTATCATGAATTAAATCAATTTTAGGAGAGAGACAAGGGGTAGGCATTGATGTTCTAGTAGGAAGAGGAAAGGTCATATCATCCTCTATCATCAAATGATCTACATGGGAAATAAACTCTCTAGGAGAAGAATCAACATTACTCTCTAAAGTCTCACTTTTGAGAGGGAGATCTTTGAAAGAGATGTTAACCATCTTGCTTTGAACTAGGGTTTCCTTATGAGTAGAACCAAGTTGAGGAGAGGGAGATGCTTTATTTTTAGAGGGAGAATAATTGAGATTCAAGGAAGGTGAGAAACTATCAAGGGAGTTTTCAATCTTGATTTCATCCCCTTTGGCTAGGGTTCTCTCACGGGGTAGAGAATAATCTACACCTTCTTCTAATGGTTCATCCCAAATAGTGAGGTTGTTGAAAGGAATGTTTGAAGTATTGTCAATTTCGGGAGAGGAGATAACATTGTTTATTAATTCCTCATCCTTAGGAGGGAGAGCATCAATAGATGTGTTAAACTCATCCTCTTTCCTCAAAATATGTTCAATAGGGGAGAGAGAATTAAGGAAATTGCTTATTATTTCATCTTCTTTCTCTAAGAGATGCTTATGGGTAAGACAAACTTTAGGAGAAGGGTAAGCATTTATCATTAATTCATCATCTCTAGTGGGAATTTTGTTGGAAAAGAAAATGCCATCACTAGGAAATGTAGGGATAATGTCATCTTCTTGCACAAAAGGATCCTCATGAAGGGAGTGTTTTTTAGGAGGAACATGAACATATTTATCCAAAGATTCATGCTTAGAAAGGAGATCTTTGAAAGAAGTGTTCATAACCTCTTGTTGCACTAACATGCCCCCATTGGAAGGATCAACTTTAGGAAAAAATAAGTCAATGTCCATCAATACCTTTTCACTTAGAGAGGCATCATGGAAGGAAGGTGAAGTAACATTAAGAAAGGTGTTTATGATGTCATTCTCTTCCTCTAGGATAGCTAAATAGGAAGGGCACATTTTAGGAGAATTGTCAAGATCACTCTTAAAGTCTTCATCCTTAGAGCATGGCAGAGTCTCAAAGGGATCGGTAGCAACTCTTTTAGGCACTAAAATGTTGTTATAGATGGGGGGAGGTTCTTTAGGAGAAGGAAAAATTGAAACAAGGGAAGCTAACCCATTATCACATCTATGAAATGAATGCATCATGACAACAATTTTCCTCTTTCAAATGATAACACATGCAAAATAGAAGGAAATGTTTAATTTTAACCAATGCAAGAACTTAGAATGAAATTTATGATTCAAATGAGTTCCTAAATCAGATTTGAAATTATTGATCCCAACTAAGCTATCCACAAGTTCAACTTTGAATTGAAAAATTTAAGGTTTTAGTAAAAATTTCCTCTAAATTTTTGAATCTTGCAAGAAACTAAAACTTGTAAATGCAAATTTGAATTTGAAATAGCATAAACACTCAAATTTGAAAACATAAATCAGAATTAGAGAAGATTGGAATTCACGTCGGGTTCACCAAAATGTGTGGGAGAAAAAGTGACACTAAGCAAACATGCCCTAATCTCACTTTCAACCACACACTTGTGGAATACGAAAGAGCCTAGAGGTATCACACAATTGGCTACTTCTTCTTGTGGAAGAGAGAGCCACGGGCTACCTATTAGGATTTCTATTCCTTTGTTGCAATTGAAAGATGAAATGATGCAAGTTCAATCCCTAACCCCAAAGTGCAAGTATGAACTAATAACAAGATTGCAGAATTGAACTTAAACAATGGAAAGCTGTAAATACAAGGACAAGACAAGAATGCAAATGCGTACCCGGAGTTAAAATCTGACTGAAAATGTTCGGGATGGGGGCGCGGGCACCACTGTCCTGATTCTGCCCCTGAAACTGCTCCGAAAACTGTTGTTTTGCAACCTGAAAAAGCTGTCAAAATGCTGAAACTTGTTGTCTGTTAGGAGGACCAGGGCGCCCAGCGCCCCTGTCCCAAGGACCAGGGCACCCAGCGCCCCTGTCCTGGTAGGACCAGGGTGCCCCACGCCCCTGTCCTGGTCTTTTGCTCTGAGATTTGGTGGGAAGGTCGGTCTCAGTCTGCTTCTTCCGGATCTGCAACTTGCGGCGTCGTCCGAATTCTGAAACCTGCACTTATACCTGAAAAGGTGTTTGGGCGGCTATATAGGGTTTTGCCTTAGTCAAACCCCCGCTTCGGTGATTTCCACCTCCACGAATAGCCAAGTTGTATTGTAAAATGTATTGTGTGTGCAGACCTAGTGTGTGTGCAAGGTCCTAAAATGCAAGAAAGCAAACTAGAGCAACCTAGAAAGTAAACCCTAATTGCTTGTAAATGATAATGTAAATGCTCTAAGTCAAGATGCAAAGTGATCTAAAGCATGAATAAAGGATATATTGAAGCTTATGCAAAGACATGAAAACAACATGAAATCATACCCAACCCTCAAGGGAGGAGTACAAGCCAATCTTCAGTCAGTAATCTCCTATTGTTCTTCAATGTCTTCCAAGCCCTAAATGGATGAATGAATTTGATAAGTGCTTGATAGAGGAATGTTGAATGTTGTTGAAGTCTTCAAAGATCTGCTCTTTCGCTGCATATGAGGTTCCTGAAAACAAAAATCGGATCCTTTCAAATGAAGAAAGAGAGCTCTTATGTATGAAACCCTAGGTCGTAATTCTGTCTTTTGGCCGACCTAGAGATTGAATTTCCCACCAATTTCTTGGGGTTAAGCTTTATTTTATGATTGGATCGCGCTCCTAAAATTTTGGGAAAAATGTCCGGGACCATGTTGCACTCCGGGCGCCATGGTCCCGACAACTTTTCACCAAATTTTCAGGGTCGTCGGATATGATGATTTTAGAGAGAATCCCGAAGTTACAGCTGATTTCGAGATGTTTTGACCCCCGAAATCAAGCCCCCAAGTTTGAAATAGGACCTAATTAGGGTTTTTGATTAAATGATGTATAGGAGGAATAAAATGAAAAGGGCACACTTTAATGAAAAGGGCCCAACTTTATGATATGGGAGATGATAAAATAAGACCTTAGACCTAATTAATTTAATTAATTAAGTGCTAAAGGGGAAATGTAATGCAAAATACAAAATGCGCCAAGGCGGGTGCTAAACTAGGTGTGAAATTGTACCACCCTAGCAAGTACGTACAATTTACGACGCTACACCCTGTAACTTTGAATCTGAGATATTTATACTAATATGGATCTTCCCTGCAAATTTGGAGAAAATTCGTTGGGACCAGATTGAAAGTTTACCTGGTCCTCCAAAAAATCCACGCACCAAAAAGGGTTTTTCTGTCTCTGCAAATGAAGCCCAAACCTGCAATTACAGTTATGCATCTGCAACCTACACATATAAAAGAAGGGAAGAAGGGTTGCAGATAGGGGTTTGCCTCAGTCAAACCCCAGTTGAGGGATCAACCTTGAAAGAAAGTAATTGAAAATTCTTAAATGTAAATAATGGAAATGTATACCTTGTAGATCTGCAATTTGTTGATGATGGTTTCTTTGCTTCTTGGATGTAATCACAAATGTTGCATGAAATGACATGTAACATGACAAAACCCTAACACACACACATGCTTGCAAATGAATGTTGTAATGTTGCTCCAATGGATGAATGAAGAAGACACATGAAGAAGAAGACTCGATGGATACTTGAAGACTTGAATGCTTGATGACGATAATGAAGGCCTCCTCCTGAATTTCGCTTATCTTTGCTTATCCTTGTATATTTTTTCTTATGCAAATGAGAGGACTAAATCCCTTTTTATACTTGCCTCGGAGGATTAATTTTCATCTCACTGAAGGCTGACATAGGAGAATTTAAATCCCCGAGAAGAAAATTAGGTCCAAGGGTCAGATGGACCCATCTTAAGGCCACCCTAAGAGGGAGGATAAGAGCGCCACGCCCCTGTCCTTCCCTATTTTAGGGCTTGTACAGGGTCACAAGGTGATATAACAAGTTGAAACAGGAGGAGACTCTGAATGATGATGCAAAGAGGGGTCCCAATTGAGTAGGGGAATGCAGTCACCAAGGTGAGGATCTAAAACGCAGTCAAAATTGCAAGGGTCACAATTTTATGGTGCTACATTTAGCCCCCACTTTAGTGGGAGTATGGATTATGCCAATACTATTGATAAAGTAGAAGAAAGAGAGATGAATATGAGAGATGCAGAGCAAGATGACAAGGAGTATAAGACGTCACTAATCTCGAGGAACCAAGCCCCCAATGTTAGGATCTTAACTCACTCAAACATATGTAAGAGCACACAAAACAAAAATAAAAAGACAAATAAAATAAGAAAAAGAATAAAAGACTAAAGACAAAACACAAGACCACAAATCAACTAGCCGAAGAGACCTCGATACTCAAATGTCTCAACAACTAATTGAAACATAAAGACAAATGCCATCACATAAACACCAATAATCACATAAAAGAGAAAAATTGACATCATCTATGAACCACCAATAGTAAAACTATGAGTTCATGAGAGGAAGAAGAGAGAGAACATGAATACACACTTTGGTGATCCATGAGAAGAAAGGCGAACAAAAGGAACCATGGACATCTCGCCCCTCGAATTAGGTGATCCATGGAGAAAAGAGGACATGGAAAACTAGCCCCCATATTTTGTCTAGGTGACCCATGTAAGGGAGGAGGGTGAGAACACTATTATTTTCACTCAAACTTGTGCGTGTGTGTGCAAGTGAGGTTTGAAGCACCTCATAGGAGTCTATGCCTGAGTATGCTACAACCTGTATAAGGTGTATAGTACAAATTTCAAGAAAGTGGTGACATCTTTCTCTAAGAGGTTGTCCTTTGGTTCCAAGAATATCCCACTGTATAAAAGAAAAGTGACAACATCTCTCTCTAAGAGGTTGCCCTCTGGTTCTGAGAATGACCCACTCTATAAAATAAAAAGCAGCGACATCTCGCTCTAAGAGGTTGTGCTCTAGTTCTGAGAATGACCCACTATATAAGAGAAAAGTGGCGACATCTCACTCTACGAGGTTGTGCTCTGATTCTGAGAATGACCCACTATATAAGAGAAAAGTGGCGACATCTTGATCTAAGAGGCTATGCTCAGGTTCCGAGAATGACCCACTATATAAGGTAAAAGTAGCGACATCTCACTCTAAGAGGCTATGCTCTAGTTATGAGAATGACCCACTGTATAAGGGAAAAGTGGTGACATCTTTCTCTAAGAGGTTGTCCTTTGGTTTCGAGAATGACCCACTGTATAAGGAAAAAATTGGTGACATCTCACTCTAAGAGGCTTCCCTCTAGTTCTGAGAATGACCCATTGTATAAGGGATACAATGAGTGAGAGAAACATAGTACAAAGGGAGTAGCGTGGGTACCCCCCCCCCCCTTAAGATGTCAACATAGTTAAATGTTGATATCTTAAGGAAAGTAGAACAAGGATACCTACCTTCAACACAAAGAAGATATCCATTATGCAAAAATGTCATAGATCTATGCAAGAGAGGGAGTACTCTTCAAGAAAGGATAAGATAGTTGAAAAGAGATATATTGTTGTAAGTGTAAAGGAGATCTTTGGAGGAGAAGAGATTTTTTCTCAAAAGACATCTACCTCCAAGAGGAAATGTCTTAGACAAATATAACATCCTCTAGAACGAAGCATAGAAGAGGACAAGAATTCAATCATTCCTCCTATTGCTAGGTGAAAGGGATTCTTGATGAAGGATGACTCACTTTTATCCTAATGGGGATGGGTGAATTTGTTATAGATGTAAAACTCACGCCATCCACAATATAGGAAAGAGTGGATCCTTAGAGAAAGAGAGAGGGGGAGAGATCATTTCCCCCCAAGTGTAGGAAAATGAGAAGAATTACACTTCTAGAGAGAGACTACCCATAAGAGACATACTATTTCAAGTAAGGAATACATCCTAACCAAGGAACAGACATGTGCTCGCATGAAGGATAACTCCATTCAAGAAAAGACATCAAGTTATGAATAACACAATAGAAGAGGTAATTTGCAAAGAGAGAGAAAGAAGAAGAAGGTTCACAAAAAGTTCTCTGAGGAGAGATTGTTCATAATAGATGTACTATTTCAAGCAAGGAGAAGATCCCACTCATGAAACAGACATGCGCTCGCATGAAGAAAAACTCCATGCAAGAAAGGACATCAAGTTTATGAATAATGTACTCCATAAAGAGAATAGTGAAACCTTAGAAAGAGGAAAAGGAATATTCTTTCCCCCCAAGCATAGATGCAAGAATAAATAAACTATTACATTTCTCAATAAGTATGATTGCACCTGAAATTGTACCATCATGAATGACAAGGAGACCCCAATAGGTAGGCTAACTATGTCACATAGTGAGGAGCAACATAATAGGAACTTGAATGTTATTTTAAATGATCATGATGAATATGCCACTCATTGTCAGATGTTATTTTAACATGCCTGAATCAATGTAATGTTGTATTTGTGTTTTCAAAGCTTGACACTCATTAGTAGAATGGCCATGGGTTTGATGATATTTACAAAAAGAAGTTTGAGAATGTTGTTTATGTTTTCTTCTTCGTTTAGGAGAAAGAGGAGATATTAAATTGAAATTTAGAATATTGGTCAACACTTTTTCTTGTTGTAACTCAAAATTAGAATGAGAAGGTGTGGATTTACAAGACAATGGAGAAGAAGATGTTGACAAAGGAAAGTGTGATTTCCCGTGACTTTGTCACTCACATTCAAGCATTTGTCCATTGCATCCATGTGTATGTTCAAAAGAGGGTTCACTCTTAGGGGGAATTGGATTGAGGTTTAAAGAGGCCCAATCAATTTCAAGATTTATATTAAGAGAAAAATTTGGAATATGAAATTTAGGCATCTTAGACTTTCTAGAAAAGGTAGGAGTGAAATCTAAGGACCCCCAATCATCCTCTAAGAGTTATTCTTTAGGAAATTTTCTTGGTAGGAGATGGTGTATTTGAGTGAATTGAAGAGAGGATTGTAGGAACTAAGAAAGCATGTGATGCTTCACTTATGTTCTCATCAACTACCTCATTAGTATATGTGTAAGGCACAACATGATAATCAGGAAGAATTTTTGGTTTCCTAGGAACATGAATGGAATTGATTTGATTTCTGTTAGGCTCTTGATTTTTGGGAGAGAGAGCATTATGATGAGAACTAATATCATCCTCTTGTTCTAAGGTATCTTTATGTTCAAGACACTCATTAGGATAAGGAATACCATATGTAATTAATGCTTCATCTTTAGAGGGAAGATCATGAAAAGAAGGTATGGTATCACTAGGATAAGTAGCCATAATATCATCCTCTTGCACCAAATAATCCTTGTGAGGGAGGTACTTTTTAGGAGAAGGAGGAATAAAATTCTCCAAAGATTCACCTTTAGGAGGGAGATCTTTGAAAGAAGTGTCCATATTCCCTTTTTGCACCAATGTGCCCTCATTAATGAGATCAATTTTGGGAGAGGGTAAATCATAGGTATGAATGAAAGGGAGAACTAAATTATCATCATATGCATGAAAGGGAACATCATGAACATCTTTAATGTAACTTGAAATTGAATTAGCAAAATAAGATAAGAAATCCATATGCACTTGTGATCAAGCAAGAAACTCATATGTCATTTAACCATAATAATGTTCATCCCATACATGCATAGAAAATTGAATAAAGGAGGGAAAATGGAATTTGAAATTGTGAAATTTGAAATTGTGAAATTTGAAATTGTGAAATTTGAAACTTGCAAAATAATTGAATAATTCAAAATTCTAGGAAAAATGGTTATTCAATTAAATGAACAAATTGATTGAAAGAATAATAATAATGAAGCCTCCTAGGAAATTGAAATTTAAAATTAGGATTATGTAAAACAAAATAACCTCTTAATTTAAAATTTAAAATTATCCAAAAGAGATTAAAATTGGGGTTTATTGAAAAACCTCTTAATTTCAAATTTAAAATGGACACAATTAAGATCTTAAAATTAGGGCAGATTATAATTAACCACTTAATTTTAATTTTTTTCTTGAAAGTTGCAATGTTGAAATTGGGAAATGTTTTCAATTGTAGAGGGATCAAATTTTGACAAAATCAGCCAATTTTTTGGATTTAAGCAATTTAATACAATCATAATAGTCTCCCGAAATTTCGAGAAAAAAGCCAGGGACCAGGTTGAAAGTGCACCCGGTTCTCCCAACTTTTTTAGAAATTTTTCAGGGATGAAAGCTACGATGATTTGAGAGCTAACCCCAAAAAAATTGATTGATTTAATGATCTCTAGATAGGCGAAATTAAGTTTTGAATGTTGAAATAGGACCCTATTAGGGTTTTGAAAAAGATAAGAAATCGAATTGCAAAAAAGGTCAAACCTAATGGATAGAGCCACCTTGAATAATATTTAGAAAATCAAAATTGGTTGGAATTGATTGAAATTTGCACAAAATTCAATTAAATTTGAAAATTAGGGTTTTTAGGACCTAACCACTAAATTTTGAAATTTGGAATTTTGGGAAAAGGAGGGAAATTGAAAATTTGAATTTTAGGTAAGAAGACAAGTCTGACAACAATGATAAATCTGAAAAATGAAGTAAGATCCAAGTTTTGCACAAATTCAATTTCAAATCTAGAATTTTTTGTAAATTGCAAGAAAATCAAACATACAATTTTGAATTTGCTTTCGACCTTAGGATGTTTAAAAATTGATAAAATCAGCCAATTTCTTGAATTTAAGCAAAAAAAATACAGTCAATTCTGATTCCCAAAATTTCGGGAAAAAGGCTAGGGACTAGGTGCAAAGTGTACCTGGTCCGACCAACATTTTCTAAAATTTTCAGGGATTATAGAAATTATGATTTTATTGCGGAATCCAAAAAAAATAGTTGATCTGGAGATGTCCAGATAGGTCAAATTAGCAATCAAAGGTCAAAAAGATTCTTAAAAATTAGGGTTTTACTGTTTAACCACTTAATTTTCAGAATGAAAAGATAGATTTGATTTTCAGAATGAAAAGATAGATTTGAATTGTAATTTTGAAATAGAAATTAGATCTAAAACAAGCAACCAAAATGCTATACTTCACAAGCTTAATTTCCTCAAAATGAAAAATTAGGGTTTTTATGCAATTAACCTCTAAATTTTGCAAAAAGATGGAACTTGGAAATGAAATTTGAAAGTTCAAATTGTAATTATTCAGATCTAACAAATAAGAAATCAAAATTAAGATGTAGGACGTCGGGTTCACCAAAATGTAAAGTAGAAAATTGAACCCTAGTGATTCCCAAGCTAGGAGAGGGAAAGGAAATCATTAGGATGATTTTCACTTGGGAGATACTTTACATATAAAAGAGGGGTTGAATTCACTAGATCCAAACCCTAGAGTGAATAAGGATCTGAATACTAAGTGAGTTGCAAGGGTGCAATGCAATTTACCCTATTTTGTAAGTAGAATAGTTGACTTGTTGACTATGCAGAAAATGAAGACAAAATGAATGAAATAAGGAGCTACTAGTTCAGGATCGCGCTGTAACTTTGAATCTGAGATATTTAGACTGATATGGATCTGCCCTGCAAATTTGGAGAAAATTCGTCGGGACTAAGTTGAAAGTGTACTTGGTCCTCCAAAAAATCCATGCGTTGAAAAGGGTTTTTTCGTCTTTGCAAATGAAGCCCAAACCTGCAATTACAGTTGTGCATCTACAACCTACACACAAAAAAGAAGGGAAGAAGGGTTGTGGATAGGGGTTTGCCTCATTCAAACCCCGGTTGAGGGATCAACCTTGAAAGAAAGTAATTGCAAATGCTTAAATGTAAATAACGGAAATGTATACCTTGTAGATCTGCAATTTGTTGATGATGGTTGCTTTGCTTCTTGGATGTAATCACAAATGTTACATGAAATGGTATGTAACATGACAAAACACTAACACACACACACATGCTTGCAAATGAATGTTGTAATTTTTCTCCAATGGATGAATGAAGAAAACACATGAAGAAGAAGACTTGATGGATGCTTGATGATGATAATGAAGGCCTCCTCTGGAATTTTGCTTATCTTTGCTTATCCTTGTATATTTTCGCTTATGTAAATGAGAGGAATAAATCCCTTTTTATACTTGCCTTGAAGGATTAATTTTCATCTCACTGAAGGTCGACATGGGAGAATTTAAGTCCCCGAGAAGCAAATTAGGTCCAAGGGTCAGATGGACCCATCTCAGGGCCACCCTAAGAGGGAGGACAGGGGCACCACGCCCCTATCCAAGGGGGACAGGGGCACCATGCCCCTGGCCTGCCCTATTTTGGCACCTAGACAAGGTCACAAGGTGATATAAGGGTTGAAAAATGAGGAGACTCAGAATGATGATGCAAAGAGGGGTCCCAATTGAGTAGGGAAATGTAGTCGCCAAGGTGAGGGCCTAAAACGCAGTCAAAATTGCAAGGGTCGCAATTTTATGACGCTACAGAAATATATGCACTAAGAGCTTTGAGGAACAATTCTATCCTAACTCTAAACAAATGAAATGTTAAATAAACTTTCTTAAAGAAATAACTTGCTTCTAGATTATAATACATAAAAGCTATGCCAACTTCTATCAACAAAGCATAAGCTTGTCTAACCTATACAAAATTAACTATCTTGTTCTATCATGGCTACAAGAACAAACACAAAATAACAATCTAGTGGTTGTAGGATAAGAAAACGAATAGTTTACTAGAACAGATTTAAACAACTTTGAAAAGTAAAGTGCATAAAAACAAATGTATAGAATCCTCACCAAGTGGGCCCCTTGAGCGAGTCTTCTGAATTACAAGCTACAACAAAGATTAACTATAAATATCACATAACCATATCAAACGCCATAAATTTCTCAAACAGATGGTTTGCTTCTTTATTCAGAATTAACTCGATAATATAAGATAGTCTGATATCATAATAGTAACTAACTAAATCAGGAAACTTGAAGAGGATTATATAACATTCATCCTCATAACAAATTTCCACAATAGATGATCCACTCCTAATATCTAGGTGGAGGCTTTTATTTAAAATATAAAGTCTAAGAATGCTAAGAGAAACAGGAATTTGTTCCAACCTTGAACATTTGTACAATCTTCCCTAGATTTTCTCTAATATCCAACATGGTCATTAATAAAAAAATTAATAGCTTATGACTAGTCTTGAAGGCTCCTTAATGATCCCAAACAACTAGTGCCCAAGTTGTAACAACCTTTGACCCCTTCTTGCCTCATTGTCTAGTCCTGCTCATGTTACCATGTTGTTGATAATCAAGCCTTGTTTTAACATAAAGGTATTTCCACGCAGCTGCAACGTCAGGGTTAGCACAAGGACATCTATTTTCATTCGTGATCATTCATTGCAACATATTCATCATCACACAAAGATAATGTTAATACTTATATTTTTATTCATAAAGCTTATTGTTTCATCACAACAAAGGTTTCAGACTGAGGATAACATGACCAACATATAGACTCAAAAAGGCAATTAAAGCTTAACTATCATATAAAAGTCTTAAAGTATAGAAGTCTTAAGTATCATAAAACAACTGCAAATAAAGATATAAATCAGGACTCATCAGCCCCCCCAACTGGAGGTTTTGTTGGTCCACCAACAAAAGATTTTTGGTTCTCTTTCCAAGTGAGCAGCCTAAAATCTACAACAGAAGTTTCTACCCTTATTTTGGCAATAGGAATCCAATAGAACCCTTGGTCCTTTTTAAAGTTTTCTCATCTATTCTTTTCCTACTCCACATCATAGTACTAAAGCTCTTCCCAATGCAGAAAAGGCCACCATAACATAGGTGGCTGGAATATTAGGGGTATCCATTTCTCTTGCTGAGTTTGACCCAAATGGATATAGGTAGCTTCCCTTCTGAGTGTCGCATGATGCTTTCTGAGTGAGTGAGGATCTATCCTTTTTAGATCCTTAGGAAACCAATTCCACGTACAAGCTAGGTGTCCATACACTAACCTTATTGTTGTTTCTGCCATCTGCTCATATTCTGTTGTAGACCTCTTCTCTTAATGTTAACACTCTCCTCTTAACACCAGGTTCGGAGATTAATTGATTCCACCTATAGTAAATTTCATCAAGGTCTCCCACTTCGTCTCTTAATGTTAATGGAACAATTTTCTCCATATCCAAGTATTCCCTTGCTTGGTCACCCCTACTATTTTCATTTTGGATATAGGACATAAATACCTTGAGGTGAATATCTCCAATTGTGAGCAATGGATTCCACTGTGGGGTACAAGGTATGGTATAGTTATGGAGATAAAACTCACACAATAAATTTATCTACTGGGGAGAGGAAGTGTTGTAGGCGTTCACAAATTCTTCAGGAGTCAACAAAGATTAATTTAACGCGAAAAATTCCTTACTTATCTTATATGAAAGATGCAATTCTTTTAAGTAAAGGGAGTACACCCTAGGAGGTGGTCTACATTCAATTGCTTCTGGCACTAAAGTAGCTATATTATCTATCATGTCCTCCAATCTATTTATTTTTGCATCTTTTTCTTTTAATTTGTCTTCTTACAATTATTTTTCCTCTTCCCATTCCTTCTCCTTTCTTTCCAATAATTCTCATAATTCAAGTGCAGCTGAAGCCCAAGAAAATGGAGGTGGTTTATGTTTACTTACCATAATCTTCATTATTTTCTCCTCCATATTAACCTTTTTCTGCACCTTCTACTAAGTTCTCCAACCCTGGTGCAACAGTCTCTTTTTCAACAGAGGGTTCTCCACTATGCGGTTGTTGATGTTTATGAGTATCTTCAATGATAAGGTCAACTTGAATCTCTCCAGAATGAACTATTGATTCCTCTTCGGCAACTTCTTCTTCATCCACTGTTGCATCTTGTGTTACATTTTCTATCATAAATTGTGCTACATCCCAGGCCACATCTCCTGCTATATATTGTACTACATCTTCTAACTCTTCTTCTTCTGGTTTTTCTCCAGATTCTTCTTTAGATACTTCCTCAGATTGAGATGTCTCCTTTAATTCTTCTTCAAAAAATTCCTGAGATGCCTCTTGATGCTGACTTCCTTAATCATTAGAGGAAGAAGATGGAGATGAAGTTTGCAACTTGAGGGAATCCCTTTTAGGAACTTCTTCTTTTTGAGTATTTGAGCTTTGGATGTCAATTTTATCTCTCTCAGTAGTTTTACTCTTAAACTTCTTCTTTCATCTATGATTTCTTCTGGTAGGACGTTTACTAGTAATGGGCTTATCAATTTTCTTCCATTTCTAACCAATTTGCCTTGTTTTTACAACTAGTTTACTTGTTTCCTGAGTTGTTGCGGGGAGTTTAGATTCCTTCACTTTCTTCTTTTTAGATGTAGGGGTTTTTTAATACCGGTTCCTTCAGAGTAACACCAAAAAGATTAACCTTTGTTTTCTTCTTTACCATTGTTTCATGTGTATGTGTCCTCTTTTCACTCCTAGTTTCTACTAATTTATGTGCCACAAGAGCTTCCTCTACAACTTCTTGAGCAGAATCCTCCTCTTCACTATCAATATTAGCTTCTTTGGAAGATGAAGCAAATACAGGTTCTTTAACACTAGGTACCTGCCTTAATGGCTAAGTTCTCGTTACATCCAAAAAATCCACCCATTGCATTCCAGGGTTCTTTTCAACTAGGGTTTTCTCAATTAATAATTGGATTAAACAATGGTGAGAAACTAACTAGATGTTACCTTTCTGCACTTGGGCAACCATCTACTTTAGCATATTGTAAAGGAATTTGGGAACATTCATCTGTCGTCCATGCCTTAAATAAATCAACAACTTAAAATGGACGGAGTGCAACTATGACTGTTGACCCTCACAAGTGACATACATAATGATAAATATTACCCTATGAGCCCACAAAGGTGGTAGTAATAGAGGACTTGTCCCTTGATGAGTAACATCCAACAAAGGGTCACCGTGTTCTATAAACTGAGCTCGAGATAACCTAGCATCCTTAGTTTGGGGAAATGGTTCTCCAACCCTAGGCAAGCTCGTGATTTGTGCAATTCATTCTTTTGTAATAGTAACTCTCAATCCTTTGACCACTACTTGGGCATCCCTTAGTGATTGTGAAAATTCCAAAGCAACCTCATCATCAAAAGCATGTAGATTAAGAAAATAATCAATCCAACCACAACCCCTAAAGAGAGTTTCACAATCTTGGTCCTGTAAGAGTACGCCATGATCTGTGGGTTCATGTTGAATTGGAAGACCTCCCATTGCTGAAAATTACATTCCCTCTGAAATAGATACCAAATTCTTCAAGAAACCCTACTGTTATTTTGAAATTCAAATATGAATCCCTTTCTTTTTCGAGTTTTAAGAAGATATAATAGAATGAACTTATGACACAAGTTCTCATAGTAATAAGGAATTGGTTTTAGCAAGTGTAATAAAGATTCACATGTCACAATCTTGTTAAAATTTTGAAATTTGTTGTTTTGAAGCATTTTTTAAAATGATAATTTGACATTAGGCTTAAGTAAAAGTCAACTCAAGGAACCAACCTATGTTAACATGATGACTGAAATTTGTGCCAACTTTAGACTGACAATGCCAACTCAGCATAATCTATTCCCCCCCACAACTAAAGTTATACGTAGGTTTCCACACATGCGGAGGGATAGGTAATATGAAAGCAGTTATAAATATTACTTATCAATGAAATGATAAGAAAATATGTAACAAATAATTATAATCATGAAAGGAAAGATAAAGTACTTGCATGATCAGATAAAATATCCTAGCGTGCTTGTATGACAGTCAGCTCGTGCGAGCAAAAGAGTTGATTTTTGAATTGTTTAAGAAATGATTATGATAACGGAACTGATAATGGAAGATAAGAAATATGAGTGAAGTGGAAGTGACGTAGAATGAGACAGAGAAAAGGAATCCACATAGAAATGGATTTTTATTATGGTGATGATGTGATATATTAAACTGATGGTGGATCCATAGGATCACCAACAGTGGTTGTAGGAGAAACGAAAATTTGAAATTCTTTAAATTGCTACAAAAATCCCTCCTGAGTTTGGGGCTTGTGATAAAGATGAAGATGGTGGCCATTGACTAGGAGTCTGCACTTGGCGTTATCAATAGTATCTAATTTGACTGCACCATTGGAATACACTTCTTCAATTTCATATGGACCAAGCCACCTTGATTGTAATTTATCGAGATTATCTTTGTATCTAGAATCATACAACAGAGCCCAGTCTTCTGCATGAAATTCTTTTGTCTTAATATATCTATCATTCCACTTAATTAGTTGTTGCTGAATCAGAGTGGTATGTTGTAGTGCTGATTTCCGTAATTCATCTATTTGATTGAGTTGTAGAATATGTTCTATTAGTGTTGATGATAGATCTAATCCTAATTCCATGGCAGTTCGGAGAGTTTTATTTTCAAACTCCATAGGAATGACTACTATTTTTTCATACACTAATTAAAAAGGAGTAAATCATGTATTTCTTTTCCAGGATGTCATGTAGGCCCATACTATTTCTGGTAAGTGATTTGTCTAATCCTTTTTATGTATGGTCACTATTTTTGTTAGGATGGCTTCAATCTCTTTGTTTGGGACCTCAACTTTCCCATTGGCCTGTGGGTGAGAGGGGGTGGATTTCTTGTGTCCAATATTATATTCTTCCACCACTATTGTTATCAAATTAGATGTAAACTGAGCACCTTGATCAGTAACAATTTCTCTAGGAACACCATACCTGGTAAAAATGTCTTCATATAGAAATTTTGCAAACTTGTTGTCCCTGACATGCTACATAGCTCTTACTTCTACCCATTTGGTAAGGTAGTAAATACACACTAATATATATTATTTTCCATTAGATGGTGGGTCAATTGAGCCTATAAAATCAATTCCCCATTTGTCAAAATTTGTAACAACAACCTGTGGATGTAAAGGAATTTCATCTGACCTAGTTGGGCGGCCCATTCTCTGACAACTATCACATTTTCTTGTATACTTGACTACATCCTTGTAGAGAGTAAGCAAGTAATAACCTATAGTAAGTATCTTCATTGTTGTCCTTTTTGCTGCAAAATGGCCCCCACAAGGTTCATCATGATAGGCATGCACAATGTCATATGTCTCATCTTCCCTGATGCATCTTCTCATGACATTATCTGGTCTTGTATAAAATAAACATCCATTGACCCAAGTATATGGAAAACTCTTTTCAATGAGGATCCTTTTGTCCTTTGGAGAGATATATGAAGGTACCTTACCAGTAACCAAATAATTGGCCATATCAGCATACCAGGGTAGGGTGTATGAATATTAATAGCAAATAGATATTCATCTGAAAAAGAATCATCAATAAGAGTCTCTTGAGACTGATGTGTAAGTTTGGACAAGAAATCAGCTACCACATTTTCTTTATGTGGTTTATCTATGATAGTGATATCAAATTCTTGCATTAGAAGTATCCATCTAGCTAGTCTACTTGAAACAACTAGTTTATTCATGAGGTACCTGATTGTTGTGTGGTCTATATAAACATACACTTGGTATCCTATTATATAATGTATGAATTTGTTAAGAGCATATATTACTGCTAACATTTTTTTTGTCACAGTATAATTCAATTCAACTCCTTGGAGATTTTTGCTTATATAGTAGACTGCATTTTCTATGGCTCCATCTCTTTGCACTAAGATTTCTCCAACTGCATGATCAAAGGCATCAATATAAATATAGAAGGGAAATTTCCACTTAGGTCCTTGAAGTACTAGTGCTTGAGTGAGGATAGTTTTGAGATCTTGAAAGGCTTTGTCACATGCTGGTGTCCATTGAAAATCCACGTCCTTAAGCAGTAGGCCATATAAGGGACTTTCTAGAGTGCTAATTTTTTTAAGAAATATCCTATAGTATCCAACATGGCCTAAAAAACTTCATACATCCTTTTTCTTAGTGGGGATTGGAAGACTTTTAATTACCTCTATCTTAGTAGGATCCACTTGAATGCCCTTGGCTGAGATATAGTGGCCTAAGACCACCCCTTCTTACATCATGAAAAAGCACTTTTGACTATTCAATGAAAGATTGTGATCTTGACACCTTTGCAGCACTTTGGATAAGTTATCAAGTGCTTCCTTAAAAATCATCTCCATAGTTGGTGAAATCGTCCATGTAGATCTCCATGCAATTGTGAGAAATATCTGCAAAGATGCTCAAGACTGCCCTTTGAAAAGTTGTTGTAGCATTACACAATCCAAATGGAAGAATAGATTAGGCCTAGGTCCCCCATGGATAGAAGAAAGTGGTCTTGTCTTGGTCTTTCGATGCTATCTAAATCTGATTATAGCCATTAAAACCATCAAGGAATGAAAAGTATTGCTTTCCTGCTAAAGAATCCAAAACTTGATCAATGAAAGGTAGTGGAAAATGATCCTTTTTTGTAGCTTTGTTCAATTCCCTATAATCCACACACACCCTCTATTTACCATTCTTATTTGGAACAATTACCAATGGTGAAACCCATTCACTATCTGAAATTGGATAAATGGAACCTGCAACTAACATTTTTTGTAACTCGGTCTTGACAATTTCCCTAAGAGATGGATTGACTTGTCTTTGTGGTTGTCTAATTGGTTTAGTATGATCCTATATGTATATCCTATGAGTACATAGTTTGGGATCCAAACCTGCCATATCAGTATAGTTCCAAGCAAATGCATTTTTATTCTCCTGCAATAGATTTGTCAAAGAATATTCTTGTTGTATAGAAAGATTACTATTAACAATGAGTGTCTTCCCAGGAACTATTTCTATTTGCTTAGTGATGTTTTTCATGGAGGCATCATTTACACTGGGTAGCTTAATTTCATGGAGCAACAATGTATGGAGAATTGCAAGTGTGATAAAACCAGAATTAGGCAATAATAGTTGTAATGGACATACAAAATTTGTTGAAGTACCTTCTCCTGAATCATCTAGACAACATGTATTTTTTAATATTTATGTCAAAAATTGATATTCATCATGTAACTATAGAAGAGGACTTCTATCAAGCATCATTAGGTTCATTACAGATTTTCCATCTTCTTCTGGCTTATCACCTAGATCAAGCCAAATGAATTGTCCTGACTCCTCATGTAGTTGAGCTGGTGGATAGAGTTTTAATTTCTTTGTACTATCTACATTGGAAATAGTCGTATCTCCTGATCTACATACTATATAAGCATCTATAGTGGTCAACCAAGGCCTTCCCAAAATTACTAGATACCCACCTAAGGTAGCTTTAGGGGATAAAATCATGAAATCAGTTAGATATTTCCAAGAATCAAGAGTTACTACAATGTTCTCCATCATACCATCTGGCCTAACAGTGGAACTGTTTGCTAATTGAAGGACTATGTGAGTAGGTCTCATATGTTGCATGATATCCTTTATCATGACATTAATAAAAACTCCCAAATCAATAAGGGTCGTATGAACCATGACTCCATTTATTATTATTGCAACTATTGGACTACTAGGATATGAATATTTAGGCATAATCACTTTCCCTAACATTATATCAGCCAACTAACCCATTACATGAACTATAGTGGGATCCTTCTTCTTTCTCCCTAGATTCTTTAAGCATGCCTCTCTAATAGCATTACCATATATGGGAACATCTTTGATGGCCTAAAATAGAGGTATCTTAACACAAACATGCTTAAGTTGATCCAAGAAATCAAAGGATGGCTCGGATATTGGATTTGGTTGAAATTGAGGATCTAAGTTTTTAGGGTGTTCATTTGGTAAGGCAAGATTAGAATCTACCTGTTCCTCTTCCTCACTGGATAGTTTTTTTACAACAGGAATAATAGGTGGAGGTAAGGTTTTTCTTGACCAGAGGTGTACATCACTAATGTTGAATGCATATGTAGGGTATTGATTGACCTCTACTGAATACACTAGCTATTGTTGTTGTTGTGGTTTATTATTGGGATTAGGAGTAGGTTGAGTTGGTAATTGAGTAGGTCTTGGTGGTACATTGGTAGATGCAGGTGGTATAATGGTTGATTGACTAGAAAATGGGTTGGGTTAGAGGTATCCAGTTGGTTGGTTAGGCCATTGTCATCCTCTCCATGGTTGTGATTGTGGCCAATTAATTTTTTGTGGCACCAATTTCTTAGGGGTGGTTGTCATTGAGCTTAAGGTCTAGCCCAATATTTTGGCTAATAATTCCATTGTTGATTGCCATAGTTGCCAAAATTTTATGGATATTGGGATTGTCATTGATTATTAGGTGTATAAGAGTATTGACCATTTAAGGATAAAGGATCAGGTGGCATACCTTATCTTAGGACACATGGCTTCCTTTGTGCTACATAGTAAATCTGGCCCTCATCATCTTCTACTAGATGAAATTCTAGTTGATTAGCTTTGCTTTCAATGCTTGCCAAATTTTTGCATCTACAGTCCTTCTTTTGTCCACAATGATGACAAAATTTAGCTAGCATTGCCTCTACAGCCTTTTTCTTATATTTTGCCTAAAGAGTATTTATTTGTGTTGCCATGTTATTAATAATATCCTGCTGAAAATCCTTGAGAAAATTAGTCAAATCTGTTCTTGATACACCAGAGTTGGATTTGTTTGGTGTATACTTCCATCCACCTCCCATGATTTTTAGAGCATCAATACATTGCTCATTGATTCCCTTTAAGAAGATCAGTTTCTAAGAATCTACACTCAACTGATTATGCTTTGACTTCTTTAAGCTGAAGAGAAACCTTTCTGTATAGTCTTCCAAAGATTCCTCATCTTTTTCTTGCATGTGAAATATATCATCTCCCCTCATATCGCTTCCTCAACAATATTCCTTTTATTTTTTAAGGAACTTTTCTTTCATGGTGTCCCAATCAACTATAGAATCTTCTTCTAAGGACATAAACCAACAGAGAGAAAAATCCTTCAAGGTGAAGGGAAACAACTTAAGTCTGTGTGCATCCGTGGTATAGTCATAACTTCTGCATAACACATCAAACTCAAAAAGGAAGGTATCTAGGTCTACTGTAATAAGGCTATTAAAATAAGGAAGAGCCACAAAAGGAATATTTTTTAGATTAACATTGGCTGGTTGTGCTAAGATAGGAAAATTAAAGGTCAAGACAGGAGGTGGGGGTAGATTGTTACCACCACCACCACCAAGGCCTACCATATTGCCTTGGTAAACTACCAATGCAGCAAAGGGATTCTCTATAAAATTTGGCTCTGGTGGAGGAATGAGATTGTCTAGGGCGTTATTATCTTGGTTTGTAAAGAGTTGTGCAAAAGGATTAATTTTTGGCTCAATATTCTGGTCTTCAGCTAGATAGTCTTTAGGCTTATTATGGGTAGGAAGGAATCTCCCAAGGGGATCTCTTCTTCTATGCATACAAGTATTTGAAAACTAACATTAGACTTGCATGAATGACAAAAATAACTTAATCTATTCAAAGAGTTTTTTAGTGGCCAATTCTGCATTTTTTTTTAGGAAATGGTGAATAGTCTGGGGCAACATAGTGGTCAAATCGCCCATAATTTTGGAGTAAATGGTACATTGTATTCTAGCTTCGCCATTAACCACACACCATTCAACGTGCATGATTGTAATATTCACCTGGAATCACTCGGACTTGGGTATTAGATCACCTTCGTTATTCGCCAAAAATAGTAAAACGACCACATACCCAGGACCTAATTCACCAACAGTAAATTAAATATTCATTGCACGCATCGGCCAAATTTGCCAATATCAATTAAAACATTATAAGCATTCGAGGACCCATTTCGCCCCGCTTAAATCAAGATGCATTTTGAAATGCCCGCGCAATTCGCCAAAAATGCAATCATAGATTTATATAAATACACTCTTTCTTACATTTTGTTTGTGTCTGAGTAGTAAATTTGGGAGCTCTCGATTCACATTCCGCAATTTGAGTTGGAACGTCAAAGTTCATTGTAGGGTGGAGGGCTAGAGTTACAATCCTGCAACACACGCCCAGGCATTCCTGATTCCTGATTTAGAGAATTGAGAAGGCATAAAGGTGAGTAATCATTTCTTCATACTTGATAGTATTAGTTTTAACTTTTAATTTGTAGTGAGAGGTCAAGACTCAAGATGTCACAGTCAGACATGGGTGAGACTCCTCAGGGTGGTGAAGGGATTGGGATGTTAGACAAGGGTAAGACTCCTTAGGGCAGTGAAAATGAAGGGATTGGGAGGCCATCAAAATGCCCAAAACTTTAACTTAAAGATACTACCATAAAGTCTTTCTTTGGAATTAGCAAATTTTCTGGTCCATCAACTTTTGCAGTTGCAAAATCCATTCACAATAGCTCACCACCACCACAAGGTGGGATTGTCATTGAGTTAAATGTATCAAATGAGGATGACAATACCGACACAATAGAAGATGTTCTAAGGGATACACACAATGAGATAATTCACTCGGATACAAATGCTAGTACTGAAGATGATGTTGGTAAGAAGAAAATAAAAAGGAAAGTAAAATTGGGGCAAGAGTGGGAGATGACAAGGATTTTTAAGATTGATTGGGTAGCAAAGCACCCATTCATTGAACCAGTCCCAAACAATGATGAACAACCAACAGAATGCAGGTGTAAGATTTGTAGCTGGAAAATTAAAAGAGAGAAGAAGATGCAGCTAAAGCTTGACACCATAGAAAAGCATATTGGTAAAGTTTATGAAAAACAGATCATAGACGAAAAGGAAACACCAATAGTAAGATGGAAATCAAAGGAAGAATGTCTTCATGTTAAGTATGTCGTGGAATATGAAGAGCATAACCATAAAATGACACTGATTGGTAATAGTGGATTTGGAAATACAATCAAGGTTGGGCTTGAACATGCAACGAAAGATGCAAACCTGGCAAAGACTGTTCAGATGAGTGTTATTTTTAATATTCTGTCAAGAGAGCATCCTATGAAAGATTTGCCATAATTTAGTAATTTATTGTCTTTTTTGAATGTTCCTCACTATCCTATGTCACATTGGTCAATAAACACTGGATGGGAAATGGAAAACTGTCTCGCTGAGGTGGAAAAGCAAAATTTATAAGAGAGTGTAAAAGAGTCAAATTTCATTTCATTATCCATAGATGAAGTTATTGCAGTAGATAACACTGCTTGGGTTTGTATGCATATTTATACCATAAAAGAACACATCCACTGATCTCATCTACTTTGTGTTCATAAAATGAGGGGCAATTCAACAACAGAAAATTTATATTTGGAAGTTAAGAAGGATTTGAATGAAATTGCTGGTATGGATGACTTGACAATTACGAAGAAGTTGGTGTGTGTTGGAGCTGATGGAGCTGTAGTAATGCAAGGTCAAAGGATTGGTCTTTGCATAAGATTACAAACTAGTACTGCACCATACATGGTTGGCATTCACTGCATGGCCCATCGAATGAATTTAGCATATATAATTGTAAGAAATTTCCCTACAATGTCAAAAGTTGAAGATCTGGTCCACGAGCTCCTCTCATACTTCTGTCAAAGTCCTAAAAATTTTGCAGAATTTCATATTTTTGCTGAGGGAGTAACAGTAGGAAACAAGCTTCTCAGGGATGTTGAGACCAGATGGATCTCCTTGCATGGACCAGCAGAATAAGTTCTAATAAAATATCAATCCTTGATCGGACTAATGTATGAGCAACGCCTCACAGTAGACAAAGATCTTGATCTCTTACATAAGTTAAGTGATATAGAGACTCTGTTAACTTTAGCTAGTCTTCTCCCCATGCTAGATTCAATGAACAAACTTGTTAAGAAAGCCCAAGACAGAACTATGTATATCAATGAGTATAGCACTCTATGTAAAATGACATGCTTGAGCCTGGATAGTCTATATTCAAATCTAACAGGGCAAAGCCCAAATTTTTTAGGTGACAGATTATTATAGTTTTGAATCATGTTGAAAAAATTTTACATTTCAATACAAAAAATGAGTTATGTGTCTTTGTAAAAGGATTTCAGATACCAATGCACCAATCTAAGACGAACAAGCGAGGCAGAGCACTGCCAGTTAAAAAGGAAGATTTTGACAAGAGTGTTAAATCTATTGGTGATAATTTGAAGTCTATTGCATATGAACTTTCAACTGAGATTCGTAAAACATTCCCTCGAGAAGAAATAATTGAAGCCATGGGTTGTGTGTATCCTCAATTTTGGCATTCAATTGGAGATAATCCAAGTGAAGCAAAGGTATTTCATAAAAAAACTAGAGGAATTGATATTGACATTTTCAAAAGATGCATATTGTAATGGACAGCCAATAGAAGGAATTTTAAATTCAGATCATCTTAAAAAACAATGTAAATGCTTTGCATTATCTATGAAACAACAGTTCGTTGACTTGGAGAATCCATTTGAACCTGGATCAATCACAAGGCTTTGAAAAAGGATAGATCAAAGTGAAGTATTGTGTATTGCAATACCAGAATATTTGAAACTTGTTGATTTATGTCAAATAATGATATTGGGGTCAGTGGAAGATGAGAGAGTTTTCAGTGCATTAGGGCTTTTGAAATCAAAGATCAGAAGAAAAAAAAAAATTAGACAAAAATTTTGGAAACTTGCTTGAGGTTGTTTGTAACTCAGTATAATGTTAGATATTTTCCATATGATAGGGCACTAGCAATCTGGAATTCCATGCGTGAAAGATGAAGGTTGTGAAACACTTTAAAAGTTGGTGGTGTTACTGCTAGTGCTAGTGTTGAGACAAATGATGGATCGCAGACTCGGAGTCAGCATGAAGATGAAGAAAAATTTGAATACCTGACTTGGAATGAAGATGAACCTATTAGTACTAGTCAGTTTCCAGATCTTGAGTCCATTTGGGATATAGAAACCTCGGACTGAGTCACTGAAGTGAATTAGCAATCAGTTTATAAGTATTTATAATTATACTGCAGTTCTTGAGTCATATTACAATTTCAATTTGCAATACTATAGTTGTCATTGATGATTTTTGTTATTGTATTCCTTGAATTTGTCAATCAAAACGGATACTTATTTCATATTTTTAATTGTGAATTTGAATTATTAGTAAACAATTAGAATTTATTTTTTGAATTATTTGTAAACAATTGAATTATTAGTAAATTGGTTCCACATTATGTTGAACATGAAATGCAACAATTTGTGTCACAAGATCCATAAAATTATCCATATTGCATAACTGTTAGAACCTTTCTATTGTTCTACATTAAATGCTTAACATTATGTTCATGGCGATTAGGGTTTTATGTTTGTTTTTTTGTCTTAGTTGGCTAGTAAACTGAAGTTGTTGTGCGTTGAAAATCTGAGTTGTCCTCTCTTTATTTGTCCATGTCAACGTCAAGTGTGGTCAAACGGTTGGTCAAACAATGAGACATGCTTAATGTTTCATTTCTAACTCGTAGATAAATTTCATGTTTAACAATTTAAGTGGCGAGTTAGCGAGTGTTGGTTTGGGTTTAAATCACGAGGTCTCTAGTTTTTTGGGTGTTAGCATTTTATGTTAGTGATCTGGATATTGTTAATGAAATTGATTTGGTGTTGAGGTCTCGAATTGGTTTGATGTCATGCATTATAGTCGCGAGAGTTAGCGAGTAAGTCATTAATGGTCTATGTGCCACTGCTCGTGCCTGTTTATGAAGGTAATTAACATAAAACATTGGTTTTTGTTGGTACTCGCTGGGTCGCTGCGGTCAAGAGATAAATAGTTTTGAGATTTTATGGTTATCGCTAGCTCGCGGGTCCTTTATCATCAAGTCAGTTTAAGTCGCGAGCTTGCAAGTACTAGGAGATTTTAGTTGTCGCTACCTTGCAAGATGTTTTGCACTTGACCATTTTATGTTGCGAGGTTGTGAACGGGTGTGATTTTATGTAATCGCAAGGTCGCAAGGTGTTCGCAGTTAAGTCATTTTAATTTGCAATCATGCGATGTGGTTGGTATCACAGCTTAGCTAGTTTTGTCACTTGCTCGCAGGTTTTGAAGTTGTTTATCATTTTATGTTGTGATCTGGCGACAGGTAATTTTTGGTCTAATTTTGTGGTCATCGCATGCTCGCGGGTTTGTAAGTCTTAAGTCAAAAATTGTTGCAAGCATGCGATGGCAGTTAAGTGTCTTGTTGTCACGGGGTCACAAGAGTTTAAGTCAAGTTAAGTTTCAAGTTGCAAGCTTGCAATGAAATAAGTTGTTTTGTTAGATTTGCAGTAGTCGCCAACTCGCAAGTAAAGAAAGAATATTACAAATGTTGTTGCGAGGTTGCGACTAAAGGGCTTGATGAAGATCAACAGTTGTCGCTCACTCGTGAGATTCTTTGAGGATTCGTAAAAGGGGTTGCGAGCTTGCGATTAAGAGGATTTGGTAGCATTATCGCTAACTCACTAGTTACTTTCCAAATTGTTATAACCAGTTGCGACTGTGCGATTAAAGATGGGGATTGATACGTGGACTTGTTTGCCAGGTTTTGTAAAAATTTTGAATGGAAATCGCTAATCAAATAGAAGGGCATGAATTCAAATTTCGCTCAAGTACTTCAGCTTTGAATTAATGCCATAGTAGCTAGTTCATGCAAGTGTGGCAATTAATGAGACTTGAGAGAAGTGACGACGCCCAAATACCATAAATTGCATGATCGAGCCGAGATTTTGTATAATTGCATTAATGCATTCTATCTTCGAGGTAATCCAGTGAATTGAGCTCTGCAACAACATTGGAGAATTTAGAGTGTTGGGTGTGGGAAAATTTCAAAAATTTGGTTAATTTTGTCTCCTGTAGCTCAAATGAGCAAGGCGACGAGTGGAACTGGAGGTTCCAAGCCCAAGGCCACTGAGGAAAAGAAGGATAAGAAATACAAAGAAGAATTTGTAGATTTGTTGCTAGGGACTTCTGTTGCTTTGAATACAAATGATTTGGCATGGAAAGATTTATGGAGCCAATGCAGAAACCCGATCATGCCTCATATGATTGGTTCTGCTCTGTTTCATTATTTCTGGAATAATAGGGTTAACGGTGTCCCGATGTCAAACCCTTGGGATTTAAATATGGAAAAGTTAATTGTGTCAGATGTGTATGTTGATGTGTATTTGATCAAAGAGTTTGCCAAACGTTGTTTCCCAGTATCTAGGGTAATCAGAAGAAAGAACCAGTCTGCCCCAGTTTCAATTATCAGAGCTAGCTTTGTTGAAGCTTTCCATATTACTAGTGTTGCATGTACAAATATAGATTTGGAGCGGATTGCCGAGGATTATTACAAATACAAAGGTGTTATCAAGAAGCATGCAATACCCAAATACATGCCTAGGGTGAATAGGAAACCAGTTATAATTTCAGATAGTATTGAACCACCATTATATGCATTGTACAATCTATGGATTATGCAGAGTGTTGGGTTTTGATGGAGATTCAACAGTGTCAGTTGAATTACTGATGATGGCTATGGATATTCAACACCAAGATGTTAACAAAGATTACGCTTATGTGGGCTATGTGGTTGAACACATTCATAATGCTCTAGTTGAAATTCAAAGTGGTGCACCCAGCCCTACATTCAAGCATTATTCATTGTTGATGCATTTAATCTTGTTCTATAATGTTGAGTTCATGGATAAATAATTGGAGCTTTTCAAAGAAGAATTGGGTGTCTTAATGTCAATACAAAGATGGACCCAGGTTTGGGATAGTAGTTCTCCCCATTCTTCTTTCCTTTTCTTTAAAAATTGGATTGTTTTGCCAATTATAGAAATGCTAGGAATAAATAGGGAACGATTGTCAGTTAATGTTAGGAGAGTTTTGAGACCTTACCAGTATGTTCCAAACTGGTCTATTTCACATAACTAGGGGGACTTTTTCTTTTTTGATAACTTTACTGTGATCAGAGTCTATGGGTGTCCTCAGCCTCCCCATATTTTACCAAAATTTGTTCCAATTAGGATTGCTTTTATGGAGTTTATTTGGCAATTGACCCTAGTTGAAAAAGAATACCTTGACAAACATAGAAAGGGTTCTCTTCTTCCTAGGCTTTGGGTTGTGTCTGATTTTACCATTGGTAGGAGTTCCTTTGATGAAGTATATAATTTCCTTAAACAGTATAGGTTGGTTAATGTTGTGTCTAGATTTTGTGATCCTGAACAATTTATTAAATGTGCATTGCCAAAAATGACACCTTGGGCCACAATAAAGGATCATGAACCATTGGATGATGAAGATGTGGTTATAAATTTGCTGAGAAAAGAGGAAGTACAAGAAAGGAGAAGAAAATGGAAAAATTTGATGAGAGTTGAAGCAGGAATTAAGGTTGTTGACCCTAGTTTCTCAGGTTTTTGCTCTGATAACCCATACCTGGAGAGGATTAACAGAATGTTGAGTTTGTATGAAACTCTAATCGAACAAATACCTCAAATTCCAGAAGTGGTTGCTCAGCAGCAAGACCCCCAAGATGGAAATTATTCACATGGCAAGAGGCCACTTAGTGTGTTTGTTGATGATGTAGAGAGTGGGGATGAAGTTCAATCTACCCGAGTGCCACCTGCAAAGAAACAAAAAACTAAAGAGGTCGGTATAATTGTGAGGAGAGACCCTACTAGAGCGATTGTTATAGAACAAGGACACTACTTTCATCAAATAAGGATACATCTCAGAGAAGCAGGACAAAATGAAGAACAGGGAGAAACAAATGAAGCCCTTTCTCAAGGTGTTGATGAGCGTGTGATGTTGTCAAATGAGTTCATGAAAGATGATGACTTTATTAAGTCAGATGAATTTAAAATTTTTTTGACAAGGTTGAAACAAAATCAATTAAGACAAAATATGATCATAGAGGAAGGAAATGTAGAAAAGAAAGAGGAGATCATCAAGGCATTGTAGGAATATGATCCTGACAGGGAGAAAATATATGTGGAACGGGCAAGACAATTGATTAAGAGTACTGGTATGATTATGATGTCTGACCAGGATATCCAGTCTATTTTTATTATTGATCAGATTAGGAAGCAAGAGGACCCAATGTTTAAAACTGAATTTGAAATTGGAGATGTAATAAGAGGATCTTGGATTTAATCCTAAGTCAAAGACACTTGTTGCTTGGTCTTTGGCCCCTTCCACTCAAAAGCCCCACCTTCTAAATGTCCAAGTAGAAAATAAAACTGACAGAATGATCTAGAATTTGTAGAACACAACTAACATGGAGATTGCCTCATTTTTTACTCAAGTTTCTTTCATGAATTTATCAAAAACAAAGGATTTGTCAAGAAGATACACATAAACATATAGCCAATTGATTGCATTATCTAAAAATTATGAAGAGACACTGATGAAGAAGGGCACTCTGGAGGAAGAGTTAGTGGAGTTGAAAGAAAAAATTGCAAATGAGCCCCCTCCAATATAGATTACAGAACAAGTACAAGAAATACCAGCTGATGTGATAGCAAAAATGGAGGAATACATAGAGAAAATTAAAAGGCTTGAAAAGGAACAAAATGTCAAGGCTATCTTTGTTGTGTCAGGAATTCTGAAACACGGGATTAATGTATTGAAAGGAAAATTGATGGTAGTGCATGATTTGCACATTTCTTTGAAAGAGGCAAGTAAAACATCCCCTGAGGTTGTCACTTTTCTTGGACCTTTGTTCAATGTTTGGTTAGGAAGATACAGATTAATGGATAAGCTAGATATTGCAATGATGTATAGTGACAAGTTCCCTCCCAAGATCAGTGACACGAAAGACATGGTGAAGGTAATGAATGCAGCTTATGCATTTTTCACAGGGAAGGATGTCCTTATAAATGAAAAATTGTAGACATTTGGGGAAGGTTATAGTAAATTGGCGCCTTCAATTTATGGTAGTAATGGAGATTTGAAATCAGTTTTTGATTGGACCAACGAATTTGATTTGATTCTAGAGGAAGAAGAAATAATCAAGCATATAGATGAACATGTTGATGTTGATTTCCTTAACGGTATGCTTGATTCACTGTTCAAGGTTGAGGTTGACCATGCAAAGTTTACTGTTGAGGCCAGGGTAGTTACAGATGTCAGATGGACAGATTCAGTTGCAAAGTTGGAAGAGGTAAAGACATTCAGTTGGCCAACAGACAAAGAGGTGGACAGGTGGCAAGCCATTCTAAAGCAAAAGAAGAAATGTTAGGTTGCTACCCAAGATTCCTCACAGTAATTCTAAGCTTGTTGAATCCTCATCTTATAAAAGGATTCCAAGATTAATTTGAGAAGGATGGCCACTTTTTCTTTTTGATCGGTAGAGAGGGATGGCCAGTTGGCCACTTTTATTGATGTTGAAAACTCTAATATAGTTATAATAGTTCAACTGTTCAAGAATTTGATAAATGCATAGTTGAATCGCATTTTGAATTTACTTTCTGATATCATTATGAATATAATATCAATATCATTTGCAGTTTCAGATCTTCACATAATTGTCTTTGTGTTGAATTTATGTTTTCATTGTGAATTGAATGGTCAAGGGTTTTTCAATTTACGTATGAATCTAAATTGTGTATGTAATGGCATATTCATTTCTATTTATCTACAAATTAATCTTATTGAACTTTATTATCAAGTTTCCTTTGAATTGTAAGTGACTCTATGCCCTAGGATAAGGCACTGGTTTGTTGTCTTGATGTTGACTTGGTGAAGTGACCTTCCAATTATAATAGTTGATTCATTGTGGGTGAATATGTTTTCTTGTTTGCCTTTGATTATGAAATTGTGATTTGTCTATAACATCTATCATGGAATTGGATCCTCAAAATATATTCCCTTTAATTGAGTTGCATGCATGTTTTACTAATTATGTTGTATTCCTATCTAATGTGGTGTTTGATACTTTCATTCTTAATACTATTATGATTATATATGCTATGGATGTTTATGTAATATATATGGAGGTGTTCTATGACTATCATGTACATGTTTTCCTCCTCCATAAAGTTGGCATTTACTCATACCTATAATCCGCCCACCAATTACAATGGGGTGAATCTTTAATATGATTCCAGACTAACAAAAATTTTGTATTCCTGGGCATAATAGGAAGCATTAAATGAAAAATTACATACACCATAACAATGCAACAAATGAAAAAAGTTAAAACTCATGATTCTAATCATTTGAAAGAGATAGAATTGTACACCGAGGAGAGATGGATCAGAATTTAATTTCTATTGAATAAAATTGCTACTTCCATCGACCGTCACAAAATAAATTTATATATAATTCCTTCAAGAACCTACACAAAGCTTGACACTAAATGCTTTTCATTTTCTCTGTAAATGACTATACAACTTGCTCCCTTCACCTAGAGTCTAGAATCACTATTGGAACCAGAAAAGGAACCCCAATGACTATACAACTTGCAAAACTTCTTGAGCCATGCCATTATCACCCCGATGCCTTTGGATGGAATGTGAGATGTTACGTTCTATCCAACAGATCATTTCCAAATAGAGGAGGAAGCCATCATGCCCAGGAATAGAGAAAATGGAAAGAGGAGCTTGAACCTTCATGCCCACGATCAAGGAAAGTGGAAAGAGGAGCTTTAGGGCAAATGTAATATGTTGGGGAGGGGTTGCAGCTTCCATGTCACAAAGATGACTGGCTGCCACTCCCCACCCAAACAAATCCTTCTTTCATTCCTCTGCGGGCTCCTTCTTCAAACCCCCTGCCATCCTATGGCAGAGTAGAAGCAGAGGATGTGCCATGCTTAGCCTTTCTTGATAAGAAAAGGCTTTCACACCCCCTCTAGCAATCCTTCTCACTTTCACAACCCCTCTGATAATAAACAAACTCACATAGGAGAAAACAAAAAAACACCCATCTAGTATCACAGAGCACACAACAACTACATGCACGATCCTGCTCAAACATCATCTTCCTTTCTGAGGAAAAAACCACTCTTAGAAAATGAAAAAAGGTTTCTTTTCTCTTCTACCAATTAAGTCACCACTCCATTGTATTTATAACCTTTTAACACTTCATTTGGTGATGCTCATTCACGTAAAAAATCATCATTTTGGTGTTTTCAACATGACTGTAGACTCTAGAAGTCATGCCTATCAAATCCACTGCATCTTGCTAAGGCTCATCTATTATGAACGATTTTGTTCTGATTTTATTCCTCCTTGATTGGACGGATTTTGCTTTAGAATCCCTAACAACAAGCAACCTGAACTCTGATTTCTCAGAGAAATCCGTGATCTCCCATTTCTAACTCAGAAGCTATCCAATCCTTTTATGCCTCTAAAATAATCGTCCTCGCTTGTCTAATCAACCTCAACTTAGGACAAACCTTCAAACTAGTCCCTCAGGAATGAGTTGACATCCAAGCCTTAAAAATTCCTTGTACATATTAGCTTGCCACCACAGTTGTCGCTAGCTCTCATGTTTGTTTAATGTTAGCATTTCTAGGTTGTGAGCTAGCGACCAGATAGTTTGTGGTTAAGTTTTATGGTTATCGCGAGGTAAAATGTCTGAAGACATGATCAAGCCGCGATCTGGCGACAAGTTGGTTTGGGTTTGGGTTTGGCGACAAGTTGGTTTTGGTTTGGGTTTATATCTATATGTATATGTATATACATACATATTTATGTATGTATATGTATATACATATACACATACATATACATATATACATACATATACATATACATATATGTATATGTATATGTATGTATATATGTATATACATATATATACATGTGTTTGTTTAAATCATGTGAGCATCCATAACATACATGAAAATCAAAAGCATATATCAAAACACAAGTCATGGTTGAATCAAAATCTCATGTATATATATGCAAAAGAGTCACAATGTACATGTGTCACATCACTAGAAAACTATGTGATGTTGGTATACATGTATATGAACAAATATATCAAAAAAAATATTATACGTCACTAGATCTACATCAATGTCTACATATCAAAGATATATCTTTGTATGTATGTATATATTTGTAGGTATGTATGTATGTGTACACACACACAGGTATACATACATACATACACATACATACATACATACATACATATACATATACATATACATATACACATACACATACACATACATATACATATGCATATACATATTGTAGACACCTAAAAATGGTCAACGCTTGCGGAATCATACTTTAACATTTGCGCATTGCCTTATTTTAGGGTTTTTGCGTCGCATTAACATTTTCTCCTATGTCATGCACTTGGTCTTTATCATTTGCGAGCATCGAGTCCTTCTTCTGCATTCTTCATTTATCTCGCTCTCAAATTTGGTCTTGTTGATAGCAATATTTGTCATGAATTTGGTCGGTCTTATCTTGTCGCGTCAAATGTGCGTATTCATTTGTCATTATTTTTGGACATCGTCAATCCTAATTAGGGTTTTGTCCTTTTATCGATCTTGTCATCTTGCGATCAATTTGTCATCGATCGTTGTCATTTTTCAATCTTGTCATCATGCGATCGATTTGTCATCGATTCTTGTCTTTTGATCGATTTGTCATCAATCTTGTCGTTTTGCAATCTATTTTGTCATTGATCCTTGTCTTCTTGTCAATTTTGTCATTTTTGCGATCGATTTGTCATTGATCGTCGTCCTTCTCAATCGTGTCAATTTGGATCAATTTGTCATTGTTCCTCGTCAATTGGTGCATTTATCAATCAAATCATTTTATCACATTGGTCCTTTGTTAATCAGAGTCATGATCGGGTCAATTATCTTTCATCAAGACCTAATTGTCATCTTTGCATTGCTAATTCATCTTCTAGGGTTTCGTGATTTAATCATTTAACCTTGTTTGTCATTTCCCCTCTAGGTTAAATAATTTATTTATTTATCCTAGGTCTTCGTGTCACAATTAAATGTTTAATTTAATTGGCTAACTAATTATTCCTCTTTTTATGAATTAATTAATAAATGACAAATTATTAATTGATTTACCTAATTTCTCCTAATTCACTAATTTCCTAATTTTTCATCAATTTCTAAATTCCCTCTTTGTGAATTAATTAATAAATGAAAAATTATTAATTCATTCACTAATTTCCTATTTTCTCATTTTCTAATTTCCTAATTCCTATTTTCCAACTTTCTAATTTTCCTAATTTCTAATTCATCTATTCTCTCCTATTTTCCTCCTAATTTCATGGGAATGACATTTCAATTTGTCATAATTTGTCATAATTGACAATCAATCAATTTTGACATAGAAATTTGTCATAATTTGTCATAATTGACAATCAATCAATTTTGACATAGAAATTTGTCATAATTGACATAATTGATTTACAATTTCCATTTGAATTGAATCATGCTAATTTGATCATTTCTCCAATTTGTCTATAAATTGGATGAATTTCTTCAATCTCGGCTAATAATCATTTGTTTGAATTACTTTGTCGAATCAATCACACTTTGAGTATTCTTGTGCCAATGTCAATCTTGCTTTCACATTAGGTTTATGCACTTGAAGGTGAGATCCACAAATAAAGGCTATTTGAAGAAGAAAGAAGGACAATGGAGCCGCATGAAGGAGACATTCATATCTGCATCGGGTTTGCTTAGTTTTTAGTTTTGAATGTTTTGCTTTTCATGTCTTTATTGAGTGTGTTAGGATTGATCATTGCATTTGAGCTTTTGTGATTGAGCTATGATTAATTTGATACTTGCGTTGATGATTTCCAATTTCCTAGCTACACACACACACACACACACACACACACACACACACACACACACACACACACACACACACACATGTGTGTGTGTGTGTGTGTGTGTGTGTGTGTGTGTGTGTGTACACACACATATGTATGTATGTATGTATGTATGTATGTGTATTTATGTATATACATGTGTGTGTACACATACATACATAAATATATCTTTGATATGTAGACATTGATGTAGATCTAGTGATGTATATTATTATTTTTTATGTATTTGGTCATAAACACGTATACCAACATCACGTAGTTTTCTAGTGATGTCACTGTATATGGTGAAAAGTGGAAACATCAATATTGAAAGACTAAATGAATTCAACCACAAAACCCTAGCCTAACAATCAATAAAGATCCACGATAACATATGAAGATTACCTAAGACAATGCAAATCAAATGAAATCACAAAGATTATACCATCACATGTCCAATAGGGTTTGAATCTCCATTCTTCCTATCTCCATTGATCTTGTTTGATATATTTGCTCTCAGATTTTATGTGTGCACAAGAGCTCAACAAAGAACTGAAATGTGGTTGCAAGTAGGCTTGATCGCATATGAAAGTTTGAATTCTATAGTAGTCGAGTAGTCAACAGATCGGGGTTGATAATGAAGGAAGCATCTCCTTATATAGAAGACACTATAAGAAATGAAGGGATAAGATTAAGAGGTGTAAAAGATAAATGGTCGGCTAGGATTAGAGGGTAGGTAGTGAATGAATTAAGAGATGAATGGCATGTGTCATGGGTAGAAAAGTTTAATGAATTAAGTAAATAAATAAAGATTTGTTTAATTAATAGAAGAAGTGGGATCAATTAAATAAATAAAAGTATTTATTTAATTTAGGAAAAGGATAATTTAAATAAATAAATGTGTTTATTTAAATGAGAAATAAGGCTAGAAGAGGATAAATGAATTAATTAAATAAATAAAGATTTATTTAATTAATAGAAGAATTGGGCTAAAATAATTAAATAAATAAAATATTTATTTAATTAGACAAGACAATTTTAGGTGTCTACATTTTGCCCCTCTTTGAGACAATGCAGCTTGTCGCGTTGTTTCAAAGAAGATGAGATAAACTGATACAAAGTTGCCCCAAGATGGGAATGATATGCCCCCTTGAGAGATTGGATGAAAATGTCTGAAAAGATCACAGATAATCTCTTGATAAGAAAGAAAGGCTAGAATGGACTGACCAGATAAAGTGACAGAGTCACGGGATAAAGAAGACTGACTTGGGAAACAAGGGCTAGGGCTAGGGCTAGAGCTAGAGCAGTCTATAAGATAGACCATGAGGGGAAAAAATCCTCATTGTCATCCACACATCCAAGATATCAAAGTGCGGAGAGAGAATAGAGCAGCAGCAGTTAGCAGTGATGGCATTGGTTCACAGATTTGATCGCGTTCGTCGATTTCAGAGGCTAGCAGATGCAAGAGAGTCGATGAGTACTGCAAAACCTCCCTGTACTTTGTCGCAATAAATGTTGTCATAAATTCATGTTAGGTAGCCCATTTAATGCTTTTTAGATATGTCAAGTAGGGGTAAAAAAACTCTAAGGCATGTCTGTGCTGGTGTCAGGCGCGTCTGGGTAGGCTAGGCGTGTCTGTGTTTGTGCCAGGCGCGTCTATGAATGCAGAGGTGTTTGTGTCAAATGCGAGCGCATTTGTGTTGTGCAGGTGCATTTACATTATATGGGTACGTCTGTGCAGAACAAAGGCACATCTATGTATGTCAGGCGCGTCTGTGCAGAGCAGGCACGTATGTGCAGTATGTAAGCATGTTTATGTCATAAATGTGCGTTTATGTCTTCTAGGTCGAATCGGCAGTTATGTGATGAACATACACTATCGATTGGATAAGTTGCTGAGAGGATACACTCAAGCAGGTCCTCTAAGGAAGACTAGGATATAAGATAGGGCTAGGATTGACAATTTTGTGATAGAACATACGTTGCCAATCAGGAAACTACTCAAGAGGATATACTCAAGCAGAGGCCCTAGGATAGGATAGATCAAGGCACTTTGTGATGAACAGGGAGTACCAAGACATGGTACTTTGTGATGAATAGGGAGTACTAAAAAGAGCAGCACTTTGTGATGAATGGGGAGTGCAAAACATGTAGTACTTTGTGATGAACAGGGAGTACCACTAGGATAAACAGCAACACTTTGTGATGAACAGTGAGTGTCACTAGGATAGAGTACCATAAGCACTAGGATAAAAAGCAGCATTTTGTGATGAATAGGGAATGCCACTATGGCTGACCCAATTGATTTGCTTGACAGCAGGAGTAACTACCTATGTTGGAGTCATGGGAGAGATTCCCATTGACTCAGAGTTTACGACCAAAGCTGACATTTGAGAATAGGGCAACGATTGAGGTTATGGGCTTGTGACATCATTTGTATGTGCCTGAGTGTCGAGCGAACATGGGGTTGCTGACTACACTAGCTGAGAGATGGCACTCAGAGACTTGCAATTTTCATTTGTCGATAGATGAGATGACAATCCCCTTAGAGGATGTTTACAAGATTCTGAGGATACTGATCGATGGGGAGTTGGTTCCTTACAATCGAGACAGAGACAGGGATGCACTGAGATGAGTGTTGGAGGATCTGGGATTGGAGATGAGGGTTGGACACATGGCATGGGACACAATGACATGGACTGGATTAGCACTACCAGCAATACTGGCATGAGTGATTAGTGGGTTCCTCTGTCCGGATAGGGCGATGCGAGGATTGGCTGTGGGATGGGGGAGTACACTAGAGGCACTGGTGACACAGCATACCCGATTTGCATGGGGACCGTGTCTGCTGGCACATTTGTATTATGAGCTTCATCAGTTTGTATATCATGGATCAGCAAGATTAGGCTGCGGAGTTACATTGCTACAGGTGTGGGCATATGAGCATCTGTCGATGACACAATCGATTCATTTCAGAGGCAGGGGCCATGGGTGCAGTTTTGTGCATCTATATGACATGATTACATCTCAGCCACGGATCAAGAGATTAGAGTACTGGCGCAAGGTCATCGATGAGATTGACACTGTAGTATGGAGGTCATACTGAGAGTGCGAGGAGTGGGAGGTTGACGCAGTGGAGCTGCCATATACATTTTGGAGCAGGTATCTGATTGGGTGGATGCCATATGTGCTGGAGAGTCAATTGGTGCATAGGGTGGGCAGGCAGTTCGGCAGGATACAGCGGATGCCACGGGGTTCCTGGATGTATGCTCAGACAGTGAGGGATCAAGCGCACTTCGGGCCATTGTTATTATATGATAAGGAAATGATGCAGCTAGTAGAGATGATTCCCTTGCCTTGAGATATGTGGCTAGAGATAGAGGATGCAGGGATGGATGCAGAGTATACTGCATATTGGGCTGAGCATCCATTTCCACGATTGACAGATCCCGGGGAGCTGATAGATGGAGATGGCGGAGGTGATGGGGATGATGATGGAGATGGCAGAGGTAGAGGCCGACGGAGAAGGCGGGGTGTGGTAGGAGAGAGGAGAGTGGCTCCGAGGAGGGAGGGTGGAGAGGAGAGGCAGGCTCAGCAAGTTCACATGGTGAGGGGTAGAGGCGGATTGCCTTTATAGGTGCCAGCAGTACAGGGTCCCAGACAGGTACAGGGATAGGGACAAGGACGAGGGAAGCCACAAGATCAGCCATAGGTACACGGACAGGGGGAGGGGGGAGAGGAGGAGGATGAGTTGCTGGAGGTGAGGGAGATCTGCCAGGGACAGGAAGATGAGATCCAGGATCTCAAGGGGAGAGGGATAGGCTCAGGAGACAGCTGAGGGATACTGAGCGGGAGAGGGATCAGGCTATCCAGCGTTATACAGAGGTTGAGATAGCACTGAGGGCAGGGAGACAGGTAGTAGAGGACACAGGAGCTAGATACGCCTATGTTCTGTGGGCCAGGGAGGAGATAGGTTACTGGAGAGACATATACTATGGAGCAGTGCCACCAAAGCAGCGGGCTAGGAGCTTCTGTAGACCATCGCGGACAGTGATGACCACCGGAGGGAGGGACAGGAGACAGGCATCTAGTGGTGGGGTCATGGGTCCTCCACCACCACCAGATAGAGGGGACAGGAGGGACAATCCTGGGGCGGGTCCTTCCAGGGCTCAGACTTCGTCGAGGCCAGGCGGCTCTGAGGGAGGGAGTTCATCATAGCCTTAGAGGGCTCCCTATGTATCAGTTTTGTACTGTTTTGTATGATGATGTAAACACCTTTGGGTGATTGTAGCCATATGATTTTGACATTATTGTATCATGACACATGATTTTGATATCTATGAGATTCATCCTTGCGGCAACTATATGCATGTGTACCTATGTGATGAGATGTTTCATGATGTATGTTTCTATGTGATGATATGTTTCATGATGTATGTTTCTATGTGATGGTTATGATATGGATGCAAATATGTACATAATGAAATGCAATATTTTTTATTTTTAATATTTTTATATGTTATGCCAATCCAAATGTGAATGTATGAAATGTAGATGAATATGATAATGCAAATAACTATTTACATGATAAAAATGTAAGATGTGCTAACATGTGTTGTGTGCAGGATGTGATGCAATTGTGATATCTATACGTATGTATGAAATGCTTATATGTGGTAATGCAGGTGCAACTACATGAAATGCAAATGTTTTTGGCGTGTCATTATACTCAGTCATGTGATAACAAGCTACATGGACTCAAGAAGGACGATGGAAGTCAATCAAGAAAGGGGGATGGAAGATAGAAGATATGAAAGTGAAAGAGCTTCTTGTGCGTTATCATCATTGAGCTTTATTATGGCAAATAGGTTATGACAATAGAGGCATATGTTCGACCTAGAAAGTTATTCTACCCGTTTGCATGGAGATCAGACAATTGCAAACAAGGAATGCTCTGGTTCATACTAGACTCACAGTGTCCTCATATCCTTGGACAAGTCATAGCATTACTAAGAGACAATCCACAGACAGCAAAGAAAAACAAGTGATGATACCCCATCCTTGCCTTTCTAGTCAAAGACATCTTGGAGATAAAATCTCTAGTTAGAGAAATCCCGGAAAAGCTAAAAGACATGTCACCAAAAAGATAAAAATCAAAAGAAAACCAAGACTCGACACCAACATTCATTGTAGTCCTCAAGTTTAGTGACTCTTGTCACTTGTAAGTCTTATTTTATTGTGGTCACAATGTTTACTTTCACAAAAAAGATAGATAGCACTGAACCATAATGTAGTCTGAGTCTGTTGAAATATTTGATTTGTTGAAGCCCATTGTTGCTACTGTGTCTCATCTGAAACTGACTGAATCCATGAAACTGATACTTTATTGTGGAGAAGACAGAACTTTATTGCAGGCTATTGATGCAAATGTTGCTTTATTGCAGATTGTGCACGGACAGGCTGAAGGAAATTGGAAGAAATTGTACTCCTCAGAACGTGCAATGCTCTCAGTTCCACACCCATCACTAGACGTGAAATTTGTCTTAGCCACAAATAGGAGCTGATTTATTATGGATGGAAAGGGGTGAAATGGAATGTTATTATGAATGGCTAACCAATCTTGGATAGATCAATAACAAGCCATGATGGGAATGGGTAATTTTGTTATGAATGAATAGGTTGTGAGTGTGTGCAAAGTGAAAGGATGAAAAGAGAATCCTGAAGGAGGGAGGAGCAATGTCTCTACACATGGCATCGATGACCCAGTATTCACCATGGTACTTGCCCAGGGCGCCACCGAAGTGGTTTTCACCCTTGAACGAAAGTGTTTTTCTTTACTTTTTTTTATTTTTAAATTTTTTTTGTGTCACAAGGAACCTGTTTGCCAAGTTTTCACCAAGTAACGATTTTTTTATTTTTATGATTTGTTTTTGTATTTTTGAATTTATTTATTTTTGTATTTTTGAATTAGGATATTCTAAAGAGCTATGTGTAAAACCTACGAAGGTGCATGTTGTTGATAGGATCCTCCAAAGGTTCACCATTTGGAGTTGAGAGTTGATATGCACCGGATCCATAGGTTGTTGTGATGATGTAAGGACCAGGCCAATTTGGTTCAAACTTGCCCTTCTTCTCTCTGTCTTGCTGATTTTTAGGATTTTCTCTGAGAACTAAGTCACCTACCTCAAATGTGCGAGGATTGACTTTATGATTGTAACTGTGACTCATTCCTTGTTGATAAGCCTTGAGATGATTAAAAGCAGTTTGTCTTTGTTCATCCAATAGTTCAAGTTCCTGTAAGTGAGAGACCCTATAGTCTTCATCACTGATAATGTTTTACAAAGAGACTCATAAAGAGGGTAACTCAACCTCAATAGGAAAGATAGCTTCAGCATCGTAGACAAGTGAATAAGGTGTAGCTCCTGTAGGTGTGTGAATGCTTGTGTGGTAAGCCCAAAGTGCAAGATTAAGTTGGATATGCCAATTACGGCCAGTGTCATCGACTGTCTTTTTTAAGATTTTAAGAATGGTTTTATTAGACGCCTCAACTTGACCATTACCTTGGGGGTAATAAGGTGTGGAGAAATTATGGGTAATATGGAAGCAATCATAAAGTTCACGAACATCCTGATTTTTGAAGGGATGCTCGTTATCGGTGATGGTGGAGACAGGAATACTGTATCGACAAATGATGCAGTTGAGAATGAATGTAGCAATTTGTTTCCCTGTGACTTGTGTAAGAGGCACAACTTCAATCCATTTTGTGAAATATTTTGTGGCGGTGATGATGAATTTGTGGCCATTGGAGGAAGGAGGGTGAATCTTGCCTATGAGATCGAGTCCTCATTGACAAAAGGGCCAAAGAATTGCAATTGGTTGAAGTTCTTGCGCTGGCGCATGAATGAGGTCTCCATGAAGTTGACATTGTTTACATTTCTTGACAAACTGATATGAGTCTTTTTCCATATTGAGCTAGTAATATCCAATCCTGATGAGCTTCTTGGCTAAGGTAGGACCACTAGAATGTGGACCACATATCCCTTCATGAACTTCGCGTAACGCAATCTGAGCTTCGTCCCTTTCTAAACATCTAAGAAGAGTTCCATCTAGACCTCGACAGTATAGGATATCGGCTAAAATGATGTATCGAGAAGATTGGCGAATGAAAGTGCGATGTTGGTTGTTGGATAAGTCATGGGGAAGGGTATTATTACGAAGGTATGTGAAAATGGGACCATATAACTAGGAATCAGGACCAACGACACATATCATCTCAGTAGTAGTGATCTTATACGAGGAAACCAGAAGGTTATCCACCAAGAACTCATAGCGGGTTTCATTTTGTGGTAGATCGATCAGTGAAGCAATAGTAGCCATAGCATCTGTGGCTCAATTCTTCTCTCTTGGTATCTGATCAAAGTATAACTTCGTGAAACATTGTTTCAGGTCATCTACCATTCTTTTGTAAGGCATTAATTTGTCATCCTTAGTTTGGTAGTCATCAGTTTCTTGATGAATTACAAGTTGAGTTTTCCCCAAAACATGAAGTTCCTGGATCTTCCACTGAACTACAATTCGTAATCCAGTTGTTAATACCTCATATTCTGCTATGTTATTAGTGCAAGGAAATGATAGTCGATATGATTTTGGTATGGAATCCCCTTGAGGTGTGATGAAGATGATTCCAGTTCCTGCACCATGTTGTGTGTATGAGCCGTCAAAGTATAGCTGCCAAGGCTTTGCGTGTGATACTGTCAAGATGGATTCATCTGGAAATTTTGAAGTTAGAGGAGCGTAATCTATCATAGGAGCATCTGCTAATTGATCTGCAATAGCTTGTCCTTTTATTGCTTTTCTGTCCACATATTCAATGTCGAATTCACTCAGGAGCATCACCCATTTGGCTAGTCGACTAGTAAGTGTTGCTTTATTGAGAAAGTATTTCAATGGATCTATCCTTGCGACTAACTTAGTTTTATGAGTTAGCATGTAGTGTCATAATTTATGCGAAGCAAAGACCACAGCGAGACATGCATGCTCAATTGGTGTGTAGTTTAACTTGTATCCCACCAAAGTGCGACTGATGTAGTAGACTGCCTTTTCTTTGCCCTCAACATCTTGTTGTGCTAAGAGTGCCCCCAGTGCTATTGAAGTAGTGGATATATATAGTAATAGGGTTTGATCTGGAACCGGTGGCATCAAGACTAGCAGATTCAGAAGATAATATTTAAGTATCTGGAAAGCCTATTGACAGTTATCATCCCATTTGAATTTGATTTTTTTGTGTAGCAAGTGCTGAAAAGGATGTCATTTATCCGCAATTTGTGCTATGAATCTTCATATGGACTGGAGTCTCCCTTGCAAAGATCGAAGTTGACTGATATTTCTTGGTGGTTGCATCTCTAGGATGGCCTTGAATTTTGTTGGATCGGCTTCAATTCCTCTTTTTGAGACAATGAATCCTAGGAGCTTCCCGGAGGTTACTCCAAAGACACATTTCTTGGGGTTTAATCTTACTTTGTATTTTTCCAACCGATCAAAAATGACTCAAAGTATGTCCAAATGTGTATCTTTGTCTATTGATTTTCCTAAGAGGTCATCAACATAATCTTCCATAGTAACATGCATAAGATCATGAAAGATAGTAGTCATGGCTCTTTGATATGTAGCGCCTGCATTCTTTAGCCCAAAGGGCATGACATTCCAGCAGATGGTTCCCCAAGGACAAGTAAATGTTGTTTTGTACTGATCCTCAGCTGCGATTTTTATTTGATTATAGCCAGAGAATCCATCCATTAAAGATAACATCGCATGACCTGCTGTGAGATCTACGATCAGGTCAATATTTGACAATGGAAAATCATCCTTAGGACAAGCTTTGTTGATGTCTCTGAAATCTGTACATATTCTGATGCTACGATCTGGCTTGCTGACAGGCACTAAGTTGGAGATCCATTCAAGATAGTCAATTGGACATATGAATCCGACATCCAATAATTTTTCAAGCTCTGCTTTGACTAATAATGCCACTTGTGGATGCATCTTTCTTAATTTTTGTTTCAGTGGTTTTTCCCCCTATTTGACTGTCAAATGATGCATTACCAAATCTAGATCCAGTCCAGGCATATTAGCATATGACCATGCAAAATTGATTTATCACTCTATGAAGAAACTTATGAACTTTGATCTTTCTGTCTCTGTCAGAGAATGTGCTAGGAATATGTTATGTGGAATTTCTTCTGTACCGATGTTTGTTTTGATGGTCTCCTCTACCAACATAGATGATTTTTCTTTGTATGATGTCGGGAGAATGTTGAGCCTTCCATCTTTGGGTGCCTTAGAGAGGTTTTCGCCCTTAGATACATCCTTTCTTTTTACTTTTTTGGGGTCAGACAGTGCCACAACATGGTTTCCACCATAAGACCCTTGATTTATTTTTATTTTTATGTTTTTGCGACTGGAAGGCCCAACACCCTCACCAAAATATGCCACATTTTTTAGTTCTATAGTGTATCCTGCCTTATGGTCCCCAGGGGGAAGATCATCTTGTATGCCTAGATAGTCAATAAAGGCTTCATTATTTTGGAATGTGTCAAACTGTGCAGGTCCTTCATGGTCCCAGTCAATAAGTTGGTGGTGGACAAGGGGAAGACATTCAATGCTTTCAAAGTCAACAGGACTAAGGGTGAAGATGTAGTTATATTCAGGTATGTTGAGGTAATTGTCGAGGTCATCGTTGGCACTCTCCTCATCTGTCTTGATCGTGAATGAGTCCAAATTGTCATCACTAGTAGCACATTCTAGGATGGGTGTCCTCATTCTTCATGATCTCGACCTAGAACCTAGAGGCAAGGACTATGTGGGATCCTTTTGGGTTGTTTCTTGACCAACTTTGAATTTTTTATAAAATTCTTCTTCTTCTATGGGTTCACCTGGCTCTCTGAATGTCTCGGTGAGCTCATAGTCACTGAGGGATTTGTCTGAACTCCATTCCCATTCATTGGGGTCTGTGGAATAGTGATTCTCTTGTTGATTTTTTGTAGCTTTGATTTGTAATGCTTCTTCTGTCTTTTGAATGTTTACCTTGGAAGACATAAAACCAAGTCCTTTCGAGTGTTCTTTTTTGAATGTCAATTCGGGTTGCAAAGGTTGGATGATACCTTCCTTTCTTAAGCCAAGAGGACTTTTGCCATCATACCCAAATTTTTGTAGGACCTTGAACCCTTTGCCATATTTTTCACATGGTATGTTGATGTCATCTTGTGTATCATTTTCAGGATCTTTGTAAAGCATTTTGTATAAGTCTTCTTCTTCCATTTAACCCCATCTTTGGAAGATAGTAGGATCCCATTTGAGTGTTATGATAGATACCCGTTTAGTAGGATGTGGTCATCCATATTCTTTTGGTGAACTCATAACTTGTTGTAAGCACATCATTTGATTCAAAGTGTATTCACCCATGCCTTTGTCCTGATGTTTCCCTTAAAGCTCACCTTGTTTTGATGCTGAAGGTTTTAATGATTCGGGATCAATGTATGCAGAAGAAGGGATAGCTTCTCTATTACTTGGAATGCTCATCTCAGTTTTTGGTCTTAAGTTATTGTAGTATATAAATGGATTAGGATCACCATTAACTGTTATTTCAACTCCATTGTGAGGAAACTTAATGCATTGGTGGTATGTAGATGGGACTGCCCTCATCTCATGAATCCAAGGACATCCTAGCAATATATTGTATGTGAGATCCAGGTCAAGGACTTGACAAACCACATCTTTTGTAACTGGCCTAACTCTGAGAGGTAAAGTGACTGTGCCCTTGGATGAGCGCTCTTCATCATCATATGCCTTGATGGTAATTTTGTTTGTAGAATTCACAGCTTTATCTGAATATCCTGATTGTTTAATAGTGCTCAATGTACAAATGTTTAGACCTGCTCCTCCATCTATCAGGACTCATTTTATTCGATGTTTATGTAGGAAGGCTTCAATTTCCAATGGTGCATTATATGGTTGGCTCACAGAGGCGTCGTCAGCTTCTGTAAATGTGAGGGAGTGTGGAACAGAAAGGTATCCCAACATGGCTTGAAACTGGTCCATGTTCAAATTAGTAGGAACAGAAGTGTCTCTTAAGATTTTGTCAAGAATGGCTTTATGTGCAGGGGATATGCGTAAGAGCTCGAGGATTGAGATGAGCGTGGGTGTTTTCCCTAACTGTTCTACAAGGTCATACTCAGGTTTGGTTAATGAGGAAACGATATTTTTAACTGGAGCACCTTGCAAAGTGAATTTACCTCGATGAGTTGTAACATTACATTCAAAGGTGGGTTCAGAAGAAGATCCAATTCCTTTCAGGATGATCTTGGGCCTTTGCGTATAATTCTCAGGCGTTTTGTCGCTGATGGTAATGGTAGAGACATAATTGTCCATCGAAATGTGATTTATGGTTGAATCATAGTTATAGGATGCTCTGGTATAGTTGGTTTGGTCATCTGTGGCTTTAGATTTTCCGTTGTCATGTTTTGGGAATGGTTCCTTAAACATTTCATGTTCTTGGTTAGATGAGTGTCCCTCAATCTCAATGTCACCTCTATCAATGAGATCTTGTATGATGTTCTTCAGTTGATGACAATTTCCTATTTTATGACCTTTGCTCTTATGAAATTCACAATACTCATCATCATTCCACCAATTTGGTTTAACCTTTGGCTCATGTGGAGGCAAATCTGGAATTGTTATTATTTTGTTTATCACTAGCTTTTTGAAAACTGACTCAAGTGGTTCTCCCAATGGAGTGTACTTCCTTCGTGACTTGGAAGTTGTTTAAGTATTCACTTGATTGTTTGTAGAGCTTGATTCGGAAAAAACAATTTTGGGTCGTACTTTATTGGAATCAACAACACCATCATTGATTGTGTTCTTGTTTTTATTCCAAAATCTTGGCTTGTCTTTTCCTTTAAAGTCCTCTTTGTTTTCTTTGAATTATTTGACTATGCCTTGCTTAATTAGGACCTTCTCTATTGCTAAGCCCTTTTCAATGATGTCCTTGAAGGTGGACAAACAAGCTTTTCTCAGGTCATAGCCAATGTCCTTGTTCACATTTTGGGTGAACATCTCTACCATTTGTTTTTGTGGAATTTCACAAGAGCATCTGCTGGCTAGATTTCTCCATCTTTGTAAAAATGATGAAAAAGACTCTCCATCTCTTTGTTTGATGTTGCACAAAGTGGTGACTGATATGTCTGTCTCTATGTTATATGAGAAATTTTGGATAAAAGCCTCTGCTAGATCACCCCATGACTTAATTCCGGGTGGGAGTTGGGAGAACCATTCCATAGCTTGATCACCTAAGCTCTGTGGGAATAATCTCATTAAATATGTCTCTTCTGCTGCTACCTCAATGCAAGTTGTGAAAAACTATCTTATATGTGCCTTGGGATCCCCTTTTCCTTTGTACTTATCAAACTTAGGTGTCACAAAGTGTGTAGGAAATGGAGGCATTGGAATGCTTTTGTCAAATGGATAGGGACATATGTCTCTCATTGTGTAAGTTGGCTTCGGTGTATTTATTTCCTCCATTTTATTTTGTAAGTCCTTAATTTGTTATTCCAAATTGTTCTTAGGTGGAGATCTACTTCTTGAACCATATCCCATACCTGAGGCTCCGGGTGGAGGAGGAGCATGTTGCATATATGGATGATATTGATCATACACATGTTCATATGGAGGAGGTCTATAGTGATGCTACGTATAAGGACCACTTGGAATAGAGTCACGATGAGGAATGGAATATCTTCTTTGTCCATGTATACCATACTCTACAGGCATGTCATGAGTTTGTTCTAATGTGTTGCCCCCAAATTTGATGTGGGGTTTCCTTGTGTCCAAATTTTGATCATGCCTTTGGATATCCAATTGCTTTGGTGGTTGGTCCTTAGCATTGGTATGTGATTGAGCATTTTTTTTTGCATAAGACTTCCATAATGGTTTGTGAAGGTGAGTATCATAAGCTTGACCATGTGTATGCAGGACCTCAGGTTTTTGAAACAAAGATGATGGTGATTCAGGCACAAGATATGGTCCTCTATTGCCTCCACTATTAGGCCTCCTTTGATCCATGTTGAGGTGAGGTTGTTGCAAAGGTCAATTTTCCATTATTTGAGACATGTCAAAATCATGAGGTATCTTGGCTCCACTTTGTGCCATCACTTGTAAGAAATATTGTCTATCTCTCCTCATTATTTCCTCAACCAATCGATTAAAACGGGGATCCATAATGGAGTCTTCCACTTCTATTGAATGTACTAAAATGTGGTCTATATTGTCATTGTGTGTATCATTGTTGTTTGTAGTGTCCATGTTCTCAAAATTTGGAATGTTTCTATAGGCATCCATGTCAGGTAATGTAGTATGATCAGAATTGAAAAAGATATCATTGTCATACTCATAGGAACTCATGTTTGCGGACTCTTGAGCCTCTTTAGCTTCTCTCCTAGATTTTTGGGAATGGGTTTCAACAATGAACTAGGTCTTGACCAAGATGTGTGAGACTAGATAAAAAATGGAAAAGAGTATGGAAGACTAAGAGTTGGATGGAATGTAAATGAATCTGAAGTTTACTTGCAATGTCCAAAGTGTAAGACCAAGTATGTATGTAGTAGAGTAGGTGTGGCTTCCAAAGAGATGATGGTTTCTCTTGATGAGGTAAGTTGACCTTGACTCTAAGTAAGACCAAATGAGACCCAAAGGTGATAGACCTTTATGAGGGACCACTTAGCAAAATGTTGTTGTATGTAGTGTGTTGACAAAGCAAGATGAGGACAAGCAAGTGACCTTTTGACTCAAGTTTAGACAAATGTGAATGTAATGTACGGTGTAAAGCAATGATGAACTATTTGAGACCCAAAGATGGGTTGAATGCTAGATGAAAACTTGAAGAGATAGCTTAGGAAGCTCAATAAGTCTGAAACTGACTGTTCTTGTTTGTTGGACTGTAAATTTTTCCAATTCTGAACACAGATGTGCCTGTATACTTCACAGACGTGATTTAATGACACAGACGCATTTCTGAGATTTTGTAAATGCAATGTAGCTCAAGAGAACACGGACATGTTTTTGCTCTTCATAAACACGATTCAATGACAAACGTGATTTTGACAGACACATACGCGTTTCTGAAAACTGAGTGCAATTTTTTCCAATTCATGAAGTTGTTCATTGTGACCAAATCTGAATTGTTTTGACTATTTTCCGTGACAAGAGGACACAATGTTGATGAGGTCTCAATGTTTGCAAGTGTTTAGACTAAAAAATGACTCAAAGAAAAAGTGTGTTGATTGATGTAAAATTGTTTTGCATACACTTGAAGACACAATGTTTTGATGTTTGGTCTTGAATGTTTGAATGTTCAAAATAAGACAAGCACAATTCTTATGGTTGGCTAAGACAATAGTTGTTGATCCCACATGAGGCTACACTATTCAGAGCAGATACTTAGATGCTTGACCCCACTGGCTCCACCCTCGGCACTCACTTCTTGGGGTAGCCAAGCATCAGTCCCCATGAAAACTCCCAGTGGCGAACTTTGTATCTCTACTAAGAACCGTATGTGTGTGGGCCGCTCCAGAGGTCCGACCTCCTGCCCCAACAACTAGAAGGATTTTGGATTCTAAAACAAAAAGGTGCTAGTAAGGGCATCCGCTTGTGTGGCCATACATGCGACACTTTCAGCTTTGTAAATATAGAAGGCTCCCAGCCAGTAGGGGTTATGCCCTACAACTAATCAAATAAATTTGATCAAATTGGTTTATGGGGAGACATAGTGTCGGTATGAACTAATCAACACAAGTTACCCATGGTTTTGACCATGGATACAGTTGTTTATAGTGGTTCGGAAGAGGATGACTTTACCTCGCTACCACTTGGGTCGTTCTCTCCTCACTAGTAGTCCTAATGACCACACTAGGAGACAGGCCCTCTAAAGATTAAACAAAAAGAGCCTATTGCCCAAGACACAAAAGACACTATTTCAATTTTAGTGCACCAATTGAAGTGTTTGATAATCTATGAAAACAAGGCACACAATAAAGATCAAAAACCCTTGCCAACATCCTGCAACAAAGATTTGTTAGTAGTTTGGATTGTTTCAAATGATCACCCCTTCTTGCAAGCACACAAGTTAGGTAAATTTTTAGATCCAAAAGATGTTGTGAAATAGGGGCCTTCGACAAAATGATTTTGCTTTCAAGACAAACTACACCAATTTCGTTAACTAGATCTGAATATGTTAGCTCAAAATAAACCAAATCTAAAATCCGAATAACGAAATAAAACCCTAAAACTGGTAAAAAACTGAAATGTAAACAACTGAACACAGACGCGCTTTAACACCTCACAGACGCATTTCTACAAAAAAAAATGCAAAACAGAAAATCTGCAAGACACGGATGTGATTAAAATTACCACAAACACGATTATATCTCACAAACGCGGTTAAACTACCCACAAGCGCACCTGTAATGAAAACCAGCAATCTAGAAAATGAAAAAACTGTTAAAAACACAGACGAAATTAAGAGGTTCATAGACGCGGTAGAAAATCAAAAACACGATCTCAAAATGCGCAGACACGGAAATGTCAAAATGTTGTCGGAAATGTCAAATTTGCAACTTCAAAAATACAAAATCTGCAACAAAAGATGTTAAATGCAAAAGGGACAAGAGTCCCACCGGGTGTGCCAAAATGTATATGGTGAAAAGTGGAAACAACAATATTGAAAGACTAAATGAATTCAACCACAAAACCCTAGCCTAACAATCAATTAAGATCCACCATAACATATGAAGATTACCTAAGACAATGCAAATCAAATGAAATCACAAAGATTATACCATCACATGTCCAATAGGGTTTGAATCTCCATTCTTCCTATCTCCATTGATCTTGCTTGATATATTTGCTCTCAGATTTTATGTGCGCACAAGAGCTCAACAAAGAACTGAAATGTGGTTGCAAGTAGGCTTGATCACATATGAAAGTTCGAATGCTATAGTAGTCAGGTAGTCAACAGATCAGGGTTGATAATGAAGGAAGCATCTCCTTATATAGAAGACAGTATAAGAAATGGAGGGATAAGATTAAGAGGTGTAAAAGATAAATGATCGGCTAGGATTAGAGGGTAGGTAGAGAAAATAAGAAAATAATGAGAGGGTAGGTAGTGAATGAATTAAGAGATGAATGACATGTGTCATGGGTAGAAAAGGTTAATGAATTAATTAAATAAATAAAGATTTATTTAATTAATAGAAGAAGTGGGATCAATTAAATAAATAAAAGTATTTATTTAATTTAGGAAAAGGATAATTTAAATACATAAATGTATTTATTTAAATGAGAAATAAGCCTAGAAGAGGATAAATGAATTAATTAAATAAATAAAGATTTATTTAATTAATAGAAGAATTAGGATAAAATAATTTAAAAAATAAAATATTTATTTAATTAGACAGGATAATTTTAGGTGTCTACAGTGACACGTGTACATTGTGACTCTTTTGCATATATATACATGAAATTTTGATTCGACCATGAATTGTGTTCTAATATATGCTTTTAATTTCCATGTATGTTATGGATGCTCTCATGATTTAAACAAACACATGTTATACATATGTTTAATCAAATGTGATGATTGTTGATAAACAGATTCGTCACTATGATTTCATGTCTAAAATATGACCCTATTCACCCAAAAAATAGTGAATCGTGCCAACAGATGGAGAGATTGTGATAAAACCATAATCTTCCTCTAGGTTTGAGGGGGCATCTCCCTCATATGATGGGGATTTTTAGGATTTTTGTGTACTTTTAACTTGAAAGTACACAAAGGAGAGAAAACTAAACAAAAGAAAGGTGACTAATGAAAACCCCAATAGTAGACATACAAATACCATTTGAGATTCACAACAGATAACAACTACAAAGGGGGGTTGTAGCACAAACTATGTTTTAGGTATGCAATGATGAAAAAAAGGGGACTTGACCTTGAATCTCAACATACAAAGAGATAGGTTATACTAGCACATCCAAATCAAGATACTAGGACATGGGTGCATTTCTTTAAATCAATTGCATGAATTATAAACATTCCAATAGATGACCAATGATTTGCACATAGACAATATCACTAATTTAACATACAAAAAGTAAGTAATAATAACTCAAGAAGCACATCTAGAACATACAAGCTAAATGCATTCTTTGTTGTTTCCATAAAATTATACAATCTCAAGAACTCTTCTGTACAATGAGTAAACACAAAAGTCATCAAACTATTTCTCTAAGAATTTCACTATGGTCTCCCCTCTGTAAAAGTTCCCCCTTTTTACAAATGAAATAGCCTTGTATTTATAATATTTATAGGCTTTAGAGGATAACTACTTTGTAACCACTTAGAATAATCATTTGGGCAACCACTTGGAATAACCACTAGAGATAACTACTTAGAATAACTACCTTTGGCAAGTAAATTGGGATTTACCTTTTACAAAAATAAACTCCAAAATCTAACTCATAGTTATAATAAGTGACATAAATCACTTTTACAAAATGATAATTTAAAGCCTATAATCTAGAAACAAAAACCAAGTTATGGTTATTTCACCTCGCACATTGTGTCTTCTGAATCATCTATTCGAGCTTGAGGCTTATCAATCAATACTTGACCTTTTAAGGATGTTCATCTCAACCAAATGTTGAACCTTCATCACTTTTTTAAAATTGGATCTCAAAATTTGAAATCTTAAGTGTTTTCCCTAGAACTTGTTTTGATTACAATACCCATGGAATATCATTTCTCTTGTCAATCCTTAGTTGCATTCAATGCACATCATATAGAGTTTATAATAAATTGATCGACTTGAGGTTTGCCATAACTCCTGTGCATTCCATATTGAATTTGTATAGATGAAACCAATTTCTTGTAGGAAATGTTCCAATAAGGCTATTTGTGAAAACTAGAGAATCAATACAAATATCCATTAAATTGAGCTTCCATGTACTAAGAGTTCTCTGCATCCTGATTTCAAATTGAATACTCTTCCAAGTTAAACAACATTCATTTAGTTATTAAACATGAAGCTTTAAGACTGACATTGTATGACCTCTTACTCTCAATCTCACTATTTAATCCACCACCTCTAAATTTTACATTTCTAACAATCTCCTTCTCGATGCAATATTAATGCAATATTAAGTGAATGTTTTGAGTCTGGAAATTATTTGCTTTGCTCAGGCATCATCTCATGTGACTTGAAATTCAACAGCACCCACCTTCTCACTTTAAAACCAAGGAAACTTTCCTTTCTATTTGGCCTCATATCAGGAAATCGTGTATATTTGTTCTAATAATAATCTAGCCAATTTTTTAGACCTTACTTAAGCTTCACCAACCTGACAACTTCATTTGCATAATAGACAACATTTCTAACTGAGACACTTGATTGAGCTCCATAATGTTATCTTAAACCCAAGGGTCACGTCTCATGAAACTTCATCATATTCCACACAAAGGAGAGAGAACGTTCAAATTGTAAATATGTATACTATTGCATTCTACGAAGTCTCATTTTATTGAGGAATTATTTCAAATAGTTCGAGTGCTTCATTAAACCAAATCTTTTGAGAGCTTCCTTGCAAAATCCATTTTGTGCACATTCTGCAATCATATCATTCCTGAGAAGATGTCTCTTCAAGGTGGCATTATGTTTAAAAAAATTTATGTTTTGTTCAAAGATTTCACATTTTGGATTGTGTGTCAACACGGGAAAAGTCTTTGAAATCTTCAGCATGTATTCACATATGAACTGTCGGCAGCACAAGATCCATTTGTCTTCAGTCTGGTTGAATAAAGAGGAAGACTCCCTTATTTGGAAACATGAACCCAAAGGTACTTTAACTATTTCCTCTATATTTTGTGTCCTTTCCCTCACCCCTCCTGGTAATCCTTACTGGTCTAAAGCCTGGATTAAGGGTCTTACCCCCAAAATTAATTTTTTCTTCTGGACCATCCTTCAAAACAAGATCTTGACCCTAGACAACCTTAAGGGCAGAGGCTTTGCCTTCCCTAATAGATGTGCTTTGTGTCTTTAGGAGGAAGAGTCTGTGGACCACCTTGCCATCCACTATTCTTATTCTGCCTAAGTCTGGGAAAGATTTCTTAAAAGTTTTAGCATTGATTGGGTGTTTCCTAACACTATCAGTGAACTGTTCTCCTCCTGGAATTTTTATTGGACTAACTCCTTTTTGAGATCTCTGTGGCAGTTATCTCTTCGTCACATCCTGTGGGGACTATGGAAAGAAAGAAACAATCGTATCTTCAGGGATGTATCCCTCAATCAGGATATTGTGTTCTACAAAATTCAATGGGCGATTGTGGAAAATATTGGGATCATTGAGGGTCCCTGTTTCTCGAACAACCGCCTGGAATCAAATATCTTAAGTGCATTGAATTTGAAGACTGCTGACAAATCTGACCCCAACCAAAACAAAAGACTTGAAGCTAGATGGAAAACCCCCCCTAATGGTTGGTTCAGAGTTAGTTTTGATGGTGCTGCAAAAGGTAACCCGGGCCCTTCAGGTTGTGGAGCTATTCTTAGAGATGACAAAGGAATCTGCAAGGAAATGGTTGTTGTCCCAATTGGAAGCCAAATAAACCATAAAGCTGAAGCAATGGCAGCTCTCCAAGGTATTCTCTTTGCTAAAAAATGGAATTGCCCCTACTTATGGATTGAAGGGGACTCAAACAATATCATAAAATGTCTTAAGGGGACCTCAAAGCCCTCATGGTCGATCAACAATATCATCAAAGCCGCTAAAGACCTTATTAACACTTTTTTAAAAAGTTACATATCCCACATCTACCGTGAGACCAATGGCTCTACTGACTGGGCTGCCAATGTGGCGGTTAGCAAAGATGAAATGATTACATGGACAGGAGAATGAGGACTCCCTGAAAATGTCAAACTAATCATTTTTAATGACCGATACAGAAGCACTCCAAAGATTTTTTATGGACAGAATAATAATGAAAAGGATGAATTGGAGTACTTCGAGTTATTATAATAATGAGAGCCTCATTTATTATAATACTTATTTCATTAGTTCCCATGCTTTCTGGGTAACTTTGATAGTTTCGACAAGCTTTCTAGCTAATTTGTTCTGCAAGTTTCAAAATTTGGCTCTGAACAACGAAAACATGGGTGGTAACAGGCGGCGATACAAACCAAGAAGCTACAAAGAATGGAAACAGAAGGAGGAGGTCTGGAGCATCTTGCAAAAGGGCATTTTTTTGAAATTCATGGAGAGACTCCACGGATGGGATGGCATGGTTACTAGTTTTTTCTGCAAAAACTAGAGAAAGGGTATGCTCAAAATGGGTGGCTAGACTGTTGAAATTGATTAAGATCTTATTTCCCAAGCTACAGGCCTCAGAAGGGAAGGATGCAACTTCTACAGAGACAGGAAAGTTAGTAGGGAGGCCATTGATAGATATCCAAAAATCGAGAAGGAGAAAAAATGCCTGGTGAAGTTAAGTAAAACTTACTACCCACCTAGAGCTTTTGTTAATCCCTGGCGGGAGGTCCTCTTTGTTTTAATGGGCTACATTGCTTTATATGGTAGGTTTACAAAAGTTTATGGTTACCATTTCATCTTGCTGAATCATTTTAGGCATGATGAGAAGGTTAATTTTCCTTATTTTCTACTCTTCTCGATGAATGCCACTATTAAGGCCTACAAAGATAACCCTATGGGGGACACAACCATGCATCAAGGCTTAATGGTCCTTATTTACGACCATCTCAAGGCCAATAAAATAGCCCTCATACAGCCCTCTGTTGAGTCTGAGGAGGATGGATCTGACTCTGCCTTTTCAGTGGATGAGGAGTCTGACAGTGACCCATCGAGTGATTCTGAGGAGAGCATGGATGTTTCGGATTATGAAATTGGTAAAAAGAGGAAACACATCAAAACAAGACCTTCTTCCTCTAAGGGTAAAAAACCTAAAGGAAGAACCCCCCAGATTAGCCTTTCCTCTGAGGAGGAGGTCTCTGAAGACTCAGAGAAGGAGAACCCTCGAGGATTGTTGAAAAAGAAGACTAACCCAGACCATAAATAAGCACAAGAGGAAGGAGGAGAATGTTAAGGAGCTGGAGGTTTATAAGCAGGAAAGGACCTTGGAAGCCGAACAGAATCCAGAGAAGGTGACCAGGGATGAGGCTCTTAGGGTTGAAGACACAACTACTATTCAGGACACCCCAAAAAAGGAACAGGACATCCCTGGTAAGGATGATCCTCCCTTTAATCCTCCTCCAGAGGGTATGAAAGGTTTCATGGATACTATGGAGTGGCTTATAACTGGTTACAAGAAAGTTGTGGATGACAACAAAAAACTCTGCAACAAAATTCAGATCTTGGAAACCATCAACACTGGGGGAAGGGAAGACCATGGCTGATTACTTAGAGGACCTGAAAAATACCATTGCTAAAGCTAAAAACATAAGAGATTCCTTCAACCCTAGGTTTGAGAAAATAGAGAAAGATTTGCTAGAAAGGAAAAATCTTGCTGATGCTAATGACCAAACTATCTCAGATACTGCCAGTAAAGTTGGCAAAATTGAGGAGTGTCTGAAGAGCATTGTTGAACAGATTTTAAGCATCCCAAGGATGTTTGCTAGCAACACTAACACTCTCATTAGCAAACTGGATGAAGAGAAGGAGATCCTAGGTATTGACCCGAACATTGAAGGTACAAGGGAAGCTCAAGGACCCAGAACCCGTACCAGAGGCAAAAAGAAAGAAAAGAAACCTAACAAGGACCTGGAAGATCTAAAAGTTATTGGGGCCACCTATGACAAGCTGGTGAAAAAGGCAGAGGACCTGCTGAAGACTATAGTTGTGTAGCACTTTCCTTGTTTCTTAGCTATCTTTTTGGTTTGCTGGCTTTTTTGCCAGTCGTTTTGTAAGCGGTTCTTAAGCACTGGACTTTTTAGTGTCTTATCTTAAACTCCTTTGTTAAAGGTTTTGGGTCCTGAAAACCTATTTTTCTAATTAATCAAAACTATCGGCAGCACAAGAAAATGAGTTCTCACAATCACTACATGTCTAAATGACATCATAATTATAAAGTTGGGGTGTTCTTGAGATAGCTACCATGGGTTTATGCTTGAAAGTTTCTAAAGCTTTTTCAGCATATCCATTTGTGTAGAAGTCATGATCATTGCTTTCAATTAAATAAAATCTCTTTTGAGGCCCTATATTCAATATTATATGTATGTCTTTGAGAGCAGCTTTACACCTACAAACTATATTTGCCCTGAGATTCTCTAAAGCCTGTTCAACAAATCGATTTCCTACCTCCATCGCATTCCATGAGATGACACCTTTTTGAGGCATTCTATCAAACAATTTCAGGTGCATTGTCTATGATGCATGCATGCTTAGTAGAGTGTTTCTAACCATAACACTAACAAAAATCTCCCCGCCAAATTGCTTTGACGAATGTCCATAACCTGTTCTAAAGCTCATTTTAGCCCGATAGAGAAGATAGTGGTGATGATTATGGGATCTAACTTTACAATTAGAACAAGCTCTTGACATGCTTGGGGTTGTGGGGATGGTGTGATGGAGGAGGATAAGTATTCTTCAACTTGGGTGGGTGAAGGAATGACAGATTCATGAAGCTTAGGGGATTGAGGTTCTTCTTGATTTGGAGGGGATGGAGGGGGATGTATGACTTGGGGAGATTGGACAACTCTGTTTGGAGGTGGAGATTTTGTCTCCTTTCCTTGTAATTCTCGAGCCACTTTTTGAATCATGGCCTTAAAGGATGGGGATAATGTTGATTTTGAAGGATTAGGATTATGTAGTCGGAGGTTGAAGATTGGGATTAGGGATTGGGGGATTAGGTGGAGGTATATATAATATCATAAAATGGTTAGTAGGATTAGTCAAATAAACCAAACCATTTAAAATAATTATCAAAGAAGACGGTTAGCATAAATAAAACACAAATAGAAGACATAAACTTTTTACCATCCTTATGTCATTGATCTCTTTGTTGTCCTCCTCGTCTTCACGAACCATGTTTCTCCAAAGTTGATGAATGAAGAGTGGGAGAGATGGACAAGGGTGAAATGTGGATTGCTCACATTTGTATAACAAAATTATACGGATGTGTGGATAAGGATTTTGATATGATGAGGGTGATATGATAATGATTATGCTCTCAAGAGGGCAACATGATATATGCAATTATTATGGATAAATGGCTAGCATAATGATGTAATGAAAAGTGGATGATTCGATATGAGTAAAGGCTTCAATTTATAGACTTTAGAGATCTAAAATGGATGGTTGATATTGGAAGTCAAGTGGAGGGTTGAGACTAAATGGGAATGTGGTCCTAGATTTGAAGATTTAGCCTTGTGACAAGTGTCACAAAGAGAAGTGGGGTGCAAGGGTAAGTGTGCTCACACGCATGGGGAAGCTCATGAAAGGGACACGTCTATGATATGTGTAAGGGATAAGGTGCCTATGAGGTGACTTGTGAGTCACATGTTGAAAAGGTAGAGGCTTGTGAAAATGACATGTCTATGACATGTGTAAGGGGTAAGTTGACATGTTGAGTCACATGTGGACTTGGGTGGATGTGCAGTGTTTAAAATTTGAATAAATACTAAAAGGGATTAGGCTTAGGGTTAATTAACTTAAAGGAGGAGTTAAAAGGTGGATTTGTAAAAGAATCACTAAATTAGCCTAATTAATTATAAATTATTTTAGCTAATTAGGATTAGGAATAAAATTGGAATATTCCTAGGGCTGAGTTTGATTGGGAGGAATGAGAAGGAGGTATTAATTAAATGTGATTTAATTAATATAGGGGAAACAATAGGATAAATAATCAAGGGATAAATAATTAAATATTGATATAATCAATTTTATGTGTCTACAGGTCTACAAGATGTGAGATACGGTTTCATCGACCGATGTCGATGGATCTCATGGAGAAATGGGGCACTAACACCATGTCCTTCCATCAATGCGCAAGAGATGATAATTAAATTGATGGATGTATACCACATCATATACCTACCCAGCCGAGGAGAGAGAGAGAGAGAGAGTGTTTATGATCCATTATTTCCATGAGACATCTAGATGGAAAGATATACTATGTTGATCGATCGATCCACACTGTCATTACAGAACACATAACTCTATAATGGCTAGAGTATAGGAGAATCGACACCCCCTCAGATGAATCATAATCGTCACTATAGCTCTTAAAGTGTCGATAGATTTATGAGGCTCCAACCTACAGGTGGGCCTCATTCATTACACCACACAAATGAATGAGTGAGGGATTCTCTACACTTGGGGTTGGAGTATGCTTGCACATCTCTATCATGACCTCAAGCACTAAGTCCATTTTGAGTTTCATAGCCTCACTACCTACATTCTACTACATGTGTTGGCCTTAAATCATATCACATGCACCATGATTCCAGAGGTTCTCTATTAGATAGGTATGAAGAAGCCTCGATTGCATGCTTATCCAATGGTGCATGGAGAGTGGAGATTTGAAGATCTACTATTTTAGAGGTTGATCATTGATTGACTAGGGATTGGAGATGTGGTCTGGTGATTGTATCGAGATATGGCCAGATGGGCCATTGATAGACAAAAACTTCCTTGCATGCAGCACATTTGATTGCTTGATGGATGGCATGCCTACATTGTTATACCCTAAAATTGGCAGAATTACATGTGCTAGTTTGGTCAAGCTCAAACACTATCAATGATCATTCCCACATGTATACATTTTCTCAACTACAAGTCCTTTGAGTCCATATGAACATCCATGACCTATTGTTGATGATGTTGAGGCTAATGACAATGGCGGTGATGATGACAACCTTCCACCCTCACTAGACATTAATGATATTGGTATCATAGATGAGTTTGCTAGGTAGTGGAAAGCAACAGGTTCAATGCCCATCTTTCCACTAGATGCTCACAAAGGTTACCCTAGTGTTCAGGTGTCAAAAATTGATAGGGGATAAGTAGGGATGCATTGATAGGTTGACACAAGAGAGGAGGAGGTAGAGGTAGAGAGGCGGCCTTATCAATAAAGGAGGGTATCTTCCTCAATGACAATGTCAGTCATCTTTGGCGTCATACCACTAGGACCACACATTGGTGTGCCTCCAAAAAATACACCACCAAAGGATGTACATATCAATATGCCCCCGAACATAGCATAAGAGACACCAAGAACCTCGATCACTAGGGTCATCCTAGCAGATCTCGATTGGCAAACTGGTGATCTACGTGTGAGTTTTTTTTTAATGTGATATAGAATATTTTTATTTATTATTATTTTTTATGTATTATATATGATGTAGATATTGACATTGATTTCTTTTCTTTGTTTCTAGTGCATGTGTGAGAGTGTGTTAGATTCATTAGTTGAGCATTAGCAGACATTATACTGGTTGTGTAAACACAGGGCCCCATCTTGGATCTGCCTATCGACCATAGTAGACAACTGAGAGCCACATATAGTTGTTCAAGCTAGTGGCATGGTGTAGGATACCATATAAGGAGACCTGAGTTGAGCTGGTTTAGAGAGAGGAATACCTAATCACTATGATAGGCCAAAGGGACTGGGGTGAGACTAAGCCTTGAACCATTCTTACTAAGCGAAACTAGGCCATGATGAGGGCAAAGAGTGTGAAAAGTTCATAATTCCCATGAAAAGAAATTCTAGGACCTCAAAAGGATGGTCAAGCCTACATAGACTGGTATCATTGATGACCTTGACCATCCTCGAGTGTGCCAATTGATGGATGATTTAGCAATAGTGATTTAACAGGATGATGCCAAATGAGATGAGTTAGCTACCTAGCTATCTAGCACATAGCCACTCAAAGATAGACTATAGAAAAGATGAGAAGGGAGTTGAGGGAACTCCAAACATCAATCACATCAATTTCTTGATCTCACTCTATATTACTTTGCCAACCACCTTACTCTGATCATGATTCTTTGGGACCAACAATCTTAGGCACCCATGCGCCAAGAGGATCCTTATATATATATATATATATATAAGAGAGAGAGAGAGAGAGAGAGAGAGAGAGAGAGAGAGAGAGAGAGAGAGAGAGAGAGAGAGAGAGAGAGAGATGTGTAGATCTAGTGATGTATAATATTTTTTTTGATGTATTTAGTCATATACACGTATACCAACATCATGTATTTTTCTAGTGATGTGACATGTGTACATTGTGACTCTTTTGCATATATATACATGAGATTTTCATTGGACCATGACTTGTGTTCTGATATATGTTTTTTATTTTTCATGTATATTATGGATGCTCTCATGATTTAAACAAACACATGTTATACATATGTTTAATCAAATGTGATGATGATCTAATATGACATAATGATTTTGGTCAACATATTTGTCACTATGATTTCATCTCTAAAATTTGACCCTATTTGCCTAAAGAATATTGAACCGTACCAACAGATGGAGAGATTACACGATAAAACCATAATCATCCTCTGGGTTTGAGAGGGGCAGGTCCCTCATATGATGGGGGCTTTTAGGAAATTTTTGTACTTTTAATTTGAAAGTACACAAAGGAGAGAACTAAACTAAAGAAAGGTGACTAACGAAAACCCCTATTGTAGACACACAAATACCACTTGAGATTCATAATAGATAACATCTACGAAGGGGGGTTGTAGCACAAACTATGTTTTAGGTATGCAATGATGAAAAAAGGAGGACAACCTTGAATCTTAACATACAAAGAGGTAGGCTATACTAACACATCCAAATTAAGATACTAGGACATGGGCGTGTTTCTTTGCATCAATTGCATGAATTATAAACATTCCAATAGATGACCAAAAATTTGCACATAGACAATATCACTAATTTAACATACAAAAAATTAGTAATAATAACTCAAGAAGCACATCTAGAACATACAATCTAAATGCATTCTTTGTTGTTTCCATAAAATTATACAATCTCAAGAACTCTTTTGTACAATGTGTAAACACAAAAGTCATCAAACTATTTCTCTAAGAATTTCACTATAGTCTCCCCTTTGTAAGAGCTCCCCCTTTTTACAAATGAAATAGCGTTGTATTTATAGGCTTTAGAGGATAACTACTTTGTAACCACTTAGAATAATCACCTAGGCAACCACTTAGAATAACCACTTGAGACTTATAATAACTACCTAAGTGATTACTTCAAGTAACTACCTTTTGCAACTAAGGATTTACCTTTTACAAAAATAAAGTCTAAAATCTATCTCATAGTTACAATAAGTGACATAAATCACTTTTTAGAAAATACTAATTTGAAGCCTATAATCTAGAAACAAAAACCAAGTTGTGGTTAGTTGGGCACTTTGTCTTCTTCTGACCCATGAATCATCTATTCGAGCTTGAGGCTTATCAATCAGTAGTTTACCTTTAAGGATGTTCATCTCAACCAAATGTTGAACCTTCATCACTTTTTAAAAATTTGATCTCCTTATTTGAAATCTCAAGTGTTTCCCCTAGAACTTGTTTTGATTACAATCTCCAAGGAATATCATTTCTCTCGTCAATCCTTAGTCACATTCAATGCACAACATATATAGTTTGTAATAAATTGACCAATTTGAGGTTTTCCATAACTCCTATGCATTCCATATTGAATTTGTAAAGATGAAACCAATTTCTTATAGGAAATGTTCCAATAAGGCTATTTGTGAAAACTAGAGAATCAATACAAATATCTATTAAATTGAGATTCCATGTACTAAGAATTCTCTGCATCCCAATTTCAAATTGAATACTCTTCCAAGTTAAATAAAATTCCTTTAGTTATTAATCATGAATCTTTAAGACATGCATTGTATGACCTCTTACTCTCAATCTCACTAATTAATCCACCTTCTTTAAATTTTACATTTCTAAATGTCTCCTTCTCAATGCAATATTAAGTGAATGTTTTGAGTCTGGAAACATCCCGTTGATCCCTTGTGTTTGTGCACATATTATAACAACTCTCCAATGAGTGTCAAATGAAACAAATACAACATGAACAATTGACTTCATGTATTTTAGTACTAGTGCAATTTCTGCCATTATTTTCTTTTCTCAGGCATCATCTCATGTGACTCAAAATTCAACAGCACCCACCTTCTCACTTTAAAGCCAAGGAGACTTTCCTTTCTATTTCGCATCATATCAGGAAATCTTGTATATTTGTTTCGATAATAATCTAGCCAATTCTTGAGACCTTACTTATGCTTCACAAGCCTGACAACTTTGTTTGCATAATAGACAACATTTCTAAGTGAGACACTTGATTGAGCTCCATAATGTTATCTTAAAGTCAAGGGTCATATTATCATGAAAATTCATCATATTCCACACAAAGGACAGAGCATGTTCAAATTGTAAAAGGGGAAACAAAAAATAGGCAAATCAAATTAACATCTCAACCCTCTTCTCTAATTGAATTGTGGCTAGATCTATTAGGTTTACATTCCTCTTTGAATGTAAGGTTGTTCTTGTGTAATTAGTGGTTTTACTATCCTAATCGGTGAAACCCAGATTTCACCACCTTACGAGTTGTATAGCCTTATGAGTTGAATCTATAGATTGCATGAAATAATGAAAGACATGGCAAGATATGAGGGTTTTGTATGTTGTTTATTGTAGATCTAAGGGTTTTGGATTTGTTGTTATGATGGGTTATTTATTGCAAATGTGAGGGGATGGTTAGATAATGTTGTCATGTTTATGTTCTTAATTTTGCAATTGGAGTTGTGGCATTAATCTTGGTAGTTCTCTTTGTATTTTAGTACAAAATATTTTTTTGGGTAACTTCATGATGGTGCTTTGTTGCATTTTGACTTTGGCATGAATTTATTAGTTACAAGTACTCATGGATACATGGAACCATAGGTGATGTCGATATTGTCTTGTGATTAGAGACATGTGTTGAGATGGTTGATGGTTTCAATAGGAAGACCAAGGAGCATTCACTTGGTATGGACTTGAGAGGAGATTGGTCTTAGTGTGAGTTGTGAAGACTTGGTAGCTTGATGAGCATTCTCATTCCCCACTCTTTTTATACTTGATGGTTTACTACTTAAATGATATTGCCCATTATTCCTTTCAAGTGCATTATGTTTACTTTTATCTTTCAGAGATATGGACCTTGACCTACAAATAGATGGTTAGTTCTAGAGGATTTAGTTTGAGAGATGTTTGGCATTGGTTATCTCCTTGTGTGTTTGAGTTTTTATCATGTTGAAATTTATTTATGTTGCTTAGGAGATGCTTTATTGGGCCTATTCCCTGGGATTGGGAATGGTATTGGTTTGATCTTATTGGATATGAGAGTCCTACATCTATGTTGATTACATGGTATATATGTTTGTTTGGTTCAAGAGACTAAAAGGTTTTGTGTGTTTCTTATGGTATTCTCTTTGGGGTTTAATGGAGGAGATCATACTTGACACGGTTGGCATTCATATGTGTATGTAGAAGGACATTTTGGAATCAAGGAACATTGAGAGTGGGGGTGAATCAATGTTCTGCAATTTTTACCTTTATTAACCTGATCTTTCAACCACTTAATGCAAATGAAGAAAAATAAAGTACAAAAACATAAAGCAAATATCGACAACACCATAACACCAAGATTTTACGTGGAAACTTGGTTAAGGAAAAAACCACGACGGGATTCAAACCCACAATATTAATATACTATGTTAGAAGTATAAAAATATTACCTAAGGGGAATGCACATGCATTCAAGCACACTGCCTAGAGCTCACTACTTAAACAAGAAACCTAGAAGGGCTACAACACTTAGGGAAGGCTCAATGTCTTACAAAATGATTACAAAGGATTGCGAGAAGGTTTGAACTATTGAATATCATCAACAAATTCCTAAGTATAGTTTTGGTTAAGCACATAACATATAATCTTGTTCTGCTTTGCTACTCTGCTTTGTTCTGATATTCTGCATTATAACAGAGCACTAATCTTTCAACTGTGCACGTGAAACTGCGTACAATCGCTCATACAGACTTTCCACACCAACATTGATCACAAAAATGATCAAATTAATTGGTCTAATATATCCAAAACATCAACTTGGATAAATTCCATGTCAACCAAAAAACTGCATAACACACAAATGAAACGTGTTACCCAAGTCGGCTTAATCCGATCCAAACAACCATGCGAACCAAAACAAAATGTCCACACACTTCCCACATGTCAGCTTACTAACCTTGAACACACAACCAATCACCAAAAATACTCTACATGATCCGCACAATGAACCTTTACACATTACTGCCAATGAACACTATTCTAACTAGAAAACCTGTCTACCCGATCTTCCACTTTACTCAATACTCAACACTAGAGGCCATAAACCTAGAAGAAGGCAATTTACAGGACCAAAATGTTTCCCCGATATCCACAAAGAAAAATACTCAACACAACTGAATCGCCAACCACAACACTGTACACTCTGCCAGATGACCTATTCTTTTCACCGGACCTCGATCAATCTTCCGGTATGAATGAATCAAACTAGATATCTGACTCAAGTTGCCATCAATGACAACATCTGATCATCAATGTAGTGTCTCTTTCCAACAATCTCCCCATTTGGCATTGATGACAACACTTAGTGAAAAATGACTAAGTGTCAGACCAAAACCAAAATATATACACTGCAACCAAAGATCTATCAACCAAACTCAAAAATCAGGAACTCCCCCTAAGATCAACATTTTTCACTCCTCCATTCTCCCCCTTTGAAATCAATGGTAAAGGTACGGATTCTAAAAACCAAAAATTCTATTTACATATGTACACATGGTCCTTTTATACTCACATACATTTGAAGATGTCTGCAAAATAATTTTTTAATGAATTTAGATGGCTATCCCAACCCTTCTTCAAGCTCTCTCCAAAACTATTATAAGCCCACTAAAGAAGTATGCAAGTGTCTTTGCTGACTTGAGATCTTTCGGCTCTGTGGATTTCATGGTACTTTAGGTGTCTTCCAGACCACTAATCATGATATACAACTTGGGAGTAATGAGACTCCTAAGTTCACAAATCGTTGATTATTTTCTCTTTTTCTTGACTCAAACTCCTAATTTTCTCCAACAAAGATATCACTTGGTGTTCATGACTGCTCAAGGAGACTGATAATGGATCAAATGATTGAGACATCTATGCAAGTTTTTTCTTAAGGCAAAAATAGGTTTTGAAGGGACCCGAAACCCTTTACACAAAAGTTACAAAAGATATTTCAGATAAGCCCCTCAAAACAAAGCAAACCAAAGAAACAACATGACAGATAGAAAAAAGACAAATAACAAAGCACTACCCAACAACAATAAAAAGCCAATGAAAAGACAACAAAGAAGCAAAGCAACACCAGCAAAAGGGATATCACTAACCCAAATTCTTTAAGGTTTGTGCAACTTCAGCTTCGAGTCGATCCATCTTCTTGGTCGTATCCTTCAAGTCCAGGATATCCTGGGGCATATTAGTAGACCTCTTTTTGTGCTAGCCTTGGTTATTTTGCTCAGACCCAAAGTGTCCTCAATTCCCAAGTCCTTCTCCTGGTCTAGGTCGACAAATACCTTGTCCCTGTGAAAATTTTCCATCTTAGCCACCACAGTCCTCATGTTATCTGTTGTAGACTTGACAATTTTATGACTGTCTTCCATGATTTTCTGCAGGGTGGCTTTACATTTGTTATTCCACTTCCTTCAACCTATTACCATACCTATCTTTCATTTTCTCATTGGCCTCCATATTCTTGGTTAGACAGTTTGTCATCACATTCTTTTCATTTTGATTCCAAAGGGCGCAAACAAAGGTCCCCTGAAGTTTCTCCTTCATTCCACCAGATTGCATGGTCTCAGCGGTTGCTTGCTTCTTCTCCCCCAAATCCCCCTTGACTTGTAAGTCTTCAAATTTTTAGGAAAGGGCTCTTTTTTTAGGATGAAACTTTTAATCTCATGAAATAACCACCTAAAGAGTCGAAAGAGATAAACAAAGATGTTTTTAGCAGTCTCCAAAACCCCAATAGCCATCTATTGCTTGGGTTGAAAGTTCTGGAAACTCAAATCCACAGACTCCGAAGAATTCCCCTCCTTATCATGAGGAGAAAGAGATTCCTCATATTCAGAAGGGGAGATGGGATCATCATGCTCTAAGGAGATATCAAAAATCACAAAATCAGAGCGTTTACCTTTCCCCTTAGTATTCTACGCATACTTATCTCCACCCACCAAAGGAGAACCCTTTCCCTTACTCATCCCAATAGATAAATGCTTTTATTACCTTTTAGGTTTCTTGGGAGGGGGGGGAGTGGCCTCTTCATCATCATCCTCAGTGTCCCATACCCCTTTCTCAGACCTACCATTGCCCTCCCCAACATTATCAGAGACCGAAGGAGCCTTATTAGGGAACTTAGAAGCCCTAGCCTTACAATGCTCCTAGATAAGAAAAATTAAAACTTGATGCAAGAACTAATTAATGTGGGGGTTCTCTCTATGTTCATTTATGCTGGCATTCAGAGAAGGAATCAAGTAAAAGGAGAAATAAATCTTCACCTTATGTCTAAAGTGATTTAGCAAGACAAAGTGGTAACCATAAATATTTGTAAACCTGTCGTCCAAAGTGAAGAACTCCATGATGGCTTTCAGAAGTTCCCTCCAAATGGGCTTAATTTGCTTTGGCTCAAAGTTGGATTTATTAACATTAACCAAATCTGCCTTCTCCTTCGCCGTCTTAGGGAATTTCTCAACAACACCATCGGAAAGCTTCCAGTCCTTATAAAATTTAATTCCTTCAATAGAAAGGTTGATGACCTCAACGACAAGGCTTTCATCCACCATGAACACCTTGCCAAATAGATTGACCTTCCCATTCTTCCATTCCTTTGCAAAAATATTAGTCACTCTCTCGTTATTTCCGTGAAGCCTCTCCAAGAAAGGCATAACCCCTCCTTGTTGCAGTCGGTACCAAATGGTAGCATTGTTTTTCCACTCCTCACTGTTCGTAAGCTCCACTCTCCTTCTATTACCTCCCATCTTGCAAAATAGAGAAAGATAAGCCCAAGAAAGGTAGAAAATCAAACCACACTGAAAAAAGACAACAAACCCGATAAAGCCAAGAATAACCCAAAAAGTGTGTGTTAGGATTCACAAAGATACTGAGAGGGGGGGTGAATCAGTATCTAACCAGTGATAAGATTTTCTTGAATTAAAAAATGTAAAGCATATCAATATTGTATACTGGTAAATAGAAAGTAATGCAATGAATAGAGATAACAACAACCACATGAAAAACACACCATAACACAGTAGTTTAACGAGGAAACCCGGTGTGGGAAAAACCTCGGTGGGATTTGTGACCCACAATATTCGCTTACTGGCCAATAAGTGAATATTACTGCTACAATAGGGGCCTGCACATGCAGGAAGGCCAAGTGCCTAGAGCTCACTGCTCAATTACAAAATAGGAAGTCTCACTGACTTAGAAAATGGATTATATAAATCCAATGTCTTGTACTGCTTCAAAATAGCATCTACTATGCCAGATCTAGTACCGGTTTATAGCTCTGCTTCATACATAAATCCTTAACCTATAATTCGCATAATAGGTCTGCCTTATTTCGCCCATCTACTTCCTTACAAAATGTTCTATAATGATCTCATACATATATGAGTCATTTTACAACATGCCAAGTCGGCTTACAATGATTTTACAATAAATTACAAAATGTATTATAAACAAAAATCCTGTCGGCCTGGGTGTCGGTATACTTTCTTTCACTGTCGGTGGTCTCTGTGCCGGTGTAGAGTCTGTCTTTATTGGTGCCGGTAAATTGTATTGTCGGTGTTATAGGATTGCAAGGTTGCCATCAATGACAAAACCTTCAATCACCTACAATTGTAGACACCTAAAATTGTCATGTCTAATTAAATAAATATTTTATTTATTTAATTATTTTAAGCCTAATTCTTCTATTAATTGAATAAATCTTTATTTATTTAATTAATTCATTTATCCTCTTCTAGCCTTATTTCTCATTTAAATAAATACATTTATTTATTTAAATTCCTCTTTTTCCTAAATTAAATAAATATTTTGTTTATTTAATTGATCCCACTTCTTCTATTAATTAAATAAATCTTTATTTATTTAATTAATTCATTAACCTTTTCTACCTATGACACGTGTCATTCATCTCTTAATTCCTACACTACCTACCCTCTTATTATTTTTTTATTTTCTCTACCTACCCTCTAATCATAGCCGACCATTTATCTTTTACACCTCTCAATCTCATCCCTCCATTTCATATAGTGTCTTCTATATAAGGAGATGCTTCCTTCATTATCAAACCCCCTGATGATTACTCGACTACACTACGTTTTTGAACTTTCATATGCGATCCTACTTGCAACCACATTTCCGTTCTTTGTTGAGCTCTTGTGCACATAAAATCTGAGAGCAAATATATCAAGCAAGATCAATGGAGATAGGAAGAATGGAGATTCAAACCCTATTGGACATGTGATGGTATAATCTTTGTGATTTCATTTGATTTTCATTGTCTTAGGTAATCTTCATATGTTATGGTGGATCTTTGTTGTTGTTAGGCTAGGGTTTTGTGGTTGAATTCATTTAGTCTTTCAATATTATTGTTGTATCCATTTTCACCGTATACATTATGGATGCATCTTTCTTAATTTTCGTTTCACTGGTTTTGCCCCAATTTAACTGTCAAATGATGCATTACCAAATCCGGATCTAATCCAGGCATATCAGCATATGACCATGCAAAATTGATTTGTTGCTCTGTGAAGAAACTTATGAATTTTGACCTTTCTGTCTCTGTCAAAGATTGAGCCAGGAATATGTTGTGGAACTTCTTCTGTACCAATGTTTGTTTTGATGGTCTCCTCTACAAAAAAAAAATCATAAAAATAAAAAATCGTTACTTGGTGAAAACCTAGCAAACAGGCACCTTGTGACACAAAAAAAAATATTGAAAAACAGAAAAACATTTCATCCAATGGTGAAAACTACTTCGGTGGCACCCTGGGAAAGTACCATGGTGAAAATTGGGTCACCAGCGCCATGCATAGAGACACTACTCCTCCCTCCTTCAGGATTCAATTTCATCCTTCACTTTGCACACACTCACAACCTATCCATCCATAATAAACATACCCATTCCCATCATGGCTTGTTATTGATCTACCCAAGATTGGTTAGCCATTCATAATAAGCATTCATTTTCATCTCTTTCCATTCGTAATAAATCAACTCCTATTTGTGGCTAAGGAAAATACTACGTCTAGTGATGGGTGTGGAACTGAGAGCATCACATGTTCTAAGGAGTATAGTTTCTTCCACTTTTCTTTAGTCTATCTGCGCACAATCTGCAATAAAGCAGCACTTGCATCGCCAATCCGCAATAAAGTTCCGTCTTCTCCGCAATAAAGTATTAGTTTCATGGATTCAGTCAGATTCAGATGAAACACAGCAGCAACAGTGGGCTTCAACAAATCAAATTTTTCAACAGACTCAGACAACATATGGTTTAGTGCTATCTATCCTTTTGTGAAAGTAAACATTGTGACCACAATCAAATAAGACTTATACAAGTGATAAGAGACACTAAACTTGAGGACTACAGTGGATGTTGGTGTCGAGTCTTGGTTTTCTTTTGATTTTATTTTTCTGGTGACATGTCTTTTAGCTTTTCCAGGATGTCTTTGACTAGAGATTCTATCTCCAGGATCTCTTTGACTAGAAAGGTGAGGATGGGGTATCGTCACCTATTTTTCTTTTGCTGTCTGTGGATTGTCTCTTAGTAATGCTATGACTTGTCCAAGGATATGAGGACACTGTGAGTCTAGTATGAACTAGGGCATTCCTTGTTTGTGACCATCTTATCTCCATGTAAACAGGTACAATGACTTTTTGGGTCGAACATATGCCTCGATTGGCATAACCTATTTTGCCATAATAAAGTTCAATGATGATAACGCACAAGAAGCTCTTTCACTTTCATATCTTCTATCTTTCATCCCCCTTTCTTGATTGACTTCCATCATCCTTCTTGAGTCCATGTAGCCTGCTATTACATGATTGAGTATAATGACATGCCAAAAACATTTGCATTTCATGTAGTTGCACTTGCATTACCACATATAAGCATTTCATACATACATATAGATATCACAATTGCATCACATCCTGCACACAACACATATTAGCACATTTTACATTTTCATCATGTAAATAATCATTTGCATTTCATACATTCACATTTGCATTGGCATAACATATTAAAAACATAAAAGAACAAAAAAATTTCATTTCATCATGTAAATATTTGCATCCATATCATAACCACCACATAGAAATATACATCATGAAACATCTTATCACATAGGTACACATGCATATAAGTTGCCGCAAAGAATCATCTCATAAATACATAAAATCATAAGTGTCATGATACAATGATGTCAAAATTATATGGCTACAATCACCCAAAGGTGTCTACATCATCATACAAAAATGGTACAAAACTGATACATAGGGAGCCCTCTAAGGCTATGATGAACTCCCTCCCTCGAAGCCGCCTAGCCTCGATGGAGTCTAAGCTTTTGAAGGACCCACCCCAGGATCATCTATCTTGCCCCCCCCATCTGGTGGTGGTGGATGATCCATAACCCCACCGCTAGACACCTGCCTCCGTTGACTCCCTCCAGTGGTCGTCGTTGTTCGTGATGGTCTACGAAAGCTCCTAACCCACTGATCTGGTGGCACTGCCCCATAGTATAGGTCTCACCAGTAACCTATCTCCTCCCCTACCTGCAGAACATAGGCGTATCCAGCCCCTGTGTCCTCTGTCACCTGCCTCCCAACCCTCAGTGTTGTCTCAGCCTCAGTATAACACTAGATAGCCCGATCTCTCTCTCGCTCAATGTCCCTGAGCTGTCTCCTGAGTCGATCCCTCTCCCGCTCGAGATCTTGGATCTCATCTGCCTATCCCTGACAGATCTCCCTCAACTCTAGTATCTCATCCTCCTCCTATCCATGTACCTGTGGCTTCTCTTATGGCTGCCTCTACCCCTGTCCCCGTCCCTATACCTGTCCCTGCACCTGTCTGGGACCCTGTGCTGTTGGCACCTGTAATAGTAATCCACCTCGGCCTCTCACCACCTGAGCCTGTCTCTCCTCTCCACCCTCTCTTTGTGGAACCACCCTCCTCTCTCCTACTGCACCTTGCCTCCTCCACCGGCCTCTACCTCTGCCATCCCCATCATCATCATCCCCTCCACCATCTCCATCTATCAGCTCTCCTGGATCTGTCAACCGTGGAAATGGATGCTCAACCCAATATGCAGTATACTCTGCATCCATCCCTGCATCCTCTATCTCTGGCCACATATCCCAAGGCAAGGGAGTCATCTCTACCAGCTGCATCATGGCCTGATCATATGATAACAATGGCCCGAAGTGTGCCTGATCTCTCACTGTCTGAGCATACATCCCGGAACCCCATGGCATCCGCTGGATCCTACCAAACTGCCTGCATACTTTGTCTACCAACTGCCTCTCCAATAAATAGGGCATCTGCCCAATCAGATATCTACTCCTAAGATTATATGGTAGCTCAACTGCATCATCCTCCCACTCCTCACACTCTCGGTATGGCCTCCATACCACAGTGTCAATCTCATCGATGACTCGACACCAGTACTCCAACCTGCTAATCTGTGGCTATGATGTAATCATATCATACAAGTGAACAAAATTGCGTCCATGATCCCTGCCTCTGAAATGTATCGGTCATGTCATCGACAGATGCTCATATGCCCATACCTATAACAATGTCACTCCGCAGCCCAATCCTACGGATCCATGGTAGATGAACTGATGGAGCTCATAATACAAATGTGCCAGCACGCACGGTCCCCAGGCATATCTGGTATGTTGTGTCACCAGTGTCTCCAAGGTACTCCCCCAGCCCACAGCCAACCCTCGTGTCACCCTATCCGGACACAGGAACCCACTAATCACTCCTCCTAGCACCGCTGGTAGCATCAATCTTGTTGCTGTCATGGTATCCCAGGCCACATGTCTTACCCTCATCTCCAATCTCGGATCCTGGAACACTCATCTCAGGGCCTCCCTATCTCTGTCTTGATCATAGGGTATCAAATCCCCATCAATCAGTATCCTCAGAATCCTATATACATCCTCCAAGGTGACTGTCATCTCACCCATCAGCAAATGAAAAGTGCAAGTCTCAAAGTGCCATCTCTCAGCTAAAGCAGTCAGCAACCCCATGTTCACCTGAAACTCAGGCACATACAGAATAAATTGTAGACCCATAACCTCAATCGTGGCTCTGTCCTCAAATGTCAGCTCTGGTCGTAACCTCTGAGTCGATGGGAATTTCTCCCGTGACTCCAGCATAGGTAGGTACTCCTGTAGTCAAGCAAATCAACTGTGTCAGTCAAAGTGGCATTCATTGTTCATCACAAAATGCTGCTTATTACCCTAAGTTCTTATGATACTATATCAAAGTGACACTCATTGTTCATACCAAAGTGTTGCTTCTATTCTAGTGACATTCACTATTCATCACACAAGTGTTGCTATTTATCCTAGTGGTACTCCCTGTTCATCATAAAGTACTATGTGTTTGCACTCCCTGTTCATCATAAAGTGTTGCTCATAATTGCACTCCCTGTTCATCACAAAGTGCTGCTCATATTAGTACTCCTTGTTCATCACAAAGTACTCTGCCTTGGTACTCCCTGTTCATCACAAAGTGCCTCGATCTATCCTGGTCTTCCCTAGAGGACCTGCTTGAGTGTATCCTCTCAATAGCTTATCCAATCGACAACATATGCTCATCACAGAATTGTTGATTCGACCTTGAAGACATAAACGTGCCTTCATGACATAAATGCACTTACATATTGCATAAACGTGCCTTCTCTGCACATATTCACCTGAAATACACAAACGTGCCTCTACTCTGCACAGACGCGCTTGCTCTGCACAGACGTGCCCACATAGCATAAACACGCCTGCACAATGTAGACGCACTCGAATTTGGCATAGATGCCTTTTCCGACACAGATGTGCCTGGCACAAACACAGACGCACCTAGCCAACCTAGCCGCGCCTAGTACCAACGTAGATGTGCCTTAGCATTTTTTGACATGCATTTATTGTGCTTCCTAAGATGCATTAATGACAAAATTTATTACAAAAAAGTACCAAGGAGGTTTTGTGGTACTTACCGGCTCTCCTACATCTATTGGCCTCTAAAATCGACGAACGCGATCAAATCTATGCACCAATGCCATCGCTGCTGACTGTTGCTGCTCTATTCTCTCTATGCACTCTGATCTCTTGGATGTGTGGATGACAATGAGGATGTTTTCCCCTCGTGGTTTATCTTATAAACTACCCTAGCCCTAGCCCTAGCCCTCGTTTCCCGAGTCAATCTTCTTTATCCCGTGACTCTGTCACTCTATCCTACCTGGTCAGTCCATTCTAGCCTTTCTTTCTTATCAAGAGATTATCTACAATCTTTTCACATTTTCATCCAATCTCTCGAGGGGGCATATCATTCCCATCTTGGGGCAACTTTGTATCAGTTCATATTATCTTCTTTGAAACAACGCGACAAGCTGCATTATCTCAAAGAGGGGCAAAATGTAGACACCTAAAATTATCATGTCTAATTAAATAAGTATTTAATTTATTTAATTATTTAAACGTAATTCTTCTATTAATTGAATAAATCTTTATTTATTTAATTAATTCATTTATCCTCTTCTAGACTTATTTCTCATTTAAATAAATACATTTATTTATTTAAATTCCTCTTTTTCCTAAATTAAATAAATATTTTATTTATTTAATTGATCCCACTTCTTCTATTAATTAAATAAATCTTTATTTATTTAATTAATTCATTAACCTTTTCTACCTATGACACATGTCATTCATCTCTTAATTCCTACACTACCTATCCTCTTATTATTTTCTTATTTTCTCTACCTACCCTCTAATCATAGCCGACCATTTATCTTTTACACCTCTCAATCTCATCCCTCCATTTCATATAGTGTCTTCTATATAAGGAGATGCTTCCTTCATTATCAAACCCCCTGATGATTACTCGACTACACTACACTTTTGAACTTTCATATGCGATCCTACTTGCAACCACATTTCCATTCTTTGTTGAGCTCTTGTGCACATAAAATCTGAGAGAAAATATATCAAGCAAGATCAATGGAGATAGGAAGAATGGAGATTCAAACCCTATTGGACATGTGATGGTATAATCTTTGTGATTTCATTTGATTTGCATTGTCTTAGGTAATCTTCATATGTTATGGTGGATCTTTGTTGTTGTTAGGCTAGGGTTTTGTGGTTGAATTCATTTAGTCTTTCAATATTATTGTTGTATCCATTTTCACCATATACAACAATATCTCATTGGAGTGTGCATTTGCCAACAATCTCCCCCTTTGGCATTGATGGCAACACTCATGAGAAAAATCCAAAAATTGTCATCCAAAAAGAATCTGCCAGAATTGTCTTACCAAAAATTGTGTACCAAAAGAGTATGTGCTCCCCCTGAGTTGATGAGCCATTTGCTGATTATTTTTCTCACTACCACTACTCCCCCTTTGGCATCAATGACAAAGGTTGTCAAAGTGTCAATTGAGTGTGGTTACCGATTTCATCCCTGTAACTGGTTGGTTACAATCTAAAAAGGTCTGCCAGTACCAGATTCAGGCTCTCAGTGAACCGTTTGCTATCTTTTAATGTGTCCTCTATCCTCTGAACTGTATAGGTTATGTGTTGCATTTGTTGTGTCGGTATTTTTTGTCCTTGAATTAAAGCCTCAGATATCTCTTTTCTTAGGGAGGCGAGGTAGTCCAATTTTGGACTGTCTCCATTTTAGATCTTTTGCCTTTCCTTTAATTCTTTCCTTTTCTCTTTCCAATTTTAGGAGTTCCTCCTCAAAACCTGTTATTTTCTGCTCAAGAATTGATAATGGTTCGGATGAATTAATGAAATTATTAGCTAGTTGATTTATTTCTTCTTGTACCTTGCTGATCTTCCGGTCTATATCTACTGTCAAAAATTTAGTTTTACATGTATCTCTATATAAAGTTTTGAATTCTTTTAGTGTACTGCATAGTTCCGGTAAAAGAGTATCAAATTGTCTCATACACTTCTTTATTTCTTCATCAAAGAATTTGAGTTTCTCCTTGAACGCTTCCTCATTTATTTGTTCAACTGTCACAGTGTTGTTAGTAATATACTTAGATGATGTGTCGAGTTGATTCAAAGAATCTTTATTATCTACATTACACTTGGGTGCTATCATTTTCAAAATTGGAATTGTGTCATCAATTGCCTTGTATGCTTGTGAACTACACTCTGTTATTTTCTTGATAGAATCCAAAAGAACTTCTGTCACATTTGTTGACTTGAATTCTGCATTGGAAGAACCAACAATTTGTATTCTATCGGTGGGAGTAACTTCTTTGCTTGTAGTGACCTCTGGTAGGTCAGTTTGTGTTTGCATTTCTTTAAGCAAAGGTTTGGGTTGCTCAGACTGTCTCTGTATGAACCTGTTCTTGTGAGGGAGCCTGTTTCTCAGTGCTGTCACTTGTCGGTTTACCTTCTGTGCTATCTGTTACCGGTGGCTCATTTGCCACATCTATTTTCCCTATTGAATCCTTATCTACCACAATATTGACTTTCTGAGTGTCAATGTTTATTGTATATAACACCTCAGAATCAGGATTTGTGTCCTCATGTGGTGTGTCCATACTCTCACTAACTGGTTGATTGTCAGTGGTAACTACCAGTGGAGTATCTAGAGGCGGTGGGGATAAGTTATCTATTATTTTTATGCTGTGTGGTCCACCAAACTTACCTTTTCCCTTATCATATTGATATACCTTGATGGGTTTAGGGCTTCAATATTCTTCCTGCTTTTCCTTCTCTACAAGGAATATATCCCATGCATTAGTTGTTTCCTCTGCAATTTCATTCACTCTACCAACCATAAGTGCTACATGTCGGTGTGCAGTTGAAAATATTGACCGGTTAGCCTCAGAGATCAGTTCATCTATCTTTTTAGGCGAGTTGATAGGATATACAGCAAGTAGTTTTTCAATTTTTATTTTCTTGTCAAGCTCAATAATAGCTTGCCTTCTAGCTTCAAGTCTTTTGAACAGTTCTGTCGATATTTCATCAACAACTTGCATCAAAAATTTCTTGTAAATATCCAAGTGTAGGATTACACTGTTTTCAACTTTCTCCTTGTCATCAGTTAATAATGAGTCATATAATCTGTTAATGTTTTTCAACTTTCCATCCTCTGTTATTTCATTTAGAAGTTTGTCAATTGGAGCAATGGTTTGTTGATTCTTCTTCTTAGGGGTTAACTTCTTCTTTGGAGTTGATTTCTTTGCTGGGGGCCTTACTGCCTGTTGTTTCTGTCTGGTTCTTCTAGGAGAAGGTGAAGATACCGGTGAAGGTTTCTTTTTTCTCTCAACTCTTTTGAATGCAGCTGGTAGATCACTTTCTGAAGAAGTTCCAACCGGTGAAAGGTGAGTTTCTGGTTGAAGTGCTTCTAACTCATCTTCAGTAATACCAGTTTGTTTAAGTACATCTTCCTTAATAGCTTTTGCTTGCCTGGAACCTTTTCTAACTATTGCTTCAACCTTTTTAACCCTTTTCTTTGATTGAATTTGGTTTTCAATAGTCTCAACATTGCCAAATACCTCTTCTTTAGGTTCCTCGGGTGCTTCTAGGAGGGCTTTTGCATATGTTTCTATTATATGGTCATCAGTTTCATACCCCGTTTCAGTGACCCAAATGGTTCTTGGGATAACTGCCTCCATCCAAATTTCATCCTTCTTTATAACAAAACAGATTTCATCCTTATACTTGTTCACAATTGCTTGTGACGATCTGACTTTGGTCTTCATCCGAGCCTTTAATGCCTGAAAGTACTCATTTATGTTCGTTTCTCTATTCTCTCCCATGTTGTTTAGTAAATCTGACAACTGTTTGCCTACCGGTATATCAAAACCAAGATTTATGTTACCAATACCGGGTACCTATTTGGTTATGTGCAGCATTAGACAAACAAGTAAGTTTCCAAATCTGAATGTCCCCTTTTTGTCTTTCTTTATCTTTCCCAAATTGTCAATTAGTTCATCTTTAAGCCATTCGCACACATCTATTTTTGCATTATTATTAACCATGTCATAGGCACTCTTTATGCATAGGCTAGAGACTGAGTTTAACCTATTTGCATGTGTGGTTTTGTAACCTAAGATCATACTGATGAATCCGACATTGATATATGTTACATCATTTACCCTTAAGAATCTCTTATCAGATGTTGCACCTGTTAGGTTAATCACTAGGTCATTTGAGACCTTTTTTGTTTTATCAGGTCTATTACCGGTGGAGGGTAACCCTGTCACAGCCTTTACTGCTTCTTTTGTGATTTTGTGAACTAAATCCAACCAGAAGAATGCACCATGTACCCTGCTTAGTACATCCTTATAACATCTTTGGGAAAATCCGGGATACTGAGAATTTCAGTGAAACCTAGGGTTTCTACTATCTTGTGTTCTGGTTTGATATTGCCGGATTCATCACAAATTACAGATTTGTACATATTCTTAATTTCCTCATCACCTAATTCTTCTATATGACAATGTATGTACATTCTAGGGTCTTCAGCAAAAACTACTCCTTTAGGGATTTGAGAAAAAGCACCAACATTATCATCTTTCTTGGCAATTTCGGGAACTAACTGAAATACGGGTCTAGGGCGTTTAATAACATCGACAACAGTAGGGTTTGCAATGAATTCAGGAACAGATGAAAAAGCCATAGTTATAAATACCTTTATCTGCCTTAGGAATGATTGCTTGATAAATTGCTTCACTTCTTTGCTTGGAATGTCTTCGCTCGGGAATTTTCACTCTCTCAAAGTTTTGAATGCTTGGTGAAATGAAAATGGAGCCAAAACATTTGTTTTATAATGTCAAATTTGCCAACCACCACATTGGATGCTTCTCGGTTAAGTAATGACTTAACTTATCTGTCGATATAGAAGTAATTTTAACTTCTCACCATCAATCGATGGAAATAATAGCATGTTTCACATTTGATTGCTAAACCCTCAAAGGAATTTTCTTCAATTAGATGAAGAGTCTCCTGTCGGTGGAGTGTTACTCTGTTCTGTCGGTGGAGGAGTATTCCTATCAACATTTAGATCTGACTTTCTGATCCATTGTTTTGAGAATTTTTGCTTTACCTCTTCAACCTTTTCTTTACCCTTCGAACTAGGACCATTGTTACTTGTCGGTGATGCCTTACTTCTGCAAAATTTAGCAATATGTCCAATCTTGTTACAAGCATAACAAGTCACATTGTTTTTTCTGAATAGCCTTCTCATATCCTATGTCGGTTTGTGTTCTACATTGATTAGATAAGTGTCCAAATCTTCCACAAACATAACATCTTACATTCATTCTGCAATTTTCTGAATTATGACCAACTTTGTTGCATTTAGAACATTGACTGGTGGGTGTATTGGTATTCTGATAATTTCTAGATCTGCATTGATTTGCTTTATGACCATACTTGTTACAGTTAAAGCATTTGCCATTAAATTTATAAGCAGTAGTTTGTCTAGCCGGTTTGCCATGATCCTATGTGTTTGCAGTACCGGAGCTTTCACCAGCTTCAAATCCAAGGCCACAAGTGTCACCATTAGGTTTCTGATTTTTCAACAAGTCACCAAGTTCTTATGAGCTTTTCTTGAATTTTTCTTTGTGCTGATTTGCAGTATCCAATTCTCTTTCCAAGATACCTTTTTGTCTCATGAGTTCATTTGAGTTATTTTGTGCATGCATCAGATCTGTCTTCAACATATCATTTTCATAACTACGTCTTGTGTTTTCATTTGCAACATCATTCAGTCTCCTAGTCAAGTCTTCTTCATTCTTCTTTCTATCTTCAATTTCCTTACAAAATCTCATAGTCATATCCTGCATCTCATTCTTTGTTGTCATGTTTTCTTGTTTCAGCTTATTCATCAGATCACTAAGATTTTCCTTTTCATCATTCTCATTTTGCATCTTTTCACAAAGTTCTCTTCTCTTATTTCTTGCAATGGTAATATTTTCTTGAAGTGCTTGAATAATATCCTGTGCAACTTTTAGATCATCTTCAAGTTTGATATTTTTCAACTTTTCTGCATCATAGTCTGAGAGAGCTCCTTCTAATTGCTTCATCAAGTTTTCCATCTCTACCAGTGTCAAGATCTTCCTCAAGTTGTTAGGCTTATGAAAATAGAGGACCAGGCTCTGATACCAATTGTTAGGATTCCCAAAGATACTGAGAGGGGCGGTGAATCAGTATCTAACCAGTGATAAGATTTTCTTGAATTAAAACATGTAAAGCATATCAATACTGTATACCGATAAATAGAAAGTAATGCAATAAACAGAGATAACAACAACCACATGAAAAACACACCATAACACAGTAGTTTAATGAGGAAACCCGGTGTGGGAAAAACCTCGGTGGGATTTGTGACCCACAATATTCGCTTACTGGCCAATAAGTGAATATTACTGCTACAATAGGGGCCTGCACATGGAGGAAGGCCAAGTGCCTAGAGCTCACTGCTCAATTACAAAATGGGAAGTCTCACTGACTTACAAAATGGATTATATAAATCCAATATCTTGTACTACTTCAAAATAGCATCTACTATGCCAGATCCAGTACCGGTTTATAGCTCTGCTTCATACATAAATCCTTAACCTATAATTCGCATAATAGGTCTGCCTTATTTCGCCTATCTACTTCCTTACAAAATATTCTATAATGATCTCATACATATATGAGTCATTTTACAACATGCCAAGTCGGCTTACAATGATTTTACAATAAATTACAAAATGTATTATAAACAAAAATCCTATCGACCTGGGTGCCGGTATACTTTCTTTCACTGCCGGTGGTCTCTGTGCCAATGTAGAGTCTGTCTTTGTTGGTGCTGGTAAATTATCTTGCTAGTGTTATAGGATTGCAAGGTTGCCATCAATGAAAAAACCTTCAATCACCTACAATATCTCATTGGAGTGTGCATTTGCCAATAGTGTGTGAAATCAATATGAAGACACTGATATCCGGGGCTTTCTGACAATTGCCATTCACAGTAATCATCACCTCATTAATGATTTTCATTATCAAAAGAAATGGGCATATTTCTAATAATACCATGTGTTTGATCATAAGATAAAAGGTCTTTAATGCCTCCTGCTAGAGTGTCCTCCACATACCAAGTGCATTTTCATTTAGATTTCACCCACAGATTAGCAAGACAATCAGCCACAGTGTTGATTTCCCTATAGGCATGAGAAATGAAGCATCTTTCAAAGGATTCAATAATCTCAATTGAGGAATTAATAATATTTTTAATAGTCCATGAAGCTTTATTCTCCTCTTTAAGACATTTTATAATATTGTTAGAATCACCTTCAATCCATACCATTCTGCAATTAAGACACCTTGCAATTTCTATCATTTGGTAGGCGCCCACAACTTCCACTAGGTGGTTGGTTTGGCTACCCATGGGGAGTGCCACCATCATAAGACATCTTCCATTCTCATCTCTAATCACTCCCCCACACCCATCCAACCCCGGGTTACCCTTAGCGGCCTCATCAAAGTTAATCTTCACCCATCCTCTAGGAGGAAACTGCCAAACAAGACCCTCTCTAGTCTTCTTTAGCTAACTTGTTGGATTAGGTAAATCAAATTTTAATTGCCACTCCTAAGAAACTGAATAATCAACATCCTTGAAAGGGACACAAGGAATTTTTCTTAGAGTTCCACCCAAAAGATTAATATTCTCCCCAATAGCCCTGCAAATTTTCTCAGAAACCACCTCCGGAGGAAGGGCAGAGTCCCTAAAGATTTTGTTATTTCTCTCCTTCTAGACCCCCCATGAGAGGTTAGGAAAGATAAAAGACCAAATAAATTTAATGAAAAGATGGGAAGAAGAACAAACTCATTGAAAGAAGAGGTTTTGGACCGATTCGGGGAACACCTAGTCAAGGTTCCATTTCTGAAAGATACTGCTCCAGATTTCAAAAGTATATGAACAATGGAGCAAGGTATGAGAGAGATTCTTCAGCCTGCATACACAAATAGTATCTATTGGGGATCATGAAACCTCTGCGACAAAGATTGTTCGTAGTGAGAAACGTGTTCTGAAGAGTGAGCCAAAAAAAGATATTGACTTTTGGAATTAGATCTTTGACCCAAATTATCGTCCAAAAAGGAGGGGGTGACAAGGAAGAAGTCAGCAAAGAGACAGCAGAAGCCACCAAAAAACAACCAGAGGAAGTTCTATTCTAGATCAAAATGTCCTCAAGAGTAGGGCTAAGAGTCCAAGAATTAAGAGAAGAGACATCTATGCAAGTTGATCCTCATGCTCTTTAGCCTTTTTCTCAATATCCCAAGTGAACTAAGGCAGTGTTAGGCATGATTTGTAGATGTTTCCACCTTCTGATAATGTATCCTATATGCCTTTACACACATATCCAGAGAGACAAGCTGTTATCAACAATCATTTTCTTTAGTGTTCAAATCCTTCTTGCATTGAACTCATTCTGGACCTTCTCTTCAGCAGATTTTTCAAAGGATTGAAAGTGACTATCCACAGAGTTGATTAATCTTCTCAATTTATCGAATGGAGTGTCTGATGAGTCTTTCTGAAATGATGGCACGAGTTTCTCCAGAACACCAGATGAGTAAGCAACTCACTATCCTCTGTGTGAGATTTAAGAAGATCCTCATTGGCTTTTGCTAGAGCAAATGCTGCCAATTTGAGTGCCTAGATTGGGGACAAAGAAGCTAGGTTGATGGGCCTTGAGTGAATTTTGGATCCTCTACATGGATCTACTTCCCCTTCACTAATTTCTCAGTGTCGCTTGCCTCAGCTTCAACCTCAACCTTGACTTCCACTTGTTCCACTACTGCATCTTTCTTTGTGTCTACTTCTTTTCAAAGGGTCAAAGGGCTATCAATCATGTCCTTATCCTCATCATCTTTTCCTACATCCACATCCTCAACATTAATAGTTTGGACTTTTAGAACATAAGTATCATCCATTGTCTAAACTTCCAGATTAACTTGTCACCTTGTCCTTTTGCCTGATTTACTTGATATCGATTATCTATCAAAACTTTTGTCAAAATCTTCTTGGTTTCCTTTGCAACTTCATCAATTTTATCGAACATGATCTGATTTACTCTATGCTTGCTTTCGAGTTCATTCTTTGCTAATCAGAGTGATCTGCCCATCTCTTCCTTAAAATTACTAAACAGAGATTAACTAGTACATATTCCATCAAGTTCTCATCTTCTTTATTTGTAGTCTGTCTCCTAGCATCCAAAATGTCATACAAGCTCTTGGATATGATTGTCATCAATTCAATTACAACTTTGTTATATATATTTAGATATTCTACAGTAGCATCCTCTAGATTTATTTTGTTGAATTCATCAAAATTTTCATACCACTCTGATAATAGCTTCAGGTTACCATTCTTAACAACTTCATTAACAATCTCACTCAAAGATATGGGAGCTTTAACTTCAAGTTTACCTTTCTTTAGAGCCTCATCAAGTTTAGATTTTGATTTCTTACTAGATTTAGGTCCACCAGATGGTTTCTCCTTTGAGATCTTGGTAACCTTAGCAGCTTTTGCTTTCACTTTCTTGACTTCTTTATCAAACTTTGTTTCCTCTTCATCAACAACAACGAATACTCTAGCTTGTCCTCTTTTTCTCTTTCCTTCACGAGATGGTTTGGCTTGAGGCTTAGGTGAACCAATGGGTTTCTGACCACCAAAGGATGGTGCAAAACTCTTCGATTGCTTAGGATTAGGGGAAGGGGCTTCTAGTTTATCCTTCTTTGGCGTTAACATTGTAGACACCTAAAACTGGCACACCTAACTAAATGGATTTTATTCTTTTAATCATCATTAAATTCTTCCTATTAATTAAATTAAGATTTAATTAATATCCCTATTCTTCTAAATTGACCCTGTTAATTAAATTAAGATTTAATTAATATACCCTTCTTCTATCTTAGCCATTAAATTAAATTCACATTTAAATTAAATGCCCCCCCCTTCTAGCCATTTTAATTAAATTCACATTTAATTAAAAATATTAATTTATTCCCTTTCCCATTTTAATTAAATCTACATTTAATTAAAATCTCCTTTGCATCTAAATAAATCAAAATTTGTTTGTAAATCCTCCCCCACTTGCACAATCCATCAAATGCAAGTTGCATCCTCTTTTGGCTAAAATAAATCTTTTTAATTTACTAAAATTCCTATTTTCTCTCACCCACTTGCCAAATCCTACATTTCCCACTTGCCCTCCTAATTTCTTCTAGAATCCCTCTAATCCTCCATTAATTATCCTAATTCTCTTCATCATGTCCAATCCCTAAATTTGGGAGAGTCACTTCCCCAAATTTGGAGAAAGTCTTCAAATGCATTTAAGACCTTCTCCTTTCAACAAGGTAACTTGTTGAATGCACCCAAATTTGTAAGACTCTTACAAATTTGTCCCATAGACCACTAGTACTTTTCTTCTTGGAGAAAGTTAGCCTCCAAAGTCTTCAAAAGGTATTAAAGGATCTTACAAGCCCACACCCCTAACCCATGATGGTTGTCCACTTGACCATCCTTTATCCTTGCACAAGAGTTTACCTCTTGGACAATAGCCTACTTCCTTGGATAAAAAAATTATCCAATGATGTCACCCCTTGAAGCCTTCCCTAATTCTCAATTAGAATCTAATTATTGCTTAGCATCTCTCAAGCCCTCTCAAGGTGACATTTGTCAACTTGGGATTGGATTGAATCCCTCACATGGATTGATAACTTTCAATCCTAGCCCTTGATGAGATTGCTCAATCTCAACCATCTATTTCTCTATTTTCTCTGTAAATAGAGGCCATTTCTTCAATCTAATAATCTCATTCACTTCTATTGCATCCAATCTATAGTCTAATTGTGTTGTGCAGGTTATCAAGGAGCTCAAACCCCATCACCAAGCATTTAGGCCATCTTAATTGCATTATAACTTAGTTTGTTTATGCATGTTTAGAATATCTTGCTAGCTTAATTCATCTCATTTTCATAATCATTCTCACATCTCATCCTCATATTATCCTAATTATTTCACTTAATCTTTCAATTTAGAACTCATTTCATATCTTCATCTTGCATCTTGCATCTTTATCCACCATCTCATCTTAGCTAGGATCTTAGTTATAGTCATTTTGATCCTAGAATCATCATTCATAACTCATTTTCTAGGTTGTCATCTTGAGGATCAAGTGCTCTTCCAAGTGAGAGCCACCTTGAATCTTAGAGATCTTTAGAGATAGAGGAGCATGGGACGGGCTTAGCAATCTTGAGATTTCTTGGACCAACAAGTAGATTGGTTTGTATTTTCGATCTCTTCATTTCACTAATGTAATGTCTCATGTGTGTGTGCGATCTATGTTTTCTTGCATTTGTAGGCATCCCCCACATTTTAACCACACATTAATTGGCTCCCACCATGGGGCAAGACCCCTAAAATCCATATTTTTCTAACAATTTTTTCGCAAGATTCACGCAAGTTCGTACGAGTGTTTATGTTATGTCGTATAGGAACCTACTATGTGTCATATGTGCTTATGAAGAAACTCGTATGAGTCTATGGTGAAGAAAGAGAGCTATATTATGTGTTATTCTATCCTCTGTCTCTTTTCTAAGCTCATACGAACTAGTATTTGAACTCAGACGAGTAAATTGTTTCCTCGTATGAGAAATAGTTTACTCGTATGGGCATATGGGAATTGTTGTACGAGTAGGTGAGAAACCTTGTAGGATTTTTCGCTTTAACGGAGGAGATTTATAACAAACATTTTAAATTAGGCTTGGAGAAGCCCACCATATGATTTTAAAATTTTCCAGTGTGTTTCTGGCAGGTCTAACAGTTTGATGCAGGATTGAAGAAGTTAAAGTATGATTTGCATTTAATTTTTCTAGCTCTTTCAAAGTTGGCTAAAATTAACTCATTTTATTTTCAAGCTAAAAAGAACCTCATTAAGTTTCAATTGGTGAAATAATCTCACATTTCAATTTGGGGGTTTAAAAAGAATCAAATTTGCAAGGTTAAATAGAACAACAACTTCACATTTTCCTTCTTGCAAGTTAGGTTAACACTTCAAATTTTGGGGTTATAAAAAGAACAACAACAATATTTATTTTCTTGCAAAGGTTAAAGAATTCACAATCAATACTTGTTTGCAAGATTAAAAAGAACAATCCACATTTCATTTTGCAAAGCGATTTCCATCTCAAAGCAACATGCATTATTTTAAATTGACCAGAATTTCATTTCCTAGATTAAACAAACAAATTGCTTTGTGGGACTAAAAAACCACCATGCTTGTTGGAGCAACATCTCCAAACAGGTCTTAGCCAATCATTTCTTTGGAAGGGTAAAAAGAACAATGTTTGTCTTGTCTCGAAAGTGGTAGGTATATGCTCTCCCCTTAATTGGGTGACCAAAAAACCAAACCACTCTTTTATGCTTTCTTTTACTTCAAGCAATTAAATCCTTTAGAAGGTTTGTCCTCCCGAGTTGCCCTTAGGGCACCATTAAGTCCGGTGAGAGGGGAACGACCTAAGTGGGAAACAACTTTATCGCCAAGTATTCCAACCCACTATAATCAAATGTGGGGGTTGATGAAAATCCCCTCCAATGGTTTTGCTCAGCGATTAGCCTTCCCCCAGTATCTTTAAAATATGTAAAGCCTTTGTTCTAAAGGTTGGGAAGCCTCCTGAGGGATTTTATCACTGGAGACTGAATGGAAGCTTGATTAAAAACCATAGCAATAGAGACTTTGAGCTGAGTCAGTTGCCAAACATTGGAAATATCATAGTGCATGGGTGGGGAAGAATCTACCCCCAATATTACTCACCATATGTCTCCTAAGATAATTGTCCAACTGTGAAGCAATTCACTTTGGGTTAATTTCTGGCAAAAGGCAAAAAAACGGGCGCCCTCTAGGGGGTGACAAGGTTGTTTGAGTTGATGGAGTATCGAGACTAGTGGGATATGATATTGTCAATGACCTTTGAATAAAGAATCTATTTGATGTGTATTTATCATGATCCAAACCAGTGAAAATATTGGGGATTTGAACACAACCTCAAAATAACATACACTCAATGTTTAACATTAGGATGACCATTGTCTTCATCCATGCTATGTCTTCTTGTTATGAATATTGAAATATCTTGCAAATCAACCAATACAACAATCAGTTCAAAACAAAGAGGAAAGAGCAACCTTAGAGAGAAAAGAATTTCCAAATCCAACAAAGAACCTTTTTGAGGTGGTTATCAGCTTTTCAACTATCTTAAACAAGACTTCATCCAACAAAGATCGAGGAGTATCAAATAGAGTGATCAAGTGTTCCAACATTCAACCAATCTTATCGAAACCAGTACCTAGTTAGCTGCTCAAGTTGTCAAATTTAGTTTCTATATCGTGAAACCGGATCCATATCATTTGACACACTTTGTCGCGGAGGTGAATCAAACTAAAGCTCTACTTGACAAGTAGGCTTGAGTATCGAAAAAAAGTATCCATATCAACCATCAACATCAACCCTTGTACTATCTTATCAAAACCAGTACCTAGTTAGATCTCAAGTTGTCAAATTAAGTTTCTATATTGTGAAGCTTCACTCATATCATTTGACACACTTTGTCATAGGGGAGAATCAAACTAAACCTCTACTTGACAAGTAGGTTTGAGTATCGAAACAAAGTATCCATATCAACCAACACCACCACCACTTTGATCACTCATATGACCATCCCTTATTCATTGCAAAAGAAGAAGCTTATTCAAAGGAAATGATTCCTAGCCTAAATCAAGATCAAGATATCATGGCTCTCCAATCTAATCCCATTTTTTATCAAGATCCCACCTATTAAGAATCTTATGATGATCCCCTAAGATTTTGGTATTCCATCCATGATGATCCCCTTTTATCTCAAGAGTAGAGTCCCATTCAACATCCACCTTCTAAGCAAGAGCATGATATCCATTCCATATCCTTCACTAATCTAATTCAAAATCAAGAGAAAAACACAAACTCAAATGATCCTACTCCAAGTCAAGATCAAGATCAAGGAATCCTTTCATCTTCCAAATCCATTTTAGGTCCTTTCATTCCACAGTCAAACTCTCCATCCCTTCCATCCATCTTAGGTCCTTACCTCCATCCATCCACTAATCTATCACCTCAAATGATCTATAAGAAAGATCAACAAAGGCACTGTCTTTGAACTTCTTTCAACCATCTATCTAAACATCTTTCCAAAACTATTCTTCCATCATTTCCTTTATCTATTTTTGGTCCTTGTGTCCCAAAATTCAAATTTCCTCCATCTCTTCATCACTTCTCGAGTTGTGTACAAACACTCATCTTGAATACATTTCCATCTATCCTCGCACAACTCTTCAAACATTTTATCTATTATCCAACACCTCTTTTCTATCCTTCCATCCCTTTCATTTGATCCTTTGCATAAATTCATCATTTGTGACATAGGCATTTGTGTCATTTTGTCACATGCTTGCCCATGCTCGAATCTCATGTTTAGTGATTTTCCTAGATATCTATTCATGAAACGTTTCAGAATCTGAGGTTGTTCCTCTTTAACATTTTCTTTTGGTTGGGATACACACTCAATCTAGAAAAGAACCACTTATCGTATCTTGGTACCAACATATTTTGATTAATGTATCTCTTACACTTAATTAATTGCTCTAAAATCATTGTGATCTCTTAGTTGAAGACATGGCTAGTGAAAAATCTAAAATCTTGCTTCAGCGCCATTGCAATTATCAAACCCACATAAGTTTCATTGCTTACAAGCCAATGCAAGAAAAATAAAGAGCAAAAAGACAATATCAAAAGCATGATCAAGAAAAGAAAAATACAATATCAAAATGCTTGGCTATGGGAACATGCAAATAACTCCATTAGGGCTATGGATGCCTGACTGGCAATGGAGAAATATTTGTGAGATTACAACGATTAACCTTGTCGGGGCTATGGGTGCTCGTTGGCAGCAAGGCTCTATCTAGGACGTTTTTGAAGTTGGGGTAACTCATGTGGCTAGCCACGCTGGATTATAAAGATTACAATGATCATATTTGCTAGAATGAACCCACTTGCACACACATGGGTAATCAAAGACTAAATACCTTGATCCAATTTGGGATTCTTCTTCCCTTTTGAGTATGCTTCCTATTCGCTAGAAATATTCAGTTGAATTTTTCTGGAGGTTCTAAGTGTGGGTTGGGTCTCTATCTTTGAAAAGTTCAGGAACACTTATTCAGGTGGTACTAAATACTGTGACAATATTACATATCACCTTTTTGCAAATGGAAACCTCTATGCTTGGGGGAAAAGTTCATCCACTCTATTCTTCCTATCCATATCTCTCATTATCCTTCCTTCAATATCCATTACCTTTTTTTGATCTTGCTTCACTTTATCCATACCATCTATCCTATCTATTCATTGCTTCTATCATCCAGTGCTATCTATGATCTTGTTTCACTTTATCCATTCCATCTATCCTATATTGTTTCTCCTATCCATATCTTATCTCTATCCATATCCCCTTTTTCGTCCTTGATCTTGATCAAAACTAAGGACAAAAACATGATTTCAAAAAGCTCTTCACGTGTCTCCTCATAAGCTACCTTCATCTTTATCCTATCAATTTCTACCTCAACGGTTCAATCATCCATTCAAAATATTCCTTGTCTTGCTATACATTGGAGAAACCAAACACATCTTTCTTCTAATCCAAAAATTCTACAAAATCCAAAATGTCTAAAAACAACTAAAAATCGACAAAATCAAATAAAAATTAAAAACTTAAAGCATGAACGCATGACCCATCCATCAAATCAACAATAGGAAAGCTCTCAAAGTCTACAATCAAACTGATCACATGTCTTTTTAATCAATTCATTACTCAAAATCTATCAACATCAACATGTCTTATACATGGATACGTACACTCAAAACCAAACAGATCAGTCTTATATGAGGTACTCACTCTTTGAAACTAGACATTCCTATCAATCATCGAGTCTTGCTAATCAATCCATCTATCAATATCAACATCAACATATCTTATATAGGGATAGGTTCACTCAAAACCAAACAAATCGATCTTATACGAGGTACTCACTTTTGAAACCGGGCATTCTTATCAATCATCGAACAAATCAAAACAATGACATAGATCAGTATGACTGTTGGATTTTGTTTTAGTTAGCCTTATCTTTATCAATTGATGGCAATACATGTTTCATGTTTCAAAAATAAAAAATGAAAAAATCAAAAGTACAATAAAAACAAATGGTGAAAACTTGGAAACAAGCACCACTTGTGAGAGAACAACTCCTCCATCTACTAATCCTCACATCCTATCTTTGATCCATCTGATCTAAACCAATAGCCATCGCATAACACTTATACACACAATACCAATCCCGAACATACTTAGCGTAGTCACTATCCTTGATTATCTTATCAGTTATCTGCATCATATCCCACCATGGCTTGGTGATCAATTGTACATATTCATATCGAGTACTATCTAGAGTGGGGGCAAGTTTGTGACCTCGCTAGGGAAATTTCGCCTTTGGGTTTCCACATCAAAACAAACATGTAGCAAGATAATCAAGATCAGAACAACCAACAAATGACAACGACAGTCCAAGAAGACTAGATATCATGGAATTAAACTGATTGGAATTGAACAAAAGATGTATTTGCAAGATGTTTTACTTGACAAGAATACATTTCCAATAGCATGCATGCTTACTTATGGTTGTTAATTTTTTCTTATCATATCTCCAGAGCACCTCCAGGATGTCTTATGACTAGAGAAGCAAGGAAGGAATGTGATGTTTTATTTGTCTGCTATGTGTGAGTGAATCCTTTTACCATGCAAATTTGTCCTACGAAGTAATCAGGTGGCATATTGTTGAGGACATTTCAGATTTATACGGGACAAAGGTTAACTCTTGTCTATTTACGCAAGCAATACTCAGGTCATCCTGGTTAAATTATACCTCGACACTTGTATCGTCTTACAATATCAAAACTCATGTAAGTTATACTCAGGTCGTTATGGTTAAATTATAACATGATGCTTGTATCAACTTTCAACAAATCAAGGCCCGATGATGAAAACAAAGGAAGCACTGGCACTTTGATCACAACAAATGGCAACATTGAGAATGAGAATGCATATTAAGCTTTACATTAGCTGCACATCATTATCATCTTAATCTTGCATTAGGTTGCATCTCATTTTAATCTTGCATTAGTATTACTTCATTATCATTAGCATCGTCATGTAATTCTAACATCCCATATCATACATCTCATTTTCAAGATACATCTCATCATCATCATCATCTGGTCACATTCATCATTGCATCCATTGCATGCATATCTATTGCATCATCATGGACTCTTTCTTCACTTTCATATCTTCATCATTCTTCCAACTATCATCTATCATGTCTTATACAGGATGTATCTTTCCTGAAACTAGACATTTTGATCGTGTCTTATACAGGATATATCGTTCCTGAAACTAGATGCTTTGATCATTTTTGTCTTATATAGGAGGTGTCATCCCTAAAACCAGACTTGATCTTAATCTTATCAATTCTATCAATCCATTTCATCTGATCCATTCTATCATGTCTTATACAAGATGTATCTTTCTTGAAACCAGACGTTTTGATCAAGTCTTAAACAAGATATATCGTTCCTGAAACCAGACGCTTTGATCATCTTTGTCTTATACAGGAGCTGTCATTCTTGAAACCAGATTTGACCTCAATCTTATCAATTTTATCAATATGAGTAATCATATATTATCCCCGTACATGAGCATATCATATCGAAAACATGTAGAATGCTAGATCGCATTATCAAATCCACAAAACCACAAAACATGTTAGAAACATCCACATTCATCATTTGCATCATCATCTGCAAAAGTCATATAGATTAAAAGCATATCATATAGCTCATCAAAATTAAAATTGTTGCATCCATATCATATCATCATACATATATGTGACCACATGTTGACCCAAAGGAAAATCAATGATACAAGTCAGAACCAATTGTCAATTAGAACAAATAAATATCCAAAGTCCCTGGATATCATATTACTATTGAACTCAATCAATCCAAGTTCCAAATCGAAATCAATCAATCCAAGTTCCATATCAAAAATCAATTAATCCAAGTCCCATATCGAAATTGAGCAACCTATCGAAGTTCAGTTCCATATCGAAAATCAGTCAATCGGGACCCATATCGAATCAGGACTCATATTGAATCAAGACCCATATCGACCTTTGTAACATATCAACACTTGAACCATATCGAGAATCAGGATTCATACCAACGCGACCTCGGTGGACGTGTGGGACATGTACGCGCTATGCCCACATTAGTCTTCCTCATTTCTTCAATATTCTTTTTAATAAAATTTATCGGCAAATAAATATTGAAAAAATTAACAATTCAAATCATCCAACTTTTGAAAATCGTACTACATCACAACACTGCCCCATAAATCATAATTTTCTCAATTTATCTCCCGAGGGGGCATATCGACATCAATTTCATATCAGTTTCATATCAACACCAGCTTCATATAAGCTTTTCATATCACATCAGTTCTTCATATCTGGGGCATCATATCGACAATTTTGGCAACAACGTCATATCAAAAAATCTTGATGACAAATTAAGCGTTTTATTTGAATCAACATGTGGTCACACGTTAACTCAAAGAGGGGCAAAATGTATACACCTAAAACTAGTGCAGCTAATTAAATGGATTTTATTCATTTAATCATCATTAAATTCTTCCTATTAATTAATTTTGGATTTAATTAACATCCCTATTCTTTTAAATTAACCCTATTAATTTAATTAAGATTTAATTAATATACCCTTCTTCTATCTTAGCCATTTAATTAAATTCACATTTGAATTAAATACCCCCCCTTCTATCCATTTTAATTAAATTCACATTTAATTAAAAATACCAATTTATTCCCTTTCCTATTTTAATTAAATATACATTTAATTAAAATCTCCTTTGCATATAAATAAATCAAAATTTATTTGTAAATCCCCCCACCCCCACTTGCACAATCCATCAAATGCAAGTTGCATCCTCTTTTGGCTGAATTAAATCTTTTTAATTTACTAAATTTCCTATTTTCCCTCACCTACTTGCCAAATCTTGCATTTCCCACTTGCCCTCCTAATTTCTTCTAGAATTCCTCTAATCATACATTAATTAGCCTGATTATCCTCATCATATCCAATCCCAAAATTTGGGGGAGTCACTTCCCCAAATCTGGAGAAAGTCTTCAAATACATTTAAGACTTTCTCCTTTCAACAAGGTAACTTGTTGAATGCCCCCAAATTTGTAAGGCTCTTAAAAATTTGTCCCCTAGACCACTAGTGGTTTTCTTCTTGGAGCAAGTTAGCCTCCAGAGTCTTCAAAAGGCATTAAAGGCTCTTACAAGTCCACACCCCTAACCCATGATGGTTGTCCACTTGACCATCCTTTATCCTTGCACAAGAGTTTACCTCTTGGACAATAGTATGCTTCCTTGGATAAAATCACTATCCAATGATGTCACCCCTTGAAGCCTTCCCTAATGCTCAATTAGAATCTAATGCTTTCTTATCATCTCTCAAGCCCTCTCAAGGTGACATTTGTCAACTTGGGATTGGATTGAATCCCTCACATGGATTGATAACATTCAATCCTAGCCCTTATTGAGATTGCTCAATCTCAACCATCCATTTCTCTATTTTCTCTATGAATAGAGCCCATTTATTCAATCTAAGAATCCCATTCACTTCTATTGCATCCAATCTATAGTATAATTGTGTTGTGCAAGTTATCAAGGAGCTCAAACCCTATCACCAAGCATTCAGACCATCTTAATTGCATTATAACTTAGTTTGTTTATGCATGTTTAGAATATCTTACTAGCTTAATTCATCTCATTTTCATAAGAATTCTCATATCTCATCCTCATATTAGCCTAATTAGTTCACTTGTTTGTTCAATTTGGAACTCATTTCATATCTTCATCTTGCATCTTGCATCTTGCATCTTTATCCATCATCTCATCTTAGCTAGGATCTTAGTTGTAGTCATTTTGATCCTAGAATCATCATTCATAACTTGTTCTCTAGGTTGTCATCTTAAGGATCAAGTTCTCTTCCAAGTGAGGGCCACCTTGAATCTTAGAGATTTTTAGAGATAGAGGAGCATGGGACAGGCTTAGCAATCTTGAGATTTCTTGGACTAACAAGTAGATTAGTTTGTATTTTGGATCTCTTGATTTCACTAATGTAATGTCTCATGTGTGTGTGTGTGTGATCTATGTTTTCTTGCATTTGCAGGCATCCCCTACGTTTTAACTACACAAACATATCTTTTTCTTTTAGAATGTTTTGCTCTCTAGCTCTCTGGACCGCCTCTTTGGTGATTCCTATGCTTTCTACCAGTTGCTCTACCTCCTTCCTAACCTTTTTTGGATCTCCAACTTCTTGAACTTAGAGTGTAAGTCTAAACTCTTCTCTTTGTAAGTTATGAACCTTTCTTCGGAGTTATCCACTAGTTTTCTCAATAAGTGTTGAGCATATGCATCAAGAATGTGTCCTTCCACCTCATACCCCATGGGCATGATCCATGAAGTTATGGGTTGCATAGCTTTCATAAGACATTGGTCGGTATCAACCATAAAATAGATCGTGTCTTCATACTTCTCCACTGTCTCCTTAGGAATTATCTCCCTGCTCTGCATCATGCTCTTCAAGGTTTTGAAGTATTCCCAAAGAATGTCATTCCAGACTGTAGAATCTCAAAGGCCATGAACTGTTTCATTTATTTGTACTGCCACTAGCCTGTCATAGGCCCACTGGACTTTTCCAACTGCCAGAATCTCAAGATAGACTTATAAAGTGGGGGGGGGGGGGGGGGGGGGTGAATCAATGATAGCAAAAAACAATAACACTTTAAACATAGACCGGTAAAAATAATTAACTAGTTTAATTAAGACTTTGCATGCAATCCAAAGTGTTATAAAAGCATCCACAACAAGTAAAACATTCACCATAACACAAGTGTTTATACAAGGAAAACCCACGGTGAGATGGGACTCACGAGTTAACTATCTGTAGAAATAGGTAATTGACCAGTTAAGGTCTACAAAGTGCTCTATTGTGAGCGAATCGTGTTAAAGATCCTAATGCCCTGTTAGGAGTAACCTCGGTAGAGGATTTCAAATTCAAACTAATGGATCACCTGGTTAGAGGATTTGTAAAATGAAGCTTGTTAGAGCTTACCCGGTTAGGGGATTTAACTGTTGTAGTGATTAGAAAACAACAGGTGGAATGAACTAGAAATAACACATCTTGCTTGTATAGATCCTCTTCTTCTCACTCAATATTGCATCACTGACATACTCTGCAACTCCTTCAATAAATCACATCAACTCATCACTTCTATCTCGCATCATGAAAATAGTTCATCACAATTTCGTTTTATAGACATTAGATTTCATGTCGGCCTCAAGAACCTCATCACAATTTCCTAGGTTCAGTGTATCTAGACAATCTTCCATAACACATCACATATCACCACCAAAATTGTCAGTTAGAGATAACTCATCATGACCGGTGATAACTCGTCACATAATCTGTGAAACTGGTTTGAACATCAATACCGGTTGATTGTTAACCGCTTCCAACACATGTCCCTGATTGTCCTCCATTCATCTCCTTGTCGATATCCGACGTATCTCCAAACTGGTTCTAGTGGAATTGACCAAAACCAATTGTCTTTCCTGCATATACCGGTTGTCAACATATATGTTGCAAATTATTACCGATTTGCCAAAATCTAAAGTTGAATCCTGTATAGGGTTATATGCAGCACTTATCCGTTCTAGTTCTTTCTCCGTTTCTTCACGCTTTTGCATCAAATCAAAATAGAAGAAAGAAACTTTAGATATATTGGCCAAAATTTTACCTTATTTTTCTATAGCAGTTCTCAAAAGAGCTGTATTCACAGATAAAGCAATCTTGCCTTTATCTATATCTGATATTAGTTGCTCTCCTCTTTTCTTCCTATAACCTTTTTCAGCTAAGGCATGAGTTGCCTCTTCAAGCGAATTCATTTGGTCAGTAGAAACAATAACTAACTATCCAAGCTTGGAAATAGGGGTAGACAAATCACCAGTGTGAGTCTCTAGTAGGAGACTTGACAGAATGTCAACAACAGTTTGAATTGTTTTTGCTTCTTTTCTCTGTTGTTTCAATCTTTTCTTTTGAGCCCTAGATTGCATAACAGAAGCAATCTCCATAAGTTCATATGCACTCAATTTGTCCATATCAATTGGACCTTGTAAACTGATTGAGTCATCATCGCCATCAATTAGCTGCTTCACTATAACTATTTCCTTTTCATCTTTTTTCTCTACTATCTTCTCCTCTATTTTCTCTTTCTCTTCATCCTTTTTCTTTCCAATCTCCTTCTCTTCAACCTCTTTCTTCGATTTCTCTTTCTCTGCCTTTGTTTGTTTTTCCTGTGTAGCTATAATGACTGGTGGCAGTTGTCTTTCAACTTGGGGTTCACTATCCGGTGGCAGTTGAATATCCACACTTGGTTCTGTAATTGATGTTTTAGTTGCTTCCTATGTATCAGTAATGTCTGATTGTTGTACAGTTTCCTTAACTAGTTCAATGACATTACCAATTGTGTCAATAGTGTCCTGGATTTCTTCTGTGTCATCCACAAAGAATATAACCAGTGGAGAACTAGTGTCATCCTTATTCTTGATAGGATAGACAACATCTGGTGTAATAAACTCTTCAACATCTAGTTTTGGTGGAGCTCCAACCACTATTTGATTAGGCTTATTTTCATAGTCTTTCAATAGTGCATTCATTCTCTTAATGTCTTTTGCAATTCTGTGAGTGTCATCTTTGACAAGTTGAGTCTTTCCACCCAATAACCTCAGTCTTCTTGTCTTATAATGAAACTGTCCTTTGAACTTAGCAAGCAATGCTAACAACTAATCTCTAGACAACTCGGGAAAATATTGAATGAAAACTATCAATAATTTCTTGATCCTAATCTACAACCATTTTCCATTTATTTTCAAGAATAGAATATAAAGAATCATAAATGTTCTTTTTAATATCTTGAGGCAACCGATTGTATTGACACAGATGGTTGATTACCTCTTGAACAATTTCTTATTTCTGACCTTCATCAAATGAATCAAAATATTCCTTTACATTATCAAACCGTTTCCTCCCTAATGTTTTTAATGTCCTCTCAAAATCAGTGATTGGTTTGTATGATGTAACATTAATAGGAGTACTTTTCTTTGAAATGTCTCCTACTGGTTTGGATTTCTTACCAGTCAATTTCATCTTCTTTGGTTCTTCTTCAGTGTCAGTATCCTCAAATTTAGCTTGAAGAATGAGATGTCTACCTCTCTTCTTTGTTGCAGTCTGCTTCTTTGCATATACTTTGGGTACATATTCCTTTTTTATTTGATTTCTAGTCACCCTTGTACCCGTGGTCACAAAAGTTGCTTGCTCAACTTTCTTATTTTTCTCCTTGGTAGTACCGGGTTGAGCAGGTGCAATTCTTTCCTGGTAAGTTCCCACTCTTTTCTTCTTCTTATCCTTAGGAGATGCTAAAAGGTTGTTGGAATAATCGATTAGCAAGTCATAGTTGACTTCATAGCTCATTTCTTCGATCTCTTCTTCTATGGGTTCAACGGCCTCCATAAGGCAAAAGTTAGTGGTTACAGTGAAACAAATGTCTTTTAAAAGTGTTTCACCACTTCATCAAATAGCCTTAATCTCATGCTCATCTTCTTTTGAAACTCATTCAAATATTTGTTCATGGCAACACGAAATGTGTTCTTCACAGCCTTAATGCTATTCTTAATTTGGGTTGTAACCGGTATGTCCTTGGACCATTGAATATCACCAATTTCTGGAATGAAATTCTAAAAGTAGAAGAATAGACCAATCAACAGTTGACCATATTTGAACTTTTGACTATTGTCATTCTTAATTGATTATAAGTTCAGTATCAATTGACTTCTCATTGCCTTGCATAAATCATAATTTGTATTATCTACCATCATCCTGTAGGCGATATGCACAATAGCAGATGATACACTGTTCATCCTGTTGAAATGGAACATTCAATAGCCAATAACTATAGTTGCAAATCTGACTGCTAGATCTGCAATGTTGTTGACAGATATAGCACGACCGTCAGCAATGGTTTGTGTCAGTGCAATAACAGTATCTTTTGAATTTGTCCTCAATTTTGGTACTTCATCGGTTTGCCAAAAACCAATGACCGCATGAATAGCTTCCTTTATGATTGTGTGCAACCTGTCAAGATACATATTCCCTCCATGTACACGACTAAGGATAATTCTAACATGCTCTTAAAATATTCAAGAAAATATGCTACATTATGAAAACCCTTTTCATAAACCCTAATATATTCGGGTTTGATTTTCCCACTCTTATCACACAAAGACTAGAGTTGCGAATAGATTGCCAGTGATCCTAGATCCTTAATTTTACAATGAATGTAACTAGACAAATCTCCTTTAATCAAAACAACATCGAGAACTTGAGACAATGCATTATATGATTCTATTTTATCTGATCCCATAGACTCCATAGCTTCCACGGTAATCATAAGATTCTCTATTGGTGTAGATGACGATGCCATTTGCAATAATCTGACTTACAAGAGAAGATTGATCAAAATACTTTAATCCCTTCAAGCTGGTAGGGTTTCCAGTTGATCTCTTATTTTTCACACCCGTTACGCCTTTCCTTATCTTCAAATCTGATTCAACTTTTGATCTGCAGCACAAATCCATTTGCAATCTGCTAACAATGCTCTATTTCGCTTTGCAAGTGCTCACAAATTCTTCTTCAAATGCAATTAGGGTAAAAATAACTTAGTAAAACTTTCTTTTATAAACTTACCCATTGCATTAATTACACTACCGATAGGGTAACAAACCCTAATTACCGCTTAACAATCTCGCTTGTACCGGTAGGTATATAACCGGTTGGTAATCCTTAGAAAAGCGATAGGTAATATTATAAAAAATTCTCATGTTACAACTCGAAATGCAAAACTCCCTTGCCATACACTCTTTAAGGGGTCCGGAAATAGATTTACCGTTATGCTCCCCTTAGGCTTGTTGAAAATATCAGTTTACCAATGCAACATTCTCCACACTAGGTGAAGGGATTGATTCTTCTGTTGGCTTGTCCTCACTTTTCTTCTTCCATATTATGTTCATCTTCACTCTAGTTTCTTCAACATCAACTTTCTCCTTTCCTTTCTGATCTTCAGAGTGGTTTACTGGTTTGTTCTTCTTTTCTCTACAAAACTTAGCCATGTGTCCCGGTTTATAATGATAGCAGGTCATCCTAGATGCTCTCCAAGGTCCTGCATTACCTCTTCTAGTCCTCCTATAGTTCATAGCCACATGACCAAAGTTATTCCAAATTGTGCAAATTACATTGGTTACCTTTTCCATTTCATAGGGACTGATCCGGTTGACATAGAGTTTTTGCCAATTCATGTTTCTGTGGTTGTCATAAGTCCTTCTCTTGTCACTGATAGGTCTTGGATTCATGTGAGGTGTTGGATTGTTTGCTCCATATTTGCATTCAACCGATCTATGTCCATACATGTTGCATGTGTAACAATGACCTTCAAATCTCCTAGATGCATATCTTGTATTTGCATTATGGCCTGAGTTCTTATTAGATTAGCTTCTACACACATTAGTAGTATGTCCAGGTTTGTGACAGATAAAGCAAACAGGTTTGTAAGCTTTCTTACTGGTAGGCTTCTTAGCCTTAGGAGCAGTTTTACCTTCATGCATGTTGCTCTTGGTATCAAAAGATTCTCCTTTTCAGATGTGTTGAATCCTAATCCAGATGTGTCACCTTTCATTCTCTGAGACTGGATCTGTTCATTCAACATAAAGGAGATCTTGTTAAATTTGTCAAGCTTCCCATTAGCCTCAGTAAGCTCTTTGGTAAGATCTTCATTATGCTTGGTAAGAGTCTCTCTAAGAGAGACATTGCCCTATCAAGATCTAACTGCAGTGCTTCTTTCTCTTCTTTCTCCTCTTGCCAATGTTCATGCAAAGCTGCATTCTCCTGCTTGATCTTAGAAATCTCATGATCTCTCTCTTTAATCAGGTCTTTAGCTACCCTCCTTGCTTCAAGTTCTTGACTCATACAGATTGTTAGGGCTTCAAGCTCTCTCCTGAGGTTTAGCTTCTCACCATTCAGTTTCTCCACTTCTTCAGTGCATCGATATTAGCCTCATCTGAAGAATTGTTATTAGAGATCTCTAATAATTGCTCAGTCAACTCTCTCCTCTTAACTTGTGAAGCTTTGAATCTACCTCTCAAGGTTTCAAGTTCTTCCCTAGTTGCATCAAGTACTCTAGCCATCTCTTTATAACTCATTTCCCCCATACTGACTTTAGGGTTTCCTTCCAAGCGGTTAGGCCTTAAGGAAGTTAGGCTATGATACCAATTGATAGACTTATAAAGCACTAAGAGGGGGGGTGAATTAGTGATAGCAAAAACAATAACACTTTAAACACAAACTAGTAAAAATAATTAACCAGTTTAATTAAGACTTTGCATGCAATCCAAAGTGTTATAAAAGAATCCACAATAAGTAAAACATTCACCATAACACAAGTGTTTATACATGGAAAAACCACGGTGAGATGGGACTCATGAGTTAACTATCTGCAGAAATAGGTAACTGACTAGTTAAGGTCTACAAAGTGCTCTATTGGTAGCGAATCTTGTTAAGGATCCCAATGCCTTGTTAGGAGCTATACCTGGTTAAAGGTAGTACCCTATTAGGAGTAACCTCGATAGAGGATTTCAAATCCAAACTAATGGATCACCTGGTTAGAGGATTTGTACAATGAAGCTTGTTAGAGCTTACTCGGTTAGGGGATTTAATTCTAGTAGCGATTAGAAAACAATAGGTGGAATGATCTAGAAATAGCACATCTTGCTTGTATAGATCCTCTTCTTCTCATTCAATACTGCATCACCAACATACTCTGCAACTTCTTCAATAAATCGCATCAACTCATCACTTGTATCTCGCATCATGAAAATAGTTCATCACAATGTCATCTTATAGACATTAGATTTCATGTCGGCCTCAAGAACTTCATCACAATTTCCTAGGTTCAGCGTATTTGGACAATCTTCCATAACACATCACAGATCACCGCCAAAATTGTCGTTTAGAGATAACTCATCACTATTGGTGATAACTCATCACATAATATATGAAATCGGTTTGAACACTGATATCGGTTGAGTGTTAACCACTTCCAACTCATATAGCTAATTGTCCTCCATTCATCTCCTTGTCGATCTCCATTGTATCTCCAAACTGGGGCTAGTGGAATTGACCAAAACCAATTGTCATTCTTGTATATACCAGTTGTCAACATATACCGGTTTAGACACCTTCATACTGGTTGGAATTCTCTATACAAATGATATCGGTTTGCAATACAAAGACTTAGGAGTATTACCAATTTGACTTATCTAAAATGTGTGTGTATATGTGTTCCATCAATGATAACACATAAAGTCATCCAATACAAAAATCATCATCAAGCCAACATCTCATTCATGAAGTAGAAGTATAAACAGAGGATTAAAGTTCTAAATTTAAATACATGATTCTTATCCTGCTTGATCTTCCTCAAATTGCTTAATAGCTCACTTCGGAGTACTTCACACAAATCGTATTTCTTATCTTCCTTTAACATCTGATAAGCTGCATAGATGACCATACCAGATACCAAATTATCTCAGCTAGAGTGATATATCTTGTATCCCATCACCATTGATGCAAATCTGATATCATATTCAATAATATCACTAATTATTAGTGGCCTTTTATCAAATTGAGAACCTGTTGCCTATGTTACTGTCTGGTTCTTTACATTCTTCGAGGTATGTACCTCACTGAATAAGCACACACATGTTACTGCCTTAATTGCACTAGTGGTAATCTTGTAGGGTTTGTTAAGCCACATGAATTCATCATGCATTTTGCTTAGGATGTACCTGACCCACTCGGGTTCATTGAACATCGGAAAGTTTATGAACTGTGTGAAACCCTTCTCCTTAGTCGACTTAAATTCAGGTTTCAGGCTACCCATCTCGTCAATCATGTGCTAAGTGTATAGCTTCATCATTTGAGCACTCTCGAGCTCCTCAATGTTACAATGAATATAAGCCCTAATATCTTCCACATGCAATACACCATAAGGGACTAATGAAAATGCATCGCTCGGGTCATCTTCCATCGACTTATATGGATGTTTCTTGAAATTAGGCCTTGCCCTATCGGTGGCATCTACTACCAATGGGATCACAATACCAGAAGATGTCATATCTGAAAAATTAATATTTGAACTAAAAAAGTGTCAATCGATAAATACCTTACAACTGTATGCAAGATCACACGACAAATCTTTTTTTTCGCTTTGAATCTCTAGAATTTATGCTTCACTCTGCTCTTCTGCTCTCTCGCTTTGAAGGCAAAGTGAGAAATGAAAGGTTGATTTTCTTTTTATCTTCTGCATGCCTAACTTTTAGGTATAATAAATGCACTTAACCCTAACTCTTCTGGATACCTTGCATTCACAAAGTTTTCCCAAAATATCATCTGTGGATCATCAAATATGATCAGAAACTTCTGAAAATCCATTTGAGAGCATCCCACACATCTTCAGCAACCGTCAAAACTAGGTACATATCTCCAATAGGGGGGTTTGAAAGATTTTCATGAAAAACATCCCCCTAAGGCCGAATGCCTTGGCTTAGTTACTAGATGAGGTTCCAACACCGGAATCGGGTGCGAACCCACTTCCTGCATTATCATCACTCTTCTTCATCCAAGTCTTCTTCATCTGCTCTCTCATCTCTTCAACTTTTTCTTTTCCTTTCTCATATGGTTTTACATTTTTTCTCGTCTTTCGGACCTCTCGTGTTCAAATTTCTACTTTTGCAATACTTGGCAATGTGACTGGATTTGTTGCAAGCATAACAAACAACATTTCCTTGCATAGGTTTGAAGTTCATCTATTTTCTTCTTGATCTGCATTGATTAGCAACATGTCAAAACCTACCACATGTATAACATCTGACAATTCTCCTATTCTGAAAGTTATTCATCACACTTCTGCATACATTTTCTTTATGACCATAGTTATTGCATTTGAAACATTGACTGGTAAAAGATGGACCATTATTATTCATCCTATTTCTACACTGACTAGCCATATGACCAAATTTATTGCAAATAAAATATTTTCCATTAATTTTATGAGCATTAGGTTGCCTTACTAGATACTTTCTTGAGTTGTTCTTCTGTTGTGTTGATTTGGAGCTTTCACCCTTCTCAAATCCATGACCTTGTGTGTCATTAGGTTTTTTCTAACTTGCAAGCATCTCGTCTAACCTGGTTGAGCTGATCCGAAACTTCTCCTTGTACTCATTTGCATCTTCAAGGTTAAACTTAAGAAGTAGGACCTAATTTCCAAGATCTTCCTCATGTTCTCTGGCATCTTGAAGGTCACTCATCAACTGTCAATTCTCATTCTCAAGTTTGCAACATTCTTAAGATTTGTCTTTCAAAGACTAAGCTGGATTTTCCTCATTCTTCTCCCATTCTTCAATCTCTCTTGTCAATTTCATCACAATGGCTTCCATATCATTCTTCTAAACTGCGTTATCTTTAGTAAGTCTCTCACACTCTTCAATCTTTTCCTTCAGGGCTTCTTCATCAATGCTTAGACTCTCTTTTTGTTGAAGCTGATCAATAAGATCCTTTCTCTTTTCCTTGGACTTGCTCAATTGCTCCTTTAATGTCTGAATGAAGTTTTCAAGATCCTTAAGATTTGTTTTCAATTCCTATACATTTTCTTTGGACTAATCAAGATCATCAAGTGCAACGAGTAGTTATTGTCTGAGACCACTGGAATCCATTAAAACACCTTCTCAGATCTTCCTCGAGCTATTAGGATCCTTCCAAGGAATTGAGCTTTGATACCAATTGTTGGAATCAAGAAACACTGAGAGGGTTGGGGGGGGGTGAATCAGTGTTCTGTAATTTTTACCTTTATTAACCTGATCTTTCAACCACTTAATGCAAATGAAGAAAAATAAAGTTCAGAAACACAAAGCAAAGATCAACAACACCATAACACCAAGTTTTTACATGGAAACCCAATTAAGGGAAAAACCACAACCAGATTCAAACCCACAATATTAATATACTCTATTAGAAGTATAAAAATATTACATAAGGGGAATGCACATGCATTCAGGCACATTGCTCAAACAAGAAACCCAGAAGGGCTACAACCCTTAGCGAAGGCTCACTGCCTTACAAAATTATTACAAGAAAGTTTGAACTATTGAATATCATCAACAAATGCTTGAGTATAGTTCTAATTAAGCACATAACACACAATCTTGTTCTGCTTTGCTACTCTACTTTGTTATGATATTCTGCATTATACCAGAGCACTGATCTTTCAACTACACACAATCACTCATACAAACTTTCCACACCACCATTGATCACAAAAATGATCAAATCAATTAGTCTAATATATTCTCAACATCAACTTAGATCATTTCCATGTTGGCCCAAAAACCACGTAACACACAAATGAAACGTGCTGCCCGAGTCAACTTAATCTGATCCAAACAACCACACAGACCCAAACAAAATTTCCACACGCTTCCCACATGTCATCTTACTAACCTCAAACACAACCAATTTCCAAAATTACTCTGCATGATCCGCACAACGAATCTTCACACTTTACTGCCAATGAACATTGTTCTAACCAGAAAACCTATCTGCCAAATCTTCCAATCTACTGAATACTCAACACCAGAGGCTATAAACCTAGGATAAGGCAATTTACATGACCACAATGATTCTCCAAGATCCGCAAAACAATATACTCAATACAACTGAATTGCCAACCACAACACTGTACACTCTGCTATATGACCCCTTCTTCTCACTGAACCTCAATCAATCTTCCGGTATGAATGAATCATGAACTGCGAACTGGGTATTTGACTCAAGTTGCCATCAATGGCAACATCTATTCATCAATACAGTGTCTCTTTCCAACAGGACATGCTATAGGTTTTGATTTGCAATTTCTCTTTTTGGTCTTGGTTATCTTCCTGGATGTTTAATTTCACATTACATTGAATTTGAGGTTGTTTGGAGCTATGTGATCACTAGTTTGTGTTAACGTGTTTTCACATGGGAGATGAAATGGAGGTTCCTATATCTCTTTTCATTGTTGGTTATGGAGAACATGGGAGAGCATTAGAGACTTGTGGTGAGCTTTGTTCTTGCAAGTTATTAGTTTAAAAGTTTTACATTTTATTGCAGACGTTCCTTAATACTACGTGGTCATGGTTACACTTTCTATATGTTATTATTAGTAAATTCATTTCAAATTTTACATAAACTATGCAGTGAGAGTTTCTAGGTGTGTATGTGATAGGTATGGCACTTGAAGCTTGTGTTGATGAGATAAAATTCACTTGATATGTTTTGTATACCTTGGAGGTATGGAGTTTAATGTGTCAGCACTTTTTGTGGATACTATTTCAACTATGGTTATTGGTTCTTTATAGTTATCAATGCATTTGATAGCTTTGGATTGAGTGTTTGTGTTTAGGATATTAGTTGAGGTGGGACTTATGCTTCATCATGACAAATTGTGTGGATTCCTTTTTGGATGACCTCTTATCCATGTGTAGTGACAATGACATGGTGGAGGGTGACAACATTCATATATGAGATGATGATCACTTTGTTTCTTATTACAGGTATCTCGATGGAGCACATGGGGCACTTGAATTCCTTGATGGTATATGTGGCTAGATGGATTGTTCCCTTTTTCATGTTTGAGGTTACTTATTGCCCCTTATGCAATGTGTACAACAAGTGGGAGAATGTTGGGAAAATAGGTTTTGTACACCTCGCATAATAATGTTTATAATTGTAATATTTTATTTATTATGTGAGTTGCACATGGAAGTGTAACATGTAGAGATTCTTAAGAATATTATTGGGACCACTTTAGTACTGTATTGAAACATTGTAATATTATATTATAATTATTTGTTATAGGTAAAGGTATTTAAAAAGATAAAACTTAGTACCTAATATTAAATGTGGGGTCAATGGTTGGGTAACACATGGTTTTGATGTAATACCACTTCGTGTTTTTGTGGGAGCTTGACTCTATAAAAGAAACTGCAAGGTAGTTGTTTAAGGTTAGAAAGTTAGCCAAGTTAGTATTTGTGGAGATTGGAAGCATGACATGGCATGTGTGGTTACATGCTTATTCACATGGATAACTTGATGGTGGCTTGTAGTTTAACAACTTCCATGGACGTATTGTAATATTGCATGTTGAATAATACATGGTGGATGGGTGCTTTTGGAGGTTGGATTTTTCCCTCGTGATATATTTCCTAGGGTTAAACTTGTGTCACTCTTTGATGGTTATGTTGTTGATTCTTTGCATATGGATTATAAGCGCTTATTTTATTTGATTTCCCATTTGGGTTTATGTGGAAATTGTCATTATAAGGTTGCAAGTTTCCTTTCTTCTAATTGGCTCCAAAATACCATACACTTTTGACCCAAGCTTAAAAACAATAAGAACCATGAAATACACACTTGGATACTTTATAATACCTTACAAAATGCTTATGGAGAACCCTCAATGAGCCCAAATTGACTTGAATCCAATCACATACTTACAAGAACACATGAGAACACTAGGAGGGGGAAAAACATTGTCCAAGACACCACATGACTCTATTAAGCTCGTTTTAAGTGTCAATTGAAGTGTTCCTATATACTTAACCAAGTTGCTACGTTAAGGATAAGGTAAGATAACATATCTAATTATGTGCACTACCAACAATGACAGTCATAAACCTATATTAACTCAATTCCAATATCATATGTTTACATCTATATCCATAAGGAGTGATCAATAATACCTTGTATCAATATACATAAATTACCTTTGCTTGAAGAGAGAGAGAGAGAGAGAGAGAGAGAGAGAGAGAGAGAGAGAGAGAGAGAGAGAGAGAGAGAGAGAGAGAGAGAGAGAGAGAGAGAGAGAGAGAGAGAGTTTGACGTTGATCCTCAAATCCAAGTCCATTGATTGACAACAATGGTTTGGAATGCCGCCCGACCATGTGGAACTCTTAGGTCCACCCCACCATGCTAATGGAGATAGTCACACAACCCAAACAATATTATAAGAATACACATGGGGATAGGTAGGTTTACACATATGCCATACATGATGAAATCACGACATGCAATTTCATGTAAGTAAAATTAACAATAGAGAGAGTGCAATGTCCACGTATCCATATTAGGGAAATACACATGACTACAATAGTGCTAAGTATAGGGAGTGTCATCATATGTGCTTGAAGGGATGGCACCACATGGAACTAGACATCCTCTCATACAGACAAGAATGTGTGGTCATGAAAGTCCCATCACCACATGAGTGAGAATCCCTTCCCAATACATCCTTGGCCTGTGTAAGTGCTTTGAGAATGCTTCGGGCACCAATTACCTAATTAATGTTTTACCCCAAATTTTATTATGACTTGTTTAGGAGACTCCCCACATAGTGATCAATCCTACAAGACACTTTGGGCCGAGGACACATTGGGAGCCACTCCCTATACCCACTCTAGTACCTAATCCTATGCTCATCTTGTTCTCAATGAATGAGGTGTCAAAATGAATCACAATGCAATATCACACAATGCCACTATTCACATTTTATGCACACTCGTCAATTGGCCATAACTATATAAAAATAGATCCAATTCAATCCAAGAATGAAATTACATAGATAGTTTACATTATCCCTTATCATAATATCAATTCAAAACCACCAAACTCCACCTTTTATTCACAACATAAAAATTCCCCAAAACTAGGGATAGAGCATTTCCACTATGGATGGACCTTGAAGGACACCCAAAAATCAAAGTACAAAAATATAAAAAAATCCAAGGATACCCTTATGGTTCTCATGCACCCAACAACTCATTTCCATAATCAAATTCGTATTTATGTCATTCAATTGAAAATTGGACAACATAGCATTTCTTGAGACAGGGTTTTCAAATTTGGATGAAATCTATTTGTTGAATGCATAAAATGGTTTGTTTTGAATTAGGGAAATGATTAAAATTATTATACAAATTAAATGCATTCATTTTTAAATAATGAGAAAGAAAAAAAGAGAATAAATAAAATTCTTACCTCAAAATTGCATCAAATATTCAAATCCAATTCATTTTGCACATACCAAAAGAGAGGATGAATCCTCTGAGCAGCAAGAATCCCCCCAAGACAATTCCAATGAGATCTAACTGAGATAATTTGTAATCCAATTCATTTTTCTTTAGGTGAGATGATTTGTGATCACATGTCTACAATCCCACATAAGTTTCCATGTGGTTGTGCCCTCCTAATAGTTAACAATAGTTAAAATATAGCTAGGATTGAGAATAGCCAAGTACTTCTTTTGCATTACTCGACACCACTATTTGTTAGGTGGTTTATACATTTTTTCATTCAATTTTTTTCCCAAGTGCCATGTTTTGCAATCTTAGCTCTTTGATCCCTACTCCTTCATGTAATTGTAGTTTAATGACCTTCTTCTAATGAATTAATAGAATATGCCCATGTTCATTAGAACCTTCCCATATAAACTTTTTGAGGATACATTGCAATGCAAAAGTTGTAGAAAAGACATAACATAAGTTGGAACTGTGCTAATTACTATCTTAAACATCAACACTATCCCAACAAAAAATATACACCTCCCCATCCACAACGTAGCCTTTATTCTACTTTGTTCAATCATATCCCAAAGTTTGGTTTTGGATGCACCATTGAGGATTGATGCACCCATATATTTAGTGGGGATCTTCTTAATCAAAATACCTAGATGATTTGTTATCCTAGTCTGCCAACATTTCTTGGAAATGAAGAGGATTATATTTGTTTTGTCTCTATCCAGAATCTACGAAGAAAAAAGATTGTAAGTATCAAAAGTGTCTTTAATAACCTTTAATCCCTACAAGTCAGCTTCTCCAAATACTGTTGTATCATTGGTGAGTTGAATGTCATCTATTTTCAGAAAAGAAGATCAATTTTATCCAAGTCTCTAACCAGTTTAACTCCATACCATCTCCTTGATAGTCAATAATGATTAATCAGTCATCCTAATGCTTTAGGCATAAGAAAAGAGGAAAGGGGAGAGATGATGCCCTTGCCTCAATCATTAAGAAGTCTCAAAGAAACCACCTAGAGCCCCATTAACTATGATAGAGTGTCTGACCTTGGATATCCAATAACATATGCATTCTAACCATTGTTGGAAAAATCCAAAATTTTCCAGTAACTGGATCAAAAATTACCAGCTTACTTGGTCATTTGCCTTACTAATATCAATTTTAATCATCATGTTTCTTTGCTTTGATTCCATAATTGAATGAATGGTCTCATTGGCAAGGATGCCGTTGTTTGTTATTTATCTTCTAGGCATGAACCCATTATGATTCTCTGAAATAATTTTATTTAAAAATTTCTTTAGATGGTCAGCGATCGCTTTAGAAAGGAACTTATATATAATATTTCACAAAGTGATTGATATAAAATTTGTAAATGCATGGTAATTATGCTTCTTCAAAATTGTTGAAATTACGGTGTTGTTGATATCTCTGACAAATTTGTTATTTATCTTGAACTCCTATGTGAGTTCCATACCTCCTTTCCTCCAAAATGCCAACACTTATGATAGAAGAGTGTTGGAAAGCCATTGGGTCAAGGGACCTTATCAGGGTGAAGATGAAAAGCTATTTTTTTGATATCCTCTTCTAAAAATGAGGTCATCAATATTTCGTTATCCACCTCACTCACCATTTATATGACATGTTATAATATTTTTTTGTTATAAAAAAGATTACAACCATTGCTTGGGTCCAAAAGATTCTTAAAGAAATTGACTACCACATGATCCAAAATTTCCTTCTCGCCAGTAATGGTGGAATCCCCAACTTTGATTTCACTAACTCTGTTGATCAATCTTTATGTCTTGACCAAATTGTGAAAGTAATTGCTATCAAGGTCTCCAACCTCTAACAAACTCTCCCTAAAATTTGCTTTCCAAAATTCATACTCTCTAGCTAGCAATTTATAATGTTTCACTAATAATTCATTTTCTTTGAAATAATCCTCTTGGTGCATCTTGTGTCGAATAATCTTCTCATTGAGCTCTGTTGGTTCTCCCTCAACCTGTTCCTTTTCCCCAAAGATATTTATGAAATCTACTGTGGCCAAAATTTATTTGCATAGCCTACCACTCTTCTCTAGTCTTAGAATCATATTAAAATTCCCTTGGTACACATTTTCCCTCCCCAATTAAGCTCATTTTATTGGATAAATCTTCCTAAAGCCTCCTCCTGTTATCATTTTTAATAGGAGCATATATATTGAAAAAAAATAAAGATAGATTAGATGAAAAGAGACCAACCTTTCCAAATTATTGATTTTGATCTCAATGCCAAAAACTATAACCTTTGTTGGATTCCACAAAATGCCAAGTCCTCTAGTGCATTTGATTGGCTTGCTAAAGACACAATTACACATCTTGTAGATTATCAAATTTTTTAAAGATTTTGAAGTTTTCAACTTTGTTTCTTATGGCAGTAACATGTCAACCAACATTTTACCTAAATGACACTTGGTCACGCGTCTCTTGTTAGGGGCATTTAAGCCTCAAACATTCCAAGAGGCGATCTTCATTACTCTCCAAGGGATGTTCTTCCTCCCCTAGATCTAAGCATATAATCCTTGATGTTGGACATCGCCTTCTTTGCCACCACGTCCTCTCTTTTATGTTTATTTATTTTTCTACCTTTTTTCTTTTTCTTATCCCAACTTTCTAGTTCAAAGCCTTTGTTTCTAATTGACCAATGCATCTTTGATCAACAATGCCAAGATTTTCTTGATTATGATTCTTGTGTCAACAATTATTCCCCATTAGTATCCTTATCCGAAGGAATAACATCCTCTAATGAAGGCATTTCCAAGTTGTTCACGTTTTCTTTGGATTTCTTAACTAAGGAAACATTATTTTTTATTTTTGACTCATCTGCCACCTTATCGGCAAGGCCCACTTACGTTCCTATGCTTGGCAAGTGCAAATCACCATTTCTTGTCTCAATCATCTCTTTCAGATCCTTATTCTTTGCTTGCCATTATGTTTTCTATAATAATAATTTTTTCTTTGTTGGATATTTATCCTACCAATGCTTCCAAATTTTGCATTCCAAATAAATTAATTTTATTTCTTTAATGGTTGCGTGGGTATCAATGTATAACTCAATCAAAATTGGTTTGATGTGTGCAACCCCAATTCTTGTAAATATGAAAGATTTGACATATAGATAACTTCCATCAATTTCCATCATAACTCCCATGCTATCTCCCATTGCCCACAACCATTTATCATTCTAGAATTCCAATGTAAGATTGTACAACTAGATCTAAATAAGTTTCAATTATAAAATAAAAGCCCTAAATTTAAAGTTTTCGCATTTTTGTAGATAAATAGTTGATCCTTCTAGGATATAGGCGCCCTTCTCTCAAATCTCATCCCTTGCCACCTTAGTCAGGAATTTTGCATAGAAGAAACCATTTGAAATAAATTTTGGTTCAAAATTGTTGCTCAACTTCTCCTTCACCCATCTCACAACCCACTCCTTGAAAAACTTCCTATTAAATATGTTGATGACTCCCTTCTCCATAATATCCACAATTGCCATATTCTCTTGAATGGTAATTTTGACCCATGTTGCACCACTCTAATTGACACCTTCAACACCTTTATCACCTTCACCTTGTGCACTCTACTTTTTCGGCCACCTTTGATTTATTTTGAATAATTATAATATTATTAAATATTATATTTTAATGACATTTTTTATTCACAAGTTAGACATAAGGGAGTTGTACCCCATAAAAATTAAGAGCCAATTATTGTTAAAATGCATGTTCTTGCCATGAAGATTGGAACAAAAAAACAAAACTAGTTGTGCTGACAAAAAATCCCTATGCTATTAACACTATAAATTAAAGCATAGCGTTAATTTTTTCGTGTTCTTAGTAAAACCCTTCATAGGGATATTTCACTATGTCCATGATTTCTCCCTTTTAGGGAAGATTTGAACAACATTTGGTGCTTACTTGGAGGAGATTTTTTTTCTCTTAACCCTTCTCCATCCATGCTTAGATTGAGGGTGGACCATTGTGTTTTGGTCTACATTATCTAAGGGAGACTTCCTCTTTGTAGCTTTTGTCCTTGTCTGATTAGATTGAATTTCACCCTTGAGACAAGGTCCTTCCAATACTAGGATGATTGAAGAAGTAGCTGAAAGATTGGAATCCTCTTTCCCTAATGATTTTTTTGATATTTCTTGAGAGGCTATGTTATTAGAGTCCCATTGTGGAACCCTTAGACCCAAATCTTGAAGATTGATTGGAGGAGAAAAAAAATTGTATTTAAGCAAATCGATAATAGGACCTCAAAGGAGCTTGGCTTTGTTTGAGAAGTAGATGGAATCATATAATGATGAGGCTCAACACCAATCCATACACATATTAAATAATATATAAGATATATTGAGAAATATCCTTCTTGAAATACCTATTTGCATCATACTAATCTGAAGATCAATTTTTTTAATAATAATAAAAAAATTGTTGTAAAACATTGATACATCACATATCTTGTAAATAAACTAAGTTCACAAGTTAATAACCAATGTCAAGAATTTAAGAAGAATGTAAGAGTGCTGGAGCATATGGAGTGAGCCCCGCTCTCCTCCACTCCTTTTTCAACATCGAAAGAAAATAAATGGAAAGTGCCATACAAGTTCAAATTGCAACGGTTTTGCCGCTCATCTTAACTAATTCGTGTAACTTAATTATAATTTCCTTAATCTCTTTCCAATAGCAATTATAAGGTTGAAGGTGTTAGCAGACGAAAATCTTCAGACTAACAACGAGAGTATTGGAGTTTATGTTATGTGACTTCTGGATCTGGATAATGATTTCGAAGCAATGGGATATCCAAGAAGCAGGCACACATCTACAGAAGAAATCACTCCTTCCTGCCATATGAATTTGCGGAGCTCATCTAAAAGAAGACGGCGAAATGGTGATAATAAAGAGAATGCGAGTGGTGTTGGGGTGAAATGCTCGAGCTCGGTTTCTGGGAAGGGTTTGTCGGAAAGAAAGAGGACTTGTCTGCAGGTTAGGGACGAAAATTCTACGGCAGAGAGTTTTTCGGAGATTCCAGCCGACGGAGAAACAGGACTTGGGGCTAACCAAAAACAGGGCGAGGGTTTACAACAGCTTAATTCTAGAGACGAGGGCTCTGCTCATGCTTTAAATGTTGAAAATGATGGCAAGATCGCGGTGTTTTCTGATGCGCGACCGAGCTCTACAGAGTGTCTGGTTGAAGATCAATCGGTTTTATTTGCCACCTTGAAGGTATGTAGGCCCGCATTTCTCCTGTGTTATGAATTTCTTTGAATTTTTTTACTTCGAGTTGAAGAGGTTGAGGTTTCAAACCCTAGATCATGCTACCCAGTCCTGCCAATGGTAAACACCCTTCGGAACTTCTCTGTGGGATGGGCAGGAAGTTTTGCCCCAACCAATTGGCCCTCGGCTTAAAAACATAGAGATGGATACAAATGGAGTTAACTTGGTCTCATGCTCAAAGATAAAACTGATCATAAAAGGCTGTTTGATTAAGGGTGGTTCGTTTTCCCTTTGTGTGAAATTGAACAATGTTGTGGATTGGGAAGTGATGATTCACGATCTCTTATTGGATTCTTCAGTTTAGTGTTGTAAATTGGCTTCTCTCATGGTTTGTGTTTGAATTGGCAGCTTTGTGGATTGTTGGACGAAGCAAAAGTTATGTTGTTCCCAATTTTATGTCATTAGCTTCTTTTCATTCAATTGCTTTTAGGAATGCAATTGAGTCTGTGATTTCCTTGCAAATTAGGAAGTTAATCTAGAGACTCTTTTAGGTTTGTCTAGTGATGTGGCAATTGGCAACACTTGCTCCAAATCAGCCAGGTTTTTTAGGAGTACTTGTCTACCTTTATTGTTGTGTTAATGTTTTCATGAAGGTGCTTTGCATTCATTCTCTCGACCATGTGCCTTGTTTATGAATCATAATAGTTGGTTTTTGTGTAGCATTTCCTAGTCCCCTTTTCATGTGTGACATTGATTATGCTTGCTAGCTATGGAGATTATTTCCATTGGTGATGTCTTGGGTTTTTTTTTCTTTGCGACTTGGGATGTTTTTTCATGGCGTTTGTTGTTCTTGTGACCACGTTGTAATGTTTCTAGTGGGTGTGAGGTTGTTTGCTTGCTCTATGTATAGGTAGTATAGTGGTGGTAAAAGTTACAAGTTATAGGCAATAGAGTGGTGGTAAAAGGTACAAGTTACAACCCTTATAGCCAAGGGGAAGTCTTAGACCATTGGTTGAGGAAAAATTTCCATTGGATGCAATTTGTCTAAATTTGGTGAAAAGTATTTTGGTTAAGGTTCTTGCGTGGTTCTTGGTTTAGGATGTAGTGAAGCACCCAACATTGCTTCTTCTAGTCCTTGATAATGGTGGTGAAGTTTGATGAATGAATAAAGCCTATTGTCTAAAATAATTTTGGTGATGCATTGCAATGCGGACAACGTGTAGACCTTGTTTGGACTTGTGGAAGGTGATCATGTTGCAAGGTGTGCGCCCTTCGTCTCCTTGTGTTGTGTAGCGCAATGCAAGGGTTTGTGACATGGCTTAACCGCCTCTTGTGGATTTTTTAAGTCTAGTGGTTGTATCAGGCATTAACAGGTCGACCTTTTGGTGCAACGACAATCACACTTGTAACAAGTGGTATCAGAGCTTGGTCACAGGTTCAAACCCCTCACTTGCACTGGAGGGATTGTTGCAAGGTGTGCGCCCTTGGTTTCCTTGTGTTGTGCAATGCAGTGTTTGGGTTTGTGACATGGCTTAACTGCCTCCTATGGATTCTATAAGTCTAGTGGTTGTACCAGGCATTAATAGGTCGATCTTTTGGTGCAACGGCAATCACACTTGTAACAAGACCAACAGAGCTCTCGCCTTACGGCAACAACTTCACAATGTAAAAATGGATAAAGATGAATCAATCATCTCATTCTTTATGAAGATTACTGATTTGAGAAATTAGTTGAGCACTATTGGGGACAATATGGCTAACAGAGATCTTGTTATGATGGCACTTAATGGTCTCCCTCAAACTTGGGAACCCTTCATTCAAAGCATCAATGGGAGATCCAAGTTACCCAAGTTTGATCGCCTTTGAGCTGATTGTATTCAAGAAGAGTCAAGGTTGGTAACAAGAGGAATTGGGCGTAACCATTATGGTGTGGAAAATCAAGTCCTTGCTACTCAGACTTCTATGGAAAGAGGCAAAAGAAGAAAGAGGGATAAAGACAAAGAACCGGATTATGTTTCAGAACCAAAAAAGAAGAAGGATTTATCTCACATTCAATGGTTTAGGTGTGACAAGTATGGCCACATTGCTCAAGATTGCAAATTTAGGTCTACTCATCTAGCTTCTTTTGCAGAAATTGACATAGGGACACCTCAGGAGGAGCCAAGGTCTAATGTCAATTCATAAGGGTTCTTATTCTAAAAGGAGGAAATGACATTTCAGCTTTAGAGGGAGCCTGACATTTCAAGTTCAAAGGGAGCCTCATCGTCTTGAAGATTTGGTTAATGCATTCTTCTCTGCGAGAGAAGTTTGAGGTGCAAGCCCTTGTTAATGCATTGTTCTCTGTGAGAGAAGTTTGAGGTGCAAGCCCTTGTTAATGCATTCTTCTTTGCGAGAGAAGTTTGAGGTGCAAGCCCTTGTTAATGCATTCTTCTTTGCGAGAGAAGTTTGAGGTGCAAGCCCTTGTTAGTGCATTCTTCTCTGCGAGAGAAGTTTGAGGTGAAAGCCCTTGTTCCACCCTCTGCGAGTAGGTATGGTGGATCCACCCTCTGGGAGTAGCCATTGTGGATGTCATGTGAGAGATTTCATGACTTAGCACATATGTTTATTCACCCTCTGGGAGTAGCTATGGTGAACGTCATGATGAGATGACATCACGTTGAGGATTCTGTGATGGGCACTTGTGTTCATTTGTTTTTTCATTCCTGGGTGTAGCCATGATGGACCCACCCTTAGGGAGTAGCCATGGTGATGTCACTATGTGACTCAGATATTGAGAAGGACTCCTCCCTAGCTAAGAGGGAGTGTTGATGTTTTTGTAGCTAGGTCGGATTCCTTCTAGGGTCGACATAGCATATGGGTGACTAATTGGTCTATCGGCCTTAGTCACATTAATGTGCAAAAATCAATATGTAACTTGTATTTTGGTTTGACCTTAAATGGGTGATGTAACTTGTGAATTGAGCCGACCCTATAATGGGCGATGAAACTTGTAATGTGCAAATGTAACTTGTAAGTGAATAGGGCTGACCTTATGTTAAACATGTAACTTGTAAATGGTTATAGGGCTGACCCTATAATGGGTGCCAAGCATATTATTGTTATTATTTGCAAGGCCGACCTGAGTTGTACAATGAGGTCAAGGCACATATATATGCAAGGTTCATTCATGCATCAAGACACACATTAAGTCAGCGAATTACATCCTCCTTCAGCAGCAAATTTATCCAAGACAGCAAATACATCTCTAAGACAGCGAATTGCATTATCAAGATCAGCAAACTCATCTCCCAGGTCAGTGAATCTGTGCTTGAACAACGAATCTCATTCATGGTCTGCTACAAGACTCCTTAATCAGCGAATTGTCCTCTCTGATTAGGGCATAATTCTCAGTCAAGGATAATTGCAGATAAGTTTGTTATAACTCAGATTTTCATGGTGCTGTTCATGCTATTGTGTGCTCTAGTGTAAAGTTATATTCTGCTGTTCATATTGCTTCAAGTGTTGAAGCAAAATTGTAAAGACACAGTCTGATTATTGCCTAATACAAGTTGAGATTTTGTTGCTGGGTTTTTTACCTCCAAGAGGGAGGTTTTCTGAGGGTACTCTTGTGTTTTGTGTGTTCATTGTGTTATTTCTGGTTATTGCTATCAGTCTGATCTAAAAACAACAGATCAAGCATCTTCTAGTGGCTCATTTGAATGAGGTCCTATGTGGCAAGTTGCTTTACTTTGCCATCTTTGGATATCTTAAAGCTATCCCATTTGGTGCAATGCACTAATGTTATTCATGGAGCATAGTTCTCGACCTTGATGAATTGTGGCAATATCTCCCTGGCTGATCCTAAATCAATTGTCATTAGGGTTAAGGATGGAACTGGTTTTGCTGTTGAAGAGCGTGCATTTGCTAATGAAGGTTTGGGCGGTAGCACTTTAGGTTAGAGTGTTGGTGATTGGGGGATAGCTTTGTAACAATTGGTGATGGCGAGATTAATTTTTCTTGTCTGTTTTGATTTATTTGTGGATGTTTTTATTGGCTTTTGGCTTTTTTACTATTATATTGTTTTTGCCCTTCCGTGGTTGTGTTATATTAAGTGTATAGTTTTATACTTTGTATCTATGATGCTTTTATTTTTATTCAGGGGTCCTATAGAATGTAATGTTCCCAATTTTATAAATACTCAAATTCTGCCCTAAGTCACAAATTTAATTAAAACAAGACAGGGTTAGAGATACCTTTTATTTCGATGGAGGTCCTCCAAACAAGTTAGAGATTGTTTCATAATCATAACTCATAAAAATAGATAACTTCATTTGGGAAGTAACAACATGTATATATATTAAAAGTATAGATCCAATCACAGATTGCTTAACCTTATTTTGAGAAGGTTCAATCATTGGGAGTCTAAGATAGGATGACTTGATAGGGTGCTCTAGAGACCCTCTATCACAGGCCCAAGGGCAGACCTTGTCCCCCTTGGCCTCATGTGGCCCGTGCCATTCATATGAGGTGGCATACCTAGTTAGTGAGGCGTCCTGTCACCATTCCCCTCGATCTTGCCACTTCTATCCTACTTCCTATGATTCAATATTCTTTAAGGCATACATTTATCATGATGGAGATTGTGAGGAACATTTACCATAGGGTGCGCAGAAAGTCCAACCTTCACAGGCCCAAAGGCAGTACCCTTCATACCCCTTTGGCCTCATGAGACTCCCTGGTCATATACCATGAGGTGGCATGCCTGGAAGGTGACCCCAACACTATTCCCCTATTGGTAAGCTCCTCATCCTCTATCATGTCTGAGAAGCACTTAGATCATAAGAAGATTACACAAGTCTCAGACAAAACAAATTAACTACAGAATGTCTCTAGTCATTTATATTCAGGACATATTTAAACAATCTTATCAGTAGCAGATGATTTGTCATATATATATGTAGGAGTAGGTATACAGTAACATTATGCTATATTAAATAATCATAAGCAGCAGTATATATCAATTAGGAGAATGCAGATATAAACATAGTTACTATATCATGGATGTAAACCATACCACAAACATAATATATGATTCCACATTGAGTGTCAATATCTTAGTAATCATCCAGTCTCTATCCTTCAATGGTTGAATGATTGATAAATAATTGATTGATTGAATGAATTCCTTTGATTGTATGATTTGAGGTATTGGTGAGTGATATTGTAATGAAAGTTGGTTTGATATATTGGTGAATGACGATTGAATGTATGCTGATTTGATAGAATGATTTGCTGCTTGATTGTTGCTTGATTTGAATGATTGGAATTGTAATTTATAAGTGATCATTGAATAATTGGAATGATCTCTTTTATACTTCATTGGTAAAAGGGTCACCACCTTTCATAAGACTTGGTTCACCACCCTTCATTAGAATTGGGTCACCACCCTTCATTGCTACCTTTTAAAATAATATATTCTTTCCCAATTGTTCTCTCTTCCTCCCCTCAAATGAGACCTCCTTCCCTTTATATCTTCCATTGTGTATGAGAAGTCACACCCCTTCAACATGCATGTCCTTCGAAAGAGTCACAACCTTTCACAATCACCACCTTTCATAATAGTCACAACCTTTCATAATCACCACCCTTCAAAAGAGTCACAACCTTTTGCAATTACCACCCTTCAAAATAGTCACAACCTTTCATAATCACCACCCTTCAAAAGAGTCACAACCTTTTGCAATTACCACCCTTCAAAATAGTCACAACCTTTCACAATCACCACCCTTCGAAATAGTCACAACCTTTCGCAATCACCACCCTTCGAAAGGGTCTCAACCTTTTTCAATCACCTCCCTTCGAAAGAGTCACAACCTTTCATAATCACCACCCTTCAAAAGGGTCACAACCTTTCGCAATCACCACCTTTTTGAAGAGTCACAACCTTTCATAATTTCTGCCCTCCTTTGGAAGAGTCACTTTCTTATTTACTTCCCATTCCTTCCTTCTTTCATTGACTCTTCCTTGATTTACATGCTCCCTTCTTTCTTTTCTCCTCCCTTTCCCCTCTCAAATGAGGTTCTCTTCTCCCTTTTATATCTCATGTTTGAGGGAGACAACTTTTCATTTTATGTCTTTTGACCATTCTTTAACTTGGTTAAATTTTAATTTTTTTTTTAATTTTATATTCTAATTTAAATGTTATTTTTTATGCTTTTGTATTTTAATTTTATTGTCATTATATATTATTAAATCCTATTCAAAGCGGGGACATTGCATAAAACCCCTTAGGTGTTAATTAAAGATTTCATAAAAGTTAAATCTAAATCAAAACAAAAACAAAAATCAAAACTGCAAAATTAAAAAGAAAAGTAAAAACGTGTGATGAAAGACATACTTACCTCTCAACTACTCGACATCATTGTTCTAGACCCTCTAGATGCCACTATCGATACAAACCTTTAGTGCCATTGCAAATGAAGTATGACTAGAGATGCTAGTGGTCATCTTCACCTTTAGCAACTATATAGGCCACTATAGTTGTAGACCTTCAACGTGATCAAGAATACTCTATAGGCCAATATAAAAGACATAATTGAGAAAGAAGACACTAGACTATCCGAAGCAGTGATGGATCACAAACAAAATAAAAACTATATCAAGACACTAATAGTCTTTAAACATGAACAACATGGCTGTTGAATGTAAATGGGATGTGTTTTTGTAAAGAACGGGGCACAATCTATAGGAAAACAATGTAAACCCTAATTAAAAAGCATTTTTTCAACAAATTATATCTTTTTTCCCTTTAAAAACTTGTATAGTCTCATGTGTATGAACTGAATGGTGATTTAGGATAAATTTAACGGTTTTTTTATAAAGTTTGCTAGATTTCAAATTTTTATAATTATAATCAAATATATCAAACTTTGCAACTTAGCTCACAAGCATCCTTAAGGGAAAAGAGCCAATGCTTTATGCCTCCGTCGAAAACTCTAGCTACTTATTGCTTTACTATCAATATTTTAAAAAAAAATATATTGTTTGATGATAACAAGAAAATTGACAACAAAATAAGACTAAATGAAAACTTGTAGACACCATAGATCCATAATAGAGAACATTATAGAAAAGAACTTGTTACATAGCAACTGCAATACTTGTGTTTACATACAAAATGGACAAACCATGACTTGACATAACCTTATCGATTGATTACCTTATGAGGGACACAAATCACATAAGACTATTATGGACGCATAGTCAAGAGAAATAACAAAAACTGCCGTGCCGCTCCTTGATAGATCTCCATCACATGAAAAATGAAGCAAAATACTAACATATCAATGTACAGAAACATATGTAGAGCAGCAATTATATTACTAAAGCAGAGATGACATAATCAATATTAATAAACAGCTATTTGTTATGCATAAAGCAGCAGCGGTCTTGTTTTACAAAGAACATTTATAATACGCAGCCAGTTTAATTTAATAAATATAGAATAAGATAAAACCATAAAAGTGTAATGTCCCCACTTTGAAATACAATTTAATGGTAAATGATAATAGTAAAATAAAAATAAAAATATAAAAGTATATAATTAAATTTAAATTAAGTTAATGAATGGTCAAAGACATGAAATGAAAAGTTGTGACTCCCTCAAACAGGTGATATAAAAGGGAGAAGAGAACCTCATTTGAGAGGGATAATTTGGGAATCAGAGGTGCAGATCTAATTTAAATAAAAGTGCAGATCTGATTGTGAAAGGTTGTGTCCCTTTCAAAAAGGCAGAAATAATTAAGAGTTGCACTCTTTCAAAGGGTGCTGATGGTGAAAGGGTGTGCCTCTTGCCAAAGGGCATACATGGTGAAGAGGTGTGAGCTCTCCCTCACATTGAGAGATATAGAGGAAAGGAATCCAAGCATCCAAGGAGATCACCATTGATCAGATCAAATCAGAACTGTTATTAAGTTACGGGCAGTAACATCTTTGTTCTTGGTTGGGGATGTGCTTAATATGTATGCTTAATATATGAAGCCTGATAATGTTCTTATGCAAAATTCAGTAGTAATATTAATATAGACTGCAATATGTATGACATTCATACTTAATCCATAATACATGAATCAGTTGGAAAGAAATAGACTACACTCAGAATTACATCAACATCACAGGCGGATCAAACTTAAAGATACCTTCAGAAAGCCACACCGAAATTGACTGATTGCTTATAACAGCATCTGGGTATGATTACCAGTGAATTCCTTATGCAGATAGAAAACACATACAAGTAGATTAATATGCAGATTGAAAACACATACAAATAGATTAATATGCAGATATATACAGAAGTTCGATCTACATTCTGATCTAAATGAAAAAAGAATCAAAAGGGAGAATATTTTAGCAGAACAGAAAACAATAAAGGAACCGGCAAACTGTTTTCCCTTCTAAGAAGATAAAGGAATCCTCTCTCTAACCCTCCCTTATCAATTGAGAATAGTAATCTAAGGCAAGATTTAGGGAAATCCCAAAAGGGAATTACAAAAAGACAAAATAGAGTTAAGACAAAATAAGAATAAAACAAAAATCAAATAAGACATTTGTTCCCTTGATTAGCAATCTGAAGTACTAAAATATTTAAACAGAATATCTCCAAAAAGGTGCGATGGCTGAGAGTTCCTAAAAGACACGATGCCTGAAAAGGCATGAGTTTAATATTTACAACAATTTAATGAGCCAAGGGTCAGCGGACATATTTAAGGAGACATCACTTTTTTAAGGGACGTGGCTATTAGGAAGGATATGACTCACCCACTTCGAAAATTTATTTATACAACTATCTGACCATTCCAAGAGAACATCGAAGGATAGAGCTCTGTCATTTCTCAAGATAATAATACTGCTGATATATATTCAATCTTGAATATTCATGATTAATACTGCTGATATTCTGCATATTCATGATTTACAATGTATTGCTGATATGATTGCTCATACATGTTATAATAAATATAAATCTGTTTACTAATATTCTGCAGTTAGTTTATTTCATGAAAAATGTATACCTACATATATTCTGAATGTTTTCTAGCCATGATAGAGGGAGAGAGGATTACAAGTAGGGAAACGGTGTTGGGGTTATCTTCAATGTATGCCACCTCATGGTATATGACCAGGGAGTCCCTTGAGGCGAAAGTGGTACAAAGGGTACTGCCTTTGGGCTTAGAGAGGATAAACTTCCAGGGCACCCTATTTTGAATGATCCTCATGCTTTCTATCATGGTAAATGAATGCATTAAGAAAGCTCAATCATGAGATGTAGGATAGGTGTAATGCCCCGCTAGGAAACCCTAAAGGGATTAAGCCAAAACACAAGAATAGAGTGCAAATAATTTAAAAAAAAAGTTAAACACAACATTAAGATACAACGAGATATCAAGATTCAGATTACATAGCGGAAGACATCAACTAACACCTAAAGGGTTTCCCAACGTGATTACTTAATTCCACATTTAACTTAACTCATGCTAATTAATCCAATAAGCTGATTATCTTAATAACGAGATAATTCTTAAACAAGGATAATTTCTTTTAGTAAGATGAAAATATAGATTGCAAGATAAGGTTCATCCATTAAGATTTATCTATACCCTTCATTCATACTTTTCATTAAAATTTAAGCCATGCATCTAATTTTATAAACAAGGATAATTTCTTTTAGTAAGATGAAAATATAGATCGCAAGATAAGGTTCATCCATTAAGATTTATCTATACCCTTCATTCATACTTTTCATTAAAATTTAAGCCATGCATCTAATTTTATAACTCACTTGAATTTCATCATAAACTAAAGAGTTCTTTCCATGCATATTTAATTTCCTTAACAATAACTGAATATATGCCATTATTCTAATCTACATTCTTTCATGATCCAATTACTGCATTAAAAGATGACTGCATTAATGCATTGAAGATTAATTTTATGTAATCCACTCTATACATCTAACATAATGCCATCCAGACATGCAAGAACTAAAAAGGAAACATAAGGACAAAAACATTGGTAGAGCGGCTACCATTGGTAGTGCTGCTACCCTTTGGTAGCAGTCCGCCACCGCTGCTACCAATTGGTAGTAGCCGCTACCCTTGGTAGCGTGCTACCTCCCCACGTGGTGGGGGTTTTCCCTACCACATGGGGTTTTCTGTTTTATTTTTTATTTTTAATTTTTTTTTTTAAAATTTAATTTACTGTGAAATACACAGTCAAAAAAACCAGTCTCATAGAGACTTTAAAAAAATTAATTTTTTTTCCAGAAAACTATAAGTTTCCTTAAATTTACATTTTTATTTTTTTGAAAGCCCAGATTCAGGGAAGGGAAAGATTTCTTAAAAACAAACACCAGATTGGCAAAATAAGAAGGATTAACATCCATTATCCCAACCCTTCTACCAAACTTGACTCAAACAACTAATTTCTCCAAATTAAAACTTAAATCAGAGAACATTCAATGGAGATTTTAACAAAGTTTATTGGGAACTGTTAATTTTGTGGATTAGAATTAAAATTTATCTTCTTCTATGTATTATCTATTATTGAATTGTTGTATAAATTTGTTTGTCTTCTTTTATGTTGCAGGAGAGGAGGAGCATTTTTTATTTCAATGTACATTCTCACACATTTCATTTGGTATATGTAGTGAGCTGGGTATGGTCAAGCGATGCCTTGACCGGCCATGTCTTTTGGACATGGCTGATCAAGACATCACTTGATCGTGCCCCCTCACGATAATAAATGTTTGAATGAGAGACTTCATTCATCTCTCATTCAATCATTTATCTTACCGAGGCTATCATGCATTAACAATCCTTCTTAGCTAGGTAAGATAAATGTAAAAGGTATTGGGAGCAATATTCATAAATCGTATGATGCTTATCTTGGGACCATAGTTTCAAGATGTGAATTGTCTTTGTCGACGATTCTATTCACAAACTCTCACGTGGATTGCCTCAGTCGGCGATTCTATCCATGAGCTCTCACGTGGATTGCCTCAGTCGACGATTCTATCCATGAGCTCTCACGTGGATTGTCTCAGTCGACGATTCTATCCACAAGCTCTTACGTGGATTGCCTCAGTCGGCGATTCTATCCACAATCTCTTACGTGGATTGCCTCAGTCCGCGATTCTATCCATGAGCTCTTGTGTGGATTGCCTCTATCAGCGATTCTATCCACAAGCTTTTACGTGGATTGCCTCAGTCGGCGATTCTATCCACAATCTTGAGTTATTGTAAGATCATCACCTTTCAATAACCTCAAAAATACAAGTGGAAATCATTTGGAAGTCGTCACTTCCTTATGATTTACACAAGGCCCATAAAATAATTATTAGTATTAATAATAATAATCAATATTTACAATTTTTACCTCAGAAGTGCTCAATCTTGATTAGTAAGCTCCCTCTCAATCACAAGGTATCTTGAGTTTCTTCTAGAGAACATATTTTTCTGAACATACGTCTGAATTTCTGACTTCAGCAAGGGACACTTGTAGTTTAAGTTTGAGAGGACAAGTTCTTGCAATGTGGCCATATTCGAGACTTTCAAGGAGATATCAATTTGATCTTAATTGGTTCTTCCTTCAGGCGGTTAGGCTTTATAGAAGGAAACTTGGCTCTGATACCATGTTAATTTTGTGGATCAGAATTAAAATTTATCTTCTTCTATGTATTATCTATCACTGAATTGTTGTATAAATCTGATTGTCTTCTTTTATGTTGCAGGAGAGGAGGAGCATTTTTTATTTCAATGTACATTCTCAGACATTTCATTTGGTACATGTAGTGGGTTGGGTACGGTCAAGCGATGCCTTGACCGGCCATGTCTTTTGGACATGGCCGATCAAGACATCCCTTGATCGTGCCCCCTCACGATAATAAATGTTTGAATGAGAGACTTCATTTATCTCTCATTCAATCATTTATCTTATCGAGGCTATCATGCATTAACAGGAACAACCAAAATTCAATCTGGGGATTGGAAAGAGAGCAAGGAGAATTTAATTTCAGAAATTAATCTACAACTTCTTTCATTTTCCCCAAATAAATAAGATTTTCAACAACACAACCAGATTTGTTCCAAAAAAAACAAATAAACTCTAATAAACAAAGAAACCAAAGATATAAAACCAGAATCTTACCTCATATAGCAATCCTGGAAAAGATTTAGTGAGGAGCCCAACCTGTAGGCTCAAGAAACTTCTTCTCCTCCAAAATCCCCAAATTTTTCATCCCAAAAATATTTTTCCCAAAATATTTTCCAAAAAAAATCCACCTCCCATATTTTTCCAAAAGCCTAGGTTAAATGGGAAAGGTTTGACTAAATTTTTTATTTTGGATTTAATTTTTTATTTTATTTAAAATAGATCTCCAAAAATCATTCTTTTGAACTATATCAATAAATTAAACTTGCTTTTCAATTTAAAACTGATTTTCTCAAATAATTGAAATTAACCTTTCTATTTCCAAAATGCCAATAGGATTAAATTAATTCTATTTTAATTAAATTTATATCTTTATTTTCCAACAGCATAAACATAATAAATTTAACATTAAAATTAACCATTTAATTGAACTTGCCACCAACTTGAATTGAGCAATTCAATTAACGATTAATCACATAAAAATGGAGCCTATTTAATTTAGTCCCCAAAATACTAATGCGAAAACACACATTAAATAAAATTAAAGATTAAGGATTAATAACTTGATTAAACCACACACATAACACACAACCCAAGAAAGCCAAACGAACAGACGACCCGCAAACCCAACCCAAAGGGAATACCGACGACGAATGATGATGCTCACTTGAGCACGACTATGGTCAAACGAGGATATTACGACCACTTAATCCAACTTTAAGGATCAAAGAGGTAAACTCAAACCTGCGAACCCAGGTGGAGACGAACCTTGCACCCATGCGGTACTGTACTTGAAATCTCCTGCAACCAAAAGTCATACATGCATACATATATAAATTTAATGAAAGCGTTAGCCCAAGGTAATAGCACGAAATAGGAGAACTAATAAACTTGCATACAAACTGGTGCGAAAACCACATTAACAACTTATGCACTAAAATCAAAACATCTGACTATAACATTATATTATGATAAACTAACCAAGGTCAAACTGAGATTAGAAATTGATTAGGGCAGGGATACTACAATAGGCGTGGCAAGATTGAGGGGAATGGTTATAGGACACCTCACCAGGTATTCCACCTCATATGGATGGCACAGGCCACATGAGGGCAAGGGGGATAAGGTTAGAGGATCTCTAGGGGCACCCTATCGAGTCACCCTGTAATGCCCCGCCAGGAAACCCCAAAGGGATTACACTAAAACACAAGAATAGAGTAAGTTAAAACAACATAATGATACAATGAGTTAACATTAAGTTCAAATTACACAACGAAAGACTTAACTAACACCTAAAGGGTTTCCCAACGTGATTATTTGATTCAGCACTTAACTCAACTCACGCTAATTAATCCAATTAATTTGATTAACTTAATGACATGATTATACTAAAACAATGGTTAAATTTATCCGATAGGTTAAAAATATAGATAACATGATTAAGTTCATCCATTACAATTTAACCATACATTACATCCAATCTTACATTGAAACATATGCCATGCATCTAATTTCCATACATACTTTAATTGCATTAAAAACTAATGAATTCTTTCAATTATGCTAATCTACATACTTCATGATCCATATTACTGCATTTAATAACTTCATGCATGCCTTTAAGATTAATATCACCTAATCCACATTATACATTTTAACCATAATGCCATCCATACATGCAAAATAAAAAGGAAACATATGAACACAAACACCACATAACACCAAATTGATATCGGACTTCACCCCTAATGGGCTACATCTCTGGGTCTGCTCAACTGCAAGACCCCTCTAATAAATAATAGGGTGAAGAATACATAAGGTTCACATAATTACAACCTGCCAATAAGGCGTACATAAACAAATAATACATATGACCACACTGCTCAAAAGATACATGAATGATCCCATAAGAATGAAAAGGATCCATCTGAAACATGATAAGAAGCAATTACAAAAGAACAACTAGAGCACCCGTGAAACTAAGTCCTCGCAACCCATCATAAGCAACCCATGGTCTAACATGAATATCAATTACTCACAAGGACATAAACAACCAGATATGACTCCACCATAGTACTCCTAGCAAGGACAACACAAACTGCACACTAGTGAACATAAAGGACGAGTGCCATCACATAGCTTGGTATGGTTACCCTGGCAGGTCTCCATAGGTCCCGACCCCATCCATTGGGTTACCCTGGCCATCTTTCTCGAACCTCCGGCCCATCCAAGTCTCATGTGGACGCAACACATCCTTTCGTGAAGACAAGGTTGTTGGTTTGCCATTTCAGGCCTTCTCACTGCATTCCGAGTCTGTACTAGCATTCATCCCATGCGTGAGGCACAATTATCTTACTTAGTGTTTTTATCTACTAAACTTCCTAATAAACTATTAAGTTATCATTTATTTAGACACACTTCCGATGGGTTGCCCTGCTACCACTTTGGGCGCGGCCCCCACTGGAAAACCACTCTCTCATATGACACTAAACCGCAATCAAATGAAGCTCCAAAAACCAAGTATACACAAGGACTAGTTTACGGAGTTCAATACGGTAGGAATACCTACTTGGCCAAACAAGTCCTCACATGAGGTGCACTGATTGATGATTCTCTGACTAGGGACATGACCAACTACAGTCAACCACATAACAACATCCAACACTCCATATGCAATCAAGGACATGACCAAATGCAAAACAATCACATGAAAACAATCAATACTCGAGATCAAGGACATAACCAGATACAAAATAACCATATGACAATGTCCAACACTCACAATCCAGGGCTTGCCATTTTTAATCAAATGCGAATACAAAAAATTAAAAATGCATCGACATAAATCTGTAATGACAATCATTATTCCATATCCCTTAAAAATACAAATCGATCGAGTTTTCTAATTGATCTAAATCAATTACAATTTGTCTACTTTGTTAAGATACATGATGCCCATGGTTTACTAATTCAACTATAATACAATTTACAGCATAAAGTAATATAAATACTTTCACAATGATTTTTCAAACCAAAATCACATTAATACAATATATAAAAAAAATATAATTTAATTTATATATTAATTAACTAAAATTGATATTTATTTAAAAAAATAAATAATCAATTTCGATCTCTTTTCAACAAAACAAAAGAAACCATTTCTATTTTCCTCGAACTGAAATATCTAATTTAACCTTTTTCCAAAATCAGGTTATGTCCTTGCATAGATATATATACAAAAAAAAAATACAAATTAAATATTAATTAATATATATATATATTAATTAACAATTAATAATATATATACTAATTAATAATTAATAATTAAAAATACTATTTAAAACTTTTCAATAAAAAAAATATGAAAAAGTTTTAAATAAAATAAATACTAAACTGCGTTATTATCTTTTTTTTTCTTATAAAAAAAAAACAGAGATTGAATAACCCTTGGGGCCCACGTCCCAACCACGGGAGTGGAAAGCGCATCCTTGGAGGCCTGCGCTTCCATTGGGGAGGTTGCGGCCACCTTGTGGACGCAGACCCTTGCGGCCACACTGTGGTCGCAGAGCTCTGCGGCCACTCTGTGGACGTTGTGATCCCAGGGAGGGGCGCGGGTCGAGCTCCCTCGCCCTCCAAAACTTAAAACCGCCTCATTTTTTTTATTTATTTTTTTCCTTTTAAAATAAAATAAAATAAAAACGAAAACCCCCAATTTACTGCACAGTCTCAGACTGAGACAAAAAAAGAAATAAATTTCCAGAACGACAAGGATTTCCAAATATATATATTTTTTTTAATAACCTGTCCCATAAAGCTAAAACTGAGAAAATTTTTCCAACAAAATTCCATATTTGGGCAAATGGAATCAATTTACACACATTCATCCAACCAATTTTGCCAAACACAAACTAATTTCACAATTTATGAACCAAAAAAAAGAGATTCAAAATGAAATTTCTTAACCAAAACCTACACACCCATTTTCAGTATAAAAATCAATTTGAACAAACAAGAATTGATCTGGAGGTTGAAAATGAAAGCAAGGAGGATTCAAATTCGAGATTTAACTACTACTCTTCCTTATTCCACATTTTCGAAAGATTTTCCAACAAACAAACACAAATTTCTTCAAAAAAACAAATCAGTAATTTCTTTACAACAAGGAGATTAACAATAATCCTACCTCCATATGCAATCCTGGAAGTGATTTGATGAAGAGCCCAACCTGCAAGCTCAAGACTTTCTTCTCCCACAAATGCCCAAAATTTTCCATTCCAAAAACAACTCTCCCAAAATATTTTTGAAAACCTAGGTTAAAAGGAAAATGTTTGACCAAAAATCTATTTTTTTGGATGAAATTATTTTTCCCCCAAATAAAATCATTTCCAAATAATTTAATATCAAAAAATTGCTTTTCTTCCCAATTTTGATTTTCTCAATTAAATTAAAACTAACATTTCTATTCAAAATGCCAATGAGGGTCATGGATAATAATTTTCCAATTCTATTTAACCTTTTCTTTCAAAATGCATATACTTAATTAATTCATCATTTAAAAATAACCATTTAACCAAACTTGCTACAAACGTGAATTTAGCAATCTGATTATTGATTAATCACACAAAGGGGTCCTATTTAATTTAGTCCCTTTAATTTACGAATGCGTAAAAACACAATTAATCTAATTAAATACTTAGAATTTAATAATCAATTTTTACCACATGCACAACACGCAACCCAAGAAAACCAAACAATACACGACCCGCATACCCAACCAAAAGGGAAACTGACGGACGACTGACAACGCTCACTTGAGCACGACTAGGGTAAAACATAGGGTCTTACGACTACCTAATCCAATTCCTTAGGACCAATAAGGTACACTCAAAGAGACGAACCTCGTACCTATGCGGTACTGTACCTGCAATCTCCTTTAACAATGAACCACACATGCATGCATATATATTCAATGAAAGTGTTAGCCTGAGGTTAATAACACGAATCGGAAGAACAACTAATCTTACATAATAATCGATGCGAAATCAACATTTACAGGTACACACATTAAGCATAATACCTGACTATAACATTACAACATAGTAAATCAACCATCCAAGAACGCCACTTAAAAAGTCAACCAAGGTCAAACCGGTTTTAAAAATCTGATTAGGGCAGGGGTACTACACACCTTACTTAGCTCTTCTATGGGCGAGCCTTCCCAAAATGATTTAAGCAATCTTGTGATTAGATCTATACTTCTAATATATATATTTGCTGCTTTCTAATTAAAGAGATCAATTTTATGAATTATGATTATGAATGATTCCTAACTTGTTTGCAGTGTTTCAATCAAAGTAAAAGGTATCTCTAACCCTACCTTGTTTCAATTAAGAATTGTGATCTAGGGCAAAATTTGGGTATTTATAATTTGGGGACATTACAAAAATAAAGTAACTTTGAAATACCCTTGCATAAGCTAGACCATAGATTTGTTAGCATCTTGCCTTCATACCAAAGAAATCATCCTCTTGCTTGACTAATGCAACTTGCCTAGAAAGGAATTTGATGGCCATGGCATTGAACCTCTCCTACATGGTTGAAGATTTCATAGGACATGTGAGCTTCTCCATTTCCATAGAAGGGTCGTAACCTTTTAGCAAATAGTCGTCTATTAGGAAGTGCTGAATCAAGGCAAGTTTCATTATTGTACTTTCCATTGGGGCCTCAATTGCCCTTGCCATTTGGAAAGAGTCCTGCCCACAAAATTCTTGTTCCGTGCATGTAAGTGAGAAGAGTTTGATTTGAATTGCTTTATCTACCATGTCTTGCAGCCCCATGTTGAATTTTTTAAAAACATAAAACCTTTCTAGAGATTTTGTGAACTCCTTATGAGCATGATCACATTACTAAAGAAAGTTCAAGAGATCTCAAAATTAAAAAGATGTGTGTTGTATCCCCAGTGAAGTCCTACCCAAGTATTTCCTTGAAGGCTACCCTTACATCCTGTTCTTGAAAAAATAACACTTTATGAAGCCTACCAAAGGAAACTTCATTGATAAATGCCATCCGATGCATTTGTGGAACCCAACCTCACCACTTCCATGTGCCCATTGTAGATTTGATGGGGGAGAATGAGCTTGCGATTGAAATAAGAATTGACAATTTGAGATCAAATAATGGCATAGATATTTCCCATCGATGCATTGTACTCCCTGCCTTTAATTTTGAGTGAGGCTTGCTTCACATTCATAATGTTGCACATGTACGCACTATGCATCTCAAAATAAAATACTAAGTATTCTCTCCTCTCTTGAACAAAATCCTCCCAAATGCTAAATTGCGTGATCCAATGGGACGACTCCATGGTTCCAGATGTCAAGTCTTGACGTGTGCTCTTGGATAGACTCAGTTTTTTGATATGATTTTGCTAGAATCACAAGGTGGACTTCGTTGAATCTTAAATGTTTGAATGTTGCTAGAACTTGGAATTTTCAAATCACCAATACAAGCATAGATACTGTCAAGGTGAAGCATATCAATGAATGAGTGATAATTAAAGTTAAGCTTGGCTAAGATTGATCTAGTTGACTACGCGAAACACTTTACAATCAGCAAAGTGCTAGTAGTGTGGATGTACGAATTTCACCATCGATCATACACAAAGTTCTTCCATTCATCTAAACAACGTGAAAATTAAATGAGAAGTAGAGACCATGCAAATTGCTGAATCAACATATGAATTTCACCGTATTTTCAATAAAGTTTACATGTTGCTTACAACGATGTCTTGACAACAATCTTTGCCTTCTCTTCCTACTCCACTTTGACTATTTGCTATCTGCTACTTTCTACTCTATTGTTGAATTACTAACTTTTCACTATTGATCTACTACTATTAACCTTTACAAATGAAAGAGTGGAGCCTTATATAGTGCTCTCATTACAATTGAGTGGCTCAGATTGATTCACATTCAATGGTCAAGATCGAAAGATAGAAACCCTAACTAGGGTTTATTACACCCATTACAAAGCATTTAATGCTTGACCAATGATAGATTTACAATAAGATAGACACATGTCCTTCCTTGAATAACTGACCAATAGATGATAACGGTAGGTGCATCGGGCTTTGTGCCCACATGTGGTAGTTATCCCCCTTGACGGATGAGCTACATACATTGAATTTGGATGCCTTAGCTTGAAATGATGCTATTGGATAAGTGATGACCGGGTGCCACCTTTGTTTGCTTGATCTTTGTCACTCATCATAGGTTGTAAATGAATGGGGCATATCTCTTGATAGTCAACATTTTCAAGTGCCTGATGTGATGATGACTTTGCTCAAATCGATCCCCTAACTTTGATTAACTCTTCTGGAACTAACTTTTGTCTTGATCACTTGCATTCTCCTTGCCTTGTGTGAAAACTCCTTTATATTGGATATGTTTCACTTTCCAACCTTGGAATCCTCCGTGTTGATTGTCTTTGATCTATTTTGAAATTCCCTTTTTGGATTACTCTCTTGTACTAGCAATGCTTCTTGGATTTTCGAAGGAAATTCAAGATTGTGAAAAATTTCTTCCTTGAGTTCATGCATTCCTATGCTTGCTCTTGCACATCATCACGAGTGTTTTTTCTCTTTCATGATGTTGATGTTGATCTTGCCTTGAAGATGCTGATATCTTTACTTAATGAAGGTGGGCCTTTATCTCTCCTTTGCGAATGATGAAATGGTGAAGTGTATCCGTTGATGAATCATCCATTCGCCTTCTTGTGTGGTTCAAACTTCGACCTCTCCTTCAAATGGCAAGCCCATCCTCGCCATCTTCTGAATTTTCTTTGCAAGATACAAAACATCAAATCATATACGTTCAATAAAATACAACCATCTTTAGGAGCCCAAAAGATATCCATGTTAATTTTTCTTTGAAAGATAGTATGAAATAAATAAAGAAACTCTACTTTTCCTCACAATTTCCATAAATTAGACCTTATAAATTTCTAATTTTACCCATACAATCTCAAAATTCTGGAAATGAATGTTTTAGAAATCTGAAAATACAACTCTCAGGTCTGAAAAATGTCTTCTTTCAGCTGTGGGAATGATCTGCTTTTCTTCCTTTTCTCCCTAATGATGATTTGCTTACAATTTCGTAACAATAATGTCCTTTTCAATTCCCAATTTTCCTTGCTTCCAAAATTGTGAATGCTCTTGCTGGAAATAAAGCTGACGAAATTCGCCTAAATTCAATCTGCTCCTTCAGGTCTGTTCTGTTTTTATGTCTGCCCCTTCAATTTGCACTCCAATATGCTCCTTAAATTGCTTTGAAACAAATTTGAATGATTTTGGAATGCAACTTAGTACCTCTCTTATATATGCCTCCCCAAACATAAATCACACCTCTTCCTTGCCTTAGCTGACTTGGCATTTAAAATAATTTTATTGCCAATTAAAATTCGTGTTGGTGTCTCAAAAGGATTCACACCCTTTCATTGCCATAGCCGACTTGATGATATCCATTTAATGATTTATTTATTTCCTCCTTTCAAATGTTAAAGGCGGACTTGTTATTGCAATGTTTCATTATCTTTTGATTTAAATGCCTAGGGTCATGTCTTTTAAATGAAATGCCTAGTCTTATGAGTCAGCCTTCCTTATCCTTGATGGCGCACATATCAAATGTTTCCCTATTGCTAAATTGTATTTCCTTAAGTCGCCCATTTCCATTGGCAAAGGAAGTAATTCAATTGTTAAGTCGCTGATTTCCAGTGGCAAAGGAAGTGATCAAATGCTTAAGTCGCTGATTTCCAGTGGCAAAGGAAGTCATCAAATGCTTAAGTCGCACTTTTTCATAGGCAAAGGAAATGCTTAGTTTGTGTTTGAAGCAGTCAAAGGAAATGATGATCTGGTTTGTGAAGTGGCATTGTTAATGCCTTGAAAACTTTCGCTCTCCACCTTAGAGTTTGTGGGGCCCAAGCAATGTGGCACAATAGTAGAAGGGAGTTGAAGACAATGAGTTGGAAGGGATACGGTGAAGAAGAGGGAGTGGTAAGGAGATGCCGTGGGGGGTAAGGTAGATGAAAGATATGGGGTAGGATGATTGACGCGGTGGGGTAGGATATGCAAAGGGAAATAAAGGGGTAAAGGGATGCCGTGGCAAAGGAAGGGATTGAGGGGGTGGTGTAGGATAAGATTGGGGTTATGAAGGGTGAAAAAGAAGATGGGTAGTGAAAGGGTAGGCTCAGGGGAGTAAGGGGTAAAGGATGTGAGATGTGGGTTAGAGGATGTAGGGAATGGAAGTTGGGAGGAATAAGGGATGGAAGAAAGGTATGAAGTGGGGAAAGGTGAAGGGAAAGAAATGTAGTGGAAGAAGATGGGAGTGGAAGGTAGGAAGTAGAAGGTGAATGGAAGGAGGTGAGGGAAAGTAGAAATGGAATGTGAGATGGAGGATGGGAGAAGGTGAAGAATGTGGTGAAGGGTGAAAAGAAAGATGGAAAGGTGAAAGGAAGATGGCAATGGTAGGGAATGGAAATGAGGGGAGATGGAAGTGGAAGCGGGGAAAAAGAAGCATGTGCTAAGGGTGGAAGAAAGGAAGGGTGGTGAAATGAAAGAGAAGTGGAGGGATGAATGCCAAAGGAAGGATATATGAGGGGAAAGAAGGTGAAGAAAAGATAGAAGGAAATGGAAATGGAAGGTGAGGGTGGATAGAAGGGTAGAATGGATAGTGGATGGAAATGGGAGTGATCGGGTTTGAGCACCTACTGGTAGTGTTGGGAGAAGTGGAAGTGATTATGCCTTAGGTCGCACATTTGGGGGGTCATAGGAAGTGAAAAGCTTAGGTCATGCTTTTGGGGCTTCATCGGAAGTGACCTCAAAATGTCAACTTTGATAACTTAATCATTTCTGCTTGAGCCCTTTTTCATGATGATTCGGACTTCCAGCCCATCCTTCCAAGCATTGAAAACAATTTGCCTTAGCCAAATCCTACACCTTCAACTCTGATTTTGCAAGCAAAAGTTGATAAAATGAAATGATAATCAAGAAAATGTTCATTTCGCAAGCCTTGATAATTAATTGACCTCACTTCAACTGAAAGAAAGAGACTTGACCTGATTACTTCTTAGCCACCTAAGATACTACACCTCTTCCAAGTGAAAGGCTAATAGCTAAAGACTACACCTCACATCATACACATTATTGTATGACCTTTGGTAGTGATTTATTAAAATGATTAATCTCTTATATTTATATGAGAAAACGAAGGTGACAGCTTGATCAATAAAGATAACAATGATATTAATTTGGGTGCAGATTGGAGACTTCTTTAAAGGACAGCCGATTTCATTAAGAAGCTATCAGACTTTCACATTAATCACCGAACCATTTATTGGAACATAAATTATTATTAAGAGCAACGTAGGAAAGAGGCAATGATTTAATTATAGATGATGGAAGCGACTTTATAAGCAGCGGATAGAATTCATCATGATCAGTTACCTACAACGCTCGACTAAACACCCAGCTATCATTAATCAAGCAATTGATATTATTGTGACTCCACTTTGATCAAATCGATAATTAATGAAGCCATCCACATATCGAAGATTCACCGATCGAGTAAGGGAGAATGATGATATTAATTGAGATCATAAGTATCTTAATGGAATCATACAAACATCGATTTAACAAGTTTTGACATAATTATAATATCAATGACTAATCGATGATTAGTTTGACCATCGATAATCAAAGTTAGTCATAAGCGATTGAGGATGAGAGCACTTAACTAATTGTTTACTTATCACACAAATCGATAAACAAGGAATTGTTATTAAGTGGTAGCGATTTAGACAAATGATAGTGGTTAGTAATATCATCAATTACATAAGACACAATTTGATTAACCAAACTAATGGTTATGAAGAGGTCGATCAAGAAGAGATATGACTCATCGAATTCAAGGGATGTCATCCTTTCTGTTTGGGAGGTTTAAGACCAAGTTCAAACACATACAGCGAAAGGGAGGGGATGGAAGGAGGATAATATGGGAGTGTGACCAGAATATAATTGCCCATCGGGAATAGCAGCCGTATCTCTCTAAGCGATATTGGCATATTTGTCATTGCATGAACTAAAGTATAATACCTGCAACCACAATCCTATAGTTAATGATGATAGTGTCATACCTTACATTCGAATATGTTAAGGGATTGAATCAGAAATAACAATTCAGTCATAGCGTCCTAAATAAGTGCGTGGCATATTTCCAATTGTCACATTCAAAATAAGTTCTATATCCCAGGCTATTCTTAGGCATATTTTTCAGTTAAATATTATAATAAAATGTGTTCAGTTTTGACAAAATTTTAATTATTAATGTAATACAACTCTTATATTAGGTTGGGATGATTGTCCTAGGATAAAATATAGCAAATCCCAAATGGGGACATTACAATTTCTTCCTATTTGCTTAGTTTCCCACCCTTGAATGAAATAATATTGAGGATTTTTGCTCCATCACTTGTCATGAGTGGAGTTATGAATTTTTTTGGTGTTTTGATCTCCTTTCAGCTAGATCTCCCGTGACTTTTGCATGCAAACTATTGCCTCTTTGGCTTGTATGTTTGCTAATTTGGCTAGGAGTTATGTCTCCTCCAATCTATGGCCTTGGGATATGCCTCCCTTAATGACTTGCTCATTGCATTTGAAGAGTTCTCTTTCCACCCTTTCTTTTTATGAGGAAATGTTTTTAAAGTTGTTTTTGTTCCATTCCTTGATTCTTAGTTTGAGAATGGTAAGCTTTTGAACTGGAGTAAATGTTTTTTGTTCCTCTGAATTTGGGTGTAGTATCCCACAAATTTATAACCTAGTCTAGGAAGGATTCATCTTTGAACCACATTTTCAAAATCGAAAGCACATTTGGGATGTGTTGAGTTTATATGTCATGCAAGGGAAATAGGAAACTGATTTGAACTAGACCTTGGAAATGAAACCTTCAAGATAACATTTAGACTCAACCATATGGTCGCAATAAAAAATTTATCTAGTCTTTCTAAAGTGTTGAGAGAGCCTTCTCTCTTGTTGGTCCATGCGAAGGTCCCATTTTTTGGTTGCATGTCAATAAGGGAGTTCTATTGAAGAAAGTTGGTGAATTGGATTGAGTTTGAGCAATCCTACTTATACCTCCATGTTTGTCATTTACATTCAACACAACATTGAAATATTCCCCCAAAAATTTCAAGCCTTTTTGGATGGGAGACATGACCTTTGTTAAAGATTCCTTGAAAATCTGCCTGTGAGGAGGATGCTCGGGCCATAAATGTTACATAGTTAAAAAGAGAGGCTAGAAGAAATGGAGGTTATCTAAGATAGCTGCCAATTAGAGCCTTGGTTTAGATTAGATAGGTTTCTAGTTTTGTCAAACTAGAGGATAGCTAGGCCTTTTGAAGCTCCATTTGCTGAGGTAAATATACCCATCCATTTAAGCCAAATTTGGGTTAGTTTGGTAGCTTCTTCAATGCTTAACTTGGTTTCTTGCAAAAGCATCCTTTGTTAGGGGCGTTTAGACCCATGACATTTCATAGAAGGATCTTCATTGGGCTAGCGAGGGGCCCTTCCTCCCTTGTGTTTCTTTTTGTTTATCAAAGTTTAAGGTTGTTGGAGATTTTTCCTTAATCTCTTCCATGGTCAATTCCTCTACTTTTTTCCATACTTCCCTTGTCAAGTGCTGGCCTTATTTGTTTTAGATTGAGAAATAAAGTAGATCTCTAGGGAAACTAGTTTGGTTGTGTACTTATCCTAGTTGGTTGTCTCACCTTTGATATCAATTGAATCTTTCAAAATATTGACCAAACTATCTTGCAAAGGGTTGCAAACAAGAATAGAAGTTTGAGGGTTGTTTGCTGTTTTGGGAGTTGAGAAGGAAAGGGATCCATTACATTGTGGATCGACCGAATCACTATCTTTTTTACTAGAAATGGGGATTGGGCTCGTAGCCACTTCCAAAGTTAAATGAGAGGGTTTTTCGGCTAGGTTGGGAGAGAATGGGGCATTATTTTCCTTTGTTGCGACATTGATCTGATTTTCCATTTCTTTTTCTACCCCTTTACCTTTCTTAGAAGAGGAGTTAAGCTTATAGCTAGAGGAGAAATTGGATTTTGACTTGCAAAATCTACAAAAGGAAGGAAATAATTTAATTTCTGTTGAATGTATCCATTAGTCGACACCTGAATCTAGTAGGATGCATTTTGGGATTGGGAGAGGAGGTGTTAGAATCTGGATTCAGGCATATACTTTTGAGTTGCCTTAGAGGATTTCTTTATTGTAACATTGAAAATTTTCTAGACTTGAATTGATCTTCTTTGAAATAGAATGCTTACAGTATTCTTAGATATGAGACTAGGTTTGAATTTCCAATACTTGGAAGCTTGTTGGGTCAATATTTTGAAACAAAGGTTGATATCCTCCATTTACCATGGGCCTCTAGATAGGATTTTTTTCGTGTTCTTTATCACTTGGCCATTTAACAGTGAAAAAGCCTTAAGGTAGAAATTTAGTATAGTTTGATAAGCCCCAAGAAGAACGTCCATTTTATTACTTTTCTTGGGTAGGCCATGCATTGCAAAAGTTGCCAATCAGTGCCAGTTTATTAAATTGCACTTATCGTTTTCTTGATTAATATTGTTCAATGCTGGTGTGATCTCTACAATCTCATGGCTAGGATTTCCATTCAAAGTTTAGTATTGAGAGAAGATTGAGGATCTTCTAAGGTTGGGAAGGTGCTCTCTCAATGTAGACCTTTTTTTCCCCATCAAAGGTTTGGGCTTCTCTAATGGTGTAGGTGTTAATCTAGAATCTTTCTTTTGAAAAAATAGATTAAATATGACATCATCATCTAGAAAATGATATCATTAGTTTTAATCCAAGCAATTTTGAGAACATTCAAGATTTCGTTTCATAACTCAAATTACTAAGTTTGCAACTAAAGGATTATTGAGAAAAAAAGATTCACAATTAGTTCTGAATTTTGTATGCCCTCCTTTGATGGACTTGCTAAGAATATCACTAAAGAACAAGACAAATTAATTTAGATAGGTGCATTCAAAGTGTTCCATCAAATGCATTGATTACAAACCAATCTAACAAGGGTCAGAAGGCTTTTGGCAGTTTAGATAAGAAGCAAAAGACAAAATCACTGTCCTCTTTTGCTACAAAGGCAAAACCATAAACCTCTTCTACTACAAAGACAAAATCATCGTCTTCTTACACTTGAAAGGCAAAATGATAGATCTTTGCTTGAAAAATTGTCACAAAAAGCAAGAAAGGTCAAATGTGTTCATTGTATGAAAGGGTTATAAATCAGCTGGCCAAGAACAATTGGTGAGTGTGATGGTATATTCCTTTATTATTGCATCTATTGAGGTTCAAATCCCTTGGAGCTGCAACAATTAGGCTATGAGGTCGGTATCATGCCTTGGGCAACTTTGGTTGAATGGATACCTCTTAGTCATTGGCTCTTAGTTAAAGGGGTTATACCCAAAGTCTTGTGCTTTTGTATTTGGTAGCTAAAATTATTTTGTGGATTTGATACAAAACCATCCAACAAAAATAGTGTGTTTATTGTAAGAAGGGGGCATGACGAGTTCAAATTTTTGAAGAAATAGGTAGATTGGTTGGCTAGTAATCTCAAGAAGAACAACATGAGTCTTCTTGATTGTCCTTTGTAGGGTTCCTCCTCATCTTATAATTGCAATTATCTCTTTTTTTTCTAAGTCAATTTTAGATTTTGGTGCTTCACATCACAAGGCCTGTTTTAAAGATGTTTGCTTCTCTTTAGAGATAGGCTCTATGCCGCAAAATCTCATGGTTTACTATACATCGATAGAAGTTTGTGAGACTAGATCTGTTGATGTGGGTGATGGAACTTTCAATGATGTTTTTTGTGTACACTTTTTGTTAGCAAATTTCTTTTTAGTTTGTTGGATCACTGTACATGGGTACAACAAAGAGAGTTGAATTAACTTAAGATTAAGTTATAATTTGGTGAGTAGAATTTGATGCTCTAGTTGTAGTTAGAAAGGTTAATCACTAGTCCAAATTTTATGCCTTTTCTCTATTTTTGCAAAAGTTGCCTTCCATTACACTTCTTATTCATGCTGATTATGCAAGTAAATTTTGGCATGAATGTTTTGACCATCTTAACTATTACTATCTTCAACAATTGAGTTAACATGATATGTTAAAATCCACTCTTTTGATGGGTTGTGCCACAAATTATCATTAGAAAACATCTCGGAGAAGAGTTTGAAAAATGAAAGTGCTGGTGAGCTTCACAAGTTTTAGAATTCATTCACAACGATCTATGATCCGTCTTTTGATCTTTATCAGCAAAGCCTGATATGTGAAAAATTATGATACAGGGTTTCAAATAATGTTTTAGGTTTATTTTATTAGCAATTTTTTTTTTTTTTTAAATGAACATTTTTTTTCATGTTTGCTTGTGGGTTTTCCTAGGTATATGTGTTGATGTGTCTGAAATTGCAGAACTACGAATTCATTCGGCCAACGCAGAATAGAATGATCTTGTTGAGTATCCTATCCTCTCTTGAGATAAGGAAATCCCTAATGTTGTTTCTTTGATCAATGGGGACGACCTCAAGGTTTTGATTGTCAGGTCTTGACTACGGGATAACTCAGTGATCGATGTGTTTTGTTGGGAGCACAAGGGGACTTACGATTTTGCAACGAGGTGGTCTGCTGTAATTCTCAGACTATGAAATAAAATAAAAAAGGGAAGGGTTTAGGAAGCCTAAGGACAAGGATGATAACAACTGATGTTGCGGGTAGACAAATTTCGATAAACCAGTTCTTGTTTCACCAGAGATAACCCTCACAACTAGACAAAAACGGTGCAAGCTCCAAGGGATGAAGGATTTTCAGACCGAAGACACTCGTTTTAGGCACCCAATTCTGGCGCAGCCTAAGATGAACACCTGTAGTTGAACTAAGCACAATTTGGGTTCAAACTAACCATGCATGGTGACCTACAATCAGCAGACCCCCCAATGGTATGAACCAGAAATGCATCAAATACCCCTCCACACTTCGCTATTAAAATCCCTGCACTCTAAAATTTAACCAGCTGAAAGAAACCATGCAAACAGGATGAAAATAAGACAATAAACACCAAATCAATGTTTATATATTGATTTCAGCTGCCTATTACAACAATTTCTGCAGCATCCCTATGCTACTGCTAAGATCTAACCTATTCTATCTTCTAAAATCTAACTACAAAATTCTAACCAACTGTCTAACTATCTAACCCTTTACAAAAGAAAGGCCTCTGCCTTTTATAGTTTTACAATATTGAATCGAAGGCTAGGATGGACTGCATCCAAGGGCTGCAACCTGCCATCTAGAAGCAAGCAGCCTATATCCATTCCCATTAAATTCTCACTCATCCATTCAACCACAATTCCAACTACCTGCCACTATTTGGCTTTAATTTGGTCAATCTGGTAATTGGACATAACTGTCCACAACTGTCTTGTTTCCCCTTTCTTTCAAAATATCTTAAGTGGGGCCCACAAACAGTTTTACATTAAAACAGTTTCAGTTTAAAACTGAATTACTGGAATTAAATCCAACTGTGCACTTTTCCTGAGAACGCATGATTGTTGTACTCAGAGTGTTCTTCGGTCTTTGGTTCCGATGGTGGACTTTAGCTTGTCGTCCAGCGGCACGCTTCCCAATGTTCGGTTGCTCTCGCGCTCCTGCAGCGCGTTCCTGCATCTTCTTCTTCAGCTTTCAGTGCTTGGCTTTGTCGTTTTAGGCTTTCTCCTGGTTCTTCGATGACGTCCTACGACCTGCAAACAACAATTTCATTTTAATAAATCAATTTGAAAAATTAAATAACTTAACAAATATTAAATTTTAACGCCTGGCTCGAGAAGCTCTTTGTGAGATGTATCTTGAAATGCCGTTTTCTCTTCGAACGTAAAATCTGATCCTTGGTCTTGATGGTGTTTGGGCGATTTGAATCCACTAAAGCTTCTTGGCTGACTGGCGAAAAAGTGATTTTGCCCTATTGTTCAATTTCAGCCTACAAGTTGGTTTTGAAAATATCTAAGTTTAACGCCCCTTTCTGTATTGGCATTTTCGGGCTAAAAGCCACTTTGTGAACTTGGTTACTTAATGCCCTTCTATCTTTAAAAGTTTTCCTTTATCTCCTGAAAATAGGCAAAAATGGGGGTTTTGGATGGTTCTTCAGACTTTTAACTTCTGCGTTTAACCCTTAGGCGTCTTGGGTGTTTTGCTCCTCAACAAACTATTTAACCTCTTCGCGATTTACCATGGCGTTAAAAGTGGGTTTACGATCTTTTGAAAACCCCCCTTAAACCGTGTGATATTGCCAAGCTTCGGGATTCCTAGAGTGATTACATGGCGCGATTTACCCTTGTAAATTTTGGAGTTTGGAGTCTCCTTTTGAAAACTTTACAAAAACCACGACTTCCTCTTGAATTAAAACTTCGGCATTTTAAGCTATTTGCAAACTTCGACGTTTGGGTTGCTTTTTCAAACTTTGTCAAAAATCGCGATTTTACCTCAATTGAAACTTCGGCGATTTTTTTACTTCGTGCAAACTTCATACTTCCGCGATTTTGAAGTTTTGCGAATTTCGGGATATGAGGGGGGTTTTGAAAACTTAAAACATTGCGCCTTCGCCTTAGTTGCCGAACTTCGGCGATTTTAGGCCCTTTTTCAAACTTTAAACTTTTGCAATTTATGCCTTATTGGCGAATTTTGGCGGAATAGGATGGTCTTTTCAAATTTTTACCTCGGGATTTTCCCTGTTAGGCCGAAGTTCGGCGGATTTATGGGGTTTGAAAACACTAAAACTTCGCGATTTCACAGCCTTACCGAACTTCGCCGAAATGCACCATTTTGCAAACTTTTAAAACATTGCGATTTTTGCCTTAGTTGCTGAACTTCGGGGTTATAGAGGTTTTTTTAAGCTTTACCAAAAATCGTGACTTCTTTAGCTCAAACTTCGACGATTTTAACTTGGACGCAAATTTTAAATATTTCGCACTTTACCCATCTAATGCAAATTTCGGAGTTTCTTGGTCCGACCTGAAACTCAGTATTCCAAACGAACACCAGGGGAGGAGCTTCTCTCTAACTGAGACTGGTAGACTGCTACCATGGGGAGTCCCTATTCAAGGAAAACAATGGGGCGAGGCGTGCAAAACGCACAATAGTATGGTTGGGTGTTGCCGTACTCACTAGGTACCCAAGACAATAGGGTTGTGCCCTGGGTGAACATAGACTGGACCTATGCTTGTACTAGGACCTGTCCCATTTGATATGATGATGGTGCCTAAAATAATAGAACCTGGTAGACCTACCCACAAGGTAATTGGAACAAGGCTATTCCTTGGACAAACCCAAGGTAAACTTGTGCCTGTATCTAGACCTGTCTCAATGGGCATGATGATGGTGCCCAAAATAGTAGAATGTGGTAACTTATTCTTTTATATGATAAGTTAACATAAATCTAAACTCAGTGGAAATGTTTTTTTATCTAGTATTGTTGGGGTGAAACCCTTATTGGTTGAATAAAAATAAGTTTAAAGTTCAAACCCTTCTAGATACAATAAATGTAAAGCGCAAACTCATCTTTAGTGATTTCTACATGCCAGCTTATCTCAGTTTCATATACATGTAAATATTTCTGTTTGGCTGGTGCAGGAGCTATACTCAAAGCTACATCTAAAGTATAAGCGATTAAAGGTTTGAATATGTACACTTACAGTTTCACATTTTGTGTAGCATGTCATATATGTATATTTATTAACAATTAATCTGTGTAATACTTTATGCTCCTTTTACTATGCCTTAGGATTTACTTATCTCTTTTTGCTACATCTCTATAAAGGAAAGGAAGCTTAGTGAAGTTGAGGAATATATTGAAGAGCAAAACAGGAATCTTATTGCATATGCAGAAGGTAATGATGTCCATGACTTTTTTTATTGTATTTTTAAATTTTATAATTGGTTCTTCTAAATATGTATATGGATATCATGTGAGAATCGTTTTATTTGCAACAAATCATTGTTTTCTTTCTCATTGTTAGATCTGGTTCTTATCATTAACGGCCAAGTATATAAGATATTCATGCTAACCTTTGCTATGAGATTGAGTACATTGGCAAGATTGTAGCAAGTGTCATTCTTTATGAAAAAATTCACTGTCAGGCATGATCACACAGCTTTTTATTATTAATAAACTAGATTAATTGTAATCTACAAGACTGTAATAAGTGAATGACGTTCTTTACATTATACAAAATACAAAGATAAAATACTCTATGGACATACAACCATCGAAACATAAAAATCAAGAAGAAATACTGTTGTAATGATAGGTCCCTTATGAATCCTGTCGCAAGAAATCGACTTCGCCACCCTCCATCTTTGTGATAACATGGTTCACCTTTGCCCTCGAAGCAGTGGGAGATGACAAGTCTCGTCAAGAAAATGCTTCTTTTCCAAGTTTGTCAAAATACTGGTGACTGCCTCAAAAGTCAAGTGTGTTGACTTTTTATCAGTTCTGTTTTGGGACATCCTCCACTATTTTCGTTTTTGATTCTACATTGAGTATATTCTATACTGATAATGGGACTTTGTATGCAATTCCCTCTTGAATGTCCAGCTCTCTCTCTCTCTCTCTCTCTCTCTCTCTCTCTCTCCAAGTAATTTGTTACATTCTTTTTGTTAGTATTAGTTTTTGAACTTGTACCTCGTCTATGACTGACTTTCACCATTCTTACATGTTTGAATCTTTGATACATGCAACTAAAATTTTCTTTTATTGCTTGAAGAAGGGTGCCCGTGTCAAGTGGAATTAAATGGTTTTCACAAGTATACAGAAGTATGTGCTGATGTAAGGAGTGTAGATTAGATTTTCCAAGTTTTCAAAAAGTAATGCAAAGTGCACACCTATACAAGAAGGTTTTGTAGGCTCAAAAAGTTAAGAAGTGTATAGAGGTGTATACTTAGGTAGGAGAACTCTCATGGTTGCTAGTTGGCTTGCTCTCAAAATTAAGTGCAACAAGGTAGGAAGTGGTAGCATCCAAGTTAGTATGCTTCGCTATGGCTTGATATCCCATATCTTTGTGCCCCGTTCCTTATAGCCACTTTGTTTGTGGAAGGAGATACAAGTTGGAAAGCACATACACTAAGTTCTCTACCTTTTCTGAGTGTAGTTGGTTATGCATTACTAAGTGAATGAAGTATGTGCTCCAATTCTTCTTAGATGTAGATGAACTAGTAGCCTATTAAGACAAAACTAGAGAGTTAGAGTTGTAAATATAAAACTATAAATGAAACTTCAAAATAATTTTTCTATAAAACTCAATTGCAATAAAATTTTGATTGCAAGAAGTTGTAGCTGTGTAAATGATTAGCCATGGAAGCATCCCTAATCGAGAGCATCAGCCTTAAAATTTTCATGAAGAGCTTTGATATAAAAGTTTTCAGAGTGTACAAAATCCATGAACTCGAGTGTAATTGTATCCCGCATGTTAGGATCAATGAAGTGTCTACACTTATATACTTTAGTCCCTGCCTTCTAACATATACATGTGTATCTTGGCAAGGGTGGTCGGCCATGCACTAGCTTTAGATGACTTTGTCTTGGGCGCCATAGACAAGTCAGCCAGCATAGTAATTAAATATTACTTTTAATTTGCTGTTTTTTAAACTTGTTGATCACTCATTATTATCTTTGACTTGGATGCTATTTGTATATGTAAACACTTTTTTGATTAAGATAAAGTCTGCCATCTTTGGAAATATTAATTTAACTTTGTCTTTGCTATCTTTGCATCCTTGACTCTTTTAGGCATTTGTGAATAACTCATATCTTTGTCAGTAATTGTAATGCCCCCTACTTGAGTAACATAATTAATCTATTTCAATATACTAAATTGATTGAGGGACTAATCATGAAGCCAGTCATTGATATTCTTCAATTTATTAGTTATTAACAAGTGCTTAGTTATTTTCCTCATTAGATGATTAATTTCATTATTCATAGTTAATATAGATATCAGACCCTGCCACTACTTCAGATTTAAGGGAGAAGGATTTATGTATGTTACCAAAGCGCTTAGAGACCAAATACAATAGGTTCCCTCAAAGTTTACAGATCCAAGCCCTTACCTATCTTGGGTCTATACCGTCAAGGCTTATGGGTCGCTGATCCCCACCTTATCTTGGGTCTTGATGTATTGCTTGGATTTAGCCTGCCCCTCTTTGGAACATCTCATCCCGATCTTAAATAATGATAATAGCAGCAAGAATGAATAGTACATACATTTTCTCTTTAATGTTTATTTATGAGTTCTTTCTGATTTTACATTCTAATATTGTTATTTGTCTGATCAAACATATATATATATATATATGAATTAAATTATATTATCATTGCCTAAAACACTAATCATTAGTCTATCTATAGGCTGTAAAGGCAGACAGATCTGACATGTGTCAGATCTGGTCTGCCACTGTATATGAGATTATGTATGACTGTCTTACGTATTATAGTCTATATTAATATTACTATTATATATTACTACTAAATCCTGCATAAGAATATTATCAGGTTGCATATATTAAGCACATCCCTGTGCATACTGCCAAGAACCAAGATGTTGCTGCCTGTAATTTAATAACAGTTCTGATCTGATCTGAATGATCTTTCCAGACTATTAGTCATAAATCAGAATTCTATTTTATATATAATATATTTCCAGATTCCGAGTCAATCACTTACTTTATTCATAGTTAGATTATTTCTTCCCTAATCTTCTTTTATTCAGACTCAAGCTTGATTCTCATTCGATATCTTCTTGTTCTTACCCCCCACCATGGAGGGAAAAACATCCATATATATACTTGCGTTTCTGACTGAAGAGGCACATAAGACATGTCTCATCCGTTTCTAATTTCTAATGCACCTCCCGATTATTAATCGTGACATGTCGTTGTCTCGATTCATATTCTAATTACTATCTTTTCTTAACTATAGGTTGGGTTCCATATCGCACCCTTTCTCTGAAAGTTAGTGTGACTACTAATTAATCTTAATCTTTGCAAATGGTTTACTATTAATTATTGTCTAGTCTCTGCAGATTATTTAATCTAATAAATAAACAATTAAATAGTAAATATTGTTAAACACACTTCTTATATATTTCATATTAATTTACTGTATTTCCATGGGCAGTGTAATTTGATGAATCTCTGATGATGTACATACGGGGTTATGACAGTAATGATGCCTTCAACCAGATCTGTATCTTCCGACCTTGCACTAACTTTTCCTTCAACTTTAATCAAATCATCGTGACGTCAATGGCAACAATACTTACCAACAATCTTGTCTATACGACTTTGACATCAATGACGATATTCCAACAAGAACCTTCTACTTTGCATAAGATAGAATTTAAGAGAATGTACTGTAAAAGGTTTTTTTTCTTTCTTTTATATCAATTGCAACTTATGTAAAAGATTTTCCTCACAGACTTATTGCAAGTCTCTTTTTGTTGAAAGCTTAGTGTGAATACTTAAGTAAATTAAAAGTACTTGAATATTTATTATTCTTTTGTCACTATTGTTCTACAGCTCAGCATGAGTTACTTGAACAAACAAGAAGGGCGAACGATTGGTTGAAGTTAAATGCCGATGAGGAAAAGATCACAGTTTTTTTTAACAGGCACATTCCTTATTTATAACTGGTTTGTTCATTTGAACATTTTTCATTGGGGCTGGTTTGATTTACTTTTTAAACTTCTTTAAATACTACATTTCCTCTTGATGCTGAAAATTGAATATCTTGTGCTTGTTATTGTCATGTTTTTGCAGGTTGAGGTTGTTAGAAATGGAAAAGATAGAGTGGCAAACTAATTTGCATGTGCAGCATACAGAGAGTAAGTTTTTTGTTGCTTTTCAATTTTTGTAACTTTTAAGCTTAGTCTTGAAATTATGATACATCGCAGATGCATCTAATGGCTGTTTGTAAGGCAGAGATTAACTTCTGCGATGCAACTGTCCATCATGTTTTCTTTGTCAGATTTGGAGCTCAAAAATGAGGTAAAGAGACTTAAGTCTTTGCTATCAGATTGTGTGGAAGAGAGCAAGAAGATTAAGAACTTCAATGTGCCATGCCAACGCTGTAAGGCTGATTGTTCTATTGCCAAGGGACAGTTTTCTTTTTCCCAAGATATGCACTCTGAAAACGCATGCTCTGCTGGCTTAGAATCGAATTTGGTTGTCCACAATTCTACCATGCAAACAGAAGGGTTTCAATATAGTTGTCAAGCTTGTGGCCATAACAACAGAGTTGACTTTGGGGAAAAAAAAAGCAAATTGGTTGGTAATGGAACAAATCAATCTGTTGATGACATTGTTCAGGTAGGAATAATGGGGGATTTAGAAAATACCTTGTTAATTTTGATCAAGTGATAGTTTCCCTTGTTATTTTTCTTGCTGACATAGACAAAACTTGTATCAAGGTTGGATTGGTTAGAGGCATCATCTATAGTGATAATCAACTAGGAAAGGATGCTCAGAAAGGTACGATATCATCTTAGATTCTTATCAGTCTTCCTAAAGTTAGTCCATGCATACATTTGGTATTTGTTATGTGGATAGGTTAGAAATCTATTTGAAGTTCTACATCTGACATTACTTTTCTAGAAAGAAATAAGTACTGAAAATGTTTACACAATCCTCAGGGGAAGCAACTGATATGATAGTGGGAAAGGTAAATAGTTTTGTAAGAGCGCTGTTACAGGGCATGGCTGGGTTTAAGATCTCAATTGCTGATGAAGCAGAGGCACCAAAGTTATTTTTTCTTCATCAATCAAGTGGTATAACACTTCTCTTTTGTGCATAGTTGCACTTGGCATTTAATATGATTGGCTAAATTTGCACTCTCTTTTTTATAGGATACTAACAACCCTTGTTCTTTGATAAATTGCTTACAGTAATAAATGAGAAATGTTGCACACTTGTTTTCTAACTCATTTGTCTTGCCTCCCTAGATAATTGAGACTCAGTTTACATTGAACAATTTCACAAAGTGAATATCCTAAAGTTTTCTTGAATTCTGCTTCTAAGCATAACACTAAGTTCCTACTTAAGATATTAATCATGATGAATTTTCCAAAGAAATCAAGTTTTAAGTAAATGATTATGTTTACAGCAATGTTTGACACTAGAAAAAGGAAAGAATGAGGCTCTATATCATTGTGCACATATTTTCTAGATCTTGATGCAGTGTATAGACGGGATTTTTAGCAGTTCAATTATGCCTGGTATCATATCATTCAATAGTCAAATTGAAAGCAACTACGGTTGGCAGCCACAAGGATATCTGTGAAGAGATTCATAGAGTGATATACATTTCTGTTTTTTTAAATGGAAGAAATTTTAGTCTCAATTAAAGTACTTGGAAACTGTGGATGTACACCAACAGTTATGAAGAGATTCAAGTTTTGGCTAGTGGTATAAGCAACATGCATTCTTATATGTGGGCTGAAATGCATGATGTTTGAGAAAAAGTTCTGGAAAACATTATCTTCTCAACTGTAAAAAAATTGGACAGGATTTCACTGTAAAAGATTAAAGCTCTACTGGGTCAATGTGGTTTTATTTTGTAGTCGTGTATTTGTTCTTGATTAAGTAAGCAGGGAGAGGGTCCTGATCCCAAAACAGAACAGCAGTTCAACACATCACCCCAGCAAGAATCAACTAGCCTAGAAACAGCTAGAAACCACAAAACAGCAAACCACAACCCATCCTTAAATAATAAAAAACATAACCAGAACAGTCCAACTTAAGCTACTCAAAACATAACTAAAACTATGATTAGCCATAAACCTACTATCCATAATAATAATCTGGCATGCAGGCCTTAAAAAGGTCTTAAACAGAGTGCAGTCTATCGTAACCAAGTTATAAAACATTAATAGAATAACAACCAAGGCACCACCACTTTTAAAAACTAAGAAGCAAAAGGGAAATTGAACCATGAAACCTAATTGTTTGGATCTTTGATAAGACCCCAGTTCTTTTTCAGCATCTGCAGGTTCTTCTAGTCTCCTTGATTAGGATTGTAGCTTTGAGTGTCCTCCCGATTCTTCTTGCTCTTCCCTGCAATCTTCTTTTGTTTCTTCTTAATTTTGCTCTATCTTGACACCATTTTCATCACAGCCTTTCACATTATGCCATCAGTGATTATAGTGACACCATTTCCATTTCCAACTCTTTCATTCTCACCTACATATCAGCCACTTGAGTTTTAAAGTTAGCCACAATTCCTTTATCTTCCATTAAATCATTGGCAGAGTCCTGGATGTTTCTGCAAGGGGTTGCCTCTTCTTGAACACCTAGAGTATTGGAGTCTTTTACCTCCTGGTCTTCCTCTGCTTTTTCCTCATCTTTAGGCACAACAATGTCCTCACTGAAATCCTCCATATCCTCTTCTTGTTCACTGTATTCTTCAAATTCAGACATCATCACTATTGATGTCTGTTTTAGGATGAAATTCCTCTTCAGAAGAGGTTTCAATTTCTTTTTCTTCTTTTGGCGGCTCTTTGCTTTGGAATCCTTCTCAAGGAGTTTGACAGACCGACAACCAACAGGGCTTGTATCTTGTTTTGCCGTCCGCTGTTTCAAAGTCTCCTCATCTTTATTATCCAGGGTAGGGTCATAAAGGTCAATAGTAATGTTTTTGATTTTGGTAGATTTCGTTGATCTTCTTGTCATTGATGTCAACGTATGGGCAGTTTGCTTGCTGCCATGTGGTTTGCAGAGCAGTCTGTGCTATTTGCATGTTATGCAGATGTGTCAGTGGATGTCAAGGCTGCCACTTGTCTTCATGATTGGTTGGATCTTTTTTGCCATGTGGTTTGCAGAGCAGTCTGCTGTGTTCGTGTTATGCACATGTGTCAATGGATGTCAAGGCTGCCACTTGTCTTCATGAATCGGTTGGCTCTGTTTTATAACTGTTCTTTTTGTCTTTGGCGGTTTTCTGACATTGAAAGAATTTTTGATGGTTTGTCAGATGTCTTCACAAGTTGTTAGACTTAGAATATTCTTGACCGTTTCGACTTCTTCAGATCTAACAATTCTGCCTGTTTGTTGATCATTTTCTGTGTGTGTAGAAGCAGTTTCATATTCCTTGTGTGTAGAAGCAGTTTCAGTTTGTGTAGAGTTTAAATGATTAATCCCTGGACTTCATAAGAGGTTACCAGTTTGAGAAATACGTTTTTTCTCTGAAGTATTCTCCAGATAAAGCTAGAGCTTGTTTGTTGGAAGGTTGAAGTTTTTGATAGATGGTTGTTTGGTTCATTTCTCAAAGGCAACTTCTTTTGGGGGTGAGCGGCTAAGCCAACTTGAGCGTCTTTGATTTGCCCAACAAGGGGAACTTGTTTAGACTCCATTGAAAACACTTTACCGGTTGGTTTGTTCAGAGACAAACCCATTGCATGAGCAACTTTGGAAGCATTACATTGTCGGATGCGTCGGAATCAATGATACAATTGCTTAACTTACAATGCACCAATGAGCAGCCTTCTTTATGTTAAGTTTCAACTTCTTTTGGGGGTGAGCGGCTAAGGCAACTTGAGCGTCTTTGATTTGCCCAAAAAGGGGAACTTGTTTAGATTCCTTTGAAAAGACTTTACCGGTTGGTTTGTTTAGAGACAACCCAATGCATGAGCAACTTTGGAAGGCATTACATTGTCGGATGCGCCGGAATCAATGATACGATTGCTTAACTACAACCAGCTATATACAAAGATATATAGAAAGGATCTGGCTTATCAGAAAAGGAGGTGGCAACAAGGGATGATTCCTTTGCAATAGATCTCTCTTGATCATCATCATCAAAGATCTCACCTGATTCTTGGTGTATATCTGAATGAGACTGCTTGAGATCCTTTTTGATACAATGCACCAATTTATCCAACTGCTGTGGGTTCTTCTTGAGATACTCAAATTGAGAAATTTGCACCTTGGTCTTTTTACAATGTTCTATAAAATCAAAAGAATCTTCAAGAGAAGGTTCTCTGTGATCAACAACTTTGTCAGTTTTGCTTGACGATCCTGGATCTTCTTTGTTTTGCTTCGTGGATAAGATTTGCTTAGGAACATCCTCCGCTTCTTTATCTTTGGTAGCAGGTTTAGCTTTTTCCTCTAGTTTCTGGCGCCAATTCTTTGTAAAGACATTACAAGAATGATTGTTAATGTCACTATCTTTCTCATCTTCCTCACCCGACTCATATTCTAAAAAGTTAACTGTAGATGGACAAAACTGCTGATCAGTTTCATCTTCAATATATTCTTCAATCTTTTCAGTTGTTTGATTCATCTGCATAAACCTAGTCATTTCAGGGCATGAAGTTCCATCATGATCTGTTGTGAGGTGAAAGTCACACATTGTAGTAGTTTGACGATTACTTGTGGATGGATGTTCAATGGCCAACCTTGGTGTTGGAGCAGGAAGCTTTGGTTGCCGACTTTGTTGCTAAGGAATATAATTCCTCGTAGGAATATCTTGATATAAAGGTGGTGGATTTTGCAGCAATTGTTTCTTCAATTGGAGCAAATCATTGGCTAATTTCTGAACCATTGGATCAGTGGTTGTAGGGTTGAATTGCTGCGTCTTTCCTTTTTGCAATTCCTTATTCCATTTTCCTGCACTCAATAAGTCATCTTCAACTTCAATAGCTAGCTTTTGTGCTGCTGCAAGATCAACAATTCGTCCTCGCCTTATTTGGAAACTTAATCAGGAGGTTGTGCATTAATAAAGAAACACTTTTGGTTTTCCTCTGTGGGTCTCTTATCAGCTGCAAGTCTATTGACAAGTTTGTTGAATCGTGCCACAAATTCTCTCATAGGTTCATGCACTTCTTTTTTCATTTGAGTCAACCGTGCAAGAAGCAAGTGCCCATCATCAACAGTTTTGAACCTATCTTCAAATTTTTGTATCAGAGTCGCCCAATTATTAATGGAATTAGGTGAGAGTTGATTAAACCATTCAGCTGCGGCATTGATAAGAGTTTCAACAAAAAGTCGAACATAAACATCTTCGTATTGGACTCCAAGGACTGCACATGCGATAAAGAAAGCATTGATATGATCTTCTACGGAAACTGTAATGCCCCGCCAGGAAACCCCGAAGGGATTAAGCCATAACACAAGAATAGAGTGCAATAATTTTTTTTTAAAAAAAAAAGTCACACCACATAAGATACAACAAGATAGCAAAGATTCAGATTACATAGCGGAAGACAACAACTAACACCTAAAGAGTTTTCCAACGAGATTACTTAAATTTCACGATTCACTTAACTCACACCATTAATCCAATAAGCTGATAATCTAACAACGAGATAATTCTTAATCAGGATAATTTCTTTCAAAAGATGGAAATATAAATCATAAGCAAAGATTCATCCATTAAGATCCATTCATAATCTTCATTCAAGCTTTTCATTTAAAACTTCAAGCCATACATCTAATATCTTAACACACTAGAATTTCATCAAAATCATATGAGATCTTTTCAAGCATACTTAATTTTCTTAACAACAACTGAATATCTTCCATTACTCTAAGTTACATTCTTTCATATTCCAACTTATTGCATTTTAAAAGACGATTACATACATGCATCTACGATAAATCTCATCTAAACCACTTATGCATTCGATCAAAAGGCATTCAAGAAAGGACTGCATATAAGCATTTAAAGTTAATTCAATTCATCCACTAATCCATTCTAACATAAGCTAATCATACATGATAAAGCTGAATAAAGGAAACATAAGAGAATAACATCGCATAACACCATAATGATCTCGGAGTTCGCCCCTAAAGGGCTACATCTTCGGGTCTGCTCAACTGCAAGACCCCTCTGATAATTAATAAAGGTAAGAATACAAGAGGTTACATCATTACAATCCGGCCATCAAGGCGAAACATAAGCAATATACAAACGACCGCACCGGTCAATAATACATAAACGATCCCTGAAAAGAACAGGATCCAGCTGAACATAAATCAAGCTAATACAAGAGTCCAGGAGAGCATCCATAAAACTGAGTCATCACCACCCAAGGTCTAACATGAAACCGATACTCACAAGGGCATAAACAAAAGGACGACCCACAAAGGTACTCTTAACAGGACAAAACGATAACACACTAGCGAACGTAGGGACAAGTGTCATCACACAACCTGGTATGGTTACCATGGCAAGTCTTCATAGGTCCCGGTCCCATACACTGGGTCACCCTGGCAACCTAATCCGAGCTTCCGGCCCATCCCAGCCTCATGTGGACCCACACATCCTCTCGTGAAGACAAGGATGGTGGTTTGCCATATCAGGCCTTCTCACAGGATGTCGAATCTATGATAGCACACGTCCCATGTGTGAGGCACATTTAACTTACTTAGAAATTACATTCTAATCTACTTAGGTTATCACTTATTAGACTCACTTTCGACGGGTTACCCAGCAGCCACTTTGGGTGCGGCCCCCAATCGAAAGCCACTTTCCCATACGACACTAGGTCAAACTCAGACGGACTCAAACAACCAAGGAATATACATGGTCAGACGAACGGAGTTCAAGAAGGGAGAGACAACTATCTGGTCATACACAACTCAAAGATGATCACTTACTAACGGTACTCTGACTAGAGACCTGACCAACAACGGTCAACCACAAATCAACATTCGACTCACACAAAGAGGATATGATCAAAACGACACTACCACAATACAACAGTCAACTTAGAATTGAGGACTGAAACAGGTACCCCAAATCACGCCATACGACAGGGACCTATCAAACAAAGCACTCTTGCCATTTCATAATCAAAAGCGAATACAGAAATTAAATTCGCATAGGCAATAAACAGAAAAGACAATATTCAACAGGTACAATCTTTCCGAATTGATCTAAGCATTTAAAGTCGATCAAGTTTTCTACAAGATCCAATTCAAATTACAGTTATCTACCTCACCTAGGAATAGGTTGCTCTTGGTTTTCTAACTCCTTAAGGTTCAAAGCATCGAACAGACATATAAAGCCGTAATGAGTTCTTAAACCAAATTCATATTAATCAAATTCAGACAACCATTAAAAAATTAAATAAGATATTAAATCTCCAATCAAAACGTCATAGACATACTGGTTCAAAACCAACCTCTACAGTTTCATATATTTTTCAATCCCAGATGTACTATATGGATCACGGAAATATAATTATAAAAAGGGAATCCAAAAGAAGATAGTCATTTCCAAAAGCATATCGTTAAATTTCTAATGCCCAATGGTTAATTATTCATTTCTAACCTTTCGAGATGACTTATACCCTTAAAATCTTCAAACAATATATATATGGGCAATAAGTACGTTTAACCTCAAGAAAAGATTTTTCCAATATAACAATATTTGATCTACCCAAAGTATTCACAACTTAATATTAAATTTTACATCAGAATCTACTAAAAAAAATTCATCAGCATATATATTCATGCCACATTTCTCATCATCAAAGACTTAATTAAAAATCTTCATTAAATAGTATTAAAAACGTTATATATTTTTTTTGAGTTAAAAAAAAATACATTAAAAAAAACCTTTTTTTAAAAACTAATTAAAAAAAACATTAAACGAAACAGAATGGAAGCGGCCGCGTGGGGAACCGAGCCGTGCCCTAGCCCTAGCGGCTCCCGCGTAGGGACGTGCCGCTCCCTGCGGCCACCGCGGCGGAGGCGCAGTGCCTGCGGCCGCCGCGGGGGTCGCAGCGAGCTGCGGCCCTGCCGGTTGCGGTGTGCGGGGAGGAAAGGAGAAAGGGGGACGAGCGGGAGGAGGGGAGGAGGAGTGGGTGGAGCTCCGCTCCCCGCCCTCCAAACCCCAACCTCGGTTTAAAAATAAAACAAACGCCTAGCTCGGTTTCATATTCACGGTTTCGGTTTTTTTTTCTTTTTTTTTTTTAAACAAAAAAAAACGGAATACAAACGAAATGATTCGAAGTTTTAAATTTCAATTCACAGTATGGCAGGCTCAAAAGAAATATGTTTGGATATTCACCTCTCCAGCACAAATGGTTTTCAACACCCAGGTAGATTGAGGAATAACAAGACTCCAATTAAATTCATTTTTATTAAACAAAGAGAAAACCAGACATGGCAAGATAATCCATTTTAACACAATGATACAGCCAAGAATTTTCTTGAAGAACACAAGCTAAAAGCATGGATTTAAACACACAAATCCAAATTTACATCTGATAACAATATTTTAAAAGATTGGATTTTGCCAACAATCAATTTCACCCAACAGACCATTTCAAAACAACAAGGAAGAACAGTTAAGGTAAATCCTACCTCCATACGCATTCCTGGAATAGCTGAAGGAGAGCCCAATCCTGCCAGATCCAGAAGAACCTTCTTCCTCCCCAAAACCCCCAATTTTATCCCAAAATTATTTTCCAACCAAAAATTCTCCAAAAAAAATGTCCATCCTCCAAAATCTCCCCAAATTTTGGGTTATATGGAAGAGTTGACCAAAATTCCATTTTTGGAATTAAAATTTTTATTTAAAAATAATTCTCAAGATTAATCCTTTCTAACTATCACAACAAATAGACTTGCTTTTCAATTCCAAAATCGATTTCCTCATTTACTACAATTTAACCTTTCTAATTTCAGAAGCCAACAGAATACAATTAAATCTATCGCAATTAAATACAGAACTTTCTTTTCAACAACATATACAAAATGCATTTAATATTCAAAATCAGTCATTTAATCGAACTTACTCCCAATTTAAAACGAGCAATCCAATATCAACGAAAATCGCATAATGAAATCCCGATTAATTTAGCCCATTAATCTCTAATGCACAACTACATATTTAATCAAAATAATTACTAAGGACTAATTAATCAACTTAACCATTCACACCACGCACGCAAACCGAGAAGGTCAACCAAACAGACGACTCGCACACCACGCACGCAAACCGAGAAGGTCAACCAAACAGACGACTCGCAAACCCAAGCAAAAAGGGATACCGACGATGACTAACGATGCTCACTTGAGCACGACTAAGGTCAACTAGGGTCTTACGACCACCTAATCCAACTCTAAGGATTAAAGAGGTACACTCAAACCTGCAAATCCAGGTGAAGACGAACCTCACACTCATGCGGCGTTGTACCTGAAATTTCCTGCAACCAAGAGTCATACATGCATACATATATAAAATTTTAATGAAAGCGTTAGCCCGATATTAATACCACGAAATAGGTACACTAACAACTTGCATACAACTAGTGTGAAAACCACATCAATAGCTATGCGTTAAATCAACATCTGACTATAACATTAAATTACGATAAACTAACCAAGATTAAACCAAGATTAGAAATAGATTAGGGTAGGGGTACTACATAAACCTTTCCATCTTCTAAAAATTTAGGAAGATGCTTCCTTGAGCCCATTGGCAGGTTATGTAATTGATTTCATAAAGCCAAAGGACCTATGGCAGCACCCCATGGAACTGGTGGAGGGTGGAACTACTCTTTCAAACACCACCACTGGATTTCTAGCTTGTCTTTGTTCTTCAAGAATAAAGCTCACTCTCTCATATTCAGCTCGATTTCTTCTATTTCTCCAGGCTAAAGTATCCAACTGAGAGATTATATTTTCTTGCTCGGCCTAAACCCAATCAAGATTCGGTTGCAACACAGGAAGCACATTTTCATGCGGAAGACCCATCTTTCTTCATGGCGGGCAAAAAGGAAAGAAAATATCAAGGCGACCGTCTTCTTGTTTTGGTCCCCAGAAGAGTTGCCAAAAATCTGTTAGTAAACAAATTTGTCACTTCAAAATATTCTACTATGTGCCCAATGGAGAAGCGACAAAAAGTTCCCAACAGTTGGATAGACCGTTCTTTGAAACACGATCTTCCTCTGTGTTTGAGAGGGGCAGCTCCCTCGTATGATAGGGGTATTTGTACTTTTACGTATAATTAACTTGAAAAGGAAAAGGGAAAATAACTACAAATGGAATTTAAAGAAATCTGCACAACAAACATACGATTGCCACTTAGATTTCATAGACTTCAAACCTTATCACTATCAACTCTACACTATGCATAAGAAGATAGTGAAACAAAACATTAAGTTTGCATAACGCCAATATATTCCAGAGATACCAAGGAAAACTATAACGTTATATGACCATTGTCTTCATGAAACTGGGAAAGTAATTTGCAAGCTTGTTATTTCAATATCACACGATAGTTACATAACATTGAGCAAACGAATACTTAACAACCATGGAAACACACATACATTCGGATAGGAGGTTATGATGGCTGCCCTCTCATGTTGCCGAGGTTTGTTGAAGATAAGTTAATCCTCATTGAGGTATGCAGGCAGATTGCGCAAGTCAACAAAATTTGCCGGAATAAAAGAAAAAGTATTATTTCTTTTCCCATCGGACTCGGTTATTATAGCTGTGAGAGTTATTCAGATGCTCAAAGTATCGAGAGGTCTATAGCAAAGATTCACCTATATCCTTATGAAATTAGGTTTCCCTTTGATAGCAAAGGGTATGCTACATGAGAGTTAGAGCTTGGTGCCGGATTTGAACACTTTGCTGATATAGAAGATTTTTGGCAAGACTGTGAAGATGATTTTGAAGTGCGGAGAAGGGACTGGATGAGATTTTCTATCAAACAGATAATTGACTATAGAATTGAAATAAATGTGAATGGCATTGAGGATGATGAATCTGATTTGATTGATGGTTTTTACTTTGAGAGGATTCAACTTCTTCCACTTCCACCCATTAATTGGTCAATTTCAGAAATAAGAAGTATTCAAGAAAGATCAACTTATGTGGTTCGAAGGACGCTTGAATGGGTTAAAAGTAAGAGGATTGAGGCTACGAAAACTAGACCTTCATATAAAGCTAATTCGTCAAAAGATAGAAGTGGAGCACAAGGAAGTTCTTCCATTCCAGCCAATTCGCAAACATCAAACCCAGTGATCAGTCTACACCAAAATATATCCAAAGGAGGTGATGATGGAGAAGATCTAGAAAAAGGGAAGGATCTTGCAAAGGCATGTGAAGTTAACTCTGTCATTAAGAAAAAGAGATCAAAGACAAAAGGAAAAACAATGAATCTTGCCCAGGAGCTTGAAAATGAGTTAGAAAGTATTTCACCTCAATATCCTCTCAATGTTGATAATCAGCAAATTCCTTTCGTCTCACCGTCTATCATTATTTCATCACCCCAACATGATGATTTTGCCATTCATGAGGAAGCTGAAATGAATGATGCTCATACTGAAGTTCAATCTCCACTCTTCCCGAATAACGGAACATCTTTAACCTCCACAGGTGTGAATAATCAAGAATCATTGCCACCATCTACATCATTCTGGTTACGACAGAGTTTGCAGAATAAGAAGAGAACTGTTCAGCTGATAGCTCCTAGCTTTGATGTAGTTGCAAATGTACTTCACAGGACAGCCAAACCCAAGAAAACCAAAGTTGCATCCAGATTGGGAATTAATCTGTCATTAGGAAATTTATGTGTTGAGTTAGCCCAGCCAATTGTTGAAAAAGATGTGAGTGAAGCTAATGAAGCAGATTTTAGCTTGACACGGGTAGATTTAGGTCCTACAACACATGAGGGAGTTGTCCATAATTTTCAAATTTCAGCAGCTATTCTTGTTGACAAAGCAAATAAAGATAAGGAAACAAAGGATCAACTTAAGCAACAAATACAGGTTCTTTCATCCTATATCAAATCTATTGTGGATTCTTCAGATACACTATTGGTGTTAGCCTCAAGTTCGGCATCGGTACACACCGAAGGAATTATTGAAAAGAAGGTGATGGAAGACATACACAAATGCAAGAAACAGAGTAGGATATTAGAGGAGTGGATGTTGGAGTTGATGAATTCTCACTATATTTGTGTAGTTGATCATAAAGACTTCCATTTAAAGGTTGTGGAATTCGGCCTTATATCTTCCAATGGCACTTGCATTCTGTCAAACAATTATCGTGCAATGTTATATCAAACAATTTATGTGCAATGTCGATGCTTCCATGATCTTTGCCATGCTTCACAGTTCTGCCTGAGCATTCTGTCAAATGTCACGTGCAATGTTGATTCACCATGCTTCACGATTCGCAGTCATGCGGAATTGAGCTTTACACCCGCCAATTGCGACATGCATATCTTGTAATCTTTTCACTTCATTCCTCGAGATGACATCTCTTTGAAGCACTGTGGTAAACACTTCGCGTGCATTGCAACTTTGATAACTGCAATTGTAGAATTCTGTCAAACCTTTCACGACAGGCTATGCTTTCACGACTTGCAATCGCAGCTACAACATCCGATGAAATTCCTCTGACCCTTTATGCTTTGATAAATACCCATACCCTGATCAAAAGCTCCCATTTTGATACAGGCTGAAAGGATGCTTGCCATAGTTGTGGAATTCGGCCTTACACCTGCCGATTGCATTAGCTTGAAAGATTCGAAAGCTTTTTCAGGAAATCCATTTTGTGCATATCTCGCAATCATTGCATTACATGAGATGATACCTTCTTTGAAGCATTTCGTCAGACAGTTCACTTGCCTTGGCTATGCCTCCACCTTGTCTGTGCACCGAGATTCTGCATATATGTTCGCTTCTACATTTTTCATACCGTGTAATGCTTTGAGACTGCATTTCATTTGAGCATTTTTTTTATCTCTTGTGAAAAAGGTTAAGAATGCTAAAAAACAGAGCATTTCTAACCTTTTTATGCAAAGCGGGCCCACACAAGGTTAGGAAATAAGGTTAGAGATGCTCTGTTTTGGAGCATTCTTAACCTTTTCTTTTAGAGGTTATAAATATGGGTTAAGAATGCTAAAAAACGGAGCATTTTTAACCATTTCTTTCAAAGGTTATTATTTTGACCTTTAGGAGCCATTGACCACGAAGGAGAACAAAGGGGAAATGAAAATAATGATGTTTTGTAGATAACTTCTCTGTCAAATGACCTCGATATTAAAACAATTTAAAATATTAAATTATTTTTGAAAAATAATTTAAATATTTTCAATTTAATGCCCAAACTTAGGAAAGACGGCTATATATTTCAAACGGTAAGGAGTTAGGCTTTGAAATTCGAAACACATGTTGATAGTAGGGAAACGAGACATCATCATCATTTATTCCTCATGACGATACCTAGGATGAGAGATTTTAATTATATTTGGGCGAGGGACATCAAAATTTGAAAGTTTAATATATAATAAACCATAGTTGGACTACTCGCTGAAAACTCGGCGAGTAGTTAAAAACTCGACAACACTAAAAAAGAGGCCCAAACATGTCAAAAAATTATCTAATTTTTGTTTTTTCAGGTCAGTTTCTTTCTCTATCCCTCTCTTTCTCACCCTTAGACCTCGACGAGGGGTGCTACCCTCAACCTAATTTTAATTTGCAGATGCTTGGTGGAAATGTTTGGGTGGACATACCCCAAATCTCAAAAAAATTGACCTCAAAATCTTAAGTCAACCTTGTAGTTCATTTAGTTGTGAACACAATTGGAGCTTGTTTGAGGCCATTGACACGAAGAAGAGGAGCAAGTTAGCTCAAAATGTCTCAATGACCTTGTCTTTGTGCAATATAATCTTCAGTTGCGCATAAGGAAGCTAGAGGAAGCACTACCTGGTCCAATTGATTTGGATGATATAGATCCTTACATTGACTAGATATCGCAGGAGCAACCTCCATTGTTTATAGAGGATGACATCAATGATTTGGAGAGGTAGGCTATGGAGGAGGGGGGTGGATTTGGTTTCACACTGGATGACATTAAGGAGGATGAGGATTCATTGCCAGTGCCAGAAGCAGGTGGAGACATAGTTTCATCCAGGATGGAGGATGAGCCAGCCATACCGAGCGAGGAGGCACAGTCACGCCCACTGCAGACTTCTAGGACTCAACCCTCTAGTTCTACCTCTCCTCGAGTTTTCGCTAGAGCTAGGAAGAGAAAGTTGTAATTGTAATTTGTAATGATGTATTTACTTTTGGTTTTACAAAAACTATTTACTATATTGCTTTTAGGCTTCTAGCCATCAACATTCCTCATGAGGATGCGATTTTGTAGACACTTTGCATTTAAATATATCATGAATCAGCTTGTTTCTTTTGTGTTATCATTTATTGACTCATTGGATGCATCTTCTCATTAAATTTTGCAAAAAAAATGCATTTTTCATTAAATTTAAGCGTGTTTTTAAGTTGCTGAGTTTTTCCTTAGTTTTTGTCAAGTTTTTTTCCTAGGGGCTTGGCGAGTCGAGCCGAGTCACGAGTAGTCCAACTATGTAATAAACTATGAACTGGGTTCAAGCAAAAATTGGCCACATGACACAAAATGATGCTTAGGACATGTTTATCAAATGATTTCCCTCAATTCTTGGTAATTTTCAAAATTCATCCATTTTTCATATTTTGACTAACAACAACCTTGAATCACGTGCTCACTCATTACGCATAGACACATATTTGGGCCTTCATTCAACATTGGGACCAATTTGAAGTTCAAATTTTGGGTATGTCAAATATGGGGCAACAGGGTTCATTTGTACAAAAAATGTAATATATATAATAAAATTAATATATTACGTAATAATAAAAATAATTAATAATTTAATAATAAAATATATAATATTAGTATAAATATTGCAATACAATATATATAAATATAATGCTATAATATATTATTATAAATATCATATTATATATAACTATAATATTATATAGGAATATTAGTAATATTTTTAAATCCCTACCATTTCCCCTTGTAACACGAACCTAGAGTTTTGATCTACGTTACCTCAAGTTCTCGACATGGGGATGTGTTTTCGGGATGACGTTTGTTTTTCCAATTTTGGGGACAGCGATATAAAACTATGGAAAATTAAAATATATAGGGAAATTTAAAATGTTCACATGAAAACATGGATAAAGCATGCACGTATACATTATAAAACCTTGAATATAAGAACTAGCAGAGTTCTTATGCCAAATTTGTGTTAAATTGAGAGTCAAAGTCAAATTGCTTAGAGAATTCATTGTCAAAATTCACTGTCAATATGTAGAATTTATATGGACGTCCTTGGGACAAGGACACCTGGAAAAAAAATCTCAGGGATGTGTCCCTTGGTTATGTTGGTTTTGATTAGATGCAACTTCCTAGTAACCTCTCCTTTCTATTATCAAGCGAGTGGCTCCGGTCTATATTATCATTGTTTGTTTTGCATGGTTGACAATAGTGTTGGTGGTTATGTTGTGTTCATCTATGTCATACTTGCAGACACTCCATTACAATGGATTTTTTGGTTGGCTTTTACTTGAATCTTTTTTAATCAACTATTATCGGCACCGCAAACCTAGCAATTTAAATGCGATCAACAAATATTATAATAGTATTAAAAAATTCCACAAATCCTTGCCATGCTGAATCGAATCCCAAATATGGTTTGAATAAGACCTAGATTTGGTAGCTTGGCCCACAGATTTGGTAACATAGTCTAAAATTAATATCAAAATCAAGATTGGGAAATAATCACGAGATCTTTACTAATTTATTCAAAACACACAACTACATGAAGACTCATCAGACGTTGAGAAATACATAACAATGTAAATATAGCAAAACCCTAATACTAGGCTTCGACAATTGGTCAACAAAACTAAAAACTTCAAATTTTTTTGAAGCCAAAACTATGAGGATCAAGATATTTACAAAAGGAGCAAAAGCTCATTCATACATAATATACTAGCATACCTATCTTTAGAGGAATAAAGGTAACGTACACCGAAAGATATCATATTTGTTCTTTCCACTTAAAAATATTATATTACTATATTATAATTAATATTAAACCATTATTATATTATCATATTGTAACTAATATTAAATTATTATGAAGATATGATTATTATTGTTTTAATATATTCTTGTTATTATATTTTTATATTTCTATTAAACTCTTTAGCATAGCAACAAAAATCGTTGGGGGCAAAAAATTGGCAAATTAAAAGTATAAGATTTTTTGAAAATATTAAGAAAAATATGGGATTTACAAAAATGTATATTTTTTTTTATATTATTGTAAAATATACAATAATAATATACTAATATTAATTTTATTATTTTATATTTAATAATAGTATATAATATAAGTATTATATTATAATATTGCCCGCTAATAGGCAGGCTAGGGTTGATCCTAGAACAAGGAGAGAAGATGTGCAATGGGCCGAACTGAAGCCAGGGAGGGTGAAGGTAAATTTTGATGGTGCCTCAAAAGGGAATCCTAGTCCCTCCGAGGCTGGATGTGTTACAAGGGACTCAAAAGGTAACATACTTGCTATTGATTTAAAGTATCTGGGGCTGGATTTGGCGACAAGGTTGAAGATTGATCAATTGCATCTGGTGTAAATGATGTTCAATTTACATTCAATATGCAAGTTATATTCTATTATCTAATTTTGTTGTATTTATTATTGCCTTAATGTATATATCTAACTATCTTCTTGTTTGTGGCAGGTGAGAGGAGCATTTAATATTTTCTATGTCCTATCTCACGAATGCCACTCAATATGAGTATATAACAAATGGGGCACGGTCAAGCAATGCCTTGACCGGTCATGACCGATCAAGATATTACTTGATCGTGCCTCTTTGTTTATACTAAACAAATGCATGTTAATGCCAATCGGTGTGGCAGTAGTATTACAACCGATGTCTATCGGTGTTTGCTTATGCTAACAATCGATAGTTGTCGGTGTGTTAGCCTTAACAACCGATAACTATCGGTGTAGACTAACACCTGATAACTATCGGTGACCTTTGTTATATTGCCACCCGATATTATATGCAACCTGATATATATTAATCGGTGTTTTCATTAATCATTTAGTTATCATTATTTATGTTAATCGATATACATCTAAATACAAGATTTATTAGATCGATGAACATAAACAAAATACATAGTATGATTATCAATAGGTTGTTTATATGCAAATGTAGAATGGCTATCAAAGATGAATTAATTGCTTGAAGGTTTTATTATGGTTATCGATATGATAAATGATTGAATGAGAGACTTCATTTATCTCTCATTCAATCATTTATCTTACGGAAGCTATCATGCATTAACACTCCCTCTTAGCTAGGTAAGATGAATGTAGACAATGTATTCAAGCATCACAATTCAATTGATAGTAATCATTTTAGACATTCATGGGAAATCATACCACCTAATCATTTGGTATGAAGTATCACCTAAACACGTGATACTGAAGTTCATCACATCAATCTTGTGATTGATAGGATATCACCTAAGCATGTGATATCAGTATTGCCTACACACGCAATACTTAAGGATAATCATATGAGAAAGATTAATTTCTTACCTTATCCTAGTTGTGATATGTGCACTAACACTTTATACAAATGTTTTATCACAACACAATCATGGCACATCCATGACACACCAGAGATCCAACATGATAACTGGTTTGGACATTATAAGATCGTCACCTTATAATGTCCCCATACAAGTGTTCACTATCTTGAGAGATCGTCACCTCTTAGATGTGAACCTAGGGGATAGAATCCAAAGATTGTCCTAACATGACAAAGAGGTTTACACATTAAACATCTTATAGGTATGCAAATATAGATTACAAAGCAAATTACCTTTCTATGATACCTAAGCCTTTTCTGAAGTGATCAACCTTCACTCTGGAAAGGGGTTTGGTCAGAAAGTCTGCAGTTTGATTTCCTGTACAAACATATTCCAGTTGGATTGCATTCCTATCTACCATATCTCGCACATAGTGGTATGGAATCTCAATATGCTTGGATTTGTCATGAAACACTGGGTTTACTGAAAGTTTTATGCAGCTCTGGTTGTCACAGTGTATAACATTGGGTTTCATAGGTTCTCCAAACAACCCCACAAGCAACTTCCTAAGCCATATTGCCTCTCGGGCAGCCATAGAAGCTGCAATGTATTCTGCCTCGGTGGAACTTTGAGCTACAAAAGACTGCTTCCTGCTAATCCAAGATATCATAGCTGAACCTAGACTAAAGCAACACTCTGAAGTGCTTTTCCTGTTTGTCACACTTCCAGCCCAGTTTGAATCTATAAATACATGTAGGTCTATATCAACCTTCTCGTATTTGAGACCAAGGTTTAGAGTACCTTGTAGGTACCTCATAATGTGTTTCACTGCAACTAGGTGTATCTCCTTCGGTTCACACATAAACTGACTTAGAGCATTAACTACATAACAGATATCTGGTCTTGTATTTACCAGGTACACCAGGAACCCAATCATCTGTCTGTATTGAGTAGGATCAGTGGGTTGTGACTCTGCTGCTGCTTCTTTAAGTTTATGTAAGTTGGTTTCCATAGGAGAGGTCATGGGTCTACAATTTAGCATTCCAAATCTCTTCAAAATATCCAAGGTGTAATTTCCTTGGTTTAGTATAATGTTGTCAGAATTCTGCCATACTTCCAATCCTAGGAAGTAATGAAGGAGTCCTAAGTCCTTCATATCAAATTCTTTGGATAGATCATTCTTGCATTGATCTATAAGGTGATCATTTCCTGTGATTAATAAGTCATCAACATATAAAATCAATATTAGCATATCACCTTTATTTCTTTTGTAGTAGAGATTAGGATCTGCATCATTTTTGGAGAAGCCTAGTCCTGAGAGATAGGTGTCTATTCTTTCATACCAGGCCCTGGGAGCCTGTTTGAGCCCATAGAGAGCTTTCTTGAGTTTACACACATGAGACTCTGCATCATGAATTTCAAAACCTTCAGGTTGCTCTAGGTAGACTTCTTCTGAGATCTCACCATTTAGAAAAGCTGTCTTAACGTCCATTTGGTGTACCTTCCATCCTTTTGCTCCAGCAATGGCTAATACAACTCTTACTGATGTATACCTGGCAACAGGTGCAAAGGTTTCTTCATAATCTATTCCCTCCCTTTGTGAGAAGCCTCTGGCTACAACTCTGGCCTTGTGTTTTTCAATATTGCCGTCTGCAGCATGTTTGATTTTGAACAACCATTTAGATGAAACCACAGATTTATTGGTTGGCCTAGGAACAATCTCCCAAACATCATTTTTCATAATGGACTGATACTCTTCAGACATGGCATCCTTCCATACTTGATGTTCAAGTGCATCTCATACATTGTTTGGTTTAGCTTTAGAGAGGTCATTTATAAGAGCAACATAGCTAGTGAATTTATTAGGCCTTTTGCTTTCTCTGAAGGTTCCTAAGGGAGCAACAAACTTCTGAGCTTCTTCTACAGTTTTGGTGGCCCATAGTGGTCTTTTCTTGAGGTTTTCTCTAGGTGGACTTAGAGTTTCACTCATAGTTTCCTCAGGATTCTCCCTCTAAAGCTCAGGAGTAGGATCTCTATCTAAGCTAGGGTTGGGAATATATACTTCAGGATCTAGAGAGCTTTGGGCTCTTTTGAAGGCTAAGTTTTCTTCAAAGATCACATCCCTACTTAGTTCAATATTCTTTTGACCAGGTATATATATCCTGTAGGCTTTGGAGGTTTCACTGTATCCTACAAACATTCCTCTTTTTCCAGAGGGCTCTAATTTTAATCTTTTCTCCTTAGTTACATGAATAAAGACAGGGCATCCAAAAATCCTAAGGTGGCTTATATCTGGTTTTGATTTAGTAAAGACTTCCTCAGGGGTCTTGTCTTCAAGATGAGAGTGAGGACATCTGTTTTGAATATATACTGCAGTCTAGTTGCTTCTGCCCAAAGATTGATATTTAGATTCTGATCAAGAATCATAGCTTTGGCAGCTTCAATGATTGTCCTATTTTTCCTTTCCGCTATCCCATTTTGTTGAGGGTTGTAAGGGTTTTAATTTTGTTTCCTGAGTAGTTCTCTGTTAGTGATTTGAATTCTTTAAACCTATTAAGGATCTCTTCTGATTTTTTACATTTCAGAAAGTAGATCCAGGTTTTCCTAGAGTAGTCATCAACAAATATTACATAATACAGAAATCCCCCCAATGAATTTACAGACATAGGTCCACAGACATCAGAATGAATTAACTCTAAAATTTTACTTGTTTTCCTAGTACTACTCTGAAAAGTACCCTTAGTATTTTTACCTAGGGCACATCCTGTGCATGCCCCTGAATGATATTGCTTTAGCTTAGGTAGACCTGTGACAAGGTCTCCCATTGATGATAAAGCTCTAAAATTTAGGTGGCCTAGTCTTTTATGCCAGATTTCATTGGCTTTTGTATTTTCATGAATGAGGGCTAAGTTGGGCTCTATGCATAGCTCATATAAGTAGCCTTGTCTTTGACCAATTGTATTAGCTTTCTTGATAGATGAGTTCTTTGGCCAAGCCAACACTTTGTTGTCCATGAAGGTCACTCTGTATCCATTGTCCTCCAGTGCTGATATTGAGACAAGATTTCTTTTAATGCCTGGAACATATAGCACTCCTCTAAGTTGTAATGATACACCTGACTTTAGTTTGATGGTGCAGTTTCCAACTCCTTTGACAGGGTGTGTGGAGTCATCTCCGATGGTTATCTCTTCATCATTCTCCTCTCTCATGGAGTCTAGTACTTCTCCTGTGATGTGTCTAGACGAGCCATTGTTGATCACCCAGGAGTTCACTTTGTTTGATGCTTGATTTGTGAGTGCTGAATAGAGTACATACTTCTCAGAGTCCTCTTCCTTTTTCGATTTTCTTGTTTTGACAAATGTGGCTTGTTTAGCTCTTTTTGGACATTTGGCAACATAGTGCCCAAATTTGTCACATCTGTAACATTGAATTTGAGAGAGGTCCTTCTTGAAAGAGTTCTTGCTGTGACGACCTTTTCTATTGCTGAATTGCTTCTTCTTGCCCTTTCTGTCTGAGTTCGTAGTTAGAACTTGAAGATCTTCATCTATATTCTTTTGATTGATTCCTTTCTTATTTTGCCTTGATTGCTCTTGGAGACAGTCAGCTTTTAGCCTATCGAATTTTGGAAAGTTATCCCTTGCACTGATGCCTTGGACGAACGTTTCTCAGATACTAGGCAACCCATCTAAAACAATGAGGGTTAATTCTTTGCTTTGGATCTCATATCCAAGGGTTGCTAGTTCATCCCTTAAGGTAGATATCGGCATGAAGTAGGCACTGACTGATTCTCCTTTTATCATGGTTATATGATTTATCTCTCTTTTTAGAGCCAAGGTTCAACTGGCATTGGATATCTCAAAAGCGTCTTCAAGTGCTTTGAACATGTTGAAGGCTGTTTCGTGTTTCTTTATAATGGGCATAATATTGTTCCTTACCCCATCTACTATTATTTTGATAGCCTTGTCATTTCCTTCTCTCCAAATTGCTTGATCAGGTTCAGTCTTTGGTTCTTTAGTTTCAGTCTTTACAAATGGTTCAACTTTGTTATCTTTTAGAATCATTTGAATTTTGAATTTCCATGCGGAGAAGTCATCACCTCCTGCAAGTTTGTCTTCAAATCTGATAGCGCTAGCCATTGATAGGATTGTGATGTTGAATATATACTTGATTTGAATTTTATGTAAAATTGAACAACCTCAGGTTTGATTTAACTATAGCTCTGATTCCATGTAAATGATGTTCAATTTACATTCAATATGCAAGTTATATTCTATTATCTAATTTTGTTGTATTTATTATTGCCTTTATGTATATATCTAACTATCTTCTTGTTTGTGGTAGGTGAGAGGAGCATTTAATATTTTCTTTGTCCTATCTCATGAATGCCACTCAATATAAGTATATAACAAATGAGGCATGATCAAGCAATGCCTTGATCGGTCATGACCGATCAAGACATTATTTGATCGTGCCTCTTTGTTTATACTAAACAAATGCATGTTAATGCCAATCGGTGCGGGAGTAGTATTACAACCGATGTCTATCGGTGTTTGCTTAATGCTAACAGCCGATAGTTATCGGTGTGTTAGCCTTAACAACCGATAACTATCGGTGTAGACTAACATCCGATAACTATCGGTGACCTTTTGTTATATTGCCACCCGATATTATATGCAACCCGATATATGTTAATCGGTGTTTTCATTAATCATTTAGTTATCATTATTTATGTTAATCGATATACATCTAAATACAAGATTTATTAGATCGATGAACATAAACAAAATACATAGTATGATTATCAATAGGTTGTTTATATGCAAATGTAGAATGGCTATCAAAGATGAATTAATTGCTTGAAGGTTTTATCATGGTTATCGATATGATAAATGATTGAATGAGAGACTTCATTAATCTCTCATTCAATCATTTATCTTACTGAAGCTATCATGCATTAACATCTGGAAGGTGATTTGCAAATAGTGATCAATGCAATTGCCAACGGGGTTGCAAGGGTATGGAAGCTGGATAAAATGGTGCAAATAATCAGAAAAAAATTAGACATTCAAAATTTTCAAAATTTCTCATGTGTATCAAGAGGGAAACGAGATGGCAGACTCATTATCCAAATTGGTGACGAATAGGACTGAGTGAAGAGTTGGCGATGAGCTGGAACTTGTTGATGTGTTTTTTATGCACATGCGAACACAGAATAAAATACCTAAAGGTACCTTACCCTCTCTTGAGCAAAGTTTCCCGACTGATGAAGATCTCGCCGAAGGATCAGTCGAGGCAACTCCAAGGTTCTTGTATGTAGGTTCTCTACTTGTGGATAAGCTCTTTGTGGTATGATGTGATTTTGCTGGAATCACAAGGGGACTTACAATTGATGACTAAACGTCTGATTTGCTTTGAACATTATTGGAACACAAGATTTCACTAGCCTAGATTTTTTGAAAAAAAGGAAAAAAGGATGAGGGCGAGGGAAGGATCTAATTCTGACACTAAGAATGTAGGGGCAATGAGTGATCTTTGATGAAATTCTAACTAAGTCTTGTTTTGACATCCCAGGACCATCTCCACAAGATTAGTGCGATCTTCGGAGGAAAGCTTTATGATGTTTAGATCATCGCTACAGGCATAGACACCATCAGGCTGATGCATATCAGTGAAGAAGCGACAATTGAAGTTAAGCTTAAGCTGAATGATTCCAGTTGACTACACAAGGCAAGTCTGCAATCAACAAACTGCTAGTAGTATGGATATACAAATTTCACCATCAATCAAACACATTTCTTCCACTCATCTAATAACATGAAATCAAATCTGAGAAGTATAGAGACCATGCAAATTGTTAAATCGACCCATAGATTTCACCATTTCTTCAATGAAGTTTTACAAGCCTTTTACAACAACATCTTGGCAACAATCTTTGCCTTCTCTTTCTATTCTACTCTAATTGCTATACTATTAACTAACTTATTCACTATTTCTAACTATTCACCTTCTAACTCCTGACTAACTATCCCTTTACAAATGAGGAGCCAAGACTTATATAGCGCCCTCGATACAATTCAATGGCTTAGATCAACTTGAGATCAATGGCCGAGAGTTTACAATGAAAACCCTAATTAGGGTTTGTTACAACAAACTCAATTCTGGCCAATGAAATAATTGCATTATTTGGACACATGTCTTCTTTGGAATATTTGACCAATGGATAACCGGGGTAGGTACATTGAAGTTTGTGTCATCTTTGAGGAGTCAGGTACATTGAATCTGGACACGCTGAGATGGACCAATCTGACTGGAGGAGTGATGACTAGGATGCCACCTTGTCAGACCCTTGTAACCTGGTAGATGCTCAATTTGATGATGCTGAGAAGATAATTTTAATTAACTCTTTTGAAACTATTTGCTTCTTCAGTGGACCCTTGCTTTAACTTCTTTTGTCTTTGATGTGCAGGATGGATGGTGTACCTTTCCTTCAAATGCTGGACTGGAAGATGTCGTCCTTGCTGATGCTAGACTAGAGAAGGTCGTCCTTGTTGATGCTGGATTGGAGAAGGTCGTCCTTGTCTTGGCTCGGTCTTCTTTTAACTGCAAGACAAACCGAAAGATGATTAAGGACACATAATAAATTCATTTCAACATAGCACTTTCTACCTTAAATCATCAACAAGATGTTAAAATGAAGCTTGCTCAATATTCTTTCTAGGGACAGGCCCTATAAGGATTTCGCCCTGGACCCTCTGGAAGGGTCAGGAGTGAAATTTGCATTCCTGGCTCAAATTGTTCTTACTTTGCAACCGTACTTGCTTAGATACATGCCCAAGGACGCCCTCATTCTCAACCAACACCAATCTTGATGCAAATTTGGGGCAAAAGAGAGGTTTTTTAGAATTTCGCTCTGGACCCTTTGGAAGGGTCAGGAGCGAAATTCACTTTTTAGGACAAAATCTATCATGTTTCCTCTCCAAAATACCTTCCAAGGCGAGCACACACTAGTTTTCCTTCCTCCAGAGCCCAGGGATCCACGCCTTGACCTCTATCATGAGCAATTTGAGTGAAATTGGGAATTTCGCTCTGGACCCTTTGGAAGGGTCAGAAGCGAAATTCACCTTTTAGGTCACAACTCTTCATTTTCTTCATTTCAATTCATCTTGCAGGGCAAAGTAACATCATTTCAATCTCAACTACGCCTTAGGACTCCTAGTCTTGACATGACACAAGGAGGAAATAGGTAGATGAAGAATTTCGCTTTGGACCCTTTGGAAGGGTCAGGAGCGAAATTCACCTTTTAGCTCCGAATTCACACTTTTGAAGGTCAAACATCTTTCCAAGGCATTCCAAATAGCTTTTCTCACCCTAGTCTAGGCCTGACTTAGCGCAAAATTTGGAGGATAAGATGGTTTTTAGGATTTTCGCTCTGGACCCTTTGGAAGGGTTAGGAGCGAAAGTCTTATTTTAGGCTTATTTCCTCATCTTTTCAACTCCAATCCACCTCCAAGATCAAGGACACATTGCCTCACTCCTATCTAGGCCATAAAAACCAAAAACTTGACTTGATTTGCAAGGAAAAAAGGGTGATCCTAGGAATTTCTCTCTGGACCCTTTGGAAGGGTCAGGAGCGAAATTCTCATTTTGGCTTCAAAATTTGCATTCTTGGTGACTAAAATCCACTCTAAGGCAATCCAAATGACTTATCTCACCCTTGTCCAGGTTTGACTTTGCTCAAATTTTGGAAGAAAAGATGGTTTTTAAGATTTTCGCTCTGGACCCTTTGGAAGGGTCCGGAGTGAAAATCACTTTTTAGGTTCAATTCCTTCACATTTGATAATTATTGATAAGTCAACGTTATTTCTAAGGACCTCTCCCATCAAAACTCACCTTAGTCAGCACTAGGCTTGGCACAAAATTGGGAAAAAAGGTGGGTTTGAGAAAATTCGCTCTGGACCCTTTGGAAGGGTCAGGAGGAAGGGTCAGGAGCGAAATTCTCATTTTGAGCTCATTTCTTCATATTTGATGACTCTTGACAATTCAAGGACATGCCTAAGGACACCTCTAATCTTGACCCACACTAGACTTGGCATAAATTTGAGGGAAAAGATAGGTTTTGCACAATTTCGTCCTGGACCCTTTGGAAGGGTCAGGAGCGAATTTCATGGTTTGCTTGTTTATCCTCACTCAATTCCATTCTTTTCACTTTGTTTACTTGGACTCTTATCCTTGGATCCCTCTCCCATGCTTGCAACATTTCGCTTGACCTCAAAGTGACTAGAAAAGAGAATTTCGCTAGAAATCATGACCAGGGACAGGACCTATAATGAATTTCGCCTTGGACCCTTTGGAAGGGTCAGGAGCGAAATTCTTCTTCTAGCCCAAAATCATCATTTTTTGAGACAAAAATCCATTCAAGGGCAATCTCAAGGGCTTCTATCATCCTTGTCTAGGCCTGACTTGGCACAAATGTGAAAGGAATAGGTGGATTTAGGATTTTCGCTTTTGACCCTTTGGAAGGAAGGGTCAGGAGCGAAAATCTCATTCTTGACTTGATCCTTCATCTTTTCACCTCCAATCTTCTCTAGAAGGTAACTAAACATCATTCTCATGCAAGGATCAAAGTCTTAAGCCCAAGCAAGGTCAAAAAGGTAGGCTTGTAAGGAATTTTGCTCTGGACCCTTTGGAAGGGTCAGGAGCGAAATTCACCTTCTTGGCTAGAATCCTTCATTTTTTCAAAGCTCTCACACATTTCCAAAGTCCAAAGATGTCCACTCTTCCCCTCAAGATGCCTTGCAACTCAAAATTTGGTCAAACTAGGGAGGAAATGAGCCTTAGGAGGATTTTCGCTCTGGACCCTTTGGAAGGGTCAGGAGCAAAAATTACCATTTGGGCTTGATTGTTCATTTTTTAAACTTCAATTTTCTCCTGGAGGCAAATATAGATAGTTTTCCATCAAAGGAGCAAGGTTTCAAGCCCAAACAAGGTAGCAAATGAGGTTTGTAAGGAATTTCGCTCTGGACCCTTTGGAAGGGTTAGGAGCGAAATTCTCTTTTGGGCTAAAATCTTGATCTTCCAAATCATCCCACTCCCTCTCAAGGCAAGAACATACTAATTCCTCCTTCATCATGCCAACGCCTAGCCAAAACAAAGAAGAAAACAAGAGATATAAGGATTTTCGCTCTGGACCCTTTGGAAGGGTCAGGAGCGAAAATCATGTTTTGAGCTTGATTCTTGACTTTTCCAACTCCAATCGTCTTTGAGAGGCAAACATAGATCCTTTCTCTTGCATCTCCACCAAGATTCTGACTTTGGCTAGATGGAAAATGAGTGCTTTCAAGAATTTCGCTCTGGACTCTTTGGAAGGGTCAGGAGCGAAATTCACTTTTTAGGCTAGAATCCTTCATTTTTTTCACCTCCAATCCTCTCTAGAAGGTAGCTAACATCATTCTTCACCCAAGGGACAAGGTTTGTGGTCTAAGCAAGGTCAAAAAATAGGTGTCTAAGGAATTTCGCTCTAAACCCTTTGGAAGGGTTAGGAGCGAAATTCACCCTCCTGGACAAAATCATCTCTCTTCAACGCTTCAAACATTCTCAAAGGCAAAAAACATGTCCAATCTCCCTTTCATCAAGTCTTGAATGTCAAAATTTGGTCAAACAAGGAAGGGAATGAGGTCTAGGAAGATTTTCGCTCTGGACCCTTTGGAAGGGTCAGGAGCGAAAATCTTATTTTATACTTGATCACTCACTTTTCCAACTCCAAACTACCTCAAGAAGCAAACTTAGATCATTTTCCACCTAAGGAACAAGGATTGGATCCCAAACAAGATAGCAAAAGAGGTTTATAGTGAATTTTGCTCTGGACCCTTTGGAAGGGTCAGGAGCGAAAATCATCCTTGGGCTCAAATCCTGACTTCATTTTGACATTTCCTCATTCAAACAAGTGTTTTTACCTTCATTCAAGCCTAGGAATGTGTTAGTTCTAGGTTTTGGTCAAAGTAGAATATCTTATGGAGAATTTCGCTCTGGACCCTTTGGAAGGGTCAAGAGCGAAATTTGACATTTTGGTCTCTCCGTCAGGATCATTTTATGGAATATAACATTTAAGTATAAGTGACATTTATATCTTTCTTCTTTCTTATACTTTAAGTTATATTCCATATATACTGTCAGGATGTTTGAGAGTGGTTTCGGACCTCAAGGAGTTATATTGCAAAATCTAGTTTTTGGAGGAATCTTCAGTTTTCTAGACTTAGTCAAATTTCATGATCAGGACATTCCAGACAGCCAAATTTCAGGGCATTTGAAGATCAGGATGACATTCCAGACTTCATCACTCACCAACTTGACCTAACTCGGACCTTCAAAGAGGATATTCACTCACCAAGCTTCATGGACCTCCTCGAACTCAAACAAGACACAATTAGCAACGAGAGCAAAACCAAGCCCTAAGGAAGACTATCAAAGAAACCCTAATTTTGGGGCCCCAAAGACTCAACCTAGCTCAAGTAGAGCCTGCTATCCAGGTGATCCCCCTGGTGACACTCGAAAAGCAAAGGCTAACAGACAAAACTCTAAAACCTAGAAAGCAAAACCCCACAAAGCGAAAAAAGCAGGGGTCCCCATTTGCAATGGGGTGATGTTTGAATACGTCACAATAGAACTGTACGTATATGCATTTATTTGCCTCTCTGTATGTTGGATTTTGTGAAAATTGGAAGGCAGGTGGGATGATAGGTGGCGAGCGATGGTGGAAGTCATTTATGGCTCGTTTGAAGTTTGTACGCCAGCCTTTATTACCATCCTTTTGCTTTCGTGGGAAATGGAAACACAAATATCAATAAAATCTTGGGAGGGTATGTTTTGTTTGTTGATGGTGAAGGTGATCATAGCGGTGTTCACAAATGAAGGCGAATTTCAGTTTGAAGGCGTTGAAGCAGTAGATGTCGCTCTGAGGGAAAATCACGCTTGAAAGGATGAAGATTGTTTTTACCAGAGATGACCCCTTTTTTCTTCTGCAAGTTCGCTTAGTGCTTGGCTATGACTATATCCTAGCGAGCCAAAAGTATTGCACGAACACAGGTATAGCGTCCATGTTTTGTGCGTGGGGATTGGAATGCGCTTGTGTTCAAGAGGTGAAGCGAGTGATGGAGAGGTGTGTGAAGCTGAAATGAAGGCAGGGATTGGACATGCTTCTTGAATATGCAGAGTCGAGGCGAGGTTTGCTAACGACATTGGGAGATTGGGTGGCGGTCCTGAGGTACCCTTTGCATGTTCATCCATTCATACTGTGGCGTGCAATGGAGGATGAAAATGCGAGGAGACACGAAGCTATTGAAGGTTGGAGAGCGGTCCAAGATTATGTGAACGACTGGGAATTGGTACTCGCTTCTGGGTTGCCATAGGAGCAAATGGATTTGACCAAACTCAAATTCAAGTTTGTCAACTATTGGAGAGGGGAAAAGTAGCATGGGAGCCGAAGAAGTCGTGCTCAGAGGCTACAATGAGGTGCAGCAAGTAGGGGAGCTGAATCGGCCAAGATAGAAGACAATGGTGCGACGGGTGGCCAAGGTGTCAATAGAACATAATGGCAAGGCAAGGTGAGGCAAGCATGTCAGGGGTAGGGTAATTTGTAAAGATTATTATGTGGGAGCCTTTTTTGTAATTTTCATAATCATGTCGATACTGTGGAGTTTGCATACTATTTTTTTGGATTGCTTAGATGTAGGTGTCGGGGGTCGTATTCAGTATGCCCTCAGGGTATTTTGAAGGTAGGGAGGGGAGGGTATTTTCTGCTTTCGTAGTCATGTCAATATATTTTATATTTTGATGGATTGGGAGATAGTAGGCGGAGGGCAGGAGTTGCCCATTTTGAGTCAATTTTTGATGAAAATGATTTAATTACAGCTTTATTATTATTACTAAAATATATAACATTTTACTGATCCAAAAAAAATAAAATATATTTATTATAATATTATATTATATTATATTATATAATACTATATTAACATAATAATAATGTAATATAATTTATCAAATAATTATCATTATAGTATTTTTTTTGGTAGGTAAATAGCAATAGAGGGGCTGCATTTATTTATTAAAAACGAAAGAGTTTTTACATCTAATCGTGGTGGTAAGCCCTAAGCTACCAAAGCCCATTAATATGCATCGACAAAAACAAATATCGAAACTAGCATAATATCACCACCTGGCACATTAAGCCAAAACCCCTAGTACTCACCAAGCAGACCACACGCATGAACAGGTGTATAAGACAAATAAAATATCTCCTGGTCCAAAATGGTGACAAACCTGTATATTATAATTTAGGAAATTGCGCTGGCTTTTTAGCGCAATTGAAGTTGCATGTTGAATTTGATCTCATTTTTGTTCTCTTTCATTTGAACCATTGTCCATTTTTCACTTGGGGTTCCAGAGTCGAGGTACTCATGCTTCTGTGAGAATCCATTTGCCATCATTGAAGCTTCATCCCCCTTGTTGGAGCTCAAAATTGTAGGTTGTTGAATCCTAAAGGTATGCCAGGCCTTATGATTGGATTTAACACTCAATTCTTGCCAATTGACAGAATTGGTCAACGTGACAGCAATTCCCTACACTTTAGATTTGCAAGACCTAAGTGGGTGCACCTTTTGATTAAGCAGATTTAATCTTTCTTTAAACTATCTTCTATCTCTATTTCAGAATGGCATGAGCTTCTGGAATAGACTAATTTAACTTCTAACCCTACTCCTATCTCCTACTTGCATAAAACTGAAATTGAAAGTAAATATGAATGTAATTGCTTCAACTGATTATATTTTAAATGAATGACCAGTGCCTTCTCCTTGCTGGGCGATAGAGTCACCTTCCTTCTAGATCTTCACGTATAACTCTATGAGACAATTTTTAAATTCACCCTTGATGAATTTGTCAACTAATCTAACTCACAATATTACTTGAATTACTCTTTCCACAACAACCAGTTTGATTGATTTTAACTTTCTTTGAAAGGTCAATCAGCAAGAACACAAGGACATCGAACTCACAAATGTTACTTGTTTTATCAAACTGCTATGAAAATAAATAATTCTTTCACAAGTAGATTGAAGATAACATTCATTTACTGCAAATGAAATCACGGAGAACTGATCTTGAATAAAGAGTATCACAACACAATTGAAGAGAAAACACTGATTCTATTACTGAAATAAAGTCTTTTTTGCTGAAAGTATAAAAGTTGTCTATCATGATGCTTTTCAAATGATTACATAACATACTTATAATAAAGCGAGGGGTCATGCCCCTTCAAAGAGTCTTTTGGATCTTAAACAACATATAAACTAACTTAACAACTAAGGACTCCTAGGATCTAATTAAGCACATATGCACTTTCGTTAAATGATCAGCATATCTTTGGCTCAAGTAAGTGTCAGAGTCTTGCAAAGTGCTCCTTGCCACGTTCTCTGCAATGATCATCTCCTCCATATCGTGGTTGACTATATATGGATCTCCTCTCTTGGCTGCTTTTAAAGCATCGTGCAGGTACTTCTGGCAATCTTGGATCCATCTGATTTGATCCTTTAATTGTTTGTCCCCAATTAACAAAGGTGGTTTGCCTTTTCCTTCAGCAAAGATAAAATACCTTGCTTCTTCAATTAGTTCTTCTGCATACATGTTATGATCTTTTATTAAACCCTCAATATCTCACACAACAGTGGCATCCAGGTTGCTTCTCTGTATCTCATCAAGTTTTTCCTTTAACCGGCCTTCCAATCTCTCATGTTCTGCAATGGTAGATTGGCTCTTTGAGCAGGTAGTCCAACACTTATCCATCCCTGTCATCATAGTAGTAAATCTCTTTTGGATGAGTGTTGACATAATATCAAACTTTACATTTGCCAATTGGCTCTATGACTACTGGTTTTCCACTTTGAGTTTATTATATTTGTCCTTAGGTTGGGAGCTTTCTCCTTGAGTGAGCATAGGTGTTCGGCCGGTGGTATTCATTATGTCTTTTAAATATTCAATTTCTTTAACAAGTTTGCTATTCATAAGCTTATATGCATTGTTTTCCTTCACTAGCAATTGGATCTGAGCCTTATTTAATTTAGCCACATTGATGCCCAGATCTGCTGTAATCACAGGGTCGGTTTCACCCACTTTGAAGGTCATCACATGCCCAAATGCTTTCTCAGTGTCAACAATCATGGGATTTTTGTTGGGCGGATAGAGTGCCCAAATCAAGAGTAGATTCTCATCTGGATTAAACCCAGACCCCATAAAGACCTGTGTAACACCTGCAGAACTCAATTTATGCTTGGCATCACTGTTATGAAGGAAACTGTCAAAAACCAGTGCAGATTTAAGGTCCCACCTAGGGAAGATTAGAATACTTGCATCCTCTAAAAGTTTTCTTCCCTTCTTAGGGCTCATGGTCTCCATCTCATGGTCAATATCCATCTTTAAAATTCCAATGAACTTAATTTCATTGTTGTCTGAAATAGTATCAACTGTTTCTCTTAAAGCTTTTCGTTTCAATTTATACAGAAAAGATTTGAACTTAGGAGTTTTGATGAATTGATCATCATAAATAAACAAGTTAAAGGCCAACTGTCTAGTATCCTCCTCAACAGGCTCCTCAACTCCTTGCTCCCTTCTCATGGGCTGGAAAGCCTCAATTCTGATAGTTGGAATTTTATTGGGTTGAGGATATGGATCTTCTTCATCAGATGATTCCTCACTTGTAGAGGAGAGAAATTGTGTGCATTGTATCTCTCTCATTTTTGCCTCGATGTCCATATTATAACTTTCTATGGCTTTGATTGCATCCATCTCATCTAAGTTTTTGATCACATCCTCCTCAGGGTAGGGTTTGTGGGTATATCCATTGAGCTTTTGCATTTTCTTGACATGGTCAATAAATCCTTCTGGATCAAACCTTGCCCTTGGTGCTGCTCTGCTCACGTTATAGTGCATCAATTTTTTCCAAAATCTAATCATACCCTTCCTTTGCAAGTACAGTAAAATCATCAAAACATTAAGTTGCTGGCATAAAAGATTGTTTTTCATAAGATTTTAAATGCATAACATTAGAAAAATCTAACTGCCTTACTATCTCAAGATAGGCAATTCTGTCAGGAACAGTTTTAGGGAGTATAAAAGGGGTGTTTTTAAACCCGTAAACTCTGATAATGGTGGCATCTGAATAGCAATACCAGTCTCCCCAATTATGTTCTACTGTCTCAGGGCCACCAAAATCCTTTGGTCTCAAGAACCTTTAATCTCTTCTGATAAAGAATAATCACATGGTTGATTGAACACTTTAAAAATAGTTTTCACAAAATATTCCTCGAAGTAAGCATAATTTGACTTGGCAAACCTGCTATCCCAAATGGATGTCCATAATTGGATTGGTAGAGGCTCACCTTCTTGATCAAGCTGCCTTTTTTTCAATTCATCTGGCCACATACCCTTTTCATGTCCATAATACAAAACCATATGCATGAGGATTGAATAATGCTTGAGATATACTTTGGAAGAGTTATTCTTGGTTGCCACAAGGGCTAGGTCATTCAGTCGGTGATCACAGTTGCATAATCGAAATTTCTAGGGTTGTGGCCCTAGATATCTGCAACAATTACCATAGGCTCAATTATCATAAACTATGGGACCTCTAATTCCAGTACTTGTCCAGTAGAATAATAAGTATATTTGAAATAATTCTCAAATAGATTTATGTTGAATGGTGGTCCATCATCATCTTCTAGAGACATTGGATTCCTATCCACCTTAGGTCTGTACAGTGGCAATCTCCAACCTCTGTAAGTATTGTCTAGCCTCCAATACTCCTTGTTTAAATCCTCATATACAATCTGGTAATCATGTACATCCTCAAACCCAAAGACCTCCTCTACTGCTTCCTTAGACAGATGCACAAAGGGGTTTCCTTGTAAATCACATATGACTTTGAGGTTTGGATTATAGTATCTGGCCAAAAGCTTGACCAATTCCACATTTACGAATACATTTGGAACAATTATCTTCCCTAGGTTCATTCTCCAAGGGTTACATATGGGTTCATGTGTGGTTCTCCTTTGGTAATGGAAGAAGAACAATTCATAACCCTGAATATTAGTCCATACATCCCCTACATTTTGATATTTGTCTTCAAATTTGCTAGCACTAGGGTCCAATTGGATTGATCTTCTAGCTTTTATTCCTGGACCAGGGAATTGGTCAATTAAATCTTGACACAATCTCCGTTCTTCAACCACTTCTTCTAATTCAACAACCTCTGTTTGTTTTTGAGGCTTCTCCTTCTGTGTTTTTTGTTTCTTGCCTTTGGTTTTACTGGTTTCCCCCTTTTGTTTCTTTCCCTTTGATGTGGTAGGGCTATCCATTCTTAAATGACAAAATGCAAATTGAAATGAATTTTGCCGAGTCACGAAAGAAAACCACAATTGCTTACTTGTCACTGCCTGAGTATTTTGGTTTGTTCTTCTACCTTGATCGCTTGTGATAGTTCGCTAGTATGCTTCAGGCTGAAATGTCTGCAATAAACTTTCACAGAGCGCTCCTGTTGTGCAACATTAATGTTGTCTTCGACGATTAATGCCTCAATAAATTTTGAAAATCAAACCATCTAACTGATGTGAGAATTTCTTTTTTCGGTGTGACACTATTTGCTTTCATATCTCCAAGACTTGAGTTATATGTTGTCGATGGGAAATGTCTTTTGGTCGTCTTGCTTCGATTTGGGCTGATCTTGCCTATTTGGGTGGAGGTTTGAGGTATATATTGTCGATGGGAAATGTCTTTTGGTCGTCTTGCTTCGAAATCGAGCTAACTCTAAATGTTTCCTCCCGATTTGAGTTAGTCTGGCCAATGAAGAGAATCCTCCATTTGATCTTTTAGGGGAGACAAACGGATTTCTTACCGATGTATTTAACTTCTTCGTCTATTAGGGTGAGTTTCTTAGTCTGTCAGTCTTTCAGGGTTTCATCCCGATAGTATTGTTCTCGCCGATCTACCTAGCTTGTCTCATTGTTTGCATCGGGGTGAGTCAGCCCGATACGTCTTTATGTAGTTGCATCGGGATGACCTTCATTGCTTGGCTAACTTCTGGAATCTCACTCTGACATCATAACTCCTGCCAATGTCAAATTCATCGACCAAACTCTTCCCGATAGTCTTCTGCTTGTAGGTATGTATCGGTATGACATATAGAATCGGGTTGATTGTTTTATGCTCATTCCGACAAGGGTTATCTCACCGTTATAATGTCTATTTGTTGATCGGTAAGTCTCTTTCGGATGACAACACAAGTCTTCTTTCACAATAGGATCTCCTATCGGTGTAACATGATGGTGCCTTTCCGACAGGTGCCTATAATGCCAGTTTGAAGAATTCTAGTCTGATCGGTATGATTTAATGGGGTCTTGCCGATTTACTTGTTTTGAGGTGTTTTTGTTAAAATGAAATGTTGGGTCTATTTATCAAACAAATTGCTTGTATTTTGACAACTTTGAATGTATCTAGGCAATACCACTAAGGTCTATGGGGATCAAAGTGCATGACAATGGAGATTCTAAGCCTATATGACAATCTTTACATAGGGAGATCACTTCATTTTTTCTAGGTGCTAACAGTCCCCTCATAGCTATATGTTGGGCTCTACCCTTGTCGGAGCCCATTTACTCCACATATGACACATTTGTTGAACTTGTAACAATAATAACTCCAGCTGATAAGTAAATAAACCATTCTTCTCAAACTAGTATCATGGATTCAAGAATAATTGTCAGCATTGTAGGGAGTGTTTTCCAGGTTGATGGAATATAAGGATTTGATTGATGGTAACGGTTAGGAAAAATGACTACTTGAAAATCCTAAGGAGTACCTTAATTCTACCAAAATTAATGGTTCCAACAATGGCTCTATCTGGGGATGTATACCCCTAGCAGGTATAGCAAGAATCTAGTTTTCTCTGAGAAAGAAACTAAAGGACAACTTTGCAAGAAAATGGAATGGTATAATATACGGGGATAAAACCTAAACTACTACACATGGATAATAATCAAGAGAAAAATCTCTTCAAGAATTGTCCATGTGCTGGCAATTCCATGTGTTCACCTTCCATATTTTGTAATAAATATGAGTATGCTCCATTCTTTCCAGTGATGACATAAGGACCAACCCACAAGGATTCAAACTTGCCATGCTTCCCCTTGTCTTGAGCTCTAGCATTCCACATAAGAATTATTTCTCCTTCCTAAAACGTCCTATCTTTAGCTTGCTTATCATATAAGTGCTTTGCCTTTTGTTGCATCTTGATATTCTGTTTCTGTGCTTCATTTCTAATCTCATCCAGTTCTACTAGCTGCTCAATCCTTGCTTCCATTGGTTTAGGGATATCCAAACCTTCCTCAGTTATAAGTTTGTGTACAAGCAAGAGGTTGTTTAGGGGCATCCTGGCTTGTGTAGCATAAACTGATTCAAATGGTGACTTTCCTGTAGCCTTTTTAATAGTGATCCCATCTGCCCATAATGCAAGTCTTAATTTCGAATCCCAAGATCTCTTATTCTTACCCAACATTTTCTTAATTATCTTCAGGATATTTTTATTGCTCGATTCAGCCTGTCCATTTGCTTGAGGATGATAAGGTGATGAATACAAAATATCAATCCCATAGCTACCGCAAAATGAAGTGAACTCATTTGAACGAAAACTCATTCCATTGTCCACTGTGATTTTGGCAGGTACTCCATATCTGGTTATTATATGATCCTCCATGAATTTTGACACCACCTTGCTTGTAGCCTGCTTAGTTGGTATTGCTTCCAATCAGTGGCAACTAAAATCCATCGATGTCCTCCACTGGACCTATCTGAGATTTCTCTTATGAAATCCATTCCCCATTGACTGAAAGGTGCTTCTCTGTGTACTGGTCTTAAGGGTAGTGCTCCCTGGTATTTTAATTTTCTTGAGAATCTCTGACAAGGTTCACATTTTCTTACATAGTTATATGCATCATTGAAAACACTAGGCCCTTAATACCCAGATCTAAGTATCTTGTGAGCTGTGGTTTTGGTAGAAAAATGTCCTCCACAAACACCAAAATGCATCTCCTCCAAAACCTTTCTTGATTGATATTCATCCAAACATAGGAGCAACAATCCATCCTTGTTTTTCCAGTACAAATCCCCTTCAAGTATCACATATTTTGAAGCTTGTAGTTTTAATGTTCTTTTCTAATTTTCAGTCATCCCTTCTGGACACTTCATGTTTTTCAAGAAATATACTGTCTGTGTACCACGGTGTTCTTTCAATGCTCAGGATGGTGTCTTTTAATTCCACATTATTTACTTGTGGTGCCCCCAGATTTCATTCTGTCATTAGCTTGGCCAATCCTTGCCCCCTGATTAGCTTAGTGATTTAGATAGATATCTATATTTAACTCCTGGATCTGATTTATCCACCTGCATCTTCTTCCGGTTACTTCTCTTCGTCTGAAAATATCTTTCACTGCTGCATTTAGGACATAAGCAATTATCTCTGCACCAACTAAATATGGTCTGAAATTCTTTACTGCCTTTACCAGAGCATATGCATGCTCTTCATTTATGTCATATTTCAATTCAGCATCTTGGAGAGATTTGCTAAAGAAAGCTATGGGCTGTTCATGTCCCTCATCATTTTTCTCGTTCTCTGGATGGTACCCTTGAAATATGTGCTACATTGGATCATGGTTATTAATGGAATTGTCAAACATGTTGGTAGGGTGATGGTAAAGAGAAACGAAATGTATGATAGGATGGAATGGGAAAAGGATTTATGCAGAGGATTGGATCTGAGGGATGGAACGATGAAAAACATATGTTGGATAATGGATAGGATGTTGGAAGATTTGTGCAAGGATGGATGGAAATGTCTTCTAGATTAATCTTGGGACACAACTTGAGAGGCAGTGGAGTGATTTTTCTTTTTAGTTAATGGGCCTTTGTGGCCTTTTGGATATTGCTTTTTTGAATTTTCTTTTGGATCAAAATTTTCTTTGTTTTTACATGTCTTTTATATGAGACATGCTGATCTTTTGATGGATATGGATTTTTGGACTTATGGATTTTATGCTTGGCATCCAAATTGCTTCCAAAGGGAATGAGATTCATGGATGAATAGGAATGATATGGAGGTTTTTTGGATGGGTTGATGTAGGTAGATGGTTGGAAGGTGCTCAAAGATGTGTTCCCTTGCTGATCTTGATTTATGACAGGGGAATTGGATTGTGAGCTAGGGGTCATATGAATAGTAGATGGAGGGATGTAGGGTCCTAAAATAGATGGAAGGAAGGCTTTGATTTTGGGATATAAGAACCCAAAATGGATTCAGAGGATAGAGATTGTGTATGCTTGGATTTAGATGAATGAATGTGGGATTTAGTAGGGACACCAATGTTTTGAGAGTGAGTTATGTAGCCAAGACCATGATAATTGAGATTTGCTTTGATATGAAGGGGTTCTAACATACCTTGTTCATGTAGGCCTAACCCTTTGCCTTGATAATGGATTTTTTTACAAATTTTTTTAGCAATGGGATACGTGTTTCTTTTAAAACAAGATGGAGTCCATTTTGAGGAGGATATGGTATGGAAGGAATGACAGTATCATGAAGTAGACCAGCTCAAATGAAAGTGGAGGAACCCATTTGATACGTAGGGGGTTCATGACTAGCTTTTATAGGTGTGATGGGATCTTGAGGTGAATTAGGATCATGAGGGGGATTAGGACAAGGAGACGAAGGGATACCTCGATCTTGACTTGGAGGAGGATCATTGGAGTTTGTGCTTTTCTCTTGATTTTGAATTGGATTATTGAAGGGGATGGAAGGGATATCATGATCTTGCTTAGGAGGTGGGTGTTGAATGGGACTTGGAAGAACACTTTTCTCTTGAGATGGAAGGGGATAATTGCGAATGGGATACAAAAGGATGAGGGGATCATCATAAGATTCTTGACAGGTGGGATCTTGATAAAAAATTGGATTAGATTGGAGAGTCATGGTATCTTGTTTTTGATTTATACTCGGACTCATTTCTTCTGACTTTCGATTATCCTCTTGACACGGGGTAGGAGTTTGGATATGTATGGAGGATTCTTGGAAGGATTCAACACTTTGACATTATAAAAATGGATTTTTAATGAGACTCTTTGGAGTAGGTTTGACTGGGAATTGGATCTAGGATTCCTGAATTGCACAAGGGTTTGGTATAAAGAAATGGATTAGCTTGGATTTCTACCGTGGAAGAACCTCTAACCACTTAGCCAATTTTCTGATTTTGATTTCGTGGAACCGACTGAAATAATGGGAGGGGAACACAGCCCAGAGCTCATTACAAATGATGATCCTTATTATATTTCTCATATCGGATATTGATGAATGATCATACTCCATAGGCACAGAAGGAAGGGACTTGTAGTGAAAAATGACAAACACAAAATTGAGCTCCAACAGATTCCAAGATGCCCTTTTTTCTCTTTAATAGATTTCTGATGTTGATTATTGGATGCATTCTATCTTCTGTTAAGTGGGGTTCAGTATTGTTGACATGGCAAGGATTTTTCTCATAACTGTTAGTCAGGGATGTTGTCATGGCACCAGTCAGCTATTTCCATGATGATTGCTAATATAATTCAGTCAGAAATGCTCAGTTTGACAGAGAAAGTAGCATGGTTGTATTTGATCATTTTTTTTTCTTGAATGCTAGAGAATGATGTTTTAAATAAATTATTATGTCATGAGCATGATGGTGATATGAATAATGTGGCAAAATGATATTATTCTTTCCGTTTTACAACATTTTATTGGGCTTGATATCTCACATGTCCATGGTGGTTTCTATATGATGTTTGGACCTAGCCAATGCCATAACATCTAACTGTTAATTGGCATTTGAGATTTTCATTGTAAGGTTGCAGGCTTGCCTAAAATGTTCAAATCATGGAATTATTGAATACAACGTTTTAAGTGTATTACATGCCTATGTTTCATAACTAAGTTTTCTGTTGCATTGCTGTCATCTTTTATGTAGCTCGTTTGCCCAAGGGTTGTAATTTGGGGTTCATATTTTGATCTCACATTGGGCTAGGTATGCATGGTGCAAATATATTTACACTTTGTAGGACTGCATTTTGCATACATCTATAATGGTTGTAATGCTTAGATTTTGAACCAAAAGGCCTGAGCTATACGCTGTAGGCAGATAGTAATATACATCAGCCTGATCAAAATAGATGTTGTCATTCTTATAAATCTATCTAGGAGAGTCAAACATCTGTAGAAATTTGTCCAATTTTGGGGTAAATTCTGAGTAGAAGAAATTGTTTTAAGCAAGTATCCTTTGAAGCTAACGTGTGGCAGTTAGAACAATATCTGGTTTCTGTATTTTCTATATTCAGTCAACAGTCATGTGAAGTTTATTTGCTCTATTATTCATAAAATATCCTCTGTAGAGTCAGTTACATTAAATGCCCATGGATATATTGCATTTTATGTAGTTATCTGCACTATTTTGGAATAAAACTTTCCATTATTTAGATAATCTTCACATTTGACAAATGCAATATGCCATAATTTAGTATCTGGTTTTGCTAGATTGCTGAAAGACGTTAAACTTCAAGGTTCCTTATTTTAATGTAAAGGCCTAGCTGCATTCATTAAAAACAATATTGAAGAGATATACGATACTTTTAACAGTTGTCAATCGTACACCATACAGGTTTCTCTTTCCATTTGAGACGGCATCACTATGAAGATAATCCAGGTGAAAATGGGGAACTCATGTATCAGGTGGTCTCATTAGGAACATTGCACAAGATAGTGCCAGACTGGATGAAGGAAGAAATTATCTTCACTATAGCTCAAGTGGATGTGTTCTTTAACAGATTATTGCAGGTCACTAATGGGCATGACTTTCGTGTACTGTGATGAGGTCATTCTGACTTCACTTGCATTTGTGATTATTTATTCAACATATTTATTCAGCCTGTTAGATCTATGACTATTTTGATCGTTATCATCTGTAACTGTAATGAGTGAAGGCAGAATTTCAGAGATTTCCGTTTTGTTGTAGCAGTCTTTTTAACAGATCAACACTTGAGATATGTAACATGGTATAGGTTGGTATCGTTTTCTTTTATTGATCTACCTTTGTGCTCTTGCTGCACAGAAAAGCATATTGCTTTGATTTTTCTACAGCTGTTTCTTCGTCATTTCAGATTCTGTCCATATGCAATTAATTATACAATTTTATTAACATTCGATTTTTTTTTGACAAAAAACAATTCTAGAATCTGTCCTTTTGTGTGCCTGTTTGTTGAATATTACCCTTTATCTGCAATTACTGCATACTGACAGTCCACTTTCTATTGTTTTATTTGTTCTTTCTTCATATATGCTTTATGTTGTTCATCCAATTCCTCAAATAGTTGGGGTATCTTCTGGTACCTGTTAAAATTTATACGTTAGTTCCTTTCTTTCAGGCTTTCTTGCAGGATATAGGCTAGATGATTGCCATGACAATAACCAGCTATAAAAATTCAGGGACCATGAAATACAGTCTCAGTACCTTAGATTGTCATATTCAATCGTGGTAAGATAAATTAAAGCTATGTTCCATAGGGATGCGTCCCCGAGCCTGGTACCCCCTTGCCTGTACTGGGGACACGGATGGATTTTTGCTGTTTCCTGTCCATTTTCCATTCACCAAAAATAGAGGGGACATTTCCTTCAGGGTGGGCGGATGTTTCTGAGTTGTTCCATCGACAATATGAGAAAAGAAATGAGTCACTCAAGAGCTAGCTTCCAAATAGATTGTGTGGTTATAGTTGCAAGCAGCATTAACACTTGGGTGAGAATACGGAATATATTATAAGACCAAACGACCATTGCATACTCTTCCTAGACTGAATAAGCTAACACCGGATTTCAATAGCTATTCTTCATTCATTTCACAGTCAAGGGAAGTGGTGCCTAAATATTCCTGTCCTACACATGAAATTGGAGAAGACTTTCCTCACCCCCCAATTTTTTTAACAGTCGTCCCCTAAAAAATGGCCCAAAAGTACCCCCGTACCGGAAATACGTCCTGCCGACCCCATTCCTGAAACTCCGTAGAACATAGAATTAAAGTATTTTTTTATTGGTCAGATGAATCAATAAACAAACAAATGTTCTTTGTTGTATGATGCTTGTATTAAATCTGTATTTTGTGTGAGGAAATAGCCCACTTGGGGTGGTTAAACTATTAGTAACTTGAAAAATCCCTCTTATGTATTTGCTGTGTGAAATTCAATTGTTCAGCTCAGGACACTGTATTCAAAAATGTTTGAGTGTGACGTGAATAACTTATCCATGATCACTTTCTTCCTATCTTTAGTAGAACATGGTGGTTGATATGGTGATTTCTTGTGGCAGCACCAAGGAATATCACAATACAATTTTTTTTCTTTGCTTGACTAGATATGGGTTCTTTAGGGGGCCGATTCCCTTGAAGAAAATAGTTACTAGGGAGGGAAACCAAAATAGCGTCCAAGGACACTACCTAACAAACACTAGGAAATTGACAATGATAACCACCAGACCAAATGACACGAAATATTACAAAAGATGCCACCAAATATCAGAGGTTGCCATTCGACATAGAGCTCATAAAAAAGGCATCCTCTGGTCTGTACGTAATTGGATTGACAATCCTAGTGGTCCATCTACAGGTTTCATTTTTGGCTCTCTACACTCAAGAACCTACTTTGATGGCTGTAGTGTAGAGCAGTAAAAACCACGAGCAATATTGAATATTTATATTGCAGATAACAAAAATAAGGAGGCATTTCATTATCATCATCCGGCACATTACATTCAATACATTGGCTTTATAAACCATTATTCTCTTGTTACCGGGAATAACTTCCCACCCAAATAAATAACCTAATAACTAATTTATTATTTGTAAACTTTAATTTCCTAACGACCCCTCTTTAAGGTTTACATTATGAAGAAAGAAAAACAAAAAGATATTGTATCATCAACCTAAACATCGCTGTCTAGGCAAGTGTCTTGATTATCAAACTCTAAATCAGCATCAATCCAAACTTCTCTATCTAGGCAAATGTCTTGATTATCCAATTCTTCATTAGCATCAACTCAAACTCTTCATGTCTGGGCAAATGTCATGATTGTGATCAGATTATCCAACATTTACCTATGAATGAGATACTTCATTATTCACAGGAAAATCACCAACCAACACTCAACTATACATAATCTGTTTGTGGATTTAACTATCCACAAACCAACAACTCTCAAGTTTCTGAGTTCAACTATCCACAAACCAACAATGCACTAAATTTGTGGATTCCAATACCCACAATCCAACAAATCATTGCATGTCCTCTCTTGTTCTTGAAGGTATTAGAGATGCAAAGATGCTTGTCATGCAATGAATCACCCAAGCAAGAAACTAACTTGGGATTGTAGATGTTTTGTTCCCTCCATTTCTTCCAACTTGCCATTCTACTTGTTTAATTCTTAGAGAAGATATTCATCATCATAGTCATTGTGAGGATATACATCTTCATGGTCATTATGAGGAGATTCTTGATTATACATTGCAAAATTACATGTTTCTCCCTTAGTTTTAACAGCAATCAAAGCATTATCTGTTTTTAACTTGCCATCAATAAGATCTCTAGTACGTTGAATGCAATTCACGAAAATGTGTCCTTTTTCATTATAATAAAAGCATTTAAAATTGTTTTTCCTTGTTGAAACATTAGTCTTCCTTTTGGCAACCAAAGTAGTTTCCTTGATAATTGAGTTTTACTTGACTCTTAACTAAAATATCACATTTTCTAAGCTTGGATTTGGATTCAATTTGTTTCAATTAAACACAGTATTGTCAAAACTGGAAGGCACACTATTTAATAAAATGGCTTTGGCATCATCAATTATACATTTTATTCCAGCTAGTTGATTAAGAAGATAATGAAATGTACTAATATGTTGAACAAAGAAGATAATGAAATCTACTAATATGTTGAACAATACTATCACCCTCTTTCATTTTCAAACCAAAAAGCTTGTTGAATTCCCATTTTAGCACTTGAAGTTTGTGAACCATATAAAAAATCAAGACTTTCTCATATTTGGTTTTAGTTTTTGTCAAATCAATATGATGTAAATATGCATTAGATAACCAAGACTAATCATTGTTGTATCTCTATGATTGTTTGCTATTGATTTTAATGCTTCATCTTCATCTTGTGATTTTCTAGGGAGAGATGTTTTTCTATCAAATCAAGTTGCACTTTAACTTGCCATGTATGAAATTCATGACGCTCAAGTTTTCGAATAGCATATGATTTCTCCATTTGAGATGAAGTCAATCTAATCACTTATCACTCCATTTTTATTTTAGAGGAACTAATATCAAGTTTCTTGTTATAGGGCAAAAGAGAGGCCACTAGCACATACAATTTTGATGATATATACAAATGAAATTAGTTGCGATTTTTCTTTTAAAAATTCTTCATGAAATGAAACCCTACTCTGCTCTTTTCCATGACTCACGCTTCAGAAGATGTAAGTGGTAAAAATTTCTATTATGTTTATTCTTGTGGAATTCGATTGTGTTTGTGGTAAAAATAATTGTATTTTTCAGTGTATGAATGTTATTCACCGCATTCAATCTTTGCTAAAACATCATGAAAAATGAATAACAATTAAAAAATTACACTTGCAGTGTTAGTTCTCCTTTGATCCAGCGTTGAAAGCCACACATCAAATCGTTGATTTTCCCTCTGGTCTACCTCACAATATGAATTTGAAGATCTATCTTATACGGCAGGTAAGCTGTCTAGCGATCTTTAGTGCCTATTATGCTTTCTAAATGTTTCATCACAAATTGCCAAATACTTTATGCCTCTTATGCTTTCAACATTCACAATAAATTCTTTCATTTCATTTGCATTGGCACTAGATGAGATGCTCTGATATCAATGTAGAGCACCAAAAATACAAGAACAATATTAAATATTTATATTGTAGATAACAAAAATAATGAGTGGTCAGATATTAGTAATAAATATAGTACTTGGTAATAGGGTAGTTGAGTACATTTTGTTGGCTTGGAGCTTGTTGGCTTGGAGTGTCTATGGCTTAGCAATTGTATATGATGTAAATGCAATGTGTGGTTAGACATACAATGTAATTTTTTTTATTATATTTTAATATAATGGGTGCAGTCCTTTAATTGCCATTATTGATTAAAATACTTGTCTAATAATATAAAGATATCTAAAATCTTTTTGAAGAATTGTCGAGTCCAAATCACTTAAAATATCAAAGTGGGTGATGTGATTACATTTATTTTTTTAAAATTTGATTTATGTGAGTGATAGTTTTTTATACATTTTTAAAAAAAATTCATTTTTAAAAATAAAGTACTAGATATAAATTAGTTATTGAAAATTTTAGTGTTTATAAACTTGGCTTTAAATTTTTTCATAAATTTATGCATCTTCTCTTTTCAACTTTTTTATTTTAATAGTTGTTAAGTCTTAATTTTACTTAAATTTTTTAAATTTTAACTTTCACTCTTAATTTGTTTTAAAGCTTTTAAATGTTACATACAATTATATATTAAGTATTTCATTTTTAATAGATTTTTAAGTAGTCATTTTACATTAAAAATTTTCACATTTATTTTTTAGGATCTTATTTTCAAGGTTAATTTGATTATGCAATTTTATTTTATTATACAAAGGAAATGACATTACTTTTATATTACATAGTTTAAACAAGATTGGAATCAAATTATTTACAATGTCTAGTATTTATTAAGTGCTTGATTCATGTGTACATAAAATGTTGTGGCATTTTAAACTATTGCATTTATCATTTAACATTGTTGCACCAATGTTGTTCGTGACATGTGAAAAATAAATTACTTTTATTTTTATTTAGATAAAAAATTTCAAAAAAACTTTATGCAAGCAGATTATGTTCTTTAGATTAGTTTATTCATTTATAATAAAATTTGAAGGAAACATTATTCAATTAGATGTATAAATCACAATTAAAGTGTTTGTATTTAATTAGGAATATGTTTAGAAATTAATAGCATACAAATCTTGCTTGATATGATTGAGTACTTAATGAAAATGTTTATGTTTGTGAGTAGACACAAAGGAATTGCTTGAAGAAAAAGGGCTCTATAAAAGGTTTCATACCCACATTAATATTACATATATAGAGTAGAAAATAATTAACATCAAACATAGAGTAAAAAAAAACATACAAGTCTTTGTCGCATCAATGCCAAAGGAGTGTTGTCTTTGATGTTAGAGGAGTGTCAGTTGTGCTAGTCAGTTCTATCATTGCTGCAATGTAATGCAAGAGCATCAAGCAAATGGGGTGTCAGTTATCTACAAATTTATTTTCATTTGAACATGGAGTAGTTAATAATAGTGGATGCTAATTAATATCCTGTAGGGGTCCAAAATATGGGAGAGTGGGGTAACGACCCAGGTAGTAAAGGGTTGGATTCAAATGCACATTAGTAAATTGCAGATAATGCATCACTTATGGGACTGGTTGTGTAATATTGGCAGTGGTCAAAGGATGCTGAACAATCATCAGCCAAGGTGGACAAAAATGTGAGGGTGGCTGTAGAGAAGAGGAGCAATGCATAAGGAGAGAGGGTGCGCATGAAGTGTAGTGGAATTGAATGTGATACGACGAGGTGGATGCTAATTTTAAAAGGTACTAAATTAGTAAAGCAAGAGGAGGAAAAGGAAATCAAATGAGACAACCAATTGCAACTTTAAAAGGATCAACCTAAACAAATTATGAGGGTGGCAACGATTTTGGAGGGAGGACCTCTATAGTGGAGGCACATACCCATTGAGATTGAGGGTTACGTAGTAATGCCATTGTGTATGGCTGTCATAGAGATGAATGCCTAAAAAGAAGACAAACCAAGCAACAAAAAAGATGAGTCCCGATACAAAGTTTATGGACATTGATGAAGGGAGTTCTCAATAATGATTACTCTCTGTATTCTCAAAGTTTATGTTTGTTCTCAATGTGATCTATTTTGAATTGTAATCTATATTAGTCTTTCAATAATGAAAATAATTGTTATATGTTACGAGTTTTGGTTAGTAAAAGAGAGTCTATGCTTTGCTAACTACATTTATGTGTTGAGTTGTGTTGAAGTTTGAGTACATAGCTGTTTTTTGTATTGCATTAGTGGTATCGGAGTGGGAGCAGGCAGAAGCATTGATTGGAGGTAGTTTGCACCAAAACTCGAGGGTAGAGAGTTTGTGGAAAGTAAAAATAAAATGACAGAGGAAAGGAAATAATTTTTTCATAGTTATGTATGCAGATGAACAAGGAGAAAATGTTGCAAAAGTATTCTTCGTGGAGAGCACAAAGGAAGAGATAAAAATGGAGGTGCTAGTGGGATTTGATAGATCTATATTTGACAAAGGAATTGATGAAAAAGAAGATAATCTCTTGTTGAAAGAGGAGATATATAGATTTGAAATATTGTTTGAAGGGGAGAAGGTGAATGAGAACAAGAAAGAAGAAATTTTAGTAATGGATGTAGAGTGGAATGCATTGTTTGCAGGTCAAAGGGATGATGGTGCTACATGTCTTGTTGAAGGCATGGAAGAAGAGAATGAAGTTGAAGTTGTAGTAGAGGTTGATTGGGGACTTGATGAAGATGACCCATTGCTTGGAGAAGAGATCACTTCGAGTGAAGAGAATGGGAAAGAAGAATTATCTGAGGAAGTTTCAGTCGTAGTGAGAGGTGATGAATAAGACATTGCGATAGAAGTAAATTTTTATGAATTTTTTAATAAAGATTTTGAGATGAATGTGTGTTGAAGTGAGTGAGAAAGAGGATGGTATAGTGACAAGGTGAAATATTGATGTTGTATATTTGTATGTGGAAGTTGTGAAAGGTTGTGTAGGTAAAACTTGGTGGAGGTGGTTAGTTTGTGGTGAGGGGAAGAGTGGAGATGATATTTGGTGGAGGAAGATCAGTTGATGGTGGGTTGGATCTCACGAAGAAGAAGAAGAGAGGAGCAAGCCACTACGGGAGGAGGGTGATAGTTGTTCCGACGAAATGCTAGAAGAGAGGAAAATAAATAGTTTCATTTGCAATTGCCACAACAAACAAGTTCATTGCAGATTATTTGTAATCTGAAAGGGTGATTGTATCACTCAACTCCACTTTTGTGAGCCTATGCTCACAAACTTCCTACCAAGTGCATCTAATGCAAGTGCATTTGGCAAATAGGGTGTCAATTATCTACACATTTGCTTTTATATGAATGTGGAGCAATTAATAATATTGTGGATGCTAATTAATATCCTGTAGGGGTTCAAAATATGGGAGAGTGGGGCAACGACTTGGGTAGTAGAGGGTTGGATTCAAATACACATAAATAAATTGTAGAGAATGCATCGGTTATGGGATTGGCTATGTAGTGTTGGCAACAGTCAAAGGAAGTTGAGCAGGTATTAGCCAAGGTGGACCAAAAAGTTAGGGTGGCTGCAGAGAAGAGGAGTAACACATAAGGAGAGAGGGTGCACATGAAGTGTAGTTAGTCTTAATGGTCCATGATCCATATCTTTGTATTTTGGTTGGACTGGTGTCTTACCTATTGAGTTGGTGCCTAGATATTTGTGTCGGGGATTGTTGTCTTTAATGGGTTGGTGGTTGCAAACACAATTGTGGATTGGTGTCTTTGGTAGGTTGGTGCCTACTTCATATTATAAGTGATTCATTATTTATTTGTGAGGTTGGATTTGGGCAGTATGTCCAATCAACTATTGTTGAGACATGGACCAACTAGGACTCAAACCTAGGACCTTCCATATGCTGCTGGAGTGCTCTACCATTGAGCTATTGGCCCCTCTTCAACCAATCCATCGTCGGTCTGAGTGTGGCTTATTTCCAACACCAACACCCCCCCTTAAGCCACATCTCTCGTGTGCTTGGGGCTCCTAGCCTGGACCTAGCTTTGATACCATGTTGAGACATGGATGAGCTAGGACTTGAACCTAAGACCTTCCATACGCTGTTGGAGTGCTCTACCACTGAGCTATTGGCCCCTCTTGGCCCGGTCCATCGTCGGTCTGGGTGTGGCTTATTTCCAACACCAACTACTATTCTCATCATGGTTTTTCCCATCTCGGGTTTACACGTATATTTGGTGTTCTTTGTGTGGATGTGTGTTCTTTTGTGTTGTTTAATTGTTGCATCATTAAGAGTTTGTTAAAGTTGTTGTAGTTTTTGAAGGTTGTCTTCAAGTATTGCTTAGTTTTATTTAATATTTCATATTATTAATATAAGGTCTTGGAAGTTACAATATGTTTATTTTTTATCATTTAGTTTAATAATTGAATACCTCTCTATATTAGATCTAACTAATAACACTTCAATAACTAGTTTTGAGAGTTTTCCTTCACTATGTTTAACTTCAATATCATTTCATATTTTGTTTTATCATTCTGTAGAACGAATTATAATTATATTGGTGAATTGTTGTAACGCATTTCTACAAGGTAAAGTTAATTGTTAATTTTTATCACTATGAATTATGAATAAAATAGTATTTAATCAAGCTCATTATGTATGGTAATTTGTAAATATCTTCTAATAAAAGTGTACTAGATAGAAAATGTAGGAGAATCCTTCATTTACTAGACATCATGTAGTTGGTATATGGAGATTTTTCATCTCCACAGGTTATGTTTAGTTTGTTTAGTATGGAACCATTTTGTAGCTTAAAATGTGTGGACATTAGGATATAGATATGTGAGGGTGGTTTTGATGGTTTTGAATATATTTTATAAAAGAAGAACTAGGGTGGTCTTGATAAGAACTATAAATTTACATTTATTGAGAGGATGAATATGGATTGTATGTAAAAATTATTGAGAGGTTTTATAATCTTTATGGGTGGAAGGTTAACATACAAAAGGATGAAATGTTAAGAAAATCCACTAGAAGAAAGTCCAAAATGTCTAAGCATGGCAATGGTGGAAGATTAATGAAAACAATTTTTTTTTCATCTTGTACTATTAGAAGAGATGTTTGCTGAGTAATTGTCTATATGGACTTAAGGAGAGGGAAGGATATGTGCAACTTGCAAAAGAAGAGAATAATATAGAGGCAAAAATACAACAATGATTTCTCCGTGTAGAATATGTGTTGGAGGAGATGAACAAGGTGTGGATACTACATTGAAAGTTAGTGAAAGTACATATTGAGAGGGAGTTGATAAGGTTATAAATGAAGAATATGGTATAGAGGAGGATAAATGAGAAATAAGAAAGAGAGCCTAAAGAAGATTATGAAATAAAAAAAAATTACGAGCGAGGAGAGGAGAATTTTTTAAGAGGAAGCAAGTGTTTGGGAATAAACTCACAAGAGGATGGATATAGAAGAGATGTAGATATTTGTGAAGGATGGTACATGGCTCAACCTAAAGATAAAGATGAAATGTAAGAGAAGAAAATTTCTTTTGAGATACTTATCGATAGTGATATGAGGTACATTGATGTATGTTCAAAGATAAAAATGACAGCTGTACCACCCAAACTTCATTTCTCAACACTATTCTCACAAAAGTATCACCTATGGTGTTTGATGTTAGAGAATATAAGAGTTATCATCAATAATTCCATGCATACAAGATTAATCCATCCATCCACGATAACTCCACCTAGTTATCATCAATAATTTCATGCATACAAGATTATCCCTCAAAAGTAAATCCTCTCAATATGAGAAAACTAATAAATGACCATGAAATAAAAATTCAATCTACACATGAAAGTGACATGACATTGTAGGCTCTCTCATTGATATTATGACTCTTTTACTTCAAGTTTGTGATATGAACTTTAGAACATATATCAAATATGTTTCAACAAGGAAACAAAAATTGGGATGGAAAATATTTTTATGTTTTTATTTTATTTAAAGTGTAAATATTGGCTTCTACACCTCAAAACACTAAGTTGGACCATAAAAGATCAAAATTATAGAGAAATATTTTTTTAGTTGATGTTGATGGTGTAAACTCTTATATTAAATCCCTCCATCCATGATAACTTCTAATATAAGAATAATGGTTGTCCTATGTGTGATGAGTTATGATCCAACCGACTGTTTGGAGGTGATGAGTGCTTTATGAACTCAGCTATGGATATAATGAAATGTTGTCAAAATTGAAGTAGAGAATAGGGATAAGAGTGACGAAGAGATTACTGGACAAGGAAGAGAAAAAGTGTTGCAGAGGTGAACCTGAGAAAGGAAGCAGAGCTAAAATCAGAAATAGGCAGAAAATTGAGCAGGAACAGAAGACTAATTTGGGAGGACAAGAAGGCAGAGACAGAGATGAAATATCTTTAAGGTATATCTCTCAGAATAACAGATAGGTGTTACAAAACTCATTTGTAACAAGGTTTCATTAATTGTAATAAATTGTTCATTGAATTACTTTGTATCTCTGAGTGGGTGCTCAGAACAGGGGCAGGTGCTCCTTGAGTTGGTGCTCAAAATTGGACGGGTTTGTGCTCCTTGGGTTGGTGCCCTAAATCATATTGTAACTGTGATTTACTTGTGAGGTTGGATTGGAGTAGTAGACTTTAGCAGCTATTCTCACCAAGGTTTTTCCCACATTGAGTTTTCCTTGTAATTATTGGAGTTATGTGATGTGTTCTTATGTGTGTATGATTCTATGTTTGTTATACTTGCACACACATTAGATTGAAGTTTTAGATTATCACTGATTCACCACCCCCCCTCTCAGTATTCACTTTTGTTCATCAAATATATATTTCAATTTTATTCCTAATTTTTATTTTTGATTCTAGATCACAAATTCTAAAATATATGTGTAAGTAAGGATATTATTTAAAAAAATAAACAAGTTTTCTTTAATGTCTATTTAAATTATCCCTATAAATCAACTTGTCCAACTTCTCTATGTGGATTTTATGGTTGCATTTTTTCCTTTTTGTATGTCTTTGAATTTTCACTTTTTATAAGATTGAAAATATGTGTTAGATTCTTGATTGAAACTGTATAAGAGGTTTTGTAAAGTATTTTTACAAGAATAAGGTCACCGTTTATTCTATTTCATTTCCTTAAATGCATCAAGTGCTAGTAAAATTTATAATTTTATAGGGGTTTCATAATAAATAAATAAAATCAATCTTTCCTTTTCATCTACAACATCACTATTACACCAAGTTGTAATGATAGGGAGGTATTTTCATTGAGGTAAATATCATGATAAAATTTATAATATATAAAAGTAAAAAGTTAGTCATGCTTTTGTGCTTTCTCTTCCTAATTTGAATCAACATTTCGAGATAGAGATTGGTACTAGTGAATATGATAGTTTTTATCATATTTCAACATGGTAAGTCTAAAATTCTAGCATTGGTATGTTTTTACTTCAAAAGCTAGTTGATGTCATGTATGTGATAGATAATTTTATGCAATAGGTCAAGTTATTAAAAAGAAAGATGTTATATATTTAATAAAGAAAATTTGGACAGATTGGTTATGAATATTTGCAATATATACATGTATAAAATAAATCACAACAAGAAAGATAGTGATATTCTTATAAAAAAAAATGGTGGTTAAACATAGAAAAAGGGAAGCACTAATGTGACTTGGTGAATAGTCTATCTACTACAATTACTTCTAAAATAATTGTAGGTATGGCTATGGTAACACAATTAGAGACTTTTATAAAAGTGTTATATGTGATGAATACTTGACGGATAAGTACAAGAAATTTCAAATACAAGGGGTTGTAAAAAAAATGAATACTTTGTATATCAAGAATGTTTTTTCAAGGTGGGAAAATTATGTACACCAAAATCACAAGTGATTATTTTGATGAGGGAGACACATACCACCAATGTAGTGGGTTGTATTGATGTTGGTAAAATAATAGATAGTTCATAAAAGTCTACCTTTTGGACCCAAATACAATAATAGGTAGAAAGACTTGTTAGAGGTTGGAAATTGTATTTACACTAGCAACTTCAAACAAGAAAATTTGGACACATTGGTCAACAATATTTATAATATATACAAGTATAAAATAAATCACAACAAGAAAGACAATGATATTCTTAAAAACAAATCAAAATGGTGGTTAAATAGAAAAAGGGAAGCACTAATGTGACTTGGTAAATAGTCTATCTACTACATTTACTTTCAAACACAATTAGGGCTATATAAAAGATGTATATGTTGAAGAATATATGAATGATGAATAGTTTATCTATGATAACACAATTAGGTTTCTATAAAAGAGGTATATGTTGAAGGATATATGAATGATGAATATTTTAGGAATAAGTACAAAATTTTCAAACACAAGGGATTGTAAAAAATAAACGAATATTTATATATCAAAGAATGTTTTCTTGAGGGAAAATTATATATATCAAAATAAAAAAATATTATTTTAATGAGGGAGACACATATATTCAAAGTAGTGGGTTGTATTGATGTTGGGAAAATAATAGATAGTTTGTACAAATATACGTTTCAAACCAAAATACAATAATAAGTAGCAAGGCTTGTTAGAGGTTGCAAATTGTATTACACTAACAACTTCAAACAATAAAAGTACTCCTATTTTTCTTTACCTATCCTTACAAGAACAAGAAAAAACATTTTTGTGAAATTTATAAGTGTGTTTTATATGAATGTTCAAGAACATGATTTTTTACTTATAATAGATAAATTTAGTAAAATATGTCTACCAAGTCTTTGAAGTGTGCGTGTGTATATATAGTAAAGAGGCTAACCCCATAAAATATGAAGTTGCCTAGTGACGAAATCTGATAAAACATTTGATCTATTGCTGTCATAAACATTTGGTACAACATTGCATTTTTATATTTGATTAGTCACTATGCATGCAGGAATATTATCTAATTTAGATTTCCTCTATCAACTACATGTTAAGGACATAAATATATGCAATTTATATGATACATGTGCAAGTGAATGATTATAATCTAGGCTAAGTGGATTTGGAGTAGGGATAGTGATTAGAACTATGTATGGAATGTACTAGAAGAAGTGTGAATTGCACAATAGCAAAGAAGTAAAATGTATATACAATTAATCATAACAAATAAGTATTTGTTGATGTATTATGAGTATGTGTTCATGTAGTAGCTTTAATTTTTTGAATATTTAATTCTTTGTATTTAGAATTGTTATCTATTATCCAATTTGTCAAGGCACCCCTCCGAAGATATAGTTTCTATGTTCTAAATTTTAGAATGTCATAAGAAAAATACTAGTAGTGATTAGAATATAGTTTCTAATCTATTATCTTTAATGAAAAACATGATGAGCATTAAGAGGGTGAATATGGGAGGCACACAAACTAGATGATTTTTTATTTAAAAAATATAACATAGTACTAATTATGTTGTTCCTAAATTGTTGATTTTTTTTAATGTCTTTCATTGATCCCTTTCGTGGCAATTTAAATAACACCATGTAATTTATATTAGAATGTTTTACTATTTTTATGAATATTTTAATTTTTACTAATTTTTAAAGTGAGAACATCACGCAACATAAAAAATTGAGTTTGCTTCCCTCTATTTTTCTCAAAAATAGAACATTTTTTTTCAACGTTTGGAGAATGATATATAGAATGTGTTTTTAAAAAAGTTGGACGAGTGGATTTAAAATTATGTAGAAAAAAAAACGTGTTTATAAAATAAAGGCATTTTAAAAAATAATTAGAGACAAGGACCTTAAAGTATTTAGATATTAAACAGTTATAAGAAAGCTAACAAAAAGATTTACATCATAGTGGTGTTTTTTTTAGAATTTATTCTAAAATGCACAAACTTGATGAAGAGCACATTGGATATTTATTTGTTGTTTGTATGACTTCTTTAAAACACATGTTTATCCACCAATACAAATGTGTTATGAACCTACTAGTTTATTAGATAAAAACAATACAATTTTTTTAAAACATAGTTGTTTGATTTTTATTTGCAAACACAAATTCAAACTTAATTTAAATAAGCCGTTTCTTTCCATTATATACTCATATTTCTATATAAGATAAATACATTCAATAAGTTTTTCTACATAATCAAGTATAAAACAGAACATTGTTCGACTACTTATAATGAATATAATGCTTTTCACTAACTACTACACCATTCCAAGTATGGATATATATCATATGTTAAAAACATCATAGTATAGACATGAATTAGAATGCATCGACAATAATCAATGCCATGTGAATTAAAAGTATTATTTCTAATAATCCGAGTCTTTGAAATCTGCATCACAAGAAGGAGAGAATCACTTGAATTCTTTTCCTCCAACCACAAACTGACGACCCCCCAGGCACCTTCCAAATGGAAGTGGGCATACCCTTCAAAAGGGTAGCGAATCACATGAATACCATCATCACAATGGCATCTAAGAACTAGTGTTGTTATCTAAATTGTTAATAATATATCATACAACTCTAGATACCTTCTAGTTGAGTATGATCTATCTGACTAAAAATAGAGATTGTGAACTAATAATGGAAACAATGATTTTGCATTAATTTGGCCAAAGATTTTTTTTTTCCATAAAAGTGGACATGCCACTAAACTAATTTTTATTAATATAATCAATTTTTGTTTTACAACGGGTTCAAAGAGCATACCGACAGGAAAGAACCCGCAAGAAAACCTCCGATCGTGGCTCTAAAAAGAAGAAACTAAAATACCCTGAATACCCCATATACAAGATCAGTCTAAACCCACCCATTACATAGCTTTAGAGATATACATATCATGTGTCCAGAGTCCATCCAAAAATTGGAGATATACAAATAGCCCCATAGGGCAAGATACCACAAAATTTGAAATTGCAGATGAGCAACTTCATAACGAATAACCAGGCCACACCAAATCTTCTCAAGATCCCAAAAAATTGAAACAGTTTATGAGCTGTAATCTGCATGAAAAAGAGAGATGAAACCAAAAAATACTTGCACTATATAATCAAGTCAAAAACCAAGAGCTTGAGCTCTCATCTGAAGGCTTCCTGTCCTCTCTCAAAGGAGGGACAATCTGTAAGGGGAATTCCAATCTTGGAGGCGCTGAAACCAAAAAACAAAGTGAGAGCAGCGAATGTAAAGCCATAAACGAATCCAAAGCCTTATCCACAATTTGAGGTGAAACCCAATCTAGCAAGCATTCAAATGATTTCAAAGTATCTCCCATTCTATCACAGATTAAACCCATTCTCATAACAAACAGGAACTCCCCACACCACCCATTACCCAGTAGGTCAGAACGAGGAAAAAAGCCCCCATAGTAAAAAGACCCTAGCTCAAAATGATAGTTATCTAATGTAGGTCTAACAAGCTTCCAAGTGCATACCGAAGGAAGTATGAATGTGGAAACCAAGAATTGGAGCAAATCCTCATCATACAAAATGTCATAACAAATAGTAAGAAATCGAGACAAAATCTCAGAGCCAGAAAAATTAGAACCAGTCTGCAACCAGAGACTTCCCACCAACCTACGTACCTCATAATCCACTTGAGGAGAAAACAAATTAAAAACTTTACCAAGCATCTCAAAATTATCTCCCATATCCTCATTTGAGATCGTGGCTCGGCAATCAGCTATAACCTTGTATCTTAATAGAGCAGAAACATTTGACATTTGCACACCTGAGAAAGAACCAATAAAAACCTTATACAAAAATACAGTATTGTTGTCGCCTTTTAAAGACATCTTCAGAAAAAACGTGAGTAAAAAAGTGCCAACACAATTTATGATTACAATCAAAGGCAATCATCAGTTTTAAAGCTCATAAGAGATATCTTCATAATTAAGACAATAATAGAATAATACCTTCCACGGTACTCGCGGTAGAAGAACATTACTTGAAACACCCCATCAGATGCAAAGAGAAGATAATATAAAGAAAAATATTTTGTAAGATAATTTGTCATATATTCATACACCTCTTTCCAAAACTAGTTATCAATAATATAATTTCACATTGAATCTGTTTAATGACGTGGTTTCCCAAATAGACAATATTACTATAAAATCATACATGTCTCTTTTTATATATATCTTCACAAGGATTAACATTATATTTCAAGGATTTAGACAATGCTTTATATAGATCAAACATGTATATTCAAATACAAATACATTGGTATAAATATGTAATCTTATCTAAACATAAGCTTGCACTAGCTTACCTTACAAAAAATACTTATTTATGTACTTGCATCTATAAATACACATGCATGCAACATATATATGTAAATGTGTAAGTACATGCTTTGTTAGTGTTAATAATGTGTTTTATCTAAGTATTTCACTAGTAGGCCCTTTTCTCATGTTAAGTTCACTTAGGTCCTCATAATCTTTCTAGAACTCTTAGTTGTCATTTATATCTTATCTTTTGGTTATTTACTTCTTGTGTCCTAGGTAGTTATGATAAGTTGTCACATGTTATAGGATTAAGATACATGCCATGATCTTGTCTAGTCCTATATTTTATCCTTTCCTTTATAAGAAGGGCCTCTTGTACACTTTGTATCATAGACCTTAAAATCTAATTTCTTTCCATAATCTCTCGTGGAAGGTTACCTTTTGTTTTCTAATCTTCAACTCTTGTATGGTATTAGAGATCCAGTGTTATGAAAACCTTCTCAAATTTGAGGGTAATTTATGTATTGAGCTATTCCCAAATTGAAGATCTTGATGGATTTTGAAAACTTGAACTTATGCTCTTATCTTGCATCAAATGATGATTTGGAGAATAATAAAAACTTGAATGAGGTACCAGATTTGGGGTTTTTCTCTTTGTGTGTTATTATTATAGGTTTGTTTTGGAGATTGTTGGAGCAAAATCTAATTTCTTTCCATAATCTCTCGTGGAAGGTTATCTTTTGTTTTCTAATCTTCAACTCCTGTATGGTATTAGAGATCCAGTGTTATGAAAACCTTCTCAAATTTGAGGGTAAGTTATGTATTGAGCTATTCCCAAATTGAAGATCTTGGTGGATTTTGAAAACTTGAACTTATGCTCTTATCTTGCATCAAATGATGATTTGGAGAATAAAAAAAACTTGAATGAGGTACCAGATTTGGGGTTTTTCTCTTTGTGTGTTATTATTATAGGTTTGTTTTGGAGATTGTTGGAGTAAATCTAAGCTTACCATTGAGTTTAGGGAGTCAAATAAAGTTTGATTTTTCCTTTCATTTTAACCAAATTGAACTTGTAAGGATAGATCAATGAAGGTTTGAAATTGTTAAGTGGTTGCTAGATCTAGAAGGTAGATATATTTTAGAATATTTTGGGCCAAAATAAACCCTTCCATCACATCCAAAAAGCTCAAACACCGTAAGATTTGATTATCAAATCTTTAAAACCATAGACTTTTTCCTAAATCTAGAGTTGCTTTCTTAGGACATTCTAGTGATTCCTTGAAATGGGAAATTGATATTATATATTTGGAAGATATTATTAAGGGCATTAATATTTTTCTTGTATGATATTTCTTGTGCTATTATAGATTTTAGAGACACTTCACTAAGAGCATCCAAAGATTCTTTGTAGTAGGACTTTCACTTGTTTGGTACTTGTTCTACATAGACCTTCACATGGAGAATTTGATTATTTCTTAGAGATTACATCTAAGTATTTGGATCATGTAGAAATTTTAAGAACATTCCTCTTAATTCTTCCATATTCTTTTCTATAATGGGAAGTCGTCTTGCACACATTTATGGTGGTGTTTCTTCCCAATGGGATAAATGTTGTTCAACATTCATCGATCATCTTTCACATCCAATGTTGAGCATCTATGAATACTACACACATCATTTTAAGGGGATGCTACAAGATTTCTCTTCACATCTTAGTTTTGGGACAAAGCATTTCTTCACATGGAGCTCTTTCATTCACACTTTTTAAGGGGTCACATGGACCTTCTCTATTTTCTCTCCTATGGAGGGAATATATTGTAGAATATGCTAGAATTAGTCCTTGGGGGGTCATCATAAGTCTATCCTTCTATCTTGTATCTTCTTCACTTGTACATTTTCATTATAATACTTCTCCTTTGGAGAGGAGTTTTGATCCCACTACGTTTTATCCTTTTCTACTCTTTATTAGAAATCTATATGTGAGTATCTAACATGTCCTAATAGCTAAGGCTCAACATATTTTCATAAATTACTCCCTAAGTTACACTTGAGAGGGGTTGTTAGTGTAAATAGTGTCTTTGCATATCTATTTAGGATATCACCTTTCTAGGAGTGACCTATTCACAGTTGGCTTAAATTTACTAAGGGATTTTATACATTTAGCTCAATACAAATGTGGTTGAGACATGTTTCCTCATCTTTTAAGACACCTAATACATGCATACTTGCCACTCACTAGCACACGTCATTTGAGCTAGACAAGTATCCCACCTTTCAAGGGGTAGTCAGTCATTTTGCTCTACCTCTATACTTGTCTTCTTTGACTATATATATAAGTTTCATCCTTGCATATTATACACTCATTATTTATGATAGATATCCTATTGTTCTAATTTGGTTTCATTAACTGGAGGGTTAGATTGTGATTTCAGATCTTGGATTCTCCAACATGGTATCAAAACATACAATTGTTTGATATTCATGGCTCAATTTATATTAGTGAATTCCAATAGGTCCAACCCTTATGATGAATAAATTCAAACTTGTTCTGAGTCTAATGTAGCCATTTGATTGGTCAAAACTAGAAAATGAGCATGTTATAATGTGGTCATATTTTGAAAAATGTGTACAAGACTAAGACATAACATACACACATACACGCTATAATGAGCATGCATCATGTTTTCCACAATATGAGTATATTTTAAAGAATCATTAATTTTGGTCAGTTTTTCCTCACCAACTTCCTACAGTTATCTGGTTAAGAGAAAATCTAGGGGAGAAAGCTTCAAAATCCTCCTCCCTTAATTTTAGTTACACACATTAATTACTATTAGATTTGTAGCTTCACTTAGATCACTTGCATTCTAAAGCTAACCTCAACATAGTTACATTTTTCCCTTATGTAGTCGTTATGGAAGAGGAATGACTAAAGATATTGACTATATGCAAGAATATCCCAAGTGACATTACTAGCTAGTTGGAGGTAATAAGAATCGTATACCTTGTGCCTTCAAGAACATAGACCCTATCATTGTTTGTACACTCTATATTTTAACATCTTTCTACTTCTAGATATACTAGCATTTGAACATGTTGAACCATGTATACCATGACATTTATACCAATTTATGTAAGAATATTTATATGTTCCTTCCTAGGTGCAACACCCTCCTTTATCAATAAAGTTTTGGATTACATAATCTACATGTCAAGAATTGGTATTGGAATGAAAAGGAACACCTTTTCAGCTATACACTAATAATAGGCCATGGTTGTATCTACATTGGAATCTTATAGATCTCATTGTGACTACAAGCACACAAATTTTGCACAAATTCTCTTCAAAGGATAAGATCTTAGTAGTAATACACTAGAATTGTGTTGAATAAGACAAAAACCATACCTTTGATTTTTTTTAGTAGCGACTAACACCAAACTACACAACACAATTCAACATTACATGTTAGCAAGACATTTTTTCATTAATTTTTTTTATTTGGATTAGTTTTTCTTTGTAACCTTGTATTTCTCTATATTCAATCTCATGTGTATAGGGAGATAAATCCACTCATCAAGGCAACATGGGTTCAGCAACACCCCCTCCTTTTAGCACTAGATAATAGGGGCTATCTTCCTTGAAATTTTTGAAGCATACATAGTTATCTCTTTGACATGGAAAGGTAAAAGGTTATCCCTAGTAGATAGGATTCAAATAATCAAATATTTAGTCTACAATTCTATTATATTATATGTTAGTATATATAATGTTTACAAATATAGCAAGGGAGATTATGTAAGTTTTCATAGCGATGACTCATATAGCATTAAGTTCTTGATTGTAATTTTCCAAGAACATGCATAGATGACAAGGTTCTAATTTTAACAATGCCTCAAGATGCTTTAAGATAATATATTGTTTCTAATCATTCTCTTGTATATTTTTGAATGGCTTGAGCTAGTTGTTCCTCAAGAAGTTCACATAAGGTATGCTTTCTCTTAGTTCTTTGAGAGTAACTTCTACTCAGTCATCTCAAGTCCTAGGTCATGTGTGTGATATGTTGAATGTGACTAAGGTGGGAAGAATATAAATGAGCATTTATTTTAAATATTAATTTGAATGCTTTTAGTATGATCAAATTTTATTAAATATTTATGTTCAATGAATACCTTTTTTTGTGTCTTCTTATTGGATGTTTACTTGATGTTGTGCTGGTTTGGTTGGCCATTGATTTTTTGTTTGAAAGCTATGTTTGGAGCCTTTGGATCAAATACAAGAGTGCCTAACAAATTTTGGAAATATTTATATATTTTATTTTTTCTTTGATGGACTACATACTGATAGAGTTGAGTTTAAATAACTCTAAAATACAAAAATAAATAATAATAAATTAAACAAATTGCAACTATCGTATGTTTTTGGTATTTACTAAATTCATATATTGTAAATATTAAAACAAATTATGTTTTTAAGTTTCATTATTTTGTTTATTTATAAGAAATAAATTAAAATAATAAACTATGACTCTTTTAGGTCTTACATATATATAACCCATCTTCACTTGACAAGGCACAATGGGTTCAACAATACCTTCTCCTTTTAGCACTAGAGTATAGGGACTAGCTTCCTTTAAACTTTAAAGGTATACACAATTAGGACAATCTAGTATACACTAAACCTTTATTGATTTTTGGGTAGGAGTATGACTTCTTCATATCTTCATATATTATTGAGTTTCAAAATATATTTTTGGTTTCATATGTATAATTTATTAGTATAAATGCACATCACAAGTTGCACACCATGAACAACTTAGAACACAACCAAAGTTGACCTTATCCCATTTATAATATTATCATATTGGGGAATGTTATAATGCAATGAGAGCTCAAATCTACAAGAGGGGGTAGATGATTTGCATACAGTCATCAAATTCAACTAATTGTCATCTTAAAATAAATCTCCATCATGTGTCCTAGCATGTGATAGATACTATCGCTTTGTAAGAAAAGGGTGAATGATCAAAGAATACTTCCAACCAAACAAAAATCTTACACATTATTTCAATGTTAGCACATTTCATGCCATGGTCTTCCCTTGGGTACATAAACATAATGCCAAGATGCATTATGCATAGATGATTCTATTAAAATTGCTTAGTGCACAACTATGCAAGTGTCCTTTATAATCAACTTTGCACAACTCAATGTAATACATTCACACATGTACACTTCGATTATGCCACACAATTTATGAATACATTTCAATTTAGGAACATGCACATAAACCTATACAACAATTTCACCAAATCCTCATTCGTATCTCATCACATTGTGCATGACCTACAGATCAACATACATATATCAACCCCTAACTCCACATGATTGTGTCAACTGATTGGTACTATATAAATTTGAGATATATCTCAAATTTGGCCACACAAGAAGTATATGATATGAGAAAGACAATTGTTAGCATAGTAAGGAAGGAATATCTAATATCTGATTTTATAAATATAATTCACTATAGATTTTATAAACTAGTCAATCTACTAGTCATCCTAGTTAGACTATATAGCTAAGTATGTTGTACTCCAAGATGCCTTGGAAAATCACATGGAATAATTGCGTACCTTTACATACGAACCTACTTTATTTACATTACCTTTGCAACTTGTACATTCACATTATCAATGAAGAAATGATAGTATTCTTAGCATAAGATTAGCATGATTAATTCCTTCGTCACATTTCTCCTATAAAACATTTCATGTTTTAACACCTAATGAACATGAACCTATTTATATTAGTGTTGTTCCATAAGCTTTCTACGAACAATTTATCCTTCAATTCTTAAGATAAAGTTGGATAATCCACTTGGTGGAGTATTATAGACATAAGGCTTTAAAAATAATTACTTTTTACCTTCATACGTATGACTAAACATAGGCAACTTACATGATCTTGGTTAAACTCATAATAGAATAAAACAATAAGTGACCTTAAACTTGGGATGAGTCACTTTCATACATTCAACACTCATTATAATTTATTCCTATACATTAGTCATCTTTTAGGCATGCTTGATGTATTTTCCTCAAATCCACTTCATGTAGCTTTGGATCAACAAGAAGAACAAGAAGGACAAGATTTTAGAGGTGACTAAAACATTAAAAATTGTTCAGACAATTGGTAAATTCAATTCAAGATCAAGTAATAATTAGAAAGGTTTTAAAATATATACAAACAAGGACATGATCAACATATAAATAAGCACACATTTGAGTTGGGAGAAGAGATTTGATTATATTTGGGTACTTAAATCCCTACAGGGACAAACCAAGAAAATCAATATCCTAAAGTATTGACCTCTTAGCATTTTGAAGGCCATGGATGAAAATATTTTTGAATTGATATACCTTCTTTATGAATATGAATTCTATTATAAATTATGAATACTTGTAACTTATGAGAACTATGTGGTACCCTCTTTAGATGAATTGTGTGTGGGTAGGAGAGTCATACTAATAGAAAACATGGTTTTATTATAAATAAAAACAAAGGGAAGTAGAAATAGGATTCAAGAGTCTTAGATAGTGAGACTCAAAGATCAAAAGGCAATTCAAATTAAGAGGCACTCTAGGAGAAATCTTCCCCATGTAGTGTCTGAATAATCTTTTATGAGACCAAAACCTCTCTTAAGAAGGGAAGTGTGGTATGAAGGGATCAAGAAAATAAAAATTGAATATCAAGATGGGTTTGGGAATAAAAAAGGAAAATAAATATAATATTTGTATAAAGAACTTTATAAAGTGAATACAAATGTTTCCACAACTTTGGATAAAATATATACTCATGGATTCAATCTTGCATAAAGAATAGGTCTACACCTATAGATATGAACTTTCACCTATGGAAATGAACTCCCAACTGTTGAATCTCGAGTAAAAAATGAAACAACTATATATAGAGATAGAGAGTATGTGTTTTGGAGGAAAGGAAATATTTGAGTAGTGAAATTTAAGAATTCAATGGTTATTAATTTGAGTGAGCTTGACATATTAATAGGGAATAACTATTGCTATACTTGTTCATTTGAATTGATTTCTTGAAGAGTATTGCATTTTCTCCTACTAAAGAGATTTTCCCCCACAAGGTTTCCAAAGTAAGTTCTCGAGTCTCTTGAATCAGTTCATTTGATTTATTTGAGAAAGAACAATAAAAATAACTTTTTGGTTCTCAAATTATGCTTATTTAGAGAGTATAAAGATAAGAAATAAATAGTTTAATTCATCTTTACGTCTAGACCATGTTTTATATATTTTTATAAATAATCCTTTTAGTACAATTTGCTTATCTCCACTAACCATCTCTAACATTTTGAAAAAGAAAAAAAGTCTAAAGGTGAAAAGGGGAAGGGGAAAAGAGAGTGTTTTAAATGACATAATTTGGCTTACAATTTGCATACACACAACATTAAGCTATTCAAAAACATTCATTACTTTCATTAGTGATGCAGGGACTTTGAAAGGTCATAACTTTTGACTCGGTTGTCCATTTGGGATGAAATTTGATGTGGAGGTGCATTATGAGGAATTGTTTGGATTGTTGACTAGATCTGGTTTGGTTGGACCTCAACTTGATCAATTTTTTGAGGCCGAATTCCTTCATCTTGGGCCTCAAAACATGCTTTTTATGTTTTTTTTTGAGTTTTTAGAAATTCCTCTTTCAGTTTCTTCCGAAATCATAATTGTTTTTGATTAAAAAAACAACGTTAACTAGGGCGCTGACCCTTTACATAGCCAAAAGACTATCAAAAATTAAACAAAAGCCCAAAGGCAACAAACAGACCAAGTAAGGGTACAAACCTCAAACAAACAAAGGCAGACATGCCAAACAAACTCTCAAACCTGCAACAACCCAACCCATCTCAAAGAGTGGGGAGAAACACCCAGAACTTGACAAAGGGAGGGTTGGGAAAGGGGGGCATATTTTCCCTTCCGCCTGTGACAAACAACCGTCCAAGCAACATTGTCATTAGGAACATTCAAAGAAAAATCAGGTGGGGAGGACCCCGCAGAGTTACTGCCAGGCTGCTGCAGGACAACAATAGATTGTTGCTGTATAACAACAACAAGAGCATAATCGCCAGGAGAAGAGCGAAGCTGTGGAACAGAAGCAATAGATATAGGAGCCAAAGGGACAAAAGATTCCACGGTAGCAGTAACATCAGCAAAGGCTTCATCAGCAGTAAGGGACACCTCATCTCGGGAGGATACATCATCCTCCAAAGAGGAGTCAAAGGAAGCAGGCTCAGAAGCATTAATCATCAAGTGATCTTCAGTAGCATCCTTCCACCAAGTAGTAGCACCTCTACGATGGGAGAGATAATAGTCTGAAGCTAAGTGACCCGTTGAGAAGCATCTTCGACAGCAAAAGGGGAGGCCCTCATAATCCAACGATTGAGTCCATGGCCTATCCCCAACCATTAGAACCACATCCCCAGGGAGGAGCAGAGATATGTCAATATCTATTAACAAACAGGCAAAGGTTGAATGACCCACAGAAGTCGTGGCATCATCAACCTTCAAGAAGTTTCCAATGGCGTTACCGATGGCCTCGAAACAAGAAGGCTCCCAGAAGTGGAGGGGAAGATTAGGAAGGCAAACCCAAACCAGACGAACAGTAAGAGGTTCAGTAAGGGGATTGAAGGAAGTTGTCCAGGGCTTAATAGAGAGAGAATGATCTCCCCAAGCCCACAACTTACCCAAAACCAAATCACAATCAAGAGTAGAAGTAAAGGAAGCAATGAAAAAGCCTTTAGCACAAGGAAAAAGCTCGATGCCATGAGCAACTAAAGGTTTCCAAGAATCACTCACCCGATGATGAAGGTTTGGAAGAGAAGGCCAAAACCCAGTAAATTTGCAAACCAAAGCGTAACGTTGGTAAATATCGATATTTTCCACAACCTCCTGGACATAGACCACAACAGGGGAAGTCTTGGCACAAGGAAGAGGAGGAAGTCCCTTGCGGAGATGAGCAACAATACCGAACACACGAGCAAAGCTACGCCCAGGAGCAAAAGGAGGAGGTTTGGGAGCAGCAACACCAGTCCCGACCAAACCAGCAACAAAGGAAGGATCATCACCAGTAACAAAAGGACGACCCCCCAGACCATCAACATCACCAATAGGAACTGTAGCATGAGGAGCTGAAGTAGTCGCAACCCCAGCCGGAAGGGTTTCCGCTGAGGAGGGGGAACTGTCCGCATAAAGGGGAGCCGCAACAACCGCCCAACCCATAGTAGGAACATCGCTCCCATAATGGAGAACACCCACCAAGCCAGGCATTGAAGGCAAGGAGGGGTCTGCAACGGTCAACACACAGTGAGTGGGAGAAGGCATCAAAAAAAATAAAAATTACCTAGATTCTTATAAGTTTAGAAAGTTGGCATTTTGTGCCGTAGTTATGTTTTCTAGATTCTTGGAAGTTTTTGTTGATTTTTTCTCATAGTTTTGCAAATTATCTAAAATGGCAAATTTCAGATTTTGTAAAAAATTGCCAAATTAGGAAATTTTCTATTCGTAATTAAATATGAGATTTTTTCTTTGTAGCAGCAGAGTGGTTGAAGAAGAATGAAAAGCGATGTTTTCATTTCTCGTGTTTTTCGGTTTCTATTTTCTTTTTGTTAATGACGATTATTTAGTTCTACTCGGTTACATCAATTAGCCTATTAATAAAAGTGTACGGATTTAAGATAAAATTTTATGTAAAAGACATTTCACAAAATTAAGCAAATAAAAAATAAACAATACATAAAATGAAATTTACAAAGACTTATTAATGAATTATAAATAAACAAATACTTAAAAAGATAGAAATTCATTATGACTTATTACAAAGAAATAATTCAATTGACTGAAAATGATACCTATACTTATTATTACTATAGCCACCATCATCTTTCAATTTAAAACCTAAGTACAATAAAAATCAGAGAATATATAATTTTTACTGCATTTTCATGAAATCGTTCCCTTACCCAGAAGTCATGCCTGTTTATCATGATGTAATGACGTCAAATCATGAAGAAATGACTGGCCAACCTCCCACGCAAACTCCTACAGGATCATAATTTCCTCCATGTGAAGAATGATGAATTGCCATCATTTTATTGTTTCCTCATTCATCAACACTTTTCCCATCTAATTCAAATCCTGCCCATAAGAGTATATACACAATTACTCCAAAGAAAGCTCAGCAATTTTTTTTTTCATCACCACCTCTGAAATCAATGACCCATATGCCTTAAACTGTTGCTTTGAATTGACGGCAATTAAAAGAATAAATTCAACACCAAAAGAATGGCCTTTAGTCTATTCCTTACTCCTGCTGAAATCACTGTGTAAAAATGGCAATTAAAAGAATGTATTCAATTCTATTACTTAGTTCCTCTGACTTCCTTTTCATTGAGGCAATAACAGCCTGCAAACTAGATTCTTGACTTATAAATCAACAATCAGATTGCATGATTTTTTAAAATGGGTTCATGATATCTTATAAATCAAGAGTTAAATCAAGAGTCAGACTGTGATTTTTGTTAATGGGTTCATGATAAATCTTTCAAAATCCTATCAAGAAAGATGACTCGACTCAACATGTCTATTGCATCATTGTATCAGAGCAAGGATATAAGGTTTTCTTCCTGGTTCTTTCCCTATTGAACTCTTGAATCAGTTTTCTTATTTATATATATATTTCTGTGGCTTGCCACTTTCGCCAAAAACAAAACAAAACATGTTTATTGCAACTCTACATTTTCCTCTAATTGACCTAGATAAGTTTACCTCACATAGAGTTGTAATTGACCTAGATAAGTTTGTAGGCCAATCTAATGTTAATAATGTTTCTTTAGAATAAGATATGTGCACTTAAGTTTCAAACTTGATTTTTAAGTTATGTTAAATTATGGTTAGAAATTTGATGCTAACAATTGAATGATAAACTTCAAATTATCATTTTTAAATTTTTTTTAGTATCTATGAAGTAGATTTGCTATCAAGTAGTGTATTTTTAGTTGTCATTGTCTTCATGTTTTATATTAATGTTTGTTTGTAAAATCTTTAGTAAAAAAGGTTATATAAGAATGAATATAAATGAGTTATGTATTTTAAATTTGGGGGTGTACAACGTTGTATTTCATATCACAATATATCTTATTTATATGTTATATGAGTAATAGTAGTGTAATCTTATTATTTGTGGAATACTATAACAATCATAAGCATTTAAAGTGTAATTCTAAATTTCAAAGTTAGTAGATCTTTTAAAAAAAGCAATATCAATTACACATGATCATAACAATTGTCTTTAGTGAATAGATGCCAATTACTACAATCATAATGACTATTATGATCATAACCATTATCTTTATGAATAGATAGTAATTACTACAATCATAATGATTCAAATATAAACATTAATATAATTAAATGTAGTAATGATCCAATATTAGATTTAGATTTGTTTCTTTATGATAAGACAAATAAAGGCATAACTTAATTTAAGATAATTTGAAGTATTTTTGTCTTTGAGTGTGAGCAACGAATAAAAAAAATTAATTAATTTAATTATCAATAATTAGAAGAAAATTATGAAATGATTGGAATAGAATGATAATGTGATAATTTTCTTGTTATTTCTTAATACACTATTTAAAAATTTGATGTATGACATTTTATAATTAGACTTGTGAATTTGAAGTAATGTTTAATACATATCTCTTTCTATTAAATAAAACTTAAAAATTGATATAAATATTTCTAATTTGACTTACGACATATTGGATGATTAAAAAGTTGTGAAACCATCTCCTTGTAATATATTCCATTGAATAATTAGATTATTGCTTCCCATTATGATGGCCAATGACTCTCTTGCCCAAAAGATTGTGAATGTTCCCTAGAGCCTTGTCTTCTGCACTGAGGGGTTCGGGCCCCCCTCCTCACTCAGGTGTTGTTCCTGCTCGCTCAATTTTGAACACTACTCCCGCTTCTTAGGCCCCGTTCACCGTTCCTCTTACATCCACGCCCTTTGCACTGGGTGGATGTCCCCCTCCCTCTTGCGTAGATGCCACTGTGGCTTCCATTGGTGCTTCTGCCCCGGCCGTGGGTGGCCCTCCCTCGCCCTGTGGATGCCCTTCCTAGGGTTGTTGTTGTTGTGGATGCTCGAGCTAATGGTGCGACCCCTCTGTTTGGTGATTTTTCTTCTGATGGCGACCCTGTTGTGGGTGCTAATGTCCTTCCCATACATTCTTCTTTTGTTGGTAAGCGCAACTTTGATTATGTGGCCAGATCTGTTGCCTAGCCTCCCAAGGGGGTTCGTCCTCTTCCCTGTGCCGAGTCCTCTCCTGTGGTGGTTTGTGGATAGGATGTTGTGGACAACATTGGGTTCTATCAATGTTGTGCATTGGTGTGCAGATTCTTTGGGCTTTGGCCTTTGTTATCAAACCTTCATTGCTGGGTGAGTGATTCATGGAAGCCTCTGTTTGCTCATAGTATTGAGCTTTTTCCTTGTGCTAAAGGCTTTTTCATTGCTTCTTTTGCATCTTCGTCTAATTGTGACTTAATTTTGGGCAAGTTGTGGGCTTGGGGAGTTCACTCTTCTGTTAAGCCCCAAACAACTTCTTTTAACCCTCTTATTGAACCACTTAATGTGCGTCTGGTTTGGGTTCGACTTCCAAAACTTCCTCTTCATTTCTGGGAGCATTTTTGCTACAAGGCCATAGGTAACTCTATAGGCCAATTCTTGAAGGTTGATGATGCCATGTCTTCCTTGGGCCACTCCTCCTTTGCCGACATCTTAATCGATATTAACATCTCCTCGCCTCTCCCTGCGGATGTGGTTCTTATGGTTGGGGATAGGCCTTGGACTTAACCATTGGATTTTGAGGGCCTCCCCTTTCACTATTAGAAATGCTTCTCTACAAGTCATTTAGCTTCATATTTCTCATTTCCGCATCCCAAAGGTGCTGCTACTTGGTGGAAGGATGCTACGACTAATCACTTGACGGTCTATGCTTCTGACTTTGTTGACTTCTCTTAAGAGGATGAGACCTCCTCCTGGGATCATGTTGTGCCTCTTATTGCCGCTGATGTTTGTTGTCGTCTTTGAGGATTCAACTCTTGTTGCTCCTATTTTGCAACTTTGTTCTACTCCTAATTCTACTCTTGATGATGTTCCTTTGCAACAACCTACTGCTATTTTGTAGTAACACTTTGCTGGTGCCTTTGATTGTGCTCTAGCGGGGTCCTCCCGACTTGATCTTTCTTTTGATGGTCCCAATGCTAGTATTGCCTGGACTGTGGTTTGTCATAGGTGAAAGGGGAAGTCTTCTCCCCTCCCCCAAACCCCTCCTCATCAAGGTTCAGATGTCTCTCGTCTTCCTTGAGTGGGGTTTTGGGTTGTTGCTGGTTTGACATGAGGATTTTTTCTTTTGGCCGGTTCGATCGTGTTTTTCGAGGATTGCTCCCCTAATTTTCTTGTCTCTCTTACTGACTTCGAGCTATTGCATTAAGGGTCAACACCCTTGTTCTTGCTGCTTTCTTAATAAAAAACATACACCATTGAATTAATTATATATTGTCTTTTAATAAATTCTTAGTAATAACTAAGTGAGCTAGAAGGGAAACCTTATTTATTGAGATTGAATTTGTATCTAATAGTAAGGATATGTAGTTGGTATACAAGTTTGATCATAGACTATCCCCTGAAACTTTGAGTATGTGAAAGATGAGTATGGTACTTAAATCAAAATGTTGCTTAGAAACCTTGCACCACTCTTGCAATTTTTAAAACAATCTTAATGACATTCTTTTGGCATATGAAAATTGTGTTTCACATCCCAATGATGCTCTTAAGCTATGTTGATTTGCATTTATATGCCTCCTCTCTACCAGACATTAATTTCTCACTTTGGTTGCATATTTCTATTTCTCAACATCTTCCTCCCATCTCTACATCTTTGCTTTAATTTAGTTTTTTTTTTCTATTTTTCTTGTTGGATGTTTAAGTGATTTTGTGCTAGTTTGGTTGACTATTGATTTTTTTGTTTGAAAGCTATGTTTGGAGCCTTTGGATCAAATACAAGAGTACTTACATATTATGGAAATATTTTTATATATTTTTTATTCTTAGATGGACTATTAATAGAGTTGATGATTTTAAATTATTCGAATTATAAAAATAAATAATAATAAATTAAACAAATTGTAACTTTTTAATGATTTTGGTATTTACTAAATTTATATTTTGTAATTTTGAAACAAATTATGATTTTAAGTTTCTCTATTTTCTACATTCATTAGAAATAATAAACTATGATCGTTTTAGGTCTTGCATACATAGAACCCAACTTCACTTGATAAGGCACAATGGGTTCAACAATACCCTCTCCTTTTAACACTAAAGTATAGGGACTAGATTCCTTTAAACTCTAGAAGTATGCACAATTAGGACATTGATTCAAACAAAAACCATACTAGTATATGCTAAACCTTTGTTGATTCTTGGTTAGGAGTATGACTTCTTCATATCTTCATTTATTATTGAGTTTAAAAAATATTTCTAGATTCACATGTATAATTTATTAGTATAAATACATTTCACAACTTGCACACCATGCATAACTTTAAACACAACCAAAGTATTTTGTACTCCAAGGTGCCTTGGAAAATTATGCAACAAGGCTATCCAGCTATGTTGTACTCCAAGGTGCCTTGGAAAATCATGTGGATTCATTCCCTATCTTCTCATAGGAACCTACTTTAACTATAGTACCTTTTGCAACTTTGTACATTCACATTGCTAATGAAGAAAGGATAATATTCTCAACATAAGATTAACATGACTAATTACTTCTTGTTATATTTCTCCTATAAAGGTTTCATGTTTGAACACCTAATGATAATGAACCTATTTATATTAGTGGTGTTCCATAAACTTTCTACTAACAATTTATCCTTAAATTCTCAAACTAAAGTTAGATAGTTCACTTGGTGGGGCATTATAGATAAAGGCTTTAAAAATGATTACTTTTTACCTACAAACATATGACTAAATAGAGGCATCCTACATGACCTTGGTTAAACTCATGACACGATAAAACAACAAGTGACCTTAAACTTGGGATGAGTCACCTTCATACATTAAACACTCATTATAATTAATTCCTATACATTAGTCATCTTTTGAGGCATGCTTTATGTATTTTCCTCAAATCCACTTCATGTAGCTTTGGATCAACAATAGGAATAAGAATGACAAGATTTAGAGGTGACTAAAACATTAAAATTTGTTTAGACTGTAAATTCAATTCAAGGTCAAGTAACAATTAGAAAGATCTTAAAATATATACAAACAAAGACATGTGTTCTCATGAAGGATTGCACCCTGGCTAAGTCTAAAACTTAGCTATAGTGTGAAACATGAGAACATCCTCAAGTTGTTGGTAACTTATGGTGAGAATGAGCCTCCAAAGTGGGCCTGTTCCCTTGATGGACCTCCTAAAATTACTGCACTGCTAAGAAGAGAGATAGAAAGATATCTTAAAATGTAAATCTATAAATCCTAGGAGGTGATGCACCAAAACATATGACTATACTTGGTGTATTAACTTAGAATTTCTCTCATAATATTTATGCACAACTCAATTTTATGCAAAATTATACAATGGTGTTTCATAAGAAGATTATTTTTCATTCTTTTGAAGGAAAACTGAATATTTTCACAACCAAAACTACTAAAAATACCAATACAACTTATGACAGGTAAATGAGTTTTGTTTATCCAAGCATATGATGTTTTTAAAATGAGACATAATTTGAGAATTTGAGATTAAATCACAAAAAATGCATCAAATCAATTGGGAAACATTTATCACTTGAATTTGAAAAGGCAAAACATGCTGCTTTTCCTAAATTAGCAAGACCTTTTTCACAAGTACATATATGAAAATATAGAAAATAAATTGCTTCTAAATGCTAAAACTTCTAAAAAACGAGTTACAATGCTCTTGGATTTTGTTGTGTGCAACAAGCAGGAATGAAAGAACTGAGAAAGACTATCTTTTTATCTCTTGAGACTACCCTATGTAAGGCAATCTTATCTCCTTTATTATAAACTTGACTTCTTGACACTTTTATGAAACTATATTGGCATCATGTTTACTTTTCTTTTATAGGTTTAAGATCTATGTCTCTTTCACCAAAAGCCTTTATACTCATTCTATCATTTGTTTAGTTTACTACTCTCTATTTGAAATATTGTCATTATGCTTTTGATGCTTCAAGATTGCAATTTCCTTTTCTTCAAACACCTTGCACATGATAAGCCTCACCTGTTATATTATATCAAATTTTATGACTGCATACTACTCTCTTTGATCTGCCCTCATAGTTGATTGTGAAGAAATTTATAAGATTGTTTTCCTCAACCGTGCACAAATTAAGACCATATGACAGTACTTTCATTATTGATATGCTTTTGTCTCAAAACCTCTATCATCATTTAAAAAAAAAATGGACCATCCTCTAAATATTTCTATATTTTTTGTTTGACAACCTATGATAGTTTCATCATAACCTTCCTAAGCCCCCCCTTTACAAATCCTATACACCATGTTTTCCTTGCTATCAAATGATAGAGAGTATCCTTGTGATTGTAATGAATGAACATTGTTGCCATTCATTTTAATTTTGGCTAGGGTTTTGGAAGGCTTTGTAGGGTTTTTGGCAAATGATAGCATATTGAACATTTCCCACAAAAAACCATAAGAGTATTTGAAATAGAGTTCCAACGTAGATAATGGAGACATCATAGATCAATAGCTCTTACAACCCTTTACTATACAAAATATCACCATATTTATGAATTAACTCCTTGAACAAGTGCAAGATAGGATACACACTTGTAATATGCATGAAGTTTTCTCATAAATGGCCCTAAATGTCCTTCAACACACAAGTTCTACTTGTTGCAACCTCTTCAATACTCCCTTTTTCTCATGCAATGTGTCATGATTCTCCTTCTACGTGGTTGCAACATGTTGTTATTCACCATTACCTTTGTTTGTAGCTACCATTTTTAGATAAAATCTACATCTTTTGTGGGTTTTTTCTAAAGGCATTGATGGAAAAATGTCAAAATTAGTCCAAAGGAGATCTAGAGCAGTGCAAAGGTGATTGAATGATCAAAGATGAGAAAGATCAAAAATCCATTTTTTGACATTTTTCTATGTTTTAATAGTAATTTGTATTTTCAAAGCCCTTTGGACTGAAAATCAAGGTCGAGTTTGTCGTTGGTCCCTTAACTCAACTACTAGAGGCATTGTGTTAAGGGACTTGAATTAAATCTTTTGAAGACCTTTCCAATGGTATAAGCATTTTCAAATTTCGAGCATCGAGTAGAGGGTTATGACCTCACCAAATTGGGATCACCACATGCCAAAGTGACATGGCTTCTAGTTAAACCACAACCCCTTACTCTCACAAATGTGTGCGAGCGTGCCATGTGTCAACACCACACAATTTCCAAAAGAAAAAGGAAAAGAAGGCTCTAAAAGTTATGCCAGCATGGCACATGTCAACAGGGCACATGCCTAGGGATGTTTTGAGCTTGACAAGATGTAAAAAATGTGTCATTATTTATTTCAAGGGTGAAAGGTTGCAGGATGCATTGCATGGCAAAACTAGAGAGCACAAATTCAAAACAAAATGAGAAGCCCATGTTACCAAACAGTTGCAGCAACAAAAAAGAATTTCCAAGTGGTGTCCATGCTGCACACATGGAAGGAAAATAATGATGGAGAGGTCATCAAGCTCACAATAATTGCATCAACCTCCATGATGAAGATGGACTCGTGGTGGATATGAAGAAGCTTGTTTGACTGCAATCACCATTTCAGATGAAAGAGATTTCCTCTATAAAAGCCTATGGGCACATTGTAATGAGGGAGGATTTTACAAAAAAGATATTTTAGAATATCAGTAGCATTGATCTTATTCTAAGACCTTAGCATTGTATGTCCATATGATTAATAATTATCATATGCAGTGGATTGTGCCAAGTTTGCCTTTATGTGCATCTACCTCTAATTAACGTTTAGTTTTTGATGCTCTATGTCATTTGTAGGATGGCATAGTTATTGATGATTATCAGTCATGAATTTTCTAATTCTCAATATAAGTTCATATGGATTTAGCCCATGTTAAATACTCTTCTATTTCTTGCAATAATTTACGACTAGGAATTAGATTATGCCATTTGATGGGAAATATTTGTGGATGTTAAATATTACAGTGAGGTAATTGAGACGTTCAGGCTTCGATAGACCCTAATGAGTGCTTCTCACAGGAATATTTGAATGCCATGCTTTGTGCCTTTGAGCCTTACGCATTTCATTCTCTTCCCAACAATGAAGAGTTTGTGGCATTCTATGTCTATTCTAGTGAAGTTAGATGTCTTTAGAGTTAATCTTAGGGAGGGTTTTAAAAGTATTGTAAAAGCTTTGCATCAATGTTTTGCCCTAGTTTAGCTATTTTATCATTTATTCCCCTTTTCCCTTTTCATCTCCCTTGTAACATGAAGATCCGACTTCTAAAATATTGGAGGTTATTTTACAAGTCACATGAGGTCCCTCACTTGTGAGATTTCTAGATTTCCCTTACTAAGGTGTGAGCCTTTTGGGGATCAACACCATCATAACTTCAACTAGAACTTACAAGACTGAATAGAAGAGTCCTAGGGTTTCTCCTTATATGAAATAGTCCATGTGAGTAAACTAACTCATTTTCCAACTCAAATTTTGACCCCCATGCTGGATCATGGCAAATAAAACTATCTGGTTCAATTAAAGTTTCCCTCCCAAAATCTCAACAAGAGATCAACGTGCCCTTTTGTTGATTGAACAAGTAATAACTTAAAGACCATATGAAATCAATGTGGGAAATGACTTAGGAGAAATTTGTGACAAATAGGGTGAAGTTTTGAATATTGACCTTTGATTTGAACCATAGGAAACTTGAGCCAAATGTATCCAAAGTTATAAAATAAGATTGCGAGACTTTTAAGTAGCAAGTTGGATTGAAATGAAAATAAATAGCAACAACATGATCAATATAGAAGGAAGAACAAATTTAAGTTGGGAGAAGTGGTTTGGTAATATTTGGGAAATGAAAGCCCTACAAGGACAAACCAATAAAATCAATGTCCTTAAATATCAACCTCTCAGTATTTTGAAGTCCATGGATGAAAATATTTTTTTAATTGATATACCCTCTTTATGAATATGAATTTTATTATTTTAATGCTTGCCAAAATACCTTAGAGAAATATAACCATCTAACATGCAAATAGAGATAATTTTTTTAAATTACTCCAATACACCATATATACAACTCAAATAAATGTAAACATTCATTCTAGCTTCATTTAAACATACACATAATCATCTTACAACAAGACGATAATAACTTAAGTACGCAAGCAGAACTAACGATATCTCATTAGCTAACATTCCCTAGGGTATCTCAATGCCATTACTTAACATAACACTAAACACATGAATATAAATTATATCATAATATTTTTGTCACAGCCTAATGCTTGCAAGAACTTAAATATCATCCATTTAACTATATTACCAATCATTTTTTAGATTCATTTTAATGCACCAAATCCAAATGTTCCTACTCCATTTATCCATCATCTAGAACATAACTAACCATTTCCATATCTAGATAATTACCATACATTCATCCATGATACTCAATGTGTCAATAAGACATGTATACTAAGAGAATATCGTCCTTAAGTAACAAGGGTCATAATCACCATCCATAAGAATAAGCATCAATTACAAAGCTAATCTTACAAGAGTATATCACCATCCTACATCGAGTACATAGTATCCAATTACAATTATGAATACCTCATGATACATAAGTACAATAATTTCTTTCAACTAATACAAGAGTACATCATATATCAATCTACTCCAAGAAATCACAAACAAGCTGAAGAGGAAGAGTATCCATATCCATGCACATGTTCATCCAACGAAGAGGACATCCTAATGGAAGAAGGCATCAAACCACCCGACCATGTGGAACCATAGGAACCACCCCCCTCGCCCTGGAAAATGACGTAAGGTACCACATAAACTCTAGACCTACGCTGACACCTAACAACCAAAGTACAAAACATAAAAAGAGCCACAACTGGAAGCAACCACATGAACCATAATCCAAGCCACATCACAAGGCTAAATCAAAGCATAAAACTCCTAGAGGCTATCCAAAAAATAATGGCATAAGGAAAAAGGACACATGTAGGGAGGAGTGTCATCACATGCTATCCTCACATAGAAGGAAGAAATACGGGATTTCCACCCGTTACTTGATAGTCATGCGGAACCATCTCAACCTATGAGAGAATCAAGGGAGTTCGGTTTACTGTCTCCATAGTCTTCCCAAGCTCATCCCGAGTCTCCACTCTAGGGCTATGATATGGGGCACCAAAAACCATTTATTATCTTGTTTTATATGAATCCTAATTACCCAACCCATATAAATTAACTATTAAGGTTATCACTTGTTTAAACAAGAAAAATTCCAATGTATTCTTGGTGGTCTAGACTCCAAGCATCCTTACAAGGAACATCTTAGCAACCTATCTCTCATGACCACGATCATCACATGAAATCCCACTCCCCCTAACCATGTTCCAAGATGTTAGGGTAGACAACATCAATACAACAACAAGGAGGCTCATTCAAATCCACATAAAAACATCAACATATAAATATTGAAATCTAAATCAATAGCCAGAATGCCATAGTGCCAAATCACGTAATGTAACCAAGAGCCTATTAAGCAATCAATAATAATGAGTAAGGGATGATCCCTCTTGCTCAGCCATACAATAATACTATCCTCCACAAAAAGGGATTACCATCTTGTTGGAGCCATAAAACAATGCATATAATATCTCCAATGAATATATCAACTCAGGAAATCTCAGGGAATCCAAATTATAGCCTTTGGTGTAAAATAAAAACTCAGGAAAATGACACAGAAGCCAAAAACAACTCAGAAGTGAAAAGAGAGTAGACTAGCACATAAAAGACCCAGTCAAGCACATTTTCCTAATTCTGCAGCGCATCTACATGTTTATGCAGTGCATACATTCAATCCTGCAAAACATACGTTCAATTCTGCATCACATATGACAAATCCTACATCGCATATGACAAATCTTGCAACACATATGACAAATACCGCAACGCATATGAAAAATCCTACAACACATACAATAAATCCTATAGTTCATATGACAAATCCTACAACATATATAACAAATAGAATAGCTCATTTGTTTGTTTAGCACATATGTGTAGTAAGATAGTGCATTCATGACAAAGAAGGAAAAAGTCTTAAAAACGGAAATGAAGAATACGACTAAGCCTAAAAATGTAATAAGATCACGAAGATGATGCCCAAAAAAATGATTGAGGCACAACATATTTTTAAAATAAAAGGGACTATACAACTAGAGAAATAATCAAACCAAAGCTTAACAATTTCTCCTCAAAACAACACATAATTACTTCCTAGCAACACACAAAAGACAACTCCTTGTTACTACTTATCAAGTTGCCATTAGTTTTTATATTCAAAGTCATACTATATACTCTATTCGGTTAACACTACCGAATCATGCAGTCGGTATACACAGAGAAGTCGGTATGCATAGTCTAGTCGGTTACAGAGGAAAGCAGTCACAGAATGCAGTATACACTGAGCTGTCTACCGAGTATCTTTTTATGTCTATCGAGCAGTAAAGATGACACACCGAGTGAAATGTGTTACTAGATTCATTGAACTTGGACATGCATATGAAAACGTGTTACAAGATCGAGGCACATCTAACCGTTATCACATTGGAAATTGCACTAGAAGATTGTGTATGATTTCGAGGTCATCTAACCAATGAAATATTTTGTATAGTTATTCATTCAATAAATCATGTTTGTAAGATCGAAGCAATGAATTAGATCACCGTCTTAAGAGATCTATTTATACCATATGAGTTAAAGGTGTGTGCATGAGTGTAAAAAGATTGTTACAGAGACATAGAGGTTACCGAGAAGGTTTTCAGAGAACAATCGAAGAACAAAGTAAACAGAAGGGTTTACCGAGTTACTATATGGGTTACCGAGGTATGCTATAAGAAAGGTAATCTATTCTGAGCACATAGAATCTGCTATAACATTTTAGATGTAAAGTTGCAGATATTTGTAATGATTTTATTGTAATATTGTGAAGTTGTAAGAGAAACCTTTAATAGGGTAAAAGACTCTAATCAAGTCTATAAATTGTAAAGCCTCTAACCAGGTGCAACATTTAGATTGAATGTTGTAAAATCCTTTAGCAAGGTAGATCTAACAGATCTTGTTACTCCTAACAGGGTAAGCTATCAGAAATAGCTAATATGTAGCTCTAACCGAGCACTCTTTATTATTGCAGTAGTGAAGTTGTGGGTGCCACCCCCATCGCAGTTTTTCTCTCTAACCAAGAGTTTCTACGTAACCAAAATATATGTGTTATGGAGTGAATCATGTATGATTGTTATCTATTTGTTTTAACTTTATTTTGTGTTACTGCACTATTCTATTTATGCATAACAGTAAAGTTATTATTCAAGAAAATTTTTGGAGTACTGATTCACCCCTCCCCTCTCAGTACATTAGCTTTCCATATTGGGCCTAACACTCCTAGCAAGGCAAAATACAGGAACCTCTATGGTGCATAGAGCCAAGCAATAAGGCTTGCTCAAACTAATAAAAATAATGACCAAAAGGACATTCAAACAAGCACAACAGGAGAAAGAAAGAAGAGACTTCTGAGGCAGCCGAAAACCATAACATGGAGACTCACCACAATACACATGAAATGGATACAAAAGCCATTCACGACAAGCATAGAAATAAAGTCTCAACCCTCAATCAAAATCAAGCTATTAAAATGCAATAAACCCAAGGTTCAGATATGTTTATATAAATATATAATTAAATTATACAACTAATCTCAATTTCCCATCCTCACAGACAATGTTTTCTAGACAATCTTTTCATAAACAAATACAAAGAAGGATAAGATTACTCCAACCTGGTAATAGAAGTTATGGATAAAGAATTCAGAGAAGTGCAATCAACAATCCAGCTAAAATCCAAATCCAAAACAAACTCCAAGATAAATTCAAATCAAAGACAAACGAATCCTCAGAATAATGAAAATATTTTCTTCAACCAAAAGAATCACTAAGAATTCTCAAGAATTCTCTATTTATAAAAATTAAACCAAAACTATGCAATTTCCCTGCCAATAAAAAATAATAAAAATATAATAACCATACCTACTATACCCAAAATCGAGGTGGGAAATAATAAAAATAATATTATCTCAAATCACAAATCTCGCAACCAAGAGTAAAAGACGGTAGATAGAATAAATAATAAATCAAATGGGTAAAAAAAAGAATTAAATAATAAGAATAACCCAATAATTAAATAAACAATGAGCTCAATAATATAAACACCCAATTAAATATAAAGTCACAATAATTAAGCAACAATTAAATAAATAAATCTAATAAATCAAAAGCTCAATAATACAAATGCTCAATTAAATATTAATGAAAGTAAACTGTAATTCAGTAAACTTCATCATTGCTTAACTAGAAATAATAAGGGAACCACGAATCCCTATTCTAGCTATGAATTCTAACAAATATCAATAGAATAATGCAAACAAGACAATAAGGATGTATAATATTAATCAAAGCTTGCTATTCCATGATCGCATATAGCTTCCATTGTCCTTCTCTTCCTTGAGTAATGATGCTGGCTCTCAGATATTGCGCTACTAACCTGCATAAAGATGGCACAAAGATTCGAAGTTCGTGATTGTTGAAAATGGAGAATTGATGAATTTATAGATTTTTGGAGAGGATTGAATGAGAGGTGGAACTCAAGTGAGCTAAAAAGCTAATTGATAGTTGAACTGCTGATTTGGAGGTGGAACTCAATTGATTGAATAGATAAATGAGTTAACTGATTGAGAAAAAAGTTGTTTGGAAGATGAAAAAGAATTGATTGGGGGATAATTGAGAAAGTATTTTAATTAATCAATTAATTGAAATGATCAATTAAATAGATTGAATTGTTAACTAGAGATGACTGATTGAATGCCTTTTGGAAAAAAACAAATTAGAAAATAGAAATAAATGATTAGAGAAAATTTGAAGGAAATGATTTTAGTTAATCAATTAATTGAATTGATTAATTTAACATGTGTTGTAGGATATTTTATTGAAATTCAATTTATTGATTTGCATGCTTTTGAACTTGATTTAGAAATTCAATTTAATCTTTGCATGATAATCATTTTTCATAACTAATTTGATCTTTGAATATATTTAGAGCTTGACTTAAAAACTCAATTTGATTTTTGAATGTTAATTGAATTTTGATTTTATTTAAATTCAACTTGATCTTTGAGTTCATGCAAACTTGATTTAGGAATTCAATTTGATTTTTGAAATCATGAAATTGAAATGCACATGTATTTGAAATTAGATGAAATTGGAAGAATATGAATATGAATTTGAAGAATATTGAATTTAGACGGAATTAGAATTTGGGGATTTAGAATTGAATTTGAATTAGAAGAATATTGAAATTAGATGAAATTAGAATCTGGGGATTTGAAGGCTGAATTTGAATTAGAAGAATAAATTAGTTAATTAAATAATTTAAAGAAATAATTTAAATATTTTAGAAATTAAATTTAAATTAAATAATAAATATTATTCAATTAAAGGAATTAAATCAAAATTAATTAAATAATAAATATTTAATTAATATTTAGAAAAGGGTCAAGTGATTAAATGATGATAGAATAGAAATAGGATAATTAGTAATATGATGAAGAAATATGAACTTAGAAGATTAAGATTAATAAAATTAATTAAATATTTAAAGAATTATTTAATCAATTAAGACAAATAATTAGTACATGATTAATGAGATATTTTTAGGTGTCTACAGTAATATTAATAAATATTAATCCTCAATAAAAGATTACCCAATTTATAATTAAATATCAAAATCATTGATTAAATTACTTTTAATATTAATAAACTATATGAATCAATTATTAATTAATTAAATAATCATAACACCACAAGGCAACCCGACATAGGGTTGGACAACACACCACATGATTCTAACAAGATGACTCACACCAAGACACTAAATTGACGGGGTACCAACTTAAGCCTAGAGTGTGTAGAAGGAACTCATGTCACCTCCGATAAACTTGCCATTAGGATTTAAAGACACGCTCAGACCCGTGAGACCAGGTGGAGTCAATTTCTAGTACCTGCAATCCTACAACCACCAATATTCACAAGATAACATATACATCGCATATATAAAACATAATCAAACAAGTGAAAGAGAATCATGATGTCATATCATGCTCGTGACGAGTGGTATGACATCATCTCTATCATGCATATAATAGTAAGAAAATCACGACAATCATAACATCAACATATCCACTATAATCATGAAGTAGGGTTAGCACTAGTAAGATGCCATCATAACATCATAAGCAATATGATCCATCCATGAATAATGAGTGCATATAGATCATCAAATATAAGTCCATCCATCATAATAATCTAGGATATACTATCATCCATATAATGTATCATATGTCAATATAAAATGTCTAGCATCATCTCTAAGCATCTAAAATATAGATCAATCCATAAGTACCAATCAAACATCATAAAAGAGTCTAAATAAGTCTATTGATGCACAAAAGAAAGATGAATTAGGGAGGGGCACTACATCCTCCCCTCCTTTGCCTAAGCTTACTCTTGGAAGCCCGAAAATAAATAGGGGAAATTCTCTCTCATCTGCGCTGCATCCTCCTAAGTCGCCAAAGAATCATCATTCGGGTCCCATTGGACCCTTACTTGCTTTATGTCGTGACCCCTGAGGGTCAACCCCCAATGTTGTAGAATTCACATGGGCTCTAAAGAAAATTGCCCGTCCTCTACTTGTAAGGAATTCCGATCCAAAACATGGGTCACATTAGGAAAATATGGCCTTAAAACTAATATATGATACACAACATGGATGCGGGGCAAGATGGGTGGCAAGGAAAGACAATAAGCCACATGACAAATCCTCTCCAAAACCTAAAATGGTCCAACAAAATGAGGTGCCAACTTGGAGCGTTTTCCATAATGGATAGGATTCTTTTGTGGATGAACCCTCAAACAAATCTTGTCACCCACTAAAAATTGTCGATCCACATGTGATGAGCATCCACATATTATTTCCATCTGTTTGGTGCTGCCATAAAATGCTCTTGAATATGAGTCAACTACTGATCCATATCCTACAACATCTCTGATCCTAAGAGCACTCTATCCTCCAAATGATCCCAACTCAAAAGGTGTATGACAAGGTTGTCCATACAAAGCTTGAAAAGGAGACATGCCAATCGAACTATGATATCCAATATTGTAGAAAAATTCCACCAAATATAGGTAGTCCTCTCATATAGACTTCTCTTAAAAACTCCAAAGAAGCATCCGTGCAAACCATAAAATCTCCTGCTAGATCTGGTACTGCTAAAATAGGTGCACTAGTCAAACACTCCTTAAGGATCTGAAAAACTGCCTCACACTAATCTAACCAAACAAACTTCTTCCCTTTCCTCAAAAGAGAAGTAATAGGATGGGCAATATTCAAAAACCCTTGAACAAACTGATGCTAATACTCTGCAAGGCCCATAAAACCGCGAACTTCACCCACATTAGTGGGTGCTAGCCAATCCACAATCGCCTGAATCTTAAAGGGATCCACTGCGATACCCTCTCTTGAAATAACATGGCCTAGATATTTAACCTCAGTCTGGAAGAACTCACACTTAGCCATATTGGCATACAACTAATTCTCATGAAGAACTGCAACACCTGCCTCACATGCTCCTCATACTCCTCTGCAGTCCTTGAATATACCAATATGTCATCAAGGAACACAGGTACAAACCTATCAAGATAGGTCCTGAATATTCTATTCATCAAACTCATGAACATTGCGGGTGCATTAGTAAGCCCAAATGGAACCATTGTAAATTCATAATATCCATATCAAGTACGAAATATCGTTCGATGAATATTTGCCTCATGAATCCTCAACTGGTGATACATCGACTTAAGATCTATCTTAGAGAAGACCTTAGCATACTTAATATGATCAAAGAGGTCATCAATCCTTGGCAAAGGATAATGATTCTTCACCGTCACCTTATTCAACTGTCAGTAGTCAATACATAAGTGAAGAGATCCATCCTTCTTAACAAACAACACAAGTGTTGCACAAGGAGAAACATTAGGATGAATGAATAACTTAGCTAGTAAATCTTCCAGCTACAGCCACAAATCTATCAACTCTTGTGTAGTCATCCTATAAGGTTCCTTAGATATAGGCTCTCCTACGGGAACTAAGTCTATCCAAAAATCAATGTCATGCTTAGGTGGCATACCCAGAATCTCACTAGGAAATACATTCAAAAACTCCTAAAGAATAGGATGATAATGAAAGAGGTCATCATGACTCTCTCCCTCATCCAAATCATTCACCCTTACTACAAACAACTAACATACCTACCTCAGACATCGTTTCATCTTCATAGCGGAAATCATGTGAAGAGAAATAGGTCGCTGCACACCTACAATCTCCACACTCTCACCGCAATCACCAAGACATTGCACCCTCTTACCAGAACAATCAATCTTAGCTTGATGAACCTCAAGCCAATCCATGCCCAACACAACTCCATAGGACCCCAAAGAAAGAACACGAAGGTCTACAGTGGTGGAGAAAATTCCTAAATCCAACACACAACCATGAACAAGGGAATCCACCACCACCTTGGAACCACTTGCTAGCTCAACTTGCTACCTATCAACTTGCTTTGCCACCATGAGCTCACATCACTCTACTAAAGATGTGGAAATGAAAGAATCCGAAGCACTAGTATCAAACAATACTGAGCAAGAAATAGAACCTATCTCACGTTAAGTCTCCACAATTGTACCCTAATGCTCAGCCTGGCAGTTATCAAATGCTACAAATACACGATGAGATCTCCTTGCATCTCCTACTATGGGATCTAAAGCAATAGGCCTCTGACCAGACATCTGAGTGGGGGGATAATAAAATACAATGTATCCCTGCTAACCACAAGAGAAACAACCTCCTCTACTAAAACTTCTACTAATTGGGGGTGCACTAGACTACTGAACACTGTGCTGACTGAGAAGGAAAGGACCATCTATCTCACTGCCTGTTGCAGTTTCCATCTGTCTGCGATCTAGCACCATGAGAAAAACTCTAACTCTGAGGATACTTCTTCTAAAATTGCTATCTACTCTTGGAGGGTGGAGGATAACTCCTAGCAAATCTTGATGCCTGCAACTATGCACCTCTCACAATTGATCTTGAAGTTGGAGCACTAAAAGATTGGACACCGGGCATACCTCCTAAAGCCAAAGTCAGGTTCTCCTCAACCAACCACACCTTCTCCATAGCTACCTCCATGGTCTTGGGTTCAAAGACTCAAATACCTCCACTAATATGGTCATCAAGACCTCTAACAAAATGTTGCACCAACATAGCCTCATCATCCACGATCCCTGCATACTGCTTAAGCTCAAAGAACTTACGCTCATACTGCTCAACTGTCATAGTCAACTATCTCAAATCATAAAACTCATCTACCTTCCTCTGTCTCCAAAGATCTGATAAGAAGGGATCATGGAACTACTCTAGAAAAAGCTCCCATGATACTGTCGCAATGTTCAAGTGGAAGAAAAATCATAGAGATGCATGATAGTGCACTTAACCTTGGTGTTACTACTATATGAATGCATAGAGAAACACCTTTCCATATCCAAGAGCTAAGTGTTTGCCTCCATCTCGCTACTAAAACCATCAAAATCAGGAGGGAGAGACCTAGGAAGATCCCTCATATGGCCTATTGAAATCACATCCTGATTTGAAACCGCATCAACTCTCCTTCGAGGCGAATGTGATTGCTCTCTCTCTCACTCTTGATACTCTACACTATCCACACCTCCAGGATGATGAGAAACCTCCTGCTAATTCTCCTTCCGCCTCGGTCCTAAATGACCAAGAAGCTCTGGAATCACATTAATCAACTGTATAACTACATCATCACCCTACCAGTTCTCACCCTGGACCCCTTCTTTAAGTTGGTCATGTTGTTGCTGCTCTTCATGAGCCTCTTTAGAAGCCTCTAGATGAGGATTCCATTGAGTATCCATACAACCACCTCACCCACGACCTCTACCTCTAGAAGGCATCTTGTCTAAGAAAGATGCAAAACATCTATAAGAGAGATTCTAGGGATACTACTAACATGAAAGCAAACCAACAAAGGAATCATCAACTATTCTACTTACATGCACAATGGGCTCAACATGAAACTAAAGTATCCAGTGTATGAACATGGGCTCTAATACCAGATGTAATGCCCGCCAAAAGACCCTAGAGAAATATAACCATCTAATATGCATATAGAGATTTTTTTAAAAAATTACTCCAATACACCACATATGCAACTCAAATAAATGTAAACGTTCATTATAGATTCATTGAAACACACATAGTCATCTTACAACAAGACCATAAGAACATAAGTATGCAAGTGAAACTAACAATATCTCATAAGCTAACATTCCCTAGGGTAAAATCATAAAATGTATTCCTATAGGAAAACAGACCAACCATGTTGCCAAAGCCATGGCGGCTTATCATGGGATTATCCTTGCCAAAGAAGCCAAATGCACTAAAGTTTGGTGTGAAGGAGACTCCTTAAACATTATCAACTGTTTAAATATGAAGTTCCCGCCATCATGGTTGATTAGTAATGCTATTAAAGCAACAAGGAAAATCAGCGAAGAGTTTGAAATGTGTGTTTTTACACATGTTTATAGGGAGGCCAACTCTTGTGCTGATTGGGTAGCCAACCTGGCTTGCCAATTGGAAAACATCATCACTAGTTATGGTGAAAAGGAGATTGCAAGTGAAATGAAATCCTTACTCAATCAAGATCGAAGCTATACAAGGCAACATGGTACTTTTAATCATTATTTCTAATGACCTTTCCACCTTTTTGGATGCAGGGCTTGCTTGAAGATAATGAGCTATTAAATAGGTGTCATATCATCATTATTTGGTACAGATTATGGGTGCTCTTACAGAATAACCATAGAAACCAGAGGAAAAGTTATCAAAACGAGAGAAGGCATTGCAAGGAAGGTGCTGGAAAAATGGGAGGAAACAAGAAGAGATTTGAAACTGCTTCATGCGTTGAATGGAGAAAGAACGAAGAAGTCTGGAGTATCCTTCAGCAGGGGGGGCTCAATGTTTTCATGGAACGACTGAATGGGAAGGACCCCACAATTACCAGCTACTTCATAAAGAACCGGAAAAATGGAAAAGTTCTGATTGGATCACATATGATGAATGTAGACGAAGAGGTTATCACCGAGGCCACGGGGATGACTACCGAGGGTATGAAATTTTACAGGGACAGAGGGATATCGGATAAGGCTGCAGACAAGTTTCCTGTTACGGATGGTGAGAGAAGAAAGATGATCAAAATTGACAACTCCTACCACTCCCCGAAGAGAATTTGCAAGCCATGGAGGTTTTTCTTATTTGCTTCTATTGAATATATTACCTTAGACGGTAGGTTTACCAGGGCTTATGGGCATCACTTCATCCTTCTTAACCATTTCTGTCATGGTGAAAGGGTTAGCCTTCCCTATTACCTGGCCTGTTCAATGGATCATACTATAAAGGAGATCCAGAAGGACCCTAAAGGCGATCATGCCCTCCACCAGGGGCTCATGGTCCTGGTTTACAAAATGCTAAAGGGAAAGTGCATTGAAAAGCCTATTAAAGGCAAAAATGCCAGAGATGAGACTATGGAAAGTAAGGATAGTGGTTTCAACTTTGATTCTAAGATTGAGGGAGAGTCGGAAGAAACTAGCAAAAAAGGGAGGATTAGGGCTAAGAAGAGGAGGATTATTGTGGAATCTGAAATGTCAGACTCTGAAACTAATTCCCTTGAGGAAAAACCTATTAAAAAGAGGAAAGGGAAAGCCTCTAGAAAGAAGGCTCAGAAAAAGAACACTAAAAAGGGTAACAATTCTGAACTCAATTATGTTCTGGTTGAGTCTGAGGAGGAGGATGATGATAATAAGAGGATTGATAGTCAGGACAAAGAAGGGGAGGGTAACCCAATTAAGGATAATTTGGAAACCATGGAGACCGTGAATACCACTAGACTGCATAACGAGGAAAAAGGGGGTCAAAGTGATAGTGGTGAAAAAGATACCATTAAGGTCTTCTGTGAGACCATCACTACTCTGGTGAAGGATATTAATATCTTGAAAACAGATACATAGGCCATGGCAAGAATTACAGTTGGTGACAAGCCCTTGGCGGAGCATGTTAAAGAGTTAGTGGCCATTTTGCATAATGCGCAAGCTATTGAATGTATGGTTGGAAAAATCTTAGCCATGGAGAAAAAGGTCAATGAGATGGGAGATAGAAAGGAAATGGACAACAAACTGAAAGATTTTGGCACCAGAATTGACAAGCTGGAGCACAATGTCAAGCAGATTGCTGATCAAAATTTCCAAATTCTTAAATCTTTGGTGGACAATATGAACATCTTTATCAACAGGTACGAGAACAATGTAGAGAAGGAAGGTGATAAAGAGCAGGTGAACAAGAAGGGTCATGAAAGGAGGACCAGAGCCAACACAAAGAATAAGGTCGACATCAAAGGTCGTGAGCTAGAGGATATGAAGACCTCGGCAAACAACATGAAACAAATGGTTGTTCACGCTGAGGAGATCCTGAATAGTATTAGTTCCAGTAGCTGTCCTTGGTTTTGTCTCTTTGTTGTCTTTTGCTTTCCTGTTGCTGTCTGTTTTGAGTTTTATGTAATTATGTAATGATGTTTTAAGCTGTGCCCATCCGGTGGGTTCATTTTGACTTTTTGAGGTGATCAGGCACTTTTTTATGTTTTTCTGTTCTCTTGCTTTGTAAAAGGTTCGGGTACCTTTCAAATACCTATTTTTACTTAATCAAAACACTAAACACATGAATATAAATTATATCATAATAATTCTGTCATAGCCTAATGCTTTCAGTAACTTAACAATCATCCATTTAACTATGTTAACCAATCATTCTTTAGATTCATTTTAATGCACTGAATCCAAATGTTCCTACTCCATTTATCCATCATCTAAAACATAACTAACCATTCCCATATCTAGATAATTACCATATATTTATCCATGATAGTCAATGCTTCAATAAGACATGCATAATAAGAGAATATCCTCCTTAAGTAACAAGGGTCATAATCACTATGTTGGCATTACAATAGAAAGGAGATTGTTGGCATTTCAATAAGGATATTGAGAAGGTTGTTGGATATTGTTGATATAACTGAAGAAGATGATTACTGTCTTTATAATATTATTTTTTCATTGATGTCAAGAAATTGATTTTTTGATTCAGTATGATGTTGCCATATCTTGAGAAGTATGTATTGATGAGAATTAAGATGTCGGTAAAAGACACAGAAAGAATGTGATGAATAAGGGGAGAAATAAGTTATTCAATGGACAACTATTACCGAGTTAGACAATGATGAGATCATGATGTTTTGATTGTTTTGATATTCTACATATGTTGTTGATTATAAGTTTAATACTGTACCATGTCACTGAGCAAAGAACCTAGTCGGTAAACCCTAAGGAACCTAGTCGGTAAACTCTAAGATTATTGATATTGGTTAAAGAAGGCAGAATGTCTACCGAGTGAAGTCCAGTATTAACCGAGTAACAACCGAGTTATAATAGATCGCATTGGATGGATAAAAGCATTATTTAATGAAGGATGCTGATGAGCTAGAGATGAATAAATGATTGGTATGCCACGCAGAAGTTTGTTAAAGATCTACGGCAATGGAAAATCAAGAGGAAGATCTACATCACAGATTGAACCGCAATAACCTAGCATAAGTTCCTAGGAAGGAATGCAAGTTCCAAGGTGAGGTATAACGTTTTTAGATCAAAGGATACATTGAACCTAGTCAAGATTGAAGATCTGATGGCTATGATTGATCATGGGAAATGTGATCAAGGAGATTAAGCGGTTAGCAAATTGTTTATAAATTAAGAAATTGTTGATAAACAATGCATGTGGGCAAGTGTAAGCACATGGATGCTACATAGTGATTACTGAGCACCGAAGCTTGAAGACCTGTTTGAATAACAGAGTAGGGAACCTAGCAGAGGGACAAGATAATTCCTATGACTAGACAGTGTTGAGCAAATAAGAATTTGCTTTAGCATTTTGGATGTGAAGTTGTAGATATATTTTATTACTGTTGTTTATTTTGTAAATGATAGGAAATCTCTTAACCGAGTGGACTTAACAGTCTTATTTGTAAATCCTCTAGCAAGGTAACATTCTAAATGAGTGTTTGAAATCCTTTGACAATGTCACTTCTAACAAAGTGAAGATCCTAACAGATCCAAGGGAAATCCCTTAACCGAGTCACATCTAGCAATGTGTTTGTAATCTTTAACAAGATTTTCTTTTAACCGAACATACTCTAGAAGAGTATATTTCTTAGTGGGTCCAAAATACCATAGTGGTTTTTCCCTATTTGGGTTTCCATGTTAAATCTGGTGTTATATGTGTTATGATGATTTTGTGTTTATGAGTTAGCATGTTTAGTAGTTTTTGGTTATATTGCTGAAGTATAAGTTACCAAGGTTGAATCTGTTGATTTTGTGGAAGATTAAGTTTGTATGATTCACGCCCCCCACCTCTCATCTTGTTAGCTATTGGCATCAGAACTTTACAATTGGTATCAAAGCTGTGGACTTCGAAAGAAAAGTTTAAAGGTACTTGAGGCAAAGATCTGAAGATGTATAAAAGGGATGCACCAAAGCTGAACAAGTCAAGTTTCTCCACATGGCAGAAAAGGATGAAGCTGCATTTATCAGGAATTGGAGAATATGCAACATATTATTTGGAGAATGATTACATACCACCAAGCACCAACCCGATGACCTTGGAAGAGATAAAGGCAAAGAAAGAATATATTCAAGCTATGATTGAAATAACATCAGCATTGACCGACTCAAAGTTTAATGATCTAGAAGATTGTAATGATGCAAAAGCAATGTGGACCAAGCTTATATCTATGTATGGCAGTGATGAACACGTTCAAAGAGAAAAAGTAGATAGTCTAAGAGGACAACTTGAATCCATGAGAATGAATGAAGGTGAGAACATTACCCAATACAGTACAAGGTTAAAGGAGACTGTCAATCAAATCAAAGGAGCATAAGGAACTATTGAAAAAAAGGATGTAACAAGTAAGTTGTTGAGAACCCTTCTACCTGCTTATGCAATCCGAGTCTCTGCAATCAATGAATTGAGGTCTGTACCTAACATGCCAGTTTCTTTGGATGCTACTATTGGTAAGCTACATGCATTTGAGTTAAGTAATTTTGATAGCAGTGGGTCTTCGGTAAATAAAGTAGAATCTGCATTCATTTCTTTTCATATTGGTGAATCTGATGATTACAATGATAGAATGAGTAAGTATACTGAAGGAAATCATAGTGGAGCAAGTGAAAGATTTTGCAAAAACATGGAAGAGGTACACAAACTATATGAGGAAATCAAAAAGCAAGAAGAGTTTGAAGCATTATTAGCCAGAAGGTTACCGAGAGGAAAAGGTAAGTATAAAGGAAAGCTACCTTTAAAATGTTTTAACTGTGATAAAATAGGACATATGGCTTCTAACTGCCCTGACAAAGAATCTAGTGAAAAGAGAGAATACCAAGATAACAGGCAAAAAGACAACCAATACAGAGGACACTGAGACTTCAGAAGGAGAGACATAAAGACATGCCTAGTAGCTGATGAGGAATCCAACGATGATAAATCTGATGAAATTGATATAGAGGAAGTTGTTTATGTGGCTATTAAAGATGGATCAGATGAAGAAAGGTATGAAGAAAAAGCCCTAATAGCTCACATAAAAAATAATGATTCTTGGATCATAGATAGTGGATGCTCACATCACATGACAGGTGATAAACACAAATTTGTTAAATTAGAAGATTACGATGGAGGCTATGTAAGATTTGGTAATGATGCACCATGTCTAGTAAAAGGTAAAGGCTCTATCACACTTCTTGACAATGATAAATGTGATGATGTATATATTGGGTTGAAGGTTTGAAATACAATTTGTTGAGTGTAGCACAACTAAACAATATAGGATACCGAATAGAATTTCAGAAAGGATGTGTCAAAGTTCATGACAAACGTGGAAAGCTGGCTGCTATCGGGACACAAACAAAAGGTAATACATTTCATCTTGACTCAACTCGGAACAAATGTCTATATGCAAAAATAGAAGATACCTGGTTATGGTATAAAAGGTTTTGTCATGTAAATTTTCATAATCTAATCAAAATAAGTAAGAAGCACCAAGTAAGAGGTCTACCAAGCTTGGAAAAACCTGAGAATGCTATGTGCCAAGGATGCCAGATGGGTAAGATGACAAGATCAAGCTTTACAAGTAAGTCCTACACTTCTAAAGGAATTTTAGATCTAGTACACACTGATCTTTGTGGTCCCATGAAAGTTCAAAGTTATTATGGTGATAAATATTTCATATTATTTGTGGATGATTACTCAAGGATGATGTCAGTTATGTTTTTAAAAGAAAAATCAAAAGCTTTTCAAATGTTTAAATGGTACAAGGCAAGAGTTGAAAATGAAATAGGAAGACAACTGAAATGTCTTAGATCTAATAGAGGAGGAGAGTTCACTTATGATGAATTTAACTTATTCTACAATGATCATGGTATAAAAAGGCAAGTGTCTGCATCAAGAACACCCCAGCAAAATGGGATAGCTGAGAGAAGAAACAGATCAATTATAGATTGTGCCAGAACCCTGATGATAGAAAAGAGGGTACCTCAAACATTTTGGAGAGAAGCAATCAGCACTGCAGTTTACACCCTGAACCGAGTACAACTAAAGAAAGGAACTATGAAGACACCATATGAAATCTGGTATGACAAGAAACCTAATGTAAGTTATTTAAAAATCTTTGGAAGTAGATGTTATGTTCATAAAGATAACAGAAATGGAAAGTTTGACCAGAAAAGCGAAGAAGGAACATTTCTTGGTTATTCTTCTAGAAGTAAAGCATTTAAATGTCTGATCAAATCATCTAACAAAATAGTAGAAAGTGCAAATGTGAAAATTGATGAATTTGCAGAAAGAAATGATGAAGGAAATTCCAAAGAACCAGAAGATTATGAAGAATTTGTTTATGTTCAACCGAGAAGTCCTAATGAGAAAGTGGCTGAAGAAAATTAAGATAATGTCCAGTTACCGAGTGATGAAGAAGATCATATAGAGCCTACCGAGCCTATATTAGCCAAATATGTCAGAAGACATCATGTATCAAGTTAGATTATAGGAGATAAAGATGATCCAGTGATGACAAGGAACAAATTGAGACAAAACACATGTTTGATATCTGAATTTGAACCGAGAATAGTAAAAGAGGCATTTAACAGTGAAAATTGGGTAAATGCTATGACAGAAGAGATTGATCAAATCAAGAAGAATGACACATGGACACTAGTCCCAAGACCGAAGGACAAAAATGTAATCGATACAAAGTGGATTTTCAGGAACAAGCTAAATGAAAAAGGTGATGTCATTCGGAACAAAGTAAGACTAGTTTGCAAAGGTTATGCTCAAGAAGAAGGAATAGATTATGGTGAGACTTTTGCACCTGTGGCTAGACTTGAGGGAGTAAGAACATTGTTGGCATATGCTGCTTTCAAAAATTTCAAGGTATATTAAATGGATGTTAAATCTGCATTTTTGAATGGTATACTAGAAGAAGAAGTTTATATTGAACAACCTGAAGGATTTGTTGAAGACAAGAGTAAAGATCAGGTATGTAAATTGAACAAAGCTTTATATGGTCTGAAACAAGCACCTAGAGCATGGTATGAAAGACTGCACTCTTATTTGATCAAGATTGGATCTGTAAGGACAAGTGAAAACAACAATATGTACATGAAGAATGATGAGGACAATGGAATACTGATCTCAACCATATTTGTTGATGATATTATTTTTTGTGGTAATGACTCCTTATGCAAGAACTTTGGAAATGAAATGTGCAAAGAATTTAAGATGTCATTAATCGGTGAGATAAAGTATTTTATAGGTTTACAAATACTGCAAATGAAAGATGAGATTTTCATTACTCAATCCAAGTACATAAAGGAAATCTTGAAGAAATTTGGAATGGAGGATTCTAAACCTGTAAGTACTCCTATGACTACTAATTGTAAACTATCAAAGATTGATGAATCTGCATCTGTTGATGAGACACTTTACCAATCTATGATTGGAAAGTTACAATATGTTGTGCACAGTAGACCGGATATAGCACATGTAGTAGGAATAGTTGCAAGATTTTCTACAAATCCCAAAGAAACCCATATGATAGCAATTAAGAGAATTTTCAGATACCTGAGAGGCACTGAAGATTATGGCTTAGTATATGAAAAGAGGAATGATTTTGATTTAAAATTTTATACTGATGCTGATTGGGCAGGAAACATTGATGATAGGAAAAGCACAAGTGGTGGAGCTTTCTTTCTGGGTGATAGACTAGTAAGTTGGCTTAGCAAGAAACAAGGATGCATTTCACAGTCAACAGCTGAAGCTGAATATGTTGCTGCAGCATTGAATTGTACCAATATAGTATGGATCAAGCAACTGTTGGAAGGTATAAATGAGAAAGTTACTGAGCCAATAACTATATTCTGTGATAATACGAGTGCCATTAACATTTCAAAGAATCCAGTAATGCACTCTAAGACAAAACATATTTCTATAAAGTATCATTATCTCAGAGAAGAAGTTCAAGAGAAGAAAGTTGTGCTAGAATATATCAGTTCAAAGGAGAAAATAGTAGACATCTTCACAAAGCCACTGCCACAGGACACTGTTGAGTATCTCAGAAGCAAGTTAGGGGTCCTACCCCTATCTTCTACTCACTGACAGAGTTCGGTGAAAGCATCAATTCGATGACTCTATCGAATATTATTTGTGGATTGATGCTGATTTATGCACTTTAGGAGGTTTTCTAAAGGTGTGCAGGAAATAGTGAATAGAGACAAGTTGCTCTGACCGAGATTGAGATGATACATGTGTAACACAGCAAGGCAAATCACTTCACAGGGGAAGAAATCATGAATTAGTTTTTCTTTTTGGCATTGTTGTCAAAGGGGGAGAAGACTAAATGGAGAAGATATACTAAATGGAGAAAATAACAAAAGACTAATGACAGGGGGAGAAGATCACTGAAAAAGGGAGAAGACTAAATGCAAGATAATAGCTCAGAAGACTAATGAAAGAGGGAGAAAGCCTAGAAGACTTCAGGAGAAGATTTTAACATCTCAAGGATAACAGGAGAAGTCTAACAGCAATCTGAATCTGAATCAGTTGGAATAAATCAAGTTGGTATTGCCATTTAATTGTTGGTTTTGCCATCAATGCCAAAGGGGGAGATTGTTGGCATTACAATAGAAAGGAGATTATTGGCATTTCAATAAAGATATTGAGAAGATTATTGGAGATTATTGATATAACTGAAGAAGGATGATTACTGTTTTTATAATATTATTTTGTCATTGATGTCAAGAAAATGATTTTCTGATTCAGTATGATGTTGCCATATCTTGAAAAGTATGTATTGATGAGAATTAAGATGTCGGTAAAAGACACGGAAAGAATGTGATGAATAAGGGGAGAAATAAGTTATTCAATGGACAACTATTACTGAGTTAGACAATGATGAGATCATGATGTTTTGATTGTTTTGATATCCTACATATGTTGTTGATTATAAGTTTAATATTGTACCATGTCACAGAGCAAAGAACCTAGTCGGTAAACCCTAAGGAACCTAGTCGGTAAACCCTAAGGTTATCGATATCGGTTAAAGAAGGCAGAATGTCTACCGAGTGAAGTCCAGTATTAACCGAGTAAAAACCAAGTTATAATAGATCGCATTGGATGGATAAAAGCATTATTTAATGAAGGATGCTAATGAGATGGAGATGAATAAATGATTGGTATGCCGCACAGAAGTTTGTTAAAGATCTATGACAATGGAAAATCAAGAGGAAGATCTACAACACAGATTGAACCGCAATAACCTAGCACAAGTTCCTAGGAAGGAATGCAAGTTCCAAGGTGAGGTAAAACATTTTTAGATCAAAGGATACATTGAACCTAGTCAAGATTGAAGATCTGATGGCTATGATTGATCATGGGAAATGTGATCAAGGAGATTAAGCGGTTAGCAAATTGTTTATAAATAAGAAATTATTGATAAACAATGCATGTGGGCAAGTGTAAGGACAAGGATGCTACATAGTGATTACCGAGCACAAAAGCTTGAAGACCTGTTTGAATAACATAGTAGGGAGCCCAGCAGAGGGACAAGATAAGTCCTATGACTAGACAATGTTGAGCAAATAAGAATCTGCTTTAGCATTTTAGATGTGAAGTTGCAGATATATCTTATTACTGTTGTTTATTTTGTAAGTGACAGGAAATCTCTTAACCGAGTGGACTTAATAGTCTTATTTGTAAATCCTCTAGCAAGGTAACATTCTAAATGAGTGTTTGAATTCCTTTGACAAGGTCACTTCTAACAAAGTGAAGATCCTAATAGATATGAGGGAAATCCCTTAACCGGGTCACATCTAGCAATGTGTTTGTAATCTTTAACAGGATTTGCTTTTAACCGAGCATACTCTAGAAGAGTATATTTCTTAGTGGGTCTGAAATCCCATAGTGGTTTTTCCCTATTTGGGTTTCCACATTAAATCTGGTGTTATATGTGTTATGATGATTATGTGTTTATGAGTTAGCATGTTTAGCAGTTTTTGGTTATATTGCTGAAGTATAAGTTATCGAGGTTGAATCTATTGATTTTATGGAAGATTAAGTTTGTATGATTCACCCCCCCCCTCTCATCTTGTTAGCTATTGGCATCAGAACTTTACATACTATCCATAAGAATAAACATCAATTACAAAGATAATATTACAATATTATATCACCATCCTACATCGAAACATAGTCTCCAATTGCAATTATGAATACCTCATGAAACATAAGTACAATGATTTCTTTCAACTAATACAAGAGTGCATCATATATCAATCTACTCCAAGAAATCATGGACAAGATAAAGAGGAAGAGTTTCCACATACACATACATGTTTATCCAATGAAGAGGACATCCCAATGGAAGAAGGCATCAAACCACCCAACCATGTGGAACCATAGGAACCACCCCCTCGCTCTGGAAAATGACACAATGTCCCACACACACTCTAGACCTAGATTGACACCTAACAACCAAAGTAAATAACATAAAAAGAACCACAATTGGAAGCAACCACATGAACCATAATCTAGGCCACATCACAAGGCTAAATCAAAGCATAAAACTCCCAGAGGCTATCCAAAAAATCATGGCATAAGGAACAAGGACACGTGTAGGGAGGAGTGTCATCACATGCTATCTTCACATAGAAGGAAGAACTACGATATCTTCACTTGTTACTTTGATAGTCATGTGGAACCGTCTCAACCTATGCGAGAATCAAGGGAGTTTGGTTTACCATCTCCACGATCTTCCCAAGATCATCCCAAGTCTCCACTCTAGGGCTATGAGATGAGACACCAAAAACCATTTATTATCTTGTTTTAGATGAATCCTAATTACCCAGCTCATCTAAATTAACTATTAAAGTTATCACTTGTTTAAACAAGAAAACTTCCAATGTGTTCCTAGAGGTTTAGACTCTAATCATCCTTACAAGGAACCTCTTAGCAGCCTATCTCTCATGACCCTTGTCATCACATGAAAGCCCACTCCCCCTAACAATGTTCTAAGACCTTAGGGTAGACAACATCAATACAACAACAAGGAGGCTCTTTCAAATCCACATATAAATAATCAAATTTGAATCAATAGTCAGAATGCCATAGTGCCAAATCACATAATATAACCAAGAGCCTCTTAAGCAACCAATAATCACGACCAAGGCATGATCCCTCTTGCTCAACCATAGAATAATACTATCCTCTACAACAAGGCAAAACCATCTTGTTGGAGCCATAAACAATGCATATAACATCTCCGATCAATATATCAACTCAACAAATCTCAAGGAATCCAAAACACAACCTCTAGTGTAAAATACAAACTCAAAAGAAAAACACAGAAGCCAAAAACAACTCAGAAGTGAAAAGAGAGCAGACTAGCACATAAAAGACCCAATCTATTGCATTTGTCTAATTTTGCAATGCATCTACACATTTCTGCAACACATACATTCAATCTTGTAGCACATAGGAGAAATCCCACAACACATATGACAAATTCGACAACACCTATGACAAATCCTGTAGCGCATATGAAAAATATTGTAGCACATATTGTTGGCCATTTGGAGGAATTGATTATGTGTTGCATTGATGCCAACACTATTTGTTTGGATGCTTTACCGACACCCTTCTTGTCCCGGTAGGTTGAGTGGTTTCTGGTTGGTTTGGATCCGACATGATCCGGTAGGCTCCGGTATGATTTGGCTACGGAATTGGCTTGTTCATATTTAGTAAGTTGGTTTTGGTTTGGTGATCGAATGCTATCTTTTTTGCTTAGAAGCATGGCTTCTTGTTTCGGCGAGGGTTTTACCGGCAGAGCTTTTGATGAAGATCCCTGATGAATTGCATAAGTGGCGTTGGTGCAGCTTCTAGTGGAGTTTCAGGATGGTGACGGTAATCATGTTTGATACTTCACGGATGGAGATCATTGCTTTAGCATATGGACCTATATTGGGTCACGGTTGATCTAGGTTATGGGTTGACTTTAATGAAGCGTGTGGATTGGACTTCTTGATACGTTTCCGGGATGTCTTATGTGTTGGATATTATTTGTCTGGTCTAAGGCCGACATGGTTTGTAATTATGTAATTGGTTTATTGTCTGGTGGCCAACTTGATTTTTTATGGTCAAGGGTTTGTATATATAATGTAATATCTCATTATAGATCATCATGTTAATGGTAATAGGAATGGGAAATGGATATGTAATGTGTGAATAATGTAATATCATTCAGGCAGAAAATTTGGTCGGTCATTGGAGATTGAATTGGGTTTATGTAAGAGGATTTAGTCCTCCGGTATTGAGCTTAACTGGAACTATACTCAAGCATAGGAGATGCTATCTTTGGAGTTCAAACACTTCTCCATATTGTAGTCTAGATTTCTATGTAGTCAGCGAAGCTCCTTTTGTGATGAGCAGTGCGCTCTAGGCTGCTAGCCTTCCTACAAGTGTAGGCCCCCTCAATTATAATTCATATACTTACTGCAGAAGTATTATCTAACTGTGGGTAGGCTTCCCACCATGGTTTTTCCCTTTTCTAGGTTTTCCACATATAAATATTGGTATCATGTGGATGGTATTTATTATATGATTATTGTTTATGCTTAATTGGTTTAATTGCTATTCCGGTATTAATGTTTTGGGTTTCGGTATTAAAGTTTTAATTGCTAATGGTTCGGTTAATATGTGACAACTGATTCACCCCCCCCTCTCAGTTGTCTTCTAGTTATTTGAACTATCTAACAATTGGTATCAGAGTTCTGGTCCTCTCTACAGAAAGATTAACCGCTCGAGGAAGATCCTATGACGACTAACAGTTCAAGTTCATCCAGTTCATTTAGAGAAATATTTCAGAGAGATATTCCTAGGCGTGATGGAACAAATTATAGAGAATGGAAGATTTAGATGGAGACTCATCTGAGATGTCTTGGCAAGGAAATTTGGGAGATCACACAGAATGTTGTCACACCTTATAATCCAGCATCTGGTAATCCTCCTCTGGCAAACTTTGATAAGGAGCTTGAGAATGATTGTAGAGCAAGAGAAGCCCTTTTATGTGCACTTTCTGATCATCAAATAATCTGGAAAGGCTATATGGGATAAGTTGGAGGCTCTTAATGAAGGTGACCCTACAGTGAAGATTGCTAAACTTGATGGTTACCAGGTGAGATATGAAAACTTGAAGATGGAAGAAGATGAAAGGATTACTGCATTCATGGAAAGGGTAAATGATATTATTATGGGAATTCAATGTTGTGGTGGAACTCTAAGCGAAGATGAAATTGTTTCTAAAGTACTGAGAGCCCTACCACCAACTTAGAAAATGAAGGCTACTGCTATTAATAAGTTGAGTAGAATGGCTAATACATCTGTCAACAAAGATACCTTGGTTGGGAAACTATCTGCTTTTGAGCTTGAAGAATTTGGACCTTTTGGAGCTGTGAAGACTAAACCTGCTTCTCATGCATCTACATCTGCAACCGGTAAGCAAGATTGGAAAGCTTTATATGCAAAGGATTAGATGATATGAAGAGATAAGATGAAAAATTTGAGCAACTTGAAGCATTATTTGCTAGAAGAGTACCTAAAGGAGTGGTAGGAAGTAAGTATGAAGGAAAATCACCTTTTAAATGTTTTGCATATAATAAGATTGGTCATTTTGCATCTAGATGTCCTGAAAGGAATTCAAGATTTGAAGAAAGATTTAAAAGATCATTTAAGCCTAACCTTGGATATTAGAACAAGTATAAGTATAGGAAAAATAGAGACAAATCATGCTACATAGTGGATGAGGAAGGCATTAGTGATTCTAATGATGAACCGACATAAGACTGTGCTAGTCGTTCCGACAATGGGAATGAATGGGTGTTCCTGGCTATTAAGGAATATGTTCCAACATTGGAAGAGAATGTACCTGAAGAGAAGGCACTTGCTGCTAAAATTGAAGACAAGGATGAATGGGTAATTGACAGTGGTTGTTCACATCATATGATTGGAGATAAAGGGAATTTTTTATCTTTTTAAGAATTTGATGGCGGTCTAGTTAGATTTGGAGATGACAAAGCATGTATGATCAAAGGAAAAGGAACTATATCACTAGATAGTAAGAACAATATTGAGAATGTTTTTTATGTTGAAGGTTTAAGGCATAATCTTGTGAGTGTAGGACAATTGGTGGATAAGGGATTTCAATTGCAGTTCAAGGATGGAAAATGCAAAATCATTAATAGATATGGATTGGAGATTGCAACCGGTACATAGACAAAAGGTAATATATTTCATTTGAACTCCGGTGAGAAGACATGTTTTATTACACAAATTGATGAGAATTGGCTATGACATAAAAGGTCGTGTCATGTGAATTTTGATTGCATTGTGAAGATTAGTTCAACTAAGGCAGTTAGGGATATACCTAAGATTATGAAGCCCTATAATCCGGTATGTAAAGAATGTCAAATGAGAAAATAGGTCGGAACCTCTTTTAGGAGTACACAAGATAAATCTAATGATGTTCTTGATCTTATTCATACTGATTTGTGTGGCTCTACTAGAGTTAAAAGTTTTAAAGGTGATAGATATTTCATGCTAATCATTGATGAATATTCTAGAATGATGTGGGTTACTTTTCTAAAAGAAAAAACTGAGGCATTTGAAAATTTTAAAATCTTTAAGGCTAAAGTAGAAACTGAGACGGGATTGAAGATTATATGTTTGAGGTTAGATCATGACGGAGAATTCACATCCGGTGAGTTTAATAACTTTTGTGAGAAGCATGGTATAAGAAGACAAATTTCTGCTGCCTGGACATCTCAGCAGAATGGACTTTGTGGAAAGGAAGAACAAAACTATCTTGGATGTTGCTAGAACAATGATGAAGGAAGCTAGTCTACCTCATATCTACTGGAGAGAAGTAATGAGCACAATGGTTTATACATTCAACAGAGTACATATCAAAGGAGAAATCGGTAAGACACCTTATGAATTATGGTTTGGCAATACACCAAAAGTTAAGTATTTCATAATATTTGGTAGTAAATGTTATATCAGGAGAGATGATATCATTGGAAAAATTGATCCTAGATGTGATGAAGGCATATTTCTTGGTTATTCTAATGAAAGAAAGGCATATATATATTATAACAAGAGATTGCAGAGAATTGTGGAAAGCACTAATGTCAAAGTAGATGAGCTGAATAAAGGTCAAATCAGAGTTTATGAGAAGGAACCAGTAGTGAAATGATTATATCTGAACTGGTAGCACCTTTACCAGAACAGTGAGTTGAACCAGTTACTCCGACAGTATCAGAGAATTATACAATAATTGAAGAACAGGGAAAAGGAAGTTAGAGGACTCCTAGGTATGTGAGATTGAATCATTCAGAAGATCAGATCATTGGGGATAAGAATAATGGAGTGATGACAAGAAGAAGACTAGCAACTAATGAGGTATGTTTAATTTCACAAGTTGAACTAGTATCAGTAATTGATGCATGTAAAGATGAATATTGGTTGAAAACTATGGAAGAAGAATTAGATCAAAATGAGAAAAATAACACATGGACTTTGGTTCCTCGGCCTAAAAATAAGAATGTTTTTGGAACTAAATGGGTTTTTAGGAATAAATTGAATGAGGATGATCAAGTTATAAGAAATAAGGCTACATTGGTTTGTAAAGGATATTATCAGAAGGAAGGAATTGATTATGGAGAGACTTTTGCACCTGTAGCTAGGATTGAAGCTGTAAGATTATTTCTTGCCTATGCTGCTCATAAGAACTACAAGGTTTATCAAATGGATGTTAAGTGTGTATTTTTGAATGGGGATCTTGATGAGGAAGTTTATATTGAGAAACCTGATGGTTTTTCACTATCAGATGATACAAACATGGTTTGTAGGTTAAGGAAAGATTTATATGGATTGAAACAAGCACCTAGAGCTTGGTATGCAAGGTTGGATAAATATGTTTTGAAGCTTGGTTTTACTAAGGGTAATGCTGACAATAATTTATATTATAAGATCACTGATGATGATATACTAATTATTGAAGTATTTGTTGATGACATTATTTTTGGAGGTGAAGATAAGTTGTGTATAGAATTTTCTAAGAATATGGAGAAAGAATTTGGGATGTCTATGATTGGAGAAATGGAATTTTTCTTAGGTTTGTAGATTACTTAGACTAATAAAGGTATTTTCATTTGTCAAACTAAGTATGCTAAGAAATTATTGAAGAAATTTGGTATGGGAGATTCTAAACCGGTAGGTACTCCTATGATTACAAGTGAGAAAATGACATGGAAAGATGTTTCTGCACCGGTAAATCCTATAAGATACAAATCTATGACTGGAGGTCTACTTTATTTGAATCAGACTAGGCCTAACATTATGAATGCTATTTTTATTGTATCAAGATTTCAGAGTGATCCTAGAGAAAATCATGAGAGTACGGTGAAAAGGATTTTTAGATACTTACAAGGTACATTAGAATATGGTTTGTGGCACCCTAAGGATGATAACTTTACTTTATGTGCATATACAAATGTTGATTGGGCTAGAGATGTTGATGACCAGAAAAGTACTTCTGGTGGAGCTTTCTTTCTTAGAAAGAAGTTGGTTTCATAGATCAACAAGAAACAATCATTACTTCTTTATCTACTGTTGAAGCTGAGTATGTTGTTGCTGCTACTAACTATACACAAGTTTTATGGATGAAGCAAATGTTGAAGGATATAAAGATGGATTGTAATGGACTGATAGTTATTCACTGTGATAACTCTGCTACTATTGATATATCAAAGAATCCAGTATTTCATTCTAAGACAAAGCACATATCTATCAAGTACAACTTTTTGAAGGAAAAGGTGGAAGAAAATGAAGTTAAATTGATTTATTTGAACACTAAAGAGCAGATTGCAGATATTTTCAGTAAACCTTTGCCTATAGAATCATTTGAGTACCTAAGAGACAGACTGGGAGTTTTTGCCCCTCTGATAGAGACTTGATTGATGCGGTTTGGCATTAGTTTGGTATGAATTATTAGAGATACTTTTCATTCCGGCAGTGATGTTGGGATGCTACTACTCAAGGGGAGTATTCAACTTTGTGATTCAGTGATTTATGATTTTGCTTTGATATTTTTTGTTAGATTTCTGGCATTGATGTTAAAGGGGGAGAGACATTGATGTGAAAAAGAAAAAGAAAGGGGAGGGAGATATGTATAATTCAGAGCTTTACAAAGATATTATTCACACGGGGAGTTTGGTCTTTATTTCAGAACTATATGTGGGAGATTGTTGGTTATCTTCCATTGGGGGAGACTTGTTTGGCATTTCTTGGTACTTAGATGTTTTTCACGTCTAGTGTTGCTATCAATGCCAAAGGGAGAGATTGTTGGCCATTTGGAGGAATTGATTTGTGTTGAATTGATGTTTTGTCATTGATTTCAACACTAGTTGTTTGGATTCTTTACTGACACCCTTCTTCTCCCGGTAGGTTGAGTGGTTTCTGGTTGGTTTGGATCCAGCATGATCTGGTAGGCTCCGATATGATTTAGTTATGAAATTGGCTTGTTCATGATACTCATGTTCATATTCAGTAAGTTGGTTTTGGTCTGGTGATCGGATGCTATCATGTTTTCTTAGAAGCCTAGCTTCTGGTTTTGGTGAGGGTTTCACCGATAGAGCTTTTGATGAAGATCCTTGATGAATTGCATAAGTGGTGTTGGTGCAGCTTCTGGTGGAGTTTCAGGATGCTGATGGTGATCATGTTCGAGACTTGGCAGATGAAGATCATTGCTTTAGCATATGGACCTATATTGGGTCTTGATTGATCTAGGTTATGGACCGACTTTAATGAAATGTGTGGATTGGACTTATCGATACGTTTTCGAGATGTCTTATGTGTTGGATATTATTTTTTTGGTCTAAGGCTGACATGGTTTGTAATTATGTAATTGGTTTATTGTCTGGTGGTCGACCTGATTGTTTATGGTCAAGGGGTTGTATATATAATGTAAGATCTCATTGTTGATCATCATGTTAATGGTCATAGGAATGGGAAATGGATATGTAATGTGCAAATAATGTAATATCATTCAGGCAAAAGATTTGGTCGATCATTGAAGATTGAGTTGGGTTTATGTAAGAGGATTTAGTCCTCCGATATTGAGCTTAACCAAAACTGTACTCAAGCATAGGAGATGTTATCTTTGCAGTTCAAACACTTCTTCTGATTGTAGTCTAGATTTCTATGTAGTCAATGAGGCTCCTTTTGTGATGAATAATGTACTCTAAGTTGTTGGCCTTCCTACAAGTGCAGGCCCCCTCAATTGTAATTCACATACTTACTGCAGAAGTATTATCTGACAGTGGGTAGGCTTCCCACCGTGGTTTTTTCCTTTACCAGGTTTTCCACATATAAATCTTGGTGTCATGTGGATGGTATTTATTCTGTGATTATTGTTTATACTTAATTGGTTTAACTGCTATTTCGATATTTGGTTTAAGCATTTCGGTATTATGTTTTGGGTTTTGGTATTAAATTTTTGCTAATGGTTTCGATAATCTGTGACAACTGATTCACCCCCCCTCTCCGCTGTCTTTCAGTTATTTGAACTGTCTAACACATATGACAAATCTTGCAATGCATATGACAAATCATGCAACACATATAACGAATCCTACAACACATATGACACATCCTAAAGCACATATAACAAATAGAATAGTGCATTTGTTTCTTTAGTGCATATGTCTAGTAAGATAGCATGTTCATGATAGAGAAGGAATAAGTCTTAGAAATGTAAACGAAGAATACAACTAAGCCTATAAATGCAATAAATTAATGAAGATGACACCCAAGAAAATAATTGAGGTGCAATATACTTTTAAATAAAAGGGATTATACAAATAAAGTAATAATCAAACCAAAGCTTAACAATTTATCCTCAAAACAACATAGAATTACTTCCCGACAACACACAAAAGACAACCCCTGATAAGGAAAATACAAGAACTATTACAGATGTGATGGTGATCCTATTAAATGGTTGTCATTGATGTCAACATATTGGTTGGATATTGATGTCTTTGATGCTTTTGATATTGGTGATCCAAAATATGTGTTCCTAGAATCTTTGGTGCTCTGGAAGATGTGTTGGTAGTGATCTGTATTTTTCTGGTTATTGGATATGGTGTTGATTGTTGGTATTCATGCATATCTTGATATCATTCTTATTTTTATTATTTTGGGTAATGGCGTTTGGGTCTAGATTTAGTCCAGAATTCGAGGACACGCAATGACTTGTGGTGTAGTGTGTGTATCATGTTTTATGTCCAGAATATGTAATGATTGTATCATGTTGATCTAGCCAATGATTTGTGTTGTGGTATGGTCTATTACTCATTCCTTCACACCACCAGAATGTTTAGTGTTAACCTATTTTAAATCTCTTTCTTGGTTGACTTGGAAGATTATGGTTCTTAGAGACAATATATATATGAGATCGATCTGATTTAGGTAGATGTGGAAAAAGTGTGACATTTTTTTGAAGACATGTGAGAGTGTGTTGGTATTGAGGCACCAGAAGCAGTCTTGTTTGTGTAGATTGTGTTTCAGTGGTGGATTCTTTCTTTCTTTCTCTCTCTCTTCAGCAATGAGCCTTTTTCTGGGCAGTGAGCCCACTTGCGGTGAGCCACCCTTTGTAAAAATCACCTAAACTAGTATTTTATATTGGGAACTAGCATTCTCCGTGATTTTTCCCTTGGGTTTTCCACGTCATATCTGGTATTCATTGTGTGATCTGTTGTATGTTCATGTTTTCATGCTATATCTATGTTAATTCATTTTGTTGATTTGGATCTGGATGTGAAAAGAATAAAAGTAATTATTTTAAGTTATCAACTGATTCACCCCCCCTCTCAGTTGCCTAGATATTCAATAATTTATTGAACAATTGGTATCAGAGCTTTGGTTCCTTGGACAAGAGCTTAACCGCTTGAGGTAGATCCTAATCCGATGGTACATAAATTGACTATTCCTATCTTTGAAGGATCCATCTACAATATTTTGAAAGTGAAGATGAGAGGCTACCTGATATCTTTGGGGTACAATACTTGGAAATTAGTAGAAACTTAGTATGTTGAACTAGTAAATGGTCTTACCACTCTTGATGAGATTCAAGCTTATGAAGAGAATGAAAGGCAAGGTATGTTATCTTTAGTGCTTTCTCCTAGATTGAATTGACAAAGGTTATTTCATTGAATACTGCTTATTAGGTTTGGGAAAAGGTGAGAGATATCTATGAAGGGAATGCCAGTCAAAATATCAAAGAAGCTAACAACTAAGTACAGATATGAGAATTTTAAAATGGAAGAAGGAGAGGACACAACGAGCTATTTTTAGAAGGTTGATAGTTCAGTAAATGAAATCAGAGAACTTGGTGTCACATTGATGGATGAAGATATAATTGAGAAGATATTGATGTCCCTACTGGACAGTTACAGTGACAAGATCTCGGCTATTGAAGAAACTTATGATCTGAAGAAGTTCACTAGAGAGCAACTTTATGGTACTTTATTAGTATTTAAGATAAGAAAATTTGGAAAAGACAAAGTTAAGATTGAGTATACATTTAAAGCCTCTAAGGAAGATCCAGAAGATGAAAGTTCAGATGAAATGGAAGAAAACTTTGTAAGGAGATTGAAGAAAGGCACTGACAAAAACAAAGGTATGTTACCTCTTTAATGCTTTAGATGTGGAAAGATTGGTCATATTGCTACTAGGTGTCCAGAAAAGGATTTAAGACAAAAATCTAGAGAAAATAAAGGAAAATTTAATAAGAGAGCCTATTATGTCAAAGATGATGCTGGAATTTCAGATAATGAATCATATTATGAAGATGTTGATTGCTTGTTTTTGGTAGAAAGAGATGTACCTTAGATTGATATTCCCAAGGTTGTTGCTTCTACTTTACATGCTAGAAGAGATAGAAATGAATGGTTGACTGATAGTGGATGTTCAAATCATATGAGTGGTGACAAGAGTAAGTTTGTGAAACTTGATAAGTATGATGGTGGTATTGTTAGGTTCGGAGATGATCAAACATCACAAATTGTGGGAATTGGTTCTATGTCATTTGATGGAAAACATAACACTGACAATGTTTACTATGTGAATAGTTTGCATCATGATCTTTTGAGTGTTGGATAGATGTGCGAAAATGGATACAATCTTGTCTTTCAGGATGATGGTTGTGAGATTTGAAAAGAATCTAGAATTGTTATTGCAGCAGGGTAAAGAATTGGCAAAAACATGTATCTGCTAGAAGGAGCTATGAAGCATTGTTTGTTGTCTCAGATCAAAGACAGTTGGATTTGGCATTAAAGAATGTGTCATATCAATTTTGACAACCTAGTGAAGATCAGTTCATCAAGTGCAGTGAGGGATTTATCGAGGCTGACCAAACCGGATAACAACATTTGTAGAGAATGTCAAGTTGGAAAGTAGACAAGAGGATATTACAGAGGAAAGGAGCATTCGTCCACTAGATTATTGGATTTAGTGCATAGAGACCTATGCAATCTAACCAGAACAAGGAGTATACAAGGTGAGAAGTACTACATGTTATTGACTGATAATTACTCTAGAATGTCATGGGTTGCATTTTTGAGAGAGAAGTTAGAAGCATTAGAGAAACTCAAAATATTCAAGGATAAAGTTGAAAATGAGGTTGATAGAAATATGAAGTGTTTAATTGGGATTTGATTGAGGAGGAGAATTTACTTCTAATGAGTTTAACAAATTTTGTGAGAAACATGGTATTGGAAGATAGTTGTCTGCCCCAAGAACACATAAACATAATGGTTTAGTAGAAAGGATGAACCAAACAATTTTGGAGGTAGCTAGAACAATGATCAAAGGAGTAGAACTTTCGAAAGTCTATTGGAGAGAAGAAATTCATACTGCAGTCTACACTCTTAAGAAAATTCTATACTGGAAATGACATGGAAAGACATCTTATGAGCTATGACATGGTAGAACTCCAACAATGAAATATTTTAAGGTATTTGGAAGTAAGTGCTACATTCAAAGAGATGAGGATAATCCTGGAAAATTTGATAGTAGAGTTGATGAAGGCATATTCCTAGGATATTCTACAAGTTGCAAGGCATACCTATGTTACAACAAAAGGTTGAAGAAAATTGTAGAAAGTGCAAATGTGAAGGTTGATGAAGACACTTCTAAGGAATTTAACAAATTGGCAAGATATGAGTCTGATGAACTGGAAGACCGAAAAAGGAAAGAAAAGATCAAAGAAGGAGAAGAAGAAAAGGAAGCTTAGGAAGCCCTGACATCTACATCTACGACACCAAGATATGTTATGAAGAATCACTTAGTGGATCAAACTATTGGAGATAAGAACAAAGGTATCATCATAAGAAGCAAAGCAGCTAGAGAACAAGTTCTGTTATGTTTACTTTTAGAGATTGAACCAAAATCTATAGAAGAAGCTTACAAAGATCAGAATTGGATGAAAGCAATGAAAGAAGAGTTGGATTAGATTGAGAAGAACCAGACATGTAAATTAGTTAATAGACCGGTAGATAAGAATGTGATTGGAACTAAGTGGGTATTCTGAAACAAGCTATATGAAGATGGAAAGGTTGTGAGAAATAAAGCAAGATTGGTTTGTAAAGGTTATACTAAGATTGAAGGTATTGATTTTGATGAGACATATGCCCTGATTGCTCGGATGGAAGCGATCGGGATGTTTTTGGGTTTTGCATCTTTTAAGGATTTCAAAGTTTATCAGATAGATGTGAAATCCACATTTCTGAATGGAGAGTTGAAAGAAGAAATTTATATTGAACAACCAGAAGGATTCAAGTTGAAAGATGATCCGAACATTATTTGTAGATTGAAGAAGGCCCCGTATGGTTTGAAATAAGCCCATAGAGCTTAGTATGGAAGGCTAGATAAGTATTTATTTGGTCAAGGATTTCATAAGGGTTTGGTTTACAATAATTTATATTTCAAAACAGATTGAGGTAAAATCCTAATTGTTGTAGTGTATGTTGATGATATAATTTTTGGAGGAAATGAAGTTATGTGTAGAAAATTTGCTAATGAGATGTAGAAGGAATTTGAGATGTCCATGATTGGTGAGTTAAGTTTCTTCCTTGGTTTGTAAATTAATCAAAATGATAAAGGAATTTTTATTTCTTAGTCTAAATACATTAAGGAATTATTGAAGAAGTTTGGGTTAGAGAACTCCAAACTGACGTGTACACCTATGCCCATCAAATGCAAGTTGACAAAATATGATGTCTCGTAAAGCAGATGCAAGTCCGTATGGATCAATGATTGGAGGACTGCTATATTTGATTGCTACTAGATTGGATGTCATGTATGTAGTATGTTTGGTAGCTAGATTTTAGCAAGAACCAAAAGAGTCTCATGTTGTGGCAGTGAAAAGAATTTTCAAATATCTAAAAGGAACAAAGTAATTTGGTTTGTGGTACCTTAGAAGTTCAAATTTTACTATGACAACTTATACTGGTGCAGATTGGGCTGGAAGTGTTGATGATAGGAAAAGTACAAGTGGTGGAGCATTCTTTCATGACTCCTGATTAGTTGCTTGGTTAAGTAAGAAGAAGGGTTCTATCTCTTTATCTATAGCTGAAGCAAAATATATTGCAGCATCTTCATGTTGCACACAGATTTTATGGATGAAGCAGACTTTGAAGGATATTGGTGTAACATTCAATGAACCTATCTCTATTATTTGTGATAACACTAGTGCAATAAAAATTTCTAAGAATCTAGTACAACATTCCAGAACAAAGCATATATCTATTTGATATCACTTCTTGAGGGAAAAGGTGTTCGATAATGAAGTAAACCTTGAGTACATACCTACAAACCTTGGAGTATATTGCAGATATCTTCACAAAGAAATTGTGTAAATATACTTTTGAGTATCTTCGACAAAATTTTGGGGTATTATTCCTTTCCAGATTGAACTAATGTGCATTTGGTCATGCATTGGTCTAGTGAGAAGATTACATATTTTTATCTAGACTAATATTTGGGTGCTTCTTCTTAGGGGGAGTAGAAGTGAGCTTCATAGAGGGACTTTTTCCCACCTTTGTCATTGTTGTCAAAGGGGGGGAGATCTTGAGATTTTTAGTTGTTTTAGTTGTTGAGTTATTACAGAGTTGTGTAGAGATTGTTTTGTGTTTGTTGTTGATGGATGTTGCCATCAATGACAAAGGGGGATATTGTGAAAAGAATAAAAGTAATTACTTTAAGCTATCAATTGATTCACCCCTCCTCTCAGTTGCTCGAATATTCAATAATTGGTATCAAAGTTTTGGTTCCTTGGAGAAAAGATTAACCGTTTGAGGTAGATCCTGATCTGATGGCACATAAATTGACTATTCCTATCTTTGAAGGATCCAACTACAGTTTCTGGAAAGTGAAGATGAGAGGCTACCTGAAATCTTTGGGGTACAATAGTTGGAAAGTAGTGGAAATTATTGTCACAAAAGTGTACCCTCTTGATGAACAACCTTGATCATGAAACTAGTGCAACATGGAAACAACCTCCCAAGTGTGGGACTTGCAAAAGTGAGGTTGAGTCTTTGGAGAAGGTCGATTTCCTTTCCAATCCGAGTGCAAGTGTTGGACTAACCCAACATTGAAATATCTATTCTACTAGTTTTAAGGGGAAAAGGGTAAGAAGGAATGCATACAAGGGAAAAATAAGGCTTGCACCTAGAAGGAATTGTGATCTTTCTGCCTGTAAATGCATGAGATATCAATGAAAACTACCCAAGTATGCAAAATTTCCTATTCTAATCAGTCCCTTAAGGATGTGCAAAGGTTAGAATTCTGAAGGATGAAGAAAGGAGTTAGAAAAATTCACAGACAACATCCACAAAAGCTTTAACACAGTCACATAAGATAAGAACTAGAAAATAATGCATTCAAACAAGAGGTAAACATGTTACACAGATTGATTAAACTGAAAAGAGGAAAGAAGGAAAATTTTATTGATGAAAGGGCAAGACAAATTTTATAGTTGTAGAGAAACATAAGTTTTCTGCCAAAGAAAAGAGAGAAGATCTTGAACAGGGTTACAAAATTACCTTTAAAGCTCAGGCATAACTCAGATCGAGTTGTAGTTAAGAAATGCTAACCCTAGGTAGGGTTAGGTTACAAAAATATCAGAGCATGACAAGAAGATCAGATCAAGGATCTGATGGCGTGTTGAGTGCAACCTCTGAAAATGGTCCTCTGCAGCACAGGGAAAAGAAAAATTTGCAGATGAGGGGAAAGCTCTGTGCACAAGGCATCACTGTGGCATCTAGAAGCTGAAGGAGTCTTCATTGCAATGAATGAGCCACAGGGGTCATATTTGGAGTAATGGCGGAGCCCTTGAGAGTGGATAAATTTATTCTAGTCAGATTCGGCCGTCGACTAAACAAAATACCAGCCTTGACCGCTTGGTCGCTAACTACCCTGCAAAAGGGATTAAAATATTTACCCGCTCGTGGGTTTGAATTTTGGCCATTTAACCATGGAGGGTGTGTGAAGATGGAGGTGCGCGATCAAGCCACTTAGCCATTGACATGGCTCAATATAAGTTTAAAACATGACAGATCAAGCCTTTATGAAGATCCGATGACTGACAATGACTAACATGGCACCCCGATCCCATGCTTCTTTTTGTTGTGTGACTGTTGAGCGACCTTCTTATCGTGCAGGATGGCAGGGGCAATAATCGCCCCTTGCATTTGATCACCTCATGCGACCATCTTTGTGTATTCTTATTCGGCTTGAGATGGTGGAGAAAACACCCACACTTTGCTTTTCCTTATTTGACGTGCATCATTTGGGCCTTCACTTACCCTATGGGATGGCAGGGAAAGCCATATGCCCTTGTCTTTTGTTTCCCTACAACACTCTTTCCTTGGCTCTTTTCGTCTTGCGGGGTGGCGGGGAGCATCGCCCACATCGCTTTTTCTTTATCCCGCAAGGCCTTTCCTCTTGACCTTTTTTCCTTGTAAGATAAAAGGGAACATCACCAAGAACTTGGTCCCTATTACCTCACAAGCATAATTTTTGTTAACTTATGCTCACGTGGGGGGGGGAGGAAGAAAGGAACTGACTTCCTTGCCTTCCTCACCATCCTGCATGGGCAAAACCTATTGGACAAAACTTGTGCGGTAAAAACCCTTAGCCCACTGCAGTAGAATAACACACACTTAAAATAACACGAGGCATGACTAACACGTGTGTTAATCACATTGATTTTGTTATTTTGGTGTAACTATTCGCTTTGATCATTAACCCTCATGCTAATAATTTTCTAAAAAAATAAAGAAGCAACTAACTTTGCTGAGTATGATAACATGACGTGTTAGTCACATTGACTAACACGATGTGTTAGTCACACTAAAAACTCAGAATTGATCTCTGCTAAGGTTGGCACAAAAATTGCCAACAAAAACTTAGTATGTTCAATCAGAAAATGGTCTTACCTCTCTCGATGAGATTCAAGCTTATGAAGAGAATAAAAAGGCAAGGTATGCTATTTTTAGTGCTTTGCCTAAGACTGAATTGACAAAGGTTATTTAATTGAATAATTCATATGAGGTTTGATAAAAGTTGAGAGATGTCTATGAAAGGGATGACAGTCAAATTATCAAAGAAGCTGAAGTTCAACTAAGAGCAAATATGAGAATTTGAAAAATGGAAGAAGGAGAGGACATAACTAGCTATTTTCAGAAGGTTGATAGTGTAGTAAATGAAATCAGAGAACTTGGTGGCACCTTGATAGATGAAGACATAATTGAGAAGATCTTGATGTCCCTACTAGAAAGTTACAGTGACAAGATCTTAGCTATTAAAGAAACCTATGATCCAAAGAAGTTCACTAGAGAGCAATTCTATGGTACTTTATCAACATATGAGATAAGAAAGTTTGGAAAAGACAAAGTTAAGACTGAGTTTGCTTTTAAAGCCTCTAAGGAAGATCCAGAAGATGAAAGTTTAGATGAAATGGAAGCAAACTTTGTAAGGAGATTAAAGACAAGCACCGCCAAATACAAAGGTACATTACCTCTTAAATGATTTAGATGTGGAAAGATTGGTCATATTGCTACTAGGTCCCAAAAAGAATTGAAGACAAAAATCTAGAGAAAATAAAAGAAAATTTAATAAGAGAGCCTATTATGTCAAAGATGATGTTGGAATTTTAGATGATGAATCAGATTATGAAGATGGCGATTTCTTATTTTTGGTAGAAAGAGATGTACCTTATATTGGCAAGAGACACTTTTACGGTGATGATTGGTGCATGATAGATGTTTACGGGTTGTCATTGATGTCAACTCAGTTCATAGACCACATCTGGTGTATATAGAATTGGTTTACCGGGAGTCATTTTGCTCATAGGCATAAGTCTGGAAGGTGGAACACAGTTACCGCTAGAGCATGAGATCATGGTGCACATCCTCATTTTAGTGATGTATTTTGGGTTGTTGTGATCAAGGGAGTTAGTTCAAGGTTTAAGATAGATTATCTCGTGATCCTGATATCTGGTGTTGAATTATGTGCAAGTTTAGAGCTCAGGTATCTGGTATTTCAGTTAGGGAAGAGCTATTTTTAAGTAACATCTGTTGCGGTTTTGTTGGGATGATTTTGGTGATCAGATTCATGTTTGAGATAATTGGGCCAACTTATGGGAAGCTTTTTATCATCTTGTTTTGGTTTGCATTTGGATCTATGATCGAATTGAGCTGACTTGGTGGAACACATTTCATGTTGCATGTTATGCGGTTTTTGGAAGCCGACTTAGTAAATGATTTTTTTTTATGGTGTGGATATATAAGATTGATTTGGTTGATCATTTTGGAGAGTGTGTTGAGAAAATGAAGTTTTTATGAGAAATTTTGGTGAAGATTTTGTTGCTCTGGTATGTGACAGATCAGTATTACAGAGCAGAATGACAGATCAGTTGTAGAAGACTATATGAGCCTAACCAGAATTGTATTTTGGCATAGTTAGATGCTACACTTTAGTTCAGTTAACTTTGTAATCATTTTGTATTAGCCTATAAGGCAGCGAGCCTTCCTCTGGGTTGTAGCCATTTTGGAATTGAGCAGTGAGCTCTAGGCAGTGAGCCTAAATACAAGTGCATTCCCCTTATGTTATATTGTTCTACTACTGGCCATAGTATAATAATATTATGGGTACTCAATCCCACCGTGGTTTTTCCCTTTCCGGGTTTCCACATAAAAAAATTAGTTTTATGGTTGTGTGATTATTCATTTTATGTTTCTGAACTTTGATTACTTTCACATGCATCTAGTGGTTTAAGAGTTAGTTTGATAAGTTTGCAAATAATAAATCACTGATTCACGCCCCCTCTTAGTGTTCATTGATTCCAACAATTGGTATCAGAACTTTGTGCCTCAGAAGAAGCCTAACAACTTGAGGAAGATCTGGAAGATTGAATAAATGGACTTTGGTTTGTAGAGACAACTTAGTGTGGCACTTGAAGATCTTGATGTAGAAAGAAAAGAAGTTTGTTCCTTGAAAAGAAACTTGAATGCAACTAAAGATTTCATTGAGACATTGAAAGATCAAGTGAGCAGATCTAGAGAGAAGAGAAAGGAATTGATGGATAAGATGAAGGAGAAAGAAGAACAAAGTATTGATAATCAAGCCCTACAAGACAAGACAAATGAATTTTTGAAGCTGGCTAGGGAGAATGCAGTTTTGAAGAATGAAATGCAATCTATTGTCATGAAGTTGACTAAGGAGATTGAAGACCGAAAGAAGAATGAAGAATCCCTAACTCAATCACTGAAGGATAGATTTGATGAATGTTGCAGATTGACATATGAGAATGATCAGTTGAATCTTGAACTAGTACAAACAAAGAATGATGGACAAGAACTTGAAAGATAAAGCATAATTCTGAGAGATGAGTTGACTACTGCTAATGAGTACAAAGAAAAATTCAAAGCTAGCTCAACCCGTTTGGATGAGATGCTTGAGAGTCAGAGACATGGAAAAGACATGCGAGGAATTGGATTTGATAAAGGAGAATCCTTCAGTTCTGGTCAAAGGAATCATCAATAGAAGAATAAGAAACCTTCGATAAGACAACCTAATGCCTATAAATTCAATGGTAAATGTTTTGTTTGTGGTAATAAATTCAGTCAAATGGAAATTCAATGCAAAAGTAGGATGACTAATGGAATGATGAATAATATGACGAACAATGGTCCTACCTTTACCAGTCAATGCTTCATATGCAATAATTTTGGTCACAAGTAAAACATGTGCAGAACGGTGATAAATAACTTTAAGAATAAGAGATTATATGCTTGTGGTATGTTTGGGCATATTTCTAGCCAATGCAGAATGAGATCAAATCAAATGAACTTCAGGCCTATGCAAAGAAGTGTTGTTTGTCATGCATGCAATAAACCTGGTCATATTGCAAGGTACTGTAGAAGCAGGAATGCTCCAGTGAACAAGAAAAAATCAAATGAAAAAGGAAAAGCTAAAGTGGAAGAGATCAAAGATCAACATATGAAGATATGGGTGAAAAAGGAAGATTCAAATGCGTAAAATGGCTCCACACCTGATTACGGTCTAGGAACCTCATCCGGTAACTAAGGCATTTTGGCCTTAATGGGAGATTATCATGCATATCTTTAAAACCCCCTTTTGGAGATCTATAACTGGTGGAGAATGGTTGTAGATGATGGATATTAGTTCTCTCTTGTTGCTATCCAAATGATCTCGTGGCAGTTTGATAATCTAGTGAATGAATTCATGAAAAATAGTGTATGTGAAAGTCATTAGGGTTGTGCATTTATTACAACTTGAAATTAGGTTTTCAGTGAATAAAAAGGCATATCAATAGTTCATTCTTCAAAATAAGATCAAGAGAGAAGAGTAGAGCAGTAGAGCGAAGGAGTTTTAGCAGCTAAATTTGAGCTTGAAGCAATCTATCAGTGATTTCTTGCACCCGGTTGAGAATCAAAAGGTATTTTCCGTTTGCGAAGCTATCTTTTCATATCTGTATTTCAAAATGGAATCTTCATCTGCATTTGGTGTTGCGACTCCATTGGTGGTTGAAATTTCTGAGAGAGTAAGGTCCATGTTCAAGAGGAACCCATTCAAATCCACTGAGAATGATCCAAAAGGTGCATTTTCTTCTCTCCCATATGGTTTACTTCACAACGAAGATATTAGGACATATATCCATTGCAACATTGAGGAGCTTGGGAATGCAAATATGCTTTCACTTGGTGCAGTCACCGGTTAGGAGGGACCTCAAAGAGATCAATCCGGATTGGGTAGCAAGAGTAAACACAATGGAAACATGAGGATATGATGGAGGAAATGCAAAATTGAATGAATTAGATTATAAAAATGATTATAGATCACCAGTAACATCCGACTTATAAGATTTGGCTCACTCGCCTGCCACATATAGGCTCAATTACAAAATTGGTCAACTCTAGACCACTAAATCTTACGATATACCTTCTATGTTCTTCCTAAACAAATTATGATGCTCAATTACATTGATTTATAAGGTCTAGAGGGATCCGGTTGGCCCAAGAGGAAAAGAACAAGATCAAAGGTGTAAAACACCAGGTCGGCCTCCACCAAAGAGATTCCTTCGAAAAATCCAAAGGATGAAGTGCAAATCAAAGGGAAGGTTTCCCAAACTCCAAGGAACATTGGAATCAACAAACTAAAGTTGTGCAAGCTATGAAAAGGATCTGTAAGATTCACCAACAACAAATAGGTTCAAGTGGTTCTGGGGCCAAAAAACTGTCTCAATTTTCGGAAGCAATAAATTGTTGGTAAATGATCCAAATGCTCCATGGTTTAGGAATAAGGAAGATGATCATGTCCTAAATCAAAATCCAACTCCACAAGATATGGTGAGCCAATGCAAGGAAATACATAAAGAAATGCTTAAACTGCAAAACATAAAACAAACTGAAAAGGAAATATTTTTTTTGGTTGATGCAAGATTGCCAAGAATTGGGGATGCTCCTGTATCAGACATCTAGAGTTATTGAAAAGTGGGTCCCTCACTTTTCTAGGGCTAGAGGAAAACCAAGGCAGTCCACCTCTGCCTAAGAAATCCAAGATGAATCTTCAATGGGTCTGTCTTTCCATTTTACAAGATATTCTTTGTACTAATGGCTCCTGGTACTACACCCCATCCTACTCTCCAAAATGTCTTCAATCTGCTCTAGTTCCTTCTGGGGCAACTGTTTCTCCAAGTCCGCAATACTGTCTTCACTAAATTTTGATTCATGATACTGATGTAGATCTGCAATGTTGAGTATAGGTGAAATACTCAAACTATCTGGTAGCTCCACTTCATATGCATTTTTGGAACTGAATTTTCTGTAGATCTTGCAAGGTCCAAACTTCCTCTTTTGTAACTTGTTATATGTTCCAATAGGAAATCTTTCTTTTCTCAGGTATACCATCACTTCATCATCAACTTCAAATTCCTTATATCTTCTCTTCTCATCTTCTTTCTCCTTATACTTGTTGTTCATATCCTGCAAATGTTGCTTAACCTGAATATATAAAGCCTTCATGTGATCTTTAAGTTCTTCTGCCTCTGCACTCCTCTTGTCTTCATTAATGATATCTCTCAATTCTGATATACCTCTAGGGTATGCTTCGGTAACAATCTCAAAAGGTGTTCTTCCGATACTCCTTTTCATTGAATTATTGTAGGAAAACTCTTCTTGTGCAAGAATCAAATCCCAACTTCTGGTTTTCTCTCCAACTAAGCATCTCAACAAATTTCCCAAGCTCCTATTTACTACCTTTGTTTGTCCATCAGTCTGTGGGTGAAAAGTATAATTGAATTTCAATTCCATCTTCATCTTTTTCCTAAGCGTTCTCCAAAAAAACCAACAAACTTAGTGTCGCTATTTGAAACTATTCTCTTAGGCAATCCATGTAATCTCACTACTTCCTTAAAAAATAAGTCAACTACATGCACTACATATGATGTCTTCTTACAACGTATGAAATGAGCCATCTTCGAGAATCTATCCACCACCACAAATATGGAATCATTCCCTCTGTGTGTCTTAGTCAATCCAAGTATGAAATCCATTCTTATATCTTCCCATGTTCTCTCCAGTACTATCAAAGGTTTATACAATCCCACATTCTGACTACTACCTTTTGCAATCTGACAAAATCTACAGCTCTGCACAAATTTCCTAACATCCTTATGAATTCAAGGCCAATAGTAATGTTCACTTACCAATGCTATTGTTTTGTCAATACCAAAGTGTTTGGCTAATACTCCACTATGCTTCTCCTTTATCAGGTTCTCCCTCATAGAACTCTTAGGTATACACAATTGAACTCCTCTGAATGACATCCCATCCTTAATGAAATAATCTATCCATTGACTTATATCTATCATAACCAGTTCTCTACATGCTTTCCAAGGTTCTGCAAAATCTGGGTCATCATCATACAAGGTCTTCAATTCCTCAAATCCTAATACTGTCACTCTCATCTATGTCAGCAAGTTACTCCTACTCAATGCGTTACCTACTTTGTTTGACTTCCCACTCCTATGCTTCAACACAAAGGTGTAACTTTGTAAGAACTCTACCCATCTCATATGTCTCTAATTCAACTTACTTTGACTGTTCAAATACTGTAAGGCTTGATGACCAGTATACAACACAAATTCCTTAGGCAATAGGTTATGTCTCCATTTCTTTAGGGCTTGAACTATGGCATAAAATTCCTGGTCATACACTAAATATCTCCTTGTGGCATCATTCAACTTCTCACTGAAATAAGCTATTGCTTTGATTGCATTCCCACTTGCATCACAATCCACTTGAAATACTTTGTTGAAATCTGCTAAAGCTAACACAGGTTGTTCAGTCACTTTCTGCTTTATCAATTCAAAACTTTTATTTTCTCTGGTTGTCATCTTGAACTCCTTCCTATCTCCTCTCATTGTCTTTTTCATAGGGTTACAAACTGAACTGAAATTCCTAATAAACTTCTAGTAAAAACTAGCCAATCCATGAAATGATCTTACCTCTCCAATGCTTTCTGCAATAGGCCATTCAACTATTGCTTTTACCTTCTCAGGGTCCATCTTCAATCCATTCACAGATATCACAAATCCCAAATAGACTAACTCTTTTTTCATGAAAGTGCACTTCTTTAGGTTTATCAACAACTTTTCTTCTCTCAACCTCTACAAAACTTGTCTTAAATACAACAATTGCTCCTTTTTTGTCTTATTGAAAATTAGAATGTCATCCAAATATACAATAACAAACATACCCAATAATTTCTTCAACACCTCATTCATCAATCTCATGAAAGTACTCGGTGCATTAGTCAACCCAAAAGGCATCACCAACCATTCATACAATCCTTCATTTGTCTTGAATGCTATCTTCCACTCATCTCCTTCTCTAATTCTGATCTGATGATATCCACTCTTCAAGTCTATCTTTGTGTAGTATTTGGCTCCACTCAAACAATCCATTATATAATCCATCCTAGGTAAAGGAAATCGGTACTTCACTGTGATCTTGTTTATTGCTCTAGAATTGGTACTGTATGTGGGAAAATGCAGTGACGAAAATGAATAAATCGAATGTAAAAGACCCACACACCAATGAGACTCTTGGTGCAAGTATATGAACTAATTGAACTAGTTCAACTTACCAAGGGGTGTCCCATTGTTCTCTATCTCACATGATCCATAAAGTCAATGTTTTTCTCTCAGATCATTGAGAAAATGACTTAGGAATGACAACTCCAAGAATGAGTGATATTTGATTTATATGCATGAATGCATTCTAAGATATATATATACATGATGATTAAGCTAGTATAAAGATAATGATATGATAAAGATTAGCAAATTATCCTAATCATAATATACTACCCTAGCATGAATATTCTATGATATGAAAAATACTTCTTGTAGACACCTAAAATTATCTAGTTTAATTAAATAAATATTTGTATTTATTTAATTATTTTAGCCTAATTCTTCTATTAATTAAATAAATCTTTATTTATTTAATTAATTCATTTATCCTCTTCTACCCTTATTTCTCATTTAAATAAATACATTTTTTTTTTAAATTATCCTTTTCCTAAATTAAATAAATATCTTATTTATTTAAGTGATCTCACTCCTTCTATTAATTAAATAAATCTTTATGTATTTAAATAATTCATTAACCTTTTCTACCCATGACACATGTCATTCATCTCTTAATTCATACACTACCTACCCCTTTCATTATTTTATTATTTCTTTTACCTACCCTCTAATCATAGCCGACCTCCTTTTACACCTCTCAATCTTATCCCTCCATTTCATATAGTGTCTTCTATATAAGGAGATGCTTCCTTCATTATCAAACCCCCTGTTGACTACTTGACTACACTACGCTTTTAAACATAGGTGATCCTACTTGCAACCACATTTACGTTCTTTGTTGAGCTCTTGTGCACACATAAAATTTGAGAGCAAATATATCAAGCAAGATCAATGGAGATAGGAAGAATGGAGATCCAAACCCTATTGGACATGTGATGGTATAATCTTTGTGATTTCATTTGATTTGCATTGTCTTAGGTAATCTTCATATGTTATGGTGGATCTTTGTTGTTGTTACGCTAGGGTTTTGTGGTTGAATTCATTTAGCCTTTCAATATCGTTATTATTGTTATCCACTTTCACCATATACATTTTGGCACGCCCCATGGGACATGGATTTTTGTTAGATCTATGTTTTTTGCAGATTTTTTCTAACCCTATATTGTTGTTTTGTAAAACAATTTGGAGAATAATCTTGTGCAGCTAGGGTTTTGGACACAAAATCAAGATCTTGGAGAGATTTGATCATATCTCACAAATGGCTTGGAAATTTTGCACCAAATTTTTTTTGCAGGTTGAAGAAAGTATCAGGAGCTCTCAATACAAAATTCAGAATTTTTGGAGCAAATTTTCATTTTCAATGAATTTTCATAAAAAATTAATTTTGAGAGCAAATGAGAGAATTTTTCAGATTTTCTTACATTTTTGGAAATCTCACATAATTATACACAGGATCTATTTTTTGTGATTTTAATTTTGATGCAAAATATTTCCCTAAAAATCGGATCTTTAAAAATTAGGGTTTTTCCTTATTTTGATTAGATCTTACAAAAGGCTTCGAATTTTGGTATCAATTTTTTTTTTCAAGTCAGAAAAAGTATCAGAAGGATTCAGTAAAAATTTAAGATTTTTTGAATCACTTGTTCAATTTATATGAATTTTTTATGATTTTTCATAAAAAAATAATTTTGAGAGAAAATTAGTGAATTTTTTGGATTTTCTTACCTTTTTGGAAATCTCTTAGAATTATACATAGGATCTACTCTTTGTGATTTTAAATTTGATGCAACATAATTTCTCAAAAATCAGATCTTTGAAAATTAGGGTTTTGCATTATTTTACTTATATCTCACAAACTGCTTGGATTTGTTGTAGAAAGTTTTTTGTGCAGGTTTGAAAGACTATCAGGACTCTCCAGTAAAAATTTTAGATTTTTTGGATCGATTTTGCATTTTATATGAATTTTTTATGATTTTTCATAAAAAATTAATTTTTGGAGCAAATTAGCAATTTTTTTGGATTTTCTTACATTTCTGGAAATCTCTTGAAATTTTACAAGGGGTCTTTTTTTATGATGAATCAGATCTTTGAATTGGTCAACAAAATGCATTGTTGAAGACCCCTATTTCACAAAGTCTTTTGGATCTAAAATTTACCTAACTTGTGTGCTTGCAGGAAGGGGTGATTATTTCAAACAATCCAAACTACTAATAAATCTTTGTTCCAAGTCCTTGGCAAGGGTTTTTGGATTTTATTGTGTGCCTTGTTTTCATAGACTAGCAAACACTTCAATTGGTGCACTAAAATTGAATTATTGTCTTTTGTGTCTTGAGCAATAGGCTCTTTTTGTTTAATCTTTAGAGGGCCTGTCTTCCTGTGTGGTCATTAGGACTACTAGTGAGAAGAGAATGACCCGGGTGGTAGCGAGGAAAACCAACCTCTTCCGAACCACTATAAACAACTGTATTCATGGTGAAAACTATGGATAATGTGTGCTGATTAGTTCATACCGACACTATGTCTCCCCATAAACCCGTTTGATCAGTTGTAGGGCGTAACCCCTACCGGCTGGGAGCCTTCTGTATTTAGAGAGTTGAAAGTGCCGCATGTATGGCCACATGAGCGGATGCCCTTACTAGCACATTTTTGTTTTAGAAGCCAAAATCCTTCTAGTTGTTGAGGCAGGAGGTCGGACCTCAGGTAGCGGCCCACACACATACAGTTCTTAGTAGAGATACAAAGTTTGCCATGGGGAGTTTTCGTGGGGACTGATGCTTGGCTGACCCGAGAAGTGAGTGCTGAGGGTGGAGCCAGTGAGGTCAAGCATCTAAGTATCCGCTCTAAATAGCGTAGCCTCGGGGGTAAAACCTCATGTGGGATCAACAAAAATTGTCTTGGCCAACCATAAGAATTGTGCTTGACTTATTTTAAACATTCAAGACCAAACAACAAAACATTGTGTCTTTTGTGTCTTCAAGTGTATGCAAAACATTTTTTACATCAAACAACACACTTTTCTTGGAGTCATTTTGAGTCTAAACACTTGCAAACATTGAGTCCTCATCAACATTGTGTCCTCTTGTCATGAAAAACAGTCAAACATTTAGATTTGGTCACAACCAACTACTTCACAAATTGGAAAAATTTTACAGTCCAGCAAACAAGAGAAATCAATTTCGGAATTCTTGAGCTTCCTAGGTTGTTGCTCCAAGTTTTCATCTAGCATTCAAATTGTCTTTAGGTCTCACAAAGTCCATCATTGCTTTACATCTTGCATTAAATTTACATTTTTCTAAACTTGAGTCAAAAGGTCACTTGCTTGTCCTCATCATACTTTGTCAACACACTACATACAACAACATTTTGCTAAGTGGTCCCTCATCAAGGTCTATCACCTTTGGGTCTCATTTGGTCTTACTTAGAGTCAAGGTCAACTTACCTCATCAAGAGAAACTATCCTCTCTTTGGAAGTCACACCTACTCTACTACATACATACTTGGTCTTACACTTTGGACATTGCAAGTACACCTCAGAGTCATTTACATTCCATCCAACTCTTGGTCTTCCATACTTTTTCCATTTTCATCTAGTCTCACACATCTTGGTCAATACCTAGTTCATGGTTGAAACTTGTCTTCAAAAATCTAGGAGAGAAACTAAAGAGGCTCAAGAGTCCGCAAACATGAGTTCCTATGAGTATGACAATGATATCTTTTTCAATTCTGATCATACTATATTACCTGACATGGATGCCTATAGAAACATTCCAAATGTTGAGAACATGGACACTACAAACAACAATGATACACACAATGATGATATGGACAACTTTTCAGTACATTCAATAGATGTGGAAGAATCCATTATGGATCCCCGTTTCAATCGATTGGTTGAGGAAATAATGAGGGATAGACAATACTTCTTACAAATGATGGCACAAAGTGGAGCCAATATACCTCATGATTTTGACATGTCTCAAATAATGGAAAATCGACCTTTGCAACAACCTCACTCCAACATGGATCAAAGGAGGCCTAATAGTGGAGGTAATAGAAGACCACATCTTGTGCCTGAATCACCATCATCTTTGTTTCAAAAACTAGAGGTCCCACATACACATGGTCAAGCATATGATACTCACCTTCGCAGACCATTATGGAAGTCTTATGCAGAGAAATATGCTCAATCACATATCAATGCTAAGGATCAACCACCAAAGCAATTGGATATTCAAAGGCATGCTCAAAATTTGGACACAAAGAAATCCCGTGTCAAATTTGGGGGCAACACATTAGAACATGACATGCCTATAGAATATGGTATACATGGACAAAATAGATATTTCATTCCTCAACATGAATCTATACCAAGTGGTCCATATATGCAGCATCACTATAGACCTCCTCCATATGAACATGTGTATGATCAATATCATCCATATATGCAACATGCTCCTCCTCCAATTGGTGCCTCAAGCATGGGGTATGGTCCAAGAAGTGGATCTCCACCTAAGAGAAATTTGGAGCAACAAATCAGGGACTTACAAAAGAAAATGGAGGACATAAATACACCGAAGCCAACATACACAATGAGAGACATATGTCCTTATCCATTTGACAAGAGCATTCCAATGCCTCCTTTTCCTACACACTTTGTGACGCCTAAATTTGATAAGTATAGAGGAAAAGGGGATCCTAAGGCACACATAAGATAGTTTTTCACAGCTTGCATTGAGGTAACAGCAGAAGAGACATATTTGATGAGATTATTCCCATAAAGCCTAGGTGATCAAGCTATGGAATGGTTCTCCCAACTTCCACCTGGTATTAAGTCATGGGGTGACTTAGCAGAGGCATTTATTCAACATTTCTCCTACAACATAGAGATAGACATATCAGTCACTACTTTGTGCAACACCAAGAAAAAAGATGGAGAGTCTTTTTCATCATTTTTTCAAAGATGGAGGAATCTAGCTAGCAGATGCTCTTGTGAAATTCCACAAAAACAAATGGTAGAGATGTTCACCCAAAATGTTAACAAAGACATTGGCTATGATCTAAGGAAAGCTTGTTTGTCCACCTTCAAGGACATCATTGAAAAAGGCTTAGTGACAGAAAAGGTCCTAATTGAACAAGGAGTCATTAAGATATTCAAAGAAAACAAAGATGACTTTAAAGGAAAAGACAAGCCAAGATTTTGGAATAAAAACAAGAACACAATCAATGATGGTGTTGTTGATGCCAATACAGTGCAACCCAAATTCATTTTTTCCAGATCAAATCAGGTGAATACTCAAACAACTTCTAAATCACGAAGGAAGTACACTCCATTGGGAGAACCACTTGAGTCAGTTTTCAAAAAGCTAGTGGCAAACAAGGTAATCACTATTCCAGATTTTCCTCCATATGAACCAAAGGTTAAACCAAATTGGTGGAATGATGATGAATATTGTGAATTTCATAAGAGAAAGGGTCATAAGACAAGAAATTATCATTGACTGAAGAACATCATACAAGATCTCATTGATAGAGGTGACATTGAGATTGAAGGACACTCATCCAATTAAGAACATGAAATGTTTAAGGAACCATTCCCAAAGCATGACAAGGGAAAAGTTGCAGCCACAGATGACCAAACCAACTATACCAGAGCATCCTACAACTATGATTCAACTATCATTCACATCTCGATGGACAATTATGTCTCTACCATTATCATCAAGGACAAAAACCCTGAGAATTCTACCCAGAGTCCCAAGATTGTCTTAAAAGGCGTTGGATCTTCTTCCGAACCTACCTCTGAATGTCATGTTACAACCCGTTGAGGTAAAATCACTTTGCAAGGTGCTCCAGCCAAGAACACCACTTCCTCATCAACCAAACCTGAGTATGACCTTGTAGAACAATTAGGGAAGACACCCGCGCTCATCTCCATTCTTGAGCTCCTACGCATATCCCCCGCACATAAATCCACTCTTGACAAAATCTTGAGAGAAACTGTTGTTCCTACTGATCTGAACGTGGACCAGTTTCAAGCCATGGTGGGATATCTTTCCATTCCACACTCCCTTACATTCACAGAAGCTGATAACACCTCTGTAAGTCAGCCACATAATGCACCATTACACATTGAAGCCTTCATACACAAACATAGAATCAAACGAGTCCTGATAGATGGAGGAGCAGGTCTAAACATCTATACATTGAACACTATTAAACAATTGGGATATTCTGATAAAGTTGTGAATGCTACAAACAAAATTACCATCAAGGCATATGATGATGAAGAACGTTCATCCAAGGGTACAGTCACCTTACCTCTCAGAGTTGGGCCAGTTACAAAGGATGTGGTTTGTCAAGCACTTGATCTTGATCTCACATACAATATATTACTAGGATGCCCATGGATTCATGAAATGACAGTTGTTCCCTCTACATATCATCGATCTATCAAATTTCCACACAATGGAGTTGAAGTGACCGCCAAAGCTGAGCAAAATCCAATCATATACTGCAACAATCTGCGACCTAGATCAGAAATAACAATTCTAGCCAATCGAGAAGATGTTCCATCTTTAGCATATGTGGATCCAGAATCCTTGAAAGCTTCTACATCAAAACAAGCAGAGATTAAAGAAAATTTCAAGGTTAAAGACCTAGGATGTGGTGAGTATATCTTTCATGTTGATCAGCTCCCACTATCTCCTAAGACATTCAGTCTACAGGAACAATCTATAAACAATTTGCAAGGAATTGGGTGTGAACCACCTAGTGTTGTGGCTACTAAGTCTAAATGCAAATCTCCTCTAGTGGTGCAAGCATCTCTTGATATCAATAGTCCTAAGAGTGGTTCCAGAGAAGAATCTATTGAGAATATTGCCAGCCCTCTTGAGAACTCACATAGCCTTACCATTTCATCCACTCATTCCATCTCCACTCCTCTCCCAAACTTGGATCAACAAGAATCACAAAAGCCCTTAGTCATTGGGGATCAAGAATCAAGCTTTGAAAAGAAAAATTTAAAAGTCAAAAATAAAGAAAAGTGCTTTAGTCCAAATCAAAATCAAAAGCTATTGGACTCTGCAAAAATCAAAGTCAAGGATAAAAATCCTATGAAAGAAAAGGAACAAGAGATGATCTCCCCTAATATCAAAATAACTGGGGGCAAAAGTTCTAAAATTTCAAGTCAAAAAGCATACTTGTTGATCCTAAGTCTCCATCATGCTATCCTACTTTCACTTCTTTTCGCAATCATAAGCCTTCATCACTCATCCACTTGTTTCACACATCCATTCCCTTCTGGCGATACATCATGGATCTTTAATGGAACTTCCTCAAAGGACTTTGTTATCAATGATGCCCAAACTTCTTTAGGTGACAAGCATACAGGCCTGTGTAGTCCACACACTAGTAATTCTATCTCAGTTTCTTCATCAAGGAAGACAATCAAGGAAGCTACACATCGTTCAGTCAAGGAACAATGCAGCTACAATCAAAAAGTCAAGCCTCACACATTTGAGGTAGGGGACTTAGTTCTCAGAGAAAATCCCAAAAATCAGCAAGACAGAGAGAAGAAGGGCAAGTTCGAACCAAATTGGCTTGGTCCTTACATCATTACAGCAGCATATGGATCTGGGGCATATCAGCTCTCAACTACAGAAGGTGAACCTTTGGAGGATCCTATCAACAACATGCTCTTCAGAGTATCCTTTAGAGTATCCTAATTCAAAAATACAAAAAAATTCAAAAATTTCAATAATACAAAAAAAATTATAAAACAAAAAATTGTTACTTGGTGAAAACCTAGCAAACAAGCGCCTTGTGACACAAAAAACATTGAAAAATCGAAAAAAGTAAAGAGAAATAATTTCGTCCAACGGTGAAAACCACTTCGGTGGCGCTTGGGCAAGTACCATGGTGAAAACTGGGTCACCAGCTCCATGCGTAGAGACATTGCTCCTCCCTCCTTCAGGATTCACTTTCATCCTTTCACTTTGTACACACTCACAACCTATCCATCCATAATAAATTTACCCATTCCCATCATGGCTTGTTATTGATCTACCTAAGATTGGTTAGCCATTCATAATAAACCTCCCTTTTCACTCCTTTCCATCCATAATAAATCAGCTCCTATCTGTGGCTAAGGAAAATCCTACGTCTAGTGATGGTTGTGGAACTAAGAACATCACATGTTTCGAGGAGTACGGTTTCTTCCAGCTTCCTTCAGTCTATCCGTGCACAATCTACAATAAAGTTTCATCTTCTCTGCAATAAAGTATAGGTTTCATGGATTCAGTTAGTTTCAGATGAGACACAACAACAACAATGGGCTTCAACAAATTAAATCTTTCAACAGACTCAAACAACATTATGGTTCCGTGCTATCTATCTTTTTTGTGAAAGTAAACATTGTGACCACAATCAAATAAGACTTATACAAGTGACAAGAGACACTAAATTTGAGGACTACAATGGATGTTGGTGTCGAGTCTTGATTTTCTTTTGATTTTATCTTTTCCAGGATGTCTCTGACTAGAGATTTTATCTCCAGGACGTCTTTGACTAGAAAGGCGAGCATGGGGTATCATCACCTATTTGTATTTGTTGTCTGTGGATTGTCTTTTAGTAATGCTATGACTTGTCCAAGGATATGAGGACACTGTGAGTCTAGTATGAACTGGGGCATTCCTTGTTTGTGACTGTCTTATCTCCATGCAAACAGGTACAATGACTTTCTGGGTCAAACATATGCCTCGATTATCATAACCTACTTGCCATAATAAAGCTCAATGATGATAACACACAAGAAGCTCTTTCGCTTTCATATCTTCTATCTTCCATCCCCCTTTCTTGATTGACTTCCATCATCCTTCTCGAGTCCGCGTAGCCTGCTATCACATGACTGAGTATAATGACACCAAAAATATTTGCATTTCATGTAGTTGCACCTACATTACCACATATAAGCATTTTATACATACATATAGATATCACAACTGCATCACATCCTGCACACAACACCTATTAGTACAATTTACATTTGCATTATCATATTCATCTGCATTACATACATTCACATTTGCATCATGCATACACATATAAAACATAAAAGAACAAAAAAAAAAATATTGCATTGCATCACATACATATTTGCATCCATATCATAAGCATCACATAGAAACATACATCACATAGGTATGCATGCATATAGCTGCCACAAAGATGAATCATCTCATATATATATATAAAGTGCCATGATACAATGATGTCAAAATCATATGGCTACAATCACCCGCAGGTGTCTACATCATCATACAAAAATGGTACAATACTGATACATAGGGAGCCCTCTACGGCTATGATGAATTCCCTCCCTCAGAGCTGGTTGGCCTCAATGGAGTCAGAGCCCTAGAAGGACCCGCCCCAAGATCATCTCTCCTGGCCCCTGTGTCCTCTGCAGCCACCCCTCGTGTCACCCTATCCAAACAGAGGAACCCACTGATAACTCCTGCCAACATTGTTGGTAGTGCTAATCCTGTCCATGTCATGGTATCCCATGCCACATATCCCACCCTCATCTCCAGTCCTGGATCCTAGAACACTCATCTAAGGGCATCCCTGTCTCCGTCTTGATCGTATAGAATCAGCTCCCCATCGATCGATATCCGCAGAATCCTATATACATCCTCCAGGGTGACTGTCATCTCCCCCATCGGCAAATGAAAAGTGCAAGTCTCAGAGTGCCACCTCTCCGCCAATGCAGTCAGCAATCCCATATTCCCCTAAAACTCAGGCACATACAGAATATGTCTCAATCCCATAGCCTCAATCGCAGCTCGGTCCTCAGCTATCAACTCAGGTCGCAACCTCTGAGTCGATGGGAATCTCTCCCGTGACTCCAGCATAGGCAAATACTCCTATAGTCACACAAATCAATCATCTCAGTCCTAGTGACACTCACTGTTCATCACAAAGTGTTGCTTCTATCCTAGTGGTACTCCCTGTTCATCACAAAGTACTACGTGTTTGGCACTCCCTATTCATCACAAAGTGCTGCTCACATTTGCACTCACTGTTCATCACAAAGTGCTGCTCATATTTTAGTACTCCTTGTTCATCACAAAGTACTATATCTTGGTACTCACTGTTCATCACAAAGTGCCTTGATCTATCCTATCCTAGGGCCTCTGCTTGAGTGAATCCTCTTGAGAAGTTTCCTAATTGGCAACGTATGTTCTATCACAAGAATTGTCAATCCTAGCCCTATTTGTTATCCTAGTCTTCCCTAGAGGACCTGCTTGAGTGTATCCTCTTAGCAACTTATCCAATCGACAATGTATGTTCATCACAGAACTGCCGATTTGACCTAGAAGACACAAATTCACATTTTTGGACACAAACGTGCTTTCATGACATAAACGCTCTTTTAGACCGCATAAACGCGCTTGGCACCAACGCAGACGTGCCTACACGTTTTTGACATTTTTTGGACCCTATTCTAAGCGTATTTATTACTCTACCTAGCATGCATTAATGACAACAATAAATGCATCAAAGTACAAGGAGGTTTTGTGGTACTTACTGGTTCTCCTGCCTCTAAGTACCAGTTCTCCTGCCTCTGCTGGCCTCTGAAATCGGCGAATGCGATCGAATCTGTGAGCCATTGCTATCGCTGCTGACTGCTGCTGCTCTATCTCACTCTGCACTCTGATCTCTTGGATGTGTGGATGACAATGAGGATGTTTTGCCCTCGTGGTCTATCTTATAGACTGCCCTATCCCTAGTCTCCTGTGTCAGTCTTCGTTATCCCGTGACTTTGTCACTTTATCTGGTCAGTCTATTCTAGCTTTTCTTTCTTATCGAGAGATTTTCTGTGGTTTTTTCACACATTCTCATCCAATCTCTCAAGTGGGCATATCATTCCTATCTTGGGGCAACTCTGTATCAGTTCATCTTATCTTCTTTGAAACAACGCAACAAGCTGCATTGTCTCAAAGAGGGGCAAAATGTAGACACCTAAAATTATCCAGTATAATTAAATAAATATTTTTATTTATTTAATTATTTTAGCCTAATTCTTCAATTAATTAAATAAATCTTTATTTATTTAATTAATTCATTTATCCTCTTCTACCCTTATTTCTCATTTAAATAAATACATTTATTTATTTAAATTATCCTTTTCCTAAATTAAATAAACATCTTATTTATTTAATTAATCTCACTCCTTCTATTAATTAAATAAATCTTTATTTATTTAATTAATTCATTAACCTTTTCTACCCATGACACATGTCATTCATCTCTTAATTCATACACTACCTACCCCTTTCATTATTTTATTATTTCTTTTACCTACCCTCTAATCATAGCCGACCTCCTTTTACACCTCTCAATCTTATCCCTCCATTTCATATAGTGTCTTCTATATAAGGAGATGCTTCCTTCATTATCAAACCCCCCGTTGACTACTTGACTACACTACGCTTTTGAACATAGGCGATCCTACTTGCAACCACATTTCCGTTCTTTGTTGAGCTCTTGTGCACACATAATCTTTTACCAATAAGGTTAGGTTAGGGTTATCCAATGGAAAAAGCTTTTACCCAAGGGGTAAACTCTTGTGCAAGGGTTAATAGGATGACCAAGGTTCAAGCCATGAATGCTTGATGAGACCCTTGGGTTAGTTGAGGGTTAAGTTAGAGAGAAAGTCTCTAACCATACAAGAAGGTTGAGTTAACCATTAATGATTAGGAAGACTTTGTGGACAAATTTGTAAGAGTCCTTTCAAATTTGGGGGAACTCAACAAGTTAGCTTGTTGAAGAAGTAAAGCCTTTAGTGCATTTAGAAGTATTTCTTCCAAATTTGCGAATTGACCTCCTCAAACTTAGGGAAATGATAGAATAAGAGGGATTAAGGCTAATTGATTAAGATTAGATGGGTTCTAGAAGAATGCTTAGGAGGCAAGTGGGAGATGCAGGAAAATGCAAGTGGATCGGGAAAAAGGATTTTAATTAAAATAAAATTGATTTATTTCAACCAAAATAGATGCAACTTGCATAAATACAAGTGGGGGTTTTAATAAATAAATTAGATTTATTTATTTGCAAGGATCAATTTAATTAAATGTAAATTTAATTAAAAGGGAGAAAGGGGAATTAATTAAATAAAGTGATTTATTTAATTAAAGGCCAGAAAAGGCTTAGGTGAATTTAATTAAATAAAATGAGTAATTCATTTAATCAAATAGATGAATGTGAAGAAATTAATTAAATAAAATTTAATTAATAGGAGGAATGGGGTTAAAATAAATATTAAATATTTATTTAAGAAAGTGGTCAGATTTATACGTCTACAGTTACACATCCTCCAATCTCCATTCTTCTTAGGTACTAACACTGCTGGCACTACACAAGGACTCAGACTTTCTCTGATCAAACCTTTCTTTGACAATTCCTGCACTTGTTTATTCAACTCTTCATTCTCTACCGGTGTCAACCGGTGTGCATCTTTGTTAGGCAAACTAGCTCCGAGAATCAAGTCCATGCAATGACTGATACTCCTTATAAGTGGCAATCCATTAGGTACATTATCCGAAATGATGTCTCTGTATTTTGTTAGCAACTCCTTTATCTCCTCTATTTGTTCTTCATGGTCTAGGTTCTCAGTCTTATTAGGAACTAAGTAAAAACACACATTCTCATGTGTCATTCCATCCAGGAATTTCCTTCCATCCACCAAACGGATTCTAGCATTCGTACAGACTTCACTCTTCAGGGGATCCTCCAAGGGTAACAAGGTTTGTTTCATCCCATTTGCTACAATAGCGTATATGTTCTTTCTCCCATCATGTATTGCCTATCTATCAAACTGCCAAGGTCTACCCAACAAAAGGTGACAAATGTCCATAGGCATATTATCACACAAAACTTCATCATGATAATTCCCAATTTTTAATTTCACCAAACATTTCTCACTTACTAACAACTTATGATCATCTTGAATCCATGCTATTTGATAAGGCTTAGGGTGTTTCAATCTTTCCAACTTCAATTTATTCATCATCTCTTCTGAAACAAGATTATCCAAACTACCACTATCAATAACAACTTTACAACACTTACCAGATACTTTACAACTTGTCTTGAACAAATTTTTCCTTTGCAAGGGCTCTTCATCTTCTCCAGTATGACACAAAGCTCTCCTCATCATAAATAACTCTCCATCTTCCTGTTTGTTACTTGATCTGGTGGGGATTTCTTCCACTAAGGTTGTCCTCCCAGTATTTTATGTCTTCTTACATTTGAAAGTGTGATGTCCTCCAAATTTAAAGCAACACTCTCTTGTCTTGTATTCTGTCATCTTTTCCCAAACTTTCATTCCGGTAATTATTAGGTTCTCTCCTCTAGTAGAAATTTTTGTCATCCTTTAAGTATGAATTGCCATCTTTTCTTACTTCATTGTCCTTGTTCTGATCTATATAGGTTCCTCTTCCTCCAGAATATCCTCTTCCTCCTTGAAATCTTCCTTCGAAAAACCTTCCACCTCTACCTCTCTGTCTCTACTCATGCCTTTTGTTCAACTTCTCTTTTGTTTTCAGGGCATATTGGTACGCTTCTTCAACACTCTGCAACTTGATCAAACTGAGTTCATCTTGTATAGATATCCGTAGTCCATTCAAATATCTTGCAACTTGTTCAACCTCATCATCGACATGTCCGGATATGATATTCAACTTGTAGAATGCTTCGGTATACTCCTTCACACTAGATTCTTTCTGTTTCAAGTTTTGTAACTTCTAGACCAAATTTACTTGGTAATCAGCAGGCATAAACTTCGATTTCAACTTGGCAACCATCCACTCCCATGATTTGATTTTCTCCTTACCTTTTCTCTATCTATCAACCTGTAAATGTTCCCACCAAAGAGATGCATGACCTTTCAACCGAGTACAGGCATATTTCACCTTTCTTTATTCTGCGGTGTTCTCAAAATCAAAATGCTTCTCCATCTCTGAGATCTAATGCATTAATTCATCTGAATCCAACTTACCATCATACTCTGGTGGGGTAAAATGTGGTTTAGTGTTCGCCCTACTCAAAAACCTCAAGAACCTCTCTTCATCTGGATGAATCACTAGTGGGTTTGCTACTTGTTCTGTCGGTGCTTCCTCTTCCTCATCTTCACTCACATCTTCAATATGTCAACCTCTTCTCTAGGTTGTCTCAATGGCTTCTAACCGGGCTGCAATTCCTCTCAACATTTCCATCATAGAAGGGTCTATAGTCCCACATGCTCCACCATTCCTATTTCCTCTTCATGCCATCTTTACTCCAATCCTCTACAACTATAGGTCGGATTCATAATCTGCCACCCTACAACAAGATTATCAGGATACTGCAATCTTCAGAACAATATCTCGCTTCGATACCACTTGGTGCAGTCACCAGTTAGGAGGGACCTCAAAGAGATCAATCTGGACTAGGCAGCAAGAGTAAACACAATGGAAATTTGAGGATATGATGGAGGCAATGCAGAATTGAATGAATTAGATCATAAAAACTGATTATAGATAACCAGTAACATTTGGGTTACAAGATTTAGCTCACTAGCCTGCCACATATAGGCTCAATTACAAAATTGGTCAACTTCAGACCGCTAAATCTTAAGATATGTCTTCTATGTTCTTTTTAACTGAATTATGATGCTCAATTACATTTATTTATATGGTCTAGAGGGATCCGGTCAACCCAAGAGGAAAAGAACAAGATCAAACATGTAAAACACTGGGTCGGCCTCCGCCAAAGAGATTCCTTCAAAAAATCCAGAGGATGAAGTGCGGATCAAAGGGAAGGTTGGCCACATACCAAGGAACATTGGAATCAACAAATTGAAGCTCTGCAAGCTACTGAGGGATCCACAAGATTCACCAACAACAAATAGGTCCAAGCGGTTCCGGGACCAAAAAATTGTCTCAGAATCCGGAAGCAATAACTTGTCGGTAAATGAGCCTAATTCTCTGCGGTTGAGGAATAAGGAAGATGATCATGTCCTCAAGCAAAATCCAGCTCTGCAAGATCCAGTGACCCAATGCAAGGAAATATAGAAAAGAATGTTGAAACTGCAAAATAGAAAACAAACTGAAAAGGAAATTCTTTTTTTGGTTGATGCAAGATTGCCAAGAACCGGGGATTCTCCTGCATCATCAATTTACACCAAGCACATGATGGATATTCTGGTAAATTTGAAGCCAAAATTCAAGGCATTACATGAAAAGGGTTTCATTCGATGAACCCAAATGGGTCCATTACCTTCTGAGCTGAATACACGATGAATTCATCTGGTTGGAGCATCCTCATAAGATCACCAAGAAAGCCATTGAACTAGTTACCTATTTGAGTGCAACCAATGACGTTCCTAGATTGAGTAAAATACAAAATACAACGCTAACAAATATTATTGGATCTTGGTTTGATAGTCGGTCGATGACTATCAATGATATTATAGATAACAATGTTAGATTTGCCTCGATGGTGACTGGATATAAGGTATATCAATCCAACACACAGAACTTTGTATCCAGATGGCTATATTTGCAGCGTATGAAATTTTGAAGTAAGGCAAGAGGTATAATATTTGCTTAGTGCTTCTTAGTGAGTTATTAAGCAACCTAAAGAAGATTAAGCAGGACAAGAAGCATGCATTCAAGTTTGGTTCCTTGATTATTTGCTTGGCTTTGTATTTCCCAAATGTGATACCTAGTATTGGGAAGATTCGGTGGGGATATGATAAACTGGTGGCCGTTCAGATTAAGGAAGGATTGAAGAGTTTAGGTGATATTGTTGCTCAAAAAACTGCCTTGTGGGGATACTTCAATTCCTTTCAGGAATCAATGCACAACAAGGAAAGGATCGCTAAATAGATTGTAGAGAAGTATGAGAAAATTATCTGTTTCATGGTCGACAAGGACCAATGTCATATGGAGGCAGTTGAGCCAAGAATTGTCTGGATTATTCCTATGGGGTATGAGGTGGATGTTGTCACACTTGATGAATATGCTCAACATTTTTTGAGTCAACCGATAGATGTCAAGGAGGAAAGGTTTGGTACTTGTAAGGAAAAAGACCTTGATTTACACAAATTTTTTACTGGACCTGCTAGGAAGAGGAAAGTACGAAAAGAAGTGGAGGAGTTAGCAGAGGAGATGGGCATATCCAAGGAGGTTGTACAAAGGGCAAGAGAACATAACATTCTGAAGGAGGAAGACATGGTGAAGCCCAAGAAGAGTAAACCTGTTTCCACCCCTCTGAAGAAGGACAAGCCAAACGGTCGCAATCTGCACCTACTTCCAGTGTACAGAAGCCCATTCCTCCACCCAAATCACAATCTACATCATCAACTGGTGGGGCAGAGAATAGGAAGAAGGATAAACCTCAAAGAGTATATGTTTCTGCCACTACTAAGGACATAGAGATAGAGTCTGATGAAGCAGTAAGAGAGGTGAAAAAGACAGCCACCTATATAAGAGTGGTGAAGAAACCACAATCCGGTGGAGCTCAACCATCCAAGAAGTCAAGGAAAAAACTTGAATCATCTGGTAAGGTCAGGGCTAGAAAGAAGCATAAATATGAGATTGATGTCACTCTGAAATCCAGTAAGATTGAAGGAACATTTGAAATAGTGCCCCCATTGACTTTGAAGGAGTTAATAATTTCATGGGAATCTGAACAATGTATCTACGTATTATGAAAATTTTGATGATGAGGATCAGAGGGCAGTTGAAGAAGCAATTATAAAGTATATGGATGTATATAGTAAGACATTAATAGAACTTGCATCTATGATTCCTAAAAGTCTATATGACATTTTAGATGCGAGAAGGCTTACAGCTAGTCAAGAGGATGAGAAAATAAAAGAATATGTGTTAGTAAATCTGTCTTCTGTTATTTCTAGAGATGAAGTCACCAGATTATTGAAACTTGCCAAGGATAGATTCCAAAGCAAGAAGAGGGTGAACAAGCTTATGGTAGGGAAGAAAGATGTGGTGATAAAGGAAATTGAAAAAAATTTGAGATAGTTTTTGATAGATCAAAGAGTTTATGTAAATCTGGAAAAACCAACTCAAGACTCATCTGTTCTGAAAGTAAATATAGTTGTCCCTAATAAGCTAAAGGATAAGTCTCCCGAGAAATCCCATCCAGAAGGACAATATAATGATCAAACTCCAGTTGATAATGTTGATGGAGAAAATGATACCTCCAGTAATGTTGTACAGGATCCTTCGGTTATAGAAGTAGTGTCAGAAAAATTAGCTGAGGAGACATTGGATGTGGAGAAGGATAAGGATCATGGTGAGAAACATGGAAAGAGTGAGAGTGCAGAAGTTGCAGATAAGGAGAAAGAAGAGGAGAAGGAAGAAAAGGCTCTGACAATAGTGGTAAGAGACATTGGTTTTGTTAAAGGGAAACAAATTGTTGATTCAGATGATTTTGGTCAAGGGCTTATTGACTTGAGTTCCCTATCTCCCATTCAACCACTTAAATCAGCAACTCTAGCTCAAGCCAAAGCCAATGAGGACTTGCTCAAGTCCCATTTTGTAGACAAGGAATTAATATCATTGGTGGGGGATATGTTGGAGAAGATTATGCCATCTTTCAAACTAGATACATCTAATCCCTCTGGTAATCGCAAGGGTTTGTTAAATGTTGTTGGTTCTCATTTTGACTCTCTGGAGAAGGCAACATATATTTTAGTTTTGAATCAGTTTAATGCTATGAGGTTGAATTTTTTTTTGAAAATGAATGAAGATGATAGATTCAGTCTAGCTACTGCACTAAAATGTATTCAGGATGCAATTGGTGAAGGAGGTAATATATACAAGTCATGACTGATTTTGCCCAAATTCACTATAAGCATTGATAAGAAGATAAGGGAATGTGAAGATTAGCTAGCAAGCATATCACAGTCATACGCACCACAATCTGGTCTAGCTAGCAATTTTGAACCCCAAGTTTTGAGTATACTGAATAAAATCAAGATTCTAAACCATGAAAAGGATATAGTTTTGGGCAGAGTGTCTGAGTTAAGGAGTCTTATCACTCCCTAGATAGATTTTTTAATGAGCAGTATGTAAGATGCTAAGGATGCTTTGGATTCCAATGTTCCAACATATAGAAGAGGAGTTGAAATGCTTTCTTATATTTTCAGTGGGATGATTAGCATTTTGGACAGCTTGAGGAAAGCATGGGATAAACATTTGTTGTCCCTTAGGACAATTTTTGTAGACATCTTTAAATTTTTGAGAGCAGCTATACATAACCTTGTATATCAATTTTGGCAAATCATTTATCTTTGGCATTGTTGTCAAAGGGGGAGAGAGCAGAGTGAAATATGGTGTAAATTCTTAGGGGGAGCTTTTATATTCTTTGTAAATTTGAAATTTTGAAGTCTTACAATATTGAGTGTACAGTTCAATTTTCACAATGTTGCCATCAATGCCAAAGGGGGGGATTGTTGGCAAGAGACACTGTTTCGGTGATGATTGGTGCATGATATATGTTTAGGGGTTCTCATTGATGGCAACTCAATTTGTAGACCACATCCGGTGTACATAGAATTGGTTTACCGGGAGTCATTTTTCTCATAGACATAAGTCTAGAAGGTGGAACACAGTTACTGGTAGAGCATGAGACCATGGTGCATATCCTAATTTCAGTGATGTATTTTGGGTTGCGATGATCAAGGAAGTTAGTTCAAGGTTTGAGATAGATTATCTCGTTATTATGATATCTGGTGTTGAATTATGTGCAAGTTTAGATCTCCAATATCTGGTATTTCAGTTAGGGTAGATCTAGTTTTGAGTAGCATGTGTTGCGATTTTGTTGGGATGATTCTGATTATCAGTTTTGTGTTTGAGATGATTGGGCCCACATATGGGAAATATTTTATCATCTTGGTTTGGTTTGCATTTGGATCTATGATCGGATTGAGCTGACTTGGTGGAACATGTTTCATGTTAGGTGTTATGTGGTTTTTGGAAGCCAACTTAGTAAATAATTATTTTTTATGGTGCGGATATATAAGATTGATTTGGTTGATCATTTTGGAGAGTGTGTTGAGAAAAGGAAGTCTGTGTGAGAAAGTTTGTAAGTTTGGTGAAGATTATGTTGCTCCAGTATGTGACAGAGTAGTATTATAGAGCAGAATGATAGATTAGTTATAGAAGACTATATGAGCCTAACTGGAATTGTATTTTGGCATAGTTAGATGCTACACTTCAATTCAATTAACTTTGTAATCATTTTGTATTAGCTTGTAAGGTAGTGAGCCTTCCTCCGGGTTGTAGCCCTTTTGTAATTGAGCAGTGAGCTCTAGGCAGTGAGCCTTCCTTCGGGTTGTAGCCCTCTTTAAATTGAGCAGTGAGCTCTAGGCAGTGAGCCTGAATACAAGTGCATTCCCCTTATGTAATATTATTCTACTACTAGCCATAGTATAATAATATTGTGGGTACTCAATCCCACCATGGTTTTTCCCTTTCTAGGTTTCCACGTAAAAATTTTGGTGTTATGGTTGTGTGGTTATTCATTTTATGTTTCTGAACTTTGATTACTTTCACATGCATCTGGTGGTTTAAGAGTCATCTTGATAAGTTTGCAAATAATAAAACATTGATTCATTCCCCCCTCTCAGTGTTCATTGATTCCAACACCTTAAATTGATATTTCTAAGGCTATTGCTACTTCTTTACATGCTAGAAGAGATAGAAATGAATGGTTGATTGATAGTGGATGTTCAAATCATATGACTGGTGACAAAAGTTAAGTTTGTGAAACTTAATAACTATAATAGTGGTTTTGTTAGGTTTGGAGATGATCAAACAACACAAATTGTGGGAATTAGTTCTATTTCTTTTGATAGAAAACATATTACTGACAATGTTTACTATGTGAAGGGTTTGCATCATAATCTTTTGAGTGTTGCACAGATGTGCAAAAATGGATACAATATTGTCTTTCAGGATGATGGTTGTGAGATCCTGAAAGAATCCAGAATTATTATTTCATTAGGGTGAAGAACTGGCAAAAACATGTATCTTCTAGAAGGAGCTATGAAGCATTTTTTGCTGTCTCAGATCAATGACAATTGGGTTTGCCACCGATGGATGTGTCATATCAATTTTGACAACTTAGTCAAGATCATTTCATCAAGGATAGTGAAGGATTTATTGAAGCTGACCAAACAGGATAACAACATTTGCAGAGAATGTCAAGTTGGAAAGAAAACAAGAGGATCTTATAGAGGAAAGAAGCATTCATCCACCAGATTATTGGATTTAGTGCATACAAACCTATGCGGTCCAACCAAAACAAGGAGTATACAAGGTGAGAAGTGCTTCATGTTATTGACTGATGATTACTCTAGAATGTCATGGGTTGCATTTTTGAGAGAGAAGTTAGAAGCATTAGAGAAATTCAAAATATTCAAGGCTAAAGTTGAAAATGAGGTTGATAGAAAGATTAAGTGTTTGAGAACTGACAGAGGAGGAGAATTTACTTCTGATGAGTTTAACAACTTTTGTGAGAAACATGGTATTAGAAGATAGTTGTCTGCCCCAATAACACATTAACATAATGGTGTAGTAGAAAGGATGAACCTATAAGGAAGTTAAGTAGAAGAACAACTTCATACACTAATCTTGAGAGGAGGGTAATGCAATTTTTTTGCAGAATGTTACAATAGTTACACAAACTTAACAAAAATAAACATAATATCATTCATACCACAACACAACAACACAATGATTTACATGGGGAAAACCCTTTCGAGAGAAAAACCCCACACTCTAAAATCAGCTCAATATATTATTGAACAATCAATAACATAATATAATATACTTACATAGAAAGCTATTCATAGGAGTACCACTAATCAGAGACTCAGAGGTAACTCAATATCCATAAGACTTACACACAACCTCTATCTCATGCACCTCATATATAGGAGATACAATACAAAAAACTGTTATATGGTATTACAAAACCATGGGCTAAAACCACCCAATAAAGTAGAGCTGACCTTATCTCCATTCTAGATTCCCTATGACATGTCAAAATAAAAATCACCATGTGTTCCTCCCTTTTATAGCTCATTTATGTACTTTATGCAATTTTATATTTCCTACTACAGGAGTCCAAACTTCCAGAGGCCATAGCTTGTGAATTGGGTGTCCAATTGATGAACCATTTGATGCACCAAAAAATCTCGTGAAGTGATCTATCACCTCATAGATGCTGGTTACACCCACTTTTCAGGGCATTTTGGAGGGTCTAAAGTCCTCAAAATTAAATTTAAACCTTTCATCGCACGCTTTAAAACAAAAAACTTTAATATCTTCAAAACTAGTTGTGATCTTGCGACGTAAATTTACTGACATGCTTATCTAGCCAATTTGAAACTTTGGAGGTAATTTCGCACCATTTCATGCTCAAACAAAAAACTTACTATAAATAGTAACCTCATGTAAATGCAAAGTTGAGACACCATTTTCCCAATAGAACCAAACAATTTCTGAGGTAGCTAGAATAATGATCAAAGGAGTAGAACTTCTGGAAGTCTATTGGAGAGAAGCAATTCATATCGCAATCTACACTCTTAACAAAATTATATACTAGAAAAGACATAAGACATCTTATGAGCTATGGCATGGTAGAACTCCAACAATGAAATATTTTAAGGTATTTGGAAGCAAGTGCTACATTTAGAGAGATGAGGATAATCTTGGAAATTTTAAGGTATTTGGTTTGTGGTACCCTAGAAGTTTATATGTTACTTTGATAGCTTTACTAGTGCAAATTGGGCCAGAAGTGTTGATGAAAGGAAAAGTACAAGTGGTGGAGCATTCTTTCTCGGCTCTCGGTTAGTTGCTTGGTCAAGTAAGAAGCAATATCTTGTCTCTTTATCTACAGTTGAAGGAGAGTATATTGTAGCATCTTAATGTTGCACATAGATTCTATTGGATGAAGTAGACTTTGAAGGATATTGTTGTAACATTAAATGAAACTATGTCTATTATGTGCGATAACACTAGTGCAATAAACATTTCTAAGAATCTAGTACAAAATTCTAGAACAAAGCATATATCTATTTGGTATCACTTCTTAAGGGAAAATGTGTTGGATAATGAAGTAAAAATTGAGTATGTATGTAAAAAGGAGTAGATTGCAGATATCTTTTGGATATTGTTGCTACTAGGATATGTTGTTGTCATTGATGTCAACATATTCTTGTGTTCTTATATTGTGGTGATTGCAAAGAGTTGATCTGGTTGGTATATTGCAATGTGCTTGTGCAGACTTGTGATTTCAGAAATGGAATATCTATACTTGATTTAGTGGTGGTTTTGTGATGCTATGTGGTGATTTGATCGAGTTATGGATTCTGGTATAAGGATTAGTTTTTCAGTGTTCAGTGTTGCAGTGTTCTGGTATTTGATCCGTTGTGCTCCAGAATGATTATATCTTGAGTTGCGGATTTGGGAGAGTTTTTGGGATGTTCATGTGTATCTACAATTCAGATGGTTCATGATTTGGTTCTCCACAGGTTATCTTTCTAATCCCAGTTGTTGTTGTTGAAGTGTTCTTGAGTATCAACGTGTTGATCGATGAAGATTTGATTAAGAGGTGTTGGTGCAGCTATTGCGGATGGTTCTAATGTTCTTGTTGGTGTTTCCTAATTGTATCCTATTTGTTTTTCTAGTCCGCATTGATCTTTGTGTACCTTATTAAGGATCTTATGGGTCTAGTGATGTTCTTCATGTTATGCGACATTTTTGGTGGTGTAGCATGTTGTGGATGATCTTGGCATTATTTTTGATGGTGTTGCATGTTTGAGAATTTGTTTTGGGTCCATGCTATGTCAGTAACGATATTGTATTGGTCTGGTGGTTGATTTATGTATCGTGTGATGTAATTTTGTAATTAGGTGTTAAGGGTTGAGCTGACCTTGTAGTCAAGGTTGATGATTTGTATAAATCAGTGTTATATTCATGTAATTTGGTGTTCGGTGTTGTGTTTGCATTATTAGAGAGTGGTGTATGTGCGAATAAGAAAATTCATATTTCAGTGAGAAGTGTAGAGTAGAGGGTGTTGCAGAGAAGACAAATGTGCTTAATCAAAACTGTCATCAGGCATTTGGAGATGATATTCTTCAGTTCATATAAATTGGATTGTTGTCTGAATATTCTTATAAGGTAGTGAACCTTCCCTAAGGGTTGTAGCCTTCCAAGTTATCATATTTTTAGTAGTGAGCTCTAGGCAGTGTTCATGAATGCATGTGCATTCCCCATTGTAATATTTACACATACTACTGCAGAGTATCATCTTATTGTGGGTAGGTTCCCACCCTGGTTTTTCCCTTAACCAGATTTTCCATGTCAAAATCATGGTGTTATATGTGTTGGTGTTATTGTGCTTATCTTTGTTCTTGTTGCAGTTGATCAGATTTGAAGTTGTGCTTAAATTGTTAGATCCGGTGAAAAATGATTCACCCCTTCCTCTCAGTTTTCCTTCATTGTTGTTGCCAACAATTGTTGGTATTAGAGCTAGATCCTTCGGAAGAAGCTTGACCGCTTGACGAGATCTGGGATGGCAACCTATGTTTTTAGGAAAGAGAGTCTGATATTTGATGGAAGCAATTACACTATATGGAAGGGTCAGATGGAGTGTCATTTTAAGTGTCTTGGAGATGACTATTGGAAGATTACAAAGAATACCTACAATTTCCCTCAGAATGGTCTGGTTATTGCAAGTGAGATCAAGCATGATGAACATAACATAATAGCTAAATAAGCATTGCTAAGTTCCCTAACCGATCCAGATATGACTAATGTGATGGGATTGCAGTCTCCACATGAAATCTGGGAAAATTTAGAGACCTTGTATGAAGGAGATAAACATGTCAAAGTCGCTAAATTGCAAAGTTTAAAATGAAAGTATGAGAAGTTGAATATGGGAGAAGATGAGAACATATCATCCTTTATGGCTAAAGTGAATGAACTTGTCATGAACATCAGATGTGCCTGTGGAACTCTTGAAGAAGATGAGATTGTTTCTAAAGTGCTGAGATCCTTGCCTCTTGCTTACAAATCTAAATTTGTTGCTATTGATGAGATCTAGACTATGACCACAGTGACAAGAGACATGTTGGTTGGTAAACTTGCTACTTTTGAGTTGAGTGAATTTGGAGGATCACATGGTAAATATGAGATTGCATTTAATGCCTCAGTATCCAAGAAGTAGAAGTATGATTTGAGAGAAAGTTCATCTAGGGTTTCCAGATATGAAAGAGAAATGAGAGAGATGGAAGAACATGAAAGAGAGTTGGTTGAGCTTGAAGAACTTAATGCTCGAAGATTGCCTAAGGGAGCTGGTAAGCATGATGGAAAGTTATCTTTGAAATGTTTCTCTTGTAATAAGATAGGACATTTTGCTTCTAGGTGTCTTGAAAGAATGCCAAAATATTATAGGCATGATAAATTTGATAAGCATGATAGAAATGAGAAGCATGATAAGTATGATAAGCCCTATAAGCCTAACTAGAAGTATAGATATTAGATGATATTATGTTGTTGATGAATGTGTGATAGATGAAAAGTCTAAGAATGGGAATTCAGAAGATGAATTTGTATTTATTGTTATCAAGGAAGATAATCTGGTACTAGTGAATTCTACAAGCTGCATTGTTGAGGAGAAAGATTTGGCTGCTAAGATTGAAGAGAAAGATGAATGGGTAATTGACAATGGTTGTTCACATCATATGATAGGAGATAAAAGTAAATTTGTGAATCTGGAGAAGTATGATGATGGTATGGTAATATTTAAAGATGATAAAGCTTGTGTAATTCGTGGTAGAGGTGCTATTTCTCTTGATGCTATTTTTGGTATAGAGATTGCATCAGGAACTAAGACTAAAGGTAATATCTTTAATTTGAATGCTGGTGAGAAAAGTTGTTTGATTGCTCAGATTGATGAAAGCCAGTTGTGGCATAGAAGGACGTGTCATGTTAATTTTGACTGCATGATTAGGATAAGTTCTACTCAAGTTGTTAGAGATTTGGCTAAGATTGTGAAACCTTCTAATTTGGTATGTTAAAAATGTCAGTTGGGAAAGCAAACAAGAATTTCATTCAAAAGTAAGTTGTATACATCTAATGGATTATTAGATCTGATAAACTTGTAAGGCACTGAGAGGGGGGGGTGAATCATTGCAAGCAAAAACTTAATAAATTTGATAACATCTCTTACGAACTTGAAACTCAATAAGCATGCAAGAAATATAACCACATAAGCAAACATCCAACAAAGCATGCAAACCATAACACAATGATTTTTCATGTGGAAACCCAAATGGGAAAAACCACGGTGGGAATTAATACCCATAAAGATCAACTATCTACAATATAGAGATTTGACCAGTTAAGGTCATACAACACCTTGTTAGGGGTACACCCAGTTAAAAGTGTCTTAGCCCAGTTAAGAGCTATACAACAAGGCTTGTTAGGACCCAACCCTGTTAGGAGCTACCCAGTTAAGGGATTTCAAAACACAAGCTAATGTGTCACCTTGTTAGAGCATTTCACCTTCGGACCTGCTAGGATCCTACTGCACCCTGTTAGGAGTGACCTTGTTAGAGGATTTTCTTGCTACAACTATTAGGGAATAACAAGTTTGACTGATCTGCTATTAGCACCTATGTGCCTGATTAGATCCGCTTCTAATATGCTTCTACCACCGAATAAACATCAAAACCTAACTCCTTCCACTACACAATCAAATTCTCACTCTCGATCCCATTAAATCATACAACTTTCATCTCCTTATAAAAACTTTGTTAAGTCGACTAAGAACCTTGGAACAATTCCCTAGATTCATTGAATCTATTCACCTTTTATATTTTCCCACTCATTACACTTTTCTCATGTCGGCCAAACAAAACATAACATAAAGTCTACCGGTTATCGATCAAAGTAAGTCTTCTTTACCAGTTCTTTGTTCTTCCTTACTGTAACTATTCTTTCGATCATAACTTGCTCAATACTCTGAATATGTTGGTGCGGTTCCAATAAAAGACTCATGCCAATTTCATAAACATATGTTGCAAACCGCAACATCTAAATCTTCTCCAATCGTCTGTACTTGTTGCTTGATCATCGCTCTGTTCTTGTTTACCAGTTGCCTGCAACTTAGCAGTTTTGTTGTCTGACAAATTCCACTACCGGTTAGGCTCTACCGATTTGTCTAAATAACTTATATGACTAACAAAACATGGTTTCCATTAATGACAACATAAATAAAGTCATCAAACATTCTATTACAACAATATCATTATCATCAAGCCAACAAGATCTTGTGCATACTAATTTGTGTGGTCCTACAAGAGTGAGAAGTATGCAGGGTGATAGATATTTCATGTTGTTGATTGATGAATACTCTAGAATGAAGTGGGTTACCTTTCTAAGGGAGAAATCAGAAGCATTGGAGAAATTCAAGATATTCAAAGCTAAGGTGGAGATAGACATGATTGAAGCTGAAATGTCCAAAATATGACGGAGGGGGAGAATTCACATCCGGTGAATTATGGAATTAGAAGACAATTATCTGCTCCTAGAACCCCTCGACAGAATGGATTTGTTGAAAGGAAGAACATAACGATTTTCGATGCTGCTAGGACTATGTTGATTCAAGGGAATGTTCCATGGACCTTTTGGAGATAATTTGTTAGCACTATTGTATACACTTTCAACCGAGTGCATATAAAAGGTGATTCTGGTAAGACTCCTTATGAGTTATGGTTTGGTCATGTTCCTATAGTTAGATATTTTAAATTTTTTGGAAGCAAATGTTATATCAAAAGAGATGAGGATATAGGAAATTTTGATGCAAGATGTGATGAAGGAATCTTCTTGGGTTATTCTACTAAGAGAAAGGCTTACCGATGTTACAATAAGAGGCTGAGAAAGATAGTGGAAAGTACAAATGTGAAGGTTGATGAATGTCATGGGAAGCAAATCAGAGCATGTGGATATGAGTTTGATGATCATGATGTTATTTCAAAGCAAGTACATACTAAGATCCTAAAGCAGAATGATCCGGTAGAGATAGTTAATCTAGATATTGCTGTTGTCGGTGAAGAAGTTCAAGAACCTGATAGAACAATCAGAAGACTCCAAGGTATGTGAGATTAAGTCATTCAAAAAATTAGATTATTGGTGACAAAAATAAGGGTGTGATGACTAGGAGAAGGATTGTTTCTGAAGAGGTATGTTTTATTTCCAAGATTGAACCTAGAGATGTTGTTGAAGCTTGTAAAGATGAGAATTGGATAAAAGCAATGGAAGAAGAGCTGAATCAGATTGAGAAGAACAATACATGGGAACTTGTTTCGAGACCTAAAGACAAGAATGTGATTGGTCAAAATGGGTGTTCTGGAATAAATTGAATGAAGCTAGTGAATTAGTTAGAAACAAAGCAAGATTGGTATGTAAGGGATATTTACAGATGGAAGGAATTGATTATGATGAGACTTTTGCTCTGGTATCTAGAACTGAATCTATTAGATTACTTCTTGCATATGCTACTTATAAAAATTTCAAAGTATATTAGATGGATGCAAAGTCAGTCTTTTTGAATGGTGACTTGGAAGAGGAAGTCTACATTGAGCAACTAGATGGGTTTTCATTATCAGATGAAGGAAACATGATATGCAGATTAAAGAAAGCATTGTATGGACTTAAACAAGCCCCTAGAGCTTGGTATGCTAGATTGGACGGGTATTTGATGAAGTTGGGATTATGTTAAGGTACTACTGATAGTAATTTATACTTTAAGGTTGATAATGATAACATTTTGATTGTTGAAGTTTTTGTTGATGACATTATTTTTGGAGGAGATCATGATTTGAGTAAGAAATTTGCTGATGACATGCAAAAAGAGTTTGAGATGTCTATGATAGGTGAGATGAAATTATTCTTAGGATTGTAGATTAAATAGTCTAATAAAGGCATTTTCATTTATCAATCTAAGTATGTGAAGGAACTGTTGAATAAGTTTGGGTTAGATGACTCCAAACCTATTGGAACTCCTATGGTGACTAGATGAAAGTTGTCTAAGCATGATGAATCTCAGAAAGTTAATCAAACCTTGTATAGATCCATGGTTGGTGCACTACTATACTTGAATCAAACTAGACCAGACATTATGCATGTTGTTTGTCTTTGTGCAATATTTCAAGTTGATTCTAAAGAAATTCATGTTACTGTTATGAAGAGGATTTTCATATACTTGAAGGGGACAATTGACTATGGTTTGTGGTATCCGAAGAATGATGATTTCATGTTATGTGCTTATATTGATGTTGATTGGGTAGGTGATGTTGATGACCGGAAGACTACCTCCGGTGGTGCATTCTTTTTAGGAAAGAAGTTGGTTTCTTGGATGAGTAAGAAGCAAGATGCTATTTCTCTATCTACTCCATAAGTTGAATACATTGTTGTTGCAAGTAGTCATACTCAGGTAGTTTGGATGAAGCTAATCCTAAAGGACATTAGAGTTATTTATGATGAGCCTACTGTAATATATTGTGATAATTCAAGTGTTATTAATATTTCCAAGAATCCGGTGCTGCATTCTAAAACAAAGCATATATCAATTAAATATCATTTCTTGAGGGAGAAAGTCAGTGAGGAAGAAGTCAAATTAGAGTATGTATCTACAAAGGATCATATTGAAGATATCTTTACTAAGCCTTTTTTTGCAGATACATTTGTATATCTGAGAGATAAGTTAGGGTTTTCCTGCCCCTTTCGATGAAAACTAGATGCATGAATCCAGTGGACTTCATAGTCTTATCTTCTTATCCAGATTGATGAGCTTATGTTGCTACTCACCTAGAGTAGTTAGTGTGTGGTTCAAATGTTTAGATTTGTGAGTTTGTTCTAAGGGGGAGAGAACATTGATCTGTATTATCTTTGGCATTTTTGTCAAACGGGGAGAGAAGCATGTGAAAAACATCCTTATCTTGGAAGCTTTGTGTGCATAATCTCAGGGGCAGATTGTTGGTGTTGATTTCTTTCTTTGCGTTGATTATTTTTCACATTCATATGTTGCCATCAATGCTAAAGTGGGAGATTGTTGGATATTATTGCTGCTACGATATGTTGTTGTCATTAATGTTAACATATTTCTGTGTTCTTGTGGTCCGGTGATTGCAGAGAGTTGATCTGGTTGGTATATTGCAAATGTTCTTGTGCGGATTTTTTATTTCAGTAATGGAGTATCTATACTTGATTTAGTGGTGGTTTCATGATGTTATGTGGTGATCTGATCGAGTTATGGATTCTGGTATAAGGATTGGTTTTTCAGTGTTCAGTATTGCAGTGTTCTGGTATTTGATTCATTGTGCTCTAAAATGATTATATCTTGAGTTGTGGATTTGAGAGAGTGTTTGGGATGTTCATGTTTATCTACAATTCAGATGGTTCATGATTTGGTACTCTACAAGTTATCTTTCTAATCCTAGTTGATGTCGTTGAAGTGTTCTTGAGTATCAACGTGTTGATCGATGAATATTTGATTAAGTGGTGTTAGTGCAGCTATTGCAGATCGTTCTAACGTGCTTTTTGGTGTTTCCTAATTGTATGCTATTTTTTTTGTTGGTCCGCATTGATCAATGTGCACATTATTGAGGATCTTCAGGTTAGGTGATGTTCTTCATGTTATACGACATTTTCAGTGGTGTAGTGTGTTGCAGATGATCTTGGCATGATTTCTAGTGGTGTCGCTTTTTTGAGGATTTGTTTTGGGTCCATGCTATGTAGGAAACAACATTATATTGGTCTGGTGGTTGATTTATGTATCATGTGATGTAATTTTGTAATTAGGTCTTAAGGGTTGAGTCGACCTTGTAGTCAAGGTTGACGATTTGTATAAATGGGTGTTATATTTATGTAATTTGGTGTTCCGTGTTGTGTCTACATTATTAGAGAGTGGTGTATGTGCAAATAAGAGAATTCATCTTTTAGTAAGAACTGTAGAGCATAGAGTGTTGCAGAGTAGACAAATGTGATTAACCAAAACTATCATCAGGCATTTGGAGATGCTATTTCTTCAGTTCATATAAATTGGATTTTTGTCTGAATGTTCTTGTAAGGTAGTGAACCTTCCCTGAGGGTTGTATCCTTTAGAGTTATTATATTTTGAGTAGTGATCTCTAGGCAGTGTTCCTAAATGTATGTACATTCCCCATTGTAATATTTACACATACTATTGTAGAGTATCATCTTATTGTGGGGAGGTTCCCATCATATTTTTTCCCTTAACCGGGTTCTCCACGTCAAAATCCTTGTGTTATGTGTGTTGGTATTATTGTGCTTATCTTTGTTCTTTTTGTAGTTGATCAGATTTGAAGTTGTGCTTAAATTATTAGATCCGGTGAAAATGGATTCACCCCCCCTCTCAATTTTCCTTCATTGTTTTTGGCAACAATATCTTCATGAAGGAATTATGTAAAGATGCTTTTGAGTATCTTCGACAAAAGGTAGAGGTATTACCCCTTTCCAGTTTGAACTAATGTGTATTTGGTTGTGCATTGGTCCAGTGAGAAAATTGTATATTTTTATCTGGACTAATGCTTGGGTGCTTCCTCATAGGGGGAGAAGGAGTGAGTTTCATAGGGGTAGTTTCCCACCTTTGTCATTGTTGTCAAAGGGGGAGAGATCTTGATAGTTTCAACTGTTTCATTTGCTGAGTTATTGCAGAGTTGTACATAGATTGTTTTGTGTTTTTGGTTGATGGATGTTGTCATCAATGACAAAGGGGGAGATTGGTGCAGATGTGATGGTGATGTTGTTAAATGGTTGTCATTGATGTCTCTAATGTTCTTGGTATTGGTGATCCAAAATATGTGTTCCCAAAATCTTTGGTGCTTGTGTTGGTAGTGATCCAAATTTTTCTGGTTATTGGATATGGTGTTGATGGTTGGTATTCATGTATATCTTGATCCCATTCTCATTTTTGTTGTTTTGGGTAATGGTGTTTGGGTCTGGATTTAGTCCAAATTTCAAGGATGTGTAGCGTGTGTATCATGTTTTGGGTTTGAAATATGTAATGATTGTATCATGTTGATTTGTTAGTTGATGTATCTTGTGGTGTAGCGTGTGTATCTATTTTAGATCTTTGTCCTGGCCAACTTGGAAGATTATGCTTCCCAAAGAAAGTATATATATGAGATTGATTTGATTGAGTTAGATATGGAAAAAGTGTGACATTGTTTTGAAGATATGCAAGATTGGAAAGGAAAGATTTGACTCTTGGTGATATGTGAGCGTGTGTTGGTATTGAGGCACCGAAAGCAATTTGATTTTTGTATATTATGTTTCAGTGGTGGACTATTTCTTTCTTTCTCTCTTTCTTCTGCAATGAGCCTTTTTCTAAGCAGTGAGCCCACTTGCAGTGAGCCACCCTTTGTAAAAATCACCTTAACCGATGTTTTATATTGAGAACTAACATTCTTTGTGGTTTTCCCCTTCTTGGGTTTTCAATGTCATATCTAGTGTTCATTGTGTGATCTATTGTATGTTCATATTTTCATACTAGATATCCATGTTAATTTATTTTTTTCATTTGGATCCAGATGTGAAAAGAATAAAAATAATTATTTTAAGTTATCAACTGATTCATACCCCCCCTCTCAGTTGCTCAGATATCCAATAGGAACCTCTATGGTGCACAAAGCTAGGAAATAAGGCTTGCTTGAAAAAATAAAAGAAATGATCAAAAGGAAATTTAGACAAGCACAACAGGAGAAAGAAAGCAGAGACTTCCCAGACATCCAAAAACCATAACATGGAGACTTGCCGCAATACACATGAAATGGATACAAAAGCCATTCACAACAAGCACAGAAATAAATTCCCAACTCTCAATCAAAATAAAGCTATTAAAATAAAATAAACCCAAGGTTCATATATGTGTATTTAAATATATAATTAAATCATACACCTAATCTCAATTTATGATCCTTGCAGACAATCTTTTCATAAACAAATACAAAGAAGGATAAAATTCCTCCAACCTGGTAATAGAAGTTATGGATAAAGAATTTGGAGAAGCACAATCCGCAATCCAACTAAAATCCAAATCCAAAAAAAACTCCAAGCCGAATCCAAATCGAAGCTAAACGAATCCTCAGAATAATGAAAATATTTTCTTCAACCAAAAGAACCCTCGAGAATTCTCAAAAAGCTCTAGTTATAAAAATTAAACCAAAACTATGGAATTTCCCGACCAATAAAAAATATAATAAACGATGCCTACCATACCCAAAATCGAGGTGAGAAATAATAAAATAATATTATCTCAAATCAAAAATCCCACAACCAATAGTAAAATAGGGTAGGTAGAATAAATAATAAATCAAATGGGTAAAAAAATGAATTAAATAATAAGAATAACCCAATAATTAAATAAACCATGAGCTCTATAATATAAACACCCAATTAAATATAAAGTCACAATAATTAAACAATAAATAAATCTAATAATCAAAACTCAATAATACAAATGCTCAATTAAACATTAATCAAAGTAACATTAATAAATATTAATCCTCAAACAAATTACCCAATTTATATTAGATTAATTTTAATATTTAAAAACTATATGAATCAGTTATTATTTAATTAAATAATCATAACACCACATGACAACCTGACATAGGGTTGAACAACATACCACATAACGCTAACAAGATGACTCACGCCAAGACACTAAACTAATAGAGTACCAACTTAATCCTAGAGTGTGTAGAAGGAAATCATGTCGCCTCTGATCAACTTGTCATTGGGATTTAAAGACGCGTTCAGACTTGTGAGGCTAGGTGGAGTCAAAGTCTAGTACCTGCAATCTCGCAACCACCAATATCCATAAGACAACATATTCATTGCATATATATAATATAATTAGACAATTAAAATCTAATTGCGACGTCATATCATGCTCATGACGAGTGGTATTCCATCATCTCTATTACTTCATACAGTAGTAAGACAATCACGACAATCATAACATCAACATATCCAATATAATCATGAACTAAGGTTAGCGCTAGCAAGATGCCATCATATAATCATAAGCAATATGATACATCCATGAATAATGAGTGCATATAGATCATCAAATGTAAGTCCATCTATCATAATAATCCAGGATATACCATCATCCATATAAGGTATCATATGTCAATATAAAATGTCTAGCATCATCTATAAGCATATTAAATATATATCAATTCATAAGTACCAATCAAACATCATAAAAGAGTCTAAACAAGTCTATCAATGCACAAAAGAAAGATGAATTAGGGAGGGGCGCTACAATTATAAAGAGTGAATACTTGTAATTTATGAGAACTATGTTTTGGATGAGGAAGAAGAACATGTGCTAACCTCTTTAGATGAATTGGGTGTGGATAGGAAAAGCATACTAATAGAATATATTATTTTATTATAAATAAATAAAAAGGAAACTAGAAATGGAATCTAAGAGTCTTACAAAGTGAGACTCAAAGACCAAACGGTAAGTCAAATTAAGAGACACTCTAGAGAAAATGTAGGAGAAATCTTTCCCATGTAGCATTTGAATAATATTTTATGGGATCAAAATCTCTATTAAGAAAGGAAGTGTGATATGTTTGGGGATCAAGAAAATAAAACTTGAATAGCAAGATGGATTCGAGAATTAGAAAGGAAAATAAATAAAATAATTGTATATAAAGAAGTTTCTAAACTGAATATAGATGTTTTCACAACTTTGCATAAAATATATACCCATGGAGTCAATCTTGCATAAATAATAGGTCTACAACCATAGATATGAACTTTCACCTATGAAAATATACCCCCAATTGTTGAAACTTGGATAAAAAATGAAACCTTTTTTCTAGCTTGTAGGAGATTCTCCATGACCACAAGAAAATTTTATAGCACCACCAACAACTATATATAGAGGTATAGAATATGTGTTTTGGAGGAGAGGAAAGATTTGAGTGGTGAGATTGTGAGAAATTGAAGAATTCAATGGATATTAATTTAAGTGATCTTTCACTTAGTAATAAGGAACAACCATTTCTATAAATATATTTTTTAATTGATTCCATCAAGGGTAGTATTGCATTTTCTTCTACTAAATTTGGGTTTTCCCCTTACATGGTTTCCAGGGTCTCTTGAATTATTTATTTGATTTATTAAATATTTATTTTTAATTTTCTATCAACATTAATGCATCTCTAACTAGTATCATTTTTTTGAGAAAGAAGAACAATACAAATAATTTTTTTGTTTTCAAATTATGCTTATTTAGAGAGTATAAGGATAAGAAATGAACAATTTAATTCATCTTTACATCTAGATGATATTTTTTATTTTTTATAAATAATTCTTTTAGTACAATTGGCTTATATCTACTAATCATCTCTAACATTTTGGAAAACAAATGTCAAAAGGCGAGAAAGGGAAGGGGGAAAAGAGTGTGTTTCACATGACATACTTTGGCATAATGTATGCTAGAATTATGGTTAATCAGTCGAATAGAAATGAAGCAACTAACATACCAATGAAACAATATATAGAAAAGGATTTAATTGATAAACTTAATTAAACAAACGATCCTTCAAAGGAGTTCCATTGTTCTCTATCTCTGAGGATTCCTCAAGTCATGGTTTTGCTCTCAGATCATTGAGCAATTGACCTTTAGAATGACAACTCAAAGAACGAGTTCTAAGATAAATGATCTACATGCTATGCAATTAAGATCTTATATGATGATAACCATACTACTAAAATTGATCTATGATAATGGAAATATTATGCTTATGATAATGAAACTACTATGCTATGCTAATGAAACTACTATGCTATGCTAAAATGCTTGAGTGAGAGAGACTTGTATGAAAAAAACTTGATAATGATAGCACAATGTGTGTAGCCTCTTGATAATGAGCAAATGAGACCTATTTATAGAAGAAATGAGCAATTGGATGGCTAAGATGGATTTGGCTTAGCAAGGGCTAGGATTGCATGAGGAGGGCTCGAACCTCAATCCATGTTTTCAACTTCCACCAATGCCATGGTGACAAGTGGAATCATGAGGAGGCTTGAGAGGAGAGGGAAGAGGCATTAAATGCCTGAAGAGACATGATGGTTACCCTAGGAGGTTTGGTTAGGGTTAGGTTAATGGATAAAGCTTTTATCCAAAGGGTAAATGAATGTGCAAGGGTTAAAGGATTACCTTAGTCAAAGCATTAAATGCTTGAAGAGACTTGAGGGTTAGATGGATGGTTGAGTTAGAGAAAAAGTCTCTAACCAAGGGTCAAAGGTGGGTTAGTTGGATTAAAGCCTTTATCGCTTGAGAAGACTTTGAGGGTTAACTTGTTGAAGGGAGAAAGTCTTTAATGCTTTGTAAGAGCCTTAGATATTTTTGAGAAGTGACTATTCACTAATCCCTTAGTTAGGAATGTGACACTTAGAAGAGGATTAGGCTAATTTAGAAGGGATTAGAAAAAATTAGAATGAAGGTTAGTGTGCAAGTGGGCATTGTAGGAAAATACAAGTGGGTGAGGATATATAGGATTTTAAATAAAAGTTTATTTATATAAATGTGCATATGAATTTTGGATTTTATTTAAATAAATATTAATAAATTTAAATGAGAAAAAATGGGGATAAAGTATTAAATGCTTGAAGACTTGAAGGAAGTCATTGAAGGTTTAAGAGGACTCTAGAAGGAAGCCATTAAAGGCTTGAAGACTTTGAGGGAAACCATTAAAGGCTTGAGAAGACTCTAGAATGAAACCATTAAAGGCTTGAAGACTTTAAAGGAAGCCATTAAAGGTTTGAGTTGATAGGTTTTGGGTTAACCTTTGGTTTAGGAATGTGCAAACCATTAAAGGGTGATTAGGCTAATAATAGGGGTTTAGACATGATTACGAGAAGGTTGATTTGTAACTTGCATTTTCTAGAAAGTGCAAGTGGGGGAGGGATTTTAGGAACTTAAATAAATATTAATTTATTTAACTGTGAGAAAGGGGATCTTAGGGATTTAAATAAACATTAATTTATTTAAATGTGATGGAGGATTTAATTAAAAAATATTATTTATTTATTTAATTAATGGTTTGAATTTGGTTAAGTGAATTAAATCAAATAAATTGAATAATTTATTTAATTAATAAGAGAAGACGGTTGGGATGAATTAATTAAATATTAATTTAATTAATAGTTGGAAAAGCATAAAGGATTAATTAAATGTGAATTTAATTGATAGATGGATGAATGATAATTAAACAAATATTAAATTCATTTAATCAAGTGGACAAAAATAGGTGTCTACATTTTGCCCCTATTTGAAGTCGTGTGTGGTGACACGTTGATTCAAAGAAAAATTCGCTTGATGATGCTGATAAATTTTTTTATTTGCCCCAGATATTGATTGTTGGATAATGGTGCAAATATTCCCCCTCGGGAGATGAAGCAGATAGATTTGTGAATTTTTAGGTTTTTTCAATCGATTCATCTCCTGATAAAAATGAGAGAATGGTGGATTTGGGAATGTATGAGGCTGAAGGGAAAGTGGTAGAGAATAATGGGAAGTCAAAAAGTACCCCTAGGTTATGCAGGAGATATGGTGCAAATGTAGTATTGTGGTGCCTTTGATGGATGCTATACAATTAATCAATATTGTTTGGACATTCTAGTGCAATTGGTTGAATTGCCTCAGTTTTAATCAAAGCGTGACAGTTGATGTCAGTTGGTCGCTCGAACAGGATAAAGTCTAAGTAAGTGAGTCAAATTGACCTGATGAGACTTATACAATTGATGTAATTTCCTGATGAAGTTGAGGTATCTGAAGAAAAATACTTGTTGAGACTTAGACAATTGATGTAATTGCTTGTTTTGATTGTGTGTGTATCTGAAGCAAAATACTTGTTGAGACATAGGCTACACAACCACTCCTTTTATAGATCAATTGCGATGAACTTGGCTTGATCAATTTGTGGTATACAATATAGGGTATGTGGTGATGTCCTAGATCGAGAGGTTGAGGGGGGTTAGTTTAATAGAAATTAAGCAACTACCATACCAATGTATGCTAGAATTATGGTTAATCAATCAAATAGAAATGAAGCAACTAACATACCAATGAAACAATATATACAAAAGGATTTAATTGATAAACTAAATTAAACAAACAATCCTTCAAAGGAGTTACATTGTTCTCTATCTCGAAGGATTCCTCAAGTCATGGCTTTGCTTTCAGATCATTGAGAAATTGACCTTTAGAATAAAAATGGAAAGAATGAGTGCTATGATATAATGATCTACATGTTATACAATTAAGATCTTATATGATGATAACCATGCTACTAAAATTGATCTATGATAATGGAAATATTATGCTTATGATAATGAAACTACTATGCTATGCTAAAATTCTTGAGTGAGAGAGACTTATATGAAAGAAACTTGATAATGAGAGCACAATGTGTGTAGCCTCTTGATAATGAGAAAATGAGCCCTATTTATAGAAGAAATGAGAAATTGGATGGATAAGATGGATTTGGCTTAGCAAGGGCTAGGATTGCATGAGGAGGGCTCTATCCTCCATCCATGTTTTCAACTTCCACCAATGCCATGGTGACAAGTGGCATCATGAGGAGGCTTGAGAGGAGAGGGAAGAGGCATTAAATGCCTAAATAGACATGATGGTTACCCTAGGAGGTTTGGTTAGGGTTAGGTTAATGGATAAATCTTTTATCCAAGGGGTAAATGAATGTGCAAGTGTTAAAGGATTACCTTAGTCAAATCATTAAATGCTTGAAGAGACTTGAGGGATAGATGGATGATTGAGTTAGAGAAAAAGTCTCTAACCAAGGGTCAAAGGTGGGTTAATTGGATTAAGGCCTTTACGGCTTGAGAAGACTTTGAGGGTTAACTTGTTGAAGGGAGAAAGCCTTTAATGCTTTGCAAGAGCCTTAGATATTTTTGAGAAGTGACTATTCACTAATCCCTTAGTTAGGAATGTGCAAACACTTAGAAGATGATTAGGCTAATTTAGAAGGCATTAGAAGAAATTAGAAGGAAGGTTAGTATGCAAGTGGGCATTGTAGGAAAATGCAAGTGGGTGAGGATAAATAGGATTTTAAATTTTTATTTATTTAAATGTGCATGTGAATTTTGGATTTTATTTAAATAAATCTTAATTTGTTTAAAGGAGAAAAATGGGGATAAAGCATTAAATGCTTGAAGACTTGAAGGAAGTCATTAGAGGCTTAAGAGGACTCTAAAAGGAAGCCATTAAACGCTTGAAGACTTTGAGGGAAAGCATTAAAGGCTTGAGAAGACTCTAGAATGAAACCATTAAATGCTTGAAGACTTTAAATGAAGCCATTAAAGGCTTGAAGACTCTAAAAGAAAACCATTAAAGGCTTGAAGACTTTAAAGGGAGACATTAAAGGTTTGAGTTGATGGGTTTTGGGTTAACCTTTTGTTTAGGAATGTGAAAACCACTAAAGGGTGATTAGGCTAATAGTAGGGGTTTAAACATGATTAGGAGGAAGGTTAACTTGCAACTTGCATTTTCTAGAAAGTGCAAGTGGGGAGGGCTTTTTAGGAATGTAAATAAATATTAATTTATTTAAATGTGAGAAAGGGGATTTTAAGGATTTAAATAAACATTAATTTATTTAAATGCAAGAGATGGGATTATGGAATTTTAAATAAATATTAATTTATTTAAATGTGAAGGAGGATTTAATTAAACAAATATGATTTATTTATTTAATTAATGGTCTGAATTTGGTTAAGTGAATTAAGTGGATTAAGTGGAGCGAATTTGGCATTTGTTAATGTGTTTGAGGATGTTTAGCCGACATATGTGGTAGCGTGTGTTCAATTTTTTTGGCCAGCATTAGCATTTGAGTCTGGATTTTGCTGCCAATTTGTATACGGTTCATAAAATAATTAAATGTTCTTGAACTGACATGTAGTCAATATCATTTCTTTTTGCAAATATATAAGAGTGATGGTTTTGGTCATTTTGTGGATGCGAAGGTTGGGATTAATTTATTGTGTGCAATTTCATGTGCTCGGGTTGGAGATTTGTGCTCCAGATCAATGACAATGCGGTGAAACAGATCAGTATAAGATGAAGTGTGAGCAAAGTATGAAATCTATATAATGAGCTTAACTCAAAATATACTTTGGCATTTTTAGATGTTGTTCATCAATTCAAATGATATGTAATCTTTGTTTTTGAGTTGTAGGCAGTAAGCCTCTTTCTTTTGAGTAATGAGCTCTAGGCAGTGTGCCTAAATGCATGTGCATTCCCCATTGTACTAATTCTATACTTCTGCAAATTATACCTATATTGTGGGCTCATCCCCATCATGTTTTTTCCCTTAACTGGGTTTCCATGTACAAAAATCCTTGTGTTATGGTGTTGTGGTTATTCACTTTATGTTCTTGCATCTTTTTTTTGTTCATATGCATTAAGTGGTTGAAAGAACAGTTTAATAAAGTTAAAGATTGTAGAACAAGGAAAGGTGGTTCAATAGATTTGGATGGTCTGCATCAATAACTCCTAGGTGCATTAGATGATCTTGATCAATCCAAAGTTGAAGTCTGAGAATTGCAAGCAAATCTTAAGGATGCTGAGAATTCCATTTAATCATTAAAAGAGCAATTAAACAAATCCAAGGAAAAGAGAAAGGAACTTTGTGAATAGCTAAAGAAGAAATAAATAAAAAGCATTAATGATGGTCACTCAAGTCAAGCCTTGAAGAAGAAGACAAAAGAATGGGAGAAGCTTGCAAAAGAAAATTCAGCCCTGAAACATGAGATAGAATCTATAGTGATGAAATTGACCAAGGAAATTGAGAGAAGGATAAGAAGAATACATTCAAGTATGGCACTCTGATCTTGTGTTTATTCTTTTACTTCATGAATTAGGTTTTGGGAGTTGGTAATGTTGAATGGGAAAATGACAAGCCAGTGGCAGCTCAAATCAGAGATCTTTTGTACAACATTGGTGATAGTAAGGCCTGAAGAACTTCTCTTTGGGGATATTTCAAGAATTTCCAAAATATGATGCAAGCTAGGGAAAGGATCCCTAAATCCATTGTTGATAAGTATAAGGACTCTATTTATTTCATGGTGGACATTGATCAATGCTTGATGGAAGGAGTAGAGCCAAGGACAATTTGGATCATGCCTATGGGAAATGATGTTGATGAGAATATTATTGAGATGTATGCTCAACATAGTTTGAGTAAGCCTATAGATACCTTAGAGGAGAGATTTGGCACATTTGTAGAGAAATATGTGCAGTTGTATTCTCAGTTTAAGAGACCTTAGATAGTCTAGAAGGCTAGAAAAGAAGTTGAGGAGTATGTGGAGAGTACTAGCATTTCCAAAGAAGTTGCCAGGGAGGCGAGGAAGAGATCACAACAAGTTGAAGAGGAGATATCCACCAAGGAAAAATCTACTATTTTGGGAGCCTCTCCTAGCAACCCAAGATAATCCAGAAGCTTTGCACCCTCCTCTGGTTTTGCTAAGATAGCCAACACTAATAAATCACAAGTCAAATCATCCAACAAGGAAGGAAAGAGAAACAAGGCCAAAAGTTCAAGAGAATATCTAATAGTTGAAGATGATGAGGAAACAGAGTTTGATGAAGCTATAAAGGAAATCAAGACAAAGGGAACCAAAGAAGCAAGTGTCTCTAAAGCCAAACCATCTGATGAAGAGAAGGCAAGTAAGAAAATGAAGACAAATAAATCTGATACGTTTGTTGAAGATGTAGAAAAATCCATCACTATAGAAGGTAACTTAAAGACACTTTTTGAGTTTTATGATAAATTTGATGATGTTGAGAAGAGAGTATTGGAAGAATCCATAGTAAAATACTCAAATACATTCAATAGGGCACTTATATAAATCATGTCTGAGATTCCAAAAAGCCTATATAATCTCTTAGACATGAGGAGAGTTAATGCCAACACGGAAGAGGAAAGACTTAGAGAGAAAGTGTTGAGAAGTCTATGCCATGTTATATCAATTGAAGAGATGAATTAGATATTTAAGGAAGGAAAAAGGGAGTTCAAAAGTAAAACAAGGGTGAATAAGCTTATGATTGGGGAGATAAATGAAGTGGTGAAAGAGACATAGAAGATATTGAAGGCAATTCTTGAAAAACATAGATTTAATGTTGTCTCAGGAGAAGAGAAAGGTGGTGGTGATGATACATCCATTCTAGATGTTGATCGAGTTGAAGTCAATGTTTCCTTTGTTCTAGAAATAAGAGTTGGAGAATAGATGAATAAAAGTAATGAAGAAATAGTGTAGGATGCAATTGAGGATAATAATCCTCTGGACCAAACAAATGTGGAGACAGTGAAGGTGACTGAGGAAGAAGCAGAGAAGGTGATTGAGGAGAAGAAGATTGAAATAAAAGTTGAAGCAAGAGACACTGCAGGGCCAGTGAAGGAATTCTTAGAGCAAGATAAGCTGGACTTGGATGATCCAGAATTGACTCAAGGGCCTATCAATTTGTCCACACTCTCTCCAATCCAGAATTTGAAGCTAGCATCACTTGCTCAAGCCAAAGAAAGAGAGGAGATCCCTAAATCTCACATGGAGGACAGTGAGCTGCCAGGTCTTGCATCTGGTATCTTGGAGAAGATAATGCCTGCATTCCGAAAGGACACATCTGATTGGACAATTGAAGAGCTTAATCTTGAATCTATAAGTACTCAATTTGAGTCTCTTGAAAAGCCAGCTGAGATTAAGGTCCGAAATTACTTTGATGATAAAAGATTATGTGAGTTGAAGAAGATGATTGCCAATGATAGGATTCTGCTAGGCACTTGTGCAAAAAGCATTCAGAATGCCCTATTTGAAGGCGGTGCAGTATACAAATCTTGTTTATCATTTTCTAAATTTGTTGAATATATTAAGAAATAGATAAAGGAGAATGAGAAGCAGTTGGAAGGTATTTCGCAGTCCTTTGATCCGTTGACCATTTATGTGGTTAGTCAAGAAGGTCAATTTATATCTTTACTCGACAAGATTAAGAGCTTGATGCATCATAAGGATAAGATTGTTACTAGAGTTGGTGAGCTTCGGAGTCTAATTTCTCCTAAGTTGGAAACAATTCTTATTTCTTTAAAAGAAGCCCAAGATGCCATGCTCACCAATGACCCCACAAATCTTTAGTCACCAGAGATGCAAGCATTTCTCTTCAGTGGTCTCATCTCAATTTTGGAGTATCTCAAGAAAGGTTGGGATAGTCATTTGAATTCATTGAAGAATATTTTTGCAGATATATTTAAGTCTATGTAAGTTATAGATGTCTGTGTGTACATATGTTGCTATATATAGAGTTTTTGTATGAATTTTGGCATGTGAATCCCCGCCTTTTCCATTGATGTCAAAGGGGGAGTGTAGGGAAGTGAAAAATGTAATATTCATCTCAGGGGGAGTTTTGGAGTTTTGAGTTTTTGAGTTTTGAAGTGTGTGTATATGTGGTACTGATTTTGACGCAGTCATTTTTCACTAAGTGTTTCCATCAATGCCAAAGAGGGAGATTGTTGGCAAGAGACACTACATAGTTTATCTGGTGTTTTCATTGATTGCAACCCAAGTCAGTCTACCCATCCACAATGAATGATTTTCTCATACCGGAAGACAAATTGAACATTGGTTTAAGTCCGACAAGCTTAGAATAGAGCGTTTGACAGTGTTTGGTATTTTGTTTTGGGTTAATATTTTGTGTTGTGGATCTATGGAAATATTTTTAGATGTTTGGAGTACCTTATTCCATAATTTTAGCCTCCGTGGATGATTGATGTGAGAGTTGTAAGATCCGATGTATCAGGTTTTGGTATGACAATGCAATACTATCGACTAGCATGATAAATCCTTATGTGGATTGAGTGGAGTGACTTTGCAATTTGTTTTTGTGTTTGCTGATGTTTACCCAACATATGTTGTAGCGTGTGTTCGATTATTTTGGTCTGCATTAGCATTTGAGTTTGGATTTTTCCGCCAGTTTGTATACGGTTCATAAAATAATTAAATGTTCTTGAACCAACATGTAGCCAATATGATTTCTTGTTGTGGATATAGAAGAGCGATGGTTTTGTTCATTTTGAGGATGCCAAGGTTGGGAGTAATTTATTGTGTGTAGTTCCATGTGCACAGGTTGGATATTAGTGCTTTGGATCAGTGACAGTGTAACAAAACAGAGCTGTATAAGATGAAGTGTGAGCAGAGTATGAAATTTATATAATGAACTTAACCAGAATTGTACTTTGCCATTTTTAGATGTTGTTAATCAGTTCAAATGATCTTTAATATTTATATTTGAGTTATAGGAAGTAAGCCTCTCTCTTTTGAGCAGTGAGCTCTAGGTAGTGTGTCTGAATGCATGTGCATTCCCCATTGTACTAATTCTATACTTCTGCAGAGTATACCTATATTGTGGGCTCTTCCCTACCATGTATTTTCCCTTAACTGGGTTTCCACGTAAAAAATCCTTATATTATGGTGATGTGGTTATTTTCTTTATGTTCTTGCATCTTTCTTTTGTTCATATGCATTAAGTGGTTGAAAGAATAGTTTAATAAAGTTAAAGATTGTCGAACACTGATTCACCCCCCCCTCTCAATGTTCCTTGATTCCAACACTTGCATCACCGATCCACAATAAAATGTCATTATTCTCCACAATAAAAGTATCAGTTTCATCAATTCATTCAGTTTCAGGTGAGACACAATCAACAGTGGGCTTTCAACAAATCAAATCTTTTAGCAGAATCTGGCAACAACATGGTTTTTTAGCATTATCTGTCCTTAATTAGGAAAACAACATTATGACTAGATCAAACATGTTAACATGTGGCAAGAAACACAAATAACTTGAGGATTACAATCTATGTTGGTGTCAAGTCTTGGTTTTCTTTTGATTTTATCTTTTATGGTGGCATGTCGTTTAGCTTTTTCGAGATGTCTTTGACTAGAAAGGTGAGGATGGGGTATGCTCACCTATTTTGCTGGCTATGGATTGTCTCTTAGTAATACTATGGATTATCCAAGGATATGAGGACACTGTGAGTCTAGTGTGAACTAGGGCATTCCTTGTTTGTGATTGTTTGATCTCCATGCAAATAGGTACAATGATTTTCTAGGTCGAACCTATACTTGGATGGTCATAACTGATTTGCCATAATAAAGCTCAATGATGATAATAGCACAAGAAGCTCTTTCACCTCCATATCTTCTACCATTCCATTCCCTCTTTCTCATTTGTCCTCCTTTGTCGACCTTGATTCCTCTATAGTCTTCTATCACATGACTAATTAATAATAACATGCCAAAAATATCTTCATCTCATGCAGTGTTTATTTGCATCATCACATGTTAGTAAATTTTATCATATGCATATAAAAATCATAATAGAATCACATCCTACACACACCACTTATTAGTACCTCATATAAGCATTTTCATACCATCCATTCATTTGCATCCTCATATATAACCTAAGTATAAGAACAACATAAAAATAATGCATCACATCATGTATATATTTCATTGCATCATATAAGTAATCATAGATCATCATAAACACCCATTCATACCATAATCATCATCCATAGACTGCATCATCATATAGAATCATCACATCAAATCACTTAAGAACACATACATATAACTAGTGCAAGGAATGAGTCATCTCATATATAAAAAATAATGTGTCATGATACAATGATGTCTAAGTCATATGGCTACAAAATCACCTGAAGGTGTCTACATCATCATACAAAAACTGATACAAAATCAGATCCAAGAGACCTATGATGAAGACCCTCTCTCAGATATGGCAGGCCTTGAAGGAATTTGAGCTCCTAAAGGACCAGCCCCTAGATTATCTCATCTGCCTCCTCTTGCTGACTCTACTAGTGGTGTTGGTGGACCCATAACTCCCCACTAGATTCCCTTTGTCTCTCCCATGTATAAATTTACATAATGTGTCTCAATCCCATCACCTTGATCGCGGGGTGGTCATCAACAATCAAATATGTCTATAACCTATATGCCATCGGGAATCACTCTCTAGACTCAATCAGGGGCAAGTACTCCAGCATCCAATCAAATCAATTCTGTCAATCCTAGTAGTACTCATGTTCATCACATATTATTTCTTATCTTATCCTATCCTAGCCTATTGGTACCTATGTCTATCACATGGTGCTTCTCATCAGGCTCTATCCTAGTGCTTATGTTTATCACGTGGCACTGCATCCTAGTGTATATGTTTGTCACATTGCACTATATAGAGCACTCGCTGGATTTTATCAATTGAACCATTCATCCTATACTCAACTTAGCAAACCTACCTATTTTAGGGCACCTGTTGAGTGAGTCATCTCAATAGCTTATCCAATTGGCGATGCATGTCTATCACATGGTTACCGATTCTAGCCTTGTTTTCAGTTTGTCTTCCCTAGGTCACCTATTTGAGTGAATCCTCTCAGCATCTTATCATATTGACAACTTATGTTCATCAAAGGACTACCAATTTTGGCCTTTTAAAGTAGACACGATTTTGTTTTTTCCTCTTGAGTTGGTTTTTTTCCTGCATGACCTTTTCACCCTATCTTATCAGTCCTTTCCAGCCTTTCTTTCTTATCGAGAGAGATTGTCTACGATCTTTTTCAAAAAAAATCATCCAATCTCTTGAGGGGGTATATCATTCTTGTCTTGGGAAAAATTTGTATCAATTTATCTTATCTTCTTCGAAACAATGTGACAGGTTGCGTTGTCTCAAAGAGGGGCAAAATGTAGACACCTAAAATTGTCCTAGCTTAATTAAATAAATATTATATTTATTTAATTGGTCCCACTTCCTCTATTAATTAGATAAATCTTTATTTATTTAATTAATTAATTAGCATTTCCTCTTCTATGACATGTCATTTATCTTTTAATTTTCCTCTACCTACCATCCTCATATTTTATCATTTTCTCTACCTACCTTTTAATCCTAGCCGACCATTTATTTATGTTCACCTCTTAATCTTATCCCTTTATTTTCTAAAGTGTCTTCTATATAAGAGGATTATTTTGTCCTTCTAATTCTAATGTGTTTATCAGGATTTCTTGTAATCAAGTGAGTGTACAACCACAATCCATTATTTATTGAGCTCTTGTGCACAATACAAAACCTGAGAGCAAATATATCAAACAAGACCAATGGAGATAGGAGACAATAGAGATCAAACCCTGCTTGACATGTGAATGTTATTATTGTCTCAATTTGTTAATTTGCATATTCTTGGGTTTCTTCATTGGTGTATGGTGAATGTTTTATTGTAGAACTAGGATTGTTTGTGGTTGGATCTTTGTGGTTTTGCAATAGTTTGTCATCATCATTTTTCACCTCACACACTATGATCATTGGATGTTATGTGATTTCCATGTTGCCTATGTTGGTTGTGAGTTGATATTTGATATACATATATATTGGTTGTGTGAGGTAGGAAATAGGCATAGGCATCAAATCACAATAGTTAGGGAACCACAAACCTACCAATGCAATGAAAATAAAGTCCTATCACACTCAATAGAAGAATTGAAGACAAGTTGTAAATAAAAAATGCAAACCAACAAAAACATCTCCTTCAATTGGCCTCCATTGTTTTTCTTTCACCTTCAAATTTGTGAATGCCACCTACAAATGCAAGTGATTAAAATCAAGTTGGGTTGCAAGAAGATGTATTCAAGAGTGACAACGTAAGGATACTCAAAATTTGGTTGTTAAAAATGAGCAATGAGAGCTCAATTTATAGAAAAATTGGGATTGATTGGGTGGCTAAGATTGAAAAGATTTTTGGTTAAATGGACGGACTTGATTGAGTGCATAGTAGAGCTACCATTCGGGGAAGGATGAAGATAGAAGAAAGCAAATAGGAAGATATAATGAGAATAAATAAAAATATTTAATGACATTCTCATAAATACCAAATTAGCAAGTTGAAAATATCAGGAAGATTTTAATAATTAAAAATTATTAAACATCTTCATTAGAAAAGATAAATAGAAGAATTAAAAAAAATAAAATATCCTCTTATAAGAAAATTAATAAATAAGATTTATTAATTATCTCCTCACAAGAAAAGCAGATTTTTGGAGATGCATACCTCATTTTTTAATTTAAAAATTAAAATTAAAGAGATATGGCCAAAAAGATTGATTTTTGAAAATCAAGGAAAAATATTAGTTTTCAAATTCAAAAATTAGGAGGATTTTATAAGAAGATTTAATAATTAAAAATATTAAATATCTCCATATAAGAGGATAAAACAGAAGAATAAAAAATTAAGAAAAGCAGGAAATATCCTCACATGAGAGGATAATTAGAGATAATTAATAAACAAGATTTATTAATTATCTCCTCACAAAAAAAAGATAAAGATGAATTAATAAATAAAATTTATTAATTCTTTATTTTGGAGGAAGATAAATATGGTAAATTAATAAAAATGATTTACTAATTTATTGCTTCATATTTATCACTTAGTTAATTAAATAAAATGAATTTTTATAATTAATGGACAAAGGAGACAAAAAAAAAATTATTTAATTTATTTATTTAGGACTTAGAAGAATTGTTAGTAAAAGGGGGTTTAATCAATTAATTAAACCTAAGAGGCACTATGCGCATGATATGTTAAAAAAAAGGAGACACGGGTGTTGACCATTTTTTAGTGTCTACATTTTTCCCTTCTTTGAGACAATGCGATTTTGATTGTTGTTTCAAAGAAAATTGAAAAAATAAAAAATCATGCCCCAGCAAACTAAGGGATGGATGTAGGATGGCCCCTCGAGGGATTGTTTATGTATGAAAGAAATGAATGATCTCTTGAAAGAAGAGAAGAATGAGAGAAAACTAGATAGTAAGAAGTGAAGAATGTTAATTGATTGTAGAAAAAGGGTTGGTTGATATCAAATGAAGAAATTCTTGATTGATCAGATATAATAGATAACATGATGATTGATTTGGTGAATAGATAGAATGATTGATGTGATAGAAGAAGTGATAGCCAAAAGAAATACAAATGAGAAGTGAAGAATGATTAGTGTGATGAAATCTTTCTTTCACAAATGTTAATAGTAGGTGAGAGCCTTTATTTGATATGGCAAAATGGATGCGACGCACCATGGCACTGAAAGCCAAGGCGATAATGCAATCCCTTTGCATAAAACATACATGTTGAAGACAAGGAATGGTTCAACCATCTTTAGACATTATGTGTGTCAAAGTTTGAGGTATGTGTGATATCCACAATGTGAATGTGCCAACATAGACACCCAAGACATACTTGCCCCAGAATTTTATGAAACACTCCACAAATAGAAAACAAAATTAAAAAGACCATGAGTCATCCTGGCCACTCTAAATCACTCAGTCACATCATTGAGAAACATAGGAATATGATCGAAGATAAATCAACGAAAGAAAAGACTCGCAAATTCAAACAAGTCAAACAACCATCCTAATCTTGTTGTCAAAATTGATAATGTTTGTGTTTTGATGATAGGAATGCTACTTAGTTTTAGGGAATGCAGTACCCCGTCTAAGATAGGACACGGTCTAGTTTCAAGTATACCACACCCTGTATAAGACCCATGATAATGTTGACAAAGGACCAATGATGTTGTTGATGTTGATTGATTGATAAGACAAGTTGACCAGTTTGAATGCTTGGTTGATTGAAAAGTTCATCTGTTAATTTGTGGTTTGTTAAGCGCAATATTTTTGTGTTTTTTGTCTAACATCAGCTTGAATGTCTGTCTATGTATAAAAGAGCCAATTTATTGACGAAATGAAAATGATTGTTTTTGGATTTTGATGTTTTCCAATTTTTAGGGTTTTTGAACTTTTTAATTTTTTGTGCTTTTTTTAGGTCAAATTTTTTGTGTGTTATTTCAGGACGTTTTTAAAAATTTTTTGGCTTATTTCAGGACTTTTTCATTTAAATTAATTTTTTTCAATACATTATTTGATTTTTTAGTAATTTTTTAAAAGACTTTATTTAATTTTTAGTTGGTTTTTTAGGAATTTTAGCATTAATTTGTCCCCAGTATCTAGCAAGGCAAGGAATATGACAAACAAATAAATAAGCTTACAAAAATGCGTGTGTATAGAGGGAAAACAAAGGCCATTTATTTTGGAGATAGAGCAAATAAATATCCAAGGGCTATTGGGTGATGGGATTAGGAACTGGCTATGAGAATGTAAAGCAATGGCATGCCATGAGGGATATGTTAAGAGATTTCTAAAACCATGTTTTCCATTTTACGTCCTTATGTTGGATCAAGATCAAAAAATAGAAAAGAGTGTATGGACGGAGATAGGATATGGATAGGATAAGCAAGATCAAGAATGGATAAGGGATATGGACTGAAGGTTGTGATAGGCTAAGGAATAGTGACAAAAGGTTGCAATAAGCCAAGGAATATGGATGAAAGGTTGTAATAATCCAATGGATAAATACCAAAATCTATGATAGACTGAAAGTTGCGAACAAGATGCATGACGTTCATGAAGATCCTCAGCCTTGTCAAGATCAAAGGTGGAGAAGGGAATATGGATATGAAGGATGATAGGATAATGGAGGTGATAGGATATGATAGGATAATGGAGGGTAATAGGACAAGATAGGATAATGAAGGTGTTGGAATCAATGAACACTGAGAGGGGGTGGGGGTGAATTAGTGTTTAATAATTTGCAAACTTATATATCTGATTCTCAAACCATTGGATGCATAAGAAAGAAAGTGAAATGCAAAAACATAAAGAAAATAACCACACAACCATAACACCAAGATTTTTACATGGAAACCCGGAAAGGGAAAAACGACGGTGGGATTGAGTACCCACAATATTATTATACTATGGCTAGACGTATGATAATATTACATAAGGGGAATGCACTTGAATTCAGGCACACTGCATAGAGCTCAGTGCTCAATTACAAAAGGGCTACAACCTGGAGGAAGGCTCACTGCCTTACAAGCTATTAAAAAATGATTATAATGATGAATAAACTGAAGTATAGCATCTAACTATGCCAAAATGTAGTTCCGGTTAGGCTCAAATCAACTCCTACAACTGTTATATTCATTTCCTTTGTTTTCCTACTCTGTCAAATACTAGAGCACCAAAACCTTCAATCAAATTCACAAAACAAGCAAATTCGCTCTTGCAGACCTCGCATGCTCATCACTCATGACAAAATGATCAACCAAATAAATCTTATATATATGCACCAACAAAATGAATCATTTACTAAGTCAACTTCCAAGAACCACACAACACGCAACATGAAACGTGTATCACAAAGTCGGTTCAATCCGTCCACAAATCCAAATGTGGACCAAAACAAGAAGATAATAGGCTTCCAATAAGTCATCCTAATCACCTCAAACATGACACTGATCCCCGAAATCAACCCATCAAATCCGCAACACACGTTACACAAAGATAGCTCTATTCTAACTGAATTACCAGATACCAGAGCTCTAAACTTGCACACAATTCAACACTGGATATCAGGATCATGAGATAATCTATCTCGAACCTTGAATCAAATACCTTGATCATCACAACCAAAAGTACATCACCAAAATCAAGATGTGCACCATGATCTCATGCTCTACCAGTTACTAAGTTCCACCTTCTAGACTTATGCCTTATGAGCAATATGACTTCTGGTAAACTAGATTTATGTACATCGGATGTGATTTCCGAACTGAGTTTCCATCAATGACAACCCCTAAACATCTATCATGCACCAATATTCACCAAAACAGTGTCTCTTGCCAACAATCTCCCCCTTTTGCATTGATGGCAACACTATGCAAAATGGATTGTACACTCAAGACTACAAAACTTCAAAATTCTAAACTCACAAAGAATATACAAGCTCCCCTTAAGAATTTACACCATTTTCTACTCTGCTCTCTCCCCCTTTGACAACAATGCCAAAGAGTCCACCAAAATTGATATACAAAGAATTGCTTGCAAAAACTTGAAGATGTCTACAAAATTGTTCTAAGGGATAGTAAATAATTATCCCATGCCTTCTTTAAGCTCTCCAAAATGCTTATCATCCTGCTGAAAAGGTAAGCATGCATTTTTGCTCCCTGTTTATCTGTCGAAACGGGCTTATTCAGAGAATCCTTAGCATCTTGCATGCTACTCATCAATGAATCTATCTAGGTAGTAATAAGACTCCTCACTTCTGACACTCTACCCAAAACTCTTTCCTTTTCTTGTTTTAAATCTTGATCTTATTCAATACACTCAAAACTTGAGGTTCAAAATTGCTAGCCAGAGCTGATTGTGGAATGTATGACTGTGATATGCTTGCTAGCTGGCCTTCACATTCCCTTATTTCCTTGTCAATGTCTATAGTGAACTTAGGCAAAAATAGACATGACTTGTATATGTTACCACCTTCATCAAGTGCATCTTGAATACTTTTTAGTGCAGTAACCAAACTGACTCTATAATCTTCAATCATCTTCAAAAATTATTTTAATCACATGGAATTGAATTGATTCAAAACTTTAATATATGTTGCCTTCTCCAAAGACTCAAAATGAGAACCAACAACATTTATCAAACCCTTGAGCTTACTGGAGGGATCAGATGTATTCGATTGGAAAGATGGCATGATTTTCTCTAACATATCTCCTACCAATGATATCAACTCTTTGTCGGTAGAATGGGACTTAAGCAAGTCCTCACTTGCTTTGTCTTGAGTGAGAGTTTCCAATTTTAGTGCTTGAATTAGAGATAATGAGCTCAGGTGAATCAACCCTTGACCAAAATCATCCAAATCAATAGCAACTTTCTTCCCTTTGGTAGGTACAATGTCTCTTGCCATTGTTACTGGAGCCTGATCTTTCTCCTTCTCTCCTTTTTCACTTGCCTCTGCACTCTCATCTTTATCACCATCCTTTCCCTTCTCTGCTTCATCTATCTCCTCTGTTGCTTTCTCTGACACAACTTCTATAACTAGAGGTTCAAATTCACTGGAGATATCATTAGCACCATCAATATCATCAACTGTGGTCTGATCATTTGACTGTCCTTCCAGAATAGCCTTCTCAGGTGATTGATCCTTTTTCTTGTCAGGGAAAGCTTTATGCACTTTTGAAATAGGTGTTTCATGAGATTGTTCTTTCAGATTCACATCAATTCTTTGATCTATCAAAAACTATTTCAAAATAGTCTTTGTTTCTTTGGTTATCTCATCTATCTTTTCGAGCATAAGCTTATTAACTCTCTTCTTGCTTCAGAATCTATCTTTGGCAAGCTTCAATAATTTAATAACTTCATCTTTAGAAATGACTGAGGATAGATTTACTAGCACATACTCCTTTATTCTCTCATCCTCTAAACTTGTTGTATGCCTTCTCGTATCCAAAATGTCATACTGGCTTTTAGGGATCATAGATGCAAGTTCTATCAATGTCTTGCTATAGACATCCATATATTCAACAACTGCTTCTTCAATTGCTCTCTTATCTTTATCACCAAAATTTTCATAATATGTAGGAACATATTTCAAATTTCTATCCTTAATAATTTCATCAATTAATTATTTCGAAGTCAATGGGGGCACAACTTCAAATGTACCTTCAATCTTATCGGATTTTAGAGTTGCATCCAATTCTATTTTATGTTTCTTGCTTGCTCTGGCTTTTATAGATGACTCAAATTTTGTTCTAGGCTTCTTATATTGTTGAGCACCATCAGGTTGAGGTTTATTCACCACTCTAGCATAGGTGGATATCTTTTTCACCTCTTTCACTGCTTCATCAAATTTTGTCTCTATGTCCTTGATAGTGGCAGTAACATACACTCTTTGGGGTTTTGCCTTCTTCCTCTTCTTTGCCCCATCAGTTGATGTTGTTGATTGTGATTTGGATGGAGGAATGGGATTCTACAAACTGGAGGTAGGTGCAGACTGAGACTGTCTTGGCTTGGCTTGCTTTGAAGGAGTAGGAATAGGCTTTGACTTCTTGGGCTTTATGATATCCTCCTCCTTCAATATAGTGTGTTCTCTATCCCTTTGCACAACCTCCCTAGATATACCCATTTGTTCTTCTATCTTCTCTACCTCCTTTCTTACTTTCCTCTTTCTTGTCAGTCTGGTAAACTTCTTGTGAAAACCAAGATCTTTTTCTTTGCAAGTATAGAACCTTTCCTCCTTATCATCCATCGATTGACTCAACAAATGTTAAACATATGCATAAAGTGTGGTAGCATCCACCTGTTGGCAATTGACACTCAATTGGTTGGTTTCAATATGTTGTCATTGATGGCAACATGGCAACATGTTTCAGCTTCATATTTTGGTTTAGTTGTGTACCGACAGGCACTTCACCGACACTGGTAGGTTGGATGGATTTCTTTGGTTACCAACCGACATGGTTTACATTCAGGTTATCGGTATTGGAGGTCGACATCATTTGGGAGATCTGGCATCAGCAATTGTTTTTTATATTCATGTGTTTATGTTTTTGAGCCGACGTGTATATTCATATTGTAATTATCTTTGTAAGCAGACATAAGGCATGATGAATTGTAAAGGGTATATAGGTTAGTTGATTAGATCATTTTGTAATATGTAGGATAGAAAGTTATGGGATTTAGTGGAGATGCGAAACATATGTGAGAGATCATGTATGTGAGGATATTTATGTAAGAGGTTTTTCCGGTAAAGGGTTTAGGGTTTCAAACCAGAACAGACATAGCTTAATCGAAACTGTATTCAGTCATAGAAGATGCTATCATTGCAGTTCAATCATTTCTCTGGGTTGTAGTCTAGATTTGTATGTAGTTAGTGAGGCTCCTTTTGTGATTGAGTAGTGTGCTCTAGTCTATAAGCCTTCCTGCAAGTGCAGGCCCCTATATTTTATAATAACTCTTCATATGGCTAGTGGATTGATATTGCAGGTCACTAATCCCATCGTGGTTTTTCCTCTTTGAGTTTTTCCATGCATAATTCTATGTGTTATGGTATTCATTTGTGTGATTGGCTTATTGGTTGCTTTACTTCTTTCAATTCTATATGTACCGGTATACCAGTTGGTGAATGCATGTTTTAATAAGGTTAAAATTGATCATTCCAATAGAACACTAATTCACCCCCCTCTCAGTGTTCTTGGATTCCAACACCACCTCATACCCCATGGGCATGATCCAGATAGTTCTTGGCTCAACTGCCTCCATGTGGCATTGGTCCTTATCAACCACAAATATCATCTTCTCATACTTATCAACAATATCCTTAGGGATCCTTTCCCTACTTTGCATTGTTGCTTTAAATGATTTAAAATAGCCCCATAAAGAATATTTTTGCGCAACAGTATCACCTAAACCCTACAATCCTTCCTTGATTTGAATGGCCACTGGTTTATCATAAGTCCACTGAATCTTTCCAATATCGGGGATTTCATTTAGGAAATACAGTGCTAAACATACAATCAAGGAATTGAATTTGAATACATGTTTCTTGTCTTGCTTAATCTTCTTCGGGTTGCTTAATAACTCACTGAGAAGATCTGCACAAAGATCATACCTTTTTTCTTCCTTGAGCATCTCATAGGCTACAGATATAGCAGTACCAGATAAAGAGTTCTGCCAACTCGATTGATACACTTTATATCCAGTCACCATTGAGGAAAATCTAACATCATGCTTTATGATATCATTGATAGTCATCGACCGACTATCATGTTGACATTTAGTAACCTTTGTCACCATTGTATTCTGAACTTTCCTCAATCTGAGGATCTCACTGGTTTCATTTAAATAGGTAACTGCCTGAATGACTTACTTGGTAATCTTGTGAGGTCGGTCCAACCACATGAACTCATCATGGATTCGTCTTAGAATGTATCGGACCCATTCGGGTTCATCAAACATTGTAAATGAATGAATTGGATGAAACCCTTCTCATGCAATGACTTGAATTTTGGCTTCAAATTTCCCATACCATCCATAATATGCTTGGTATAAAGTGAGAGCATATCTTCATTTCCAAGCTCTTCAATGTTGTAGTGGATGTATGCCCTAATATCTTTGTTATGCAGTATGCCATATGGGACAAAAGAAAATGTACCTTTTGGATCATCTTCAGTAGATTTGAATGGGTGCCTTTTGAATACGGGCCTTTCTCTCTTAGTGATCTCAACCACCAAGGGAGTCACAACACTAGATGCCATTTTGAAACTAGGGTATGGAAAGATAGCTCACAAACAAAAAAACCTTTTTGAATCACAACCGGATGCTTGGAATCACTTACTGGTCGCTACAGGCTTGGATTTCATTGCTAAATCTCTTTTTGCTCTACTGCTTTCCTCCTTTCTCTCATTCGCATTGTGGGAAATGAATAGTAGAATTCCTTTTTATCCACTAAAAACCTAGTTTTAAGTTGTAATAAATGCACAACCCTAAATACTTCCAGATACTTTGTTTTTCATGAATTCACTCACCGAAATCCCAAACTACCATGAAAACTTCTGGATATCATCTGCACAGCTAATATCCATTATCTACAACCATCCTGGACTGGTTACAAATCTTTGAAAGGGGATTTCTAAACATCTGCATGAAAATCTTCCCCCTAAGGCATTAGGCCTTAGTTGTTGGATGAGGTTCGTACACTAGAATCAGGTGTGGAGCCATTATGTACATTTGAATCTTCTTTTTTAACCCACATCTTCTTATGCTGATCTCTGATCTCTTCCACCTTAGATTTTCCCTTTTCATCTGATTTGTTCTTGTCTACTAAATCATTCTTGCTTACATTGTTGCTTTTGCAATGTCTTGCAATATGGCCAGGTTTGTTGCATGCATGACAAATAACATTTCTCTACACAGGCCTGAAGTTCACCTGAATTGGTCTCATCCTACATTGGTTAGAAATGTGCCCAAACATTCCACAAGTGTAGCATCTCTTATTCTAGAAATTGTTCATCATTGTTCTACACATGTTTGACTTATGACCAAAGTTGTTACATATGAAACATTGATCGGTAAAGGTAGGACCATTGTTCATCATATTATTCATCATCCCATTATTCATCCTACTTCTGCATTGACTTGCCATATGACTGAATTTACCACAAACAAAACATTTACCATTGAATTTGTAAGCATTAGGTTGTCTTACCAGAGGTTTCTTATTCTTTTGTTGATGATTGATTTGACCAGAACCAGAGGATTCTCCTTTCTCAAATCCAAGTCAACGCGTGTCTTTCCCATGTCTCTGACTTTCTAGCATCTCATCCAACTGGACTAAATGGCTTTGAATTTTTCTTTGTATTCATTAGCAGTAGTCAACTCATCTCTCAAAATTATGATCTGCCTTTCAAGTTATTGTCCATCATTCTTTGTTTGCACCAATTCAAGCTTCAACTGATCATTATCATATGTCAATTTACAACATTCATTTGATCTATCCTTCAATTACTGGGTTAGAGTTGCTTCATTTTTCTTTCGGTCTTCAATCTCCTTTGTCAGCTTCATTACAATGGATTGCATCTCATTCTTCAAAACTGTATTCTCCCTAGCCAATTTCTTACATTCATTTGTCTTGTATTGTAGGGCTTGATTGTCAATGATTTGTTCTTCTTTCTCCTTGAGTTTGTCCATCAATTCCTTTCTCTTTTCTCTAAAATTTCTCACTTGATTTTTCAATGTATTAATGAAGTCTTTAGTTGCATTTAGATTTCTTTTCAGGGAACGAACTTCTTTTCTTGTTGCATCAAGATCTTCAAGTGTCACACTAAGATGTCTCTGCAAACTGGAGTCCATTGATTCAATCTTCCGGATCTTTCTCAAGTTGTTAGACTTCTTTCGAGGTACTAAGCTCTGATACCAATTATTGGTATCAATGAACACTAAGAGGGGGGTTGAACCAGTGTTTTATAATTTGTAAACTTATTTATCTGATTCTCAAACCACCAGATCGATAAGAAAGAAAGTGAATTGCAGAAACATAAAGAAAATAACCGCACAACCATAACACCAATATTTTTAAATGGAAACCTGGAAAGGGAAAAACCACGGTTGGATTGAGTACTCACAATATTATTATACTATGGCAAGAAGTATGATAATATTACACAAGGGGAATGCACTTGCATTTAGACACACTTCCTAGATCTCACTGCTCAATTACAAAAGGGATACAACCCAGTGGAAGGCTCACTACCTTACAGGCTATTACAAAATGATTATAATGATGAATGAACTGAACTATAGTATCTAACTATGCCAAATACAATTCCAGTTAGGCTGAAATCAACTCCTGCAATCATTTTGTCTCTTTCCTTTGTTTTCCTGCTTTGTCAAATATCGGAGCACCAAAACCTTCAATCACATTCACAAAACTAGCAATTTTTCTCTTACAAACCTCCCATGCTCATCACTCATGACAAAATGATCAACCAAATCAATCTTATATATCCGCACCAAAAAAAAGAATCATTTACTAAGTCAGCTTCCATGAACCGCATAACACGCAACATGAAACATGTATCATAAAGTTGGATCAATCCATCCACAAATCCAAATGCAAACAAGAACCAGAAGATAATAGTCTTCCAATAAGTCGGCCCAATCACCTCAAACACAAAATTGATCACCGAAATCAGCCCATCAAATCCGCAACACATGTTTCACAAATATGGCTATGTTCTAACTGAATTATCAAATACCAAAGCTCTAAAATTGCACACAATTCAACACCGGATATCAAGATCACAAGATAATATGTCTTGAACCTTGAATCAACTGCCTTGATCACCGCAACCAAAATTAAATCACCAAATTCAAGATGTGTACCATGATCTCATGCTCTACCGGTTACTGAGTTCCACCTTCTAGACTTATGCCTTGTGAGCAATATGACTTCTGGTAAACTAGATTTATGTACACCGAATGTTATTTCTGAACTGAGTTGCATCAATGATAACCCCTAAACATCTATCATGCACCAATCTTCACCGGAACAATATCTCTTTCCAACATAAGAGTAATAGTAGACATTAAGATAACAAAAAAATGAAGCCTGCCCCCAAGTATGGCATGCAAGAAGTTCATGGAATACGCATGATGCATGTTTACTAGGTTTTCTTCATGGTACTTTCCCAAAGTGCATTTTTGCCAAGTTTTCACTAGTGGATGAATTTTTTTTCTTTACTCTTTTTTTCTCTTTTAAAAAAAAAAAAATTTGCTTTTTTTTTTACTTTTTAGCAGAAAATGGACACTTGATAGGGGATGGAAGGAATCAAGAATCTTGTTGTTTGGATAGTAGCCTTGAAAAATGGACAATGACTATGAAGGTATGCTCAAAGACATTGGCAAGATAATGACATAGAAACAAGATCGAACTAAGCTGGCGATTTATGCAAAAGATTAGACCAAAGGGATGAAATGATGGAAAATATGCATTGAATAATGGAGGGGGTGGAAGAAGACTTTATTTTGAGTGGATTGGAATGTGGGAAAGATCAACATTGGCACACACCTTGAGGTGTGTTGGAGTGATGGAGGAAAAGTCGATTTCAAATGTTGAGATTTGGATGGAGGAAATGTTATGGACTTTGGGACATAAGGACCCAAAATGGATGAAAGAGGTGATGGAAGAACAAATTTTGAAGGTTTGGATGGAGGAATAGCGATTTTGGATGCCAATTTGGATTTTTCTTTAGACTGTTGTGCTTCAAGGAGCCACTTAAGGATCCACATGGTTTTTGATTTTTCATGCTTTTGTAGTTCCTTGGAACACATTGCTTCTACAAGTGCCTTAGGAACCCATATAGATTTTGAATTTTCTTTTTGGGCAATGGGCCTTTCGGATATTTCTTTTTCTTTTTGGATCATATTTTTCTTTGTTTTGACATGTCAATTAGATTGGACATGTTGATCCTTGAATGTATGTGAATTGCCGGACTTATGAATTTTATGCTTGGCATCCAAATTGGTTGGAGAAGGAAAAGAATGCATGGATGGATAGGAATGATATGGAGGTATTTTGGATGGATGGAAGGGATCAAGGGCTAGATGCATATTTTGATTTATATTCGGTAAGGGTACCAACACCTTGAGGAATGTCACTGAGGGCATTACCATTAGGAATTTCTTTGATATGGAGGGTTTCCTACTTATGAAGGTTTACCCCTTTGCCTTTAAAAATATTTTGACCCATAGAATACTCTTTGCTTTGGGAAGAAGACACAAGTCCATTTTGAGTGGAGGAAGTCATTTGATATACAGGGGGTTCATGAACAACTTGCATAGACATGTTGGGATCATGAGGTGGATCCGGATCGATGTAAGGCTCTTCGTGAGATGAAGTGGGATGAATAATGAGATCATCAAAGTAAACGAGATCTTAGAGTGTATATGGAGGTTTAGGACATGGATATGCATGAGTAATGGAATATTATGGAGGATATAAAGGGATGATAGGGTCTTGTGGTGGACATGAAGCTGAAAGGATACTTTGATCTTGATGAGGAAGATCATTGGATTCCTCTTTAAAGGTGCTCTGCTCTTAGATTTCAATGGGATCATTAGGAAGAATGGAAGGGATATCTTGACCTTGCTCAGGAAGTGGGATGCCAATAGGACTTGAAAAGATAATCATGAGTGTCTGGGAAGATGGTATCCTAGTCAACAATTGGATAGAATGATAAGGTTTTAGGATCTTGATCTTGATTCATTTTAGGACTCATTTCTTCATGCTCTAAATTATCTTCTTGACATGGGGTTGGACTTTGGATATGTGTGGGGGATTCTAGGAAGGAATGAATGCTTTGACATGAGGGAGATAGAATTTGAATGCGGTCTGCTGCAATAGGTTTGATGGGAAATGAAGCACATGGTGGCATTGGGTCTAACATTTATGAATCATGGTAGGGACTTACATCATGAATTAGATTAGCTTGACAATCAATTATGGATATCCCTTGGGGGATTTCATCCTTGGGTGCATCGTTTAATGGAGATGATATGGAAATTTATTGTGAAGATTTAAAAGGTGTAGGAATAGAGGCCATTGGAGAGTCAATTTTTTTATGTAGGGATGAGCCATTACTAGACATAGGTGCACATTTTTTTATCTTTCTTTGAAGAATCGCTCAGGACAACCTTTAGGAAACCTTTTAAAGAGCTATCTTTCTTTGGAGATGAATTTAAATCTTTGCGAGGTATTGACATGGTTGGGTTTTGATTTTGGACTTGTTTGAAAGGAATTGGGTTTTGATTTGGTGTTACATTTTTATTTTGAATTGGATTTCAATTGAATTGGTTGGACATGTTTGAAATTTGGCTGGATGTGAGTTGCAACTTTTGTTTTTGAATTTCTAGTTGTAGTTGTTGATACTGAGTTTGTTGTCGATACTTGATAGTTGGTTGGATCAATTTTTGACATTGTGTGTTTGGTTGAGCATATTGTTGAAATTGCACCATTGATCGTGTGGATATGTTGAACTATTGGTTGTGTATGTTGGATCATTGGTTGGATATGTTGGATCATTGGTTGTCGATTCAAGATTTGATTGAATTGAGTTTGATCAAATGAAGTCTACTTTGGGACTTGATTAAAATGTGTGTTCGTTTCTTGAAATTGTTTCATCATCTCTATTCAAGAGATGAGAGTTGGTATGTTTGATCGTTCGATAACAAATTTTACATCAATTGGCTCAATATTTGGATTTGGACCTTGAAAGTTTTGAAATGTTTTCATCATTTGGGATCTAGACTTCTCAATTTTTTTCTTTTTATTCTAAGATCTTTGTTTCTCGAGCTAGTTTCTCCTCTAGTTTTCGTATTTGGATACATGTTTCATCATAAAATGTTTGCCCGATATTGCCTTGTTGTTGGGTTGGATAGAATTCTTCTTTCCTTCGATTAAAACTCGATTGCATTGTTTTATCCTTTGGTCCAATCATCGGTTGATATGTCAAAATTTGTTGCATCATAGGAGCTTGGAACTTTGTTTCAATAGCCATGTCACTATGCAATTTTTTTTGGGTTTTTTCATTTTAAGGATGATGTATGCAACTAATGCAACCTAGGTGATTGACAATGCAACTAAAAAATTTTGGACCTTTTGAATTTTTGGAGTGATGATGGTATGCAACTAAATACAATTTTGGGATATGAGAGTACAACCTATGTATTTTTGTTGTTTTAAATATTTGGACAAACTTTTGGAATGCAAAGCTAAAGACCCGGCCTTGTGAAATTGAAATGAAGTCAAGACCTTAAAAGAACAAGAGGACAAATGACAAAGTGACAATGTCTCACCTATACGCTTGGATACTAAACTAGGTTTGATAAATGATGTTGATAAAAGGACAAATTTTGGACAAGGTCTAGACTTCCTAACAACATCTTAGGGTTTTATCTAAACTTTTGATTTTTGGAGTTTGACAAACCTAATTTTGAGACTAAATTAAATGGGTACAATGATTAATTACCAATGCCTAAGGTATGAACCCAAGATGTGAAATGATCTTCAAGTTATATGTTATGATCTAGGGATATGAAATGACCCAAAGGTACTATGCAATGATATGATCTAGAGTTATGATATGACTTAATGCTATGATATGATAGGACCTAATGATATGATATGACCTAATGATATGAACTAAGGATATGATATGATATGAAAATGATCTAAGGATATGAAAATTATTCAAGGATAAGATATGGCCTAAGGACCAAGGGTATGAGTGAAAATGTATGCCAATATCAACCTAAGGTAAGACCAAATGCAATAAGGATATATGCAAGGACCAATGACTTTAGGAAATGCAAAATGAAACCTAAGACAAGACCTAGTTTATAAATGTTTGTTCAATTTACAATTCAATATGCAACATGTATTCTAATTTTATTATTTATATATCTATGTATTTTATCTCAATTATGATTCTGACTATCTTCTTTGTTTGGCAGGTAAGAGGAGTATTTATTGATTTTGATATCCTCTTTCTCAAATGCCAAATGTCTAGAAAGAGCTAAACAAGCCACATTTGCCAAAACAGGAAAATCCAAAAGAGAAGAGGACTCCGAGAAATATGTACTCTATTCAGCACTCACAAATCAAGCATCAAATAAAGTGAACTCCTGGGTGATCGACAATGGCTCATCCAGACACATCACAGGATTTAGAGAAGTACTAGACTCAATGAAAGAAGAAAATGATGAGGAAGTAACTATCGGAGATGACTCTACACACCCTGTCAAAGGAGTTGGAACCTACACCATCAAACTAAAGTCAGGTGTATCATTACAACTTAGAGGAGTGCAATATGTTCCAGGCATCAAGAGAAATCTAGTCTCAATATCAGCACTGGAGGACAATGGATACAGAGTAACCTTCATGGACAACAAAGTATTGGCTCGGCTAAAGAACTCATCCATCAAGAAGGCTAAAACAATTGGTCAAAGACAAGGCTATTTGTATGAGCTATGTACAGAACCCAACTTAGCCCTAATTCATGAGATCACAGATGCCAATGAAATCTAGCACAGAAGACTAGGCCACCTAAATTTCAGAGCTTTATCATCAATGGGAGACCTTGTCATAGGTCTACCCAAGTTAAAGCAATATCATTCAAGGGCATGCACAAGATGTGCCCTAGGTAAAAATACTAAGGGTGCTTTTCAGAATGTACTAGGAAAACAAGTAAAATTTTAGAGTTAGTTCATTTTGATGTATGTGGACCTATGTCCATGCCTTCATTGGGGGGATTTTTGTATTATGTAATATTTGTTGATGACTACTCTAGGAAAACTTGGATCTAATTTTTGAAATGTAAAGAATCAGAAGAGATCCTTAATAGGTTTAAAGAATTCAAATCACTAATAGAGAACTACTCAGGAAATAAAATTAAAACCCTAAGAACTAACAATGGGGGAAAATACACATCAGAAATATTTAAAGAGTTTTGTAAAAATTCAGGGATTAAGAGGGAGTTAACAATACCTTATAACCCCCAACAAAATGGGATAGCTGAAAGGAAAAACAAGACAATAGTTGAAGCTACCAAAGCTATGATTCTTGATCAAAATCTAAATATAAATCTTTGGGCAGAAGTAACTAGTACTATTGTATATATTCAAAATAGATGTCCCCACTCTAATCTTGAACATAAGACCCCTGAGGAAGTCTTTACTAAATCAAAACTTGATATTAGCCACCTTAGGATATTTGGATGCCATGTCTATGTTCATGTACCTAAGGAGAAAAGATTAAAACTAGAACCTTCTGGGAAAAGGGGAATCTTTGTAGGATATAGTGAAACATCCAAGGCTTACAGGATCTACATACCTAGTCAAAAGAATATTGAACTAAGCAGGGATGTGATCTTTGAAGAAGACTTACCCTTCAAAAGAGCCCAAAGCTCTCTAGACCCTGAAGTCTCTATCCCCAACTCTAGCATAGATAGAGATCCTACTCCTGATCTTCAGAGGGAGAATCCTGAGGAAACTATAAGTGAAACTCAAAGTCCACCTAGAGAAAACCTCAAGAAAAGACCACTATGGGCCACCAAAACTGTAGTAGAAGCTCAAAAGTTTGTTGCTCCTCCAGGAATCTTCAGGGAAAGCAAAAGGCCTAACAAATTCACTAGCTATGTTGCCGTTATGAATGATCTCTCTAAAGCCGAACCAAACAATGTATCAGAGGCTCTTGAACATCAAGTATGGAAGGATGCAATGTCTAAAGAGTATCAATCCATTATGAAAATGATGTTTGGGAGATTGTTCCTAGGCCAACTAACAAATCAGTTGTTTCATCTAAATGGATTTTTAAGATCAAACATGTTGCAGATGGTAGTATTGAAAAACACAAGGTCAAGTTTGTAGCTAGAGGGTTCTCTCAAAGAGAAGGAATAGATTATGAAGAAACTTTTGCACCTGTTGCCAGATATACATCAGTGAGAGATGTATTAACCATTGCAGCAGCTAATGGGTGGAAGGTACACCAGATGGATGTTAAGACAACATTTCTAAATGGTGAGATCTCAGAAGAAGTCTATCTAGAGAAACTTGAAGGGTTTGAAATTCATGATGCATAGTCTCATGTGTGCAGACTTAAGAAAGCTCTTTATGGGCTTAAATAGGCTCCCGGGGCTTGGTATGAAAGAATTGATACCTATCTCTCAGGACTAGGTTTCTCTAAAAATGATACAGATCCTAATCTCTACTACAAAAGAAACAAAGGTGATATGCTAATATTGATTTTATATGTTGATGACTTATTAATCACAGGAAATGATCATCTTATAGATCAATGCAAGAAAGATCTATCCAAAGAATTTGATATGAAGGACTTAGGACTCCTTCATTACTTCCTAGGATTGGAAGTATGGCAGAATTCAGACAACATTATCCTAAACCAAGGAAAGTATACCTTGGATTTATTGAAGAGATTCTGAATGCTAAACTATAGACCCATGACCTCTCCTATGGAAACCGATTTACATAAACTTAAAGAAGCAGCAGCAGATTCACAACCCACTGACTCTACTCAATATAGATAGGTGATTGGGTCCCTAATGTACCTAGTGAATACAAGGCCAGATTTATGTTATGCAGTTAATGCCTTAAGTCAATTTATGTGTGAACCTAAGGAGACACACCTGGTTGTAGTAAAACACATCATGAGATACCTACAAGGTACCCTAAACCTTGGTCTCAAATATGAGAAAGTTGACATAAACCTACATGGATTTACAGATTCAGATTGGGCTGGAAGTGTGATTGACAGGAAATCACTTCAGGGTGTTGCTTTAGTCTAGGTTCAACTATGATATCTTGGATCAGCAGGAAGCAGTCTTCTATAGCTCAAAGCTCCACTGAGGTAGAATACAGTGCAGCTTCTATGGCTGCCCGAGAGGTAGTATGGCGTAGGAAGTTGCTTGTGGGGTTGTTTGGAGAACCTATGAAACCCATTGTTATACACTGTGACAACCAGAGCTGCATAAAACTTTTAGTAAATCCAGTGTTTCATGACAGATCCAAGAATATTGAGATTCCATACCACTATGTGCGAGATATGGTAGATAGAAATGCAATCCAATTAGAATATGTTTGTACAGGAGATCAAACTACAGATATTCTGACCAAACCTCTTTCTAGAGTGAAGTTTGATCACTTCAGAAAAGGTTTAGGTATGATAGAAAGGTAAATTGCTTTGTAATCTGTATTTGCATATCTATAAGATGTTTAATGCGTAAACTTCTTTTTCATGATAGGACATTTTTGGATTTTATCCCCTGGGTTCATATCTAAGAGGTGACGATCTCTCAAGATAATGAACACTTGTATGGAGACATTATAAGGTGACGAACTTATAATGTCCAAACCAGTTATCATGTTGGATCTCTGGTGTATCATGGATGAAGCCATCATTGTGTTGTGGTAAAACATTTATATGAAGTGTTAGTGCACCTACCTCAACTTGGATAAAGATGAGAATGGAATATTTTCTCATATGATTATCCATAAGTATTGCATGCCTAGGCAATACTGATATCACGTGCTAAGGTGATATCCTATCATCACAAGATTGATGTGATGGTCTTTTGTATCACGTGTTTAGGTGATACTTCATATCATGTGATTAGGTGATATGATTTCCTAGAAAGTTAGATTGTGTAAAGAATGCTAACTATCATTTAAAATTGTGATGCTTGATACACTGCTCTCATTTATCTTACCTAGCTAAGAGGGAGTGTTAATACATGGTAGCTATGGTAAGATAAATGATTGAATGAGAGATAAATGAAGTCTCTCATTCAATCATTTATCCTATCGATTAAACCAATAAGAAAAACTTCAAGCTATTTTATTTGATGATTATTCCTCATGTATATCAATATCGATAATCATATCATGGCATATTGGTAATCAATGATATTAACCATCTATCCTGATCTATATCGGATGTGTTCTCAACAAGAGATTATTACATTGCTATCGAGTGGCATAGTAATGCACTAGTTAATGATTATAATCCTTAGTTAGTGATCGGTGTTGATTAACATAGACATTGATCCACTACAGTTAATTTGCAATGCCAAACGCCATCATTAATACCAATTGGCATATCAGTTAATATGCTAATATGATTACATGAGTCCCGATTAATATAGGGTTGGTAAATATGTTATATGCTACATAAACTCTGATTAATATCGGGCTGACAAATATGTTTAACACCGGTTGATATTATATACCAAAGGGTGTGATCAATAAATACTCCTCTTACCTGACAAACAAAGAAGATAGTCAGAATCATAATTGAGATAAAATACATAGATATATAAAGAATAAAATAGCTTGAAGTTTTTCTTACTGGTTTAATCGATATGATAAATGATTGAATGAGAGACTTCATTTATCTCTTATTCAATCATTTATCTTATTGTAGCTACCATGCATTAACATAGTTTTGGTATGATAATGGATGAAAATGAATGATAATGACCTATGAAGATGACCTCAAACCTATGTGCAAAATGAGGATGCTTAAAATGAAATGGACTAAAATGAAGGGTAATTACTATATGTCCTAAGACCTAAGTTTGAACTATGCAAAACCTAACCCTAAGTTACATGAATTTTGAAACCAAGGTATCCAATGTTTTGACAAGCCATGTTTATGAAGTTTTTGCAAATGTTGGATGAATACTTTGAAATGTTTAGGACCAAGTTTGACTTTGGTTTAAACCTTGCTTGAGTTTGACCTTGTTTTGAACTTTGTTTGGACACTTGTTTGATAACCAAGGCTGATTATGATTGCTTGTGAAGATTGTTTTGTTTTCCAATGTTTGATATGTTGATTATGTCTTATGTTTGTGAATCAAACCTTTAACAAGAACAAAAGATAAAATGTTTGTTTGACTTTTGCATGAAAATAAAAATAGTCAATCACAATCCTAACACTTCAAGGACAATATTTGTTGAATCCCATAGCCCAGAATACCACATTCAACTAGATAGTTAGAAGCTTGGTAGCACTGGCTCCCCTCCATGACACTCACTTCTCGAGCATACAAAGATTCAAATTTCTTAGGTCATCACTTCCCAAGATATTTTACTATCTCAAATTGAAGGGCACGTGAGGAGTATCTTTGGCTAAAACGGCTATTTGTGGAGGTGGAAACCACCAAAACAAGGGGTTTGACTAAGGAAAAACCCTATATAGCCACCTAGACACCCTTTTTCAAGTTGCAGGTGCAGGTACAAGAATCTGGGATATGCATGACTTTTAGAACCAACTGAAGACACAGATACATATCCAAACTCAGAATTTGACCTTAGTCTTCAAGGACTAGAGCATGGAACCTCTTTCCTCCCAGGACTAGGGTGTGGCACCCTGGTCCTCTTTTTTTTCCTTCATTTTTTTGTAGTTCAGCATTTTGGAGTCTCAGAATCCTAGATCCAGCATTTTCAGCCTCCTGCAGTATCAGGGACCAAGGCACCCAACACCCTGGTCCTGCCCAGTCAGCTCTAAATTTCAATCATAGGTGCACATCTAGATTCCCCTCCCTGATCTGTGTTTAGTTTCTCAGTTTTAGTTCAATCATATTCTACATTTTCATTTTATGCTTGCTTCATTGTTGCTCTCTTAGCATAGTTGATCATTGCATTGTATTTTGTACACGTCCTATTCATTACAGCAAGGGAATATAAACCCTAAGAGATATTCCATGACTCTCTCTTTCTCTCATAATAAGTAGTCAAAGTGAAATATCTCCCTAGGCTCTTTTGTATTCCACTGTGTGTATAAGAGTGGGATTAGGTCTTAGCTACTTGGTTCCATTTTTATGCATCACATTTTGGAGGAAGATAAATATTATAAATTAATAAAAATGATTTATTAATTTATTGCTTCATATATATCAATTAGTTAATTTAATAAAATGAATTTATTTAATTAATGGAAAAAGGAGACAAATAAATAAATTATTTAATTTATTTATTTAGGACTTGTTGATGGGCCTTTTATACTCACCTACATGCAGGCTTCGTGGATGCAGGGCCTCTCTTGAAAAGAGAAAGGATTATGAAATCCAAGCTCCCCAATGTCCCATTTGTTGGGTCACAATGATGCTTAGGTAGCTCAGGGTCTATGTGACTTGTTCATCAAGGCATTATTGTTGGTTGCAGAGGATGCTCACATAGATTACTTAGAAGCAAAATTCAAAAGGTATAGGGGTAAAAGAGAGCAAGAATAATAACACAAACTAGTTGATTAGAGAAAACACTCCCAATGATAAAATATTATCAATAACAGTTTAGACAACATCACATGAAACTTCCATCCACATATGAGATATGCGATCTCACATGCAGGCGAAGCTAGTTAAATAATCACAGGTACATAACAACAGAATTCATAACATCTAGAACATTCATGCAATATGAATTGAGAGAATATATCAAATTACAGGAATACTAACTCAATTCAACATTGATTATGGAACATGCAATCCACAACAACAGCTCGTATTAATTATTTATGAAAAGAATAAGTGTAACAGTGAGCACTGGTACTTTGAAAGTTTAACAAAGTTTAAAACTAAATGCTGGAAAAGAAAAGAAATCCTAATCTAGGGCCTCAGATCTTCAATTTTCAGACCCTTCAAATGGCCTAATTCATCATATTTATAGCTTTACACCTCCTTCTTTCTAGGAAAAAAATATGTCTATGACGTAGTTACAAAATGGTGGGAGTTGCAGTCAACATGCAAGTTGTTGCCTTTAGAACTCCGTTTTACTATTACTAAACTAGTGTCATCAATAACTGGTCTTCTAGGTGTTGTTTCTCCATAATCCCCGCGTGTGTCATATCCCTTGATGGGGGTGTTGGTGCATGACAAGTTTAATGGGAACATTGTTGGTGAACTATAGTGACCTCCTCAAGTAGCGCCTTCTTGCATGTGCATCTGTATGTTAACTACTTGTTTGTTTGTTTCTCTTCCTATAGTTGTGGTAGTTACTTATGTTGCAGTCTATGGAAGTGAATGGTGGGTCTGATATGTATTCAATGTGGAACTTATCCACCCTTAGTGCTTCTTTTACTTCATCCAATTTGTCAACCAAGCTATTAATCAGATAGGTTGCTTGGTAGGATTGGAAGATCATGTCCATGTACCTATCCATGACTATTGTGTTGAACTCAATTGTTGAGGAGAAGTATTCAACAACATATGCTTCTCGTTGCTTAATGAATTCCTCATACTTGAGTTCTTTGTCTTGCATTAAACCCATTCCATATTTGCCAATAACTCAACCACATATCGCTCATAACACTCCACAAGGTCCAGGAAAGGTGGATTCTCCTTTAGTAGTTTTGTCTGGCATTGACCTTTTATGTCCACCTTCATCTCCAAGATATCAACCCACCTTTTTAGGTTGCTGAGGTCTTCTCCTCCCAATATGTCTTCTCCTTTTATCACATCTTTTCCCAATCCTTTAATCTTCTTTAACAATTTGGTTGCCTTTGAGAATTCATCTGATTGGATCTTCCATTGTTTTCTACGAAGGATGAGACCATGGTATCTTGAAGGAACATCCTCACCTTGTTGAGTTGATCAACGCTTGAAGTCTTGAGAGTCGACACCACCCTTCTCATTTCATATACTACCTTTACTTCTTCTTGTGGGAGTGATGAAGTGGAAGGTAGAGCATCCCCGGATCTTGAATCCAATGGCTTAGACATCTTGATAAGGAGCTATCTGAATTGCTGCAATTGTGCTTTTACCTCACTCTTTGACTTTTTTTTTTTCTATCCTTGTTTTTATTGAAGTTCTTGTTGCATCCAAAGAATCTATCTCTCCCCATTTGGTTTGTTTACCTAGATTGATTTGTGAAACCTGGTACTTTGGGAATGCATGGGTACCCTCTTGTTCTTCCTATGTTGGAGTTGCTACACTAGCTATGACATCACCTGAGTCACTCCTTGATAAATGATGGAGATTTTTGGCCCTTTTGATCTACCTTAGGGATTTGATTATTGCATCTTGTAGGGTGATGCTTGGGAGGAAAACTTTCTTATTCTTCTGAAAGCTAAAAGTTAACCATTGTGGCATGCTCTCATCCTTATTCTCGCCTTGGGTTGTCACCTCAGTCATAACCATGTGTGATTCTAAACGTTGTTCTTGCCCATTTCTCCTCGTCATGAATCTATTTATGTACTTGTTGAGATGTGGGATCCTCTTATTTTTGATGTAGCGAAGAGACTTGTTGGGCGAGATTCACAAAGAGGACTTGTTCAATCTTTTGTTGTTGAGAAAATTCATCTAATTTTTCACCAACTTCTTGCTCAAATGCTTCCTTTTCAGTCTCTTCTTTTTGCCTTTTCTTGTCTCCCTCTAACTACTTAAGGAGCATCTCCCGATCTTGAGAGTTCAAGACCATGTGCTCATCTTGTTCATCTACCTCCATTGTTTCCTCATGGCCTCCTTAAACCTATATTTGATGGATGTTTTCCTTGTGGTCTTTAGGTGGATCTGCCTTTTGCAGTATTGCTTCTCCTTGATCTTGTTTGGAGGTTGACCATCTCTACATTGGTTCACCTTTCTTCCTATGAGATAATACTAAAATATGCTCGTCCTCCTCCTTTGAATCAGTCTTAATGTTTCGAATAGTAACCTATTCCTATTGTACAACTATGTTTGGTGTAGGTGTTTGAGAGGGAGGAGGGGCCTATTGCTCAACTTTTTCTAGTTGTGATGTACCTTCTCCCAGCATAATTCCAATGGCAGACACAATAGGAGTGATTGAGGCTTGAGGCACTGCCTATAGCCCAATGGTTATTCCATTTTCTACTATGGTTTTAAGGAGTTCAGACTCCCGAATTTTTGCATCAAGTTGTTTCATTAATTCCCCCTTTTCAATGGTTTGACCAGCGACCTCTGGATCTATAGGAGTGTTCTTCCTTTATTCAAACCTGCTCCTCTTGAAATATTCCTTGGTAGTCATGGATTGAGGATTGTCAGAGGCTTTTCCTTTCTTTTTGTCCTTAGAGGCATGGGGATGAATCCTCAAATTTAACAATTGCATTTTTATATCAACCACCTTCTCAGTTACTATATTAATATCAATTTTTTCTTGTTCTGACCACCTAATTGGAGAAAGATGTTTCTTATCAATCTTTATTTCCTTGTAGACCTAATCAAGAACTTCTTTGTCATCTCTGAGGTCATTGGGAAGATTGGTTTCAACATTAAAATTCCTGATTTGAGGGACTGATAATCTATGATACCCTCTTTCTCAAGCTTCAAAGTTGTCCTGCATCCTAGCCCAAAAATCTTCTAATGTTGGTAGGTGGCCAAAGAATGACATAGGCATCATTTTCTTCATCTTACCAAGCGGCTAATATCTATCTCTAGCATAATCAAATTATTTTAAGTTGAGATCCTGTAATTCTTGTATAGTTGACTTGGCAGCTTGTATGTTTTGACATGTATAATGTCTGATGACAATTGGGAATATGACTCCAAACTTATGTTTGAGAGTTAAAGGGGATTGAAGACTGACAATTTTCCTTATATATTCAAGAATGATTATTAGATCGCTACAATATCTAGGGAGGAGGAAAGGCTTCCCCGAGAATCCACTCACTCGGATGTATGTATAGTGTTGGTTTGGAAGGAACTAGGTACCCCATTCTTGTACTACTTTCATTGCCTCAGGCGAGATGTGATATCCCACTTCACTTGTTAATTTGGAAATCACTACATAAATGAAAGCATAATTTATCCTATTGAAGTGGAACTTGGTATGTTGAACTGGTAGCAGAGTCTAATGCTCCCACACCCTTTTTTGTCCTGGCTCCTCTCCTAGCTTGCCTATTGTATTTAATCCTAGGTGCTTTCCGCTCCTTGCCACAACCCATATTAAATAAGAAGTCATAAAGAACTTCCTTATTTCCAAAACTATGCACAACTACTCATGGATGTTGTCAGAAACTATTTGCACCCAATCAAAGTATTCCTTACCTATCAATATGGTATGAATGTAATGGTACATCCATAGATGGTAATGTCTGCATTTTGGCTTCCCGAAGGCATGACTAAGCATAATGATTAGGTCCATTGGGGAAACCTTGAAATCTACCCTTAAAATATTATGAAAGGCCTTCAATCTTGATATCCTTGGTTCCTCCAGCCATGCTTCATTGATGTGTCATCTATGAGCTATGGCATTCTGATTAAATATTTGGACGACCTCATCTTCAGTGGTTTGAAGAACTTTGTCAAATTGAGGGATCTCAAATGTCATGCCAAGCATGTCTGGCTAGAGGTCAAGTACCACATTTCCCTTTGCATCCTTGCATTGTCTAGTGTTTTTATCATAGTGTTGTGCTATAGCAAGGATTAGTTCTTGTGACTACATTTCTTGGGGGAAGATAGTTGCTTCAACTAGTCCTGATCTATTAATCCTCCTATATGGTGCCTCAAGGTTTGGCTGAGCTACCTCTTTCTTGATCTCTTCTATTTCAATATGACCAATTTTGATTTCAGTGACCCATTGGACTTATTTGTCAAATTTCAAGACCAAGGTTTGTCCCTGGTATTGGTACTTCATCGTCGATGGATTCTTCTCAAGCTTGATCTTGCTCCTTATCTTCTTTCGGGGTGTAGCTGATGTTTCCATAAGATTTGTGTAATCTGTAGAAAAGAATACTCATAGTCAGTACCTCAAAAGATTAAATTAGACAAGACACTCTGAAATCCTGGGGTTTCAAAGTTCCGAGGTCAAAAGAAGCCTATTATGTAGGATTTTGGGATTCTGGGGTTCTGGAATCCCAGAGCTTAAAAGATAAAAAAGGAACCCCAGACAAGATCATATCTTCGAGATTCTGGAATCTCAGAGTTAGGATAAAGCAAAAAAGGAGAGGCTCAATCCCAGAGTTCCAAAGTTCCAGGGCTAAAAGAGGACACAACAAGCTTCGAGGCTCCAAGACTTTGGGGTCCCAGAGCATCTAAAGAGGCAGAAAAACCGATTCTGGGACTCCGAGGTTCCAGAGTTCTGGAGGCAAAGGGGAACCAATAAGGAAAACTCCATGATCCTAGAAACCCCGAGTCGTGAAGCTCAGAGAAAGGACAAAGGAAGAGTTCTGGAACTTCGAAAACCTAAAGCTCTAAAAAAGGAGGAAACCCTAGATGTCAAGGAAAATCGACTTATTCGAAAAAAACCAAAACCCCCAAAAAATAATGAACATGCACGAAAATGAAAAGAAAAACAAGGAAAAGAGAAAAAAGAGAAAAAAAAGACCAAAAACCAACTTGGACAGAAGGCAAAAGGGGAAGACAAACACGCACAGGGGGAAGACCAAAATGTCATGAAGAAGAGAGAAATCAGCAAGATGTCGCGTGCAAATTAGCATAAATCCACATTGGAGGGCTATTTATAACTTCCCTGGGCATGGTGAATAAGATCACACTCTGGATTATAGGGTTCCAAAGTTTTGGGGTCATAAACCAAGCGACTTTGGGAATCCACGGTTCCGGAGTGGAACAAAAAGAGGGAAGGGATTTCGAGACTCCGGAACTTTGGATTTCCAAAATTGAAACTCGACAAACGGAAGGATTTCAGGACTCCAAGGTTCTAGAGTTCCAAAATCGGAATGCAAATCCAAAAGAGGGCTTCAGAATTTTGAGAACCCAAAGTTTTGAAGAAAATAAAACAAGAGGGACTTCAGGATTCTGGAAACCCAAAATCCCGAAGCAGACAAAAAAATAAAGGCAAACATTTCACTTTAGGATCTTGGGAACCCGAGGTTTCAGAGTCAAAGGAAGAGACAAGAATTATGGGACTTCGGGAACCCGAAACTTTGAAGAGGAAAAAAAAATGGAGGAAAGAGGAGGGAAAACAAGGGGAAACAAAGAAAGAAAAAGAAAGGGGACCCACATTTTTTAGGGAAAAATGGAGGGGAAGAGTATGCAAGTCATAACATGACTTAGAAGAATTGTTATTAAAAGGGGTTTTAATTAATTAATTAGACCTAGGAGGCACTATGCGCATGATATGTTAAAAAAAAAAAAGGAGACACAGGTGTTGAACATTTTTTAGTGTCTACAGGTTGATTATCTTGTTAATGGAAAACCTTGGTTATCCAAGTTATGTTTCATTTGAGAGCCCTTGTTCTTGCATATGTGCATCTTGTTACCATAAGGTCTAGGAGGATGATTAGGGGGAGTGGGCTTCCAAGAGGTTGTCAAGGTCATGATGAATGGACTACTATAATTCATTGTGTTAAGAAGTCGGGTTCTAGTACGTTGGGATAGCTCTTTGGGAGTTTATTGTGTAATCAAGTGATAACTTAATAAATTAATCCTAGGTGGGATGGGTAGTAGTAATTCACCTTAATAAGATAAGAATGGATTTTTGGTACTCCATCTCATGACCTAGAGTGCTCGCACAGACTTAGGATAAGGTTTGGAACATCTTGGTGATCTGGATAAACTGAACTCCCTTAGTTTCCTTAAAGGTTGAGAGGGTTTCGCATGAGTATCATGGATGTCGAGAAAGGGAGTTTGGCTAACCATACCTAGGATATCCTTTGTTATTTGTGGTGATAGAATGTGATGAAACTCTTCCCTACATGTAGGTTCTAGTTCCTTATTCCTTAATTTGTTGGAAGGCCTTTAGATGCCTTGTGATTTTCCTTTAGCCTCATGATGTAATTTGGAGTATTGTTTTGTTGGTTTACAGATTTGTCACCTAACTCTATATTATCACGCCCACGGAGATGACAAATGTAACCATAGTTGAACAAGTCTAACAAACTATTTACTGGCTGATTCCCTGCTTCTTTTACAAGGTGGCAGCTACCTTCTAATGATTTTCAATGAATAAATAAATAACCCATATGCTTTTAACCAGAAAGAAAATAAGGAAAGAGCTTTTAACTAGAAAGCTTTGCAAACACACTCACAAAATTAACTACTAATTTTTTGGGATTTTCATATTCTCAAATAAAAGTTACTACAAAACACCATTCATAGATAATATTTCACAGTAACTCAAATTTCAAACCATCCACCACTTCAATATAAATTCACCAACTGAAATCCATTTCAAAGAATAGAAAAGCATTCACACACCATAATTCAAAGATTACGAATATATGAAAGCCACCAGTAGTTCTTCTATATTAAAATAGCAGATATTCAACATGCATAAAAGTTTTTGCTCTAATGAGAAAAAAAAAGTATGCCCAAAAGATCCTAAACAGAAACAAAGTCCACATTTAAAACATGAAAGATAAAGAAACCGTTATTTAAAGAAAGTCTTTAGGCCTCCCAGACAATGATCAAGAAAATTAATTAAAACATTAAACATGAAACTGCCACCACCTATTCAGCTCCCAGTTTACCATCATCGACGATCTCCACCTCCTACTCAACACGTGTTGCCTCTTGAGATATAATCCTTTGTCTGTATTCGCGGTACCTATTCATAGCTAGCTCCATATTTGAGTCCTCTGGTATAGTAGTGATATGCAACCTTGTTTTCCACTTTGAAATCAGCCCTTCAATGATAGCTATGTTCTTATGCATCTCATCCATCTAGGATTCGAAGGTAGAGGTGTGTATTTGTAGGCGACCCAATGCTTTAAAATATTCTAAAGATATGCTTTGAGGGTCCATGACATTCTTCTGATCATTGTCTTTGAATTGACGCATCATTTCAATAAGCTCCATCACATTCTCTTCGAAACTGTCCATAAGATCAACATCCAGAGCATAGAGGTTCTCCTTTATTTTCAACATATCGCTCAAGTAATGCTTCAGAACATTGTCAATGTCATCAATATAGTCATGATAGATCTTTTCCTTCCAATCCAATGCATCAGGCCAAATAGGATTAACCTCTCTAGGATGTCCAACTATTTTCTTGGTGGTTAATATTGCATGGCTCAGTGACATGAGCTCTATGAATTCCTTTGAGAGCACAAAAATGCTCCCATGTTCTCTTCTAACCTGTTGTAGTTTTGTTAAGAGTTCCTTTCTTTTATTCCAAATATTTACATACAACATTCTAAACTTAATAATATGATTGACGCCGACACTATACATTTCATCAATCCAGTCACTGACAACTTTGGAATATCCTAAGTTACCTTTGATTTTTGTCATAGTGTATGGATCAATTCCCTAAACCTGTGAACTTGAAGACTCTCCAGTAGTAGGATTTTTGAAGGATGAAATGAAATCCTTCGATGATTGCACATGGGATTGGAGCTCAAGATTCTTCTTCTTTTGTTCATGTGCTCTCTTGATCAATGCATGGACTGAGAAGTCAGCATGATAGACATCCCCTTCCAAGGTAGAGGGTCCCATATCCACGTGGCTAATCTTATAATCCTTTTCAGTTACATTATTTGCATCTATACTCCCAAAAAGATCAGCAATTTGTAAGATTTGGTGGCCAGATAGAGAATCAGAGATAACCCGAGACATTTGTTTAGCCTTTTTAGGCTTACGAGAACTTTGTAGCAACAATGCAACTGTGTCTATTTTAGTGGAGATAGGAGTGGAATTTTTTTTTATCTTTTCAACCTCTGTCTTCAGCAAAGATGGAGAGGTTATTTCAGATTTGTATTCTCTATTGATAACATCGGGGGTACTTTGTACAAGAGATGAGGGGATTTCAAACAAAGCATAGAAATACTGATCATCAATTATTTGCTGATAAATACCTTTAGAATGAAAGAGGGGTGATTTTACTTTAGGTGGTGTAGCTTGGTCATCCCGTTCACAAGTGGACTTTAGCTTGGTAGTGGTTTCCTCGGGCTTTTGTCCATCACCACCTCACTCAGAGCTTCTGCTCGACAACCTATCTGTAGACTTAACTGATGGTGTTTGAATAGGGGAAGAGGAAACTGCTCCATGTTCTCTGCAAGATGAAGACTTCTGACTTTCAGAAGAGCTGGCCTATTCTTTCCATTTGCCATTTAGCTAGTCAGATGTTCTCCTTAATACCAGGGCAATACGAATCATCAGGTCTAAAACATCTTCTCTAGACCAATCAACCTCCATAGAGACTGCATTAGCAATAGTGTGGCAATCTGGGTCAATAATGACCTCATCTTCGATAACATCATCGAGAACATTGAAGGAAACACCAAGGGTGTGAATGTGTTGTAAGGAGAGCCTCATATAACTCCTCTTGAATACTTCAACATCGTCTAAACAATCCTCCCATAAATCTTCAAGCTTAGGGCAATGCATATAACCTTTGGCTCCATATGGATGGTGTCTCACATACCCTTTACAGTCAAAGTTGCTTTTGGTTGGTAGGGATAAAAAATGCAACTTCTCTATAAGTTTTCCCACTGCCTTAGCAACACCATTAGATTTATAGCAAAAGACACTAGTAGAAAATGGAAAAGAGTGTCCCCTCTTTCCCATATTCAAGTATTCCACATTTACCACAAACATTTGGCAGCAGACTTCTAAAAACACAATATAATCAGAGGGAAAATGGGGCAACTTCAATGGCTCTTTTTCAAAACCTCCAATTCTAATGTATGAAAACTAGTCGAATTGAGTGTAAAAGCTTCCAAATTTCATCACAAAATCAGCAAAAACATGGGAAAACCGTAGGCCGGGGTTTCCTTCTAACTTTCTTACTAGGCCCATTGAGAACACATCATTAACACGAGAAAAAGAATGTACACCCTTTTGCAAGGTTAGTTGAGAAAATTTCCGATTAATAGGTGCAAAAATAGGAGAAGGGTGATGCAGTTCTAAACCCGGCCAAGTAGACTCTTGACTAGCCACGAGATATGAGCACGTATGAAAGACTAGGGACTGGCAGAAATTCCGCAATTTCTCATTCAAATGAAAACTAATGATGGGGGCCCAGTTAATGAAACTTTCAGGAGTACAAATAGTAAGAATGAAATGACACATCCAAAATTCAAAAAATTCAGTGGAATTATTACCCATAACACTGTGCAAAAGAACTATAATCTCTGCAACTTTATCTTTGAAATGCATTCTTTTAAACTTAGTGGGCAGTTGAGACTTACCTCCCTTTTCTGAATTCAACTAGTTCTTGGCTATACAATTCATGCAGAAGTATCCATGCATGTGGAAATATTCCTCACTAGCTGAAATAGACATATTCTCAACAGCTTCTTTTTCAGGGAGGCACAAAGCGCGAGAAATGCTTTCAGGGTTAATTTGTGCGACTACCTTATCACCTTCTGCTTTAATTTCCTGAGTCTCAAGGTTGTACCTCTTAGAGCTGGCAACAACCAAATCTGTACAGGGAATGAAAAATGGGAAACCATCTGCAGAGGCCAAACCACACTAAACAATTTTCTCTCACAGTGGAGTTCTTTCTCCTACTTCTAGCTCCTGCATAAAGGTTTCAAAATTCAACTACTGTTGGCAATTTGATGGAATTGATTATGATGTTTTGTTATTGATGTCAACACTAGCTGCTTTGGTTGCTTATCGGTATCCAGTTGGTCTCGATAGGATGATTGGTTTCTGGTTGGTAAGAACATGTTGATCTGGTATACTCTGGTATGCTTTGGCCTATGGAATTGGCTTAGATCTGCTATTCATGCTATTTAGATATGTGTTAAGTTGGTTGGTATTGATTTGGTGATTGGATGCTATCTTATATGCTAGTAAGCCTGGTTTATTGATTCGGTGATGGTTTCACCGACAGAGCTTTGTTGAAGATCTTTTGATATTATGCATAAGTGGTTTTGGTGCGGCTTCGAGAAGGGATTTAGGATGTTGACGGTGATCGTGTTTGGGCCTTGACTGATTGGAATCATTACTTTAGCATGTGTGGACCTAAATTGGGTCCGGTGCTATCTAGGTTATGGACCGACTTAATGTAACGTGTTGTTGGAAATCCTCGATGTGTTTTTCGGGATGACTTATGGGCTGGATGATATTTGTTTGGCCTCAGGCTGACATGTTTTATAATTATGAAATAGGTTTTATTGTCTAGGTGGCCGACCTAATTGTTAAGGTCTAGGGTTTGTGTGTGTGTGTGTGTGTGATCTCATTGTAGATCATGGTATGTAAGTGAATAATGTAATAATCATTCATGCAGAGGATTTGGTTGATCATAGGTGATTGAATTGGGTTTATGCAAGAGGTTTAAGACCTCCGATATTGATCTTAACCGAAACTATACTCAGGCATAGGAGATGCTATTATTGCATTTCATTCTTCCTTCCAGATTGTAGTCTAGATTTCTTATGTAGTCAGTGAGACTCCTTTTGTAATGAGTAGTGTGCTCTAGGCTATTGGCCTTCCTACAAGTGCAGGCTCCTCAATTTGTAATCACATACTTACTGCAAAAGTATTATTTGACTGTGGGTAGGCTTCCCACCATGGTTTTTCCCTTTATGGGGTTTTCCATATACAAATCTTTGTGTCATGTGGATGGTAACTATTCTTTGATTTTTGCTTGTGTTAAATTGGTATATATGTTATTCTGGTAATTGATTTATGTATTCCGATATTGATCTTATGTGTTCTGGTAATAAATTTTTAAATGCTTAAAGTTTCGGTAATCTGGTGACAACTAATTCAGCCCCCCCTCTCAGTTGTCCTCTGATTATTTGAAATGTCTAACAATTGGTATCAGAGCTATGGTCCTCTTTGCAGAAGCTTAACCGCTTGAGGAAGATCATATGGCATCTAACAATTCAAGTTCATCTAGTTCATCTGCAGTTGTCTTCTGGAGAGAAATTCCTAGGCTTGATGGAACAAATTACAGAGTATGGAAGATTCGGATGGAGACTCATCTGAGATGTCTTGGTAAGGAAATCTGGGAGATCACTGAGAATGGTCTAACCCCTTTTAATATGGCATCTGGCAATCCTCCTCCGACAAACTTGGATAAGGAGCATGAGAATGATTATAGAGCTAGAGAAGCCCTCTTGTGTGCACTTTCTGATCAACAACTAATGGGATTGACTGACAAATCAACATCAAAGACTATATGGGACAAGTTGGAGACTCTAAATGAAGGTGACCCTATTGTTAAGATTGCTAAACTTGATGGTTACCGGGTGAGATATGAAAATTTGAAGATGGAAGAAGATGAAAGGATTATTGCATTTATGGAAAGGGTAAATGAAATTGTCATGGGAATTCAATGTTGTGGTGGATCTCTGAGTGAAGATGAAACAATTTCTAAAGTTCTAAGAGCTTTACCACCGGCTTATAAGATGAAGGCTACTGCAATTAATGAATTAGGAATAATGGAAAATACTTATGTCAATAGGGATACCTTGGTTGGGAAATTATCTTCTTTTGAGCTTGAAGAATATGGACCTTCTGGAGCTGTGAAGTCTAAACCTGCTTTTCATGCATTTACATCATCAACCAGCAAGCAAGATTGGAAAGCTTTGTATGCAAAGGAATTGGAAGATATGAAGAGGGAAGATGAAGAATTTGAGAAAATTGAAGCCCTATTTGCTAGAAGAGTACCTAAACGACCAGTAGAAAGTAAGTATGAAGGAAAATCGCCCTTTAAATGTTTTGCATGTAATAAGATAGGTCATTTTGCATCTATATGTGCCAAAAGGAATTCAAGATTTGAAGAAAGAGCTAGAAGATCTTTTAAGCCTAACCCTGAATATCAGAACAAGCATAAGTACAAGAGAGACAAAGATAAATCATGTTACTTTGCTGACGAGGAAGGTGTGACTAATTCTGATGATGAACTGGCACAAGACTCTGCTAGTGGTTTTGGCAATGGAAAGGAATGGGTGTTCCAGACTATCAAGAAAGATGATCCGATACTAGAAGATAATGTACCTGAAGAAAAGGCCCTTGTTGCTAAAATTTAAGATAAGCATGAATGGGTGATTGACAGTGGATGTTCACATCATATGACTGGAGATAAAAGGAAGTTTCTATCTTTGCAAGAATTTTATGGCAGTCTGGTTAGATTTGGAGATGACAAAGCGTGCATGATCAAAGGAAGAGGAACCATATCATTAGATGGTAAGCACAATACTGATAATGTTTATTATGTTGAAGGTTTAAGGCATAATCTTTTGAGTGTAGGACAGTTGGTGGATAAGGGATTTCAATTACAATTCAAGGATGAAAAATGCAAGATCATTAATAGATATGGATTGGAGATTGCTACCGGTACTCAGACAAATGGTAATATATTTCATTTGAATTCTGATGAGAAGGTATGTTTGATTGCACAAACTGCTGAGAGTTGGATTTGGCATAAAAGGCTATTTCATGTGAATTTTGATTGCATGGTAAAGATCAGTTCAACTAAGGCAGTTAGAGATATACCTAAGATTGTGAAGCCCTATAATCTGGTATGTAAGGAATGTCAAATGGGAAAACAGGTCAGAACCTCTTTTAAGAGTATACAAGACAAATACAATGATCTTCTTGATCTTATTCATACTGATTTGTATGGTCCTACTAGAATCAAAAAATTTCAAGGTGATAGAAATTTTATGCTAATCATTGACGATTATTATAGAATGATGTGGGTTACTTTTCTAAGGGACAAATCTGAGGCTTTTGAAAAGTTTAAATTCTTTAAAGATAAGGTTGAAACTGAGACAGGATTGAAGATTAAGTGCTTAAGGTCATATCATGGTGGAGAATTCACATCTGGTGATTTAAATAACTTTTGTGCGAAGCATGGCATAAGGAAACAACTTTTTTCTCCCTGGACACTTCAGTAGAATGGAGTTGTGGAAAGAAAGAACAGAACTATCTTGGATGCTGCTAGAACCATGATGATGGAAGCTAATCTACCTCATATCTACTAGAGAGAAGTAGTGAGCACAACGGTTTATACATTCAACGGAGTTCATATCAAAGGAGAAATTGGTAAGACACCAAATGAGCTATGGTTTGGCAATACACCTACAGTTAAGTACTTCAGAATCTTTGGTAGTAAATGTTATATCAAGAAAGATGATTTCATTGGAAAGTTTGATCCTAGATGTGATGAAGGAATATTTCTTGGTTATTCAGATGAAAGAAAATCATATAGATGTTATAACAGAAGATTGTAGAGAATTGTAGAGAGCATTGATGTCAAGGTGGATCAGCAGAATAGAAGTCAGATCAGAACTTATGAGCAAAAAACGGCAATGGAAATGATCATAATTGAACCAGTAACACCTTTACCAGAACAAAATGTTGAACTAGTTACTTCAGAAGTATCAGAAAATTCAACAATAACTGAAGATCAGGGAAGAGGAACAGAGAATCAGAAGACTCTCAGGCATGTAAGGTTGAATCATTCAGAAGATCGGACCATTGGGGATAAGAACAAAGGAGTGATGACAAGAAGAATATTGGCAGCTGATGAGGTATGTTTAATCTCTCAAGTTGAACCGGTATTAGTAATTGAAGCATGTAAAGATGAATGTTGGATGAAAGCTATGGAAGAAGAATTAGATCATATAGAAAAGAATAACACATGGATTTTAGTTCCTCAGCCTAAAAATAAGAATGTTATTGGAACTAAATGGGTTTTTAGGAATAAATTAAATGAAGTTGGACAAGTTGTGAGGAATAAAGCTAGATTGGTTTGTAAAGGATATTCTCATAAGGAAGGAATTGATTATGATGAAACCTTTGCACCAGTATCTAGGATTGAAGTTGTAAGATTATTTATTGCCTATGTTGCACATAAAAACTAAAAGGCTTATCAAATGGATGTTAAGTGTGCTTTTCTGAATGGGTATCTTGATGAGGAAGTTTATATTGAGCAACCTGATGGCTTTTCACTTTCAAATGATAAAAACATGGCTTGCAGGTTAAAGAAAAGCCTTATATGGATTGAAACAGGCACTTAGAGCTTGGTATGCAAGGTTGGACAAATATCTTTTAAACTTGGTTTCACTAAAGGTAATGCTGACAGTAATCTATATTATAAAGTCACTGATGATGATATACTAATTATTGAGGTCTTTGTTGATAACATCATTTTTGGAGGTGAGGATAAGTTGTGCATGGAATTTTCTAACAATATGAAGAATGAATTTGAGATTTCTATGATTGGGGAAATGAAATTTTTCTTAGGTTTGTAGATTACTCAAACTGATAAAGGTATTTTCATTTGTCAAACTAAGTATGCTAGGGAGTTGTTGAAGAAATTTGATCTTGAAAATTCTAAACCGGCTGGTACTCCTATGGTTACAAGTGAGAAATTGACAAACAAAGATGAATCAACACTAGTAAATCCTACAAGATACAAGTCTATGATTGGAGGTCTGCTATATTTGACTCAGACTACACCGGATATAATGAATGCAGTTTGCATTACATCAAGATATCAAAGTGATCCTAGAGAAAATCATGAGAGTGCAGTGAAAAGGATTTTTAGGTACTTACAAGGAACATCTGAATATGGTTTGTGGTATCCTAAAGATGATTACTTTACTTTATGTGCATATATAGATGCAGATTGGGCAGGTGATGTTGATGACTGAAAGAGCACTTTCGGTGGAGCTTTCTTTCTTGGAAAGAAACTTATTTCATGGATCAGCAAGAAACAGTCATGTACTTCCTTATCTACAGCTAAAGATGAGTATGTTGTTGTTGCTACTAATTGTACACAAGTTCTATGGATGAAGCAAATGTTAAAGGACATAAAAGTGCATTGCAATGAACCGGTAGTTATTCATTGTGATAACTCTGATGTTATAGACATATCAAAGAATCTGGTATTCCACTCTAAGACAAAGCACATATATATCAAATACAACTTCTTGAAAGAAAAGGTGGAATAAAATGAAGTTAAATTGGTTTATGTGAAGACTAAAGAGAAGATTGCAGACATCTTCACTAAACCTTTGCCTAAAGAATCATTTGAGTACCTCATAGATAGATTAGGGGTTTCTACCCCTCCACTAGAAATCTGATTGATGCTATTTGGCATCAATCTGGTATGTATTATCAGAGCTATTATTCATTATGGATTGATGTGGTGATGCTACTACTCAGGAGGAATATTTAGTCTTGTGATTCAGTGGTTTATGATTTTGCTTTGATATTTATGTTACATCTTTGGCATTAGTGTCAAAGGGGGAGAGATATTCATGTGAAAAAATTAAGGAGTTATATACATTAGGGGGAGAAATTTGTAGAACCTAACTGAGATATTAGCTATAGGGAGAGTATGAATTAGAACTTCATTGCTCTATTCTTGTGTGGGAGATTTGTTTGGCATTTCTTGGCACTTGGATGTTTTTCACATCTAGTGTTGCCATCAATGCCAAAGGGAGAGATTGTTGGCAATTTGATGGAATTGATTATGATGTTTTGTCATTGATTTCAACACTAGTTGCTTTGGTTGTTTACCGGTATCTGGTTGGTCTCAGTAGGATGATTGGTTTCTGGTTGGTAAGATAATGTTGATTCGGTATACTCTGGTATGCTTTGTCTTATGGAATTGGCTTAGATTTGCTATTCATGCTATTCAGATATATGTTCAGTCGATTGGTATTGATTTGGTGATCAGATGCTATCTTATATGCTGGTAAGCTTGGTTTATTGATCCGGTGAGGGTTTTACCGACAGAGCTTTGATGAAGATCTTTTGATATTATGCATAAGTGGTGTTGGTGCGGCTTCTAGAAGAGATTCAGGATGTTGATGGTGATCATGTTCAAGCCTTGACTGATTGGAATCATTACTTTAGCATGTGTGGACCTAAATTAGGTCCGGTGCTATCTAGGTTATGGACCGACTTAATGTAATGTGTTGTTGGAAACAGGAATAACTTTAAGAAACCACCCCCCAGGCAAAAGTGTAAAATCCTAGCGAATCAGACATTATTTTGGGGGGGGAATTTTCATATTGATGGCAAAAAAAAATTTCAAAATAGAAAAAAAAATTATTTTGTATTGGCGATTTTTTTCTAGGGTACGAAAATTCCATAAAATTTTGGTGAATAATACCTTGTTCTATGGGGAAATATATATATTGTAGGAGGCGAATATTTTTTCGTTTAAAGGAACAAATATATATTGTATGGGTGAAAATTTTTACTCCGAAGCAAAAATTATTTAAGTGTATTGGCAATTTTTATCCACCGCTTGAAATTTATTTAATTTGTTTGGCTAATATTTTGTTATTTATGGAAAAATATATATTTTATTGGCGATTTCATGAATTCATTGTCATTAATAGACAAGACACATCACATCACATTGAGTCTGAACTCTGCACGATGTATCGATAAGCGCGGCCTCTTTGACACATGAAGGGTGACACGTACCTAAAATCCATCAATGATTTTAAACCATTCGATGATCGTAGATCAAAGGCTGAAGTTTTATTTTAGCCCAAATTTCTGAAGAGAACGTAGTTCACCAGAAAGTGCCTAGAATGGAATTGGATTCAATAGACACGTATCAAATGTCACGGGTGATAATGTTGGTCATTTAATATATGTCTAGTCACTAACTGCAATCCACTCTATCCCCATGACTTCCAATGTGGTACTTGTTACTGGTTTATAGTTGTTTCCAATTTCGCACACTAGTGCATTTATGGGAAATATTTGCAGAGATATACAAAAGATTTAAATTTTTTTTAAGGAATTAATACGGTTAGAGAAGGAATTATTACAATCAAGAGCTTCAGTTATTTATAGACGATCTCTGCTTCTTTCATCTTCAATTAGCCTTTGGTAGATAAATCGTCGGAGCTCATGGTATTTAAATTCTGCCTCTGGTTTAGGTCTATAGGCTCAGGTTGTATAATTTGGTATTCTGATTTCTCAAGATGGACACTCCTATCTGCTTGAGAAGCATTTATGTGGAGGACCAGAGGGCCTTTTTGGGCTCCGTTAGAGACCCAACCCTCCAATCAGTTTGTAAGGAGGTTGGGATGTTCACTAATGAGGCTGTGAGGATGGTGTTGGGCAGAGACTTGCTGCGTAATGAAAATAGACACCGTGTTAACACAGACGTTACGTCTCGGTTCTTGGCGTCTCGTCTGGACCTCGGAGGAAATGGGTGCAGATTGGTAGGGACTTTCTCTGGAAATGATTCCTCCTGGATGACTTTCCAAACTATAGTTGGCTTAAAGAATTCTCGCAACTTATAATGTCTGAAGAATTATACATGGAGGAAGGGCGAGATTCTTAGGGTAAATCATGAATGTGTCCACTACTTGTGCCCTAGCCTCGACCCCCTAGTAGTTTTGTTTTTTTGGTTATTTCCTTGTAACCTCACAGGCTCACTCATTTTGGCTTTAAAGTTTTTGAGGGACTCCGACATGTAAAAATTGTAAATTTATGAAACATATATATTAATGATAATTTTACAAATTCCAGTTCGTTTCAGTTTACCTCTTATGGAATTAAAAATGCTTTCTATTTCATTTTATTATTTTTTGCTGCCATCATGCCAGGGAAGGATACTTAGCATAATCATTATGTTTTGAAATAGCTTAAATGGTTATTATTTTTTGTGGATATAAGATTTAATTTTTACCATAAAAAATAGCAGATCTATTCTAATTTCTTCTCTAAAGTTAAAGAGCAAACTCAGTGTCACTTCTGAGACGACCTTTTCTAAAAGATATTTGAAGTGCTTGACAAATAAGTATTCGAAAAAACATAATGTCAGGTATTGGCTGCAAGTGATAGCATCCAATAAGGATTGCAATGTCTATGAGCTACGTTTTTTTTTTTTGTCTATGAGCTACGTTATTTCAATATTTTGTTAAACAATGGAAATAAATTTAATACTGTGATCTTTTTTATGTAATGTTTCTTCCTCTATATTTAATATAAAAAAAAATAATCCAGTTCGTTCCATTAATTATTTGTACATTGATTATCATTGATTATAATTTTATAAATATAAAAAAATAGATGTTTATCTTGTGAAAAACAAGTGAATTAAAAGTCCAACTTACTTGTAATTTTTTTTGCATAATTTCAATATAAAAAAAAATTCCAACTAACTAGATACATGTACATTGAACACCGAAGATACATGTACATTGAACACCAACATGAAATAAAGGCTATGGCCAATGGGACGATGAAGCATCAGGTGACATGGCGTTTGGGTGGTAGAAATCTTATGTATAATGGGACCCACGGGAACTGACAACGCATATGCAATGATATTGCCTTATGGACCTATGGTACGCACATCACTGTCATGAAAGTGAATGGTTAACATTTAGCCTTTATGCGACTTTAATGCCAGCTTGTGCGTACGAACTATGCAGTTGAACTAGTGCATGCAGAGGAATGATGGTTGAGTTTGTGATTAATGTCGACGGTCACCGCTGTTGGATGTCAAAAATTAGAATTGAGTGAGAGGTGTTTAAATCTTGGGTGGATTGGAAGTCTTAGTATCATATTGTTTGCACTTGCAACATTTGCCATTGTCTTGGGTTTCTTAAGCAGCATGGAAGCCAATTTCTCCTTCCATACTGATAAGAAATTAGTCCCATTTCTTGGACGATTTATAGACAGGAGGCTGAAAGATTTGTTCTTGTTTAAGGATGAGCGGTTGTATGAGAGTGCAAAAATGTTGTTGGGAGAGGAAATTGTCCATGTAGGTCATCTCTACAGGAAAAACATGGAGGCATATTCATTGATTTCCACTTGGGGTTTCCAATTTGAGGACGAGGTGGACAAGGTAAAAAATGCCATGAGATTTATAATTGATGGGCACTACCTGTTAAATCTAGATAGTGTGTGTGCTCGTGTGGTCTCGAAGGTGGGCATTGTTCCTGAGGTAGGGGTGGCTGGTCTGGTAGCATTGCTACCACTCATTCGATGGGTTGATGATGATTTGAAGGCAAGATGCAGAGCTCTTGCTTGGCGCGGGTGGAAGGCCTTCAAAATGTTTGCAAGGTTGATACAGTGTGATGAGTTTTTAACGGTCCTTCATGAAGTGACACATGCAGAGGTGGGTTGAGAGTTGCGACCGAGACCCGAGACTACCCAAGCAATGAAGGGGCTCTCAGAATTATATGATGACCAAGAGTACAGGTCGTTTCTGGGTTAATTTGTTTGTATCTTTTTGTTCCATGTCTATTTTCTTCCTAGGCCTAGCTTTGTATGTATGGGGGGATGTCTACTACAAATTTTGGTACGCCGAATTGGAATTCTGGGGTTTTTGCATGTAGTGGGGTTTTATTTTTGGTTGGGAATGGTGGTTTTGGGCCTTGGGGGTGTTTTTTGCGGTGGCAAAACTCTGGTGGTTTTACTATACCACCTATACTTGCATATTTGTAATATTTTATTTCCAAGTAATACAATACAAAAATTATCAATAAAAAAAATGAAATATCATGCAAGTTTTGAAATTACATATTTAAATTGTATATTTAATTCATTATAAAGTTATATACTGTCGTTCGTTGGATGAGCACAGATCAACGGCGTGAGGTGTATTTCGGGCTGAATGTGGGAACGATAAACATTTTTTGCAAACTTCTAACGGAAGACTTCCATAAACGATAAACATTTTTTGCAAACTTCTAACAGGATACTTCCATAAACGATAAACATTTAATTAAGTATAGTTAAATTCTAAATTTGCAATTGTATACTTAATTAAATTTAATAAGCTCTATTTTGGGCAAAAGTTGAAAAGGATTAAAAAGTCTTCAAAACCATTCTCAAAAAGTGACTTGTGTCTATTAGCAAAGTACTGTACACTTAGCACGTATCCTCGTCGGGGTCCGGGTCCGAGGCCGGGCCGGGCCCCGGGTAGGGGTTCGAGGGTGGCAGCCCTTGAGAAAAGCGGGGGTTCTAGGGCGGGAGCCCCCGAGAAATTTTTTTTTGCCGTTTTTCGTTGATGAAAACCGACATTGTAATAAAACCCTAAAAAGGCCGACTTTGTTTGTCGCCCTAAAAATGCATGTTATAAGCAGTTGGGATGCTTAAGGCATTGTAAGGTTGATGTATTGTTTTTGCTGGATAATAAGAAAGATTGGATGACTGTGTATGGTGGATGTAACCCATTCTAGGTGAACCACGTTAAATCTCTGTGTTATCCGTGTCCTGTTTTATTTCTTTATCTTTTGTATTTAAATCTGCATATAATTGAGAGTTCATATTTGCTTCGGATCTGCTTGAAACCCTAACAATTGGTATCAGAGCGAGGTTTTTTGTAAATTGGCAGGACTTTCAGATTTGAGTGGGAGCAATGGAGGATTCCAAATTCAAGGTCGAAAAGTTTAATGGCCAGAATTATCAGTTATGGAAAATGCAGATGGAGGATTACCTATATCAAAAGGATTTGTGGCGGCCATTGGAAGGAAAGGCAAAGAAAGCGACCACAATGTCAGATGAAGAGTGGGACATTTTAGATAGAAAGGCACTGGGATCCATTTGATTGTGCCTTGCATCATCTGTAGCATTCAATATAACAGAAGCAAAAACGGCTGTAGATTTGATGGAAACATTGGCTAAGTTGTATGAGAAACCCTCGACTTTGAATAAGGTATTTCTTATGAAACTTTTGTTTAATTTGAAAATGAGTGAGGGAGGATCTGTAGCGGAGCACTTAAATGAATTTAATACAATTACCAGTCAATTGTCTTCGGTAAAAATTACCTTTGCAGAAGAGGTTAGGGCTCTCTTGATTTTATGTTCTTTGCCAGAAAGCTGGAATAGCTTGGTTATGGCTGTAAGTAACTTTGTCTCTGGTAAAAATACTTTGGTATTTGATGATATTGTTGGTGTTATCCTAAGCAAGGAAATGCGAAGGAAAAGCACAGGTGAGACTCCAACATCATCGGGTAGTGTTTTGAATGTGGAGAACAGAGGAAGATCAAAGGAAAGAGGAAAAGGCCCTGGGAATGAGAAGTCACGAGGGAAGTCAAAGAAAGGACGCTCTCAATCTAGAGGAAAGAAAGATTGCTGATACTGCGGAAAGCCTGGTCATCTAAAGAAAGACTGTTGGTCTCGGAAAAACAAAGAAGGAGACAAAAATGAAAATGATAGTAAGGAAGCTAATATTGCAAGTAATACTTTACAAGATGCTTTAATCTTATGTTTGGATAATGTTAATGATTCTTGGGTAATAGATTCTGGGGCTTCATTTCATGCTACACCCCATAGAAAATATTTTCTAGATTATGTCCAAGGTGATTTTGGACAGGTATATTTGGGTGATGATGAGCCCTGTCAAATTGTTGGAAAAGGAAAGATAAAGATCAAGTTGCAGAATGGAAATGACTGGTTTCTGCAGGAGGTAAGACATGTTCCTAACTTAAGAAGAAATTTAATTTCTGCAGGGCAACTAGGTAGTGAAGGTTGCATAGTTACCTTCTCAGACAGTATCTGGAAGGTCAGTAAAGGATCATTAGTAGTAGCTAAAGGTGTGAAGGTATGCACATTATATCTGTGTACTGGTAACACTTACTCTACCCTAGTTGCTACAGATAAAGTTACTATAGGGACAACAACAATAGATGTTGCAAGAACAGATTCAATAATGTGGCACCATAGGCTTGGGCACATGAGTGAGAAAGGGATGAAAACCCTTCACTCCAAAAATCTATTGCCAGGACTAAAGAAGATTGATTTAGAGTTCTATGAAAACTATGTTTATGGTAAACAGAAAAGAGTCAGATTTCTCAAGGTTGGGAAAGAGAAGAAGAGTGAGAAGTTAGAGCTTGTACATTTAGATGTATGGGGACCAGCTCAGGTATCATCTCTTCGTGGCTTCTTATTATGTTATTTTTATTGATGACTCAACCAGAAAAACATGGGTATATCTCTTAAAACAAAAATCGGATGTTTTTGAAACTTTTAAGAAATGGAAAGCTTTGGTTGAGAATGAGACAGGAAAAAAGTTGAAGTGTCTCAGATCGGATAATGGAGGTGAATATTGCAGCAAAGAATTTGAAGATTACTGCTCCTTAAATGGGATTAGAAAGAAGAAGACAATTCCAGGAACTCCACAGGAAAATGATGTGTCAGAGAGAATGAATAGGACTATCATGGAACACACGAGGAGCATGAGATTGCATGCTGGATTGCCCTTACATTTTTGGGTGGATGATGTACATACTGTTGTCTATTTGATAAATAGAGGACCTTCAACCCCTTTAGATGGTGGTATTCTAGAGGAGGCATGAACTAGTAAAAAGGTAAATTATTCTTTTCTGAAAACCTTTGGTTGTGAAGCTTTTGTCCATGTTGATAAATAAAATAGAACCAAGCTTGATGCTAAATCTCAGAAATGTACCTTCATTGGATATGGGACAGATGAATATGGCTATCGGTTATGGGATTTTGAAAATAAGAAAATAATCAAAAGTAGAGATGTTATATTCAATGAGAAGGTTATGTATAAAGAACAGATGCAGGAAAAGAAGCATGAACAGGACAAACAAGAATATGTGGTGTTGGATGAGATTCCTGAAAATGAAATGTCACAGGTACCTGATGCTCTGCAACAATAGATTGTCCCACAAACTCCTGCAAGTGTTAGACGTTCTATGAGGACAAGTAGACCCCCTGAAATATTTTCTCCTTCTTTGTATTCTATTTTATTAACGGATTCTGGTGAACCAGAAGAATATGAAGAAGCAATGCAGGTAGATTCCAAACAACAGTGGGAACTAGGCATGAAAGAGGAGATGGACTCCTTCATGAAAATTAAGACTTGGGACTTAGTCCCTTTACCTGCAGAAAAAAGAGTATTTCTTAAGAAATGGGTTTATCGGCTGAAGGAGGAGGAAGGAGGTCAGAAAAGATATAAGGCCAGACTTGTGGTAAAAGGTTTTGCATAGAAAAAGGGTATAGATTATGATGAAATATTTTCTCCAGTTGTAAAAATGACTTCAATTAGAACTGTACTTAGTCTTGTGGCTGCAAATGATTTACATCTTGAACAATTAGATGTCAAAACAAATTTTCTCCATGGAGATTTGGAGGAGGAAATTTACATGTTGCAACCACAGGGATATGAGGTCAAAGGTAAGGAGAACTTGGTGTGCAAGTTGAAGAAAAGTCTGTATGGCTTAAAGCAAGCACCCCGACAACGATATTTAAAATTTGATAGTTTCATGGTTGAACATGGTTATCATAGATGTCATTCTGATCATTGTGTATATTTTAAGAGATTTGATAATGGTAGTTATATTATCCTGTTGCTTTATGTTGGGTCTCACATGCAACATATAAATGATCTTAAACAGAAATTAGCCAGGTCATTTGCTATGAAGGATTTGGGTGCAGATAAGCAAATTCTCGGTATGAGGATTACACGGGATAGGAAAAATAGAACCTTGAATTTGTCCCAAAGTGAGTATATAAAGAAGGTGTTGAAAAGATTTAACATGCAAGATGCAAAAGCAGTTAGTACATCTTTGGCTAGTCATTTCAAATTGACTAAGGAGATGTGCCCAAAGGCACAGGAAGAGGTTAATAAAATGTCTAACATCCCATATTCATCAGCTGTTGGCAGTCTGATGTATGCAATGGTATGCACAAGGCCAGATATTGCACATGCAGTGGGAGTTGTGAGCAGGTTTATGAGTAATCCGGGTATGGAACATTGGAATGTTGTGAAATGGATTCTTCGATATTTGAAAGGAACCACTACGAAGGCATTATGTTTCAAAGGATCTAATGCTGCTCTGAGTGGATTTGTTGACTCTGATCTAGCAGGTGATATTGATTCACAGAGGAGTACTACAGGGTATGTTTTTACTATAGGGGGAACTGCAGTCAGTTGGATTTCTAGGTTGAAAAAGGTTGTTGCACTTTCAACCACTGAAGCTGAGTATGTTGCTGCTACAGAAGCCAGCAAGGAGATGATTTGGTTGCAATGTTTTATGGAGGAATTGGGTCAGACACAAGAGGATAGCCCATTGTATACTGATAGCTAGAGTGTCATTCATCTTGCGAAGAACTCTACTTTTCATTCAAGGACAAAGCACATTTAGTTCAGGTACCACTTCATCCGGACTGTTTTGGGGTCAGTTACGGCTTGAGAAGATTCACACAAGTGAGAATCCTGCCGATATGTTCATGAAGGCAGTTCCACAGGAGAAGCTGATTTCTTCATCAGTTTATGTTGGTCTTCTTGATTGATAATTGTGGAATTTATACCAGTCGAGTCCTAGTGTTTTATCCAGTGGATGTTGCATGTACAGTGGTGTCGTGTAGTATTAGTCTCCAAGTGGGAGATTGTTAAAATGTGGTGACTAATCATCAAAGTACTATACACTCAGCACATATCCTCATCGGGGTCCGGGGCCGAGCTGGGCCTCGGGCGGGGGTTCAGGGGCGGGAGCCCCCGAGAAATTTTTTTTTGCCATTTTTCGTTGATGAAAACTGACATTGTAATAAAACCCTAAAAAGGCCGACTTTGTTTGTTGCCCTAAAAATGCATGTTATAAGCGGATGGGATGCTTAAGAAATTGTAAGGTTGATGTATTGTTTTTGCTGGATAATAAGAAAGATTAGACGATTGTGTATGGTGGACGTAACCCATTCTAGGTGAACCACGTTAAATCTCTGTGTTATCTGTGTCCTGTTTTATTTCTTTATCTTTTGTATTTAACTCTGCATAGAATTGTTAGTTTATATTTGCTTCAGATCTGCTTGAAACCCTAACACCCACGACAACTGACAATAGATACCATCGTCCATTGGATGAGCACATATCAATGACTTAGGGTGGATTTTGGCCCGAATGTGGGAAGTAAACACATTTGTGAATTTTGCCTGGAATTGAACATTTTACACTTAATTAATTGTAATTAAGTCTATAAATCTCTATTTCAAGCAGAAGTTGAAAAGGATTAAAAAGACTTCAAAAACAGTTTGGAAAAGTGACTTGAGTCTGGTGATGTGCCCAAAAAATGGCAAGTCATGGGACCCACGACAACTGACAACCGATACCATCGTCTATTGGATGAGCACAAATCAACAGCTTAGGGTGGATTTTGGCCCAAATGTGGAAAGTAAACACATTTTTGAGAACTTGACCCGGAATTGAACGTTTTACATTTAATTATCTATAATTAAGCTCTATTTCGGGTGGAAGTTGAAAAGTATTAAAAAGACTTCAAAAATAGTCTGGAAAAGTGACTCATCACTCGAGTCTGGTGACATGTCCACTGTCCTCATAATTTAGACTAAAGCAATGAATGTTTTTCCCTTCGGCGGCGAATAGATATTAATAATAATTTATAAAATTACAACAAGATTCTAGAAATTTTGCCCTTTAGGTATTACTTTTGTACTTTTCAGTGTTTTCAAAATAAGTGACTCATAATCATATTTCATTTCATGGAAAAACCAGTAAATCCAAGGAGATTCAGAAATGGCTACTAGATTGAGGAATGCAAGTTGCAACAGAGTCTGTCTACGCCAATCTAGTGAAATAGAAATTTCGGATAAAATCTAGAACACCTACATCCCGCGTTTTTTACTTTTTTTAATCTCGTGGTTTAATTTGAAGGTTAGCGTTTTCAGTCTTGTATCTAGTATTATTTTAAATTATTAACAATAATAGTGATGGTGAAACTGGGAATCAGTAGTTCAACAGGAAGCCAAGTGAAAAAAAAATAGACCTAACCAAACTGGTTAAAACACTAGGTTTCATTGATGAATACCATGATATTTATGACCCTGCTATCCATAGTGAAAGGCATATCATAGATAATATATATGCATTGTCTAATAAGATGACATATCCAAGTAGGGCAAAATTTACTATTTTCAACACAATGTTAAAACAAAGAACAAATAAAATCGCATCATGGGATGTTGGATTGGGAAGCATGGTGTTACCTGAAGTATTCCCTTGCCCTGAATTTGTCATGGTCTATGCCAAAAATTATGATGAAGATAAAAAAGCAATTGTCAATAAAAATACAAAAGAGGAAATTCTATCCATAAACGTGGGAGAATTTGCTTGTTTGTTGAACCCAGGGTTTGAAGCACAAAACTCAAACATCCACATTGACCTAGGAAAGTTGGCATAGAAATATGAGAATCTTGATCCAAGTCATAGAGATTCATTTATCAGAGCTCTAATAATGTGTGATACTCTGTTGGATTGGAAACATAAGCCTCCTTATGATTATAACATTTTTGTTCCATGGGTTCGGGATACTATTTCCTTGCTGACATTTTTCCTGGGATTGGAAAATAATAGGGAAGTGGGTGCTAGCCTTCTTGAAATGATTTTTAATATCCATTGTGTATGTCAACCAGTAAGATATAATTTTGCTGAGCACGTTGTTCAATCCATGCAAAAATAATTACTAATGATAAAAAAAGGTTCCTGTAAGACATTTAGGTTCTCATCCTACTTGTTCTATCTTCTTCTATCCAAGTATCGTGCAATATTAGAGACCAACAATCTTCACATTGTGAACTATAAGATTGATGAGAAGACTTGGAATAGAACAGAGTGTCCAATATATGAATGGACACCAAAGATAAGGATGCATGATAATAGAAATCACTACAACCTTTTTGTAGACTTCTTTTTGGCACCAATGTATAATGAAATTACAAGCACTCCAATGCCTAGATTGTCTGTGTCTTGTAGAGATTGCATTCAACTTGGAAGTCAAATACAATTAGTTGACTGGTTCTTCATGGGAGAATACATTGTGTTAAGGTTTTACAGATCAACAATAAAACCCTACAGACTTCCAATACATGTGATAGAGAGGGTATTTGCATTGAAATATGTACGGCAGTTGGAGAGCACAGATAGGCACTTTCATGGTCAGCAAAAGAAGAGCATATTTCCTTCCTTGCCTTTCTCATGTGGAGGGTTCACATTTGAGAGAAAATAATTCAATATGGCATGTGATTTTTTGACAGTTTTTAGCTTTAGTGATGAGGGTCTCTGGCAGTATGATCCTATCGGTGTAGTTCAAGCAAGGCTCAAGAAAAATGGGAACTCTTCAGCGTTATGTCAACATGAAAGTAAACCATTGCTAGAAAAGATTATAAACATGGAATCCTGGGATGAGGTAAAAAAAGAGATGGAAAAAATTGTCGCTGACAATAACATTTCAACAGAAGAATTGTCATCACAAATTATGGCATTCCACATGCAGAGGACAACAAAGGAGGGCATACAAAATAGGAGGTCCAACAATTTCTACCAAAAATCTGCTAATGCATCTAACAAATCTATTCCCAAAACAATTCTGCAAGAATGTAAAGACAATTATTGGACTCAAACCAAAATAAATGATTTTTGGACTATGAGGAAGAATCTCGGTGAACCAAAGACCAGTGTAGAATTTGAGTCCATCGACGAGGATGTAGAGTTTAGCAAATTATGGAATATGGAGCATCCCACAATAGCATATGGCAGGAGTGATGATGAAAATGAGTATGAGGTTGAGCCCACTCCAACAACTACTACAGTCCCTAAAATATTAGGTGGATTCAATGAGTCGATGAAAGAAAAATATAGCAAAGGGGCAAACATTGTGGAAAAAATGGGTTTTGAAGGTGGTGGTCTAGGTCCCGGAGGAGAAAGCATTTGGTATTCAATTGAAGTACAACTTCCATTAGATTCAAAATCAAAAGCTCATGTTAAACCAGTCATTGGACTTGATTCGTCACATTCATCACGAAAAGGTACTACTCATTACCCTCAGGGTCTACCTGCATTTGTTACAGGTTCAAATCCATGACCACCACCACATCATGGTATTCCATTGGTGGTGAATCAAGTGCCACTACCACTGGTGGGGAATTTGGGGATAGTATTCCTCTTAGTGTTCAGTCAAGTGCCATTGCAATTGGTGGGGTTGGCATGGGTACTACTACCGATACTAGTTGTCTTGGTGTTGGACAAGTGCAACAATAAAATATCTCTCACAAGAGGTCACTAGTGGTAGATACTCATACTATTCAAAATCTTATATCAAGTGCCACTGCAACTACAAATCTATCATTTGCGGCTTCAGAACAAACCCCTCAAAAGACTATAAAAACTACACATGCAAGTGACAGTGGGACAAGATCGGGAATGGTTGTTGGTACTCCTAGTAATGCATTAGTTAAAACCACAGGCATAGGTGGAACTGGAGCCTCTGCTATTTCACCTTTCAAACATTCAATTGCTTCAACAAGCCCAGATTTTCAATTTCATGATTACTATGAAAAATTTGAACACACAACAAATGCAAATAAAGAAAAAAAAAGAGCATTGCATAGGGTTGCCCTGACTGAAGTTTTAGACGAACAGTCTCCAAAGAATAGGGTATTTCTAACATATGACCTACACAAAGATATGATGGAGTTCATGGTTGTTATTCCCCCAAATAAAGATAAAAATCCACCACATAGTTAGATAGATCCCTCTGAATTTCAAGTTAGCACCCTCCAAATGGATTTTCCAAAGTACAAAATGTGGAAAAAATTAGTGTGTCAAAAAGGACTAACGAAGTGGTCTACACTTCACTGCTAAAGGTGAAGAGAGAAAAAAAATAAACTAGAGAAACAAATAGAAAAGTTACAGGAAGACCTGGCAAACGAAAAATCAAAGAGGAAAATAGCAGATAACAAGTGCAATGATTTATAGAAAAGGATAAAAATTTTGAGCAGGAAAAGATGGATGCAGAATTGAAGGACTTGAGTGAAAAACTGGCTAAAAGCAGTTAAAAAAAATTGATGATGAAAGAGCCAGTTTTCAAAAATTATACAAAAGTTATGAGTCTGTTGTTGCCAAAACAAGAAAAATATAGGACCTATTGGATCATGAGAAATAAAAAGAAAAATATTTGGAAGAGGAAGTAGAGGAAGAAAGAAAGAAATGTGCCCAAATGAAAGAAGACCTACACAATGCAAATGATAAAATTAAAACTTCGAAGGATAGATTGAAAGATAATATGAAAAATACAATGAAGTATATATAAGAAAACATTTGGGGGAAAATAATGCAGAGGAGTGACAAGTTGTGTGAATGGTTTGAATTGAATGAAAGTCTGAGATTAATTTATATGAAAATCAAATGGCACATTCAGAAGAGCATACATGTTTATTCAAAAGAGGAAATGGCAAAATAGATTTTGTAAGTAGTCTACAGTACCAGTGACATCTATTTAGCATCCAAGGGAATTAATAGCCGCATTGATGTCACAATTAAGACATCATCTATCCTTCAAAAATGCCAGAAACTAAGGGAAACATCAGAAGTTATGGATAAATGTGGCAAAAGATATTGAAGCTGAAAGAAAAGACAACTACTTTGATTAAACTTGGTTTTCCTAAGACCGTTGACCCATCAAATAAATTCATTGGAAAAGAAGCTTACAAAAAAAACATGGAGATAAAAATGAAGTCTGATTTAGACTTGCTTCCTAAGAACACAATTCCCCAAAGCTTTCTGGAATTCATCAAACTATTGACAACTCTAAATGTGGTATTGGGTGAAACAATGATGTAAAGTCACTCTTCTAAATATGGATTGTTGACAAAGTTGCAGCTGACTTTCCATAGTTTAAAGAATATTGACCTTCCATCAGACAAAGAGTGGAGCACCCTACAAAAACTGGCACAAAAATCTCAAGAATCATAGTATGTATTTCATAGTTTTCTGCTTTTACTCTTAATTTCAAGGTTTTATGTTTTTTCTATTTGGAATTTGGCATCACTTGACATAACTCAATTTTATTAATAGGAAAAAACCAGCACCTGCTATTGCTAATTCATCCTATGAATCTATGATGCACAATGCAAACCTTCAGCCTGTAAATTTTTATTCTCAAATTCTCCCAAGTTTTAACATTTCTGCATTTCTCTATTTTTTATTACTAGGTTTCGAGCACTGCTATTATCTATATTTAATTTGTCATGTCTTGAATTAATATTTAATTTTGAACTATGTTTTTTGAATAGGAGACATCAGACATGTAGCAGTTGTTAGATTGCTAAATTGCTAATCTGGCCTGTGATGGCCATTGGCCATGTATATTTGTGTTGAGTTTGTGATACTGATGGCAGTCGGGATGATATATTCAATGTTTAGTGCCTTAGTAATTGATTTTGATGTTGAGTCTTCACATCTTGCAAATCAACTTGAAGCTGTTGTTGCTCCTTTGTTTCTATAAAAATGAATTCAGGGTCATTTGCAAAGGGTTTTGAAACTTTGTATTGACTTTTGCATGGAGAATCACACAGAGTGGTGTATTGAATGAATTGTATCATATGGCTATATTTTGAAAGAATTAATGAAAAACTAAGTTCTCAACATGTCTAAATAAACATTTCTATATCAATAAACACATTATGGTCTTTTATTATGCTATTTTAAATCTGGAAATAGAAAGTTGAAAAATACAATTACAATTCAATATTAAATTATAATTGCAAAAAGTTGACATACTCATAAAATATCATCAAGTTATCAACCATAATAATATGCTTTTGTAATATGAATGATGAGATACAGTAATAAGATTAATAAATACTAATTGCTTACAGTTTACATTCATCCTCATCAAATTCAGAGCTTTCTTGATTCTTGTCTGTGTTTTCTTCACTCTAAGTCTGCATACCTTCGTTGAACTGCATCTCAATGCTACCAGTAGGTCCAATTCATGAGTCAATAGTCCCACTGGAACTTTGGTTTGAAGTTTTTCCCAAACTTCTTTCACATTTGGACCTCCATATTTCCAGTGCCCTATCGTAAGGAAAAGTGTGGACATCATACCTAGATGTATAGAGCCTCAATCAATTTTCCAATTTTTTGTCTAGTTTGTTTCTTAGCTTTGATTTTAGGAACCCCAAAGCATTGAAGACTCTCTCATCTTCCACCGAACCCAATATCATGGTAAGACATAAATCAGCAAGCTTCAAATATTCTGGTATTGAATCACGCAATGCTACGTTCTCAGCTATATATTTCCAAAGCCTTATTATTGATCCCTCTTCGCGAGGGTTCTCCATTCTGCCATATTGTTCCCTCATTGTGTATGCAAAATGAGATGATTTCTCTCTAAGACAAGTTTCATCTAATATTCTATTTATAGTACTCCATTCAATTCTCTGGATATGCAAAACTGTTTTATCAAAGTCAGTAGCTTACTTCAAAAATCAGCTACACTATTGAGACTCCAATATTGAGGAAACACAATAAACATGGCTTCAAGTAGGTTGTCAGGAGGTAATATGCTTCTAATCTACGAGGAAAGATCATAGGCAATTTTCTTCATAGAAGTCGTTACAGACTCAACAATCCTGTCAAAATCTTCCCTTGTAACTCTTGCTAGTTGCTTCCTGGGGCACTTTCCTGGTTCCTTGGGGTCGATCGTGGCATAGAAGTGCATTGGTATCTCAACTCCCTATACATTGGCACATACCTCCCTGTTTGCACCTATTTGTAAAATGTTATCAGGATTGTTCAAATCTGTGACTGTTCGCCACTTAACAATTTTTTTATTAGATAGTGTTGGTTGATTTTGATAGAGATTGTTGAGGGTCATGCATGTCATCTTATGCAATGTAGCATATTATGCAATATATAGAGCTCTTTTTTGGTAAGCCTTCATAATATTCCTCATTTCCTCTAGCATGGGCAGAAGAGCTGCTAAAGTTAAGAGTGTCTCTAGATTACTTAACCTCCGAAGAAGGTCAGGAAATTTCGGTTGCTCTGATTCGTCGCTAGTTGTGTGAAATAGTCCAATCAAGGATGGATATTATGAAAAAACTCAATGCGTTGGACCATCCAAAGAGATCCATCTGGTATCATTATCCTTGAGAATCTTGTTCCCATCAATTATTCCATAAGCAAAGTGATGAAATTCCATAAATCGCTTGGGACTTTGACAGAAGTGTGAGTAGAGCTCTCTGATTAAAATTTCTTTTTTTTTAACTGAAGCATACTTGCTCACAATTCCAAAAGCTAGATTCATTCTGTGAGCCATGCAATAAATTGTAGTAATGTACAGTGCAAAAGAAGTTTCAATCTTTGTACAAAAACCAATCCTGTGACCTTGCATTACTAAATCTCCATCTCCTCCAACACACACCAATTTTTTGGCAACCGTTATGTCATCCATACCTCCATATTCAATTAAACATCTCCTTAATAGTTGAAATAAATTTTCCGTTGTCGCACTATCCTTCATTTTAGCAATAGAAAGTAGATGAGGTTGGCAGGCATGATTCTATACAGTATAAACATGCATGCATACCCATGAAGTATTGTCTACTGTCGTAACTTCGTCTAAAGAAAATGCAATAAAGTTTGACTCTCTTATTTTTTCCTTTACATCTTCTTTTTCAACCTCAGCAAGACAACTTGCCCATTCCCATCCACTGTTTACTGACCGGTGACTATTAGGATAGTTAGGAACTTTCAAAAAATGTAATAAACCACTAATTGATGGGAAATTTGTCATAGCATGCCCTCTGCTCAAAATATAAAAAACAACACTTAACTGAACAACTTTTCCCAGTTCTTCTATTTGCATTGCTTTTCAAAAACTATCTTCAATAGAACCTTTAACTTCAGTAGGCTTCATATGTATTTTCTCATGAAAATAATACTCTTCGGCATTCCTCACATGATTACATTTCTCCTTTGTTTTCCATCTTATCACTGATTTTTCAACTCCATCTATCATTTGTTTTTCATAAACTTTACCCATATGCTTTTCTATGGTGTCAAATTTTAGCTACAACCTAATTTCCTTGTTATGTTTCCAAGTGCAAATCTTACACCTGTATTCTATTGGAGGCCCGCCTTCAATTGGATTCTCCACTAGTTCAATGAATAGATACTTTGATGCCCAATTAATTTGAAAATTCCTCACTGACATATCTCACTCCCGATCCTTTTTTTATTTTGGTTGATCCTTTTTTGATCTGGCTTTTCTTTTCCCCTTCCGTACATTATCATCAATGGCATTATCACCCAAGTTGATTATATCATTCTGGCTAACTTGGGCATTTACCAGATCATCCTGATCTGAGATATCAGGTTCGCCATCGTCTTCAACATGTGGTGTAGGTTGTGAATTTTGTACTTGTACTTGTGATGATGTACCTTCCCGATTTTCACCACAATCTTTTCCAAAGCTAAGGTACAAAGACAATGTTCTGCGTTTTGTTGGCCTCTCAAGGCCTTCCCCACATTTAGGTTTCCTACCCTTCTTCCTATTCGACATCTCCAATGAAATAAAGGCTACAAAAAAAATATCAATTTGTTGAAGAAGCAATAACATACTATAAAGTATAATATATGTTTCATTAGCCCTATGACCTACAATCTAGATGTCTGATGTTTGAATCTCTCGGCTGACCACTTGGCACTGACGGGTCCCTACTGAATAAGAATGAACTCAACAGTGCAAACAGATATAGATAAATTCAAAATAATATTATAACACTTTAAAAATATGATCGCTCACCTTTAGGTCACTAGCAGTCGCCAATGCAGTCAACAACAATGATTTTCCTTGGTCTGAAACTTTTCTATTGATCTAAATTCAGAGCCTATAACCCACCAGATTGTGTAGAGATAGATCTGATCTTTGAATGTATTTATACTAATCCTTATATGGCAAATTCTATAGGAATTTGATATGGTATACAAATATTTGGTGAATCCTTCTTAACTATAACACGACATGTAATTTTTTAGGCAACTATGGGTCGTCCAAATAATTGGTAAATATAATATAGTTGACGAAAATTGGGGTGAATGGAGACATGCGTCAGCAAAATGTCAGGTGAATTGGGTCCTCCTAGCTAACAAATCTTCATATGCCTATAGGCGAATTATGGTCGTCTATTAAGGCAACCTTGGAGAGTGTAGGCAAAAAAATTAAATTTACCGTGTGTCCACCGTATATTGTATTGGCGAAATCCTTGCATAGAAACATTTAATTACATAAAACATATGGCGTTTGGGCCGTGAATTTGACAGAAATTGATAATGTTATGGCGACATGGCCACCCCCAGTCGGTACAAAATATTCGTCATTTCCCAGGTCACTGACGTGAAAAATTTGCCATTGGTGAATATTCCCCACTAAAGTAATCTTTGTTATTCATTTCTTTCATCCAATTTTAATCTTTGCAGGCTTCTTCAACTATCTTAGATTCAGACTTAGAGAGCAAACATATAAGAACTTGTTCTTCAATAGCTTTGCTTCTTGTAATGACTCCTTTGTTTTTTTCTCCTATAATTTGATTCTTAGAGTGACTTTTTTGTACATCCCTCTAGGTTTTGGATACATTTGCTAGAGAAACCTGAGTTTCTTTTTGCTTGTCTTCATCTTTGTTCTTTTCTTCTTCTTCATCAGATTCATACCCTAGTTGAATACCAATTTCTTTTGAAATGTTCTCATCAACCTTCACATTTGCACTTTCAACGATTTTATTTAGCCTCTTGTTATAACATTTGTAAGCCTTACTCTTTGTAGAATAACCAAGAAATATACCTTCAATTGCTCTACTATCAAACTTTCTAATATTTCCTTCATCTCTCCAGATATAGCATTTACTTCCAAAACTTTAAAGTACTTTACTGATGGAATCCTTCCATGTCATATCTCATATGATGTCTTCTCATACTTCTTTTTAAATAGAACTAGATGTTAAAGGCATACACAACCATGTGTATATCTTCTCTCCAGTAAATTTCTAGTGGGTTTTCTTCTTTGATCATAGTTCTTGTTGCCACTTGAATAGTCATGTTCATTCTTTCAACTACACCATTCTGTTGAGGTATCCTAGGAGTTGACAAATGTCTTCTAATTCTATATTTCTCACAAAAAGTATCAAATTCATTAGATATAAATTATCCTCCTCTATCAGATCTTAGACACTTAATCCTTGTATCAACTTCTTTCTCAACTCTAGCTTTAAATATCTTGAATTTTTCTAATGCTTATGACTTGTCTCTTAGAAATGTACCTCGTCATTGTAGAGTGATCATCAATTAAGAGCATGAAATACCTCTCACCTTGCAAACTCCTTGTTTTGGTTGGACCACATAGGTCTGTGTCTATCAGATCCAATAATCTGGTAGAAGATTGTTCCTTTCCTTTGAATGCTCCTTTTGTCTGGTTTCCCACTTGACATTCTTTGCAAATACTATTATTTGGTTTGGTCAACCTTGGTAAATCTCTCACAGCTTTTATCATACTAATCTTCACCAAATTATCAAAGTTGATATGACACATCCTTCGGTGTCATAGCCAACTCTCATTGATATGTGATAATAAGCAATGTCTTGTAGCAGCTTCTAGTTGATACATGTTTCCACCTGTCTTTATCCTCACAACAATAACGGTTCCAGATTTCTTTTGGATCTCACGACCACCATCCTAAAAGACAACATTGTAACCATTTTCGCACATTTGTCCAATAGTCGAAGAGATTATGATGTAATCCTTTCACATAGTAAACATTGTCGATGTTATGCTTTCCATCAAAGGTAATAGAACCAATTCCAACAATTTTAGTAGTTTGATCATCTCCAAATTTGACAAAACCACCATCATATTTTTCAAGCTTTACAAACTTACTTTTGTCACTAGTCATATTATTTGAACATTCACTATCAATCAACCATTCATTTCTATCTCTCTTAACATGCAATGCTGAAGCAACAGTCTCAACAGTCTTAGAATTATTAGGTTTAGGTCCATCTTTGTCTACTAAGAATAAACAATCACCATCCTCTTAATCTGACTCATCATCTAAAACACTAGAATCATCTCTAACATAGTAGGCTTTCTTATTGAATTTTCCTTTGTTTTCCTTAAGCTTCTATTTTGATCCTCTTTCCAGAAATCTAGATGCATAATGACCGATCTTTCCATATTTAAAGCATTAAAGGGGTAACATACCTTTATATTTGTTGGTTCCTCTCTTCAGCTTTCTCACAAAGTTTGCTTCCATTTCATCTAGGCTCTCCTCATCATTTGAATCTTCATATGTAGCTTTTGATGCTTTAAAGATTATTTTTTATTTTGTTTTGTCTTTGCCAAACTTCCTCATCTCAAATGCAGTCAAGGTGCCAAACAACTATTCTCTAGTAAATTTTGATGAGTCATAGGTTTTCTCAATAGATGAAATCTTGTCACTGTAACACTCCGGTAAATTCCTCATGATCTTTTATATCAATCCCTCTCATCCAAAGCACCACCAAGATCTCCGATCTCATTTATAGCACTATCAACCTTTTGAAAATAGCTTGTTACACCTTCACCTTCTTCCATTCTAAAATTTTCATATCTGCCTTTAGTAGTTTGTATCTTAGATATCTTGACTCTTTCATTTCCTTCATAGATACTTTTCAATCTTTCCCAAACTTCATGAGTCGTATCTAAAGCAACAACCTTTTCCAACTTAGTTTTAGATAAAGTACTAAAGATAGCATACCTCGCTCGCTCATTCTCTTCATAGGATTCAATCTCATCTAGTGTAGTAGGTCCATTTGTCAGTAGCGTATACTTGGTCTCCATAGTTTTCAAGGTCTTGTAACTCAAAGAAATCAAATATCCTAGCATCTTTACTCTCCAGAAACTATAGTCGGATCCTTCAAAGGTAGGAATAGTCAATTTATGTGTCATTGGATCTCCTCGAGAACTTAGTCTCACTTTCTAGGAACCAAAGCTCTAATACCAATTGTTGAATATTCCAGACAACTAAGAGTGGGAGTGAATCAAATGTATATTAAAAATATATTACTTTTCCCATAGGAATAGATTTGGTACAGATTAATTTAACCATAAGAAAATATGAACATGAAAGAACACACACATGAAACACTAGATATGGTGTGGAAAACCCAAGGAGGGAAAAACCACAAAGAATGTTAGTTCTTAATATAAAAAGCATCTGTTAGGGTGACACCGGTTAAGGTGATTTTTACAAAGATGGCTCACTGTCATAATGCTCACTGCAGGTGGGCTCATTGCCCGGCTAAAACTGCCAGAAAAAGGAGGGCTCACTGCCCAGAGGAAGAAAGAAAGAATCCACCACAAGGGCACAACTACCACACTTCTGCAATGTTGGAAGAAACCTTAGGCTCACTACTACCGATAGCAAACAACATCAACATACAACCATACTGATCAATCAATTTGCATCAACAAAGATATATCTTCCTTTTACAATCAACTTCCTTCTATGAATCCATCTATATTTATTTCATTACAACCATTCTTTATATATACTAATCTCCAAAATATATTTTCCAAGTTGGCCAAGGGGATAATAAAACACAATTCAAAATGGGTCTTCACTAAACATTCTTGTGGTGGAAAGGATTGAGAAGTGGACCACACCACAATGCAATAACATGTTGTCCAAATGTCGCAATCACCAGGCCAAAAGATAGAGTATCTGGGGTCAACGGACTAGGAAAGAACATTGCCAAAAACACATTTCCAGAGCACATCAACGTGTGTCGAATCAGAATAAAAAAGATACATGCATGACCATCAAAAATCCAAAAACGCAATAGGAGAACCGAAAATGTGGAGCAATGCAAAACTCTGCTAGACAATCATTATCATCACTGCATAGAATTCTGGAGCACAACTTCCAGACCATTAAAACACAAGAGTAGGATCTCAAAGCAATATCCAACAACATGTCAACACATTGAATGAATACATCTACAACATATCCAAAATGTGGAGCTCAAACCAAATACTTAAATACAGAATCAATATGTTGACATCAATAACAACCATACTGAAACATCAAGCAACTTCACATTTGCAACATATTAGCCAACTTCTTATTTATGATATGCTAAGGTATAACAAATAAATAATAATAATTTTGATATATTATTATTGAAGATAATAAACCTTATGTCTAGAAGTTATTTTTCAATTTCATTAGTCAGTGAAGGGAAATAAATTTTGTGTTAGCAAGTTTTATTTTCTTGTTGTTTGCGAGTTTATGAAATTATCTAAAGTGTGGCAAGGTAAAGGGAAGGGTTCAATCAATTGGAAAGTTATTATTTCACTAAGTTGCCAATTCATCAAAAGTTATTGGTAAGTTATATAATTTTCATAAAGTTCACTAATTTTATAAACTCTCCAAAAGTGTGATAAGGCTGGAAAATTTGGTAGATTGTCAAAAGTGTGACAAGGCTGGAAAATTTGGTAGTTTGTCAAAAGTGTGACAAGGTTTATAGGTTCACTAGTTCATTAAAGTGTGAAAGTGCAATAGGACTTGCATGGTGGAGGAAAATTTAAACAAATTTTAGGAAGAAACTAGAGCATCAATTAATGTGATTGGTGCATGCACAATCTAAGCCATTCATTTGGGTGGTATTCACTAACAACCATAGATTTCAAGGATATAAGACTGGTGACTGCATTCACTTAGAATTAACTTTTATTCCACACTAAAAAAATCTTGCTAAAATTGGTCTAAGGTGCTAAAATTGGTCTAAGCACCTTTGTTCTTGAGCAATTAGATATGAGGAAAAAATCCTTGTATTTACTATAGATTAGAGGATGAAAACCTTTGATTCAAGTATTAAAGGATAAAACCCCTTTAGCCCAATAGGACAAACTTACTTATAAGGTGTGATAAATCTTTCAAAGTTACATGTTTAGTTGTTTTGAGTTTGTATAATTTGCAAATTGTTGTAGAATTGAATATCTTAAAGTTTTGGTTTGCTATTATAGCTAGTGTTCTATTGATATGCAGCATATTGTGATGTATTTCAAATCCATTACAAATAAAAAAAAAGTTTGGAACTTATCTTTCATTTAATGGCTTCTTTGTTAATTTAGGTTATCAAAGTTGATGTAAAAATTGTAAGGAAATTTGGGTTTTCATAACATTTAGTTAAAATATGCAAAAATAAAAAAATAAAAAAATTGTAAAAGTTATTCATTTGGTTTACTATAGATCAACAAAATTTGAAGATTTTTTTTAATTTTAGAGATCAATTTCGACCCACATGCCACAAGATTGACCTTGGTTAAGTAGGTGTGAATCTCATGGTGGAATGTGCATGTGCAAGAATAGGTGTAATAGATAATTAATAATAGTGAATATTTAAAAGTATATGTAATTGGGGATATAATAAGGTGGAATGTCTAAAAATATATATGTAAATAAGGACGAGTAAAGGATTGAGAAATAAACCCACCTTCACACAAAAGCATGTCATTTGTTGATAATTAAGACCCTCCATAAAAATGGGCCCAAAATTAATTTTAAAAATTGACATGGGTATTCAAATTTTATCATTATAAAAATAAATTAATTTATATACACTAACTATAACATAACCATGATTTCATACAAGTGAAATTCTAACTTAAGTCAACTGGCCCTTGATCTCTTGGTAAAATTGAATGACTCGCCAAGACTCTAGTTGGGATCAAGTCTTGCCAACTATAATGTCCACGACACTTTAAAGATAACAAGTTGAGATTCTGCTCTAAGCAATTTGATGAACCGAATACCCTTAAGCCTTTGACTTTTATCCAAAAAAATCAATTATTCATATAACTTTGATGCGTACTCCAAATATTAATTAATTGCAAAAACAATAAGAATTAAGGATGCTACTTTTTCTAATGGTCTTTGGTCCATTGGTGAAGTTGAATGACTCGCCAAGATCTCATTAGGGATCAGGTCTTGCCAACTATAAGGCCCATGCCCTTTTAAAGACAACGAGTTGAGATTTTTCCTTAAGAAACCCGATGAACTAGATACCCTTAAATCCTTCACTCTTAGCGAAAAAAAAAATCAATTACTCATAGAACTTTGATGCATACATCTAATATCAGCAAATTACAAAACCAGTAAAAAAATAAATTTACTTATAAATTTAAGTAATTTAAAAAAAAAAAAAATTAAAGTGCTCCATGGAAACTTGGCATGAATGAAGAACATGGCCAACAAAGATTGAAGAAAGGTTGAAAACTAGAAGGGTACTGCATGAGACCGTACACCACATTTTCTCAGGCATCAATGAAAAAGGGTTAGAAGACATTATTGAATGTCTTCTATCATGGCCCATTAACTTTAGCATCTCCTATTTTAAAAAAAAAAACACAGTGGAGGAATAGGTTAAAACCCCCTTTAGATTGAATTATAACGGCAAAATATACTAAATAGTTGAAATTCTTTGTCAACGAGATTGAAATATATTTAAGTATTGCAAAGTCAAATACTTTCCACTCAAACGTTTGTTTCATATGAAGGAAATCATGATGATTTTTGAAATGACATTTTTAGTGTTTTTCCACTTGGGATTTTATAGACATTATGGATGAACAAATGTCAAAGACAATATCTACTATTCATATGTCCTTTTATTCTTTTGGCCTTGCAAAACAAGATATGTTACCCCCTTTCACTTAAAGTATTTATTAAATTCTCTTTGCCCTTGATTGCTTTCTTGCACATCAATGAATCTATGTGGGGCAACTCTATCCATCTTTGCCTTTAATATTCTCAACAAGTTACTTCACCTATAAAGATGTATAATAATTTATATTCTATCCAAATTCATTCAAATGTGAATGATATTGCTTTTTGGGTTTAATTTTATTTATTTTGTCTGGATTAGTGTGATATATTTCTTCGAATATATCAATAAATGTTTATTTGATAAATGAGGTTAAGTCGATAAAGTATAGATGATATGTATGTTAAAACAGAAGTTTAAAAAAATTACTCTAAAGTGTTTTTATCTTTGTGATGGGGTTTGTCATGATAGTTTCTTTCACTTTTGTTAATGATAATATGCATGCATGTACATATTAAATGTATTGTGGTTTACACTTTCAATTTGTAAACAAATAAACGCACTTTATATTGAATGTCTAGGTTAATAAATATTGTTTTAATTAGTTTAACAATTGATTTTAGATAAAGGAGTTTAGTCTAGATAAGCATGAAAACACATATTAAGATTGACAAAGAGAGATGGATGTTGTTCGCTTTATTCTCATATGGAATATTCTATTATAACATACATTTTGTGAATCATCTAAAAAATTGGTATCGAATCTTCATCAATGGGGATTTGATAAGTAGGAATGCAAACTATGTGATTTCAAGGGTCAAAACCACACAAGTAGCCCTAGTCCTAATATTTATAGCCTTGATCCTCTATGCAACCCTAATCCTACATTGATAACCTTAATGACTTGCCCTTTTTACTTCCAAGAAACATTTTTACTTTAGGTGTTGCTTAAAAGTATACATACAATTTGTTATCGAGTGGAGGAGTCTGTGATTTACTTCGTTGTAATCGAGCCATTTGTATTGATTCCACTATGTTTGAATAACATTGAAGACATGCCATGTTGAATATACAAAGTGATGTAGTACCATAAGTGGATCAAATGAACAACTAGCTAACAAATGTGTAGAGTATAAAATACAATAAATTGGAAGAAATATGAAGATTCATAAACATACAAACTTTATTAACTTATAGAAGAACTATACAACTATAGGATACTCCAAAATACCAAACCCAACAATCTTAGCTACAAAACCCAATGGGATGTGCCCAACTTAAATAATAATTCTATATCACAATCTAACCTCAAAACTCAAATATTCCTTCTCTAGTTCTCTATAGAGAAGCTTTCTCTATTCTCAAACTCAAACTCTAAAAACCTAACCTATTCTTTGTGAAAGTTCAGACTTATATAATAGATTGTGTGTGACTTTTGGACTTTATTTGTTATGCAAAGTGTTCTTGATTTGATGAAACTAGTACTTCAAGAAGTGAATCTAATTGGAACTCAAAGGATGATTAAAAATCTAGAAGTAATTTCTTTTTGGTCAATAAATGAGGTTTTGATAAATTTCTTGTCATCTAATGAGAGTAATTGATGGTTGGTGAGATTTAGAAATAGCTATTCATGAATTTGACTAAAAAATGTGCTTTTGAGGCTTGCATAGAATTGTAAACTTAGTAGAAGTGTGTGGAGACACATAGCAAGAAAAGATTAAGTTCAGACATAATCAAATATTTGGTTCCTTTTGAAATTCATAGTGAATCTATGTGCATAAGTTGTATAGAAATTGGAGCATTGCATGAAGACTTGCATAACAATTAGAGGTTTGTATAAATACTTGCAAAATAGTCATATACTATCTACTAGATAGTGTGGTAATGTTGAAGATTGGAAAGGTAACGTAGAGCTTATGTATCATCACATAGGCTAATTTTTTTCATCTAAGGCTTATGTACGACATACAAAATAACCTAGTTTTAAATGGAAGAATAAATTAAGAAAAAGAGAAAAGTTGTTGAATTTATTTCACAACAAAACTACCTCTACCAAACACATGATAACAAAAAAACATATAAGTCTACACAATATGACCTTTTTTATGAAAAAAATGAAACGAAGAAACAAACAAAAAAATATTTTGGGTGATATAACATTGCTTGAACCATAGGATAGACCCATTTCATATACTCTAAGTGAAAAGGTTCTAAGCATAGTGCTCATAATAAGGAATATGCATAAGATTGATTTGGTCATCCAAAACATCTTACCTCTATTTTAGAATTTCGAAAATCATCTTCAAGTTATTTGACTTCCAAAAAATAAGATATTATTCATTATTCACACTACCAATTTTTCTTCAAAGCACATAAATCTAAAATCTACATAATTTCTTCCCTTTACTTGATATGCATCAACTTTCTCTAATTTTGTACTCTATATGGTTTGATGACATCCTATTCATTTTGGTGCATGGTACAAATATACATCAAAGACATTAAATATCAAAGAGATATCCAAACCTTCTACCAACTCAATCTCTTTTTTTTTTGGAATATTCAACATAAACACATCTTCTTAGGTGAAAGAATAATAAAATTGTCATTCTTTTTAGTTGTATTCTTATGTATCAATGTAATTATGTGTTTTACTAGGATAACATCTAAAAATAGGAGTAAGTTTTGATCTACAAGTAACATCATGCACACAAGTGATGGAAAATAAGAAGAAACAAATGCTAGTATAAGAAAAATAAAATAACAAAGAAATGGGCATAAATGCACCTAAAAGGACTAGAAGCTACTGATTAGGCTTAGTATTATCTATAGAGGCTCTAAACTAAATTTCATCAATTTTTGAGCTCAATAATTCACCTCTTGGATTAGGTACACCTACTACTAAGGAGAAGTCTAGGGTCAAGGTCAAGTCCTTGAGGTCACAAAGGACTCAATTTGTCTAGTCAAATTTTGATTCTAACATAAAACTAGTAGAGAAGGGAGAGGATGGGGTAAGAAAGAAATAGAAAAATACATATGGGGGTTGATGAAAATGGATGGGGATGGATGGTAGAAAGCTAAGGAGAGGATTTACATATACATTAGAACATAAACTAAAGGTAAAATAAAATTATCATAATGATAAATATAGGTTAGGTAGTACAAAAACAAAGAAATAGTATACCATAGTTAATTGATTCAATTATAAAGGCTATTATGGTGGTCTAAAAAGATTTTGTTAATAAAAAGTTAAATAAAATAAACTTAATGACAAAATTCTCTAATCAATAACATAGGCTTCCTTTTTGGGGGTATTTTTACTCAAAATTTTCTCTCAAGGAAAAGGTTTATTGTGTTAGCTATAAAAATGAGATTGTAAGACCTATATTATAAGGTTTAGTAGTGAATTCACGATGAAAACTTAATTTTCTATGTTGACCATTATTAATGAGATTTTTTATAAAATTTTCAACATGATTAGAGGATATGAACATAATCTCACACCTACACTCAAGGGTGGGAGAATTCTTGAGGCTTGTGGAAGATCAATTTCATAAGTTGAAAGGGAATATTTTCAACCTAATGGTAGTGGCTCCCAATCATGATGAGCTTTAAAATTTGAGTTTTTAGGAGATATAAGATGCGCATAGTAGCAAAGTTTAGACATGGGATATCAATAAAATTTTATTAAAAGAACAAGAAGATGTAAAGGAAAGAGGGGTGAGGGGTATCGAGGAGGGGGAACACCTAGGACAAGAAGAAAAAATAAAATAAAAAATAAATCAAAAGGATTAACTTATAAAAGAGACAATGACGATGGAAAACTAGGAAAACTATAAAGATTTAGTGAGAAGGAAGTTCAAGAAAGGGGTCAAAATACACATGCAATAGGATGGTTAACATGAGTGAAAAGAAAGAGGCTGCGAGAGAAGAGGAGGAGGTGCAGAGAAAAGTGTATGTTGAAGAGCCTGATTCAAACCCTATGGTCTCGGATAGCAGGAATGTTGCTCAGCATACCACGGAGGAAGTTAACCCTAAGTCTATGAGCTCTACGCAGGGAATGGAAATGACAGACTCCATTTTGAACGCTGCCAGAAATAACACTCTGGAATTTTTTGATTTCCAGAAATGGGTAATTGAAAATATCTCCAGTATTCAGAACAAATAGAGAGATTTGGATTATAAGATTCAGAATTTGATTAAGGACACCAATACTGGGAAAGAGGATGCAAAGGTGGATACCAGTGAGGCAAATGATGAAATTAAAATGCAGGACTGGCCGGAAAAAGAAATGATTAAGGGAGACTTGAAGCATCTTGAAGATGTGATCAGAATCATCAAAGATAAGGTTGAGGTTGACAATGAAATTATTATCAACCGGATTACTAAAATCGAGAAGGCCTGGAAGAAATTTATGAATCACAGCATTGGGTTTTGAAGCTCTCGTCTCAAAATATGAACGCCCTAGTTGATTGTCTGGAGAAGAACCAACACAACAAAGAGATGGTGATCATTGACGATGTGCCGACCTCCAGCTTTGCTCCTCAATCCTCCAGACGAAGAACAAGGCAGACTACTAGCGATCTAGAGATGAAGACTAAAGACACCCATCAAAAGCAGGAGAACAAAGACCTGAGAGAAGCTGCTAAGGCTATGATGATGCTGGTTAAGGACGTGGAAGAGTATATAAAATTTTTTATTTGAAATATAATATTGGTCTCTGTTTGCCAGTCTCTCACTGGTTTTTTGTTGTCCTTTTCCCTAGCTGTTGTTTTCTCTACTGGTCTTTTGCAGCTTTTCTTTCTATGTCATGTTCTCTCTAGTTTCTTTCATGCTTATCTTTTCGTTATGTAAGCGGGTTTCGAGTCCCTTAAAACCTGATTTTTCTTAATAAAAAACATGAGTGAAAATTGTAACAAAGGAAATTATAAAGTATTTAATTTTTTATCTTACTTTGGGATTCATTTTTTATAAGTTACCTTATAGAACCACTCTTTTCTAATATTCACAAAGACCAAATCCACCTCTCATTGTTTTTTCTCTTTTGACACTCATGAACATGTAACTTGTACTTTGTGTTTCTCTCTCTACATTGAGTTAAGGTTGCATAAAACCACTAAAGTTATTAATGAACTTTATGTAGAAGCTCGCCTTCCCATAGAAACTATTAACCTCGATTACACTCTTTAGAGCTAGTAAAATCCAAATATTTCTTTGACCTTATCTAGTTCCATCTTTAGTCCATCTTGAGATATAACAAGTCTAAAGTATGCAATTTCCTTCATTATGAACATACATTTCCTTAGGTTTATGCATATTTTATCCTTCTTCAATTGCATGATGACCTATTGTAGGTGTACAAGATGCTTCTCCCTTTCTTGTTGAACACTAAAATATCATTAACCATATAAATATATTTGAATTTCCCCAAAACATATTCAAAACCTCATTCATTAACCTCATGAATTTTATTGGTTCATTCATCATCATCTACCTATACACATATTTAGTTTTGAGTATAGTATTTCATTCATCACATTCTCAAAGATCAAATTAATGACACCTACTCTTGATATCTATCTTGTAAAAATATCATTCTTTTGTCAAATAATCTATCATATCTTCCTTGCATGGTATTAAAAACCAATACTCAATGCCAATCTTGTTATCACACAATATTATGTACAATTCATGTGCTCTCTGTCCTTATTCATTAAAATTAATATGGATGTTGTGCAAGGATTCATACTTTCATAAATCAGATATGTTGTTCTAATATTTATTTCACTTATTTATTCAATTTTATGATCATGCTAGGACTCAATTTGTGGCGTTCCTTATTAAAGAAACTAGAACTTAGAACCAAATTCTTGTGGTGTGGTATGTTGTGCATCTATAACCCTTAACGTATTCCACTATTGATCATATTTGTGAATTATTTAAGAAACAAAATAATCTTTGGTTCCTCTAAGTTGTGTGACTCCTCTCTCCTTTACACATGGATCACTACTATGAAATAATAGTCTTACAAGTTCCTTGCCTCATTGAGAAACTCTTTTCTTGAGAACATCACCTTAACCTTCATATATTATTTCCCTACATTCATGAACAACAATTAAAACTTCTTACCATCCTTTGTGCTGGTGAGACATAGAGATACATGCTCCCCCTGAAAAAACATATCTATGCATACTAAATAGACACACATACAATACATAGGAACACATTACTAAATCAATATAGATTAAAATCATAATGGTATTAGCATATATTATTCTTCAATATGTATATCGTTTGAGAAATCGTTAGGGATATATTGATGCATTCCTCCTACCACTACCTATACTATATAGAAACTCATGCATAATCCAACTATAAAGCATATTAAAATTCAAAGAAAAATATAAGATACATGTATTCTTAACAACATTATTTATCTAAATATAATTTATGCATGATTATACATAAATATATTTCATACCATGTGCTCACTATCTACAATCAAGGGCTAATTATAATATTCTAAAAAATTACTACAATTGTGTGCCTAATATATATGTGTGTATATACATATGTATGCATATATATTATGTATATGTATATGTGTACATAGGTATATATATGTGTGGACATGCAAATTATGCAAACATGTATAAACAAGATAAACTAATTCAACCCATTTATTCACATCTATATGCAACACTCTAATTGAACATAATTGATTCAAACATTGATGAAACATAAATAAATTTCACCAATACCAAACTTTGTTACACCAAGTCATGGTGGTTGTGCTTCAAGATAGTTTACGATGATATGTGGGTTATCCTACTAATAGAATAATGTTGTATGGAGGCTACTATATTATAATGGCTTGAGTTGAGGCTACTTTGTAAATTTTTGGATGGGGAATTCGATGGATAGGATTGATTTTAAGGATCAAGGGATCTCTTTCTTGAGAGGCTTTGAATGATGAGGAAATAAAAAGCTTCTCCACATGGTTGGTGGATATGAAGGGATCAAATATTCAAGGAGCCTTGGAAAGAGTAAATGGATGGGATTGAAACATATAATTAAATTTTGATCCATGATGTGTGCTAAGACCCATGCCTTATGTACAAAAGACCCTTTCCTAAGTACCTTTTAGAGGATGAGCAAGGTTAGAATGGGTTGATCTGTTGGCAATTGAAACCCATCTAGTGAATTTTGGTGCATGGATAACAGTTTAGAGTTGTCGTTGATGGCAACTCTTCATGAGAATCCTATCCGGTAGCTATAGTTTTTGGAGAAGTGGTCTGGTAACCGGTAATCTGGCTCCGATAATTTAGGTTGAGAAGAGCAGTTTTGGTCCAGAAGCTTTCTAGTGATTGCGGTGGTCAGATTCGTTCATGGGATGATAGGGCCGACATATAGAAATCATTTTATCATATTTTGGGTGATCTGCATATGTTTTTAGTGATCCAGTTCGAGCCGACTTATGTTTACACGTTACATTACAGGCCGACTTGATAAATGTTTTGTTTGTGATTGTGGATATATAAGACCGATGTAGAAGATCTTTTTGAGGTATGGTATGAAGCAATATGAGAAAGTAGTGATCAAGAATCCCTTTTGGTGCAGTTTCACGTGTGCATTCTTGATCTGGTAGTTGACGAAGACAAAAAAAAACATAAAAGAGTTGCAAAGTAGATACAGACAGAGTTTTTGCACTTAACTAGAACTCATCCAGGCATTGTTTGATGCTATTTTGGAGTTCAACAATTTTAATTCATCATTGTAAAATATTTGTAAGGTAGTGAGCCTTTCGAGGTCGCAGCCCTTATTGTAATCAAGAAGTAAGCTCTAAGCAGTGTGTCTGAATGCTAGTGCATTCCCCTTTTATAATATTAATTTGCTACTGGCCATAGTGGAATAATATTGTGGGTTCAAATCCCACCGTGGTTTTTCCCATTTGGGTTTCCACATAAAAATCACGGTGTTATAATTTTGTGGTTGATTATCTTGTGTTTATGCATCTTACTTTCTTACATATACTTCTGGTGGTTTGAGATTAAGTCAGAAAATTTGTTTCTCGGTAGATCATTGATTCAATGCCCCCTCTCAATGATCATTGATTCCAACAATTGGTATCAAAGCCTAGTTCCTCCGAGGAATCCTAACTGCTTGAGGAAGGTTCAAGAAATTGAATCAATGGATTTTGATTTGCAGAGATAGCTTTGTGTGGCTCTTGAGGATCTTGATGCAACAAGAAATAAGATAAGCTCCTTGAAGAGAAATCTGAATGTAGTTGAAGACTTCATTAATGATTTGAAAGATCAAGTGAACACTTCAAGAGATAAGAGAAAAGAACTAATAAAAAAGTTGAAGGAGAAAGAAGAACAAACCTTGGAAAATTAGGACAAAGTTGATGAATGTGATAAGCTTGTTGTAGAGAATGTTGTATTGAAGAATGAGATGCAATCCATTGTGATGAAGCTAACTAAGGAGATTGAAGACCAGAAGAAGAATGAAGAAAATTTGACTCAATAATTGAAAAACAAATCAGATGAATGCTTCAGGCTTACCTATGAGAATGATCAGTTGAAGCTTGAGTTGACACAATTAAGAAAGAATGGTCAAGAACTTGAGAGACAGATTGTTGCCTTAAGAGATGAACTTGCTACTGCAAATGAATATAAAGACAAATTCATAGCTTAGCAAGTCTTGATGAGATGCTGGAAAGTCAGAGACATGGAAAGGACATGAGAGGACTTGGATTTGAGAAGGGAGAATCCTCTATATCTGGACAAGGCAATGCAAAACCTAATCATAAGAAGAGAAATAACCCTCCGATAAGACAACCTAATGCTTATAAATTCAATGGTAGATGTTTTACTTGCAATAAATTTGGTCTTATGGAAAATCAATGTAGAAGTAGGATGAATAACAGAATGAACAATATGAACAATGGTCCTACCTTTACCAATCAGTGTTTCATATGCAATAATTTTGGTCACAAGTCAAATATGTATAGAGAGCAGTAATGAACAATTTTTAGAAAAAGAGATGTTATTCTTGTGGAATGTTTGGACATGTCTCTAACAAATGCAGGATGAGACCAAATCAGATGAATTTTAGACCTATGCAAAGAAGTTTTGTTTGCCATGCATGCAACAAGCCTGGTCACATTGCAAAGTACTGCAAAAGTAAGAATGATGATCTGGTAAACAAAGGAAAATCATATGAGAAAGGCAAAGAAAATGTAGAAGAGATTAAGAACAAGCCTGAGAAGATGTGGGTTAGAAAAGATGAATCCAAGGTGGACAATGGATCTGCACCTGAATCCAATGCAGGATCTTCATCCGATAACTAAGGGTTTTGGCCTTAGTGGGTGACATTTTCATATAGATCTTGCAGAACCTCCTGCAGAGATCTGTGATCAATCATGGTTGATTGCAGATGATTATCCAGAATTATTCATATCAATCTTGGAATGCGGTTGAATGGTTTATGCAGAATAGGGCATCCGATTGAACCTTATCAATGCATTTATGTCAAATTAAAATTAGGGTTTGTGAGGTTAAAAAGGAAAAATATGAATCATTTCTCACATTGCGACCTAAGAGTTGAAGCAGCAAAGCAAGGCGAACCAGTTTCCAAGGTGATCAAAAGATTTGAGGCGATCCGACAAAGATTATTGTGCATTCACCAGGAACAAGAGGTATTTACAGAAGCATATTTTGAACCCTAAATTTCTTGAGATGACATCTTCTTCTGTTAATGTGCCTTTGGTAGTAGAGGTTTCTAAAAGAGCAAGGTTGCAATTCAAGAAGTATCCATTTAAGTCAATTGAGGATGATCTAAACAGTGCTTTCTTGTCCGTACCATATGGAGTTTTGCATGTTGATGATGTGAGAGATTGTATTCATTGCAACATTAAGGAGATCGAAAATGAGGTGATCCTAGCACTCTATAACAAACACCTCTAGGATAGAGATGGAAACCTCAAACCGTAATATGCACAATTGTAGAGGAATGGTTTCACGCAATTTGTTCACTTCTTGTTTGATGAAGGCGAGTGGGTGAGATATATTCCAAGCTATGTGCACGGTGAGTTTACCTGGCTAGACAAACCATACAAAATAACCAAGCAGCCCATTTAGGCAGTCACATGTCTGCATCAAACCAACGGGAAGCCAAATCTGAGGAAGGTATCCAACATAATAGTTACAAAGGTAACCAGTGTGCAATTAGACAACAAATCTATGACAATTGTTGATATTTTGGAGCATGATGTGAGATTTGCCTCTATGATCATCGAATATAGCATTTACCAGTCTAGTAGATTGAATTCTATCTCCGGTACAACAATTTATGTAGCATATCAGATGGTGAAGGAGGATATGCAATATGATCTACGTTCAGTCCTTCTAGGAGAGCTTCTCAACAATTTGAAGAAGATTAAATCGGATAAGAAGATTGTTTTTAAATTTGGTTCTCTAATCATCTATCTTGCACTTTAATTCATGAATGAGATTCCTGGAATAGGGAGAGTGCAATGGGAATTTGACTTACTGGTGGCCACCCAAATCAAGCAAGGTATGCAAAGATTGGGAAATAGGGAGAATCAGATTGCTTCCCTATTGAGATTTTTTACAATCTTCCAAGGCAAAATGAAGGATAGGGAAAGGATTCCAAAGCAAGTGGTGGAGAAGTATTAAAACTCTATCTGCTTCATGATCGACAAGGACCAATGCCACATGGAGACAGTAGAGCCCAGGACTATATGGGTTTTTCCAATGGGATATGAGGTTGATGTGCAAACACTTGAGGTCTATGCTCAACACCTTCTGACCGAACCAGTGGATCCAAATGAACCAAGATTTGGCACCTTCAGGGAGAAATATATGGAGATTCATAAGAAGTTCACCCAACTGACAAGAAAAAGAAAAGTATCCAAAGTGGCTGAAGAAGTGGTTGTGCAGATGGGATTCACTAGAGAAGCAGTCAAGAAAGTGAGGGAGAAGGCAACACAAATGGAAGCTAAGGAGGAGTAAAAGAAGCCTAAGGCTGAACTGATTCCCTCCAAGGCAAAGCCTAAGGAGACCAAGTCTGGCCCTACTCTGGTAAAGCCTTCTACAAGTCAAAGCTCATCCGACAAAGGATTTCTCCAGCAGAAGGAGAAACCAAAGAGGACTTGTGTTGTTGTGTCTCTGGTTGCATCTGACACTGTGATAGATGAAGAAGCAGTAAAAGCAAAATTTGTCAGAGCAGAAAGGAAACCACAATTCGGTGGAGCTCAATAGAGAAAGAAGACTAAATCTGAACCTACTCTAACCGAAAGACCTAAGAGAGGAAGAAATATTAGGATTGAGCTTGATGAAGACCTTGAATCCAGTAATGTGCAAGGTAAATATACCATTGTTCCCCCATTAACAATAGAGAAATTGATTGATGAAATAATTGTTGATGGTAAACTGAAAAATATTGGAGCATATTATGAAAATATTGTTGAGGTTGATCGAAGAAAGATTGAGGAAGCTATTGTTTTGCACCTACACAACTTTAGAAAATCCTTGATTGAATTAGAACGTAGCATCCCAAAGGATCTATACAACATTCTTGATGCTAGGAGGTTGACCGCCAATAGAGTAGATAAAGAGATGAAAGAGTGTGAACTGATAAATGTATGCGCTTGTATCTCTCAAGAATAATCACATAAACTCATTGAGGAAGCCAATAGAAAGGAATTCAGGAGAAAGAATAGGGTGAACAGGCTAATGATTGATAGGGTTGAAGAAGTAAGGAAAGAAACTGAAGATATATGGAAAAGGATAATAAAGAACAACCCTTTGTATAATGATGCCACTCAGAAGGAAGGCACTTCCCATCTGGAAGTACAGGTAGGTGTCCCAAATGATCAGAAAGATGAAACTCAGACTGAGACACATCTAGTAGATCAGCAAAATGTAACTCTTGATGCCGAGATCAATGAGAATCCTTCAATGGAAGGGAATATTGGAGAAGTTCCTGAGATTCCAAAGGATTATACTGCACCAAGTGGTGACACTGGTGCACATGATAAAGGGGATGACACAGAGGAAGAGGAATGAGAGAAGACAAAGGTACATGATAAGGGAAAAGAGGTGGATAAAGGAAAGAAAATTGTTGATACTCCAGCAATTGACACTTGAAAGGACAAAGGGAAAAATTTCATACCTCAGATTTCAATTAATCTTGATGGCCCTTTGGATATTGGATAGATGTCTCCAGTTGAAAAACTGATGGTTGCAACCGCAGTTTAGGCCCAAGCCAGTCAAAACCTGGTTAAGTCTGAAAATGAAGACAAAAAGCTTATTCAAATGTCTATTGATGTTTTGCAAAAGGTGGTACTAGACTTGCAACTAGATCCCAATTCTAATCCCTCTGGGAAATTATTGTAGTTGATTAATAATGTAAATACCAATTTTGAATCATTAGAGAAGTCCACCACCAAGCGAGTATTAGATAGATTTAAGGAGGTTCGTATGCAGACATTCTGGAAGATGATAGAGGATAGGATGGTAGAGTGAGATTAAACAAGGGTTTGCAAACAATCTCAAAGGCACTGATTGAAGGTGGTAAGATATATAAGTCTTGTCCTATTTTGCCCAAATTCACAGTTGATATAGACAAGCAGATTGGTATTTTTCAGGGCAAGATAGTTGGAATTTCACAGTCATTTGACTCAAATGTAACCCTAACCAGCAGTATATAAGGGAAAGTAATGGCTCTAAATGATCAAATCTCGAGCCTTAATACATATAAAGACAAAATTTTGAGGAGAGTTGGTGAACTTTGGAACTTAATTTCTCCCCAGATGGACACCATGTTGAGTAATAAAGTAGATTGTATGAAGTCTATGGCACAACCTATTCCGAATGAATTGAAGGATGTGGAGATTCATGCCTATGTTTTTTGTGCATTCATCACAGTTTTGGATAGCTTGAAGATTGGGTGGGATATCCATTTAGGATTTTTGAAGACCATTTTTGCTGACATCTTCAAGTATGTATAAAGTGTCTGGTAGCTATCCTTGTACATAAGTTTTTGGACAACACCCCTACTTTGGCATTATTGTCAAAGGGGGAGAGTAGAGTGAAAAATGTGCATAAGGGTACAAGTTTTGGGTTGATACAGGCTTTTGAGATTTTGGTCTAAGGGAGAGCCTTAGAAATGTTGATCTAGTATACAGGTTTCAACACAATCATTTTTCACGAGTGTTGCCATCAATGCCAAAGGGGGAGATTGTTGGCAATTGACACTCATCTAGTGAATTTTGGTGCATGGATAATAGTTTAGGGTTGTCATTGATGGCAACTCTTCATGAGAATCCTATTGATAGCTATAGTTTTTAGAGAAGTGGTCCGGTAACTGGTAATCTGGCTTCGATAATTCAGGTTGAGTAGAGCAGTTTTGGTCCAAAAGCTTTCCAATGATTGTGGTGGTTAGATTTGTTCATGGGATGATAGGGCCGACATATAGAAATCATTTTATCATCTTTTGGGTGATCTGGATATGTTTTTGGTGATCCGGTTCAAGTCGACTCATGTTTACACGTTAGATTACAGGGCGACTTGATAAATGTTTTGTTTGTGGTTGTGGATATATAAGACTGATGTAGAAGACCTTTTTGAGGTATGTTATGAAGCAATATGAGCGAGTAGTGTTCAAGAATCCCTTTTGGCGCAGTTTCATGTGCACATTCTTGATCCGATAGCTGACTGAAACAAAAAACATAGCAGAGTTGCAGAGTAGATACAATCAGAGTTTTTGCACTTAACCGGAACTCATCCAGGCATTGTTTGATGCTATTTTGGAGTTCAACAACTGTAATTTTCATCATTGTAAAATATTTGTAAGGTAGTGAGCCTTTCGGGGTTGCATCCCTTATTGTAATTGAGCAGTAAGCTCTAGGTAGTGTGCCCGAATGCTAGTGCATTCCCCTTTTGTAATATTGTTTTGCTACTGGTCATAGTGGAATAATATTGTGGGTTCAAATCCCATTGTGGTTTTTCCCATTTGAGTTTCCACGTAAAAATCTTGGTGTTATGATTTTGTGGTTGATTATCTTGTGTTTTTGCATTTTACTTTCGTACATATGCTTCCGGTGGTTTGAGATTAAGTCAGAAAATTTATTTGTCGGTAGATCACTGGTTCACTCCCCCCTCTCAGTGATCCTTGATTCCAACATGATCAAAGTTTGGGAATGTGAAAGTGAGTGATTGGTGTGCTAATTGGTTTTAGCCAGCTTAATAAAAAGTGGAAAAATAGATAATTAAATAAATATGATATATTTGTTTAATTTTTGGGCTGAGGATTGAGGAATCAAATAAATAAATATTGGATTTATATATTGAAGTTTGAGCTATATAAGATGGATGATAAATGATTGATTCTAGGAATGGGGTCAAGGGAATAATGATGAATAGTGATTTTACTAATTAATAATTAAAATATTATTTAATTAATAATGTAATGAAAACTAGACAATTAATCAAATAAATAGGGATTTATTTAATCATATATAGAAGAAATGGTTGGGTGATGTTTTTTATTAAAGATGAAGTAATGATGATTTGATTATAAGTGTATGGTATATTTGCATGTTCCAGAGATATAAGGTAGTGTTTTTACAAAATAAAATAATTATAGTAGGTTGGAGGAGGAAGGAAAATGAGTGATAAGGGGAGGTAGAGCTTGGGTTCTCCAAGTTAAAATTTGATGATACCTCTAGAACAAATCTTGGATTAGTAGGGGGATGTGTAATGCCTCGAAACATTGAAATATAATTATTGTACAAAGGATAGGTCTTCCTTGGGATAAAAACATACATTATAGTGGAGAGGGAAGATCTTATAGTTCGATTTATGCTAATGTCATCTCTCAGGCTACCTAAGTCGGTCATAGAAGGATATTCTTATATAATTTCAATGTTTCTAGAGCTAAGAATCCAAATTAAAAGCTAAATACAAATGTAGAGGGATCAAAATAGATAAATTATTAATTTTAAGACATTAGTCTCATCCATTACAAGAGGAAGTTAAATGTAATAATCAATATGTAGTATCTAAGATAGGAGAATATCAAGAGAATATAATGGATATTTATAGGTACAATCTAAAATCATGGAATGATCCAATGAATTATGTCACCTATAATCCACCATTAGGTGGTGCAGTCTAGTGGCGATGTTGTAGAGTGGAATACATATTAGTGGTGTCATTGATATGAATACTTGTTTTATAAATATTGAGGTACATGGACATAAATGGAAAGGTTAACATTGACATATATGCAAGGTGCTTCAAAATGGCATGAAGGTACATAATAGATGAAAAGAGCCAAAAGTACTTAATTGGTACATAATTGGATTGATTCTTTTGATTAGATATCATGAGTATTGCCTACCACTTGATTAGTAGATCTCCATGTTCAATTTTTTTCTTAAAACTTTTTATGAGATGTGGATAGGTATGAAATCCTCTATTTCACATTCAAGGGTATTTGATTGTGAGGATTTTGTTGATGTGCCTAAACAAAAGTGATCTACATTGGATACAAAAGTTGAGAAATTTATATATTTTTAGATATAGTGATAATGTGAGGGTCATAAGATTTGGAATCCTCTAAAATTAAAAATGATTTATTCTAAGGATGGGATTTTTAGGGAAATTGGAGTATTTTTTAATTATCTAGAATAGAGAAGGAAATAGAAGGAAAAAAATGCATTTTGAGATTAAGTTCAAGAAGTAGGAAGATACACATGTTGAGGAATATGATAATGTACCAAAGGATGGAGAGGAAGAAAATAATTCAAGTGAGATGTTTTAGCAAATGAAGCATGTAGAAGAACATACAATGTCCCTTACTCCACCCTTGAGATGATCCATGAAGCAATAAAATCTAGTTGATAGTTGAAGCCCACAATATTTTCATTTTTTGTTTTCTTTGCAACATACTTATGATGAATCTAGATCTTTTAGGGAGACTCTCTCTTCAAAAGAGCATGATTGTATAGAGACCATATAGGAGAAGAGGACAACCTTGGAAATATGCGACAATTGATATCTTGTTCTTTTTCTTGAAGGAAGGAAGCCCATTCATTGCAAGTGATAATTCAAGGAGATTTTTAGATCAAATATTATTAGAGAGTTATACACCCAATTTAGTGGCTAAGGGCTACTCCCAGAGAGGAGTTCATTTTGATGAATTTTTTTCTCCTCTTATAAAATTATCTTTCATTAGATTCCTACTTTATATTGTTGTTGCTTGTGATTTTGAGGTAGATAAAATGGATGTTAAAACTAGTTTCTTGTATAGGAATCTTGAAGACGAAATTCATATGGAAGACCTTGATGGATTTGTGGTAAAAGAGGAATAAAATTTGGTATGTTGGTTAATACAATCATTGTATGGCTTAAAATAATCACCTCAAATTTGATACTGTAACGCCATAAAATGGTTAGTCAAGATTAGTCAGATTAGAAACCATTACAAATAAAACCATTTTAAAAATGATATCAAGGAAGTATGAAAAAGAATAAACGAGAAACATGAATACAAAGAAAGACTTCACTCGTGATGCTCCCTACATCATTTTGGTCTTCCTTGTCCTCCTTGTCTCCATGAATTGCATTGCGTTGAGGTTGTTAAATGAAGATTGGGAGATTGAGTGAAGTGTGGATTGCTCACAATTCAATAACAAAGTAAGGATATATGGGTAATGATTTGGAGATGCTTATGATGTCAAGAGGATAACACAAGTTTGCAATGAAAAAGTGGATAAAAGGCCAGCATGAAGATGCATAAAAGTGGATTTCAACTAAAAGGGCAACATAATGATATCATAAAAATATCATCTTTGATTGATGGGTAGAGGCTTCAATTTATAGAGTTGGGAGCCTAGAAAATGGATGGTCAAGATTAAAAGGGTGATCAAGGGTTTAAATTGAAAGGGAATGTGGTCCTAGGTTTGAAGGTTTAGCCTTGTGACTATCACAAAGGGGAGAGGGTGAGGATAAATGTGGTCCCGCAAGTGTGGTCCCAAATTTGTAAGCTTAGCCTTGTGACAAGTGTCACAAGGGGGAGTGGGATGAAAAGACAATGTGGTCCCACCTTAGGAGAAGGGAGATATGTGCTCACACATGTGTGAGCAACCTAGGAAGAAACAAAATGGATTGATTAGGATAATGAGGGGATTAGATAATAGGTTTGTAGGAATCACTAAGTTAGCCTAATTAATTATGAATTAATTTAGCTAATTAGGATTAGGGACAAAAATGGAATATTCCATAAAGGTGAGTTTGATTTATTGAAATAAATCAATATCTGGAAGAAGTTGAAAAGGGATATTAATTAAATATAATTTAATTAATGTAAAGGTAATGGTAGGCTAATGTGATTAATTAAATTAATCATGTGATAAAGACATAATTAATTAAATATTAATTTAGTCAATTTTATGTGTCTATATTTGCCCCTCTTTGACATAGCAACATGAAGTGGTGTTATGTCAAAGAAGAATAAAATCTAGTGGATAGAAAAGGATAGTGACTAGTAGCATGATGCCTCAGTCACTAGTGAGTTGAGGAAGGATGATGAGGAAGCCATGGTATACCCCCTCGAGAGGACATGCAGGTTAAGAACACAGGTGTTCTCTTGAAATAGATTAGAATAAAGAATGAAAGGGAAAATGGAGGGATACGAAAGTTGAATAAATTGAAGCCTCAAGGTGAAACAACAATATGGAATGAAAGAGGATATGATGGGTTAAATGGAAGGCGATGAAAAGGATGGGATTTTTGTTATGTATTATATAGAGAGAAATCCTAGGTTTGATTTTGCAAAGGATTATCGACATTACTAATTATAGGAATCATAATGTAATGAATATATGATGCATAGACTATACTCGCAGACAATAGGTTATCTCAATGTACACAAGTTCACAAACACCCGTGATGATGTAAATGCGAGACTTGATGGATCATAGAAGAAAAACCACAAACACATCAAACCATAAATACTATGCCCCAATGTACACCAACCCAGACATACCAAGATATAAAATGATCAAGGCAGCCATGAAGAGGTATAGTCCTAGGACACAAAATAAAATCAAAGTGAAAAGACCAGTCAAGCAAACGACTCGTGTGGTAAAAAAAATCTCTTGCCAAGAGTAGAATATGGATTTGGATAAGCTGGCAGTCATGGGAAGGATTCATCCTGATGGGCACTATTGATAAGATAGATTGATGATAGGAAATAGATTAAGTTGATCAGGAGAGACGCTATTAAAGAGGATCTCTACTTGGATTTTGTTAACACATTGTGGATAGGTGTTTGGATTATGCACGAGTCTAGGTAAGCTCAGATGGATGGGAAAAAAGCTCAGATTGATGGGAATATTTGTATGCATAATAGTGGATTAGGTCATCATCTCAATATGGAAGGAGGTGGTGATATGATAAAAGTGAATGGTGAGTGGACAAGGAGAATGATAAGCTAGTGTGCACCCTTAGCTCATGCAGGAAATTTTGTGCAAATGCAATGTTGTGATGCCTTTGAGTGATGTTGTGTAACTGATCAATATAGGGTTGGTGCAATCCAGAGCAATTGGTTGAATTGCCCTAGTTTTAGTCAAAGCATGACAGTTGATGTCAGCTGGTTGCTCGGATAGGATAAAGTCTGAGTAATTGAATCAAAGCGACCTGTTGAGACTTAGACAATTGAGGTAATTGTCTGATGAAGTCAAGGTATCTGAGTTAAATTACCTGTTGAGACTTAGACAATTGATGTAATTGTCTGTTTTGATTGTGTTTGATTGGTTGACCAATTGATAGTTGGGTTTAAAAGGCAGACACAACAACTTGTGGTTGTGTACAAGATGACCTAGATGATAGAGGGCTACACAGCTTGATCGAGGAGATGGATACTGATGCACGTTATGCGGTGATGATGACCTAGATAGGGAGGGTGAGGGGGGTTAGATATGTATGACAGATATATAGTGATATAGATTGATGGATGGATGAAATGAAATGGTAGGATATGTTATGATCTTGATTGAGATATTGGAAACCAAGGTTGATAGTTACACTTATTACAGACAAGGAATATTCCCCTTCATTCTGGTGCACATACTGATGGTCGAGGTATACGTTGTAGTCAATAAGCCATAGTGATCCATGACTTTGAATTTTTGCATAGGATCTCGTAGCTTAGTGAACTTACCACATAGACACCATTAGTATTTTCCCCAGATTTTCATTGGAACAATCCATAGACAAAAAACAAAGAAAAGATACCATGAACCATCCTGGCCATTCTAATCACTTGTGGATATCCTTGAGTGACATAGGAACATGATGTAAATTAGTAAAAGACAAAAGCACTATCAAAATTCAAACAACCAAATAATCTTCTTGCCAAAATATGTGTCATCATGTCTTGTTGTAAGGAAGGAAGCATCCTTGTTAAGACAATTGTTCAATGTTTAGCCTAGCATTTGACCATTTGTAGACTAATTGATAGTTTGTCTTGTTTGAGTATTTGATTTGTATGCTCAGTTTGTTTTCGCATTTGATCGAATGTTTGTGTGAACTAGAATTAGTTTATTGCAAAGTTTTTGATTGATTTTTGTGATGTTTTTGGATTTTTGAATGTTTTTTGTTGTATTTTGAGATTTTACGAATGTTTTTGGATTATTTTAGGATGTTTTTCTATTGAGCAACTCAATGAATCATAAGCATGGAGAATCCACTTCCATCATTAGGTTAAGAATATTGCCCCCAATTAGGTGTTGGTGTGAAAGAGTAATGTGGGACACATGAGGCAATAACCCTGATTGCAGATCAATAACAAGCCATGATAGATATGATGTATGAGCAGATGCAACGAATGTGATCGCAACAAGTTTGAATGACAATGGAGCTACAATCTTTATGAATAGCATCTGTTTGCCAAGTTTTCACCGCCATACTTATCCAAGGTACCACGGAAGTGGTTTTCACCATTTGGATGAATGTTTTTTCTTTACTATTTTGCTTGATTTTTTATTTTTATTTTGTACTATTTTCAGGACTTTTATGAATGTTTTTGGTATTTTCTAAAATTTATGAGCTCGATGCTTTGTATAGCTTATGTATGGAACTTTTTGAGATTCATGCTATTGATTGGATTTGCTAGTGGTTCTCCTTCTGAAGTTGCTAACTAATGTGCCCCAGACCCGAAGACTGCAGTGATGACATATGGACCCAGCCAGTTGGATTCAAATTTGCCCCCGTGTTCTCTATTTGGTTGATTGTGATGATTCTCTCTTAGAACAATATCTCCTGCCTCAAATGTGCAAGGTTTGACCCTGTGATTGTAGCTTCTGCTCATGCGTCGTTGATATGATTTTAGGTGATTTTAGGCGTCCTAGTGCTTCTCATCAAGCAGTTCCAAGTCCTGAAGACGTGAGACTCGATACTCTTCATCATTAATTAAATTGTGCAAGGAAACCCGTAGGGATGGTAATTCTACCTCAATAGGCAAGACAACCTATGCTTCATATACAAGTGAGTATGGGGTTGCGCCTGTAGGGGTTCAAATGCTAGTTCAATATGCCCATAGTGTTGGATTCAGACGAATGTGCCAATCTCGACCGACATCATTGACTATCTTCTTTAGAATCCTCAATATGTTCTTGTTTGAGGCTTCTGCTTGACCATTTCCTTGTGGGTAATATGGGGTGGAGAAATGGTGTTGGATATGAAACTTGTCATAGAGTTCACAAACATCCTGATTTTTGAAGGGAGCCCATTATCTGTGATGATGGACATGGGTACACCATACTGACAAATGATGTAATTGAGAATGAATGAAGCAATTTGTTTGCTAGTTACTTGGGTAAGTGGAACAACTTCGATCCACTTGGTGAAGTATTTAGTGGCGGTAATGACGAATTTGTGACCATTGGATGAAGATGGATGGATTTTACCCACAAGGTCTAGTCCCCACTGACAAAAGGGCCATGGTGTTGTGATGGGTTGTAGTTCCTGCACTGGTGCATGTATCAAATCTCTGTGTACTTGGCACTTCTTGCACTTTTTGACAAAGTAGTAGGAGTCTTTTTCCATAAAGGGCCAATAGTATCCTGCCCGCATGAACTTTTTGCTAATGAAGGGCCACTTGAATGAGCCCCACAAATACCTTCATGTACTTATTATAAAGTTGTGGTCACCTCACCTTTCTCTAAACATCAGAGGAGAGTACCATCGAGACCTCGCCGATATAGGGTTTCAACAATGATGGTGTATTGGGCGGATTGGCATATGAAGGTTTTTTGTTGGTTGTTTGATTGGTTTGGTGGAAGTATTTGGTCACGTAGGTAAGCGTAAAACTCACCATACCATGGGGAATCGGGACCGATGAGGTGACATACCATCTCAAATTCTAGGATATCATAAGAATCGATCCAAAGTTGTTCTACTAAGAACTCATAGCGTGTTGAGTTATGTGGAAGATCAAGAAGAGAGGCTATGGTAGCCATTGCATATGCAACTATGTTATGTTCTTGAGGAATCTAATTAAAGGTGATAGCTATAAATAATTCCTTGAAAGTGTCAACCATTTTCTTGTAAGGCATGAGCTTATCGTCCTTAGTTTGGTATTCATCATTAACTTGTCAAATGATTAATTGTGAATCTCCATATACTTGTAGCTCCTTCAAGTTCCATTGTACTGCCATTCAGAGTCCTATGATTAAGGCCTCATATTATGTTATATTGTTTGTGCATATGAATGTGAGCCTGTATGACTTTGGGATGCTATCACCTTGAGGTGTGATAAAAAGAATACCAGCTCCAGAACCATGCCTAGTGTATGACCCATCAAAATATAGCTTCCAATGTTGTGCTGGCATGACTGTGAATATTTACTCATCTAGAAAATTGAGACGAGTGGATGTTCTTCTATGAGTGTTGCTTCAGCCAACTGATCTGCAATGACTTGCCCTTTGATTGTCTTTCGATCTACATACTCAATATCGAACTCACTAAGGATCATAACCCATTTTGCTAAGCGACCTATTAGTGCTGCTTTACTAAGTAGGTACTTGAGTGGATCTATCTTGGCAATGAGTTGTATCTTGTGTGTCAGCATGTAATATCTCAGTTTGGTTGCTGCTAATATCACTTCAAGACATGCTCTTTCAATTGGGGTATAATTGAGCTCATACCCTACTAGTGTCCTAGAGATGTAGTACACTCCACATTCCTTTCCTTCTGCATTATGTTGTGCTAGTAATACCCCTAAGGTCGTAGTTGCAGCTGATATGTATAACAATAATGGCCTATCTGGAGATGGTGGTGTTAGCAATGGTGGTGTCATCAGGTAGTCCTTTAGCTACTGGAACGCTTGCTGACAGTTCTCTTCCCATTTGAAATGAACATTCTTATGTAGCAGATGCATGAAGGGATGACATTTATCGACCCACTATGCAATGAACCGATAGATTGACTATAGCCTCCCTTGCAATGTTCTTAACTGGCTGATGTTCTTAGGAGGTGGCATCTCCATGATTGCTTTTAATTTTGTAGGATCAACCTCAATTCCCTTGTTCGAGACAATGTATCCTAAGAGCTTCCCGGAGGTCACTCCAAAAACACATTTCTTTGGATTTAGGTGAATGTTATATTGTTCCAATCTGGTGAAAATTTTGTCTAGCACAACGAGGCGACTCTCTCTTGTTAATGATTTAGTGAGTAAATCATCCACATAGTCTTCCATTAGTGTATGCATCATGTTGTGGAAGATAGTAGTCATTGCCCGTTGATATGTTGCTCCTGCATTCTTAAGACCGAATGACATCACATTCCAACAGTATGTACCCCATGGGCATGTAAAATTTGTTTTGTGTTGATCCTCTGGGGCGATCTTGATCTGGTTGTATCCTAAAAACCCATCCATGAGAGATAACATTGCATGTCCTGCTATTAGGTCCATGATCATATCAATGTTGGGTAGAGGAAAGTCATCTTTAGGACATGCTTTGTTTAGATCTCAGAAATCTGTACAGATACGGATGCCCCCAGTCGGTTTTCCTACTAGTACAATGTTGGATATCCATTCTGCATAGTCAATAGGTTTGATGAAGCCAACAACTAACAACTTCTTGAGTTTCGCTTTTACTAAGAGTGCGATTTGAGGATGCATCTTCCTTAGCTTTTATTTTACTGGTTTGGCTCCTTCTGCGACTATCAAGTGATGCATTACTAGATCTGGATCTAGTCCGGGCATGTCTGCATAGGACCATGCAAAAATGATTTGTTGTTTTTTGAAGAACTCTGCAAATTTAGGATCTTCTTCTGGAGTCAATGAAGAAGCTAAGTGTATGATTCGGGGACTTTCTGATGTTCCCATATTTATTTCCTTTGTGTCCTCCACAAGAATAGATGATCATTCCTAATTTGTGTTGGAGGGGAGAATGTCAAACCTTTCATCCTCAGGTGCCTCAGAGAGGTTTTCACCTTTGGATGCACTCTTTGTTTTTACTTTTTTTGGGATCTAGAAGTGCCACAATGCAGTTTTCACTAGAAGATTCATCTTTTACTGTTATATTTTTGCAGCAGAAAGGTTTAGAATTCACTCCAAAATAAGTTGCGCTATTGAGTTCAATAGAAAATCCATCCTTGTGATCCCCACTTGGTATGTTATGCTGTAATTCGAGAAAATCAACTATTCCCTCATCATTTTGGAAAGTGTCAAGGCATAGGGGATCTTGTTGGTTCCAGTCAATGAGTTCAAGGTGGATGATTGGCATGGCCTCATCGATTAGGTTAAGCTCATATGATGCATTAGTTATGGTTAAAATGGAGGTATCAAGGTCATCGTCAGTACTATCCTCTTCGTAATCGCGCTTGGGAGGTGACCTATCTCTACTAGAAGTATCCTCATCATCCGGAAACCAAAAGGTCTTAATCCATGCATCGCCTTTAATACTTTTGTCTATAGGAGTACTAGGAGAATCCTCTTCAGATTTATGTGAATCCAAAGAACCCCATTCGTATTCATGTGAATCCGTCTCGAAATTACTTGGTAGAACTCTATCACTATATATTATAGGGATGCCTTTGGATGTGAAAGTTTTAGTGACAACTGCAATAGGTGTTGTATTTAACAGGGTTGCTAGTGTTGCTTGAGTATTTGAAATGGACAGAATTAGCAATCTGGAAGTGATTGACCTTTGCGCATCCCTTTGCGTGTTCAATGCTCGTGCATTCGATGAGTGAGAGGTGCTGGCATGACTTGGATTTTTAGATTTTGTAGGGTGATTTGCAATAGACATTATCCTGCTTCTAGAAGAGGTGATCTTAGAAGTGATCTTCTTTTGTTTGCTAGGAATTCTGAGCTTAGGAGAGACTTCCGAACCAAGGTTGAATCTGAGTCCAGTTGTATCTCGTGGTTGTAACAATGGTTGTAATGGTTCTTGTACACCTTGTTTGTGGGACCCTAATGCACTATGGCCATCATAGCCCATCTTTTGCATTAGGTTAAAACCTTTACCATACCTCTATGTAGGGATCCTGACTTGTTGTCTAGCTTTATCAGAAGGGTCTTTGTATATCCATCATGCCAAGTCTTCATTAATAGTTTCTTGTTCTTGTGATCTTCATGGGATGAATCCATCAAGTGTATTAATATGGGCCATAATAGGGGTATTGAGTAACATTTGTGGTTTGCCATGAGTCCTAGGTGAGAGGGGCAGTTGGCCAATACAAAAAAGTTGCTAATGTTATATTCTCCTGGGCCTTCATCTTTTACTTTCATTTTCAACTTCTCCTATTTGGGTGTAGGGATCGGTGTACTTATGAGATTTGTTGGGTAGATGTAGTATGATGAGGCAGTGGCTTCTCTGTTGCTAGGTACTATGATATCAAGTTGATGTCTTATATTATTACAAAAGGTGAATGGGTTGGCATCACAAGGGATAGTAATCTTTACTCAATTATGTGGAAATTTGATGCATTGATGGTAAGTGGATGGTACTTCTTGCATGGCATGAATCCATGGTCTACCTAATAGGAGATTGTATGGAAGAGGGAGGTCTAGGACTTGGCAAACTACATCCTTCACCACGGGTCCCACCCTTACTAGTAAAGTGACTCTCCCTTTTGAGGAACGTTCACCATCATCATAGGCCTTGATGGTGATATTCTTTCTCGTGTCTACTACTCCTTCATAATATCCTAATGCTATAATTATTTGCAAGGTGCAAATGTTAAGACCAGCTCCATTGTCAATCAATACTCGCTTGATTCTATGTTTATGTATGAATCCCTCAATGTGTAGAGGCATTATGTGGTTGCTGAAAGGATACATCATCACTCTCAGTGAAATTGAGACATGGTATGATTTGAGACTTCCAACCATGGCTTGAAATTGGTCTGTGTTTAGGCTGGATGGAACTGATGCTTCTTGGAGAGCTTAGTCCAAGATAGTTTTGTGTGAGGGTGATAAGCAAAACAACTCTAGTATGGAAATTAGTGCGGGAGTTTTATCTAGTTGATCAACAAGACTATAATGTTTGGGCATGTATTCTTCTTTTGATGGTGCTCCCGATAAGACAAGTTTGTTGCAGCGGGTAACAACATTGCATGTGGGATCTTTTCCTTTGATGGTAATGGTAGCATAGCAACTTGTTCATTGGCATCATAAAGATTATTGACAATATAGGTATATGTTGCGCGTGTATAGTCTGTCATGTTATCTTGGTTCTTACTTTGATGGGATGGACCTCCTTTCTCATATGATGGCAGTGGATTCTCGAACATGGTGTGATCTGTGTTGGAAGTTTTTGCATTGTGACCATCGACTTCTATATCACCTCGATCAACAAGGTCTTGAACAATGTCCTTTAGTCGATGGCAATTATTTGTCTTATGACCCTTTCCTTTGTGAAATTCACAATACTCATTATCCCTCCACCATGGAGGTTTAACATGAGGTTCATAATCTGACGTTCTAGGCAATGTGATAAGATTGGAAGATAGAAGTTGTCGTAATACGGCTTCAAGAGGTTCTCCCAAGGGTGTATATGTTCTAATGGGTTTGTAGCTAGAGTACCTGTTTTTAGGTGCCTCTTGTTGTGTGTTGGAAGGTTGATTGCTTTGATTGTTTGGGGGATGACCTTGATTGATATTGTGGTTGTTACGATTATCTATTTGTCCCACAATTTTGACTATGGGTTGGGTGATTTTGACAGTTCTTGCATCTACCATACCATCATTAACAATGTTTTTGTTTTTGGACCAAAATTTGGGTTTATCACTATTGTAGGCTGGTTGTGGACCATCCTTGTTCTCCTTGTAAATTTTGATAAGTCCCTTCTTGATAAGGGCTTTCTCGATTTTAAGTCCTTGGGCTATCACGTCCTTGAAAGAGTTTGAACATTTGACTTCTAAGTAAAATTCTATTTCCTCATTTAAGTTTGAAATGAATATTTCAACCAATTGTTCCTCAGGAATGTGGAAGGAACGTCTGCTAGACAAGTGTCTCCATCTTTGTAAGAATGTTGAGAGTAACTCTCCATTCTTTTGTTTGGTGTTGCATAAATCAACCATGTAGACATCACGTTCTATGTTGTGTGAATGATGAGTGATAATTTTTTGTACGAAGTCCTCAAATGTCCTTATTCCTCTAGCCAAGCGTGAAAATCATTGCATGGCCGCTCCGCCTAAACTTTGATGGAAAAGGCGCATTAAATATGTTTCGTCATATGCCACCTCTAAGCATGCAGAGTAAAATTCCCTCACATGGTCCCTTGGATCTCCTTTCCCTTTGTATTTATCAAATTTTGGTGTTTCATAATTGCGTGGGAAAGGAGGCATGATCGTGTTCCTATCAAATGAATAGGGACAAATATCTTCGAGAGTGTATTGTTTTTGTGTCCTTCCTGAATTAAATTGTTGTGCAAGGTCTTGTATTTGTTGTCTCAACATATCCATTTATGTGGGAGGAGGTGGATGGTTCCTTTGGTGATAGGTGTCATCATAATTGTTGGTATTTTGATGTCTTCTCTCATTGTGGTGACTGTTTTGGGCTTGTTCTGGTGTTTCTCGAATTTGTGATAAGACAAAATTTAAAGGGAGTTTTGCACCCTCTCGAGAAAGTCTTAGGAAATGAGCATCAACATTCCCTCTAAGAATCTCATCAAAGATTTTGTTAAATCGTGGGTTATGTGTTTCTCACTCGATTTCCTCTTGTGTGGGAGAATCTGGGCCTTCTCCCCCTAAAAATTCGTCATGATGAATTCATCCTCTTCCAATTCTGGGTGCATTTCCCTCACATAGATGTCATAGCATGGAATGCAATGATGTTGAATATGCACAAGATGGATTTTCAAAAAGCCTTTAAAAACATTCAAGAAAACACATCCAACCATTGTAATGCGATAAATTAGGCATAGTCAAGTTGCCTCGACTATGTCGCTATGGGAGCTTTCAAGCAATGTATGGATAATGGATTCAGTGAAAACAACTTTAAACTTGCAATGCTAGCTTCCTCAACCTTTGTGTGTTTAACATAAAGCTTAAAAATATAAATTTCATTCATGGAATGCATTATCTGTATGATATGTTGAAGGTAGATTTGTTGAAAAGACTTTTAGAATTGACAAGCAAATGCAATCTGGCAGGCGTATAGCTAAAGTAGACAATCATTGCATGTAGTTGTTATGGGATCTTGCAAATAGATTTATAAATGTTCAAGGAAAAGAAACAACACAAGTTTAGAGCCTAATTGCCAACCTTTGTCAGTGTCCTCCCTACCTGTGGCATGATGGAAGCTTTTTAACCTACAATAACCTGCAGAAAAGATGTTACAATCTTTCAAGTAAATGCAATAGGTAGGTGTAAATAAGTTTTGAATAGAACACCTCAAAGATATGTCATATCCTATGACATGAATGATTTGCCCGATGTGAAGTAGGATATGCACTCAATGAATGTCGTAGAAAGGCTTTAGAAACTTTCAAGTAAATGCAAATGGCAGGTGTAAAGTCAGAGCCTCGAAGAGATGTCTCATGGAGTACGTTGTTTGTAGGATATGTCAACTTGACAGAATGACCCCTCAAAGATGCCATCTCATGGAAGATAGAAAATGCCAAGCAAATACAATTGGCAGGCTAAAAGCCAAAGTCTATAGCCTTTTCCAATAAGAAGATGTTAGCTTGTGGAATGTAAAGATTGTGCAATATGCATGTAAAATCAACTCAGTGAAAAGGCGTTAAAAACTCTTAAGTAAATGTCATTTACAACCTATGCCAAAATGGATTTGCAGCAATGTTTCTTTTAGAAACTTTCAAGCAAATGCAATTTGTAGATGTAAATTTTTTTCTATAATGCCATAAAATGGTTAATCAAGATTTCACGTCGGGTTCACCAAATGTATTGCCATAAAACAATTAGTCAAGATTAGTAAGATTAGAAACCATTACAAATAAAACCATTTAAAAAATGATATCAAGGAAGTATGAAAAAGCATAAATGGGATTAATGAATACAAAGAAAGACTTCACTCATGATGCTCCCTACGCCATTTCGGTCTTCCTTGTCCTCCTCGTCTCCACGAACCGCATTGCTTTGAGGTTGTCAAATTAAGATTGGGAGATTGAGTGGAGTTAAGTGTGGATTTCTCACACTTGCATAACAAAGTAAGGATATATGGGTAATGATTCGGAGATGCTTATGATGTCAAGAGGAAAATACAAGTTTGCAATGAAAAAGTGGATAAAAGGGCAACATGAGGATGCATAAAAGTGGATTTCAACTAAAAGGGAAGCATAATGATATGATAAAAAATTCATCTTTGATTGATGGGCACAGGCTTCAATTTATAGAGTTGGGAGCCTAGAAAATGGACGGTCAAGATTAAATGGGTGATCAAGGGCTTAGATTGAAAGAGAATGTGGTCCTAGGTTTGAAGGCTTGGCCTTGTGACAAATGTCACAAAGGGGAGAGGGTGAGGATAAATGTGGTCCCAAATTTGTAAGCTTAGCCTTATGACAAGTGTCACAAGGGGGAGTGGGATGAAAAGTCAATGTGGTCCCACAAGTGTGGTCCCACCTTGGGAGAAGGGGGATATGTGCTCACACATGTGTGAGAAACCTAGGAATAAACAAAATGGATTAATTAGGACAATGAGGGGATTAGATAATAGGTTTGTAGGAATCACTAAGTTAGCCTAATTAATTATGAATTAATTTAGCTAATTAGGATTAGGGACAAAAATGGAATATTCCATAAAGGTGAGTTTGATTTATTGAAATAAATCAATATCTGGAAGAAGTGGAAAGGGGATATTAATTGAATATAATTTAATTAATGTAAAGGTAATGGTAGGCTAATATGATTAATTAAATTAATCATGCGATAAAGACATAATTAATTAAATATTAATTTAGTCAATTCTATGTGTCTACAGGTACAATAAGTTTTATGACTTGGGATTGGTGTTGAGTTTATTAGAAGTTAAGAAGATAAATGTGTTTATATTAAAATGATTGATGATCAAGTTCTAAATATTGTCTTGTATGTTGATGACATGTTTATTGGTAACAACAAATTGATCGTTAGGGAGCATAAAACTTAACTGTCTAGTGTATTTGATATGAATGATTTAGAGGAAACAAATTAATTTTGGGAATGGAAATCAACAATGACCAAGTTCATAGAGAGCTTTATCTTAGTTTAATTATGTTAACACTGTTTTGCAGTGATTTGTTATGCATGATTATAAACTAGTGGGTGCTACTTTACTTGTGTGTACTAAGATTTTATTGCATATGTTTCCTAAGTTGGATGATAACTTTGAGTATATGTATAATGTATCTTATAACTTATTGTCGGTAGCTTCATGTATGAATGGTTTGTACTAAATTTTTTATTGTCTAAGTAGTGGTAGTTCTTATTGAGTTTATGTTTAATCTTGGTCTCATATTGAACTTATGTTAAGAGGGTATTTAGATATTTTTGAGGGGCTTCTAGTTATTTATTATATTATCATGGCTTTAGTGATGTGGGAAAGTTATTAGACATACTAGGTTTTGTTGATTCAATATGGTCCACTATATTGTTTATATTTTTTCTTTGTTTGATAGTGCAGTCAACTAGATACAAATAAGATTTAGCCCATGTTTTCTTTTTCCATTATTTAAATGGATGATATGAATACTACACAGTCTTGTAAGGGGGTAGTTTGGTTATAGAGACATTTAGATATTGGTTTTGATCATAGGGCGATTCAAATTAGATGTGATACTCATAATAGTATTTATTTGATCAAGAATCTCATGTACCATTCTTGAACCAAACAAATGTAGATGTGAAATATCATTTTGCCAAAGAGATCTGTCACAACCCTCCTTTATCACCTTTTTTGTTTTAAATTACAAAACTCTACTTATATTCTTTGGATGAATTATTGAATGAATATTGTAAGGGAATAAAAAATAATAATAATAATAATAAACCCCACACACATGGAAAATGCATATATATTTTAAATTAGTTATTTAATTTCCCTCACATTAAGGCACATGTTGTAGGAGGAATAAGAAGCTTCTAGAGGCTTCTCCACCTCCTTTCATGTAACTCCTCCCACTAAGCCCAATTAATTTGCATGGAGGCCAAATTGGGAGAGAATCTCATTTTTTTCAATTTAAAATTAGGTAGTGGGAATTTGAAATTTGCTTTATAAAATAGGTACAAGTTTCAAAAGAAAAGCTAGCTATTCCATAAGAAAATTCTGCAATTTCTCCTTTGTAGTCCATTTTTCATTTGCAGCCAAGGTTTTGTTGGGAGGATTTCTCTCCAATTTGGAGGATCAAGGAAGACTCTACACCATTTTGCAAGCATCCAGGTTCCTTCTACTTAGTTTATGCATCTTATTTTGTGGTAGATTAGGTTGATTAAATTATTTATGAGAGTGAAATTCATTTGCGTTTTGTTAAGAATTAGTTTTTAGATTTTAAATGAGATTCATTGTTTAAATGAGGTTCATTGTCTAAATGAGATTTATTGTTTAAGTTCTTGATATGAAATTAGTTTCAAATTTTGTAGAGAGTAAGATTCAATGTTTAATTTCTTGATAAAAAAAAAATAATAGTTTTAGATTTGTAGAGAATAAGATTCTTTGTTTCAAATTTTTGAAAGAATTAGTTGAAATCATTTGATGAGAACTAGATTTATTGTTTTTTTTGAGTCTTGATAAGAAATTTAGTTTCAGATTTTTCTTAGATTCATGCAAAAAAATCAAGGGTTAATATAGATTGTTAAACTTGGTTGTAAGAATTAGATTACTGTTTTTTTTTCAATCTCTGATTTGGATACTGTAAATTTTTTTTTATTATCTATCATTTGCTTGCTGTAGTTTGGATTTTCAGTTTGAATAATCTAATGTTGTTTTGCTGTAGAATTAAATATTCATTTCTATAAACAAATCTTATTTTGAATAAATAAAATTCTCCTGTAGGATTAAACTCACCTCTGTAGATTTTAGATTGAAATCATACCAACAAATACAGCCATAAGCCTGCATAAAACCATCTGCCTTTCATGGCTGGAAATAATTCTCTCTCTGGGATATTTTAATCTCTGTGTGGAAACAAAAAAAAACTTACCCTTAGTTGCTCATCTGGGTTTCAATCCTCTGCACTATGCTGGGATCAACTTATTCTCCCTGTGTTGTTAATTCCTCTGGGTTAATTATGCCTGAGAACGAACCCCCATTACTACTTAACATTTTAATTTATTATTGTTAAATCTACTCTCTAACTATCTAAACTACCCTGGAAAAAAATAAATATAAACTAATAATATGATAAATCGAATGAATGAAACCGTACGTATATATATATATATATATATATATATATATATATATATATATATATATATGTATGTATGAATGAAACGCTTCAAAGAAAAGACCATCGCATGAGAGTAATTGTCTGTACCATGCGGTACGTTGCATGGACAACGGCCGCAGGCGGATTAATAAGTCTGCAGGTAGGGGAGCGGTACCGTTACGGTACCCCCCACTAACCTGCGGTCACTGCTACGACAGTGGCCGCAGGGTAGTGGGGGGGAACCGTGGGGCCCCCTCCTCCCACTAAGCGCGCTGGGCACGCGTTACCATGCCTTGCATTATTTTTTTTTAAAAAAAAAACTCTTTTTCGTGGAATGTGATTGCTAATAGATGGTAAATAAAGTTAGATGTTAATAATTGGTAAAATTTTGATTTGTGTCGTTTTATTTATTTTAAGTTTTAACAATGATTAATAACTTGTCAATGATTATTATTAACGTAATCGGTAATAGATATTAACATTGATATTCATTGATAATAGTTTTAATGATCAAATGAAAATATCACATGGTGTATTATTGGAAAAAGAAATGGTTTTCCCAAACCATTGAGGGTCTAATTGATTTTTGGGTGATAAACTTGGGCTTGCTTAAATCTTTAAGTCTTATGATTAATTCCAAAAGTGTAAACAAAATTCTAGTAACTCTATATTTAATTGTTCTTACAATAAGAGTAAACACTCCTCCTTTTTCTGCAATGATATTATTTTACTTCGCTTTATTTCCGCAAATTCTTATAAGTTCTCAATTATCATGTCAATTGTAGAATGACGATATCTCTCTTTTATTTTTGAAAAGTATTTAAAGTTTAAATTGTATACAAGCATGATGCTAGTTTAGAAAACTAAATTAATGGAGTTGGAAAACCAAAACTAGCAGCGTTCGGTATATACGGTGCCTCTGGGTCACGCTTACGGGTAATGCCGTCGTGTTGAAATACTGCACTTAACGCCTAATAAAGTTGCATTAACGACGTCTGTGGCATCGTCCCTATAAATCGTCGGGGAGTAATAAGGGACATTTGGAAGTTAAAAATCCAAGGGGCGGGTAATCCCTCTTGGATCGATAATGTAATAAGATAACTTTTAAATGAATTTCACACCCGTTGAGATAAACCATAGTAAAACCCTCTTAGGGATGGTCAAGTTAAAGGTTCTCGTGAAATTTACTTTATTTATTTATTTATCCACCTTGAAGGGATATTGGTGATTTGCAATTGGGTGACGCTCATGATAAGTATTAGGTTCTAGTTATTTTGTTTAGGCCACAAGCAATAGGCCATCTTGAGCCTTCGCTTAAGTGCTACCTTTGTGGGTAGCAACCGCAGAGAAACTGTCTGGGACACTGACCCTAGAAAGGGTTGCGTACCCACAAAATCAGTTTACATCAAACCATAGATTAGAAAATAGAACTACATACTTTACGCCTTGATCCCGTGCCGAAGCGGGTATGTAGGCAGTCTTGGGACGGAGTTGTCCCTCGTACTCAGGCGTTCGTGGGTGGGGTCTAGGCTTGGTTGAGTAAGAATCCTAATTGAAAGATAAGATAATCAAACTTAATTCGATGCATACTCGGAAGGAGTCCCGTATGGATTCGCTTGACTTCCCGAGGCTTTAAGCCAAATTCCGAGGCGGAATTCAAGCTTGTATTATTTTCTTATTACTCCTAAGGACGGCGACCTCGGTGCATTCTTGTTAGAAGAATGTAGTACTTAGTGAGTGGCTCAGGACCCGAATGGTCCCGATGAGTCTAAGTCTCTGGCCAGAGCATCTCCTATCCCGTTTGGATGGATGCCTACCCTGTATGGGTAGATGCCTATCCCGTATTGGATAGATGGAATTTACGTCCCGTATGGACAATTGCCTAACCCGTATGGTTAGAAGCTCATCCCGAATGGATGAATGCCCAATCCTATTTGGATGGATGCCCAGAGTATGCAATTGAATAAAACATAATAAGAAAAAAAAAATATACTCAATTTTTGTTGGATGAATCATGGTGGGTTATTACATGTGGTATCAAAGCAAAGGTTCAAATCTAGGCCTTGTGCTCACTTCAACTAAGGGAATGTTTTACAATAATAGAAATTAAATTTTATTCCACAGAAAGAAAACTAACTACATAATTTAACTTTCAGGTAAAACCTAGAATGGCAAGAGGAAGAGGAAGAGGAAGAGGAAGAGGAAGAGGAAGAGGAAGGGGTAATGGGAGACGTACCAGGAGTCAAAGGGAGGAAAACCATTAGGAAAACCATGAGGAAAACCATGAGGAAAACCATGAAGGGAACCATGAGGAAGACCATGAAGAGGCTCGACACAACCTAGGGAATAACGGAGATGGAGTTCAAGCTATAATCGACCTTCTAACCGAACAAAGAGATAAAATCAACTTCCTGGAACAATCACTGCAGGACCTTAGGGAAAGGCAGAATGACTATGAGAACAGAAGTGGTACCGAGAATGGAAACCCTGGTAGCAATCAAGGAAATGTGATGGGTAATGGAAAGGAAAATAACATATTGGAGCTCTCCAAGGATTTGAAGAAAATCACCCCTCCTAAGTTCGATGGGAGGCAAATTGGTGAAGGGGCTGAGAATTGGCTAAATGAAATGGAAAAATATTTTGAGTTAAGAGATTTTAGCGAAACAACCAAGGCTTTATGGGGCTCCTATCAACTCACAGGGGAGGTGGCTAGTTGGTGGACCAACACCAAGGAACAAAATGGGTATAACAGGGATACAATCACATGGGATCAATTTGTTCACCATTTTCGAGATAGGTGGCTCCCCCAATTGTTCTTTGATGAGAAAGTGATAGAATTCCATAATCTACGTCAAGGGTCCCTATCCGTTCAACAATATTGGGATAAGTTCGCCAAGTTGCTTGAGTATGTGCCTATGTACCAAAGGGATGAAGAAGGCCAAGCAAGGAAGTTCATTTTGGGGCTGAATACCAACATAGGGGCAGAGGTTGATATGCATGGACCCAGAAATATGAATGAAGTACTTGAAAAGTCCCTAAGGCAAGAGAGGAAGATTTAGACACTAGCAGGACGGAACTATAATGGGAACCACTCATTTAAAAGGAAGCAAGAATTCAATGGAAACACTAATTTCAACAAGGGTCAAAGGAATAACTCTTCCGAAAGGAGACCACCGCCTAATCAATATCAGAGGAATGGGAATGATAATAACAGGGGCAATAATAACAGGGGCAATAATAACAGGGGCAATGATAACAGGGGCAACTATAACAGGAATGACCAGCAGAACAGGATAACTTATCCACCCAGGGGAAATGAAACAAGGAATGATCCCCCTAGAAATCAAGGTAGGAGAGGTCCTCCAGGCGGATGCTTTATGTGCGGGGAAAACCATTTTGCTAGAGATTGCCCCAGGATGCAAGGACAAATTAGAGCCAATCAACCCCAACAAGGGCCCCAACAGAGGATTCATGCAGCAGTTAGGAACCAAAGAAGAAGATACCAGAATGTTCCCGTGGAAACTACAGGTACACTATTTGAACAACCAATATCAATTCTAATTGACACTGGATCATCTGAATGTTTCATCTCACCTGAGTTAGTAAACAAATATGCATTAAAAGTTAATCAAATGGAGTCATCATGGATGGTTCAATATGGGGATAAGGCAACTAGAGAAGTAACTAAGTGTTTACCGAGGGCAAGGGTACAATTCCCTGAGTTCGAAACAAGGGTAGATCTCTATGTGGCACCCTTAGGATTATATGATGTAATTATGGGAATGAGTTGGTTAGCAGACCATCAAGCTAATGTAGATTGTTATAGCAAAATTGTTGAATGTTTGGATGATGGGGGGAGAAGGGTCAAAATCCAAGGAAAGTTTAAACCCATTAGTATAGAAACTATCTCAGCAATGCAATTAAAGAAGGAAAGGAGAAGAGGAGGACAAATCTTTATGGTCGAAATTGATGAAGGAAAGGAGGAAAATACACCAACATTTGAAAATACCCCTTTCTTAAAGGAATTTAGGGATGTTTTTCCAGAAGAACTACCCGGCTTACCCCCTAAGAGAAAGTTTGACTTTTCTATCGAAGTACTCCCAGGAGCTGAACCAGTATCAAAGGCACCTTACCGGATGAACACAACTGAATTACAAGAGCTCAAGATGCAATTAGAGGAACTCTTAGCTAAGGGATTAATAAGGCCAAGTGTATCACCATGGGGAGCGCCAGTTTTATTTGTTAAGAAGAAGGATGGAACCTTAAGGCTATGCATCGACTATAGGATGTTGAACAAAGTCACCATAAAGAATAGGTATCCCTTACCTCGCATAGAGGACCTTTTTGACCAAATGAAAGGAGCGGCAGTTTTCTCGAAGATAGATCTTCGGTCGGGGTACCATCAACTCAGAATTAAGGAAGAAGACATTCCGAAGATAGCTTTCAGGACGAGATATGGACATTATGAATTCACAGTAGTTCCTTTTGGAGTAACTAATGCCCCAGCTGCATTCATGAACCTGATGAATAGTGTATTCCATGACTACTTGGATAAGTTTGTTTTGGTATTTTTGGATGACATATTGATTTATTCTAGAAATGAAGAGGAACATTTAACGCACCTACAAATTGTTTTGCAAAGATTGAAAGAACATAAGTTATATGGAAAATTGTCCAAATGTGCCTTCTTTGAGGAAAAGATTCACTATCTTGGGCATATAATATCAAAGGAAGGAATAGCAGTCGACCCAGATAAAATAAAGGCGATAGTAGAATGGCCAATCCCTAAGAATGTTTCAGAGGTAAGAAGCTTTATGGGGCTAGCAGGTTACTATAGGAGGTTTGTGGAAGGATTTTCTAGGATAGCAAATCCCATCACCTCGTTGCAAAGGAAGGGAAAAAGGTTTGTATGGACCGAGCAAAGTGATAAGGCATTTCAAATCTTGAAGGGAAAACTAACTTCAGCACCCATTCTAAAGGTACCAGACCCAAATGGACACTTCATAGTTGTAACAGATGCTTCTATTGAAGGATTAGGAGGAGTACTTGTCCAAGATGAAGGGGTAGTGGCTTATGAATCTAGGAAGCTAAAGACTCATGAAGTCAACTATGCACCCCACGACTTAGAGTTGGCAGCAATTGTGCATGCCCTGCAAAAGTGGAGACACTTCTTACTAGGGAAGCCCTTTGAGCTTAAGTCGGACAACCAAGGGCTAAAATACATCTTTACCCAACCTCACTTAAATGCCAGACAAAGAAGGTGGTTAGAGTTTTTAAGTGAATATGACTTTGAGATCGAATATATTAAGGGGAAAGAAAATAGGGTGGCAGATGCCTTAAGTAGGAGAAGACACTTGATGACCATAGCAACCTTCAAAACCTCTTTCAAAAGGCAAGTAATGGATGAACAAGGACATGACCCATGGTATGAGCAAGTCAAATTAACTATAAGACACAACCCGACCGACCCTAAGGTCGAAGGGTATACATTTGATGAAGATGGGCTACTCTGATATAATAACAGAATCTATGTTCCTAATTCAGGGAATTTAAGGGAAGTAGTCTTATCGGAGGCTCACAATGCCCCTTATTCAGGCCACCCAGGAGTTAACAAACTTTATGCAGATCTAAAGAAGTTATACTTTTGGCAAGGGTTGAAGAGCGATATTGTCAAGTATGTAGCTAAATGTTTGGAGTGTCAAAGAGTAAAGGCAGAACATAGGCACCCAGCTGGATTGTTACAATTGCACGATGTACCCCAACATAAGTGGCAAGTTATCAGTATGGATTTTGTACAAGGGCTACCCATGTCACCTTCTAGGCATGATGCAATAATGGTGGTAATTGACAAGCTCACTAAGGTGGCACACTTTATACCAGGAAATCTGACAGATGATGCACCCACCTTGGCTAGACGTTTCATTAAGGAGATAGTTAGGTTGCATGGAGTACCAGAGAAAATCATATCAGACAGAGATGCAAGATTCACTTCCAGGTTTTGGACCACTCTTCAATCAGCTCTAGGGACTCAACTAAATTTTAGCACCGCATACCATCCGGAAACCGACGGTCAGACAGAAAGGACAAATCAGATTATGGAAGACCTGCTTCGTATGTACTGCATGGACCAACAGAGAAAATGGGAAGAGTACCTACCTTTGGTAGAGTTTGCCTACAATAATACATATCAAACATCTTTGGGAATGGCACCTTTTGAAGCTTTGTATGGTAGACCATGTCGAACACCTTTGAGTTGGGATAGTCTTGAGGATAGAGTGATTATTGGGCCAGATATGTTGAAAGAAATGGAAAGGAAAACTAAGGAAATTAGGCAAAGGTTGAAGGAAGCCTCGGATAGGCAGAAAAGTTATGCAGATAAAAACAGAACACCAAGGGAGTTTGAAGTAGGAGAGAAAGTCTTCCTAAGGGTTAGGCCACACAAGAGTTCCATAAGATTTGGGAAAAAGACTAAGCTTGCACCGCGTTATGTCGGACCCTTTGAAATATTGGGAAGAATTAATCCAGTTGCTTATCGGTTGGCCTTACCTCCCCAATTGAGCCGAATCCATGATGTCTTCCATGTATCTCTTCTTAAGAAGTATGTACCTGATGAGAAACACATTTTGAATTGGGATGCCTTGCAGGTCCAAGAAATGGGGGGAATAATGATAGAGCCATTCAGAATCTTGGAGAGGCGCCAGTGCCAGTTGCGCAACAGAGAGGTTGATCAGTGCAAAGTGCAATGGGACCAGTATGACGAGAAGAATGCCACGTGGGAGGATGCTAAGGAGATGCAGCAGCTATTTCCCTTTTTGTTTTGAACATGAACTATAAACTCTTTTGAATGCATTTAATAAGTGCATCGGGACGATGCACAGATTTAAGGGGGGGAGGATGTCACAACCCTCCTTTATCACCTTTTTTGTTTTAAATTACAAAACTCTACTTATATTCTTTGGATGAATTATTGAATGAATATTGTAAGGGAATAAAAAATAATAATAATAATAATAAACCCCACACACATGGAAAATGCATATATATTTTAAATTAGTTATTTAATTTCCCTCACATTAAGGCACATGTTGTAGGAGGAATAAGAAGCTTCTAGAGGCTTCTCCACCTCCTTGCATGTAACTCCTCCCACTAAGCCCAATTAATTTGCATGGAGGCCAAATTGGGAGAGAATCTCATTTTTTTCAATCTAAAATTAGGTAGTGGGAATTTGAAATTTGCTTTATAAAATAGGTACAAGTTTCAAAAGAAAAGCTAGCTATTCCATAAGAAAATTCTGCAATTTCTCCTTTGTAGTCCATTTTTCATTTGCAGCCAAGGTTTTGTTGGGAGGATTTCTCTCCAATTTGGAGGATCAAGGAAGACTCTACACCATTTTGCAAGCATCCAGGTTCCTTCTACTTAGTTTATGCATCTTATTTTGTGGTAGATTAGGTTGATTAAATTATTTATGAGAGTGAAATTCATTTGCGTTTTGTTAAGAATTAGTTTTTAGATTTTAAATGAGATTCATTGTTTAAATGAGGTTCATTGTCTAAATGAGATTTATTGTTTAAGTTCTTGATATGAAATTAGTTTCAAATTTTGTAGAGAGTAAGATTCAATGTTTAATTTCTTGATAAAAAAAAAATAATAGTTTTAGATTTGTAGAGAATAAGATTCTTTGTTTCAAATTTTTGAAAGAATTAGTTGAAATCATTTGATGAGAACTAGATTTATTGTTTTTTTTGAGTCTTGATAAGAAATTTAGTTTCAGATTTTTCTTAGATTCATGCAAAAAAATCAAGGGTTAATATAGATTGTTAAACTTGGTTGTAAGAATTAGATTACTGTTTTTTTTTCAATCTCTGATTTGGATACTGTAAATTTTTTTTTATTATCTATCATTTGCTTGCTGTAGTTTGGATTTTCAGTTTGAATAATCTAATGTTGTTTTGCTGTAGAATTAAATATTCATTTCTATAAACAAATCTTATTTTGAATAAATAAAATTCTCCTGTAGGATTAAACTCACCTCTGTAGATTTTAGATTGAAATCATACCAACAAATACAGCCATAAGCCTGCATAAAACCATCTGCCTTTCATGGCTGGAAATAATTCTCTCTCTAGGATATTTTAATCTCTGTGTGGAAACAAAAAAAAACTTACCCTTAGTTGCTCATCTGGGTTTCAATCCTCTGCACTATGCTGGGATCAACTTATTCTCCCTGTGTTGTTAATTCCTCTGGGTTAATTATGCCTGAGAACAAACCCCCATTACTACTTAACATTTTAATTTATTATTGTTAAATCTACTCTCTAACTATCTAAACTACCCTGGAAAAAAATAAATATAAACTAATAATATGATAAATCGAATGAATGAAACCGTACGTATATATATAAATATATAAATATAAATATAAATATATATATATATATATATATATATGAATGAAACGCTTCAAAGAAAAGACCATCGCATGAGAGTAATTGTCTGTACCACGCAGTACGTTGCATGGACAACGGCCGCAGGCGGATTAATAAGTCTGCAGGTAGGGGAGCGGTACCGTTACGGTACCCCCCACTAACCTGCGGTCACTGCTACGGTAGTGGCCGCAGGGTAGTGGGGGGGAACCGTGGGGCCCCCTCCTCCCACTAAGCGCGCTGGGCACGCGTTACCATGCCTTGCATTATTTTTTTTAAAAGAAAAAACTCTTTTTCGTGGAATGTGATTGCTAATAGATGGTAAATAAAGTTAGATGTTAATAATTGGTAAAATTTCGATTTGTGTCGTTTTATTTATTTTAAGTTTTAACAATGATTAATAACTTGTCAATGATTATTATTAACGTAATCCGTAATAGATATTAACATTGATATTCATTGATAATAGTTTTAATGATCAAATGAAAATATCACATGGTGTATTATTGGAAAAAGAAATGGTTTTCCCAAACCATTGAGGGTCTAATTGATTTTTGGGTGATAAACCTGGGCTTGCTTAAATCTTTAAGTCTTATGATTAATTCCAAAAGTGTAAACAAAATTCTAGTAACTCTATATTTAATTGTTCTTACAATAAGAGTAAACACTCCTCCTTTTTCTGCAATGATATTATTTTACTTCGCTTTATTTCCGCAAATTCTTATAAGTTCTCAATTATCATGTCAATTGTAGAATGACGATATCTCTCTTTTATTTTTGAAAAGTATTTAAAGTTTAAATTGTATACAAGCATGATGCTAGTTTAGAAAACTAAATAAATGGAGTTAGAAAACCAAAACTAGCAGCGTTTGGTATATACGGTGCCTCTGGGTCACGCTTACGGGTAATGCCGTCGTGTTGAACTACTGCACTTAACGCCTAATAAAGCTGCATTAACGACGTCTGTGGCATCGTCCCTATAAATCGTCGGGGAGTAATAAGGGACATTTGGAAGTTAAAAATCCAAGGGGCGGGTAATCCCTCTTGGATCGATAATGTAATAAGATAACTTTTAAATGAATTTCACACCCGTTGAGATAAACCATAGTAAAACCCTCTTAGGGATGGTCAAGTTAAAGGTTCTCGTGAAATTTACTTTATTTATTTATTTATCCACCTCGAAGGGATATTGGTGATTTGCAATTGGGTGACGCTCATGATAAGTATTAGGTTCTAGTTATTTTGTTTAGGCCACAAGCAATAGGCCATCTTGAGCCTTCGCTTAAGTGCTACCTTCGTGGGTAGCAACCGCAGAGAAACTGTCTGGGACACTGACCCTAGAAAGGGTTGCGTACCCACAAAATCAGTTTACATCAAACCATAGATTAGAAAATAGAACTACATACTTTACGCCTTGATCCCGTGCCGAAGCGGGTATGTAGGCAGTCTTGGGACGGAGTTGTCCCTCGTACTCAGGCGTTCGTGGGTGGGGTCTAGGCTTGGTTGAGTAAGAATCCTAATTGAAAGATAAGATAATCAAACTTAATTCGATGCATACTCGGAAGGAGTCTCGTATGGATTTGCTTGACTTCCCGAGGCTTTAAGCCAAATTCCGAGGCGGAATTCAAGCTTGTATTATTTTCTTATTACTCCTAAGGACGGCGACCTCGGTGCATTCTTGTTAGAAGAATGTAGTACTTAGTGAGTGGCTCAGGACCCGAATGGTCCCAATGAGTCTAAGTCTCTGGCCAGAGCATCTCCTATCCCGTTTGGATGGATGCCTACCCTGTATGGGTAGATGCCTATCCCGTATTGGATAGATGGAATTTACGTCCCGTATGGACAATTGCCTAACCCGTATGGTTAGAAGCTCATCCCGAATGGATGAATGCCCAATCCTATTTGGATGGATGCCCAGAGTATGCAATTGAATAAAACATAATAAGAAAAAAAAATATACTCAATTTTTGTTGGATGAATCATGGTGGGTTATTACAAGATCATGGAGAATGGTAAGGTCATTATTTAGAAGATTTATACTTTGGACAATGCTACATATTTTCTTACCAAACTAGTAAGAATGGTTACGTTTTCTTGGTTTAGGGAGGTCATGGACCTTATCTCATATACTCAAATGGGATAATGTTAGGTTAAGATGATATAACCTTACAAATCCTATGTACTTCACATGTTTCCTATTTATGTCAATACAATATGTAATATCAAGTGGAATAATCTTAGGATTAAGATGATATTAATTTTATAAATCTGATTTACTTTATATGTTTCCAACGCCTTGGGAATGGGTGCTTAGGGGTTTTTGGGTGGATTATTTATTAATTATTTTCTCATGGTTCACTTTTATATTGGTCATAATGACATTGAATAAGGGAATTTATCCATTACAACAGAGGTTACATATGAGAGTGATAGATATGGAATGCTTTGAATGTATTTATACCAATTTCTCATTTATAGGCACTATGAGAGAAATTGGAGCATATTTGTTAGAAAATTATTGTATGAGATGTAGTCTTAGAAATTAAGTACTAATTTTGGAGATATGTACCGTGGGATTTATTGTACAAAGATGTTACAATTATAGTTTTCTATTCTTTGGGGTATTGGTGAATTTGCACATGTGGGTGTTATATATTTTCCATAGGTTTTTTTGGTTTTAGGAAATCATTTTATGGTTTTCTCTCTTTGGTTATTTGTAAATTGGATACTCCAAATAGTTGTATTATGAGTCTTTCAAGCTGTGATTGATGTTATGTTTCCTAAACATTGTTAGGTTGAAGGGATAAATTAGATGTAGTGATGTAGCATTATTTATGGATCAATATATACTTGTGCTTCTTTTATGGTGGAGCTTTTCCCTAAAAGGGTTCCTCCACATGAATTTAGTGTTATGAATTTTATTCAATTTATTTGCTAATTATATTTTTAATTGTATAGATCTCCATGATATATTTAAATGATCAATCACGTGCTACTTCAATTGGTAACCTATTTTTGTTTTTTTATTTCTTGAGCTTTCTTTGGAGAAGTTTACCTATTTTCCTCACTAAGAAATACAAGTATTAATTCATGAATATGGTGTCAACCTTCAAGATGATTTAAAGAGACACTATCACTTCAAGCATGACACACAAAATATGAACTATGCCATGCAAAATTTCAAGTGACATATAATCTTCTCTCTAAATTGGAACTCTTCCTTCACACATGAACAAATGGATTAAGGATCAAGGAATGTATGCAAAGGTGAAACATGCAATCAAAATCCCTCCATATTTATTTTTCAATCTCCCTCAAGTTTATCTCCTTAAACTCTTCTTTTTAGGTACTTGCACCGCTAGTCAATAACTTGTGTGTGAAATGAAGCTCTCCACACATCTAAGACATGATTTTGAAAGGGAAAGTGATTCAAATTAGTTTTTTTTAAAGGATATAGATGTAAAAAAATAATAAAAAATATATATTTGGTTGATATTGTTTTTTCAATTTCCTATAATTCTTTTGTGCATCACAAGTCCTCAATAACCTTGGACAACATGACACCTTTCCTTTTTCTCAACCTTTTTGATGGTTTCATGGGGTCAACTTGGTTTGGACCTCATAACTCTATCTTTTCCAAATATTGATTATAATTGTATGTCGTTGACATGATATGATACAAATTATTTTGTCTATGCAGATTTAGATTTGTGGCTCAATCAAGAACACACGAAAAGTGTAAGGCATTGTCCAAACACACATCCTTTTGAATCTATCTACTCATTTAAAAATTACTATCTTCATGTCATTTTAGCATGCACATTTAATGTAAATTATATGCATACCAATCTGGGATGAAATATAGAGGAGGAAATATACACTATGCCATTTTACCCTCTTATTTTACACTCACTTTTTGCATGCAATTAATATATTTAATAAACTAAAATTATTCTATTTCACACATAAGCAAACACAATCTTGAATCTTATTGTTCATCAACCATATTGTGACTATGAAATCATTCTCTAAATCAAAAAACCTTATCCTTCCTTCTCAAGCAAATATTTTTGTGTAGATTATGGTTGCCACTTATTGACTTACACACCAAAATTTTTGATCAAGTATTTAAGATCTTGTATTTTAGGATGAAAGCTAAGATCTTACTTACAGATCATCAAGTAGAATCAAGAAAGGACATCTAAGTATCAATTTAGATCATATGAAAAAACATTAGTAATAGCATTGCCTATATTTTTAAATTATCATTGATGAATATTACAATAGGAATTTACATTTGTCTTATATTTCTTCACTCATTGTGAATCAGTAAAGGGGTTTGACTTACTATCAATAATTTTGTATACTTTACCTTACATAAAATAAATCCTAAAGGTATTTGTTAGCACCCTATAGTTTGTCATAGAAGGACATACGAGGGAAACTAAATAGAACTTAAGAGCACTTTAGTGGAGGATAAAAATATGCATAAACATAGCTTTCATCAACTAAATTGTGTTAACAATTTGTCCTAAGTAAGTTCAAAGTTGTAATATATATCTATATAACTTTATTAGTTTAGATAGAATATCAAAATTTGAAGTTAGTCACCAAGCTTGAGCCACATAACAAAATCCCCTTCATTGATAACTCTAAATTGACCAAAAGCCAAACAATATTTTAATATTTTCATATTTATTAGCCTTAGCTCAAATTAATTTATGTTCTTAACTTTAATTTACTAGTCTAAATTAATTGTTAGGTGTGCTTATTTTCCTTATAATTACATGAAAAAGTGAAATATATGATTGAGTAGGAAGTAGTTCTAATCTCATCCCTTATATCTCTATTGAGTGTATGTAGCCATATATTAGTTACAACAACTTCCCATAATTTCTGTTGTAGTTTTTTTTCTCCTTCACTAGAATCTTGGTGACTTCCATGTGCATACGTTGTTTGATGTTGAAAAAATATTTTGCTACTGTAGATTCATTATATTATATTCATGTTTAATATATGCATCATGTTTCTTAATTGTAATGCTTTTGGAATAACGTGTCATTCTAAATCATTTATTTTATTTAAATATAATTACATTTTAATTTAGACACTTTGATCCCCTTCCCCTTTTCCCCTTTTCAATAAAATTTCGAATAATTTCTTAAAAACATCATTACTTACCTTTAATCTATATTTTATTATTTTATACTATTAATATACTTTTAAGAAAACTATACTTATTAATTACCATAATTATCTACTTTTCCTTAAAGTATATATATCTTATATTATTACATTTTAATTAATTCTACCTTTTAATCATTTTAACTCATTCATCACAATGTAAAACAAAAAACATATAGTCCTAAACACCAACACAAAAATTGCCCACATTCACACAATATTTTTTTATTTATTCCTTACCCATTAAAATCCATCAACATCCACTTTGCTTGCCATCTTACTTTCATTCCAAAGACTACTGACATTTAGTATGGAAGCTACTGAGCTTTTACAATAGGACAAGAATCAAACTTATGTCTAAAGATTTATTTCTTTAGGTTGCTTCCTTTTCCATCAAAAGTGTCCTAAGGATTTTCTAAAGCTACAAATCAAAGGAACAACAATGATCTTAGTGAAATGAATCTTCACCTGAATCATCTTTAAATTTTATATTCCAAACATGTTATGAGAGAAAATAGTATATATTCATTGAATATATAAAGAAAACAAGATTTTAGGGTGCCTTGCCATCATACACATTGAATATATAGCTACAGAGGACTTATAGGGAACTATTGGGAAAGTGGGCTTTTACTAGTGGTGTTTGTTTCCTCCACTTAAACACTATCAATAAATCAAAAAGTTGTAAGACTCTTTTTATATGTTTTACTAGGTAATAGGAATATATATGTAAATGGCTACGTCATTGCAAGAATATATTTGTACCATATAAGATTTGGTATAAAGCGTATATACTTCCATATTCCCTTCCTAACTTTTAGGTTAGGGGAAGATTAGACACACAAAAAGTTTTGTGTATTAAGTAGATTCTACTTTATCATTCTACTTATTTGGGAATAAATTTTATCTAAAAGTTTGGAGTATAAACATTTATAATATTTGAGGATAAATGTATATCATCATGGGGAATCTTAAAATTTTAAAATTAATTTTAGTTTAATTTTTTTGAAGTTTTATGAATGTACAAAATTTTGATGAAATTATCGTATTTTTTATTGAAAGAAATAATGGAATGTATGATGATCTTTTTTTTTGGAGTTATGTATATGTCAATGTCTGGTAAGAAGCCGCCTTCAATAAATATTGAGTTGTACTTTGTCAATAATGAGTAATGAATAGGAGGTTACGTCCAATGGGTATTAGGAAGTGTGTTGTGGAATTATACTGCAAGTGCAGATCCACTAGAATTTTTATGAATCTTTACTTAAAGACAAGTACTATTGTGACATACTAGTTTTTGTTGTTTTCTAACAATATTTTCATCTTCCTTACAAGAGAAGAAAAATATTGAGAGGTCTTCTATTAAAATTTCATTTTAATACAACCTTATTTTTAAATGAACTAATTTTCATTAGTTGTACCCTCTCATGTTCATATTAGTGAAGGTTTTTTGAGTTTGAAAGTTTGAAGTTGTAGCAATCACACATGCGACTCTAGTTGATGGTTTTATGCATATGAAGAACACTGTTTTCAGTACACAAGCTACAACCTATTGTTCTTATGTATATAGGTTTGCCTTCAAACATCGCCAAAAATGTGTGACTATTTTCATATAAGTGGGCTTACCTTTTAAGTAACCTACAAATAAAATTTTCAGTTATTTAAAGCTTAACTTTTAACAACATAGAATTGACATCTAAATTTATGTAAATAATAACACTCACTCAAGTATATAAACATTTTTTCCAATTAGATGGCTATCTTTTCTAAAAAATATTATAACTATTGGTGTTGGAAATAAGCCACACCTGGACCAATGATGGACTGGTCCAAGAGGGGCCAGTAGCTCAGTGGTAGAGCACTCCGGCAATGTATGGAAGGTCCTAGGTTCGAGTCCTATCTGGTCCATGTCTCAACATGGTATCAAAACTAGGTCCACGCTAGGAGCCCCAAGCACACGAGAGGTGTGGCTTAAGGGGGGGTGTTGGTGTTGGAAATAAGCCACACCCGGACCGACGATGGACTAGTCCAAGAGGGGCCAGTAGCTCAATGGTAGAGCACTCTAGCAACGTATGGAAGGTCCTAGGTTCGAGTCCTAGCCAATCCATGTCTCAACAATAACAAATCACTTATAACATTTTAATTTCTCTAAGTTAAGTGGAACAAATGCCTCAAATCCATTAGATTTATGTACAAGAACACTCATTCAAATATAAAAATATGTTTTCTAATTATATGGTTATCCTTATTAAAAATTATTATAACAAATCACTAATAACATTTTTAAATTTCTCAAGTTAAGTGGAACAAATGCTTCAATTCCATCTTTGATGGTTGATTTTATCAAATGGATCTATGATGGCATGTTGAGTTATCCAATAGTATTGATGCTAATGCAAGTTCAACGTATGTACGAAACCTTGTCAAATAGATATGATGCACAAATTTTAGGTATAACTATAAGGTTAATAATTAGTCAACTCTCGCTAAGAGAAATTTACATACAATTTGTTATTGTGTTGGTAGACACAAGTATTGTTGAATGTGTTGTTAAATAACACCTACAAATAATCGGTATAAGTAGTATTATAATAACTAAAATATGTACACATATTAGATTAACATAATCTATATCTAAATTTAACTTATTATGTGCATTTGAGGAGGTTGAAAATGAATTTAACATCTCTTATTGTGAAGCATGACCAAATTATTCATAGCATATAAATATAAACTCGTCAAGACTAAATGAGATATTTGTGTGTTGCACGTGGACTTGCTAATCTTCATATGTTGCGTTTAAATTCCTAATGTTTGTCGTGAAGAGATAAAGCTAAATTATTTGGTATAACATGTTTCAATTCTTGCTAAATAATAATTAGTAATTAACCTCTTAAAAATTTCATCTTGATAAATATACTTAAATATGTGTAAATTAAATTTACATATATCAAAACAATAATATTATTAATAGACTATTCATTAATTATATACTTATTATAACTAATAAAATATAATTTACCCATCTCAATCATTCTTCATATGATTATCTCCAATAATTTATTATTTCTAATATATAATTATCTTTATTATAAAATATTATAATTAACCATTGATAGCTTTTCCCAAATCCTCAAACTAAATGGAACAACACTTCATCTCCACCTCTAAGTTGTAATCAATTAGTTATATAGTAATTGAGTAGCACATTCATTCCTCAATAAATTTTTTTTCATTATTAATTGTGAAACCTAAAAGAGATTTAGAAAATAATTTTATCAATGGCTTTTGTTAAACAAAGATGATGAAAAATAGAGATATTAAAAGATTTAAAAATATAATGTTTAATTAAAAGAGTTATAAATATGTATCATTATGTAATAGTACTTTAAATGTGACAATTAAGAGATTTTTCGAGTTTTTATAGAAATGAAACAAATTTATTAAAATTTATCAATATTGACAATTATTTTAAAATATTTTTAATATTGATACAATAAATATCAACTACAAGAAATATAATTTAATAATCTTTTAAGATTTGCATTTTCTTTTATAAAATTTTGATATTCATATACAAAAAATCAAAGCATATATTAATCTATTAATCCAATGTCTTATATATTATTGTTACAATTATATTAAACTATGAATGTTGTATTTCAACACAATATCATTACTTCTAAATGTCAACTAGAATTACTACTAATAGTGAATACTACATATCAATAATTTAAACTATAAAATAATCTAAATAATTATTCATGTAAACACTTCTCACATTTTTATTTCTATTTTTACATAACAAGTTTATAAAATTTCAGTTATAAAAGAATATAATTACTATTACATACATATACACCTAAAGTTCAATTAATAAAAGAATAAATAACAATAAATTAAATTTTTTACTTTTTGAATGGATCTAGTATAATGTCAAATTTAGATAATTTTTGTAACTTGAAATGAGAGCATGAGTATAAACTAATATTTCTTTTATTAAGAGAATGACTAAATGGTATCCATAATGAGTCTAAAATTATATCTCTTTTTGTGAGAGCCAAGGATTAAGGCATATCTATCACGAGTCTAAGATGACACTTCTTTTGCTAAGAGCCAAGGACTAAAGGGTATCCACCATGAATCTAAGCTAATACCTCTCAACTGAGAGTAAAGGACTAAGAAACACCCATTTCACCAAAATCATTTAAGACACGATGCTAGTTCTCCATCCCTTATTGTTGCACCTTTGAAAGATTTGAACCGTGGTAGATAGCATATGAAATTAAAGTAGTTATATTATTTAACTACATTTAATTTACCTTTCAAAAATTATAAAATATAATATAAAACATAAAAGAATATTGTCATGTCAACTAGATCATTATGCTAAAATTAATTGAAACTAATGATAAATATTTGTGCCTACTCACAATTCAATAACATCTTTAATATAAAGAAATTCATAATTTTTTAATAAATAAAAAATAAAAAAGTCTTGATCGAAAAAAGAGCAAATCAATTTCTAAAACTTAAAAATGACTTCGAACCATGTTTACGCCATCTGTGTAAGATTTAAACCTCAAGAGATATAGTATAAGAGATATGATTGAAATCACGTCTCAAACGATTTTGATGGAATAAAATGGATACATGTAAACGTAAACTTGCGAATGATACACAATCCTAACAAAATCATGAGATATTTAATAAAAAGTATGTTCCTTGGTTACACCATCCACCAAGGTTCAAACCCCAAAGATATGATACAAGAGAGAGGATGGAGATCATGGCCTTAACATAAACTTGTGGGTGATATAAAATTGTAAAGAAAAGATTTAAGAGAGATTGTGAAAAATGGAAATACTTTAAAACTTAAAAAGGACTTAAAATTATAGGGTTGTATAAAACTTAATTTGTTCAACATAATTGGCGTGGTGATGGTATGTTCCTTGTTTACACCATTCACCAAGATGAAACCCCAAGAGGTATGATATAAGAGATAGGGTCGAAATCATGCCACAAACGATTTTGATGAAATAGAATGGATACCCCTCAACAGAAACTTATGGATGATATAAAATCCTAACAAAGTCGCGAGATATTTAAGAGAAGATATGTTCTTTGGTTACAACATCCACCAAGGTTCAAATCCTAGAGATTGTGAAAAATGGAAATACTTTAAAACTTAAAAAGGACTTAGAACCAAATGGTTGTTTCAAATTCATTTTGTTGAGCATAATTGGCGTGGGTGATGGTATGTTCTTTGTTCACGCCATTCAACAAGTTTCAAACCCCAAGAGGTACAATATAAGAGATAGGGTTGAAATCATGGCTCAAATGATTTTAATGGAAAATAATGGATAGTACTAAATACAAACTTATGGATGATATAAAATTGTAACAAAGTCATGAGATATTTAAGAGAAGATATATTTTTCGGTTTGCCCTCCACCAAGGATCAAACCCAAAAGATATGATACAAGAGACATGATTGAGATCATTGCCCTCAACGTAAACATTGCGAGCAATATAAAATCTTGGCAAAAAACAATTTAAAAGACTTTGTGGAAAATATAAATACTTATTATAAAAACCTCTAAAACATGTCTGATTTATTACTGTTAAGTTTAAAGTTTAAGCTTTGCTAGAAAAAGTTGACATAACTGGATATCCCTCAACATAAACTTATGGATGATATAAAATTGTAACAAAATCACGTGAAATTTAAGAGAAGGTATGTTCCTTGGTTACTCCATTTACTAAGATTCAAATCTCATAGACATGATATAAAGGAGAGGACAAGATCATGTCCTCAACATAAACATGTGGATGGTATAAAATCCTAACAAAAAAGCAATTTAAATGAAACTATGAAAAATGGAAATACTTTACTTATTATGAAAGCCTCCAAAACACGTTAGGTTTATTAATGTCAAGTTTGAAGCATTGTCCAAAAAAGTTGACACAAATGATATCCCTCAACATAAACTTATGGATGATATAAGATCATAACAAAATCATATGAAATGTAAGAGAAGGCATGTTCCTTAATTACACCATCTACTTAATTACGCCATCTACCAAGGTTCAAACCCCATAAATATGATACAAAAGAAAGAGCCAAAATCATATCCTCCATTAAGCCAATGTTTCTACACTAGGAAGATGATATAAAACACTAACAAAAAACAATTTAAAATAGATTGTGAAAAATGGAAATACTTTATTATGAAAACCTCCAAAAACATGTCAGGTTTGAAGTATAAGCTTTGCCCAAAAAAGTTGACATAACAGGAAAATTGTTGTTTATACATTGAAAGCATGAGTAGAGGAGCATTTTATAAGCATGCCGTAGCAAAGAATTATACTCAATCTCGTTTGATGTCGTTAAAATCATTAAAATTCTACCGGCCATTAAACCAACAGGAGTACAGTGAGCCGCCTCCATGGAGCATTCACGGTAATGATGATCAATAATCCTCATTAACTGGTAAACCCAAACCAAATCCAAAACATTTACCCCGTGGGAGGATGAAATTCTAGTTCAAACACATCACAAATCAAGCGTGTGGGGGCAGCGCACCACAAAGAGCAGGGAAATCCACATATGAAAGGGATTACAATTGGTGGCGTCTGAAGAATTAAGCGCGTTCTTCGCTCGTTTTTACTGGTTAGTGGATTAATTGGGCCAGGGATTAATTGTACCTTGATTGATGTTCACTGAAGCAGAAGTCTTGAGAAATTCAAACCTAAATTACATGCTGGCAATCACTCAACATCAATGGTGAAAACGAATTCACAGTGAAAAGGGGGGGGTCTAGAAATAGAAATGTCTTGTAAGAGACGCTGGCAATAATGGATGCGATGCCCCCACGCTGTCCCCCAGTACTACAGAAATCCTGAATAAATAGTGGAAGACTTTGAGAAGAGGAAAAAATAATAGTAAGGAGGCGTCCGTGACAAGCATAAGAAAGAGCTGACCCGTGAAAAAGCAGTCTTGGATTTTGGATTTTGCTTTGTCAATGTACGATTCTTACTCTGCTAACAGTCCCTCCGAACCCCATGACAAGGCGTCTGTGGTGTGACGTGTCATGCATCGCTTCCTGGTAAAGGGATGCCTGCTGGACCCCAGCTCTCACAAGGATCGGATAGATCGGACGGATTTACATTCATATTTCATATGCATATTCATGGATTTGAGGGTGAGGGTTTGCATTTGCATCCATGGCATTCATGGCATGGTATGAGGGAGAAAAGTGGTGCAGTGCAGCAGTTCAAAAATTATAAAACAGGCCTGAAAATGAACACTTGGCGCACGCGCTTTTAGGAGGTGTGAATATTTTTTTGCATTTGGGGGAATAAATCCGTCATTTGTTGGGTAATAGAAAACAGAAAAACCCCGGTTCTGCACATTATATCACGCCAGCCAGTCGGCTCGTTTTCCTCAGTTGCTTTTTATTTTTATTTTGTGTGTGTGTGCGCGCAAAGGACTTAACGACCGGTCGCATCCGAGTTCCAATCTCGTCCGCTACCTCTATTTGATTTCTATTATCCTCGTTATTTCTTTTTCCACCCACCTCTGCGCCCCCACTTTGTAGTTATTCTTTTAATGCCCAACTTCAAGGTTGTTGCGTTCGATGATTTGAAAGCGCTGTCTGTCGCCTTACAATAATTATTGCTGTATTCTCTTCTTCATCTGCTTCAGTTCTTCAGAGGTTTTGGTATATATAAGAGGGAGATTTGTTTGGACCGTGGTTATGCTGTCCGAATGGAGATGATGATGAAATGGAGACTGTTGGGATTGGGATGCTGGGGTTGTTGGTTCTGGTGCGAGCAGGGGACAATTGCAGTAGTGTGGTGAATGAGAAGAAGAATAGTCGGTCTTTCTGAGAAGGGATTTTGTCTTGTGTTTCTTTCTCGGGTTTGGTTTTTCCGTGGGTTCGAACCGTGGTGGGTGTTTTTCAGAAGGGGGTGTTTGCTTGTTGATGGCTGTGACCTCGGGTAAGGACAGTAAGGGCGGAATGGACCCTGGCAAATATGTTCGTTACACGGCTGAGCAGGTTGAGGCTCTTGAGCGTCTGTACCGTGATTGTCCTAAGCCTAGCTCTAATCGTAGGCAGCAACTCATACGAGAGTGCCCTATACTTTCTAATATCGAGCCGAAACAAATCAAAGTTTGGTTTCAGAATCGCAGGTGAGATTTCCTGACTTTGTGTTTCGAACTCAAGACGTCGGCTACATTCTTCCCCTTTGTTACACAGATTACGACTTTTCTACTTTGGGTTCGAATTTGTCGTGTCTGTGTCTGTCCATCTATTTTTGGTGGGGTGGAAGGATCTTTGCTGTATGAATTTGGGGGCACGCCTTTCTGTTCGGAATTCAAGCTTAGGAAGTCTGTATGCATGGATTTATTTTTGTTATCCTTTCTTTCGGTTTAACTCTGTTATGTTAACTGCGCAGGTGCAGGGAGAAACAGAGGAAAGAGGCCTCGCGGCTTCAGACTGTGAACAGAAAACTCACTGCGATGAATAAGCTTTTAATGGAGGAGAATGACCGTTTGCAGAAGCAGGTTTCGCAGCTTGTATATGAGAATGGTTATTTCAGGCAGCAGTTACAGAATGTGAGTTTTTCTTAGAATTTATGAAGCTTATCCATCATTCTTGGGTTTTAAGGGGTTGTGCGGATGAACAATTTTTTTTAAAGAATAGCTGACTATTTTCGGGATCTATCACAGGTCGAGAAAGATATATTTATTTTGTTTGAGAGTAAAGATGCGGATATTTTGAGGGTTATATGACTGATCCATGTTTTTTAAGCATTCACGATTCTTGATTCTTTACAGTTTTGCCAATCTTTTATTTTAAGGAAGGTTGCAGTAGATATTGAGGGGTTACCATGGCTGATCTTTTTCTCATGTTTTTGTTATTTTGTAGGCTGCCATAGCGACTACTGACAACAGCTGTGAGTCTGTAGTAACAAGCGGTCAACATCAACAGCAAAATCATCTGACACCGCGGCAGCCCCCAAGAGACGCCAGCCCTGCAGGGTATGTAGTATGCGTTGCCATTAGCTAATGATTTGAACAGTTGGGTTAATAAATGTTACATAGGTTTTGTTTTCGTTTTCTTCTATAGAGCCTGTGGCTCTGGCATTTTCTGTGTTTTTCTGGCGTTTAACCTTTTACTCTGCATATAACTTGACCGTTCGTGGTTTTTTGGCTCTTTCTTTTTCAGATTGCTATCTATTGCAGAGGAGACTTTAACAGAGTTTCTTTCAAAGGCTACAGGAACTGCTGTTGAGTGGATCCAGATGCCTGGGATGAAGGTTTGCATTAATTTTATTGATTTTTTTATCTAGTACTTTGTTGGCGATTGCTTATATTTAAATTTTAAAATTTCTAAATATTTATTCCTCACACTTGGTGCAGCCTGGTCCGGATGCTATTGGTATTGTTGCTATTTCACACGGTTGTCCTGGAGTAGCTGCACGAGCTTGTGGTCTTGTAGGTCTAGAACCTACAAAGGTAATGGATCCTTATCCCGGGGCAGTTGATTTGAATATTTTTTTTATTGAAGGATGAGTTGGTAATTGAATCTATGCGTTTAAGCTGGTTCAGGTTGCAGAGATTCTCAAAGATCGCCCATCTTGGTTTCGGGATTGTCGGTCTGTGGATGTATTGACTGCTTTCTCTACTGGAAATGGAGGAACCGTTGAGATTCTATATACACAGGTTGATAGAATTGCATGCCAATTTGATTCAAGGTTAGGGAATTTTTTGCGTTGTTGTATGTAAGGCAATGCCTAATTTGCATCAGAATAATTGCAGATGTATGCTCCAACTACCCTAGCTTCTGCTCGGGATTTTTGCACTCTGAGATATACCTCTGTGATGGAAGATGGCAGTCTTGTGGTACGTTAAATTCAGCTCACGTTGACATTTGAGTTTTCAACGCATCGAGATCTTTTTCCTTTGTTCTATACTTTTGCTCTGATTGTCATACCCACTATTCTATTTCAACCACAGAAAAATCGACTCATGCACAACTTTGAAATTTTTGTAAGGTTTGTGAGAGATCTTTAAGTGATAAGGGAAGTCCAAGCATGCCGCCGGTGCCACATTTTGTGAGAGCAGAAATGTTTCCAAGTGGATATTTGATTCGACCATGTGAAGGTGGCAGCTCTATAATTCATATTGTTGACCATATGGATATGGAGGTAGGGAGGACTTTTTTGAGAAATCTAGAATGAATGGATAGTTATAACTTATCTCAAATATTCTGAAAGTCTGGCTAATTTATTTTCGATGAAAATGATTCAGCCATGGAGTGTACCTGAAGTACTCCGTCCGCTGTATGAATCATCTGCCGCACTTGCACAAAGAACTACAATGGCGGTAAATTCTTAACTCATTGTAAATCTGTATACACCAGTGAAATTAATGCTCACAATTGATGCCAATTACATTTACTGGATGCCAGAACTCATCACAATTCTTTGAAGGCATCTAATTGGGCGTTGTTCTTTATTTTGATGTTCTAATTAATAATTTTTTCCCAACTAGGCTTTGCGTCGGTTGCGCCAAGTAGCACAGGAGGTTTCAAGTGATATGGTCCTTGGCTGGGGAAGGCAGCCTTCCGCATTAAGGATGTTTAGCCAGAGATTGTGCAAGTGAGTATTTTCATTGTGAGACATTTCTCTTCATCACGTATGTCTGCATATTGTGTTTGATTGACTGTTTCTTGGATAACAGGGGCTTCAATGAGGCTGTTAATGGCTTCACAGATGATGGTTGGTCTTTGATGCCAAGTGATGGGGTGGATGATGTAACCATTCTCATCAATTCTTCACCAAGCAAACTTTTGGGTTCACATCTTGCTTCCCCTGATGGGCTTCCTGCTTTTGGAGGTTGTGTCCTCTGTGCCAAGGCATCCATGCTACTGCAGGTTTGATACCGCTGTTTCCTTTTGTGACCATATCGAATTGTTTGAATAAGTTTATGCTCGAGATCAAACCATAATCACATCTTGATTTCCTACCTCGGATCTGCAGAATGTGCCTCCATCATTACTTGTTCGATTCTTGCGAGAGCATAGATCAGAATGGGCAGACAGTAATATTGATGCCTATTCTGCAGCTGCTTTGAAGGCAAGTCCTTGTGCTGTTCCTACTTCCCGCATGGGTGGTTTTGGAGGTGGTCAGGTCATCCTTCCCTTGGCCCATAACATGGAACATGAAGAGGTAAATAAATATTGATTGCTTGTGTTATTTTTGACCTATTCTTTTGGGGGTTTAGTGATTACTAATCATTTTAATTTTAACGAACAAATTTGTGGCTATTATAAATACTACTACAAGTTGACTCAATTAATTTCTTTGTTGCGTTGCATGTGTATGCAGTTCTTGGAGGTTATAAAGTTGGAGTGCAATGGCCTCACTCAGGAGGAAGCATTACTATCTAGAGATATGTTTCTTTTGCAGGTATTTAATTATTTTATTGAAATTTTTTATCTAGTTATGCTGATATCTGGAATGGGCAGTGCAATCTATAGGAGATCATTTTAATTGACAAGCTTAACCTTTTGAATTGGACAGCTATGCAGTGGGATTGATGAAAATGCAGTTGGGGCATGTGCTGAACTGGTGTTCGCTCCAATTGATGCATCTTTGACTGATAGTGCTCCTTTGTTGCCTTCGGGTTTCCGAGTCATTCCCCTGGATTCTGGAATAGTAAGTATATTCACAAGCATGGTAGCAGATTGAAGATGATCTGTGTGTTCTAAATATAGTGATAGATTGTGCAAATATTCTTTTGTGATGAAATTACGTTTATTCACAAGAGAAAAACTATAATGCAGGATAGCTCTAGTCCAAACCGAACATTAGACCTGGCATCTGCACTTGAGGTTGGTCCAACAGGTGCTCGACCGGCTGGTGACTATGGTGGAAATTCAAGCAACCTAAGATCCGTATTGACAATTGCTTTCCAGTTCACTTATGAGAGCCATTTGCAAGAGAATGTTGCATCCATGGCTCGTCAATATGTCCGCAATGTAGTAGCATCTGTACAGAGGGTTGCCATGGCCTTAGCTCCTTCTCGATTGGGTTCTCATCTTGGGCCAAGACCACCCCCTGGAACGCCTGAGGCGCTTACACTTGCTCGTTGGATTTGTCAGAGCTACAGGTAAGTGATGTCTTTCTTTAGAATATATTTTGGAGTTGAACAGTGTATCCTATTTATTTCCTCAGATGAACTAAATCATTGTCACAGGTCAGAATTTCTTTGAAGTAGTTATCTATTCTTTTGAGCTGGGTGTTTTTTCTTGAGCTGAATTGATTATGTTTACTCAGGTTCCACTTGGGCGTGGAGCTTCTCAGGCCTAATTCTGAAGCCAATGAATCTGTACTTAAAATGCTATGGCACCATTCAGATGCTATTATGTGTTGTTCTTTAAAGGTAAAACATTTTTCAAGGACACATATACTTGCAGTTTAAATGTTATTATGTTTTTAATTTAATAAGATGATATGCATGATTTATGCATTGGGCCTCTGTTGGTGTCATGCAGGCGTTACCTGTTTTCACATTTGCAAATCAGGCAGGCCTTGACATGCTAGAAACAACTTTGGTTGCCTTGCAAGATATTTCACTAGAAAAGATACTAGATGAGAATGGACGCAAGAGCCTTTTCTCAGACTTTAGTCAGATCATGCAACAGGTAAATTGATGCTCTAGCTCTACTAAGCAGGAGTATTATTCTGTATTTTGCTCCTCTCTCACTTCATTATGATCTATCAACTAATTTCATAGATCATTTCTGGTTGTTACAGGGATATGCGTATCTTCCTGCCGGAATCTGCGTCTCTAGCATGGGCAGGCCTGTTTCATATGACAGGGCTATTGCTTGGAAAGTCCTAAATGAAGAAGAAAATACACACTGCTTAGCATTTATGTTTATGAATTGGTCCTTTGTGTGACCCTTTTTTTTTTTTGTAAACCAAATACAGGTCCCAATTCAGTTTGGGAAGATAATTTATGTTACCCAAGATCTGTTCATATATTCAAGCTTATTATATATTCATATTTTTGACCAACTTTAAAACTAGTAGAGAGGGGCATGTAATCAGCATGCTTGTTGCTGAAATTTTGTTTTTAATTTAAGCTGGAGATAATTATTTCCAAGTTGCCTTTATAAAAAAGTTTGATTAGAATTCTCTTCTATCTGGTTCACATGTTTAAAAAAACGTTATGCCGGTCATAGTCTGATATGAGTGGCCGACCAGATTGAGTATTGAAGTAAATGGTCGGGCAGATACCTCAAGGGAAAGTGAAGATATGGTGGGGTTGTTGAAAACATGAAGTGGTGGGTCCTTGTCTCCCAAAGGAACTTGGTGCTCCTGTCACTGTGAAGAATGTTTGTCATCGGAAGACAAATTCAAAAATCCATTTCTCATTGGTTTAGGTGAATTTGTCTGATTGTTTATCTCTAGCACTCGGGGAATCTTCTGGGATGAGGAAGGAAATCTGTGAAGGGCCCCCAATGTGATGACATGATATGATTAGAGAGAGGAAGGATGTTATTGCCTAGTGATTTGGGTTTTCATTGTAGCAAATTCTTCTCACATGAAGCGACAAACATGAGAGAACAGGTATGGGGAAGAGTGTATCAGGCTTTACAAAGTGGGAGCATTATTCTCTCTCTTTTTTAATAAAACCAAAGCTGAAGCATAGCCCCACTAAAGTAGGCAGAGGGCAAAACTGCTACACGGAAATCAACACCTGGTAGGAATTGAGTGCCCATAAAAATGCAGATATATGGGCATTATGTTGGAAATAATATATAATAATCTAAAGTGTTATAATATGGAAAAAGTGAATACCGCGGGAATGGATTCATTCTAGATACTACGTGTGTTTATTAAAGTATTGAAAGTATGTTTGGATTGGCTACAAGTTGAGCAGTACAACAGCGATGAACCATATCATGGATGTATTTTAACAGTTTGTAGTACAAATTTAACTTTTAAAGCATGTTTAGATCGGCCACCAGTTGATTCGTACTACAAAAACCAACGTATAGTATTATAACAGCTTTTAATACAATATTATAACTCTTTTGGGAAGATATGTTAATTTTCTTAATGCAATTAGGTGGAAGTTGAATCTAGGATTTCCCATTTGTTGCTGGGTTGTTATATTATCGAGTTATTGGTCCTTTTGGTAACGGATCCATTTGGGTCAGGTACTTCATTTATCAACACCATCGCTTGAGTCAAATTACAAGTATTCGAGGATTTCAATTTGACATTGGTCTACTAACCTGAACTGTGATACCATGTTAAACTTTTCTTGAATCAATGATACGACCTTCTATTAACTGTTGGGTGTTCTACTTAACAACTAACCCTCTTAATTATGAGTCCATCTACTATTCAAACATGACTCAGTTTCCAACAGAATAAACATTCCTTATGGTGCAGGTACTTTTGTCAGGCATTCTCAGGTGGACCAATTACTATTTTATTGTTTTAACATGTTTGACTGCCACGTATGGTTAAATCCCGTATATAGGAAGAAGATTGGGTTGAAATTATAGTTCTGGATGGACTTAAAAATGTACAATGGGAACATTGCAGGCTTTAACTATAGTTCGACAGATTCGGTGAGAGTTTAGCTGTCATATATTGATAAAACCATTGTACGTTTGACAGAGGATTTTAAAGCTGGAAAACGCTCTAAAGTTGGGATGGCGTCCCTATGGACAACCATATTGTGTCCAGCCATTAGAATGCATTATAGATTTACAATCACGCTGTTCTTTTTAATATTATGATCCTAGTGCTTGCTGAATCATTACGAGGAGGACCACTTTTGATGCTCTACAGATTACATTTTTACACATTAGTTAAAATAAGTTAAAATATATTTTATTTGGACATTAGTATCATTGTACTATAGATTATTGAAGATGCTATTGCGATCCTTAATACCAATCGTACCAACCATCTCAGGAAGAGTGTTTATGAAGTAGCATGCATGAACTTGTCGTTGCATTTCATTTTTCTTGCATATCTTTGAAAGTGAGAATGAACTACCCTGGCATCGAGGATGTCTCTTACAAAGTTTCAGTGATGAGCGTGTGATTTGTAAAGGTACATGTGAAATAGAAGTGCCAATAGATATTTTCTTTGAATTTCACATATATATTTGAATATTAAAAAAAAAAGTAGTTGTTTTGATTTTTTATGTATAAGAGTTACAATGTTTATTTGTTATGATGTTGAATTTCAATTAATTAATAAATATGATCAAATCTGCGCCTTAAGTGCTGATAGACAATATGGTAGAAAGTAGGTAAGCTATAAAATTCGGTGAATTGTCTTTGATGTTAATAAGAGCATGTAGTGTGAAAAGGAAATAGTTCTCACATGTGATCTTGGAAATAGTGTTCACATTTGTTCTTATAATTAAAGTTGTGAGCATTTGTAATGTTGATTTTAACAATGTTAACCGCCTCTTAAATTTATTGGAAAAATATTTTAGTCAATCAAACCAAAATTAATTTAATCATTATAATCGTAGAAATAAGAACATATTTCCCACTTTTTCCGCTTTGATTTGTGCTTGGTATAACAATGCTCTTAAATGAACTTGTGATAACTATTTTGATTGATTTTAGCTATTTTTCCATCCTTAGTTCATACCTTTCACTTTGGCCTTCCTCACTCTCATATTGACATGTCCTATTGTTGATGTCCACTTGTTAGGGGCATTAGCATTAGTGCTATTATACCCTATGTTCAAATTCATTTTTTTATTGCCCAAACATTCTTCACATAATCCTAACCCTAGCTTGTCTCCAACAATTAGGAATAGCTAATAAATGCCTAATTCTTTTTCCCTATTTTTGGGTTTGGGTTTGGTCAATTCATGATTTAGATATCATGATCATTCTCACATGCAATGTGTTTGTTGCTAGGTCAAAGAAATTCATTGCAATATGCTTTCGTGAGAAAACTATTTGTTGTAGGATTTTAGGAGATGAAGATTATTTGTGGTAAAGCTTTAGTATGTAGTAGATCTATTCTCTATAGGTGAAAGATATTTTTTTGGGAACTATAGGTTTCATGTTTATTGTTTTGTCAATCTCAAGTTCATTTCTTTCATACGCTAGTTTAATGTACGTATGAAACAAAGTATAGATAGACATTTAACAAAGAAATGTAAAGAACTAATGTTTTAAACTTATACAAACTAATGTAAAGAGCTAGAAATAAGAAACTAGCACATGAAATAAGGAATGCTAGGAAAAAACATCTTTAATTGATTGAATTTTGTTGTAGAAGACTAGAGTGGTAGACATAGAAAATTTGATTTTTGCTATGTTTAGAACATGTGTCCAACTTGAACAATCATGTAGTTCAAGTAAGCAATGGAGCACATGTGTCCAACTTGGACAATCATGTTGGATATTGGCTGATATGTTGTCATTGATGTCAACATATGTGGAGATTGTTGGAAAGTTTTTTGTGTATTCCAATATTACAGTTTGATGAAATGAGTTGGTTTAGCCTGTGTATTGCAGATGAGTTGATGCAGTTTAAAGGGTTTCTAGTATGTTGTCTGTAGATGGTTCATTCCCATTTGTAGAGGTCCGCATGATGATTTGATTGAGTTATGAGATCCAGTATTGGGGATGTTATACAGTTGTGGATGTGTGGGATGTGTTCTGGATGTTGATGTGTGTCCTCAGTTCAATTTGTTCATGATTTGGAAATCTACAAGCAAATCTTTGAGGTTGACTGTCAGTTATGTGATGTTCTTGAGCTCAGGTAGAGAGATGATGCTGATTCTTATAATTCGAGTTGTTGCGGTTATTGTGGTGCAATTCACGTTGCTTGTGAATATCTCTAGGTTGTGTTTTATGTGTATTGGTGGTCCACATTGATTATTGCGCACGTTATTGAAGATTTTCTTTGTCTAGTGGCATTCTTCGTGTTATGCGACATTCTTGGTGGTTGTAGCATGTTGTGAATGATCGAGGCGTAACTGTTGGAGGTGTTGTGTGTTTGCGGTATTGTTTTGGGTCCAAACTATGTCTCAGCTAACATTGTTTTGGTCCGCATGTATTGTTATAGCGTGTGAGGATATTATTTTGTAACTTGTATTGAGGGTTTAACCGACCTTGAAATTAAGGTTGAGGGTTTGTATAAATAAATGTAATAATCATGTAAGATGTATGTCTACGAGTGTGTATGATCGAGTTGTATGTGCAAACAAGTGATTTGATCTTTTAGAAGTATGAAGGAGAAGAGAAGTGTTGCAGATTAGACTGTGTGCTTAACCGAAACTGTACTCAGGCATATGGAGATGTTATTTTCACAGTTCATGTAATCCAGATTGTTGTCTAAATGTTTTTGTAAGTCAGTGAGACTTCCTGTAAGGCAGTGAGACTTCCTGTAAGGCAGTGTGCCTTCCCTTAAGGTTGTAGCCTTTCTGGGTTTCTTATTTGAGTAGTGAGCTCTAGGTAGTGTGATTGAATGCACATGCATTCCCCATTGTAATATTTCATTTACTCCTAAAAGGGTATTATCTCATTGTGGGTGGGTTCCTGCTATGGTTTTTCCCTTAATTGGGTTTTCCACGTCAAAAATCTTGGTGTTATATGTGTTATTGATGTGGTGTTGTTTCACGCTTTAACTGTTAATTATCAGATATATTTTGTGGTTTAGGTTTGAGTAAGTTTTTGTGCAAACTGATTCACCCCCCTTTAGTTTGCTGCATTGTTGCCAACAATTGGTATCCGAGCTAGATCCTTCGGAAGAAGCTTGACCGCTTGAGGAGATCCGGGATGACAACCTTTGCTTTCAAGAAGGATAGTCCGAGATTTGATGGAATGAACTACACTCTTTGGAAGAGCTAGATGCAATGCCATTTGAGATGCATTGGAGAAGAGTACTAGAAGATTACTAAGAATGTATATAATGTTCTACAGAATGGTCGTACTACTCCGAATGAGATAAAGGAAGCAAAATTCAATATTAGAGCCAAGGAAGCATTGCTAAGTGCCTTGTCAGATTCTGGGATGACTAATGTGATGGACTTAAAGACTGCTCATGATATTTGGGTAAAATTGGAGACCTTGCATGAAGGTGATAGTCATGTGAAGATTGCTACGTTGCAGAGCTTGAAGGGTAAATATGAGAACCTAAAGATGAGTGAAGATGAGAACATTACTTCTTTTATGCAAAAAGTGAATGAGCTTGTGTGTGGAATCAGATGTGTTGGTGGAGTTTTGGAAGAGTCTGAGATTGTTGCTAAAGTGTTGAGATCCTTGCCTCCTGCTTACAAACATAAAGTTGCTTCTATTGATGAGATCCAGACTGTGACAAATGTGACAAGAGACATGCTAATTGGTAAGCTTGATGCTTTTGAGTTGAGTGAGTTTGAAGACTCTCTTCCTAAGGTTGAATATGCATATAAGTTACTATTTCCAGGAAGCAGAGATATGATTTGGGATAAAGTTCTACAAGAGTATGTAGATATGAGAAAGAGATGAAAGAGAGATTGAGGAGCTTGAAGCACTTAATTCCAGAAGATTGCCTAAAGGTGCCGGTAAGTATGAAGGGAAGTTACCTCTTAAATGTTTTTCATGTAATAAGATAGGACATTTTGCATCAAGGTGTTCAGAAAGAGATAAAAATCCTAAGAAGCCATTTAAGCCATGTAAACATAAATATCAGAAGAAGTGTTATTATGCTGCTGATGAAGGTGTGACGAATGATGAGTCAGATAAAGGTAATTCTAGAGATGAATTATTGTTCATTGCTATCAAGGAAGATGCTCCTGTAACTACAGATTCTACAAGCTGCATTAAAGAGGAGAAAGCTTTAGTTGCTAAAGTTGAGGAGAAAGATGAATGGGTAATTGACAGTGGTTGCTCTCATCATATGACAGGTGACAAGAGTAAATTTGTAAACTTTGAAAGGTATGATGGTGGTATAGTAAGATTTGGTGATAACAAAGCTTGTGTAATTTGTGGTAGAGGTTCTATTTCTCTTGATGGTAAGCATAATACTGATGATGTGTTGTATGTTGAAGGTTTAAAGCATAATCTTCTGCGTGTTGGTCAGATGGTTGATAAGGGATATAACTTGCAATTCAAGAATGGAAAATGTGAGATCTTGAGTAGCTTCAGAACTAAGATTGCATCAGGTACAAAGACTAAAAGTAATATTTTTCACTTGAATGCTGGTGGTAAAAGTTGTCTGATTGCTCAGATTGATGAAAGTTGGTTATGACATAAAAGGACGTGTCGTGTAAATTTTGATTTCTTGGTTAAGATAAGTTCTACTCAGGCAGTGAGAGATCTACCAAAGTTAATAAAGCCTTCTAATCTGGTATGTAAGGAATGCCAATTAGGGAAGCAGACACGCGTTACTTATAAGAGCAAATAGTATAATTCTAATGGATTGTTGGATCTTGTGCATACTGATCTGTGTGGTCTTTCTAGAGTGAGAAGCTTGCAGGGTGACATGTACTTCATGTTGCTAATTGATGATTATTCAAGAATGATGTGGGTTACCTTCTTAAGGGAGAAGTCCGAAGCATTGGAGAAATACAAGAGTTTTAAGGCTAGAGTTGAAACTGAGACTGGATTGAAGCTGAAGTGTCTGAGATTTGATAGAGGTGGAGAATTCACTTTTAGTGAATTTAAAGCATATTGTGAAGAGCATGGAGTTAAGAGACAATTATCTGCTCCTAGGACACCACAACAAAATGGTGTTGTGGAGAGAAATAGTAGAATAGTTCAAGAAGCTGCTAGAACCATGATGATTGAAGGAAATGTTTCGCATGTATTTTGGAGAGAAGTTGTGAGTACTGGTGTATACACTCTTAATCGGGTAAATGTCAAAGGTGATACTGGTAAGACTCCTTATGAGTTATGGTTTGGTCATGCTCCTACTATTAGATATTTTAGATTTTTTTGTAGTAAATGCTATATCAAAAGAGATGAAGATCTTGAAGTTTGATGCTAGATGTGATGAAGGAATCTTTATTGGTTATTCTACTAAAAGTAAGGCCTACCGGTGTTATAATAAAAGATTGAGAAAGATGGTTGAAAGTGCTAATGTGAAGGTTGATGAAGGTAATGTGAGATAGATTAGATCTTGGGGATATTATTCTGATGATTGGGATCCTAGTTCAGATAAAGAAAAGCTGGTGCAGACCCAAAGTCAAGTTCAGATTGCTCTGGAAAAGTCTGAGAATGAAGGTGCAGATGCTAGTGTAGAAGGAAGAATTCAAGAACCTGAAATTCAAGAAAATCCTAAAACCCCTAGGTATTTGAGGTTGAATCATTAAAAAAATCAGATTATTGGTGATAAGAATAAAGGTGTGAAGACTAGGAGAAGACTTGCAGAAGAAATTTGTTTGATTTCTAAGATTGAACCTGAGAATGTTGATGAAGCATGCAAAGATGGAAATTGGATTAAAGCTATGGAAGAAGAATTGAATCAAATTGAGAAAAATAATACATGGATTCTTGTTCCTATACCTAAGGATAAAAATGTAATTGGAATAAGTTGAATGAACAGGGTGAAGTCCGAAATAAAGCTATACTTGTGTCTAAAGGTTATTCACAGATGGAAGGAATTGACCGTGAGGAGACCTTTGCTCCAATGGCTAGAATTGAAGCTGTTAGATTATTTATTGCCTATGTTGCTCATAAAGATTTCAAGGTTTATCAAATGGATATCAAATCATCTTTTCTTAATGGTGAATTGGAAGAAGAAGTTTACATTGAGCAACCAGATGGATTTCAGCTGACAAATGAAAAGTACATGGTTTGCCGGTTGAAGAAAGTATTCTATGGATTGAAGCAAGTCCCTAGAGCCTGTCATGCCAGATTGGATAAGTATTTGATGAAGCTTGGATTCAATAAAGGTACTGCTAACAATAATTTTTATTTTAAAATTGCTTAGAATAACATCTTGATTGTTGAAGTTTTTGTTGATGACATTATCTTTGGAGGAAATGATTGTCTATGTAAGAAATTTGCTAAAGAGATGCAGAATGAATTTGAGATGTCTACGATTGGTGAAATGAAATTCTTTCTCGGATTGCAAATTAATCAGTTGGACAAAGGTATTTTCATATCTCAGTCTAAGTATGTGAAATAATTGTTGAAGAAATTTGGTCTTGAAGATTCTAAACCTGTTGGTACATCTATGGCGACTAGATGTAAGCTGACCAAAGATGATGATTCACCAAAATCTAATTAGACTAGATATAGATCTATGATTGGTAGTTTGTTATATTTGACTCAGACTAGACTTGATAGAATGAATGTTGTGTGTCATGTTGCTAGATTTCAAGCTGACTCTAAATAATCTTATGTTACTGTTATAAAAAGGATATTCCGATATTTGAAAGGGACAATTGATTTTGGTTTGTGGTATTCTAAGAATGATGACTTTTTTTTGAGTGCTTTTACAAATGCTGATTGGGAAGGCAATGTTGATGACCGAAAGAGTACTACACGTGGTGCATTGTTTTTGGGAAAGAAGTTGGTCTCTTGGGCGAGTAAGAAGACTTGAATGCTATTTATTTATCTACCGTAGAGGCTAAATACATTGTTGCTGCTAGCAATTATACTCACGCAATTTGGATGAGGCATATAGGAGTTATTTATGATGAGCCTATTGCTATATACTGTGATAATTCAAGTGCTATCAATATTTCAAAGAACCCGGTGTTGCATTCCAAAATAAATCATATATCAATCAAGTTTCATTTCTTGAGAGAGAAGGTGAATGAGAAAGAATTTAGATTGGAGTATGTATCTACAAAGGAGCAGATAGTAGATATCTTTATGAAGCCTTTGCCTAAAGATATTTTTGAGTATCTTAGAGAGAAGTTAGGGGTGGTTACCCCTCCCGATGAGAACTAAGATGCATGGATTTGCATCAGTCCGGTGAACTTCATAGAGATATTTTATGCTCCAGATTGACGAGTGAGGCTGCTACTCAGGGGAAGTAGTCAATGTTGGTGGTTCAGATGTTCAAATTTGCGAAGCTAATTCAGAGGGAGAAAATTGTGACTCTTGAGCCTTTGTCATTGATGTCAAAAGGGGAGAGAAGCATGTGAAAAACTTTGTAAGAGAGTAGAGAATTTTGAGATTTGAATTGTTTGTCAAAGGGGGAGTTGATCCTTGTGATTTTGAGGGAGATTGATGAGAGTTGATTTCTTTCTTTGCATTGATTGTTTTTCACATTCATATGTTTTCATAAATGACAAAGGGAGAGATTGTTGGATATTGGCCGATATGTTGTCATTGATGTCAACACATGTGGAGATTGTTGATGAGGAGATTGTTGGAAAGTTTTTTGTGTATTCCAATATTGCAGTTTGATGAAATGAGTTGGTTTAGCCTATGTATTGTAGATGAGCTGATGCGGTTTAAAGGATTTCTGGTATACTGTTTGTATATGGTTCATTCCAATTTGCAGAGGTCCACATGATGATTCGATCGAGTTATGAGATCTGGTATTGGGGATGTTATGCGGTTGTTCGTGTTATTCAATATTCTGGTTTGTGATCCATATCGCTCTAGAATTGCTATATCTTTAGTTGCAGATGTGTGGGATGTGTTCTGGAAGTTGATGTGTGTCCTCAGTTTGATTGATTCAAGATTTGGAAATCCACAAGCAAACCTTTGAGGTTGACAGTTAGTTATGTTGATGTTCTTAAGGTCCAGTAGAGAGATGATGATGATTCTTGTAATCTGAATTATTGCAGTTGTTGTGGTGCAATTCACGTTTCTTGTGAATATCTCTAGATTGTGTTATATGCGTATTGGTGGTCCTCATTGATTATTGCATGCATTATTGAAGATTTTCTTTGTCCGGTTGAGTTCTTCGTGTTATGCGACATTCTTGGTGGCTGTAGCATGTTCCAGATGATCGAGGCATAATTGTTGGAGGTGTTGCATGTTTGCAGTGTTGATTTGGGTCTAGACTATGTCTTAGCTGACATTGTTTTGGTCCGCATGTATTGTTATAGTGTGTGAGGATATTAGTTTGTAACTTGTATTGAGGGTTTAACTGACCTTGAAATTGAGGTTGAGGGTTTGCATAAATAAATATAATAATCATGTAAGATGTATGTCTGTGAATGTCTACAAGTGTGTATGATCGAGTTGTATGTGTGAACAAGTGATTTGATCTTTCAAAAGTGTGAAGGAGAAGACAAGTGTTCTAGAGCAATCTGTGTGCTTAATTGAAACTATACTTAGGCATATGGAGATGCTATTTTCATAGTTCATATAATCTGGATTGTTGTCCGAATGTTTTTGTAAGTCAGTAAGACTTCCCGTAAGGCAGTGTTCCTTCCCTTAAGGTTGTAGCCTTTCTTGGTTTCTTATTTGAGTAGCGAGCTTTAGGTAGTGTGCCTGAATGCATGTGCATTCCCTATTGTGATATTTCATTTACTCCTAACAGGGTATTATCTCATTGTGGGTAGGTTCCCACCGTGGTTTTTCCCTTAACCGGGTTTTCCACATCAAAAGTCTTGGTGTTATGTGTGTTATTGATGTGGTGTTGTTTCATGTTTTAACTGCTAATTATCAAATTTGTTTGTGGTTTAAGTTGCAATAAGTTTTTGTGCAAACTAATTCACCCCCCCCTCCCCCCCCTTAGTTTGTTGCATTGTTGCCAACAAATCATGTAGGTCAAGTAAGCAATGGAGCACTCTTGTAGGTCACCTAAACAACTAGACACTTACCTTTTATCTATTGGAGCTTTGAATTTTAAGAGAGTTGAACTTCTTTGTGTCTTGGTCTAGAATTTATTGTTAGATCCTTTTGAAATGTCCCCATCTTTACATATTCTAATTTAAAGCTATAGGGGGGAAGAATAGAGGTTATGTTATTTGGGAGGCTACCTTTGTTAGTTCCCTAGGATGATCTATTTCAACCTCAACAAAGCCTTAGAAAAAATGGAGTATGTGTGATGTCCTATGAAGCAATTTTACTTGTAGTGTGTGCAGGTGGATGGGGGGTTTAAGGTAGTGGAGAATATTGAGTTAATTTGGGAGGGGAAATGAAAAGGATTGATGGTCAAATGTAAATATTAACATAATAGAGGGCAGGGTGCAAAGATAAAGGAATAGGGGTTTTTGGAGTGACTTGGGAAGAGATTGGGAAGGCAATAGAAAAATAGAAAAAGGAATAGGAAGATTTTGTGAGAGACTGTAAGAAGTCTTAGGATGACCTTATGTATATTTTCATTAATGCATTAGCCTCAAAATCTAATAGCAATGCAAGAAGAGAATAAAACTTAGTAGTATGTAATAGAGAGTTGTGAGCGAAAGAAATCACACCCTCAAAAGAAGCATGATAGTGACTTTATTTCAAATTCCAGTTAGTATAACTGTTTGAGAATGTATTAGGGAAAAACTAGGGTTAGGAATTTGGGCACATAAGATTTCAAATATGAAACTAAAACCCATTGTCTGAGTGTCCAAAGTGCCAACATATGTGTTCGTGGGTGTCTAAATTAAAATTTATCTAGGAGATTTTCTATGTGGGTTTTAGGGGTTAGAATAGGTCTAAGGATAGTTATAAATTGTTCCAATATTAACAAGAGGCTAAACAAAATGGTACAAACGAACCCTAGAAAAAACCTACGAGAATGAGCATAAACCAAGTCTAAAATATGGCCAACACTACAATTTTACTTTCAAATTGAATTTTAATTGCACTAACAATGTAGTAAAGTATGAGGCTTTTCTTCTTGATTTGAACATGACTCTAAAGTATATGATTAAATGCATCAAGGTGCATAGTGATTCAAAGCTTATGTCATCTCATATTAGGGGCATATATGCTACAAAAGAAAATTACCATTCCAAAGGGTCTTGTTTCTTTAGAGAGAATGTTTGACAATGTTGATTGCTACAAATCTAGACGTAGGGCTTGATGATGTAGAGGGCATAAATCTAGGAATTGAGTTAGCTCCTAAAATAATATTTATTGGTAAGAAGTTAACGCCATTAGAGAAGAAAATGTTGTTTGCATTATTGAAAATGCATAAGAAATACTTTGCTTGATCTTATGATGAATTGAAGGCTTATAAGGAAGATTTGTTCCAACATACCATTCCAGTGGAGTCAAGTACAAAGTTATTTAGACAAAAGAAACACCCCATCAACATACATCTTGCTCCTCAAATGTAGAGGGAATCGATGAAACTGAAAGAAAGATGTATTATTAAACCAATTGGGCACTTAGAATGGGTGTCTAACTTGTTCTGGATAGAAAAAAGAGTGGGAATATTAGGTTATGTAGATTTTAGAAATATAAACATTAAGTCTCTGAAGAAGCATTATCCATTGCCTAGCATGGATCATTTGTTGCAATAGGTGACTTGGTTAGAATTGATGTCTATGATGAATGGATTCTCAAGTTATAATCATGGCATTGCCAAAGAGTCAAAGCAACATAAACTAGCCTTCACAACACCATGGTGAACCTTTGTATATGTTCGAATGCCATTTGGATTGAAGAATGTTTATATTTCTTTAGGGACTTAATGTTTATATTTCTACCAAGATGATTTGATTGCCTACTCCAAGAATAGAAAGGTGTTTAGGATATAGGATTTTAAATCCCAAGAAATATATTTTTGGTGTTGAAGAGGTTATTCTTCTTTGGCATGTTGTGTCTAAGGATGGGGTAATAATTGATCCAAAACATGTCAAAGCCATTGATCTTATCCCACATACCGAGATTGTTAATGTTGTCCAATCTTTCTTTAGACATATAATTTTGTGTGAATATTTGTTTTTCAACTTTGTTGAGGAGATAAATGCCATTTCTAACGTATTGAAGAAGGGACAATCTTCCAAATGGGATAAGGAATGATTCCTTCGTAGAGATTAAGGATGCACTTAAGAAAGAACAAGTATTGGTAAGTCCTTATTATTTCAAGCCTTTCAAGTTCTTTTCTTTTGCATCATTTTATACAATTGTTGTTGTTCTACTAAAAAGAATGTTGAAGGTTATGAACAACCAATAAATTTATTCAACTAATCATTTCAAGATTTTGGATTGAATTATTCCATCTTGAAAAAGCATGACTATGGTCTTATTAAGGTTCAAATTTTTAGACCCTACCTTGTTGGAATCAAGATTGTAGCATTTGTGCCATGCAGTTGTTAGGGAAATATTTGTGAAATAAGAAACATCAAGAAGGTGTATATGGATCAATAATATCCAAGAGTATGACATGGAGGTTCAAATTGCCAAGTTGGTCAAAGATCAAGGCCTAGCAAAAATAATTATTGAAGCAAATATGGAATCTTCTAAAGTCCACTAGAAGAACTTTGATCCATCTTTTGTTCCATGTCAATTAAAGGATTGTCGTTGGTGTAATTTGAAGATGATAAAATATGATGGATAAATGTATAAAAGAATAAGATCTAAAGCACAATAACTATTATACCTTCTCCTCTTTCTTGAGCTGAAGTAGAGGCACCCTTCTCCACTTGATTTTCTCTTTTTGATGTTGTTGTTAATGGGAGGAATGTGATTGCTCAAACCAACAACATGATGGTATGATAAGGGTGATTGAGTGATGAAATGGGCAACATAAGGATAACATATGAAGAGATCATTAAAATGAGAGAAGAGGTCTCAATTTATAGATTTTTCATGAAAAAAATCAATGGCCAATATTCAATGTCAAATGGATGGTTAGGATTGGATGAGAATGTGGTCCTAGATTTGGAGGCTTAGCCTTGTGCCAAGTGTCACAATGAGAATTGAGGTGTAAGGGATAAGTGTGCTCACATGTGTGAGTACACATGGGGAAGCTTATGAAAGGGACATGTCTATGACATGTGTAAGAGGTAGGGGCTTGTGAAAGTGACATGTCTATGACATGTGTAAGAGGTAGAGTGGCTATGAAGTGACCTTCCATGCTCACACATGTGTGAGAAAGAGGAGGGTAGGGTTACTTGTCACATGATGATAAGTTTAGATCTTGATCCATGTAAATGGATTTAAGGGCTAGGATTGAGTGGGCAAGGATTGAGGGTGATATGGAATTTAATAATAGGGAAAATGGTAATGTGGTTTAATTAGCTTAAATCAATTAAAATGAATTAATTGATTTAGTGAGATAAGGTTAGACATAATTAAATAGATATAAATTTATTCAATTAAAGGTGAGGGATAAAGGTGATTAAAATTAATCAAATAAATGTAAATTTATCTAATTAAGGGCGAGGGGTACAGATAAAGGATTAATTAATTAAACAATAATAAATAATTATTTAATTGGCTAGAATGGGATAAGGTCAAATGCGGTCAGGTATGGAAAAATTTAGACGTCTACATGTTTCCCCTCTTTGATATAGCATCATGAATTGATGTTATATCAAAGAATAATAAAACATATGGATAGAATGAGATAAGGACTAGTAGCATGATGCCCTAGTCACTAGTAGGTTGAGGAAGGATGACAAAGAGGTAGATGTATGCCCCCTTGAGAGGACATGTGGGTTCTAAGAACATGGGTCTACTCTTGAAATAGATAAGAGGACTATAGGATTAAGGATGCAAGGAAAAATGTTAAGGATGATGAAGGGATAGTTAAGATGAATAATGGAGGAGAATTGTGTTGCGGTGGTATGAGCAACCTAAATTTGATATTATACACCAAGGTATGAGGAACTAGGATGACAATGTGCTAAGTATGTGATCAAAAAGGTCAAGTGCAAACATATGTCATATGACACATTATATGGAAGACCATGACGCATTTGTGGAAATAGGATGCAAAGACCATGATAAATACAAACAATGATAACAAACACAAGCAACAAGCAAATATGTGCAACAAACCAAAAGCAAACCAAAATTTTGCCCCCAGTCAAGTTGAAAACCAATTTATTGATGAATAGGATAGAAATGTTAATTATAAGAATAATACATACCCTAAGAATTGGGAAGGATACATCCCATGATAATAATTGGATTAAAGATGCCCAATAGATTATCATCTGGTTTGGATCAAGATGATTGATTGATTAAGGATGATGGGCTAGATTTCAATAGGATTGATTGCATTGGATTGGATTGATTTGAGATTTTTTGATTATAGGGATGAAAATATGACAAATGGAATGGATGGGATGGAAGGAGGATAAATGGATTGGGTAGAATGAGAGAAGGATAAATTATTGGATAGGATATAAGGAGGATAAAGTGATTGGACAATATAGAATTGAATGGAGAATGAATGAGAACCAATGAGAAGGGATAAACAAAGCTTGGTAAAAGGATGCAATGGATGGGGAGATTGCTTCAATAATAGATGGAGGGATTGAGTGGATGGATAGTGATTGGATATGGAAGACTAAAGGATGGAGGGTACATGAATGCATATCCAAGGACTATGTTACAAAAGGAGTGAAATGCCCCACACTAAGGATAGTGAAATTAAGGATGGAAGGATGGTGGATAGAGGTGTATGAGATGGAAGGATAGTGCATAAGGGATATGAATGGAGGAGGAATTAGTTGAAATCTGTTTGTAGTGGATTAGTTGAAGAATTAAAATATTGTCTTTCAATTTCTTGCTGTAGATTGGATACTGTTAATTAAAAATATTGTCTTTCAATTTCTTGCTGTAGATTGGATACTGTTAGTTTGAAGAATAAAAATATTGTCTTTCAATTTCTTGCTGTAGATTGGATATTGTCAGTTTGAAGAATTAAAATATTGTCTTTCAATTTCTTGCTGTAGATTGGATATTGTCAGTTTGAAGAATTAAAAATATTGTCTTTCGATTTCTTGCTGTAGATTGGATATTTGTTAGTTGAAGAATTAAAATATTGTCTTCCAATTCCTTGCTGTGAATAAAATCTTGTTTTTTTCTTATTTCTTTTTGAATGAATTAAATCTTCCTGTAGGAATAAAATCTGGGACATTGACCCTAGAAAGGGTTGTGTACCCACAAATCAGTTTACATCAAACCATAGACTAGAAAATAGAACTACATACTTTACGCCTTGATCCCGTGTCGAAGCGGGTATGTAGGCAGTCTTGGGACGGAGTTGTCCCTCGTACTCAGGCGTTCGTGGGTGGGGTCTAGGCTTGGTTGAGTAAGAATCCTAATTGAAAGATAAGATAATCAAATTTAATTCAATGCATACTCGGAAGGAATCCCGTATGGATTCGCTTGACTTCCCGAGGATTTAAGCCAAATTCCGAGGCGGAATTCAAGCTTGTATTATTTTCAATTACTCCTAAGGACGGCAACCTCGGTGCATTCTTGTTAGAAGAGTGTAGTACTTAGTGAGTGGCTCAGGACCCGAATGGTCCCGATGAGTCTAAGTCTCTGGCCAGAGCATCTCCTACCCCGTTTGGATGGATGCCTACCCCGTATGGGTAGATGCCTATCCCATATTGGATAGATGGAATTTTATGTCCCGTATGGACAATTGCCTAACCCGTATGGTTAGAAGCTCATCCCGGATGGATGAATGCCTAATCCTAATTGGATGGATGCCCAGAGTATGCAATTGAATAAAACATAATGAAGAAAAAAAAAATAATACTCAATTTTTGTTGAATCAATTTTGGTGGGTTATTATATGTGGTATCAGAGCAAAGGTTCAAATCTAGGCCTTGTGCTCACTTCAATTTATTCAACTAAGGGAATGTTTTACAATAATAGAAACTAATTTTTTTTTATTTTTTTTTAAAATCCTAAATCAAAAAAAACTAACTACATAATTTAACTTTTAGGTAAAACCTAGAATGGGAAGAGGAAGAGGAAGAGGAAGAGGAAGGGGTAATGGAAGACGTACTAGGAGTCAAAGGGAGGAAAACCATGAGGAAAACCGTGAGGAAAACCGTGAGGAAAACCATGAAGAAAACCATGAGGAAGACCATGAAGAGGATCGACACAACCTAGGGAATAACGGAGATGGGGTCCAAGCTATAATCGACCTTCTAACCGAACACAGAGATAAAATCAACTTCTTGGAACAATCACTGCAGGACCTTAGGGAAAGGCAGAATGACTATGAGAATAGAAGTGGTACCGAAAATGGAAACCCTGGTAGCAATCAAGGAAATGTGATGGGTAATGGAAAGGAAAATAACATATTGGAACTCTCCAAGGATTTAAAGAAAATCACCCCTCCTAAGTTCGATGGGAGGCAGATTGGTGAAGGGGCTGAGAATTGGCTAAATGAAATGGAAAAATATTTTGAGCTAAGAGATTTTATCGAAACAACCAAGGCTTTATGGGGTTCCTACCAACTCACAGGGGAGGCAGCTAGTTGGTGGACCAACACCAAGGAACAAAATGGGTATAACAGGGATACGGTCACATGGGATCAATTTGTTCACCACTTCCGAGACAGGTGGCTCCCTCAATTGTTCTTTGATGAGAAATTGACAGAATTCCATAATCTACATCAAGGGCCCCTATTCGTTCAACAATATTGGGATAAGTTAGCCAAGTTGCTTAAATATGTGCCGATGTACCAAAAGGATGAAGAAGGCCAAGCAAGGAAATTCATTTTGGGGCTGAATACCAACATAGGGGCAGAGGTTGACATGCATGGACCCAGAAATATGAATGAAGTACTTGAAAAGTCCCTAAGGCAAGAGAGGAAGATTCAAACACTAGCAGGGCGGAACTATAATGGGAACCACTCATTTAAAAGGAAACAAGAATTCAATGGAAACACTAATTTCAACAAGGGTCAAAGGAATAATTCTTCCGAAAGGAGACCACCGCCTAATCAATATCAGAGGAATGGAAATGATAATAACAGGGGCAATAATAACAGGGGCAATAATAACAGGGGCAACTATAACAAGAATGACCAGCAGAACAGGATAACTTATCCACCTAGGGGCAATGAAACAAGGAATGATCCCCCTAGAAATCAAGGTAGGAGGGGTCCTCCAGGCGGATGCTTTATGTGCGGGGAAAACCATTTTGCTAGAGAGTGCCCCAGGATGCAAGGACAAATTAGGGCCAATCAACCCCAACAAGGGCCCCAACAGAGGATTCATGCAGCGGTTAGGAACCAAAGAGGAAGATACCAGAATGTTCCCGTGGAAATTACAGGTACACTATTTGAACAACCAATATCAATTCTAATTGACACTGGATCATCTGAATGTTTCATCTTGCCTGAATTAGTAAACAAATATGCACTAAAAGTTAATCAAATGGAGTCATCATGGACGGTTCAATATGGGGATAAGGCAACCAGGGAAGTAACTAAGTGTTTATCAAGGGCAAGGGTACAATTCCCTGAGTTCGAAACAAGGGTAGATCTCTATGTGGCACCCCTAGGATTATATGATGTAATTATGGGAATGAGTTGGTTAGCGGACCATCAAGCTAATGTAGATTGCTATAACAAAGTTGTTGAATGTTTGGATGATGGGGGGAAGAGGGTCAAAATCCAAGGAAAGTTTAAACCCATTAATATAGAAACTATCTTAGCAATGCAATTAAAGAAGGAAAGGAGAAGAGGAGGACAAATCTTTATGGTTGAAATTGATGAAGGAAAGGAGGAAAATACACCAACATTTGAAAATACCCCTTTCTTAAAGGAGTTTAAGGATGTTTTTCCAGAAGAATTACCCGGTTTACCCCCTAAGAGGAAGTTTGACTTTTCTATCGAAGTACTTCCAGGAGCTGAACCAGTATCAAGGGCACCTTACCGGATGAACACAACCGAATTACAAGAGCTCAAAATGCAATTAGAGGAACTCTTAGCTAAGGGATTAATAAGGCCAAGTGTATCACCATGGGGAGCGCCAGTTTTATTTGTTAAGAAGAAGGATGGAACCTTAAGGCTATGCATCGATTATAGGATGTTGAACAAAGTCACAATAAAGAATAGGTATCCCTTACCTCGCATAGAGGATCTCTTTGACCAAATGAAAGGAGCGGCAGTTTTCTCAAAGATAGATCTCCGGTCAGGGTATCATCAACTCAGAATTAAGGAGGAAGACATTCCGAAGACAACCTTTAGGACGAGGTATGGACATTATGAATTCACAGTAGTTCCTTTTGGTGTAACTAATGCCCCATCTGCATTCATGAACCTAATGAATAGTGTACTCCATGACTACTTGGATAAATTTGTTTTGGTATTTTTGGATGACATATTGATTTACTCTAGAAATGAAGAGGAACATTTAGTGCACCTACAAATTGTTTTGCAAAGGTTGAGAGAACATAAGTTATATGGGAAATTGTCCAAATGTGCCTTCTTTGAGGAAAAGATTCACTACCTTGGGCATATAATATCAAAGGAAGGAATAGCAGTTGACCCAGATAAAATAAAGGCGATAGTAGAATGGCCAATCCCTAAGAATGTTTCAGAGGTAAGAAGCTTTATGGGGCTAGCAGGTTACTATAGGAGGTTTGTGGAAGGATTCTCTAAGATAGCAAATCCCATCACCTCGTTGCAAAGGAAGGGCAAAAGGTTTGTGTGGACCAAGCAAAGTGATAAGGCATTTCAAATCTTAAAGGGAAAACTAACTTCAGCACCCATTCTAAGGGTACCAGATCCAAATGGACACTTCACAGTCATAACAGATGCTTCTATTGAAGGGTTAGGAGGAGTACTTGTCCAAGATGAAGGGGTAGTAGCTTACAAATCTAGGAAGCTAAAGACTCATGAAGTCAATTATGCACCCCACGACTTAGAGTTGGCAGCAATTGTGCATACCCTACAAAAATGGAGACACTTCTTGCTAGGGAAGCCCTTTGAGCTAAAATCAGATAACCAAGGACTAAAATACATCTTTACCCAACCTCACTTAAATGCCAGACAAAGAAGGTGGTTAGAGTTTCTAAGTGAATATGATTTTGAAATTGAATATATTAAGGGAAAAGAAAATAGGGTGGCAGATGCCTTAAGTAGGAGGAGACACTTGATGAATATAGCAACATTCAAAACCTCTTTCAAAAGGCAAGTAATGGATGAACAAGGACATGACCCATGGTATGAGCAAGTCAAATTAACTTTAAGACACAACCCGACCGATCCTAAGGTCGAAGGGTATACATTAGATGAAGATGGGTTGCTCAGATACAATAATAGAATCTATATTCCTAATTCAGGGAACTTAAGGGAAGTAGTCTTGTCGGAGGCTCACAATGCCCCTTATTCAGGCCACCTAGGAGTTAACAAACTTTATGCAGATCTAAAGAAGTTATACTTTTGGCAAGGGTTGAAGAACGATATTGTCAAGTATGTAGCTAAATGTTTGGAGTGTCAAAGAGTAAAGGCAGAACATAGACACCCAGCTGGATTGTTGCAATTGCACGATGTACCTCAACACGTTATTAGCATGGATTCTATGCAAGGGTTACCCATGTCACCTTCTAGGCATGATGCAATAATGGTGGTAATTGACAAACTCACTAAGGTGGCACACTTTATACCAGGAAATCTGACAGATGATGCACCTACCTTGGCTAGACGCTTTGTTAAGGAAATATTTAGGTTGCATGGAATACCAGAGAAAATCATATCAGATAGAGATGCTAGATTCACTTCAAGGTTTTGGACCACTCTTCAATCAGCTCTAGGAACTCAACTAAATTTTAGCACCGCATACCATCCTAAAACCGACGGTCAGACAGAAAGGACAAATCAGATTATGGAAGACTTGCTTCGCATGTATTGCATGGACCAACAGAGGAAATGGGAAGAGTACCTACCTTTGGTAGAGTTTTCTTACAATAATACATACCAAACATCTTTGGGAATGGCACCTTTTGAAGCTTTGTATGGTAGACCATGTCGAACACCTTTGAGTTGGGATAGTCTTGAAGATAGAGTAATTATTGGGCCAGATATGTTGAAAGAAATGGAAAGTAAAACTAAGGAAATTAGGAAAAGATTGAAGGAAGCCTCAGATAGGCAGAAAAGTTATGCAGACAAAAACAGAACACCAAGGGAGTTTGAGGTAGGAGAGAAAGTCTTCCTAAGGGTTAGGCCACACAAGAGTTCCATAAGATTTGGGAAAAAGACTAAGCTTGCACCTCGTTATGTCGGACCTTTTGAAATATTGGGAAGAATTAATCCAGTTGCATACCGGTTGGCCTTACCTCCCCAATTGAGCCGAATCCATGATGTCTTCCATGTATTTCTTCTTAAAAAGTATGTACCTGATGAGAAACACATTTTGAATTGGGATGCTTTACAGGTCCAAGAAATGGGAGGAATAATGATAGAGCCATTCAGAATCTTGGAGAGGCGCCAGTGCCAGTTGCGCAACAGAGAGGTTGATCAATGCAAAGTGCAATGGGACTAGTATGATGAAAAGAATGCCACATGGGAGGACACTAAGGAGATGCAACAATTGTTTCCTTTTTTGTTTTAAACATGAACTATAAACTCTTTTGAATGCATTTAATAAGTGCATCGGGACGATGCACAAATTTAAGGGGGGGAGGATGTCACAACCCTCCTTTATCACCTTTTGATTTAAATACAAACTCTATTATATTTCTTTTGGATAAACTATTGAATGAATAATATAAAGGAATAAAAATAATAAATCACACACACACATGGAATATATATATATATATATATATATATATATATATATATATATATATATATATATATATATATATATATATATATATATATATATATATATATATATATATATATATATATATATATATATATATTAATTGGTTATTTAAATTTCCTCACCCAAATTATGGCACATGTTGTAGGAAGAATAAGAAGCTTCTAGAGGCTTCTCCACCACCTTGCATGTAACTCCTCCCACTAAGTCTAATCAATTTGCATGAAGGCTAAATTGGGAGAGAATCTCTATTTTTTATTAAAAAAATTAGGTAGTGGAATTTGGAGTTTTCCTTATAAAAGATGTACAAGTTTTCAAAAAGGGAGTTGATTATTCCATAAAGAAATTCTTCAAGTAAATTTCTCTTTTGTAGTCACTTTTCATTTTTGGAGGATAGCTAAGATTTTGCTTTGGACGTCTTCTTTCAAGTTGAAGGATCAAGGGAGATTCATAGGGGATTCTACACCATTTTCAAGCATCCAGGTTCTTTCAATTTAGTTCTTTTATTTTATTTTTATGCATCTTATCCTTGCTGCAAATTAGATTAGATTAATTTGTTTAAGAAATTAGATCCATTAGTTTCAATTTTTTGATAGGAATTAGATTCATTTGTTTAAGAAATTAGATCAATCTTGGTTTAATATATTGCTGAAATTAGTTGAAATCTGTTTGTAGTGGATTAGTTGAAGAATTAAAATATTGTCTTTCAATTTCTTGCTGTAGATTGGATACTGTTAATTAAAAATATTGTCTTTCAATTTCTTGCTGTAGATTGGATACTGTTAGTTTGAAGAATAAAAATATTGTCTTTCAATTTCTTGCTGTAGATTGGATATTGTCAGTTTGAAGAATTAAAATATTGTCTTTCAATTTCTTGCTGTAGATTGGATATTGTCAGTTTGAAGAATTAAAAATATTGTCTTTCAATTTCTTGCTGTAGATTGGATATTTGTTAGTTGAAGAATTAAAATATTGTCTTCCAATTCCTTGCTGTGAATAAAATCTTGTTTTTTTCTTATTTCTTTTTGAATGAATTAAATCTTCCTGTAGGAATAAATTTATCTCTGTAAATTTTAGATTGAAATCAGATTAACGAAATACAATTATAAGCTTACATTTACCAGCATAATCATCTACCTTTCATGGCTGGAAACGATTTACTTCTTTGGATTATTTATCTCTAGGAATAACTCTCTGTGAGGAAGCAAAATATAAGTTATCTTTATTTACACATCTGGCTTTCAATCATCTGTACTTTGCTGGGATCGAATTATTCTCCCTGGATTGTTTTATCTCTCTGGGTTATTTACTCCTGAGAATGAACCCTTATTATTACTTTAATATTTTAATTTATTTTATTTTTATCCTTAATGTTTGAAATCTACTCTCTATCTATTTAAATTAACCTGTAAAAACCATACATATATATATATATATATATATATATATATATATATATATATATAGATACACGGAATTGATTAAACTATCGCATGAGAAATAATGCAAGTAAATTAACATTGCAACGCAGTACGTAGAAAGTACCGTGACTGGTTGCATGGGATATCGGCCGCAGGCGGAGTTAATAACTCTGCAGGGGGGGAGTGGTACCGTTACGGTACCCTCCACTAACCTGCAGTCACTGCTACGGCAGTGGCCGCAGGGTAGTGGAGGGGACCGTGGGGTCCCCCTCCCACTAAATGCCTTGGGCGCACAATACCATGACCTTTATATTTCAAATTTTTTTTTTATGGAATTTATTTGTTAATACTTGGTAATAAAGTTTTAGTTGTTAATAATTGATAAACTTTAGATTAATTTTTTTTTTGTTATTAATAAGTTTTGGATTAATTAGTAATAATTATTAATAACTTATTAATAATTATTATTAATGTAGTTGGTAATAATTATTAATAAATTATTGATGATTATTATTAATAGTGAAGTAAATTTGGAAAAATTTAATAATTAATAGAGATTATCGTATGGTAGATTATTGTAAAAGAATGGGATCTCCCAATCTATTGAGGATCTAATTGATTCTTGGGCGATAAATTTAAGCTTACTTAAATCTTTAAGTCTTATGATTGATCCCAAATCGCCAAAAGTATAAACTAATTGCTAGTTACTCTATATTTAATTATTCTTACAATAAGAGTAAACACTTCTTCATTTTGTATGCAATGACACTATTTTACCTTGCTTTTATTCCGCATTCATTATCTACATGCAATTGCTCATAAGTTCACAATTATCATGCCAATTGTAGAATAATGATATTTCTCTTTTTCAAATAGTATTTAAAGTTTAAATTGTGTACATCCATTTCATAATTATATTTCAAGCATGATGTTCATAAGTTCTTAGTTAAAGACTAAACAAAGGAAGTTGGAAAACCAAAACTAGCAGTGTTCGGTATATACGGTGCCTCTGGGTCACGCTTACGGGTAATGCCATCGTGTTGAACTACTGCACTTAACGCCTAATAAAGCTACATTAACGACGTCTGTGGCATCGTCCCTATAAATCGTCGGGGAGTAATAAGGGACACTTGGAAGTTAAAATCCAAGGGGTGGGTAATCCCCCTTGGATCGACAATTTAATAAGATAACTTTTAAATGATTTTCACATCCGTTGAGATAAACCATAGTAAACCCCTTTTTAAGGATGGTCAAGTTAAATGCTCTCATGAAATTTATTTTCTTTATTTATTTTTGTTTTCATCTTGAAGGGATATTGGTGATTTGCGATTGGGTGACGCTCATGATAAGTATTAGGGTCTAGTTATTTTTTTTAGGCCACAAGCAATAGGCCATCTTGAGCCTTCGCTTAAGCGCTACCATCGTGGGTAGCAACCGCAGAGAAACTGTCTGGGACACTGACCCTAGAAAGGGTTGCGTACCCACAAATCAGTTTACATCAAACCATAGACTAGAAAATAGAACTACATACTTTACGCCTTGATCCCGTGCCGAAGCGGGTATGTAGGCAGTCTTGGGACGGAGTTGACCCTCGTACTCAAGCGTTCGTGGGTGGGGTCTAGGCTTGGTTGAGTAAGAATCCTAATTGAAAGATAAGATAATCAAATTTAATTCAATGCATACTCGGAAGGAATCCCGTATGGATTCGCTTGACTTCCCGAGGCTTTAAGCCAAATTCTGAGGCGGAATTCAAGCTTGTATTATTTTCAATTACTCCTAAGGACGACGACCTCGGTGCATTCTTGTTAGAAGAGTGTAGTACTTAGTGAGTGGCTCAGGACCCGAATGGTCCCGACGAGTCTAAGTCTCTGGCCAGAGCATCTCCTACCCCGTTTGGATGGATGCCTACCCCGTATTGGTAGATGCCTATCCTGTATTGGATAGATGGAATTTTATGTCCCGTATGGACAATTGCCTAACCCGTATGCTTAGAAGCTCATCCCGGATGGATGAATGCCTAATCCTAATTGGATGGATGCCCAGAGTATGCAATTGAATAAAACATAATGAAGAAAAAAAAAATAATACTCAATTTTTGTTGAATCAATTTTGGTGGGTTATTACAGAATGAACTTTTTTCTTTGTACTTTTTTTAATTTTATTTTTGGAATAGTTTGGATGAATAGGGATTATGAATAGGATGTGGACAAGTAGATTTGGAAGATAGTGGATGTGAGATAGGGGATGGAGGAAGGACTCAAGCATCAATTTACATGGATGATATCCCTTGAAGATATGCTATAATGATCCAAGATAATTGGAGGCATGCTCATAGACACTGGTTGAAATAGATCAGGAGATTGAATGGATGGGGAGATAGAGGAGTTTAAGGATTTATGCGAAGGATAGGATTAAAGGGATGAAATTATGGAGAATGGATGTTGTATAAGGGATAGGATATTTAAGGACTTTTGGATAAATGAATGGGGATATTGGAAAGACATGGGTAAATGGATGGGGATGTTGGGAAGATCATCATTGGAACACACCTTGAGGGGTGGTGGAGAGGATTTTGAATTATATGGGGGATCAAATGTGGATTTTGGGACATGAATAATCAAAACAGATGAAGGAGATGATGGACTTGGGATGGTGGTTTTTGGATTATGAGGGCATAAAATGGGTTTAGAAGAGGGATTTTTAAATGAAGGATTGGAGGTTTTATGGTTGTAGGAAGCTTTTGGATTAGCCATTTTGGTGCCAATTTGAATTTCTCTTTATGATGGATTGCTTCTATGAGTAGTTTGGGAATCCACATGGTTGTTGATTTTTTTCTTTTTTGTGGCCTTTTATTTTTATTTTTTGTTTTGGATCGTACTTTTATTTTCTTGAGCATGTCTTTTTGATGAGACATGTCAATCCTTGGACTTTTGTGAATCTTACTTCCAAAGTTGCTTCCAATAGTAATGGTATGGGTGCATGGGGACGAAAAAATTGAAGATTTTATGGATGGGATGATAGAGGGAGGATGTTGAAAGAAAATCAAGGATGTGCGTCTCCGTTGATCTTTCTTATGGATTTGAGGTAGAGATAAAGTTGATGGATGTGGTGAATGGAGGTATGTAAGGACCCAAGATGGATGTAAGGGATAAAGGGTTTAACTTTGGAACATAATGATCCAAAATGGATGTGGATGAGGAAGTAATAGGTTTTAGGACACAAGGGGCTAAGATGGATTGAGAATATGGGAGACAATGGGTATTGGATTTAGATGAGGGAATTTTAGATTTGGAAGGGATGGGAGGAGAACCAACATTTTGAGCATGAGATTGGTAGCCAAGGCCACATGATCTTGGATTTTATTTGACTTGAAGGGGTTCCAATATGCCTTGTTTATGGAGGCCTAACCCTTTGCCTTGATATTTTATGTCTTAACAAATTCTTTTTCTAATAGGATACATATTGTTTTGGAAACAGGGAAATATGAGGTGGAAGGATTTGTAAGATCTTGGAGGAATTTGTATTGGATAAAGGTGGATGAACCATGTTGATAGTTATGGTATTCATGGATAGCATGGATAGGGGTGATGGGATCTTGTGGAGGATTAGGATCATGAGGGGAATTATGAGTAATATTGGGATCTTGAGATGGATTAGGATAATGGCATGAAGATGAAGGGATAATTTGATCTTTAATTGGCAGGGGATCATGAAGGGGAAGAGGGGGGATTCCTTGAGATTGATTAGGGAGGGGATCATGAGGGAGATTGGGAGGAATAATTGGATCTTAAGATGGAAGGGGATCATTGGATGGAGTGAAGGGTAGACTTAGATTTTGTGATGGAGATGTATCATGAGATAGAGAGATCCTTTGATCTCGAGGTTCACAATTTATTTAATAGTCCAACATCTTAGGGAAACCCCCCTTGGTCTTGTAGAGCCAAAAGTGAAGGTCTTACCCACCTTATTCATTGGTCCTTAATTGTGTATCCTAAATATAGGTTTGTGGTATTGTTCTTAGGTCTGATACCCATGACACTTGAGAGCTCACCGAGCCTTAGGGATTGAAGACAAACAACTCAGATCACCAACACCATCTTTATTACCTTTTATAAATAATTATGTAAGCTATAAAGAACAAAATTAAAATTGTGTTGACATATAGCACAAAAACTAATGGCTAGATTGAAATAGTAAATAAATTCTTGGAAAAGTATTTACATCACATTTCTTCAAATAAATAAAGTAATTGGATTAAGTGGATACCTCTTTTAAAATGGTGGTATAAAACCACCTACCACTCATTAATGAAGATGGCATCATATGAAGTTTATGACTAACCATTTTGTTTCTTACAACCTGCCTTCTAGTTAGTTCAAAGGTATGGACCATTGGCTTAACTCCTAGCTATTAGGAAAATCTACTCTTGACTCTCAAGGAAATATTGAACCTATATGAGAAACATTGAAACAACATGCAAATCAGCACAATTTGGAGTACAAATTCATCAACGATATGCATTTATGCACCTCTAGCTGTAAAACCTTCTACATCCTTGAAACCTAGAGGATTTCACAAGTTAGATCCAAAATTTTATGGACTTTACCAAGTGTTACAATTGGTTGGTACAATCACTTAAAATTCATACTACCTCCATATCCCTAAATACATGACATTTTCCACGTGTCCTATTTAAAGAAGGTCCTTGAACAATGTTTCATGTTTAGTTAACACTTATTTGGATTGCAAAGGTTTCCATTGTCTGCCAACTTGGGAATATTTTGGAAGAATGTCCATGCCACCTTTATTACTACATCATCATAAATATTTTGTTCTAGTGTTGAGAATGTTAGGATTGAGGTGCCATCTACCTTGTAAATCCTATGAAATGGTTCCAACATCCTTGGAAAGTTTCCTATTGCACTTAGGGTGTATTGGGAAAATATTTTGTAATTTTTATTTTAACTATTGTTTGTAATACATTCATAAAGGGTGATGGGTTCTTCTTTCAACAATAAAGGTGAGTTGTAAAAATAATTATTTAATAATAGTTTCAACACATGTGCATGCCTATAATAGGATAATTAATGACTCATGAGTGGACAAATGAGTTAGCGTTTCACTTCTCCAAGAGGGGTTTCGAAAAGGCAAAATGTGTCGCTTGGTATTCTATCATTTATTACATTTAATGTAATGTTTGTCTTGCAATATTGGGCACCCAATTTGGGTAAAAAGTATTAGAGCCAAAACTGGTTTCCTTTAGACTTATATGGAGGAAATGCAAGGGTTGTGTTATTTTAGAATGATGAGCCTTCTTTGAATGCCTTGTTTTGTGGTTTTTGAGCTCTTACCATTATATAAATTCAACTCTTTCTATGTAGAGAACAATTGAATGTAGAGTTAATTTGCAGGAAGAAGGACATATGGGAGGCATAAGGAGGTTGGTGATAGGTACATAGGTGCTGTTATGTTTGAGATAAAGAGGAGAATGGAAGTGAATGTTTTGTATTGACATTTATTGTTGATAATGCATACTTGGCCTCTATTCTTGGTGGAGATTTTTCCTGCAATGATTCTCCATGTAAATTTTGTGTTATGTGGTGTTCTTATGTTTCTTATTTGTGCTTCATTGCTACTATCTTATGGTTATGCTATTCTTTATTCTTTTATATTATAATTTCACATAAGATAGGATTATTAATCATGATGTATAGCTAATTTTTGGCATCACTAAGAAGAAGGATCTAAGCATGGTTTTCCACTTTAAGGCGACTTAATTTTTTAGATTTGCACACAAGTTTTAAAATTTCATGTTGTAGTTGCCCAAGTCTTGTATCTCATCCGTTGATTCATTTATTAGATAGAGATTGATCTTCACAATCTTTGGTATTAAACCTATTTATTTTTCATATGAGAATTATAAGTAAAAGAAACAACTTGAGAACCTCTCCACTACATTCAATAATAATTTCAACAATTCTTGAGCCTTGATGTTAATAATTTTTGAAGGGGGAGGTCTTGTTCAGACCCTTACATAATAGATCTCCATTATTATTATGATAATTAAGTAATAATTATTTAGTTAATATTACATTGTGTGGATTTATTGTAAATTTATCACATGAAGTTATACTAGCATAATGAGTTCACATTATGTAGATTTATTTGCATTTGTTTTACCTCCCAAGTTATTTTTTGTAATACCTATAAATTGACATTGTAATAAAAAGAGAAGCATTTTTAATCATATTTCATATCAAGTTTTTTTCTCTTAGAAAAATTCCCTCCTTGTAAAAGCCCACAAAAAAATATATTTAGTTCATAAAAATAACATATACTTGTAGATATTCTTTTGCCGCCTATGGGCTATTATATAAAGGCCCAACACCTTTGTTTTGCTGCTTATTTTAGTAAAAAGCACATATACTTATATATATTCTTTGTGCTCATTGACAATATTATTGTTTTCATATGTTTTTGTTTGATCATATTTTACATATTGTGTGGACTTATCCCACATAGGTTGTAACTCATAAGTCAATTTTTCTCTCTCTCAGAGAGAGAGAGAGAGAGAGAGAGAGAGAGAGAGAGAGAGAGAGAGAGAGAGAGAGAGAGAGAGAGAGAGAGAGAGAGAGAGAGAGAGAGAGAGAGAGAGAGAGAGAGAGAGAGAGAGAGAGAGAGAGAGAGAGAGAGAGAGAGAGAGAGAGAGAGATTGGTATTGTAATACAAGAGGAGCATCATGATCATATCTTTTTTATAAAATTTTCTCTCAATAAGGTTGTCTTGAAAGATTCCACAATATTTTGTATTTTATTCACAAATATAAATATATTTTCAACCAAAATCTATATTTGTGGAACATGTTATTTTTTCTATATATTCTTTCTATCTAATCATCTTGTATATGCAAGTTTGTAACATAAATTTCAATTCCGGATAAATGATGTAATCTTAAAAAATATATTATTATAAACTTATTTAAAAGTATATTGTAGAATTGCATAGTACAATTACCTTTATAAAAAAAATAGTACATATTCTTTTGTTATTCTCCTTCTCTATTTTCTCCATCTTTTCGTCACTTCTTAATAGAATTTTTAATGTTGAACAAGATTCATTTTAGGTAACACATGAGAAGTGGAAATTTAGAATCCACTGAAAATCCTTTTAAAATGAAATAAAATTACAATCTAAGTGTTGTCATCTCAAAAAAAATACTTCAAAAATAAACCTCTTTTAAATTTTATTTATTCTCTTGAAATAAGTATGCATATCCCAACTAAATTAGCCCTACTTTTGTTCTCACAAATTTTATTATGCAAAATGATCCCCCAAATAGAAACTAAAATAATCTTTCATAAGAATATACAATTAAAAAACTATTTAATCATTATTTTTGTGAGGGAAGAAACTTGTTATGTTTGTAATTCAAAAGTACCTAGTATAAAGAGTAACTTAAAATTTGTCATCAAATATTTGAGAAACATGTAATGATAAATACTTGTTAAGATATAGAAATTAGGTTTGGAAGTTGATTGTAGACTTGCATGTCTTTAATATTTACTTTAATGTCATTGTTGACGTTTTATAAGTGGCTATAAGCACCTTGCAATTAATTTTAGAATCAAAATTGAAAAGGTTTTCTATTGATATTTTTTAGTCCCATTCGTCCCTAATAATGTCAACAATTTCCATCTATATGAGGATAACCAACAGATCATAGGATTAATAATAAACTCAAGTCAATATATGCTTTGGGTAATATATCAGAGGGTAGACAATAGTTGGAAGAAATGAACATCACCTTTGTTAGGAGCAATTACTTAGAATACAATTGAGTTGTTCTTGAAATGTGGGGAAATTTGAATATTCAAGAATATGATTATCAACAATGGTAGTGATTGATGTCTCTAAGAATGTCGAAGTATGAGTACAACAAAAGACAGTCTTTGAAAAAGTAGGAGCAACTTTATTAATTCAATTATCTAGGCTTCGCCTTGATTTTTCCACCACAAGAGTCCGTGTTCCGCATTCTTAAGATGTTATGCTATATAACTAATCGTGATAAGAGGAATGTATTAAAACAAATGCACATAGTATGGATACAAAATAAGTGCAACATGCAATGATGGATGAAAATGATTTTTTCATATGTATATAAGTAAAAAAAAAACATAATTCTTGTGGCAATATGTGGAGGATGAAAGTAGAAAAGAGAAGCAATGAAACACATGTTAGCCCACAATAAAAAGTTACTTGCGAGGAGGTGGATAGCTCTCAGGTGTATTCATATTTCAAGGATTGCTTCTCTAGAATATTACTTCCACAAATCTTTTCTTGTTTACATTACCAAAGTTTTTATTCAATTTCAATCAAGAGGAAAATGAATCTTTATCTATCACACATTGAAATGCGATTGAAATTGAATTACAATCCTAAAATTTTAATATCCTTGAGATACATTTTTGTATGGGTTGAGACCTCTGCATGCTGGAGATATTTGCTAGAGCTATTAAAATGATGACTTGTCTTTTAAATAAAAAATATCTTTTCAAGATGTCTAGACATCAGGATTTATTCAACATAAATAGAAATATGTATTGAAAATATTTGATAATTTCAAAGGAATGTAGCTTGCCTGTTAATAAAGCTTATTTGGAAATAACTCAAACTTTTTAATAATTCAAGCCCATCAATTTTGAAGGTTGCAATAAAATATCAAGACTGCCTAGAGAATATATGTAATGCATGCATGCATGCATATATATAATAAATGAATTTGAATCTCACTATTATTAAAATGATAATAAGTTTTCGTGCTTATTTATTATAATGTATAATACATACACACATAGTTTATACAATTAATTTAAGCTTGATTGCTTAATTTAAACTCATAAATGTGACCTTTCCCATCCATTGGTGTCTTTGGATTATACTTTTGGAGTGGGGTTGCTTTGTAAAAGTGACCTAAAAGCCCTTTTAGCCCTCTTATAGCACCAATGTTTGAACCAATCAATGCAAGAGTTGGGTTCTAAGTTTTGGAAGTTTTTTGTGTCATCAATGGAGGCATAAAATTTTTCCAAGAGTCTATGGTATCATTAGGAGGATTTCCAAGTTTTGCCTTAAAAGTTCAAAATAGGGCTACTAGGAGTAGGCGCCTTGTAGAGGGCAGTCATCTTGATTGCATCTGTACAAACAAAAGGGTGTTGTTTGGTTGTAAACAATATTCCTAGGGTTAGACAAAAGGTTCTATATGTTCCATACCTATTTTGTAATGGTGGATGTGTTTTAATCCAAGTTAGCCATAGGTGGCTACATGAGAGTTGGTGTCAATAATAGCCTTGATGTGAGAAGTTGTATCTCCATGAGTTGTTCAAGGGTATAATGGGGTCCCATTGAGCAAAGAGGAGTCCTTTAATTTTTCTCTCAGGGTTGTCGAAGAATCCATGTGAATGTTGAGACCTTAGTTGAGGGTCTAGTTGATTGAGTTTGTATGAGAAGCCTTTGTTCCTTGGGGCTCTGCATGAGTTGAAAAATGTTATCCCATTTTTTATCACCTCTTTTACAATCTCGATGTTCTCGATGAGACATTTTAATATTACTAAGTTTTTTTTGAAGTTCTTTAGTCTTGAATGTTATTAGGATGCTATTGAGCTTAGAGATATACAGATTTGAATTTTTTTGACATATTAATCACAAAAAATACATTCCTTTAAAGATAGGTATAATTTTTTTTTAAAAAATATAGAGACCAATAAATGTATTACTTAAGCCTTTAATTTTCAAAGAGGTACAAAATTTGTTATTAGATAGGGTATTTTTCCTGTTAAAAATTCTATATAGCTTACTAATATTGTTCTAGTTAAAAAAATAATAGAAGGATAAGAATGTGAGCTAATTCTCATAATTTAAATAGAGATTCAAAGAAGGATAACTATCCTACTCCCTTCTTTGCATGAGGTTTTAAAGTTTGTTAATGGTTCACAAATTATTTCTTTCTTAAATGGTTACTCTTGGTATAGTTAGGTTATGGTAAATTATGAAGACTAGATAAAGATAAATTTAACCATAATATGGAACCATTTCATACAAAAAAATAAAATAAAAATAAAAATCATTTGGTTTGATTAATACAAGAGCTGCATTTAAACATGCCATGTGAATAATAATTAGATATTTGATTGGTAAGTGCATTATCATTTACATAGATGATTTAATAATATTTTCCAAGAATCATGGAGGCCATGTGATTGATTTGAATAGAGTATTATAATATTTTAGAGATAATGAAATTTCTTTGGATTCAAATAAATGTATCTTTGAGGTAGCATAAAGTAAATATATACGATGCAATTTCTAAGAAATGTATATTAGATATATAAAAAATTTACGGTATTTTGAAAATCCCTCTACTTGGGAGAAGGAAAGAGCTAAAATCATTCTTTGGTAAAATTATTTTGCTAAAACAATATGATGAAGTGTACTCCCCTTACAAACCCAACAACAATAAAGAAATAAACAAAAAATGCAAGAAAGAAACACCTTCTTTCAATTATCTCAATGAAATGAAATTACAACATTGAGAAAATAATATGCTATAACCACATGGGCTTTCTGATCACAATAATTTGCAAGCCAGAGCTACAATATGCATTATTATAACTATCTCTTGTAACCTCGTTGGCCTTCTTTATCAAGGATCTATAACCACCCTAGATTGTTCTAGAAATTGCCCATTTTTGGGCGCCAAAAGCCTAACTATCCATTTTCCCGCTCAAGAGAATATTTTATTAAAAATTGGAAATTTGGATTTTCGGTACTCGAACTTGTAGGAGCCATAATTTTAAAATATAGCAATTAGACCTTCAATCATCATATATCTTTGGAAATCTCATGAATAGATCTATAATAAAAAATTGTGCCGATGCAAATTTGTTCAACTTTCAAGCCCATCCAAGGCTTCTAAGGCCATAAAAATTATATTTGAAGTTTTATTGGAGAGTTTTCCCAAAATAAAAACCTTAATCTCTCTCAAATACCACATGACATTGGGATGATTCTTTAACCAATTAATTTATATTCTAGTCTCGCTCCATGCGATACATTTTTAGGTTCATACATACACAAATTTAAATTTACTAAAAATAGTAACCCTACCAATTTTAGTTCTTATTAAAAATTAAATAATATTTTTGGATGATTGAAGATTCCTCTTACACCCTATATGCTCCTGCATCAAATTATGTCAATAATTGATAAAATTAGGAGGCTACTCAATGTAATGTTAAAAAAGTTGCCAATATTAAGTAGAATATTGAATCAAAAGACACATTTCTAGAAATTGAGAAGTCAAATTTAAAAATATACTAGTGATAAACCCTAATTATATTTATCCCTTTTGCATTTTTATTTTACTTCAAAACACTTAGTGTTTTAATCAAACAAAAGAGGTTGGAGATGAGAGATCTACTCCTTTCACGAGTTCTCCATTCCATGATGCTAAGTTTAGGTATTCTACATTTATAAGAAAGCATTTAAATTGATTAAATATACTAAGAAATGCAAACATTTAATTTTGTGGAGTAAATATTTTCTATTATTCTTGTTCGTATAGTTAAGGCCATGTTAATACAAAATAAATTGGGTGAATAAAGAAGTAAGTGGATGATAGTTTAATGAATTTGACTTATAAAAATTATTAGAAGGAAATGATTGATTAAAGATATGGTTGAAATTAATTCTCAAATTACTTACCAATAAAATAAAATTTAGTGCAATCCATTATTAAATGAGGATTGGTATGCTAGTTTGGTTTACTATTTTTTAAATAATAAGTTTCTAACTAGTCCACATTCAACACAAAGAAGACCATTATGACTTAAGAGGAAAAAATTAATTATATAATCATGCATTCTATATACAATAAGTCATGAGTACCATATACATTTGAGATGTTTGAACAAAATTGAGTCAAACCAAGTGTTGAAAATTTTTGATGAGAAGTTTGGGACATGAAATGGTTTAAGTAGTTCACTACAATGCATTAGATACTTGAAGCTAATTATTATTAGCCTCAAATTTTTAATGAAGCTCATGCACATGTTAAAAATCTCCACGTATGTCATGTTATACATTACAAGGGGGGAAACGCAATGAAGATATTTTATTTGTTTTAGGTGTGGTGAAGAGGCTCATAGAGAATTTGAATGCTCAAGCTATCACATGTAAGAGTAGAAAAAGGCAGAGCAAACTAGATTGAACTTGGCCCAAACTAATATTGAAGAAGGAGTTGAATCCAAATTTCCACCATATGTGCGGGCTAATCTCATAGTGAGGAGATAAATGATGCTTCTAGAGGAGCACAAAATAGACCAAAGGTGATGAATATTTTTGGTTGATGGATATCTTTGAAACCAAATACTTTGGGGGAAAGGTATGTCAAGCTATTGTTAATAGTGATAGTTGTGAGAACATTGTTTCCAAATATATAGTAGATAAATTGAGCCTACAATGTGAAAAACATTCCCATACTTACCATATTGCATGGTTTAAAAAGGGGAATGAAGTCACTATTGACAAAAGGTTCTTGATCAAGTTTTCTATAGGCAAGACTTACAAAGATGAAATATGGTGTGATGTCATTTCAATGGATGCATGCCATGTGTTTTTGGGGAAGCCTTGGAAATATGACAGGAAAGTCAAGTATGATGGAGAGAAATATACGTACACATTTAGGAAGTATGGATCTAAAGTCATTTTATTGCCCCTTAAGGATGAAGGAAAATATGAGAATATATTGTTTGAAAGAGAGATTGTTAATGAAATAAAAGTGGTAGGGTTTTGTTATGTACTAATGATGAAAATAAGAGGAGAAGAAATACTAGTACCTATTGAAGCAACAAAGGTACTAGAAGAGTATGTTGATTTTATACTAGATGAGTTACCTGATGGTCTTCCACCAAAGAGGGATATTCAACATTATAATATTGATCTAATCCCAAGATATTCTTTACCTAATTAGGTAGCATTAGGATGAGTCATATAAAACATGGATAGCTAAAAAAAAGTGGCAAAGCTTATAAATAAAGGTGTGGTGAGATAAAGAATGAGCCCATGCATTGTACCAACATTCTTAACTCCAAAAAAGGATGGTACATGGACGATGTGCATAGATAGTAGAGCAATCAATAAAACTACCATCAAATTCTAGTTTCCTATACCTCGCTTGAATGAAATGATGGATGTGCTTGCAAGGGCTACAAATTTTATTTAAACTAATTTGCAAAGTGGATACCATTAGATTTAGATTCAAAAAGGAGATGAATGGAAAATTGCTTTCAAGACTAGAGATGGATTATATGAATGGATGGTGATGATATTTAAGTTGTCTAATGCACCTAGTACCTTCATGAGACTAATAAATACCATGATACAACCTTACATTGGTAATTTAGTAGTTCATTTCGATGAAAATCTAGTTTTCAGTAAGAGAAAAGAGGAAGCCTTGCAACATTTGAGGTTCATATTGGATATTGTGAGAAAAGAGAAATTTTATGCAAACATGAAGAAGTGTAGGTTTATGCAAGAAATTTTTGCATTTTTGGGTTTTGTCATCTTTGCAAAAGGTGTCAAGGTGGATTCAAAAAAGGTTAGAGCTATTTTAGAGTGACCTAGTCCTAGGAGCATAACATATTTAATAAGTTTGCATGGGCAAGCCACATTTTACCATAAAAAGTTTCAAAATTTAAGCAACATTCTAGCACCCATAATAGTTTTGTGATTTTTGAGAAAAATATTATATGTTCTTATGTGTTTACTTTGTTTGGTGCTCCAATAGCTAGATGAGTAAGCAACAAGTTATGGTTTCTTTGTCCATTACTAAAGTTGAGTATATAGAAATTACTCATGCTTGTAAAGAAGCCGTTAGGCTTAAGAGAATATGTTAAAATATTAAAATAAAATAAGATGTAGTGATATTTTATCGTAACAATTAGTGTGTGATCTACCTAGTTAAGAAATTGACATTTTATGCAATGACTAAGCACAAATGTTGATTTACACTGCCATTTTACATAGATATGGTTTATGATAGGGTGAAGCTGGTTAAGTTATAAACTTTGATGAATATTGCTAATTATTTAAGGTTGTGAGAACAAATAAGTTTAGATGGTATTTAGAGTCTATGGGCCTCTCGATCCCTATAAATTAAAATATGATGTTGGTACCCCTCTTGTTTCTCTTGCAAGGTGTTTGATAAGTAGGAGATTGTTAGGAAAATGGTGTCTCAACCTTGTAATAATAAATAATTACTATTTATAGGTCAATATGAGGGATGTAGGGGGGTGATACCCCTCTATGAGGTTCAGGAGAATTATCCCCCACTGGGTGTTCAAGAGCCACATGCCCTATTGGGTGTTTAGAGGCAATGCCCCCCAAAGCAACATTTTATATATGATTTATCATTGAAAATTTTGATGATTTATCATTAAGTCACAAATCCAATAGTAGAGATTATGTTGGATTTGTTTTCACTAGAAGGAAACCTTATTTTATAAGGGCATTATACTATGAATGGGTATTGTGATATATTCTAATATTTTGATAGTTGTTGAGTTGCCTCCAAAATTTTGGTTGGTGATACTCTTGTGAGAAGAGCTTACTATGCAAGTATTATATATATATATATAATATTGGGTGGCTCCTGGAGTGTGTGTTTTTCTCTCAAAATAATTTCCCCATGCCAATCTCTATGTTATGGTATGCATGCTATTTATGTATATTTCTGTTAAATATTTGTAATTGTTGTAAAGATCTAATTTTTTTTTGCATTATCCTGCTCTCACGATTGGTGTAGGAATTTATTCTATTACTATTGAAATTTTTTATGCCAACCCTTGCAGAGTTAGCTGCTTCTCTTTTCAGCGTGCATAACGCGAAGGTTATGCACATGTGAATAATACGAAGGTTATTGACCTGCGCCAATGGTTACACCAACGATCTTGGGAAAATAACACTTCATGTTATTCGCCATCTTGTGTTCACACTGTGTGTTATTCGGTTAGCGGGATCCCTTTTTCTAATTTTGAGTTGACCTCTTCAACCAGTCAAAGTTACTTAGGGTGACCAACCAGAGGGTCCCTTATCATTGGTGGGCTAGTTTCTTTGTTTGTTCCTACAAGCTGGCGGGTGATGGCGATGTGTTGACTACTCAACACTTGGCGGGATGAGCTTCCCTCTCTTGCTGAGTGCCAAGTTCCTTTGTTGTGCCCCAGTGGACACTCCCTATATTTGATGTGGCAGTCACTCAAAAATTGATGGGGTGAGGTTCTAGGCCTAGCTAAGCGCCAAATTCTTCGGGATCTCTCTATTGGAGCTGATGTGGCCCTTGCAGTGGAATCACTCAGAACTCAGCTGAGTGTTCCTTTTTGTCTGCCTAAGTGCCAAGTAACATTAGATTGACCGACACGGTGGCGAACTTTCCATCGGCTTGTCCGCGACGTGGCCTTTTGGGTCGGTGCTCGGGCCTCGATGGAGTTTCTCTTCCCATCTAGCTGAGTACTGAGGGATGACCTAGTTTTTTGGCGGGGCGAGAAAATGATTAAGGCCCTTTGCGGCTAAAGTTCAAAGGGTGACAAATGTTTTTTTTTGATGCCATCTCACTCATCCATCTTCATGCAAGATGGTAGATATGATGGCCAAGATTCAAAATCACAGGGCAGATAGAGATTTGAATGCCTTGCAGGAGTAGAGGACGAATAACACGAAGGTTGACGATCGAGGCTTGATTTTTTGATCAAATTTCACTCCAACTGTACAATCTCAATGCCATTACTTCGGAGGTGACCTTGCAAGCCATTTTAGATGTCGTCCCATGTCTAATTAATGCAGAATGAAGACCTTTTGTTCTTGTAGACACCATCCAGTGCATCTGCGTAGAGTTTTTTTTTCTTCTGCACAGGGATTTTGTTTCTTCCCAGGTGGGGAGGAGACTTTTAGAGGAGTTTTTTATTTGCACGCCACACGATCCTTAGGAATGAAGACCTTTTGTTCTTGTAGACACCATCCAGTGCATCTGCGTAGAGTTTTTTTTTCTTCTGCACAGGGATTTTGTTTCTTCCCAGGCGGGGAGGAGACTTTTAGAGGAGTTTTTTATTTGCACGCCACACGATCTTATCCTTTGGGAATTTTGTAACCTAACCCTAGGTGGTTAGGGTTTTGGCCCTAGTTCAGTTTTGAGTTATGCCTAACCTATAAAGGCAAAATTTTATAATTTTCTAAGGATCCTCCCCTTTTTTCTATCATTAGAATACTTTCATTCCATGACTGTAAAAGTTCTTTGCCTTCACACTTTAATGGAATTGCTCCCTTTTACCTAGTTTTAGTTAATGAAAATTTGTGTAATCTTAGCTGTTTGTTTGAATACATCTTTTCTTACGTTCCTATAATTGACATAGTGTTGATTCCTCTTTTGATGTCAATATGATAACCATTACCAGTTCCCATTGACAACTTGCAAGAATTCCAACCTTGGCTCATCCTTGGATGACATAATTAGGTAGGAATTAGTGTATGTTTTGAGCAATCTCCATGGGTGTTTAGTGCAATTATAGGTAGGGAATTTCAATATTCAATCTAGGTATGAACCTTCTCTTTTATTTCAAGTTTTCTTTCTCCTTTCCTTAAAAAAAATCACTAAGTTAGGTCCTATTTTGTACTCAAATTGGACAAGGAAGCCGACCTTCTCCAGAGACTCAACCTCACTTCTACAAGTCCCACACTTGGGAGATTGTTTTCATGTTGCACAAGGTTGACGATCAAGTTTGTTCATCAAGCGGGTGAACTTTTCTGATAACAATTTTTGGCAAGCTCAATGGGAAAAATTTCAACATTCATGCTAAGGATTCAATGTTGCTTTTATCAAATTTGTCTTTGGAGGCAATCATGTTCAACACTTGGCGAATCTGAGGATCAAATTCAGCTCTTGGTGATGACTAGTTGCCACTTTCATGCCAAGAATTCAAACCAAAGCATCTTCTAGAGGTAATTTCCAATTCTTTGAGCTTTTAAGTTATAGTTCTAGAAGAAGAGGGGTTTAACATTCATTGTCACCTGTTAGGGGAACTTAGGGAGAATCACCTACATCCCTAAGATCTCTTTCTACCCCACCATTTCTAAGATCAAGACAACGTAGAGGCCTTGGCATCCATATCAATAGGCCACTATTTTTCATGGAAGTCCCTAGAGCACATACCTTTGTCACCTTTAATGGTGGCATCCCCTTAGTCCTAACTCAAAAAGATAACATTCTAGTAGAAGCCGTGAAGGATTTACCCTCTTTTAGTGGAGAGACATCTACCTCCCCGGAGGAACACATTCAAGATGTGTCAAGCATATGCACTGTGTTTGATGTCATTGAGGAAAATGTTTCAGTAAGGCTTCTTGTTGCCTCATTCAAAGAAAAGGCCCTTTAGTGGTACATAAGACTAGCTCCTAACTTCGTTCACAATTGGGATGAGTTCGGGGAGAAGTTATGCAAAACTTTTGTAGACAAAAGTGATCATTTGTCACTTATGGAGCAACTAACTAAAATAGAAAGAGTACCCCATGAATTCATGGGTGATTTTAATTATAAATTTTAAAAGACATGAGATAGAATCCCATCACTTGTAAAATCTTCATCAAACCATGAGTTTTTGTATTTTCTTAAGGCCTTAAACAATGATATAGCTGCTATGATTCAATATATGGGAGGAGATAATCTTCCAGGGGCGTATGATACTTCCATAAGGAAAAAAATATATTTAATACAAGCTGAGAAGTTCTCCCCTAGGCCTCCAATGGCCTTATTTCTAGAGGCTCCTACCCAACAACCTGTTTTGGCTCCTATTCCAGTGGCTTCCACAAGCCACCTACTTACACCTGCACTCGTTCCACCACCATCAAAGTTTCAAGAACTTAAGACTTTGGTGCAGGCACTTAGTAATGAGTTGGTGATAATGAAGAGGCAACCATTTCAAAACAATAAGCCTTACCAACAACAAAATCAGAACTATCAACACAAGAGATCCAATTTTGAAGGGTATAACCAATGGAGTAATGTTAGGCCCTTGAATAACTTGAATCCATTAGCTACAAGTACCCGAAAGGCTATAGTGCCAATTTAGAATAATCTTTCTCAAGAACAAGATTGGTGTGTCCCATGCAATCAGCTACATAATCAGGCCGCATGCCAGAATGGTAAGTTCTCTCATGCCTTAGTAGCATAAAATGAGCCAAAAACATCAGGGCAACAACAATTTTCTAATGGCTTGAGCCATTCACAGGGAGATACAACCTTTATGAATTGGGAGGAGGCTAATTTCTATGGGATAAATCAAACAGGTGGGGAGGATGTCCATGCCAACAATACAAGATCAAAAAGTGGATGATCCAAATAAAGAGCAGTATTCGACTCAAAAGGTCATGCAAGGGGAGTCACCTAGGGCTCCTATAATATCAAAGTTGAGCCTTGTTGCTACAAAGGTCCCTGCTCAGAATTTCATCCCCTTTAATATTGTTTAACAAATTAAAATCCCGCCAGCATCAATGTATCTATCTAGGATTCTCTTGCTATCCCATCTCAGAGAGACCTAATTCAATAAGAAATAAAGGGGATGGATGTTACAGAGGGTAGAAATTAAGGTTGCAGTTCTTCATTTTCTACAAGCTTTGTGCAACCTTTGGAAAATCAAAAGAAAATTAGTAAGCCTCCCCCTTTTTATCTATCATTAATCATATGAGATAAACTTGTTCATAATTGTATGATAGAGAGTGGGGCTAGTAGTTCGGTTATACCTATGGGAATAGATGACCACCTAGGTATCAAATATGAACCTATCACAAGAGGGGTGGTACAACTTGATGGAACATCAGTTTAGACTATAGGGTTCATTAAATATTTAAATCCAACCTTACATGTCAGCCTAGGTTGTAGTGTGTTGCAAGAAATCTCAGTGATTGACCTCCCTGCTTATTTTTCCATTTGTCTATCTAGGGAATTCACTTCTAAGATAGGTATCTACCTATCTTCTAATTGGTCTCACATGTTGTTTAGGACAATATATTGGCACCAAAGTATCCATTAGGGCTGAGCCTATTGCCATTGATCATATATAGCCCTATACCCCAAGTCATATCAACATGAATTTTACTCTCCATGAGGAGAAAGAAGAAATTTCAGTAAGAGAGCCTGCAACTCAGTTTGAGGAGGTTCTTGATTGCCTACTTGATAAATGGGAAAATGCATTTTAGTTTGATCCCATTGGTGAGATCAAAGACACAAGCCTAGGTACCTATTACATCCATGAGGAGGATGCCCCTATCCCCAATATCTCAAAAGAAGATAGTGGCATGCATGGACTGTGGGATATGTTCTTTGATGGCTCAAGGAACAAAAATAGTGCAAGAGCCGCTGTGCTACTGATTTCTCCTAAAGTGGAGAAATATTACTTTTCATTCAGACATCATTTATACTACACTAATAATGTAGCTGAGTATGAAGCTCTAATTTTGAGTCTCCAAAAAACACAAAAAAGAGGGATTAAATTCTTAAGGGTGCATGGAGATAGTGAGTTGGTTGTAAATCAGTTAAGAGCTCGAAGAACCACAAATAACAACCTTCTCAAGTCCTACAAGCATAGAACATGGGACCTAATTAAAGGTTTTGAAGCCTTTAATATTTCTCGTGTCCCTAGAAATCAAAATAAACATGCTGATAGATTAGCAACAATTGGTGATCAACATGATATTCCATCTAATGTTGCAACAGAGAAAGAGAAACATATCAGACTTGTGGTGAGACCTACAGTGCCTGATAACCAAGTGAATTGGCAAGTCTTTGACTTTGATCAGAAAATTGCGAGCTTCCTACAAGATGAAGCTGAGTTCTCACATAAGAAGAAAAGCATGTTGCAGGACCATTATGGAGACCAGATTATGCAGCTAAGCTCAAACAAGCTGCCCAAGGAATTGATCACCTTGGAGGACATCTTTAACACTGACAATTAGATGAAGGGGAAAGCAATGAACTTGGCTATAAAGAAAGGAGACTACAAATCAGTCCCTATATCTGATGGCAAATCTCTCAACTTGGGAAAGGTATGTTCCCAAAGTGATTAGGGTACTTTTGTTAGTCTTTGTCAAGATTATAATGATATTTTTACTTTTACATATGAGGATCTAAAAGGGTTTGACCCTAGTTTAGCTCAACATACCATAGAATTAGATCCAAATGTAAAACCAATTAGAAAAAGCAAAGACCCATAAACCCCAAAATTGAGCCTTTGATGAGAAAGGAGCTATCCAAGCTTATAGTATCTAGTATTATTTTTCCAATCAAGAATTATTCTTGGGTATCTAATCTTGTTCGAGTTAGGAACAAGAATGGGGAAATTAGATTGTGCGAAGACTTTAGGGATCTCAATAGAGCCTCCCTTAAAGATAATTATCCCCTCCCTTCCATGGAACACATTTTAGCCAAAGTTAGTGGCTCAGAAAGATTTTCATTCTTGGATGGATACTCAGGGTGTAATCAAATCCTAGTCCAAGAATCAAACCAATTTAAGACTGCATTTACTGCTAAGTAGGGCACCTGTGCCTATTGTAAAATGCCCTTTGGACTAACAAATGCAGGTGTAACCTTTCAAAGAGCCATGTATATGGCCTTTAAGGGAATATTAGTAGAATTTGTATTATTATATCTTGATGATATCACTATATACTCCAAGAATGCAACATATCACTCTGCTCACCTTGAGAAAGTATTCAAAAAGTACAAAGAATACGACATGTCCTTGAACTCAAACAATATGTATTTTCTACTGATCAGGACAAATTACTTGGACACATTGTATCCAAAGATGGTTTGGCCATAGAACCAGAGAGTGGAATCCATTGTGTCTCTTCCACTTCCACATCACAAGAAAGGTCATTAAAGCTTTTTGGAAAGAATCAACTTTGTTAGAAGGTTTATTACAAACCTTACAGCCTTGGTCAAGCCTCTCACCACTATGCTCAAGAAGAATCTACCTTTCAAATGGACCAATGAAGGGAAAGATGGTTTTGATCATCAAACAGGCCATTGCTCCAGCTCCTACCTTAGTAAATCTGAATCATGAGAAGGATTTCATTCTTTATACATGTGGAGGAGATGCAAGTATATCTACTATCCTAACACAATTAAATTAGGAAGGATTGGAGCAATCCATAATTTTTTTTAGTGAAGGCCTAAATGACTATGCACTCGGGTATAACTATGTGGAAAAGAAAGTCATCACAGTGGTGAGAGCATTAAAAAAGTCTAGGAACATGCTCTCAAACAACAATATTCAGCTCCTAGTTCCACACACAAGTATTAAGGATTTCCTTCTCAACAAGGACATAGGTGAGAAAAGAGATGGATGGATCACTAAGGTCATGGAGTATGACCTTGATATCAAAATTTCCAAGTTAGTGAGGGGAAGAGAACTCTATGAGTAGCTCAATTCATCTTTCGGAAAAGATTCAAAGGTCTCCCTTTTATTGCAAGAGGAAGAACAAACTGAAAACCATGAAAATGTGTAATCTGTCTGGTTCCAGAATCTGATCTCCTTCCTAAGGGATGGAAACTATCCTCTTCACTTTGATAGAACCAAGAGTAGACATCTCAGATTGCAGTCCATCCCCTATGCTTTGGTGGATGAAATTTTGTTCAAAAGGACCTATATGACATCTTGCTAAGGCGCATCCAAGGAGATTAGACCAATAGGCTACTAAAGGAATTTCATAATGGACCCTTAGGTGGCCATTTATTAGCAAGGACCACAACCACAAAAATCACAAGGGTAGGCTATTATGGGCCCTACCTATTTGGTAATGCCCACAAGTGGGCTAGGAAGTGTAAGGAGTGTGCACTCTTTGCAAGAAAACATAGATTAGTAGCTTTGCCCCTTCATCCCATCTCTATTGATCAACCTTTTTCACAATGGGGGATTGATTTTATTGGCCCTATTAATCCAGTAACAAGTGTAGGCCACAAGTGGATTTTGGCCACCACAAATTATTTCACAAGGTGGACAAATGTTGTTGCTTTGAAGGATGCAACAAAAAATTCAGTGGTTCAATTCCTTGAGGGGATTGCAACCAGATTTGGAGCCCCTTCCACCATTATATTAGATAATGCTAAGGCCTCTGTGGGATCCTAGATCAGTCTATGGGTATCCAACATGATGTATTTCTGAAAACATCATCAAATTAATATCCCCAAGGAAATAGCTTAGCTGAGTCCTCCAAGAAAAATCTTATTAGAATCATCAAGAGGACTCTTGAAGACAATCAGAGGTCATGACACCTCAAATTGGGAACTGTTGGCAATTGACACTCACCCAGAGCATTCTAATGCTTGATTAGTGGTTTAGGGTTGTCATTGATGGCAACTCTTCTTGAGATTCCTATCCGGTAATCACAGAGCTTGATATCCGGAAGAAGATGTCAATCGGTAGCTAGTTAACCAATATTTCAAGTTGAGCAGAGCAATTTTGGTCTACAAGATTTTTGGTGATTGTGGTGTTATGAATCATGCGTGGGATGATTGGGTTGACATAGAGACATCATTTTATTATTGATTTGGTGATCCACATTTATTTTTTGTGATCCGGTCAAGCTAACTCATGATTACACGTTACATCATCAAGCCGACTTGATAACTGATTATTTTATGATTGTAGATATATTATACCAGTGCAAAAGATCTTTTTGATGTGTGGTATGATTGATATGCAAGAGAATGGTGATTGAGTATCCTTTGTAGCATAGTTTCACATGCACATTCTTGATCCTGTAGCTGACTGAGACAAGAAACTGAGCAGAGTTGCAAAGAAGATATAGTCAGAGATTGGCACTTAATTGGAACTCATCTAGGCATTGTTAGATGCTATTTTGTAGTTCTTTCATGTCATTTCATCACTTTAATTGATCAGTAAGTTAGTGAGCCTTCTAGGGTTGTATCCCTTATTGAAATTGAGTAGTGAGCTCTAGGCAATGTGTCTAAATGCTTGTGCATTCCCCCTCATATAATATTGATTTTCTACTAGCCATAGTGGAATAGTATTGTGGGTTCAAATCCCACCATGGTTTTTTCCATTTGGGTTTCCATGTAAAAAACTTGGTGTTATGATTTTGTGGCTAGTTGTTTTGAGTTTCTGAATTTCAGTTTCATGCTTATGCTTCTGGTGGTTTAGAGTTAAAGAAAATTTGTTAACTGGTAGAACGGTGATTCACCTCCCTATCAGTGTTCCTTGATTCCAACAATTGGAATCAGAGCCTAGTTCCTCTGAGGAAGACTAACCACTTGAGGAAGGTCTGAGAGACTCAATCAATGGATTCCAGTTTTCAGAGACACCTTAATGTGGCACTTGAGGATCTTGATGCAATAAGAAATGAGATCAATACCTTAAAAAAGAGAAACCTGAATGCAGCTGAAGACTTCATTAATGACTTGAAGGATCAAGTGAACTCTACAAGAGATAAGAGGAAAGAGCTGATGGAAAAGCTGAAGGAGAAAGAAGATCAATAAATGGGGAATCAAGACAAAGTTGACAAGCTTGAGAGAGAGAATGCTACATTAAAGAATGATATGCAATCCATTGTGATGAGGCTGACTAAGGAAATTGAGGTCCGAAAGAATAATGAAGAGAATTTGACTCAATCATTGAAGGAAAGAGTAGATGAATGCTTCATGCTTACCTATGAGAATGATCAGTTAGAGCTTGAATTGACACATTCAAGGAATAATGGTCAAGAACTTGAAAGATAGATTGTTTCCCTAAGAGATGAACTTGCTACTGCAAGTGAATAGAAAGACAAATTCAATGCTAGCTCAACAAGGCTTAATGAGATACTAAAAATTCAAAGACATGGAAAGGACATGCGAGGACTTGGATTTGAGAAAGGAGAATCCTTCGGATCTGGACAAATCAATGCAAAGACTAAGAACAAGAATCCTCTAGTAAGACAACCTAATGCTCATAAATTCAATCACAGATGCTTTACTTGAAATAAATTTGGTCATAAATCAATGCAGAAGTAGGGTGAATAATGGAATGAATAATGTGAACAATGCTCCTACCTTTATCGGTCAGTGTTTTATATGCAATAACTTTTGTCACAAGTCAAACATGTGCAAAGAAGTAATGACTAATTTTAAAAACAAGAGATGCTATGCTTGTGGGATGTTTGGACATATCTCTAACCAGTGTAGGGCGAGACCAAATCAGATGAACTTCATAGCTATGCATAATGTTGTTTGTCGTGCATGCAATAAAACCGGTCACATTGCAAAATATTCTAGAAGCAAAATATGAACAAGAGTTCTATAGTAGACAAGAACAAAGCAGATGAGAAAGGAAAGGAAAATTTAGAGGAGACCAGAGACAAGCATGAGAAGATGTGGGTCAGAAAATATGAATCCAAGGTAGACAATGGATCTGCACCTAAATCCAGTGCAGGATCTTCATCCGGTAACTAGGACTTTAAGCCTTAAGGGAAACTTTTCATGCAAATTCTAAGGACCCCCTCTTTGAATATCTACAGTCGATTCCAGAATGTTGCAAAAGGCTTAAATCTTATATGTAGATGTTATTTAGAATATTTAGTAAAGATTTGATGCTCCGGTAAGTGACTCCATAAAAATCAAGGTAACCGACCGTTGCAACATTTACTGCAAAGCTGAATTAGGTTTTCAAAGGTTAAAAGGCATTTCGAAGCTTTATTTCTCACAATGCGATCAAGAGAAAGTGTAGAGCAGTAGAGAGAAGTAATTTGGTGATCTAAACAATGATTACAGTGATGCTAAAGTGAATTTCTGTCCCCGACTGCAAATTGAGGTATTTTTCCATTTCAAGCTATTAGTTTTTTAAAACTCTAAGTTCTAAATGACATCTGTATTTGGAATTTCTACCCCGCTGGTTATGGAAATCAAGGATAGGGCTCGACCCTTTTCAAGAAACATCCTTTCAAATCAGTTGAGGATGATTTGGAAGGAGCGTTTTCCTCTATACCCTACAAATTTATTCATAATGAGGAAATTAGGGCATATATGCACTGTGATCTTGATGAACTTGGCAGTACTAACATGTTGACTTTGTACAACAATCATTTGGCGGGCAATTTGGGGAATCTCAAGCCAAAATATCAACATTTGCAGGCCAAGGGTTTTTATCAATTCGTACACTTTCCAACATTTGATGAGAAAGAATGGATCTGGTACGTACTCAACAAAATTCATGATGAATTTATGTGGTCGGATAAGACTTACAAGATCACTAAGAAAGCAACCTAGGTCATGACTTGTCTGAGCGCATCCGGTGAAGTTCCTAGCTTAAGGAAAATATCAAACAACACTATGATTGCCACCACTAGTTCTCAATTTGACAACATAGATATGATAATCAATGACATTCTGGAGCATGATGTCAAGTTTGCATCAATGGTGGTTGGATATAAAGTATACCAATCAAGTAGACAAAACTGTCTTTAGTACAACAATATACTCTTCCTATTAGATGTTGAAGGGAGATAAGAGGTATAATTTATGTATATTTCTCTTGAATAAGTTACTGAGCAATTTGAAGAAAAATAAACAAGACAAGAAGCACACCTTTAAGTTTGGTACCCTTATTATCTGTTTGGCTCTATCTTTCATGAATGAAATCCCCGATGTTCAAGGAAAGGTCCAATGGGCCTATGACAAGTCAGTTGCTATGAAAATCAAGGAAAGGATTATGGGGATTGGTGATAGAACAATGAGGATATCCAATCTATGGGGTTATTTCCAAACTTTGTAAGCCACAATGAAGAGTAGAGAAAGAATCCCAAAAGATATAGTGGAGAAGTATGAGAAAACAATTTTCTTCATGGTTGACAAAGACCAATGTCTAATGGAAGCCATTGAGCCAAGAATTGTGTGGATTATTCCAATGGGTTATGAAGTTGATGCTCTACCCTTGATGTCTATGCTCAATATATGTTGAGTTATCCGGTTGATAAGAAAGAAGGAAGATTCAAAACCATCAAGGAAAAGGACATAGAGTTGCACAAGCAATTCACAACACCTGGAAGGAAGAGGAAAGTATCTAAGATGGCCGAGGAAGTGGAAATACATATGGGATTTACCTAAGAGGCAGTGAAGCAAGCAAAGGAGAAACATGCTTAGATGGAGCCTAAGGAGAAATCCAAGAAGCATATGGCCAAACGAATTCTCTTTAAAGACAAGCCAAAAAAGACCAAGTTTGCCCCTACTTCGGTAGTACCATCATCATGATAGATCTCATCGGGAAAGGGAATTTTGAAGAAAAAAGAGAAGCCTAAATGAACCTATGTTGCTGTATCTCTGGTAGCATCTGAGACTGAATCAAATTAAGAAGCAGATAAGGCTAAGAAGAAGGGAGAATTTGTAAGAGTTGTGAGGAAACCAAAATCTGGTGGAGCCCCACATAGCAAGAAAGATAAATTTGAACCTACCCTATTGGAAGGCCCAAGAGGGGAAGGATGATTAGAAATCAACTTGATAAAGATCTCGAATCCAGTGATCAACAAGGTAAATATACATTTGTTCCTCCATTGATAATAGATCAATTGATTGATGAGATAATTGTTGATGGAAATTTAAAAAATATTGGAGCATATTATGAAAATTATTGATGATGCAAATCAAAGAAAGGTTGAAGAAGTAGTTGTTTTATATTTGCATAACTTTAGCAAGACTTTGATTGAATTGTAGTGTAGTATCCCTAAGGATCTATACAACATTATTGATGCAATAAGACTGACTGCTAGGAAAATAGATAAGGAAATGAAAGAAATAGAATTGATTAATTTTTGCACCTGTATCTCCCAAGATGAACCAAAAGGCTCATTGAGGAAGCAAATAAGAAGGAATTCAGAAGCATAAACAGGGTGAACAAGTTGATGATTGGGAGGGTTGAAGAGGCGAGGAAGGAAACTGTGGATATTTGGAGAAGAATCATGAAGAACAATCCCTTGTACAGTGATGTAGTTTAGACTTCCCATCCAAAAGTAAATGAAGGTGTCTCAGATGATCTAAAGGATGAAACTCGAACCGAGGAGCATTCAGAAGACCAAGGCAATATATCACTCGATGCTGAGATTAGTACAAATCCTCTGGTGGTAGGTAATATTGGAGAAGTCCCCGAGATTCAAAAGGATGATACTGCACCGAGTGGCAACACCGGTGCACATGATAAAGGGAATGGTGCTGAGGTAAAGGAGTCTGAGAAGTTAGAGATGCGAGATTGATCAGAAGAAAATTTGAAAATATTATTATATATTTTCTGAGTTTTTCTATATTTTAGTAAATGGCATTTTTGAAGGCCTTCAGGGCATTTTTAGCCCTTGATTCTTTCATAATTTTGCCTACATCTCTTGGAGACCTTTCCATTGAGTTAAACGACTCATAATTTTGAGTCCTATGCAAAAAGTTATGCCTAGTTAAAGTTAGGACAAATTTTATAGTTTTTTTGAAAAATTACATAGTTTTAGATTTTATTATGTAAATAAACCTGATATGACTGTTGGTTTTTCGATTCTCAAGGAGTTGTTGGTGACCCTTGGAATCCCTTGGACTACTATATGTTGGATTTTTGGATTGAGTACAATACTTTTTGTCTTGCTTAAATTCTGTATTATCTTGTTCATCCACAACACCACAGGTTCTCACTTTGGTGTTATCATCCGAATCCATAATTCAGATCAGTGGTATCAGAGCAAGTTCACTCCTGTATGTCATATCACATGCGATCAACATATTAAAGATTGGGGTTGGAAACAAGGAATCCTTTAGACTACCTTCCTTTGAGACGCACACGATCACAGATGGCTAAGTTGCAGACCGATGAAGACATTAAAGCATTGGTTGCAGATGCATTAATAAAACAATGAGAAGAAATGATCAAGCAGTTTAAGCAGATGTTGGAAAGTCATGGGTCACCTGCAAACCCACCATTCACAAGGTATACACCATTCAAGGTGCAAGTGAATTTTGATATACCCACCTTTGAAGGAACGATTGGTGCAGATGCCGTTGATGATTGGGTTTCAAAATTGGAAAGATATTTCTCTATCAACTAGTTCTTAGATGAAGAGAAAATAACTTTCACTCTTCTCAAAGCTGAAAAAATCATGTGAAATATTATTGGGAAGTGAAGTTAGTAACCAAGGCAGCAGAAATAGGCACTACGTTCATCTTTGATAAAAAACCCACATGGGGAGAATTCATGGAGCAGATAAAGGAAGAATATTTTCCTGTAGATACATATGAAGATAAATATATGCCGTGGCAATTGCTTCGACAGAAAAAAGACCAAACTGATCAAGAATATACTGATCCGTTCCATGCTTTAACAAAAAAACTTGGCATCAAAGATTGTGAGAAGCACCAAGTTTTAAAATATCAGAGTGGACTCCATAGGTATATTCAAACCGAAATGGAATTCTTGAACATAGAGAGTTTACCTAGTGCATATAAATTCACTACAAAAATTGAGGAGAAATTCAAACAGAAAGGAAGGAGGGATAACTTCACAAATAACAGATGGAAGAGCTCCAATGAATCTCCTCCCAATTCACCAAAGAAAAAGGAATGGAGTATGAAGAAGACACAAGAGAACAATATGTGGTGTGAATTCCATAAGAGTCCCTCTCACAAACCAAAAGTGATTGCAGAACCATAAAAAGTTTAATGATGGAGACACATGAGGACAAGGAATAACCTTAGGTGGCAGAATCTTTTCCAAAAGAAAGTCATGAACAGGTCATTGAGGTTGATCCATATGCAACGGTAGCTACTACAAGGACATTTCCCGGAGAGGATGAGGAGAGGTTGTTTCACTCACAAATGTGGGTTAGAGGAAAAGCCCTGCACTTTATTGTTGATAGTGGAAGTCAAAAGAACCTAATATCGATAGAGACCATGAAAAGATTGAATCTGAAAACAATAGCACATCCACAACCCTATTCTATGGGATGGGTAAGTCAATGGAAAGATATCCAAGTGCACCAGCAGTGTCGCATTTCTTACTCTATAAAGCCTTTCAAAGATGAAGTAATCTGTGACGTGGATCCTTTAGATGTTTGTGATGTTTTGTTGGGACAACCATATATGTACCAGCACCATGGTGTCTATGAATCTATACCTTGCAACATGACAATCAGATTAGATGAGTAGAAATACCGAATACCAGAGGTAAGCCCTTCATACACTACCTCTTTGATTAGTGCTAAGCAAGGTAGGAGGTTGGTTGTCAAAACAAGAGCATTCATATTATTAATGATTCATTTTGAAGAAGAAAGGAAGTCTGTATATAATTCCAATGACATCACAAACACCACAACACAACAAAAAAGATCAATGGACCAAATTTTGATAAAATATGAGAATTTGTTTAAGTTGCCAACTAGGGTACCTACACACTACCAAGTAAGACACACTCTTAGTTTGATACCAGGAACTCCATTGCCTAATGAACCAGTCTATCGTAGATTAGTATTAGGAAATGATGAAACTAAGAGGCAAATACAAGAATTGATTGAGAAAGGACATATTCATCCAAGTGCATCACCCTGTGGCAGTCCCATGGTTTTGGAAAAGAAAAAGGATGAAATCTTAGAGCATACCAATAAGAAATATAAAAAGAGACATGATGAGTATCACACTCCTCATATTTTTCAAGTCGGGGACAAGGTGTGGCTACATATTCATAAGGAACTCTTGAAGCCATATTTTCCTCCACTATTAGATGTTGCAGAACAATTTTGACTACAAAATTGAATCTAGGTGCAACTCCTCCATTCCAATGTGATCAGATTAATTATGGACACCATGGTGAAAACACTCAAACAACAACAAATTTATCTGTACAAAGTGGTTCGAACATGCCAGATCACTCAATAAGGAAAGTGGTTTACCAAGGAGCAGCTTCGGCTTTGGTTCCCTCATTTCATTCAGAGTATTGATGCAATGGAGCCCATTACTCTTCAAGAGGGGAGTAATGACCAGAAGAAAATTTGAAAATATTATTATATATTTTCTTAGTTTTTCTATGTTAGTAAATGGCATTTTTGAAGGCCTTCAGGGCATTTTTAGCCCTTGAAAGTGGCAAAAGAATGTGTGTATTCTTTCAGATTTTTGCCTACAACTCTTGAAGACCTTTCCAACAAGTTAAATGACTCGTAATTTTGAGTCTTGTGCAAAAAGTTATGCCTAGTTAAAGTTAGGACAAATTTTATAGTTTTTTTTTGAAAAATTACATAGTTTTATATTTTATTATGTAAATAAACCTGATATGACTTTTGGTTTTTCGATTCTCAAGGAGTTGTTGGTGACCGTTGGAATCCCTTGGACTACTATATGTTGGATTTTTGAATTGAATATAATAATTTTTGTCTTGCTTCAATTCTATATTATCTTGTTCATCCACAACACTGCAGGTTCTCACTTAGGTGTTATCGTTTGAATCTATAATTCAAATCAAAGATGTACATGTAGATAAAAGGAAGAGAGTTGTTGATTCAACAATTAACACTTCGCTAGACACAAGGACCCTACCCCAAATCTCTATCAATCTTGATGGTCCTCTAGATCTTGGACAAATGTCTCCTGTTGAAAAGTTGATGCTTGCAGTAGTTGTACAAGCTTAGGCTAGTCAAGATTTGGTCAAATCAGAATCTGAAGCCAAAAAGATTATTTTGATATCTATTGATTTGCTACAAAAGGTGGTTCCGGGAGTGCAACTAGATCCGGATTCTAGCCCCTCCGATAAATTATTACAATTGATTAACAATGTAAATACCAATTTTGATTCTTTGGAGAAGTCTACTACTAAGCAAGTATTGGATAGATTTATAAGGAGGTAAGAATGTAGACATTCTAAAAAATGATAGAAGATGACAAAGTAAGATTGAATAAAGGTCTGCAGACTAGCTATCTTAGATACATTGGCTGAAGGTGGTAAAATATATGTCTTGTCTTATTTTTCCAAAATTCACAACAGATATAGACAAGAAAATAAGAGTTTTCCAAGGTAAACTTGCTAGTATTTCACAAATCTTGAGCCTTAATGCGGAATAGGACAAAATTTTGAGGAGAGTTGGTGAACTTCAAAATTTGATTGCCCCTTGTCTGGACACCATGTTGAGCAATAAGGTTGATTGTATGAAGGCTATGGGACAAATTGTTCCATCTAAACTAAAGGATGTGGAGATTCATGCATATGTTTTTAGTGTCTTTATTATAGTTTTGGATAACTTGAAGAGTGGGTGGGACACTCACCTAGGATTTTTGAAGACCATTTTTGCCGATATCTTCAAATACTTGTAAAGTCTCTAGTAGATATCTCTGTATATATGTTTTGGAAAATAGTGCATCTTTGGCATTGTTGCTAAGGGGGAGAGTAAAGGTGAAAAATGTACAAAGAATGTTACAGGTTTCAAAATTCTTTGTCTAAGGGGAAGCCTTAGCAATTTTGATCCGATGTAGAGTTTCAACACTTAGTCATTTTTCACGAGTGTTGCCATCAATGCCAAATGGGGAGATTGTTGGGAATTGACACTCATCCAATGCATTCTGATGCTTGATTAGTGGTTTAGGGTTGTCATTGATGGAAATTCTTCTTGGGATTCCTATCTAGTAATCATTGATCTTGATATCCAGAAGCGAATGCCAACTGGTAGCCAGTTAACCAGTATTTTAGGTCGAGCAGAGCAGTTTTGGTCCGAAAGATTTCTTTTGATTGAGGTGTTATGAATCATGCATGGGATGATTAGGATGACATAGAGACATCATTTTATCATTGATTTGGTGATCCACATTTATTTTTGGTGATCTAGTCAAGCCAACTCATGATTACACATTACATCATCAGGCCGACTTGATAAATGATTATTCTATGATTGCAGATATATTTGACCAGTGCAGAAGATATTTTTGGTGTGTGGTATGAATGATATGAGAGCGAGTGGTGATAAAGAATACTTTGTATCTTAGTTTCATGTGCACATTCTTGATCCGGTAGGTGACTGAGACATGAAATTGAGCAGAGTTGCATAGCAGATACAATCATAGATTTGACACCTAACCAGAACTCATCCAGACATTGTTAGATGCTATTTTGGAGTTCTTTTATTGTATATCATCACTTTAATTGATCACAAGGTAGTGAGCCTTTTGGGGTTGTATCTCTTATTGAAATTGAGCAGTGAGCTCTAGGCAGTGTGCTTGAATGCTTGTGCATTCCCCCTCGTGTAATATTGTTTGTTACTAGCCATAGTAAAATAATATTGTGGGTTCAAATCCCACCGTGGTTTTTCCCATTTGGGTTTCCACGTAAAAATCTCGGTGTTATGATTTTGTGGTTGGTTGTTTTGAATTTCTGCATTTTAGTTTCATGCTTATGCTTCTGGTGGTTTAAAGTTAAATTAGAAAATTTGTTAACCGATAGAACATTGATTCACCCCCCCTTCTCAATGTTCCTTGATTTGAAAGGAACAACCCTGTGGGTTGATAGAATCACTCCTAAACGAGATTTGGGAAATTCAACCTTCATGCTAGTGTATGGAAGGGAAGCAAGGCTTCCCTTATCCCTTGAGTTGCCATCTCTAGACCTAGCACATCAGTTGGAGATCCTAGAAAATGATGCCTTATCAATGAGGTATGTTGAACTTATAGAGCTGGAAGAGGTCAGGGAAAAAGCCAAGCAAACCTTAAATATCCATCAAGGATAGGTAAATAATTTTTTTGACAAAAAAGGCCATTTTTAGGGCCTTCCTGGTTGGAGATTTTGTCCTAAAATGGGATGCTGATAGAACCAAACTTGGGAGGCACTCAAAGTTTGATGCCAAATGGAGTGGTCCCTATGTGATCAGAGGCTACAAAGAATCAAATTATTTTAAGCTATCTAGGCTAAATAGTGAGGATCTCCCCATTGTAATCAATGACATACATCTCAAAGCACGTGCTTAGGAGATTTATAGACCTTTTTGTAAATATTGTGAATATCTGTAATTTATGTTCTTCTATTTTTCATAAGTGCTCGTACACAGGTCAGTCCCTTCGAATTGGTCGAGTTTTGATTTTGATGATCAGGGGTAGTCTTTTTTCATTACATGTTTTGACTCATGTGCAATGGATATCTAAAACATCTGGTCTTGCCCTAGGAAGGCCCAGGGCTCCCTCCGAGTCACCAAAAATGTTGCAAATTTTTATGCCAACCCTTGCAGAGTTAGTTGCTTCTCTTTTCAGTGTGCATAATAGGAAGGTTTTGCATAGGTCAATAACACGAAGGTTATTGACCCATGCCAATGGTTACACCAAGCATCTTAGGCGAATAAAATTGTGTTATTTTCCATCTTGTGTTTACACTGTGTGTTATTCGGTTGGCGGGATCCCTTTTTCTAATTTTGAGTTGACCACTTCAACTAGTCAAAGTCATTTAGGGTGACCAGCTAGAGGGTCCCTCATTGTTGGCGGGCTACTTTCTTTCTTTGTTCTTATCAACTGGTGGGTGGTGGCGATGTATCGACTACTTGGAACTCAATGGGATGAGATTCCCTCTTTGGCTGAATTCCTTTGTTGTGCCCCAATGTACAATCCCTATATCTAATGTGGCAGTCACTTGGGACTCGATGGGGTAAGGTTCTAGGCCTGGCCAAGTGCTAATTTCTTCTGGCTCTCTTTGTTGGAGGTGACGTGACCCTTGCGGTAGATTCACTCGGGACTCGACTGAGTGTGCCTTTATGTCCAGATGAGTGCCAAGTGACAATATCTTGACCGACATGGTGGTGATCTTTCCATCAGCTTGTCGGTGATGTGGCCTTTTGGGCCAGTGTTCGGGCCTTGGTGGACTTTCTCTTCCTGTCTAGCCAAGTGCTGAGTGATGACCTGGTTTTTTGGTGGGCCTAACTGGAAGATGGTGAAGGCCTTTTGCAGTCAAAGTTCAAAGGGTCACAAATGTTTTTTCTTTTTTTTACACCATCTCATGCATCCATCTTCATGTGAGATGGCAGATCTGATGACCAATATTCAAACTCGTGGGGCAAGTAGAGATTTGAATGCCTTACAGGAGTAGAGGGTGCATAACACGAAGGTTGGCAATCGAGGCTTGATTTTTTGATCAAATTTGACTACAACTTCCCAATCTCGATGCCATTACTCCAGAGGTAACCCTGCAGGCCATTGTAGATGCCGCCCATGCCTAATTAATGCAGAATGAAGACCTTTTGTGCCTGCAGATACCATCCAGTACTTTTGCGCATAGTTTTTTTCTTTTGTACAAGGATTTTGTTTCTTCCCGGGTGGGGAGGATACTTTTAGAGGATTTTTTTATTTTGTACACCATCAAATCCTTAGGTTGATCTGATCTTCTCCTTTGGGAATTTTTTAATCTAACCCTAGGTGGTTAGGGTTTTAGCCCTAGTTCAGTTTTGAGTTATGCCTAACCTATAAAGGAAATTTTTTGTATTTTTCTAAGGATCTTCATTTTTTTTTTCTATCATCATAATTCTCTCATTCTATGAGTGTAAAGTGTTTTGCCTTCACACTTTAATGGAATTGCTCACTTTTACGTAGTTTCAGTTTATGCAAATTTGTGTAATCTTACCTGTTTGTTTGAATACATCTTTTCTTTCTTTCCTAGAATTGACATAGTGTTGATTCCTCTTCTTGAAGTCAATCTGAGAACCATTACCTATTCCTATTGAAAGCTTGGAAGAATTACAACCTTGTCTCATCCTTGGACAACAAAATTAGGTAGGAATTAGAGTATGTTTTGAGCAATCTCTATGGGTGTTTAGTGCAGTTATAGGTAGGGAATTTCAATATTCAATATAGGTGTGAGCCTTCTCTTTTCTTTCAAGTTTTCTTTCTCCTCTCGCCCCCCCCTCCCTTAAAAAAAAATAGTAAGTTAGGTCCTATTTTGCACTCAAATTGGATAAGGAAGCCGACCTTCTCTGGAGACTCAACCTCAATTCTGCAAGTCCCACACTTGGGAGGTTGTTTCCATTTTGCACAAGGTTGATGATCAAGGTTGTATAAACATGGGCTCTGATACTAGATGTATGAACACATGCTTTGATACCAGATGTATGAGCATGGGCTCTGATACCAAATGTAATTCCCCCCAAAATACCCTAGAGAAATAAACCAAACTAACATACTAATAGAGATAAAATTTTTTTATACATCATCTAATGAAAAACATATAACCATATACTCGTATGGATTAAACATCCATTTAAAATAATAAACACTTAATAACATGAACATATAAACTATTAATGCAAGAAAAAATAAGAACAATATCATATCTATCTCCTTAGGGTGTCTCAACATCGCTACTTATATTGCTAACATAAACAATAACATCATGACTACTACCACAAATCAATGCATTATAACTCTATTATCATTTGTTCCTTCCATGCCACATATGCAAGATAATTTCCAATCCATCTATTATGAATGCAATCCTCAACAATGCAATACCATTCAACCCATTAGATTCATTTTAAAACACCAATACCATGTTGGAGTGATAATGATGTCTTGATGTAAAGAGTTGATTGATGAATTGTTTTATGTTGTCATTGATGGAAAATATGTTTTGTTAGTCATCTAAGTCTATTAGGCCAACCGATAAAGCATAACCGGTAGAGAAGACAATTTTCCAGTGAACCGACAAATAGGTCCTCAATTGGTAAACAAGAATAGAGTTGCATTCATGCAACCGGTATAGGCGATTGATAAAGAGTTGGATGATGCAGTTTTACAGGAGTGATGAAGATAGGTATTTGGTGTTATATTCATAACCACATTAGTAGATTTAACAAGATGATCAAGATTTGATGTACAGAGTAGGCTATCTGGAAGAACACTTAACCAGTAGTGATAAAGTCACTGACCGATACAATTTTATTTTATTTTTGGTTTGTTATGTTGGTGGCAGACATAAGTTCGACGTGCAATGTTAGTTTGTCTAGATTCATTGAACCTAGGAAATTGTTCCAAGGTTGTTAGCCGACTAGGTTGATGTCTATAAAAAGTGTGACGAGTTATGAATGCATGTATGAAATCGAAGGTGAATATTGAGATTTTGATTGTGTGGTGATTAGTGAAGCTCTGTATTGATGTGTTGTTGAAGTTTTGAGGATCTGAAGTGGATCTTATTAGACACAGAGGTGTTACATAAAGATTATTTGATTGTTGTTTCTCTAACAGTTTGCAGCAGTAAAATCCCCTAACCAGGTAGGTCCTGGTAGGCCTTAATTTGTAAATCCCCTAATAGGGTAGCTCTATATTAGAGTCTTAAATCCAGATGATTCAAGAACTTGAAGCAAGGAGGGCAGCAAAAGACAAGATCAAAGAGAAAGAACATGACATATTTAAGTTAAATCAAGAAAATGACACTCTATATGCACATTGGCATGAGGAGAAAGAAGAAAAAGAAGAAATAAAGGCATAACTAGATATGGCAATGTCTCTTAGAGAGACTCTTATGAAAAGGAATGAAGACCTTACACAAGAACTTGCTGATGCTAATTAGAAGCTTTCAAAGTTTAACAAGAGTTCTACCATGTTCGATGAACATATCTAATCTCAGAGGATTAAAGGTGATACAACTGGATTGGGATACGATACATTTGAGAAAGGTGAGCCTTTTGGTACAAAGGACAACATGGAAAAAGGTAAATCTGCACCTAAAATTAAAAAATCCACCGGTAATAAACCTTACAAACCTATATGTTTCATTTATCATAATCCAGGACATACTGCTAATGTTTGTTGAAGTAGATCTGATGTTACTAATGGTTATAGACCTAATACATATCAAGGATATAAGCCTAGAACCTTTAATGGTTATTGTTACACTTTCAACATGCATGGACATAGAGCTGTTGAGTGTAGGTATGGAACAAATAATCCAGAACCTCACACGAGTCAGAGGTCTGTTGGTGGTTGGCAAAGAACCTTTAATGACTAAAGAAGTCCCAATTGGCAGAGACCCTATGCTAACCGGTCTAGCCCTTATGAGATGAAAAAGAGGATGACTATTGTTTGCATAATCTGTCATAACTATGGTAATGTAGCTATGAATAGCAAAAGGAATAGTAGAGGCAATGCTGGACCTTGGATAGAATCCGATATAGCTTGTTATCATTGTCATAAACTAAGACATATTGCAAAGTTTTGCAGAGCTAAGGTGAACCAACCAGTGAATCAACCTATTGACTAAAAAGGGAAGATGAAAGTTGATGTGGAGGAGACCAAAGCTAAAATGAACAAAATCTAGAAAAAGAAGGATGATGAGAAAACTGAAGACAAACCATCCAAAGATCCTAATTATTCACCTAGTGTGGAGAACCCATCACTAACAAACTAAGTTGTTAAAAAGCTTAGGGGGAGATTAATGTTAGATATATTTTAGAACCCCCTAAAGGACCATAAGGTATGTTAAATCTTCATACTTTGATGCATTATGATATTAAGAAGTGATTTTATGATCAAACTGGTAGGTGTGATGTGTTATGAGAACTGGTAGTGTGTTAAAAGATATTTTAGGGTTTTATCGGTAATGACATTTAATGCGGTAGATAATGAGGAAATAAAAAGAAATTTTTGAATATCATTTGTCACTTTGGATTCCTGAGAGCACACAAAGAGTGAATAGAGAAGAGAAAACCTTGTGTATGCAACATTTGAACATATTGATAGAGATTTGAAGTGATTTGCGATTGACAATCGGTGAGAAAGCTTTGTCAGTGTTTGGAACCCTAGTGCAGAAGCGGTACTAAAAGGTATTTATCCAGAAATATTGTTATATGCTTATCTTTATGAATCATTGAAGATGGACACACCACATCTAGTTGATGTTACAGATAGACCTCATCCTGAATTTAAAAGGCACCCATTTTAAGTCTATTGAAACTGATCCCACTGGAGCCCTATCCAGAGTTCCCTATGGAGTGTTGCATGTAGAAGATGTTAGATATTTTTATCATTGCAAATTGGAGGATCTTGGTGTTATTACAATATTTGACCAATATAGATTGTTGTGTGATAAGAAAAAAGTGATAAAGGAACAATTTAAGAAGGTTATCGAGAAAGGTTTTCACCATGCACTAAATTTCATTTATGAATTTGATGGTGAACATGTCAGATATATTCTTAGTAGGATTCAAGACCAATTTATGTGGCTCGAAATACCATATTAAATTACAAAAGAAGCTACTCATCCAGTCACCATATTTTGTGCCACGGGTGAGGTTCCAGTTTTGAGATCCATTCCTAAGAATAATGTTGAAAGGCTGACTAATTCAAGATGGGATGGAAGAGAAATTACAGTGAATGATATTAATGATATAACATTTAAATATGCTTCAATGGTTATTGGTTACCAGATATATCATTTTAGCAGGACGAACAACATCCATGCTGCAGCTATTCATACAGCTTATCAGATGATAAAGGAAGATATTGATTATGACTTGTCAGAGGCATTGAGAAGTCAACTTATATTGAACCTAGAATCCATCAAGAAGGATAAGAGGTTAAGGTTTAAGTTTGGACAACTAATTCTTGGTCTATTTTTTAATTTTCCAAATTATTTTCCTAGTATTGGTGATATCCAATGTATAGATGACACTCTAGCATTGGTGCAAATGAAGGATATCATAAGAATATTGGGTAATGGTTTTGATAAGATTGCATGGGGATACTTTAAATATTTTTGGAAGAGGATGCATGCAAGAGAAATGTTACCAGAGAAGTCAAGAAATATGAAAACACAATTTTCTTTATTGTTGATACAAATGCTTTCACAATGGAGGCAACTGAGCCTTGTAATACATGGGTGATGCCCATGGGATATGAAGTAGACAAGGATATTCTGATTGCATATGCTGATCATTTGCTTTCCCAACTGGTAGATACAACAATAGAAAGGTTTGACACTTACAAGGAGTAATCCCTTCAAGTGCACTCTGAACTTCAAAAACCGGTTATTGCTAAGAAAGTTAGAAAATAAGTTGAAGCATTTGCAGAGAAGAAGGATTTGCAAAGGAAGCCATTGCTGGAGAAAGAGAAAAGCATGCTGCTCAATAGGATGGAACATCAACTGCTCTCATCGATATGAAGACAAGAGATGGAAAGGAGAAATTTGCAGAGAAAGAAAAACCAACCTTTGTTAAGAAGGAGAAACCATCAAAGATTTAGTTCTAGAAAAAAGGTAAGATTGTTGAACCACCTACTACACCGATTAAGATTGGTAAAAAGAAAAAGCAACAAGCATAGAAACGAATAGATGCTGATGAAGAAGAGACTTAGTCTGAAGGACAAAAGAAATCCCTAAGGGCCAACCACAAAAGGTCTAAGTGTGTTGGTACTTCAATTGTGAAATATTCAAAGAAACTGGTAACCAAGCTCACACCTCTTAAAAATTTAATAATAAACATTAAAGAGTATGGTTTATTGATTGGTGTGAAGAAACTCTATGAAATTTTTAATGAAGATGAACAAAGCCAGATTGAGGATGTAGTTGTTTTTATGATGAATAAATACAACAAAGCCCTAATTGAATTACAAGGGAAATTTACAATTATTTATATAATAAGATTGATGCAAGATGGCAGCCAACCATGAGGCAAGACATAAAAGTTATGGAATTTACTCTTAAGAATCTGCAACCTGAAGCTGCAAGAGAGGAGATAGATGAAACTTTTTCTAAGGAAAAGTCATCTTTTAGGTCAAAGAAAAGGTTGACAAGAATGTTAATTGGTGAGACCCAATCAGTCCTTGAGGAGATTGAACAAATTTTGAAGAAGATACTGGGTCTGATTTTGGATAAAGAGGAAGAAGATAAGGAAGATGAATCGGAAAGGCTTAAGGTTGTAGATCTTCAGAAAGGTGTTAAAATAACTGATTTTGAGCCCGATGAAATCCTGATGGGTGATCAAATGATGAACACACAAAATAAACCTGTGATTATCCCTGATGATGATGATGATACCGATAATTATGATGATGCTGATTCTAATGAAAATGTAGATGCACAGTATGTTGATGTTCAAATGTCTGAGCAACATGAACAAGAATAGGGACAAGAAGAAAAGAAAGATGAAGAAGAAAAGAAGGATGAGGAGCCACCGATAGTAACTCAAATTGTTGATACACAACCCCCACCGATACATGAAATTGAAAAGGATAAGGAAAGTGAAAAGAAAGAGGAAGTGATAGAACATAAGCCTGAAGATGCAGTGAAGACTGAACCTAAAGTGACACCTTTGTCACTTGATTCCAAAAAGAAAATTGTAGATAAAGATGATGATAATTCTATAAGCATCAATGGACCACTAGACATGGACAATTTGAGCTCAACTGAGTTAATGGAGATTGCAATTGCCATGCAATCCCGAGCCAAAAATAAGAGGATGAAAGAACAATGGAAGGAGGCATACATGATAAAGAATGTTTTTGAGATTTTGTCTAGTCTCCTACCAGAGACCGATACAAATAATTTTGTTACTCCTATTGATAAGATTAGACAACTTGTTTTTGATGCCAGAGAGAAAAAGAAATCATTTGAGGATGCAACTTATATTAGTATTGAGAAGAATTACAAGAAGAAAAGAATTGAGCAATTGATGAATGAAATTGATAAAGGTAAAGTTGCCTTGACTGTCAATAAAGACTATTTGAAAGGACTTGAAATTGGAGGTAAAATACTCTCAACAGTTTCTAAATTTTCATTGTTTTGTGCTTATTTGAAGAAGGAGGAAGCCGAGCTAGAACTTGAAGTTCTTAGCGAGGAATTCAAGCCTCTTAATGACTCTGCTATCAATTTTGGAAGATCAGTTGTTGAACTTCAACATGAGTTGAAAGCTTATGAAAATGAACATGTTAAGAGGATTAGATCACTACAGGAATTATAGACACATCTGATACTGAAGGTGGAAATCTTGCAAAGAGCTTGTAAAGAATCTGAAGCTATTCTTGCTACCTCGGAGATGAGCACTATAGATACCATGAAGGAGTTTGCTGGGCAGATAAAGACACATGTGGAGATTACCATAACTATTTTGGAGACCTGGCATAATGATCTGAAGCAGTTGAAATCTCATTTTAGTGACGCTTTTTCTAAAATTGCATTGTAGAAACATTTTGAACTCCTATATCTATATATGCTATGCAATTTTGATGTAAATGTATTCATCTTTTCATTTATTTACTTTCCTTTGTCATTGTTGTCAAAGGGGGAGAATTAGTAGAGAGTCAAAATTTTGTAAGAGCATGTAATTGCTAAGGGGGAGTATGTGTAGAGTCAGTTTTTGTATTGCAAACTTAGGTGACAATTTTTTTCCTAAGTGTTACCATCAATGCCAAAGGGGGAGATTGTTGGCTTGATGATGATGTCTTGGTGTAAAGAGTTGATTGATGACTTGTTTTATGTTGTCATTGATGGAAACTATGGTTTGATATTCATCTAAGTATATTAGGCCAACTAGTAAAGCATAACTGGTAGAGAAGACAGTTTACTAGTGAATTGGCAAATAGGTCCTCAACCGGCAGACAAGAACAAAGTTACATTCATGCAACCGGTACAGGGGATTGATGAACTGTTGGATGATGCGGTTTTATAGGAGTGATGGAGATGAGTATTTGGTGTTATATTCATAACCGCATTAGCATATTTATTAGGATGATGAAGATTTGATGTACAGAGCAGGTTATCTAGAAGAACAATTAATCGATAATGATAAAGTCACTAGATTTGTAAACCGGTACAGTTTTATTTTATTTTTCGTTTGTTATGTCGGTGGCCAACATAAGTTCGGTGTACAATTTTAGTTTTTCTAGATTCATTGATCCTAGGAAATTGTTCCAAGGTTGTTAGCCGATTAAGTTGATGTCTATAAAAAAGTGTGATGAGTTATGAATGCATGTATGAGATCAAAGGCAAATATTGAGATTCTGATTGTGCGGTGATTAGTGAAGCTTTGTATTGATGTGTTGTTGAAGTTTTGTGGATTTTAGGTGGATCTTATTAGACATAGAGGTGTTACATGAAGATCATTTGACTGTTACTTTTCTAACAGTTTGCAGCAGTAAAATCCCCTAACTAGGTAGGTCCTGATAGGCCTTAATTTGTAAATCCCCTAACAGGGTAGCTCTATATCAGAGTCTTAAATCCTCTTGTGAGGTTGATCCTAACAGGTCAAATCTCCTAACAATGCGCATCATATTAAATCCCTTAATCAGGTGACTCCTAACAGGGTTTACTCCTAACGGGGCATATTTGTAAGACTTAACCGGTCAAGATTTCTATTCAGTGGATAGTGAATCTTGTGGGTATTAGCTCTGATCATGGTTTTTCCCTTTTGGGTTTCCACGTATAAATATCTTGTGTTATGCCATATTTATTTTATTGGGCATTATCTTATTTGGTGATATTCCTCTTATGCTTGTTAAGTTTTAAGTTGTTTAAGTTGGTTATTTGATTCATATTGTTTTTGCTTGCACTGATTCACCCCCCCCTCAGTGCCTTATAGGTTTATCATAGCAAATGTTCATAACCTCATTTATTCATTTTTCCCAATATCATTAATCCATTTCATTATGATCTAATCACATAATTAGTCCATTTCAATTAATTTACCACATACATATATTGCTAATGCATAATAATCAATCCAATATAATTATTTCCATTAATGAACAATCACAAGATACAATATGATACTTCATTATACCATTTTTACTAGAATCATATTCCATGTCCTAAGGCATCATCTAACTTTACATATCCATTATCTAATTACATCAAGGGCGAGGCTCTCAAGGACAAATTACAACTACAATAATATCATGATATCCACAATTACATATGTCATATGATCAAACACATCCATCTTCTACATTATCCATTCATAAGCTGAAGATATGAGAATCCACATCCACACATGAAGCAACCAACAAAGAACATCCCAATGGAAAAAGGCATCAAACCACCCAACCACATGGAACCAAAGGAACCACCCCTATGCTAGGAGATGACATAAGGTCCCTCACACACTCTAGACATAGGCTAATACCTAACAACCAAAGAGACTCTACAAGTCCAAAGCCACAACAAGGCAACTCCAAATCATAAGCCAATCTCGTCACATGACTAATCATAAAATATAGAAATTCTCAGAGGCGTACCAATAATCATGGCATAAAGAAAAAGAAACAAGGACAAGGACATATGTAGGAATGGAGTGTCATCACATGCTATCCTCACATAGAAGGAAAACTTCACCCTAATAGACTAACTATATTAATCAAGCATTAACTAAATAAATAACTAAATACTCACAATGCCACAAAATGACCACAACTCAACATGCTAATATGACAACTCATGCCAAGACAACTAACTGACAATGGATGACAACTTAAGCCTATAGTGTAAAGAGGGAACTTATGCCATCTCCAACAACTTTCCATTTGGATTGAGACACACTCAGATCTGTGAAGCCAGGTGGAGTCAATGTCTAGTACCTACAATCCTACAACCACCAACCCATGATACAACATATACAATAATATCTCTTAAGTAAGAATGCAAGTGATAGGGAATCACAATGCCATATCCTTCTCGCAATGAGTGATGTAACATAGTCCCTATCATAAAGACACTAAAAGACATTCACAAGCACTTAGCATCAAATCAATCACCATGATCATAAAATAGGGTTAGCACAATCATAACATCACCAAAATCTCATGAGCAATACAATCCATCTAAATATCAAGTGCATATAGAGATCATCAAATATGAAGCCATCATCATAATAATTAAAGATAGATATCATCATCCATGAGAGTCATCAAACATCATATGTCTATATAAATGTCTATCATCATGAAAATAACATCTGAGGTATCAATAGAGTCCTACATGAAAATTAAAACACCATATAAGAGTCTAGATAGGTCTATCCATGCATAAACAAAAAGGTAAGTTGAGGAGGGATACTACATCCTTCCCCCCTTTGTCTAGGCTTATTCCTGGAAGCCTGAGAACAAGTAGGGGTAAAGCTCTCTCATCTACGCAGCATCCTCCCAAGTCACTAAAAAATCATCACTCAGATCCCATTGGACCCTTACCTAGTCTATATCTCAACCCTTCAGGGTCAACTCTCAATGCTGAAGAACGCAAACGAGATCCAAAGAAAGATATCCATTCTCTATCTGCAACACATTTCAATCCAAAACATGTGATACATCAGGATGATAAGGCCTCAAAATAGCCACATGGAACACATTATGGATACGACACAAGCTAGGTGATAAGGAAAGGCGATTTGCTACAGGACCAGTCCTCTCCAAAATCTCAAGTGTCCCAACAAATCAAGGTGCCATTTTAGATCCTTTTCCATAACAGATAGGACTCTTACATGGACACACCCTCAAAAATACCTTGTCTCCCACTAAAAATTTCCTATCTAGATGATGAGCATCTGCGTATTTCTTTGTCTATGCTATGTTGTTATCAAATGCTCTCTAATGCATGTCACGTGCTACTCCATATCCTACAACATTTGTGAGCCAAGAAACACTCTATCCTCCAATTGATCCCAACTCAAGAGTGTCCAACATGGTCAACCATACAATTCCTGAAAAAGGGGACATGTCAATCAAACTATGACAACCATTATTTATGTAAACTCCACAAAATAGAGGTAATTCTCCCAATGAGACTATTGATCTATGACATATATCCACAACATATCCTCCAAAACCTGATTAACTCTCTTAGTTTGACCATTTGTCTCGAGATGATATGCTGAACTGAAGTTCAACTGAGCTCCTAAATCATGCTAGAGAGAAGTCCACAATGCTGAAGTGAACACTGGATCATGATATGATATAATCCATCAAGGATAACCATGTAATCTCACTATCTCCTCTATGAAAATATGAGCTACCGTTACTATTGTGTAAGAAGAGCTAATCGAAGAGAAGTGTGCCACCTTGGTCAACCTATCAATGGTGACCATTATAGCATCATGTTGTCGAGAAGCCATAGGAAATCTAAATATAAAATCCATCGATATGATGTCCCATTTCTAATCTCGAACTAGGTTGGACTGCAACAAACATGTTGGATGTTAGTGCTCTTCCTTCACACACTAACACTCTAAGAAACAAGACAAAATCTGCTATATCTCTCCTCATGACAACCCAATAATATAACTATCTCAAGTATACATGCATCTTCTTGACACCTAGATGTTTCGAGTAAGGAGCACGATGGGACTCTAATAAAATCAATGGTCGAAGACCATCTAAAGGTGGAACATATATACATCTCAAATGTCAAAGAAGATCATCGGACTCCAATGAGTAACCTGCATATCTACCATCCAAAGCTCTCCCTAAAGAAATCTCTACACTGACCTCTTGGTACGACACATCTGATGAATACTAAGAGGGGGGGGGGTTGAATTAGTATACCAAAAAATATTGAACTCAAACTCTTAAATAGTTTAGCAGTTAACTAGTATAGCATATTTACTAACAAACCAGTTAAAACAAATGCAAACCAAGCAACAAATAAATCATTCACCCACAAGAGCACAATCACCATAACACAAGATGTTTTGACATGGAAACCCAAACAGGAAAAACCATGGTGAGCAAAAACTCACAAGTAACTATCTGTAGAATAGAAACTAGACCGGTTAAGGTCAGACTGGTTAAGGTCATACAATGTTCTTCACCAGAACAGATCCTATTAGGAATCTAGATCTCTGTTAGGAGATAAGTCCTATTAAAGACTACCTTGTGAGAGGAATTCAGATTCACAGTTGTGAACCACCTTGTTAGAGGATTTACAAAGGCTTTGTTGAGCCTACCCAGTTAAGGGTTTCAGACTTGTCGAAGATATGAGTAATCAACAAGTAGATGAACTAGATACTAGCACAATATGCTTGGTTAGATCCTTGATAGCTCATTGTTAATGCACATTTAGCATTACTTCAATCTTCAATATCTCCACACTCTATTTCTTCACACAGACCTAATCTTCTCTTCTCTAATCACACATACAAAACCCTCATATACTAAAACCCTAGACATGATGTCCTTATAAAGGAGTTTGATTTTATGTCGGTCCAATAGGATTACATTACAAGTTCCTAGGTTCAGTGCATCTAGACACATTTGGTAACACGACACAAAATCACCACGAAAGTGTCGGTGGATGATAACTCATCATAGAAATACTGGTTGGTAACTCATCACAGAGTAATACCGGTTCATTACCGATTACCGGTTCATATATTTTACCAATTATTGATTGTCAAAATGAAGACTGGAAAAATGTTAAATACCACTTTGTTCCTTCATACCGCTTTGGGATCCTCGAACCACTTGAGGTCTTCATACCGCTTTTAGTCTTCAGTTAGTTATTGACCGGTAAACACCTTCTGCAAAACACCTATAGTCTAAAGACTATAATACATAGTACTGGTTGGAACAATTACCAATTGAGTATAACTCGTACATAAAGAAAGTGATCTTAAAACAAGTGTGTGTCCATCAATGACAATCACAACATCATCAAAATGGCAACAACATCTGAAGGAAGGGCACTAAGAATCCTACTCCTCAAATCTACACTGAGAGTTATTATTGAAATATCATGCCTCCTGCAGCTCAAAGCATCTGCTACCACATTCTGTTTACCCTAAATGTATCTTACCTCAAAATTTTACTCACATAAAAACTCCATCCAATGCCACTACCTAGCATTTAGATTCGACTATGTGAATATGTACTACAAACTACAATGGTCACTGTGCAACTCAAATCGATACCCAAGAAGAAAATGTCTCCATTGAACCAAAGCATGAACCATTGCTACTAGCTCTAAATCGTGAGTAGGATAATTTATCTCATGATATTTGAGCTTACGTGACTCATATGATATCACTATACCATCCTGCATCGACACTACTCCAAGACCCTCCAAAGATGCATTTGTGCATACTACAAAATCACCCAAAGGATCTTGCACTGCTAGAATAGGTGCACTAGTTATACACTCCTTAAGGATCCAAAAATTTATCTCACACTAATCTGACTACACAAACTTCTTCCCTTTCCTCTGAAGAGAAGTGATAAGATTAGAAATCCTAAACAAATATGCAATAATATCATGGAAGACCCATGAAACTACAAACCTTGCCCACATTATTGGGTTTTGGCCAATCCATATTAGTTTGGATCTTAGAGGGATCCACCGTGATACCCTCTCCTGATATAGCATGGCCAAGATATCTAATCTCTATCTGGAAGAACTCTTACTTTGCCATGTTGGCGTAAAATTGATTCTAATGAAGACACTGCAACACCTATCTCATGTGCTCCTCATGCACCTCCACGGATCTCAAAAAGACCAAGATATCATCCAAGAATAGAAGCACGGACCTATCAAGATAAGTCCTAAAAAATCCATTCATCAAGCTCATAAAAACTGATGGAGCATTAGTGAGATCAAAAGGTACCACTGTAAACTCATAATGACCATAACAAGTACGAAATATTGTACAATGAATATCCGCTTCGTGAATCCGCGACTGATGATACTTGGACTTAAGATCTATCTTCGAGAAGACCTTTTCATCTTTAATTTAATAAAATAAATCATCAATCCTTGACAAGGGATATCGGTTCTTCACTGTCACCTTATTAAGTTGTCTATAATCAATGCATAGGTGAAGAGAATTGTCCTTCTTCAAAAACAACACAGGTGCACCCCATGGGGAAATATTAGGACAAATGAATCCCTTAGCCAACAACTCCTCCAACTACACTCTCAACTCACTCAACTCCTAAGTAGTCATCCAATAAGGATCCTTAGATATAGGCTCTGCTCGTAGAATCAAATCTATCCAAAAGTCAATGTCACGCTTAGGTGACATACTTGGAATCTCGCTAGGGAAAACATCTGAAAACTCTTGGAGGATGGGGTAATGATGAAAGAGATCAGCACAATTCTCTTCCTCATCCAAATCATTCACCCTCACTACAAAAAAATGACAACCCTGCCACGCACATTGCTTCAACTACATAGAGGAAACCATGCAAAGAGAAATAGGTCACTTAACATCCACTATCTCCACACCGTTCCCACTATCATCTAGACACTACACCCTCTTGCCACAATAATCAATACTAGCCTAATGTACCTTAAGCCAATCTATGCCTAGGAAAACACCTTAAGAACCCAAAGAGAGATCATGAAAATCCACTAAGGTGGTACTAACTCCCAAATCCAACACCTTGGACCCTGTGGCCAACTCAACCTGCCACCTATCACCTTGATTTGCCAGAACAAGCCCACTTTTCTCTACTAGTGAGGATAAATGAAAGAATCAGAAGCACTTGAATCGAATACCACTGAACAAGAGATACCACCAATCTCACTTGTGGTGTCAACCACTGTACCCTAGTGCTTAGCCTGATAGTTATCAACCACCGCAAAGACATGATGGGATCTACCTGCATTGCCAACTATAAGCTCAAAAGTAGCCGGTCTCTGTCCTGTTGTCTGCATGGTCCTCTAGGGACAATGAATAGCAATATGACCTAGTTGAGCACAAGAGAAACAATGTCTAGTACCAAAAATTTTTCTCATTGGAGGTACACTCGACTGTTAAACACTACCCTTACTGGAAACCGATTGGGAACTCTGTGCTGGATGAGAAGGAAATGATCACCTATCATGCTACCTACTACGAATTCTATCACCCTATGATCTAGCACCACGCAAAAATATCTCACTCTCAGGATACTTCTTCCTATACCACTCACCACTCCAAAAAGAAGAAGGATAACTTCTGGCAACACCTGAAGATTGCGGCTGTTCACCTCTCGCCACTGATCCTAAAACTAGAGCACTAAATGTCTGCACACTTGGGGCACCATGCAAAGCCAAATTTAGGTTCTCCTCAACCAAATGTTCCTTCTCCATATCTACTTCCATATTCTTAAGCTCGAGAATTCGAACCCCACCGCTGATGCAGTCACTAAGACCTCTAATAAAATGTTGAATCAAGATTGGCTCATCATTTGCTATCCCAATGTACTACTAAAGTTCAAAAAACTTACACTCATACTGCTCAACTGTCATGTCCTATTTCCTCAAATCAAGAAACTTTCTCTGCCTCCAATGATGTGATAGGAAACGAGTAGGAAACCGCTCAAGGAAAAACTCCCAAGAAACTGTTGCACTATCTAGATGTAGATTTTGCTCCTCCATACACCACCATAAAGATGCAAAATCATGAAGATGCATAATCACACACCTTGCCTTGGTGTTACTATTATACATGTATAGAAAAACACCTACCCATATCCAACAACCATGTATCTGCCTCATGCCACTGCTAGAACCATCGAAAGTAGAAGGACGTGACCTCAAGAGATCTCTTATATGACTAGCTGCAACTGCATCCTGATCCATAACAACATATTCTCTCCTACGAGGTGAACATGATCACTCTCTCTCCCGATGTCCTTAATGGTGAGACTCCTCCTGCTGATTCTCTTCTTATTGCGGTCCTAGTCAATCAAGAAGATCCTAAAGTGGATTCACTAACTGCGGAATTGCATCACCATCCTAATCCTGCTGTTGCTCCTCATGACGTGACTCTTCAAAAGCCTTCGAATGAGGATTCTGTAAATTACCCATAAGACAACCACGACCACAACCTCTACCTCTAGTAGGCATCTTGTGTGACCAAGACACATGGAAACTATAAGCTAAAATCTAAAACAAAAAATACTATAAAATAATAACTAGGGATAAATCGATGGGCTACCACATGCTAAAGTTCTAACACCACAATGGGATCATATGAAACCAGAGTACCTAGTGCATGAACATGGGCTCTGACCACTAAAACACCCTAGAGAAATAAAAGAAAAATAACTTCCTAATAGAGAAAAAAATTATACATCATCTAATGCAACACATATAACCATCTACTCATATGCATTAAACATCCATTTAAAATAATAAATACTTAACAATAGGAACACATAAACTATTAATGCAAGCATAAATAAACACAATATCACATCTATCTCCCTAGGGTGTTTGAACATCATTATTTACATTACTAACATAAACAATAAAATCATGACTACTATCACAAACCAATGAATTCTAACTTTATTATCATTTGTTCCTTCCATGCCACATATGCAAGATCATTTCCAATCTATCTATTATGTATGAAATCCTCAATAATGTAATACTATTCAACCCATTAGATTCATTTTAAAACACCAATACCAAATGTTCCTAATCCCATTTATTCATTTTTCCTAAAGTTATTAATCCATTCCATTATGATCTAATCACATAACTAGTCCAATTCAATTAATTTACCACACACATATTTCTAATGCACAATAATGAATCCAATATCATTATTTCCATTAATGGACAATCACAAGATACAATGTGATACTTCATTATATCCTTTTACTAGAGTCATATCCTAAGGCATCATCTAACATTACATACCCACTATCTAATTACATCAAGAGCAAGGCTCTCAAGGACAAATTACAACTACAATAATCTCATGATATCCACAATTACATATGTCATATGATCAAATACATCCATCTGCTACATTATCCATCCATAAGCTGAATATGCGAGAATCCACATCCATGAATGAAGAAACTAACAAAGAACATCCCAATGGAAGAAGGAATCAAACCACCCATCCATGTGGAACCAAATGAAACCATCCCCCACGCTAGGAGATGACACAAGGTCCCACACACACTCAAGGTCCCACACACACTCTAGACCTAGAACACCTAACAACCAAAGAGACTCTACAAATCCAAAGCCACAACAAGGTAACTCAAAAGCATAAGCCAATCTCATCACAAGACTAATCTTAAAATATAGAAACTCCTAGAGGCATACCAACAATCATGGCATATAGAACAATAACCAAGGACAAGGACACATGTAGGGGTGGAGTGTCATCACATGCTATCCTCGCACAGAAGGAAAACCTCACCCTGATAGACATGTCTCTGCATGTTATTCTCACAAAGAAGGGAATATCATCCTAATGGACATGTAGAGCCATCTCAACCTATAAGAGAATTAAGGGAGATTGACTTACCATCACAATGGCCTTACGAAGCTTATCCTAAAACATCCTCCCTAGGAATAAGTCTTGGGGCTTATATCCATTATTATCTTGATTAGGTGAGTCCTAATTACCCAACCCATCTAATTAATTATTAATGCTATCACTTAATTAAAACAAGGAAAACTTTCAATGTTCCCTAGTGTTCTAGACTCTAAGCATCCTTACTAGGAACTTCCTAGTAGCCTATCTCTCACGACCCTGGTCATCACATGAAAGCCCAATCCCCCTAACTATGTTCCAAGACCACAAGGGAAATACAATGAAAACAACAAGGATTCCATAAGAATAACATACATAATGCAACCAATTTTCCAATCCAACAATACCAAAATCAAGAGCCTCAACATAAGCAATAAATAAAATGGCCATAACCAAAATTTTCCATAAATATAAATAAACCCTCTTCATCTCAACAACAAACATCTCTACATGCTGGAGTAATAAAATAATCTCCACGACAAGGCCCAATCAACTTACTGGAGCCAAATAAATATTAAATAATAAAAATAGAATACTAGGCCATGTTGGAAACCTCATAAATAATCAAAACAAGCCTCTAGTAAAAGAACAGAATTGGAGAAATCAACTCAGACTGGCGAAAACATCATAAAGAAGTTGATAGTACAAATTAGTACTATTTATGGTGAAAATGGAAACAACAATATTGAAAGACTAAATGAATTCAACCACAAAACCCTAGCCTAACAACAACAAAGATCCACCATAACATATGAAGATTACCTAAGACAATGCAAATCAAATGAAATCTCAAAGATTATACCATCACATGTCCAATAGGGTTTGGATCTCCATTCTTCCTATTTCCATTGATCTTGCTTGATATATTTGCTCTCAGATTTTATGTGTGCACAAGAGCTCAACAAAGAACGAAAATGTGGTTGCAAGTAGGATCGCATATGAAAGTGTAAAGCCTAGTCGGGGCTGAATGCATAGTGAGTGTAATCAATTGATTAGGATGCATAGATTGATTAGGGTTGATAATGAAGGAAGTATCTCCTTATATAGAAGACACTATATAAAATGGAGGGATAAGATTGAGAGGTGTAAAAAGAGGTCAGCAATGATTAGAGGGTAGGTAGAGAAAATAATAAAATAATGAGAGGGCAGGTAGTGTATGAATTAAGAGATGAATGACATGTGTCATAGGTAGAAAAGGTTAATGAATTAATTAAATAAATAAAGATTTATTTAATTAATAGAAGAAGTGGGATCAATTAAATAAATAAGATATTTATTTAATTTAAGAAAAGGATAATTTAAATAAATAAATGTATTTATTTAAATGAGAAATAAGGCTAGAAGAGGATAAATGAATTAATTAAATAAATAAAGATTTATTTAATTAATAGATGAATTAGGCTAAAATAATTAAATTAAAGAAAATATTTATTTAATTAGACTGGACAATTTTAGGTGTCTACATTTTGCCCCTCTTTGAGACAATGTAGCTTGTCGCATTGTTTCAAAGAAGATAAGATGAACTGATACAAAGTTGCCCCAAGATGGGAATGATATGTCCCCTCGAGAGATTGGATAAAAATGTCTGAAAAGATCGCAGACAATCTCTCGATAAGAAAGAAAGGCTAGAATAGATTGACCGGATAGTGTGATAGAGTCACGAGATAATAAAGACTGACTCGGGAAATGAGGGCTAGGGATAGGGCTAGGGTAGTCTATAAAATAGACCATGAGGGGAGTACATCCTCATTGTCATCCACACATCCAAGAGATCAGAGTGCAGAGAGAGAATAGAGCAGCAATAGTCAACAACGATGGCATTGGTGTATAGATTCGATCGCGTTCGCCGATTTTAGAGGCTAGCCGACATAGGAGAGCCGGTAAGTACCACAAAACCTCTTTGTACTTTGTCACAATAAATGTTGTCATAAATGCATGTTAGGTAGTGCATTTAATCCATGTTAGGTATGTCTAGAAAAATGTCGAGCGGGGTAAAAATGTCAAGGCGTGTCTGCACAATATGTAAGTGCGTTTATGTCTCCTAGGTTAAATCGGTAGTTCTATGATGAACATAAGCTATCGATTGGATAAGCTGTTGAGAGGATACACTCAAGCAGGTCCTCTAGGGAAGACTAGGATAGATCAAGGCACTTTGTGATGAACAGTGAGTACCAAGACATAGTACTTTGTGATGAACAGGGAGTATTAATATATGAGCAACACTTTGTGATGAACAGGGATTGCAAAACACATAGTACTTTGTGATGAACAGGGAGTACCACTAGGCTAGAAGCAACACTTTGTGATGAATAGTGAGTGTCACTAGGATAGAAGCAACACTTTGTGATGAACAGTGAGTGTCACTAGGATAGAAGCAACACTTTGTGATGAACAGTGAGTGTCACTAGGATAGAAGCAACACTTTGTGATGAATAGTGAGTGTCACTAGGATATAGTATCATAAGCACTTAAGATAAAAAGTAGCATTTTGTGATGAACAGGGAATGCCACTTTGACTGACACAGTTGATTTGCTTTACTGCAGGAGTACCCACCTATGCTGGAGTCATGAGAGAGATTCCCGTCGACTCAGAGGTTCCGACCGGAGCTGACATTTGAGGACCGAGCTGCTATTGAGGTTATGGGTCTGCGATTTATTCTGTATGTGCCTGAGTTTCAGGCGAACATGGGGTTGCTGACTATGCTGGCTGAGACATGGCACTCTAAGACATGCACGTTCCATTTTTCGATGGGTGAGATGACAGTCACCTTAGAGGATGTGTACAGGATACTGAGGATACCGATCGATGGGGAGTTAGTACCCTACGATTGAGACAGAGACAGGGATGCTTTGAGATGAGTGTTCCAGGATCTGGGATTGGAGATGAGGGCAAGACATGTGGCATGGGATACCATGACATAGACAGGATCGACGCTACTAGCAGTACTGGCAGGAGTGATCAGTGGGTTCGTTTGTCCGGATAGGGCGACACGAGGATTGGCTGTGTAGCCATATATATTTTGACATCATTGTATCATGATACTTATGATTTTGAGAGATATATAAGATGATTCATCTTTGCGACAGCTATATGCATGTGTACCTATGTGATGAGATGTTTTATGATGTATGTTTCTATGTGATGATTATGAGATGGATGCAAATATATACATAATGAAATGCAATATTTTTGTTCTTTTATGTTTTTAAATGTTATGCAAATGCAAATGTGAATGTATGAAATGCCAATGAATATGATAATGCAAATAATTATTTACATGATGACAATGTAAAATGTGCTAATATGTGTTGTGTGCAAGATGTGATGCAATTGTGATATCTATATGTATGTAATAAATGCTAACATGTGGTAATGCAAGTGCAACTACATGAAATGCAAATTTTTTGGCATGTCATTATACTCAGTCGTGTGATAGCAGGCTACACGGACTTGGGAAGGATGATGGAAGTCAATCAAGAAAGCAGGATGGAAGATAGAAGATATGAAAGTGAAAGAGCTTCTTGTGCATTATCATCATTGAGCTTTATTATGGCAAGTAGGTTATGACAATCGAGGCATATGTTCGACCCAGAAAGTCATTGTACCTGTTTGCATGGAGATAAGACAGTCACAAACAAGGAATGCCCCAGTTCATACTAGACTCTCAGTGTCCTCATATCCTTGGACAAGTCATAGCATTACTAAGAGACAATCCATAGACAACAAAGAAAAATAGGTGACGATACCCCATCCTCGCCTTTCTAGTCAAAGACATCTTGGAGATAGAATCCCTAGTCAAAGACATCCTGGAAAAGCTAAAAGACATGTCACCAAAAAGATAAAATCAAAAGAAAACCAAGACTCGACATCAACATCCACTGTAGTCCTCAAGTTTTAGTGTCTCTTGTCACTTGTATAAGTCTTATTTGATCATGGTCACAATGTTTACTTTCACAAAAATGATAGATAGCACTGAACCATATGTTGTCTGAGTCTGCTGAAAGATTTGATTTGCTGAAGCCCATTGTTGTTGTTGTGTCTCATCTGAAACTAACTGAATCCATGAAACTAATACTTTATTGTGGAGAAAGTGAAACTTTATTGCGGATCGGCGATGTAGATGTTGCTTTATTGTGGATTGTGCATGGATAGACTGAAGAAAACTGGAAGAAACTATACTCCTCGAACAAGCGATGCTCTCAGTTCCACACCCATTACTAGACGTAGGATTTGCCTTAGCCACAGATAGGAGCTGATTTATTATGGATGGAAAGGTTGAAAAGGGGTTTATTATGAATGGCTAACCAATATTGGGTAGATCAATAACAAGCCATGATGGGAATGGGTAAGTTTATTATGAATGGATAGGTTGTGAGTGTGTGGAAAGTGAAAGGATGAGATTGAATCCTGAAAGAGGGAGGAGCAATGCCTCTACACATGGCGCCGGTGACCCGGTTTTCACCATGGTACTTGTCCATGGCATCACCAAAGTGGTTTTCACCGTTGGATGAAATATTTTTTTTGTTTTCCAATTTTTTTTGTGTCACAAGGCACCTGTTTGCCATGTTTTCACCAAGTAGGATTTTAATGTTTTATGATTTTTTTTTTTTTTTTTGGTATTTTTGAATTGGGATACTCTGAAGAGCTATGTGTAAAACTTGCGAAGGTGCATGCTGTTGATAGGATCCTCCCAAGGTTCACCCTCTGTGGTTGAGAGCTGATATGCACCAAATCCATATGTTGTTGTGATGATGTAAGGACCAAGCCAATTTGGTTCGAACTTGCCCTTCTTCTCTTTGTCTTGCTGATTTTTAGGATTTTCTCTGAGAACTAAGTCACCCACCTCGAATGTGCGAGGCTTGACCTTATGATTGTAGTTTTGTTGTTCCTTGACTGAATTATGTATAGCTCGAGTGACTGTCTTCCTTGATAAAGGAATTGAGATAGAATTACTAATGTGTGGACTACACAGGCCCATATTCATGTCACCTAAAGAAGTTTGGGCATCCTTGATAACAAAGTCCTTCAAGGAAGCTCCATTAAAGGTCCATGATGTATCGCCAGAAGGGAAAGGATGTGTGGAATAAGTGGATGAGTGATGAAGGCTTATGATTGCGAAAAGAAGTGAAAGTAGGATAGCATGATGGAGACTTAGGATCAACACGTATGCTTTTTCACTTAAAATTTTAGAGCTTTTGCCCCCAGTTATTTTGATATTAGGGGAGATCATCTCTTGTTCTTTTTGTTTTATAGGATTTTTATCCTTGACTTTGATTTTTGCAGAGTCCAATAGCTTTTGATTTTGATTTGGACTAAAGGACTTCTCTTTATTTTTGACTTTTAGATTTTTCTTTTCAAAGCTTGATTTTTTGTCCCCAATTAGTAAGGGCTTTTCTAATTCTTGTTGATCCAAGTCTAGGAGTAGAGTGGAAATGGAATGAGTGGATGAAATGGTAAAGCTATGTGATTTCTCAAGAGGGTTGGCGATATGCTCAATAGATTCTTTGTTGGATCCACTCTTAGGACTATTGATATCAAGAGTTTCTTGGCTCCACTTTGTGCCATCACTTGTAAGAAATATTGTCTATCCCTCCTCATTATTTCCTCAACCAATCGATTGAAACGGGGATCCATAATAGAGTCTTCCACTTCTGCTGAATGTATTGAAATGTTGTCCATATTGTCATTGTGTATATCATTGTTGTTTATAGTGTCCATGTGCTCAACATTTTGAATGTTTCTATAGGCATCCATGTTAGGTAATGTAGTATGATCAAAATTGAAAAAGACATCATTGTCATACTCATAGGCACTCATGTTTGTGGACTCTTGAGCCTCTTTAGCTTCTCCCCTAGATTTTTGGGAATGGGTTTCAACCATGAACTAGGTCTTGACCAAGATGTGTGAGACTAGATGAAAATGGAAAAAGTATGGAAGACCAAGAGTTGGATGGAATGTAAATGAATCCGAGGTGTACTTGCAATGTCCAAAGTGTAAGACCAAGTATGTATGTAGTAGAGTAGGTGTGACTTCCAAAGAGAGGATAGTTTCTCTTAATGAGGTAAGTTGACCTTGACTCTAAGTAAGACCAAATGAAACCCAAAGGTGATAGACCTTGATGAGGGACCACTTAGCAAAATGTTGTTGTATGTAGTGTGTTGACAAAGTATGATGAGGACAAGCAAGTGACCTTTTGACTCAGGTTTAGACAAATGTGAATGTAATGCAAGGTGTAAAACAATGATGGACTTTATGAGACCAAAAGATAGGTTGAATGCTAGATGAAAACCTGAAGAGATAGCTTAGGAAGCTCAAGAATTCTAAAACTGATTGCTCTTGTTTGTTGGACTATAAATTTTTCCAATTTGTGAAGTTGTTTGTTGTGACCAAATCTGAATGTTTGACTGTTTTTCATGACAAGAGGACACAATGTTTGCAAGTGTTTAGACTCAAAATGACTCAAAAGAAAGTGTGTTGTTTGATGTAAAAAAAATTTGCATATAGTTGAAGACACAAAAGACACAAGGTTTTGTTGTTTGGTCTTGAATATTTGATAGTTCAAAATAAGACAAGCACAATTCTTATGGTTGGCTAGGACAATAGTTGTTGATCCCACATGGAGTTTCCTTCGAGGCTACGCTATTCAAAGCGGATACTTAGATGCTTGACCCCACTGGCTCCACCCTCGGTACTCACTTCTTGTGGCAGCCAAGCATTAGTCCCCACAAAAACTCCTCGTGCCGAACTTTGTATCTCTACTAAGAACCGTATGTGTGTGGGCCGCTACCAGAGGTCCGACCTCCTGCCCCAACAATTAGAAGGATTTTGGCTTCTAAAACAAAAAGGTGCTAGTAAGGGCATCTGCTCATGTGGCCATACATGCGACACTTTTAGATCTGTAAATACAGAAGGCTCCCAGCCGGTAGGGGTTATGCCCTACAACTGATCAAATAAATTTGATCAAACGGGTTTATGGGGAGACATAGTGTCGGTACGAACTAATCAACACACGTTATCCATAGTTTTCACCATGAATACAGTTGTTTATAGTGGTTCGGAAGAGGTGGGTTTTCCTTGCTACCACTTGGGTCATTCTCTCCTCACTAGTAGTCCTAATGACCACACGGGGAGACAGGCCCTCTAAAGATGAAACAAAAAGAGCCTATTGCTCAAGACACAAAAGACAATGGTTCAATTTTAGTGCACCAATTGAAGTGTTTGCTAGTCTATGAGAACAAGGCACACAATAAAGATCAAAACCCTTGCCAAGGTCCTGGAACAAAGATTTGTTAGTAGTTTGTATTGTTTCAAATGATCACCCCTTCCTGCAAGCACACAAGTTAGGTAAATTTTAGATCCAAAAGACTTTGTGAAATAGGGGCCATCAACAATGCATTTTGTTGACCAGTTCAAAGATCTGATTCATCATAAAAAAAGACCACCTGTAAAATTTTAAGAGATTCCCAGAAATGTAAGAAAATCCAAAAAAATTGCTAATTTGCTCCAAAAATTAATTTTTTATGAAAAATAATAAAAAAATCATATAAAATTCAAAATTGATCCAAAAAATCTGAAATTTTTATTGGAGAGTCTTGATGGTCTTACAAACCCACATAAAAAAATTTCTACAACAAATCCAAGTAGTTTGTGAGATATGAGTAAAATAATGCAAAACCCTAATTTTCAAAGATCTAATTTTTGAGGAATGATTTTGCATCAAATTTAAAATCACAAAGAATAGATCCTATGTATAATTTTGAGAGATTTCCAAAAATCTAAGAAAATCCAAAAAATTCTCTAATTTTCTCTCAAAATTAATTTTTTATGAAAACTCATAAAAAATTCATATAAAATGAAAATTTGATCCAAAAAATCTGAAATTTTTACTGAATCCTTCTGATACTTTTCCTAATCTGTACAAAAAATTTATACCCAAATACAAATCCGTTTGTGAGATCTGATCAAAATAAGGAAAAACCCTAATTTTTAAAGATCCAATTTTTAGGGAAATATTTTGCATCAAAATTAAAATCACAAAGAACAGATCCTGTGTATAATTATGAGAGATTTCCAAAAATGTAAGAAAATCAGAAAAATTCTCTCATTTTCTTTCAAAATTAATTTTTTATGAAAAAAAATAAAAAATTCATAGAAAATGAAAATGTGCTCCAAAAATTCTGAATTTTGGATTGAGAGCTCTTGATACTTTCTTCAACTTGAAAAACAAAGTTGGGGCAAAATTTCTAAGCCATTTGTGAGATATGATCAAATCTCTCCAAGATCTTGATTTTGTGTCCAAAACCCTAGCTGCACAAGGTTATTCTCCAAATTGTTTTACAAAACAACAATATAGGGTTAGAAAAACCTGCAAAAAACACAGATCTAACAAAAATCCATGTCCCACGGGGCGTGCCAAAATGTATATGGTGAAAAATGGATTAACAACAATGATGAAAGACTAAATGAATTCAACCACAAAACCCTAGCCTAACAACAACAAAGATCCACCATAACATATGAAGATTACCTAAGATAATGCAAATCAAATGAAATCACAAAGATTATACCATCACATGTCCAATAGGGTTTGGATCTCCATTCTTCATATCTCCATTGATCTTGCTTGATATATTTCCTCTCAGATTTTATGTGTGCACAAGAGCTCAACAAAGAACGAAAATGTGGTTGCAAGTAGGATCGCATATGAAAGTGCAAAGCGTAGTTAGGGCTGAATGCATAGTGAGTGTAATCAATTGATTAGGATGCATAGATTGATTAGGGTTGATAATGAAGGAAGTATCTTCTTATATAGAAGACACTATATGAAATGGAGGGATAAGATTGAGAGGTGTAAAAAGAGGTCGGCTATGATTAGAGGGTAGGTAGAGAAAATAATAAAATAATGAGAGGGTAGGTAGTGTATGAATTAAGAGATGAATGACATGTGTCATAGGTAGAAAAGGTTAATGAATTAATTAAATAAATAAAGATTTATTTAATTAATAGAAGAAGTGGGATCAATTAAATAAATAAGATATTTATTTAATTTAAGAAAAGGATAATTTAAATATATAAATGTATTTATTTAAATGAGAAATAAGGCTAGAAGAGGATAAATGAATTAATTAAATAAATAAAGATTTATTTAATTAATAGATGAATTAGGCTAAAATAATTAAATAAATAAAAATATTTATTTAATTAGACTGGACAATTTTAGGTGTCTACAAGTACATCTGAGAGCCAGATTAGCACACTTGATAGACAATTTTGTGCATATAGATTCTAGTATAGCGCACACAATCAATATAGAAATGTATCGAAAAGTAGCGCATAAGACAACTAGAATGACACAAATGAGAAATAGTTTGGCACATATGAAATATAGGGTAGCACATTCAATAAACATAATAGCACATTCACTTAGTAAAATAGCGCATGTGATGATTCAACGCATATGATCAGACACAAGGCAAAAATTCGACAAGTGAAATAAAATTCTTGAGACAATGTAAAGTGCTGGAAATACAATCGAAAGAGTCCCCCAATTGAAGAGAATCTAAGGAAACAACTTAAACTGAAATATAAAATCAATATGAGAGACAGATAAAAGTTCTCATAAGAGAGCTCTCGACAGTCCAACAAAATGATTACACTTACTGGCACATAACAAACCTTCCAGACTCAACATAGCAATAATAAAACCAAAACCAAAAACATACAAAGCTAAAATTCATTCACACTAAAAAGATAAAACTCAATATGGTGAAGCATAAAAATGCACAAGAAAAATAGAGCCGACCATTCATGGTAATACACAATTTAAAATACAAATATTTTCCCCAAACTATATGTAGAACTATATATTAAAACTATATTTAATCTTTCTCAATAATATTTATCCCAAAACTTTTCCCAAAGCAATCTTTTCAAAATACACTATGTGGACAATATTTTTCGGCAAAATAAAATACATAGGAAGAATTTCCCCAAACCTAGAAATTGAAGAAAAGGCAAGGAATCTGAAGAAGCACAATCCACAATCCAATCCAAGCTAAAGCAACACCAAATTCCAAATCTTCAACCAAAGATCAAAATCATAGAAGAAACTCTAGAAATGCTAACCCGACAAAATGCATAGGCGACTGAATAAATAAAATTCATTCAAAGCCCAAAGCCAAAAATCCAGCCAATAGAAATAATCCAAAATACTATATAATCTACCTAACATGCCCAACTATTATATTTTACTTACCCAACGTTTTTTAGCCAATAACCAAGGAGAGTAGGTAAGTAATATAGTATATTTATTTACCCATGTAACAAGAGATTATTATAATAATATTAAAATCAAATGCATAAATATTAAACCAAGTCCAATAAAATGAACCAAGGGGAAACTAATAAATAAAAAGCCTCAAATATAATATAAAGCCACAATTAAATTAAAACCATAAATAACTAAATAATAAATAAATATCAAATAATTAATTAAACAATAAATAATAAATAATCAATTTAAACAATAAATTGATTAAAACAATTAAATAAATAAATACAAACTATTAAATCCACAAGGCATTAATCAAATAATAATAAATCACTCAACCATAATGAATCAAAATATATAATAATTTAATTTAATCGTTAATAAACTATATTAATCAAGCACTAACTAAATAAATAACTAAATACTCACAATGCCACAAAATGACCACAACTTAACATGCTAGCATGACAACTTGTGCCAAGACAATTGACTGACAAGGGATGACAACTTGAACCTAGAGTGTAAAGAGGGAACTCATGCCATCTCCAACAACTTGCCATTAGGATTGAAACACGCTCAGACTTGTGAAGACAGGTGGAGTCGATGTCTAGTACTTGCAATCCTGCAACCATCAACTCACGATACGACATATACAATAATATCTCATAAGTAAATAGGCAAGTGATAGGGAATCACAATGCCATATCCTACTCGCAATGAGTGATATGATGTCATCCCTATCACGAAGGCACTAGAAGACATTCACAATCACTTAGCATCAACTCAATCACCATGATCATAAAATAGGGTTAGCACAATCACAATATCACCAAAATCCCATGAGCAATATAATCCATCTAAATATCAAGTGCATATAAAGATGATCTAATATGAAGCCATCACCATAATAATCAAAGATAAATATCATCATCCATGAGAGTCATCAAACATCATATGTCCATATAAATGTCTATAATCATGAAAATAACATCTAAGGTATCAATAGAGTCCTACATGAAAATCAAAACACCATATAAGAGTCTAGATAGGTCTATCCATGCATAAATCAAAAGGTAAGTCAAGGAGGGACACTACACTCCTATCTCCCTTTCAATTCCATCTCTCTCTCATTATCTTAAGACTCTATTTCTATGTATATCTTTTCTTTATCTCTTCCTTCTCTACTTATCTCACACATTTTCTCATCCCATATAGATCTTTCCCAAGTTACATCTATCCCTGCATACATGTCCCTCTATCTATTCCTATCTCTCCCTCTCTCACTTTATCCCTATCACTCCCTATTTTTATATCTCTCTAATAATATGTCTTCTCTCTATTTATCTCCCTCCCTCTACCTTCCTCTACCTCTACCTATTTATTACTTATCTCTATCACCTCTTTTCTCTCCCACTGTTGTCCTCTCTATCTCTATCTCCCTATAGAGATATCTTCATGTCTATCTATATTTCATTATCTTTAAATCTCTCTTACTCACCCCATATCTCCCTCTATTTCTTCTACTCTCTCTATGAATTTCTATTCATATCTATGTCTACCTCCATCTTCATATCTCCATCTCTTTCCCTATCCATCTCTCTTCCTATATCTCCCTTTATCAATACATCTCTTCCTATATACATGATTAATCTATTTCTCCCTCTCTTCCTCTATCAACCTTTGTATGTATCTCTACCTTTTTGTACCTTTATCTCTTTATTTACCCCCTCTCTACATATCTTTTGTTATCTCCCTCCATCCTTCTCTATACCCACTCTATATCTCTATATATCTCCCTTTATCTCCCCCCTCTCTATCTATCCCTATCTATAATCCATATTCCCTTTTTATCACTCTATCAAACTATCTACATTTCTTTATCTATCCATCTTACTCTTCATTTATATCTCTGTCTCTTTCTTTTTTTAACTCTCTCTATGTCACCCTCTCTATCCTACCTCCCTATCCATATATTTATCTCTTTCTTTACCTCTCTCTTTCTCTATATCTATTAATCTCCATCTCCCTTTATCTTCATTTCTATCTCTATCTTCCTCTCCTTTTGTATCTCTAGATATGTCCCCCTCTTTCTAGTTATCTCATCTTTTCTAGGTATGCCCGTCTCTCTCTTTGTTTCTCCTTCTATCTCTACCTCTATTTATCTCTCCATCTCTCTTCCCCCTTATATCTCTCCTTATCTTTATCTTATACATCTCTATCTCTCTTTATGTTATTCTCTCCCTCTATACCTCTTCCTTCTCTTTATTTTTGTCTTCCTCTCCCTCTCTATCTCTATTTTCTTCTATATAGATCTCTCTCCCTATTGGTAATGGAGCTTGATTATCTTTCTAATTTATATGTTTTTATGTTAGCTATACTTATATCTTAGTTCTTGATGAGGTGTGTGGAGTAAATTTCTACTTTGACTTTTGTTGCTAGGGAGAGAGGGAGAGAGAGGGAGAGGGAAGTATCAAAAAAGGGAGAGGGGGAGAGTGGAGAGAGAGAGAGAGAGAGAGAGAGAGAGAGAGAGAGAGAGAGAGAGAGAGAGAGAGAGAGAGAGAGAGTTGGGGGTAATTATGGGGTAGGAGGATTAAAAAAGGTAGAGAGGGAGAGATGGGGAGATAGGTTCAAAGAGAGAGGTCTAGAGAGGGTAATTAGGGGGAGAGGGAATAATTAACAAAGAGAGAGACAAAGAGGGGGTAAAGTTGGAGGGAGAGGGAAGTATCAATAAAGGGAGAGAGGGGAGAGATAGGGAGAGAGCCCCTAGATTACCCTCTCTCTCTTTCTCTTTGATACTTTCCTCTCCCCCGTCTCCCCCTCCCCTTAATTACCCTCTCTCTATGTCTCTCTCTTCACCTCACTCCGCATATCTCCCTCTCTCCCTTTATTGATACTTTATCCTCCCCCTCTCCTCATATCCCCTAATTAGCCCTCTCTCTCTCTCTCTCTCTCTCTCTCTCTTTCCCCCCATTAATTACCCACTCTCTCACCTCTCTCCCCCTCTCCCCCCTCTCCCCCTCCCCGTAATTACCTTCTCTCTCTCTTCACCTCTCTCCCCATATCTCCTTCTAACCTTTTGTAGATACTTTCCCCTCTCCCCCTCTCCTCCTACCACCTAATTACCCCAACTCTCTTTCTCTCTCTTATTCTCTCTTCTCCCCAATCACGCTCTCTCTAACCTCTCTCTCTCTCTCTCTCTCCCTTATTGATACTTCACTCCCCTCTCCCCTCATCCTAATTATCCCTCTCTCTTGTTAAATTGGTTGAAAGGACCGGAATACTGAGATGGGAGGTGCATTAGTATTCCTAGTATAACTAAAACTTTCCCACAATGTCTAAACCTTTTACTGATATACCAATTTTATCAATTAAGTTTATCAATATGAAAAAGAAAATACAAAATAAACAAATAGCACAACCACAATTTGAACACCGTATTTTATAGATGGAAAACCCAAATGGGAAAAACCACATAGAGTGTTAGCTTTCAAGATAATACAACTAGTTATATGTTGTTTACGAAAGGGTGGCTCACTTCCGAATAACTCATTGCTAGATTACAAAAATGGCTCATTCCCAGAATACTCACTACAATAGATATAAACAAACCGAGGAAAATTGCATCTCCTAATGCATGTGGTCAATTCCAGATTAATCTCAGATAACAAATCACAACACTTATAACAGATCTGGTAAGGGATCACTGTAACATTGTCTACACTCACCTACAACAACTCTAGTAAGGGATTACTACACTACTCTACCGAACCAACTATTTGTAGTAGTTTTGATAAAGGATTACTGCAACACTAACTGCACATTGAATTTTCTATATACTCTTTGGCTCATTTACTCCTCACACTACAACTACTCTGATGTTCATAACTTTGTCATTCACATACCTCTTACTCTACTATGTACTGCACATACTTTTTATTTTATCTCATACTCTTCACACACTATTCCTTACTATGTTTCCATACACACCTTCTATATATACTGGTAGGCTCATACACCGAGATAATATGTTGGCTAAACACAAATGATTTATACAAAAATAAGTTGTTCGGATCAACACGTTATCCAATAAAGCATCGACCAAAAACATGATAACAAAGTTTGCCTTCACTTGACCTCCTACATGATTCCTTCACATATTTCATTTATCAATGCATACACCTTAATTACTAGGACAAAACAGGGTTCTACCAGACCCATAGGTACAAACCCATAAGCATGAAACTCTAAGAACAACAACTCCTAACTCCAAGATACTAATACTACAAATGCCACAAATTTTGGAACATAGATCATGATATATACGATCAGGTATGACTGCTACCACTGATACTGAACCTCACACAGTTGATACCAAAACAAGATATTAATAAAAATGATCACAACACAAGATTATATAGATGAGGATCTTCTGGAAATGACTTCAGTAGATCATCTATGCCTTACTACTTTATATCACGTTCACACCTATCTGCAATTCCAAAACTGCTTCAACAATATACACCAGATGTGGTATGCTAACTGGTCCTAACCGGATTATTGGGCTTGACATCAATGACAACATTCACACAAATCCAACTATCTCCCCCTTTGTTATTGATGACAAAACATTTTAAAAATAATAAACTACATATGACTCCTCATTACTCATATATCTCCTTCTTTCTCCTACTTTATGACCTTTCTCCCCCTTTGACATCAAGAACAAAGGATGCCTTTGATGAAAAAAATGCTTTCATTTGCAAAAAGAATGTCAAAATTACATACCAACTCAAAATGATTCTCAACTACTCTTCTTTTGAAATATATGTTTATACTTCTCCTTCAATTCCAGAAGAAGAACCTTCCAAGAGTGTAAAACTAATTTAATTCTAACATATAAAATCCTACATTCTACCAATAGGTCAACAACATGAAAAAAATTGTCCAAAGAAAATGGATTCTTCTCATAATCCACCAAATGACCAAGCAATACAAAAAAAGATCTAGCTTAGCTTCAACAATTTCCTTCACCTTCTAGAAAATACTCACATAGTCTTCTCTTTGCCTTTGCAACACTAACAATTCAGCCTAAAGTGAATTTATCTTTTTCCTCTGCTCTCCATCCTTTTCACCCAAAAATTCAAATGACTTACCAAGGAACATGGCTCTTCTTCAACCACATGAATCTTAGCTTTATGCTTCACTTTAGCAGCCATCCATGAGAGACAATATTTGTAAACCTTTCAATCATTACCGATATAATCTCTCATTTCATTTATACATTTAAATAAAGCCCTTTGTGAATCACTGCATTTATCCAATATACTCTATAGATTATTATCTTTTTCTTCTAAATCTTCTATACTAACATGTTTCTCAACTAATTTCTCTTTGATTATATCAAACAAAGATTCCAAAAGTACATCACTAACATCTTCAATCTTGATATTGTTCTAGAGCAAATGATCTATTAGGATATTCTCAATTTTGTTTGCCTCAATAGAAGTCAGACATATCTTTTTGATCTTCTTTATTTCATTTTCTCTACCAATAATCTCTAACAAATTAGACTCATCATCAGATTTAGATGCTTTCACTTTCTACTCTGTAACAACTATTCCCTTAGCCATAGGGGATTTTGGATCTTGAATCACACAAATGTCTTCTTCTTTCTTATCCAATGCATTCAAATATTGAAAGATTTGCCTAGCAACTGAGACTCTAGATTCCGAAATCAAATTCTCCTTAGTCAGATGTGATCCTAGACAATACATAGCAAAACAAACAAGCAATGATCCAAACCGGAAGGGGCAACCTTGATCGTTTTTCATTTTTATATTCTCTAACAATTGATCCTTTGATAATTCATACAAATCAAACATAGCATGTGTTACTACTTACTAAGTTGCCCTTAGTTTTATGTCCAAAGTCATTCTATATACTCTAGTCGGTTACTACTACCAAAATATTCAGTCGGTAAGCGCAGAGCAGTTGGTTATAGAAGAAAGTAGTCATAGAGCCTAGTATACACCGAACTGTCTACTGAGTAACACTCTATGTCTACTGAGCAACAAAAATGATATATTGAGTGAACACACACCGAGTGAACCATGTTACCAGATTCATTGAACCTAGACACACATGCGAAACGTGTTACAAGATTGAGGAGCAGGGAATCATTACCACTTAGGAAATTGCACCTTAAAGATTTTGTATGATCTTGAGGTCATCTATCCTATGAAATATTTTGTATGGTTATTCATTCGATAAATCATGTTTGTAAGATTGAAGCAATGAACAGATCACTGACATAAGAAATCTATTTATACAACATGAATTAAGGATCAAATATAGAGATATATGAAGCAAGACATGTGTGATAGATAAGGAAGCACTGAGTATTGTGACTGTCAGAGACACAGAGGTCACCAAGAAGGATTTTAGAGAACAGTCAAGGAACAAAGTAAACAGAAGGGTTTACCAAGTTACTTTATGGATTATCGAGGTATTCTATAAGCAAGGTAATCTCATTTTGAGCACATAGAATCTGCTATAACATTTCAGATGTGAAGTTGCAGATATTTGTAGAGATTTTATTGTAATATTTTGAGTTATAAGAGAAACCTTTAACAGGGTAAAAGACTCTAACAAAGTCTATAAATTGTAAAGCCTTTAACCAGGTGCAACATCTAGAATAAGTGTTGTAAAATCCTTTAGCAAGGTAGATCTAACGATCTTGATACTCCTAACAGGGCAAGCTATCAGAAATAGCTAAACATGTAGCTCTAACTGAGCAACCTTTATTATTGCAGTAGTGAAGTTGTGGGTGCCATCCCCACCGCAGTTTTTCTCTCTAACCAAGAGTTTCTACGTAACCAAAATATATGTGTTATGGAGTGAATCATGTATGATTGTTATTTATTTGTTTTAGCTTTATGTTATGTTACAACAGTTTTTGGTTTATGCATAACAATAAAGTTATTGTTAAAGAAAAGATTTGAAGTACTGATTCACCCCTCCCCTCTCAGTACATTAGCTTTTCATATTGGGCCTAACAATTGGTATCAGAGCTTCAATCTTGGAAAAGGGTTTAACAACCTAAAGAGAAATATCTTATCAATGGAAGGCTACAAACAATCTCGAAGAATTGTGAATCTTCAAAATGAATTGGATCATGCTAATCAAGTGATTGCTGAAATGCAGAAACAAATGCAAAAATCTCTGAAAGTTAGAAGAAGATTATCTAATGATTTGTAGGACTCTCAAGAGTTAGTGGAACAAATTGAGACATCATCTAAGAACAATATATCTGAAGAGACTGAAGAGATGATTGAAGAACTGAAAGAAAAGAACAAAGCACTGACTGATCAACTAAAAACAATGAAAAGAGGACATGAACATTTCAGCACACAGATGACTGAAAATCTTGATGCATTGAGGACAACCGAGGATAAAGTAAGAGATCTTGAAAGAGAAAAAAAATAGCTTGAAGCACTAGTGTCTGAAAAGAATGATGAAATCACTAGGATGACTGGAATTCAAAGTAATCTGTTAGATCAATTGGGTTATGCACATCATGAAGCAAATCTGAAAGATGATGAGAATCAAGCATTAAAACTTGAACTATCAAGATTGACCGATGAACTTGAAACAAAGAAGAAATCCAAAGAAACATTGAAGAAGAGTTATGAAGCATCAAATATGTTGGATGAACAACTTAATACAAAAAGACCCAACAAAGCTACAGGACTTGGTTACAAAGGAAAAGACTCTACCGAGAAGGGAATCCACACTATCGGGAGAGGAGAATCATCAAAGCAAGCTGGAAACAAGAAGAACATCAAAGGAAAGAAGCCTATTTGCAACTACTATGGCAAACAAGGACATACTGCTAACATGTGCCAAATCAAAAAAGGTAAGCAACCGAATGTCACAAGGTCTAATGGCTATTGTTACAATTGCAATAAATATGGTCACACATCTAACCAATGTAAGATGAAGTCTGCTAGCAATTATCAAAAGGTAAAATTCAAAGGATTTTGTAAAAACTGCAATAGATATGGACATAGTACCGAGAAGTGTTGGTTTAAGAAAAAGAACTATATGTGGTCTGCACACCGAGCAAATACTAGAGGCTACCGAGCTCACACAGATCCTAACCGATAGTATTCTGCAGTACCATGGGATTACAATACAAGGATATGGTGTGAATGTTGTGGAAGATATGGACATATAAGTACCAACTGCTTTATAAGGTTTGGAATGAACAACCGAAGATCATGGAGAAATCATGGTATGGCATGTTTTCATTGTCACAAAGTTGGACACTTGGCTAGAGATTGCGGAGATCAACCTAGAGGAGACACCGAGGAAATAAAAGGCAAATTACAGATGATTTGGAAAAAGAAGGAAATTGTGTCAAATGAAGAAAGCACCTTATCTACTGAGTTAGGTGCACCTATTCGAAATTAATCAGTGAAGGTATGAAGGGACTGCATTCTCTCAAAGGTTAAATCTTAATAGTTCCTATTTTATCATATTGTTAATTCAAAATCTGCATAACTAAAGATGCATTAGGAAATTTTAAATTTTTATCAAGTCTTTTGGAAGCCTGTCTAGTTAGTAAATACAAGAAGTCTGGCTACTCGGTAAAAGCATAAAAAGGAAGTGGTACCGAGTGAATTTAATGTTTTTTGACCTAACTGCATGAAGCCCGATAAGGTATATTGTGTACTTAAAGCTTTTGCACGGTCATTTTACACTTACCAAGTTTTCAAGAAAGTAGAGCAAAGTGATTCAAAGGTGATCAAACCTCCTCCGAAGCGAAATTCAAGGTATTTACATCAATCACAATACATTGTCAAGCTAGTTTACCGATCATATCAGTTGTGAATATCTGTTTTACATTTGTTAAGTGGAAAGCATCTACCGTTTAAAATTTTTGAAACCCTAAGGATCTTTTGTTAAGTATTTATCTGAAATCTGCAATGGCACCGAAGATCCATAAGCCTGTTGTTGTTGAGAACATTGAAAAGCCCTCACTGAAATACTCTCTAACTCCCAAAGTAGCATCTGAACCAGATGATAAAACTGCATTTTCACTCATTCCAGATAGGGTTTTACTAGTTGAGGATGTCAGAGTCTTCACTAAGTGTCGTGTTGAGGAACTAGGTCATGTTGAGATCAAGGACACATATGATGAAATGTGTACCGATGGGAAATGGGTCAAGTTTGTTCTGAGCAGAGTTCATGATGATTTCATGTGGTTAGAGGAGTAACCATTCAAGATCACCAAGGAAATCATTCACTTGTCACCGGTTACCCTATTTTTGATCATGCCCGAGCTTAGAAAATGATATCACAAAAGGAATTGATCACTTTAACTAGAGTTGAATCTAATTGCAGAGGACTGAAACTGAACAATGTCATAGATGCAGAGCTGAAGTTTGCCATTAGAGTCATAGGTTATTGTTTCTTTCAATCGGCAAGGGAAAACAGTGTACCCTGTGCAGCAGTCGATTTAGCATATAAAATTGTGAAGAAAGGAATGAAAATTGATCTATGCGAAGTATTGTTGAAAAACCTGTTTGAGAATCTAAACACAACAAGGAAGCCGAAGAAGAACAACTCAGCTAGCACATTGAAGTTTGGATCACTGTTGGTATGCATATTTTTCTATTTTGAGAAATTCTTTCCATTAGTCGGTAATGTAGTTTGGGAGCTACATCGACCAATCACCCATAAAATCAATGACTTCATCAAATGGCTAGGTGATAACTTTAATGATATTATGGATGATTACTTTAGCAAGTTTCAGGAAAAGATGCATAATAGGTATAGAATTCCACCCCAGTTAGTAGAGAAATACAAGGATGACATATGCTTTGAAGTAGACACCGACTACTGCTATGTCAATATTGTGAAACCGAGAACTCAATCTTTGCCACCTATGGGTTATGAGATTGATTTTGACATCACACAATAGCAGATATATGCTTTTCTTATATTACCAAGGCATGTTACCGAGTTGAGATATAGTACATATGAAGAAGTTAAAGAGAAAGTTAAGATGAACATTGTAGTACCAAAGGCTACAAGGAAAGCAACAAAAATGATCAAGGCATTAACGGAGAAATTTGGAGAAGGTTCTTCCTCCATACCTGTCAAGGGCACTCTAGTCATCGCCGAGGAGGAATTTGAAGCCCAAGAGGCAGCTATTACATTGAGCACCAAGTTGCCTAAAGGGAAAATTTTGAAAAGGAAGAAACAAGATACATCAAAGGTATCACCAACTCCTTCAGTAAAGCACCCAAACACAAGATCATCTGCAGCATCACCGAGTAAGAAACCAAAGAATGTTGCCACACCAAAGGTAACAAAAACTTATAAGAAATCTACTCGGAGACTCATTTTGACTAAAGAGTCTAGTGACACCGAATCTAAAGACAAAAGTAAATTTCAGATTGTCAAGAGTAAAAAGGAAGATGTACATAGTGTTGATAACTTTTGTGCTAATCTAAAGCAATATGGTGGATTTGGATCATTTAGATATGTTAAATATGACTCCAGATCTGATGCAGAAAAGAGACAAATTGAAAAAATCGTAATCTGCACTCTTCTGAAATTATGATTGGTCCCATTGGAAGTATCTAATTCTCTTCCAAAATAATTGTATTTGCATATTGATAATAGGTGGAAATATTCCATGGACTCAGAAAAGAAGATGAGAGAAAGAAGTGTGTGACATCTCTTTCCAGACATGTTGGTAGATGAGATCAATGAACATCTGAAAAACTACCACACAAACTTTCTAGTCAAGCAAAGAGCCTTGAAATTGATGAATGGCCTTTATCTGGATGTAGAGAATGAGACCAAGGAAAAATGGCGGGAAATCTTTCGAATCAAGAATGATGGTGAGCAAGTTGAAGTTGAAACAATTGATGTCACCGAGCAAGATTCTGATATCTCTGAGTAAGACCCTGCTGACACTATATAAATTGACGAGGATATCATGGACACCGAGGCACAAGAACATGAAATGATAGAAGGGAATGCATATGCCAAACTGGTATCTAGTGAGTCAGTTTTGGAACAAGTTCAGCCCTATCCTCTGGTCACTCAGCCTGTTTCAACTGAGGCCCCTCAGGATACTGAACAAGGAACAAAGGGTCACAAATCTACAGAAGGAGAAGCTACTTCTTAGGCCACCAGGGAACAGACTTCTCAAGCTCCTTTTAGCACTAAAAATGTTACAACTGTGACCTCGAGCAAGGATTCACCGAAGGCTACATCAGAGGTTCAAGAAATTGACAAAAGTGTTGCCTCTACCGAGCAACCTACCAAGGGTCAACAAGCCTCCCAAGACATTGTATTAGATCAACCGGTGAAAAATAAAGAAAAGAAAATGAAAAAGCATAGTTTCAAATTAGATTTGTCAAAACCAATAGTGTTGCCAAATGTAGACATATCCAAATTAAAAGGGCAAGCATTCATTGAATTCGGTGAACTATGCAAAGCCAAAGCAGAACAGGAAAAACAAATGGCTATTCAAAAGAAAAACAAAGTACTTTAGAAGGTGAAAGCACTATTAACAGATATGCTACCTGAAGCTACAATGTCAAAAGTTGCATCCATCCATATTAAACTAGATGAACTCCTCAATCAGATCGAGACATCTGGAGTAGACGCATCTGAATATTTGAGCAAATTGAAGGACAAAGAGCTCACTGCTAAAATGATTGAAGAGGTATAGAGAGCCATTGCTATTAGCAAAGTAAAACTTGTCAAATTTATTAATGAGTTGTCCCCTCAACTCAAGCATATTCTTTATTTATTTCAGAAACTCTGTAAATTTTCTTTATTCATTAAAGATATCAAAAATAAAATAGAAGTGATTGAGAAAGAGATCACCGATATCTCAAATAAGTTGACCACTAAGCCAAATTCTATTCAACATTTCTATACAAAGTTACAAAAGCTCATGGCTCAACAATTGGAACTTAGGAATGAAGAGCACAAAATCAGAATGGACATTATGACTCTTCAAACCTTATTCATTCCACACTTGTCCTCCGTCCAAGAGCAGATCAACAAGGCTACCGCCCTATCCACTCAACCAGAGGGAAGCACCTTAGATGGACTAATTTCACTATTATCTGATATTACAACTTAGAATTCACTCATGGATAGTGTCAAGGATGCCCTCTCTGCCGCTCTTACCGATGCAAGGACAAAGTACAAATCCATTTTTGACTAGTTGTCTCCACCGAATGGTAACTAAGTTTTGATGTTTGTCAAAAAGGGGGAGTATAGTATCAAAGTATCAAAAGGGGAGTGTAGTATACAGGGGGAGTATACCGAGCAGAATAGAGTATCCAAATGCACAGTTAATTTTGACAGGGGGAGCAGTGAACCAAGCAGTGAACCGAACAATGACAACTGAGAAGTTAATACAGAATATTGATCACAGTGCATGCATAATCAGAGTTTTGTACAGTATATTGATAAGGGGAGTATATCTGAATATACTATTTTATTGACAAATGTATATACTGTTTGATTAGTCAAATTTTGTAAGTAAAAGATTATTGAGTTATGACTTTGAAAGAAGTTTTGTCAAACATCTCAACTTATGTCAAAAGGGGAGATTGTTACTACTTACTAAGTTGCCATTAGTTTTATGTCCAAAGTCATTCTATATACTCTAGTCCGTTACTACTACTGAAATATTCAGTCGGTAAGCACAGAGCAGTCGGTTATAGAAGAAAGTAGTCACAAAGCCTAGTATACACTGAGTTGTCTACCGAGTAACACTTTATGTCTACCGAGCAGCAAAAATGATATATCGAGTGAACACACACCGAGTGAAACATGTTACCAGATTCATTGAACCTAGACACACATGGGAAACGTGTTACAAGATCGAGGAGCAGGGAATCATTACCACTTAGGAAATTGCACCTTAAAGATTTTGTATGCTTATTCATTTGATAAATCATGTTTGTAAGATCGAAGCAATGAACAGATCACCGACATAAGAGATCTATTTATACAACATGAATTAAGGACCAAATATAGAGATATATGAAGCAAGACATGTGTGATAGATAAGGAAACACTGAGTATTGTGACTATCAGAGACACAGAGGTCACCAAGAAGGATTTTAGAGAATAGTCAAGGAGTAGAGTAAACAGAAGGGTTTATCGAGTTACTTTATGGATTACCGAGGTATGCTATAAGCAAGGTAATCTCATTTTGAGCACATAGAATCTGCTATAACATTTCAGATGTGAAGTTGCAGATATTTGTAAAGATTTTATTGTAATATTTTGAGTTATAAGAGAAACCTTTAACAGGGTAAAAGACTATAACAAAGTCTATAAATTGTAAAGCCTTTAACCAGGTGCAACATTTAGAATAAGTGTTGTAAAATCCTTTAACAAGGTAGATCTAATGATCTTGATACTCCTAACAGGGTAAGCTATCAAAAATAGCTAAACATGTAGCTCTAACCGAGCAACCTTTATTATTGCAGTAGTGAAGTTGTGGGTGCCATCTCCACCGAAGTTTTTCTCTCTAACCAAGAGTTTTTGCGTAACCAAAATATATGTATTATGGAGTGAATCATGTATGATTGTTATTTATTTATTTTAGCTTTATGTTATGTTACAACAGGTTTTGGTTTATGCATAACAGTAAAGTTATTGTTAAAGAAAAGATTTGAAGTACTGATTCACCCCTCCCCTCTCAGTACATTGGCTTTCCATATTGGGCCTAACAACATCTTGCATAGAAATTTTATGTGCAACATACATTGCAATAGCCGAAGTTGAACCTTCTTTGTTTTTGAAATAAATCTTATAGGAAATTTAATATGCTACATAACTCACAAAATGATGAAACTTTAATGAACAAAAAATCTCACACAATCAAATCCATAAACTACTAAAGATATGAATGATTTTGTCGATCAACAATGCCCTTTGATCACCTGTTACACCGATTAGGGTTTCAACCTCCTCGTTTTTCATCATCTTCTTAATTGTTACACTCCCACTATTGTACAGACCGATAATAGCCAAAATAATATCCTTCATGATTGGATAGGGTTTATCCAATACGATGCATTCATTCTGCACGTGACTCAAAATTAATGTGATTAATTCTTCATTATCAAGCCACATGAACTCACTCCATAAGTCCATTCCTTTGTGACAATTCTTTAACCTTATGCAAATCTGCCTCACTAAGATTCCTTTCCATTTTTTGATCTTCTTTGTGTCAAATTCATATAGACAAACCTTTTCCATCAATTGAAAACATCCACTACTTGATTCTCCGACAATTGTCTTTGATTCCACACTTGCTCTGCTTTTCTGCTTTGCACTTTATTAATTTTCAGCTCCTCCTAAAACAAATCTCTCTCACATAATGACAAAAATGATCTTTAATTACCAAATTTAACTTACCAATTTCTTCTAGGGTTTTGCCACCAAAAAGTGTTGTATCGATGATGTCAGCACAAACCTTCAATTACCAGATAACATCTCTAACACAGTCATGTTGGACCGATGACATGAACCAACTCGAAAGAGGGGACCAATTTTTATTTTTTTTGAAAATTCTCCCTAAGCCAAAGAAATAAGCACAGTTTTTGGAGGAAGAGGTGCCTACACCAAATTTTGGTACATCAAGCTTACTTTCACTATTCACCTCCTTTAGCCAAACCATAAATTCCTTTTTATTTGATTCATTAGTCTTCACCATATTCTTCTTAGTAGAATTCTCCACATTTTCATTTTTGCACTGATTAGCATAATGTCCAGATTGCTTTCACTTGTAATAACTGATGTTCTTATGTATTGAATTTACTAAATATAGTCTAGATCTGCGTTAATTATCTTTGTGACTAGATAATCATTGCATGTTTAACAATATCGATGAAAGTTATTATTTTCCTTATTCGCTCCAGCTCAATTGTAATTTTGACTCATAGCATGATTTCTAGAGTAATTTGCTTTATGACCAAAACTCTTGCAATTGTAACATTGAATGCTTCTACAGTTTGCAGACTTATGACTAAATTTATTGCATTAAAAAAAATAACCATTAAATGATAGGTACCTTTGTGCATTTGGTTGTCGAACTGGTATTCTTCTTGTAGTAGATCTTTGATTTCGAGGATCACTTGCATCTTCTGATTTCTTTTCTACTTCTACCTTAACTTCTTTGCTTTTACCTTTATCATTCTGATTTGAACTTTCACCGGTTTGAAATCCAAGTCCAGTCTTCTTTAAATGATCTTTCTGCATGTTAATCAAATCTTCCAAAAGTTTTCTGCTATCAAGAAGCTTACTTTCTGCCCGTTGTCATGAAGGATTACACCCGTGATGCTAAAATGAAAGCTCAACAATCCTGTGAAATATGGGAATACTTTTAGACCTATGGGTATGCCTATCATGAAAGTAGACCTCCAGATTATAGGCCATCTTCCTTTATGAGGAATCTCCTACAAATTTCTTTTATATAGGAAAAGGGATAGAAAACTTGCATGTAATGAAAAACCTATCCTAATGGAGGTGATACACCAAAATGATGCAGTTCTACTTGCTGTCCAAAAACTATAACCAACTGCAACAAGAACTAATTTGTCTCACAAATCAAATAAGATGATGAATTTCATCAATATTTCATGTGAAGGATTGAAGTTCTCCAATGTTGTATGAAAGAAAAGTGTTTTTTCACGACATGCAACTGATTGGAAAGCAGATGAACACAACCCACAACCTAAATTTTCTATGAAATCTTCCTATTTCTGCAAAGCATAAACGAGATTGAGCAAAGGATTCATAAAATCACAATGAATCTATCAAAGCATTCAGCTGATAATGAAGAAAATAAAAATAATTGACAAGTAAATTTGCACTCTTTATTGAAAACTGGAAAATAATCACTATTACGATGCTAAAACTGTTAAAAAGCTGAGCTACAATGCTTTTTGTTGTATGTGTAAGAAAAAAGAAAGAATCATAATTAATAATGAAGAAAAGAGGATAATATATAGAAGATAAATCCTAAAGATAGCTAAACCATAAACTGGAAAATCTGCATGAAGAAATCCTTGAGCTAATTTGCCTTAAAAAGCGTGCAAAGTGCATGCAAAAATCTACCAAAAATAGTCCCTGTTGATAAAAATAGCTCCCCAACTCAAAAGGTATGCATGTGTAACTTTCACTAATGTATGAGAAGCCCAAAATAGCTACTAAAAAAACACCTCTCTCTCTGAAATCTGCATGACTTATTGAACTGCTAAAAATAGGTTCCTAAATAACACTTCCACCTCTGAAATCTGCATGTTGTACACAGCCAAATACAGCTCCAAAAGAAATCTCCTCCTTCTGAATTTCACATGATGAGCTATATTTGATCTTTTCCCATTTAATAATTTTATTTTAATAATTATTGAAATAATTGAATATATTATTTTCAATAAATGATAAAATAAAATTATTAATTCTTTTTATTTTATTTTGCTTAATATATTATTTATAATTAAAATATATTTATTTATTTTTCAATAAAAGTGGATTATTCCACTAAACTTTTTTATTAATATTTTTTATTTTTTACACAGGATTCAAAGAGCATACCGGAGGAAAGAACCCTGGAAAGAAAACCTTCGGTCACAACTCATAAAATAAACCTATAGTATCTAATAGATCAGTTTATGCACCCCACCCAAAACCACATACAAAGTGCGGTCACAACACATATAATATCAGTTTTGCATAGAGCCCATATGACAATTTGCCAAAAAAACCCATCGGATAATTTTCAAATGTAGACTTCACAGTTGCTACCAATGGAAGAAGACAAAATTTTCCAAAGCCCTGTGCCAAATCCTATGAGCCAAAAACCTTCCTGCCAAAAAAGAAAGTATCAAAAAACCTTTGGAAAAACACTAATGTATCAAATACCATGAGCTCGAACTCTCCTCTAGACAACGAACATGAATACTTGAAATGAAAGGGGAAAGCGGGAATAATTATCATCATAAACTTTTACATCAACATTGCTCAAGAAAATCATATAACTATTGCTGCAAACCTTCCCATACCCTAGAAGGAATTTCCTCAAAACCCACCTCTCGCTGATTAGCATTGCTATCAATGGCTAAATTTGCCAAATAATCCGCAATCTTATTAACTTCTCTGTAACAATGGGATACCAAGAAAGATTCAAACAATTCTAATTTTTGTAAAATGGGATCAAGTATATACAGTAAATTCCAACAATTCGATTTCTTTTTCATAACACATTGAATAATCACCATAGAATCACCTTCAATTATTAAGTCCTTAATTCCTAAAGAGATTGCCATATCCAATTCAAAAGACAAAGCATGAAATTCCGCATAATTGTTAGTTTTAAAACCAATAGCATGACACTTAGCTTGAATAAAATTTGCATTGTGATCATAAATTACCATGCCTACCCCAGCCGACCCAGGGTTACCATGAGAGGCCCCATCAAAATTCAGTTTAAGGTGCCCCTGCGAAGGAGGTTTCCATCTAGCAGAGCATCTCTTACCTATTGCATCATTTAAAAAAAAATTGAACCATGAGAGGGTAAAACTGACAACATCTTCCAAACTCTAGTAACTCTACTATCCCAGTGTGAAAAAGAAGTAAGATTTTCCAAATTCTTATAAATAAATGACAAAGCAACCTCAGAGATTGAAGACTCAATTTTTAATAGAACCTCAAACACAGGAGACCTTGTTTTTTTAAATATCCTGTTGTCTCTCTGGCCAAATATTCCAAATCACAATGGATGGAGATATGATCCAAAGGAATGCATAAAAAGATGAGGCAAACATAAAGGGCCAAGATCTAAAATGGGAAATGATATCCTTACCAATAACAAAGGATATTTTAACTTCTCAAACAACCACTGCCAACATTCATAAGCATAATCACAATGTAGGAACATGTGTGAAGAAGATTCTAAATTTTTGTTACAAAGGACACAAGGGAAAACAATAGTAATACCAAGCCTGTCTAGTCTCATACCTGTAAGGACTTTGTCTTGAACTACCAACCAAGCAAAGGCTCAAGCTTTAGGAAGACAAGCCGAATGCCAAAATAACTTATAAGGCCAAGATGATAAATCTTTAGCAACCATAAGAGAGTTGTAACCATCTTTAACAGTGTACTTACCAGAAATATTCTTTGTCCAAATAAGTTCATCCTCAGAATCAGAAAGAAATACAATTCTATCCCCCAAAATCTTCTCAAAATCTAATTTCATGCTTTAATCAACATCTAAGAAATCAATCGACTTCCATCTAGCTAGCTTAAGGGGTCCACTAGTCACAATTTCAAAATAATCTGCTACAAAAACACCCCAAAGGGAGGAAAGAATATTGATTAGAGGAGACCAATCCCTAATATTCACCAAAGGTGTGTGTCCATTCCATACTTCATCCCAAAATCTGACCTTTCTACCATTATGAACAATCCATGAGAGATGAGGCAAAATAACTGATCAACATTTACAAAGGAAATTCCAAATAGCAGAACCCGAAGGAAAATTTGAGACTTTAAAAATGTACTCTCTCGGTCCATTATTTAAATGTTTGGAAAAAATAATCTGTGCCCATAAGGAGCTAGGCTTGTCATATAATTTTCAAACCAACTTAGCACCTAAGGCTAAATTTTGATTTTCCAGACTCCGAATTCCTGTTCCCCCAAGTTACTTATGTTGGCATTATAACAGACAAGAAGAAGGTTTGCATTCCAATTACAATGAGAGATTGTTGGCATTTCTTAAGGATATTGAGAAGGTTGTTGATGACTATGGATATAACTGATTAAGGATGATTACTGTCTTAATATTATTATTTTGTCATTGATGTCAAGAAATTGATTTTCTAATTCAGTATGATGTTGCCATATCTTAAGAAGTATGATTTGATGAGTATAAAGATGTCGGTAAAAGACACAGAAAGAATATGATGAATAAGGGGATAAGTTATTCAATGGGCAACTATTACCAAGTTAGACAATGATGATATCATGATGTTTAGATTGTTTTGATATCCTACATATGTTATTGTTTGAAAGATTAATACTATACTATGTTATCGAGCAAAGAACCAAGTCGGTAAACCCTAAGGAACCTAGTCGGTAAACCCTAAGGTTATCGCTATCGGTTAATGAAGGTAGAAGGTCTACCGAGTGAAGTTTAGTATTCACCGAGTTGTTACCGAGTTGTAACCGAGCTATAACAAAATGCATTAAATGTTTACATGTGATATTTAATGAAGGAAGCTGATGAGTTGGAGCGGATTAAATGATTGGTAAGTCGTGTATGAAGATTGTTAAAGAATCTATGGTAAAGAAAGATTGACAAGAAGATCTATAGCTCAGATTGAACCACAATACCCTAACACAAGTTCCAAGGTGAAAATGCAAGTTCCAAGGCGGGGTAAAAAATTTTCAGATCGAAAGATGCATTGAACCTTGACAAGATTGAAGATTTGATGGCTATGACTGATCATGGGAAATGTGATCAAGGAGATTAAGCAGTTGGAAGATTGTTTATAAATAGAAAACTATTGATAAACAATGTATGCGAGCAAGTGTATGCACAGGGACGCTACATAGTGATTACTGAGCACAAAAGCTTGAAGACCTATTTTGATAACAGAGTATAGAGCCCAACAGAGGGACAAGATAAGTCCTATGAATTGATTATATTGAGTAAATAATAATCTGCTTCAACATTTTTAGATGTGAAGTTGCAGATATATTTTTATTACTTTTATTTTGAGAAGTAGTAGAAAATCTCTTAACCGAGTGGACTTAACAGTCTTATTTGTAAAATCCTCTAGCAAGGTGACATTCTTATTGAGTGTTTGAAATCCTTTAACAAGGTCACTTCTAACAAGGTGAAGATCCTAACAGATCTGAGGGAAATCCCTTAACCGGGTCACATCAAGCATTGTGTTTGTAATCTTTAACAAGATTTTCTTTTAACCGAGCATACTCTAGAAGAGTATATTTCTTAGTGGGTCCAAAATCCCATAGTGGTTTTTCCCTATTTGGGTTTCCACGTTAAATCTGGTGTTATATGTTTGTGATCTTATCTATTTATGGGTCTGCATGCATTACTATTTTTCTGATAAGGTTACCGAGGTTGAATCTGTTGTTTTTATTGAAGATTAAGTTTGAATGATTCACCCCCCCCCTCTCATATTGTTAGCTTGGCATCTGTACTAATCATATTTAGTATCAGAACTATCAATTGGTATCAAAGCTATCACCTTAGGCAAACATACCTTATCCCATGCAACTAAAGGGAGTTTCTTCTTGCCATCTTTATTATTGTTCCAAAGAAAATCTCTAAGAGTATCCTATAAACTAACAATAGCTGCTTTTGGAGACTTCAAAATAGACATGAGATATATGGGAACAACATTCAAAACATACTTGATGAGAACAATTTTAGCTGCCAAAGTTAACCATCTATGATTCCATGAGAGAATTCTTTTAGAAATGACTGAAATAATCTTATCCTGTTTAACAAAGAAAGGAATCCCAAGGTAAGTACATGAAATATTTCCATTCTCAAATCCCCAAAAGGATTGCAACCTATGTTGAACCAGTTGTGATGTATTAAGGAAAAAAATCTCTGATTGATCATTATTCACTTTCTGACTAGAAAACGATGCATAATTTTGTATTATTCCTTTAATCACTTTTGCCTCTACTAATGAAGGATATCCAAATAATAGAGTATCATCTGCAAAGAGACAATGAGAAATACTTTGGGGAATATTCTGAATCCTTATACCTTTCCAAAGCCCCCCCACTTTAGCAGCCCTAATAGCCCAACTAAAGGTTTCAGCTAGGAGAATAAACAAAAAGGGGGAAAGGGGATCTCCCTGTCTCAAACCCCTAGAGGAAGTGAAAAAACCACAAGGACAACCATTAATTAAAACCAAGAATCTTGCAAAAGAAATACATGCTTGAATCCATTTGACCTAGGCCTTGGAAAAACCTAATTTCTCAAGAAGAACACATAAAGCCCCCCACTCTACTCTATCATAAGCCTTCATCATGTCTAGTTTAAGTATCATGGCCCAGGTTCTTTGGGTAGAAATAGAATGCAGCACCTCATGTGCTACAATTTCACCCTCTATCATCTCCCTTCCAGGAACAAAACCACCTTGCTCCAATGAAATGATCCTAGGTAGAATTTTTGCCAACCTAAGGGAAATTGCCTTTGTAAATATCTTATACAAAGTGTTACATAAAGCAATGGGGCGAAAGTCAGCAAAAGTCTTAGTATCCTCTTTTTTAGGAATAATTGCAATCATTTTAGTATTAAGTTCTTTTAAAATAGACCTATTTCTCCTAGCTTCCTCGAGAGCCAATAAAACATCATTTCCCACAAAATCCCAACATTTCTGAAAAAATAAAGGAGTAAAACCATCTGGTCCCGGAGCTTTATCTGAATTCATGGCAAAGACAACACTCTTAAATTCTTCTAAGGAAAAGGGAGACATCAACATCTTATTGCCTTCCAAAGATACTAAAGGAGGAATATTAGATATAATATCATTGCTGAGATTTCCATTTTCTGAAGATAATAGTGACTTAAAAAACCTAACTACCTCTGAAGCAATGTCCTCTGGCTCTGTCAATAAATTTCCATTCTGACACTGAATACAAGATATTCTATTCTTACATCTTTTAATCTTAGTTGAAGAATGAAAAAAATTGTTCCTGTCACCATCTGAAAGCCATAACTCTCTAGATTTCTGTCTCCAATAGATTTCCTCTCTAGCTGACACCTCCTCAAGCTGTAATTTTAGTGACTTCAATTCATCAAAAACTTGTGGCACCATACCATGTTGAAGCACATGAGTATTAAGACACTCAATCATATCTTGAATCCTTTGTTTCTCCAGAAAAATGTTCTTAAAATGCGAGATATTCCATTCCCTAATATTCAATTTCAAATAACTTAACTTCTTAGCAATCTGAAACATACGGGACCCAGAACAAAAAGGAGTAGAATTCCACCATTTCATAAGCAGAGGCAAAAAGGAAGAATCCCTAAACCACATGGGCTCAAATTTAAAAAGGAGACTTAAAAGAAGTCTTATCCTCAATAACTGAAAGGGAAATTAGAAAATGATCAGAACCCAAGACCGGTAGAATAGAGGAAAAGAATTCAAAATATGAATAAATCCAATTCTTAGATAACAAAAACCGATCTAATCTCTTAGCAATTTGAGAAAAATCCCTTCTCATGTTTGTCCATGTGAAAACTCCATTCTGATACTTACAATAAAAAAGGCTCATATCAGAAATGAAATCCCCAAAGTCATCCATAATCCTTTTATTAGGGAAAACACCTCCTCTTTTCTCATGTAAATCAGTGATAGCATTAAATTGCCCCCAAAGATAATAAAGGAACCATGTTTTAAGGGAGAAGAAATCCTCTTTAATTCACCCCATAACTTACTCTTCCCTTGAATACTTGACGGAGCATAAATGTTAAAAAGCCAGAATTTAACATTCGAAATCTTGCTTATAACTAAAGCCAACATCCAATTTGTAGTAGATGCCATTAAGTGTACCTCAATATTATAATTATTCCAAAGCAGTGCCAAACCTCCTGAAGCACCACAAGCTGGAGAAGAAAGAAAATTCCACCTTCTCCAAGATGAAAAAACCAAATCAGTAGACTCCTTTGACAACTTTGTTTCTTGCAACATAAAAATATCACACTTAATTAAGTCCATCTAGGACTTAATTAAGCATCTCTTGTTAGGGGAATTTAAGCCCCTAACATTCCAAGAAATAATCCTCATTGTCCTTGAGGGGAGGCCGAAGCTCCCCTCTTCCCATTAATTGGAGAATTTTTTCTTTCCCCAAAGCAACCTTGCAAATTACGTTTCACAGCCCCTGATCTTGTCACAAGAGGACTAGTCACAAATCTTTTACTCTTTCTTTTTACATTTATTGGAGTTAGGCATGTTTTCTTAGGCCTACCAAGAGAGACCGAATGCCTCCCTTGCCCACCAGCAGGAGAAAGGGACAAAATCTTTTGATTTCCAACATCAATTTCCATTTGAGTCTTAAGATTATTTGGAGGCCTACCTCTCCTAGGAGAAACCACCAATGGTGAAAAAACCAGAGTTGTTTGGACAATTGGTAAACTCTTGCATGACTTTGGAGATGTCAGGATAAATGGATTATCTTCAAAACCCAACTCTGTTGTAGCCAAAACTGCAAAAGGATTAGCAGATGCAGAAATTGGAAGGGTCGAGTTTATACCCCCCAAATCATTCTCAACCGAACAAACAACTCTATCAGTAATACCCTCATCCATTTGATGTGCATGATTGTTAAAAATATCATTTACTTGCTGAATCAGATTCTCATCTGGCATAATAACAGGGACAACCTCTGATGGATTACTATTCCCTAACGAAGATTCATTAGCCATATTAATTTCAACATTCAGAGGGGAATTATTAGACACCAAATTCTTAATTTCCTGAACTAAAGAAGCATCATTAGGAAAACCTATGGCAGGTACTTGTTTAATAGTTTTCCTATCAACCACTGCATTTTTATCTAAATTCACATTCTTTGAAGAATCCAAAACCTCCTTTTGAGTGCATGAAGACAAATTGTCATACTTACCCTTTGTGTGATTATTTGGCATCTTAGGGCAATCTATCATCAATGGATGATCTACTCCATTCATCGGGGGATTACCATCCACTATACCCCCATTATTAGAAAATGTCTTCAGTAAAGACGAAAGTGAGACCGAACCCGAAGTGTGAACATTGGGTTTCCTGAAACTACGACACAATGAATTATTTTCAAGATTAATGTGACCCGTTTCTACCAATTTATGCAAAGAGACATTTCCACATCCTTCAAGTGAAGGTCCCGCCGACAAACTATCTTTATTAAGGGATTTAGGGACAGAGCCAACAACCTGTTGGTTTTTCTTAAAATCCATACATAACGGAGCATCCAAAAGTAAAGGAGACTTAAGAAGCTCCGTATCTAATTTCTCAATTGACTAGTGCCAAATACCATCACGAGACTTGATATTACAAGTACCCAGGAAAAAATTGTTAGGGTTAATAAGAACACAAATTTTTACCAGAACTCCCCATCCACAAAGTCCATTTTAGATGTTAAAAAAGTTCCAATAGTATTTCCAATTTTCTCAAGAACTTCTATGATGAAGAAACCCCTGGTAGAATAGGATTAGAAGGTATCTTACTTACCTTTTCCGAACTAGCTTCCTTGAGGTTCACATTTACCTTATTTCCCACCTGTTGTGAAGAAATAGAAACCCTAGCCGCAGTCTCCTTATTTTCCAAGCCAACAACCCTAGCAAAAGTTCACTGATTGCCCAGATCCAAAGACCATTTCCTTGAAAAGCCCTTGAATTGCTTCTCAAAATTCCCTTGATTTGCACCATTATTAAAACGCCCTTGAGTGAATCTCCTTCCATTGTTATTCTGCCTCCATGCCACACTTCGTTTGTTCCCAAAGAAGCCTTGAAAGTATTTTGAAGCTGGCCAAAAAACCTTGTTATTTCCATTCCAGTTTACCTGTATCGCCATGTCCTTCCATCTGCCGTTCGTGTAGACCCACTGTGGAACATGAGGCAGGTCTTCCCAGCCCACATCCACCAATGAACCCAAATGTCCTCTATTAGCCATATCCGATGACTGTATTAACAGCAATAAACTCTTGATCTTATAGACTGTGACCTCTATTTTCAATGACTGAAACTGTGGTCTTTAAACCCTCTAGACTGCTATGAACAAATAGTGAACTACGATCCTCCTAATGCCATTATTTGTTTATAGCTTCAGCTTCAATTACCTTCACAATCTGCAAACCTATATTTCCATGATTTTCTTTTACTGATCAATGATCTTCTTCCTCCACTGACGGTCTTCAACAATAGGTGATTCCATTGGATCTCCGACAATAAATAACTTCAATTTCCTCCGAGTGTAGAGAGTAGGGCCTATGGGCACCAACGATCTCCAAACTGACAATGATCCTCTCCAGATCCAGTGGCTAACAACAAAAATCTCCTTCTACCATGATCTAATCTCCTGGAAATAGCGATCAATCTTCATGGATTTGCATTTGCAGATATTTGTTTTGTAAGAGCGTTTCGATTCCTTTCCGTTTGGACCACCACTTTTCGCTCGGTTATTTGGCCCTCCCTTTGCAAATTTATTTGCATTTTGACATTTTCTTTGCAAATTCCATTTAAATTTGGCTTAACTCTGATCTGTGCTGGTGAAATTGGAAATATCTTTGCCAATTGCACGACGATCTTTGCAAATTTCGTGCGTCAAGTCAAATCTAGAATTGTCTGTATGAAATTTATTGCAATCTGGCCAACAATCTTCATTTGAATCTGACTTGTCTTATAATTTGAGAGCTCAATCTATCATTTGAATCAGTGAAATGCAAATATTTTGGTATTTTGATCATCAATTTACAAATACTTCAACATCTCAAACTTTGCACTGCAAATCGACCTGCTATTCGACCTGCCAGAGGCGTCGACCTCCTCTTTTGCCAAGATTTTTTTGGCATGACTTTCCTTTTGTTAACCGACCTTCGATCTGCAATTACTTGGCATCCACTAGATCATTCTCTTTTATTATAAGATATAATTAAAATATATTTATTAATGTTTATTTGAAAAAAATTAATAAATATTCTTCCAAATTCTCATCCTCTATCTAATCTCCCTAATTCTGAACCTAATTTCTCAATCTATACAAACCCTCAATTTGGAGTATCTACAACTCAAGTACCTATTATCCAAAATCCACCAGTAAATCCTCCATTAAATCCACTAGTAAATCCAATGGCCATACCAAGAGCACATGATCTTGCACCATTTGATGGGGGGAGCCCATTAAATTTAGTTCAACATGATGTCATACCAATAGTAGCTTTGAACACACCAATTGAACACATAAGGGATGTGGCCTCCTTGTGTGGTGTTCACCATATAGCACAAGAGAACATGGCTATCAGACCATTAGCGACATCGTTTAAAGGAAAAACACTCCAATTGTTTAGAGGTTTGCTTGTTAATTCAATTGGATCATGGGATGATCTTGGTGATAAGTTGACCAAGCAATTTTCAGATAAGTCAGATCACCTATCTCTGGTTGAACAAATGACTACTATTAAAAGGGCTCCACAAGCACAAATGAATGATTTCTATAGACACCTAAAATTAATTAAATTTATATTTAATTAATTAAGCCTGTCAACATAATTAACCAATTTAATTGTGTTAATTCCCTTCTTCTCATGGTTAATTAAATCAAATTTAATCAATGTTATCTCTACAGTCCAATAACTAATTTATCAATAAATTAAAATAATTTCTCCATTCTTCTAAATTCCTCTTAGTTAATTAATCCTAAATAATTAAATTAACTAAAGTGATTCCTACAAATCACTTTCCCTAATCTCCACTTAGCCTAATTAATTCTTCTAGAAGCATGATTATCATTATTCTTCAATTTTATATTCCTCCACTCATTCTCTCTCCTCATGTCACATCCTCCTAACTTTCCCACTTGCACTCTAATCCCTCATTAACCTAATCAATCCCCATAATCATTTGCACTTCCCTAATCACATTGATCCTTTGAAAGAACTTCAAACTCTTTGAATCTCCCCATGCATCCTCTTCCCAAGGAATTTTTAATTCCTTTATCCATTTAGTCTTCCCAGACATCCTCTTATTTTGGAATTTTTAAATTCCTCCTTCCTCCCCCCAAGGAATTTTATATTTCTTTTTCTCTTCCCAATGTACTTGAGATATCTTCCCCATGAACCTTGAGAGGTGTGGAGACAAGAAATGCCTTTATGGCATATCTCTTGGTCTCCACACCTTGTCCTCTCAATCCATGTGATCCCTCTCAAATCGATCTCAACCCTTCTTCCCAAAATTAATCTTGGCCCTCTATTTTGGCCTCCTCTAGTCTATAAATTGGAGTCTCCTCTCCTCACAAAATATCTAATTTTCATACATTCTTATGCTATCCATTTCATCCCTATATCCACTTCTCATCTAATCTTATGTTGTTAATTTGAAATCCAATATCATCCATCACGTCATCATAATGCCCAAATATTTTCTCATCTCATCCATATCCATCATCATTTAAATCCAATCCAAATCCAACCAATCTTGTTGTGTGTGGAGATCAATCAACATCCCAATCAAGGATTTAATCCAAACAAGTTAAGGAGGGGTACATCCTTGGCTTCACCAATAGCTCAATTGGAGGAACACGAGAGAACTCTCTCTCTTGCAAGGTATAAGAAGCTCGGTTTATAATTTATTTGGTTTTTTATGTTTATTTACGTTTAAACTAACCATCTAACCTTGCATTGATTTTACCTTGCTTCATTTTGGCACGCTTGGTGGGATCCACTTCCCAATTTCTAACATTTGTGTGAGTTTTTAGTGTTTTTAGCTCACAGTTTTCCGCTTTAGCAAGTCAGTCTACACATTAGCTTATTCGCCTCATTAATTCAATGCGTCCACCATCAAACAGTGTGAGAGATTTGAAATTAAAAAATTTTGACCACCATTTTGCAGGTTTTTGGTCAATCAACACATCCGCCTATGAATCAGTGCCTCCGATTCACTGTTTTGACGTCCCCATTTGAAAAATGTTCCCACCTAACTTTCTTTTCAAATTTTTCATTTAAAAACTATAAATCAGTGCCTACGCATGTGAATCAACGCCTGTGTACTCATCAAAACACGTGCGCTTAGTGAAAAATCCTCCCGCCTAACTTTTTTATGAATTTTTCATTAAAAAATGTGAATCACCACGTGCGCAGGTGAATCAGCACGTGCACCTGTGAATCAGTGCGCGTGCTTAGTGAAAAAAAAAGTTTTTGTAAAGCGAGAATAACTTTTCTCTCGGGTGTCGGATTTTCGAAATTCAAAATGCGTTGGAAAGAGGACTCAAAGATCTAAAATGAGTTTTCATTATATTTTGCATATACTTTTTCAAAAATTAGTTTAACATGTTCAAAGTCAACCCTTAATTTTTGAATTTTAAATGCACATAATTTTAGCATATGAAATCATTTTTTATCAAACTTTTCTTTTTGAAATTACCTAGAAAATCATAAGGAAATTGATTTTGCAATCTTTTTTGGGCTAATCATATTATGTTTGCAACTTCTTTTTTTTGAATGCCCAAGATAAATTATCATAAACTACTAATCATTATTGTACGATGTTTTGTCGAATAAAATCATGTTTTTTCACTAAAGTAGATTTCTTTTTCATGTCTTAGTTTAGAAAACATATTTTTGGGGTTAAAAAGAACTTGTGTTTTCTATATTTTTTGCACTTGCACATGTGTAGGGTGGACCCATCGTTACTCTTAGTATCCTCTCCCATCGCCTTCGTGGATCCTAGGTGTAAGAGAAAAGCGATTAACAACACCCATCTTTTTCTTTTTGTAGTGAGGGGTATTCTTGATGGGGATTTGATCACCTCACAAGGGTATCTCAAATTGGGACATATCAGAGATATTGATTCTCCCGACGTGATCTCGAGCTGGTTTTTTAAGCCGCTATATAAATATGATGGTCAGATGGCAGAGGTGCTAAGTGAATTTGACGTATGTAGGGACCTTCCCTGCACCGATAAGCTTAGTTAGAGCATTAAGTGGCTTTCTTTGAGAATCCATTTTTGGATTGGTGATCCCTCAAAAATTTCACTAAGAACCTTGTTTTAGTAGCCCAAAATCCCATATTCATAGTGTAGGGGATGTGGATTGTACCTCGAAGTTACCTCTCATGTACCCACTCAAGATGAGATAGGAATTCCCCATATAATAGATCCTTGGATCTTCGGGGTAAGAGAATACAGTATGCCTGAGGAGTGTGTTGTAAGGGGGAGCCAGTGCTACCAGAATCTCTATCTGTCTGCTTGTTTGAGGTATCACTTGTGTGCGAGGCCTATTGAATGGTTTCCATCTTCCAACCTAAGTTGTATGTCTAATGCATGTCTTCATCTTGTACACAACCAGTGAAATTTTGTTTGGCCTAATCGAGGCCCCCTTCACTTTCACGCTTGTCATAGAGTGTTTTTTTGGCCAATGTGCTTGTCATTGTTTGATTTCTCTTTCCAAGAGTAGATAACATCTAAAACATTCCCTAGTTTGACTAAACCCTTCAATCTCCACTTTGTCACTGTCAAACCTCTATTTCATCTTCGGTTGAGCTAAACCTCGGATCAATTTTTATCCATCCAAATGATCATCAATCCCCAATCAATATCTTTATCCCATTATCAATCCATTCCTAGGTAGCCTTCCCCTTCTTCTTCCTTCCATCAATCCATAATCATTTTCTTCTCACCTTCAAGGACTTATCACATCAACCTATTAAAATCTCCAAAATCCCAATCAATCAATCAATATTCCTTTAATCCAATCATCAAACATCAATTCTAATCCATAGTCAACACTTTGTGAAATTTTAATTTATACCCTTATCTTTAATCAATCAATCAACTGGCTTTTTGTGCTAGGTAAAGAATCTCCCCCAAGTACCTTTGCTTAATCATTTGGGTTGATCAAAACCTCAAATCTTTTTCCCTATTTTTCTTAGGAACGTAAGGCCACCCTAAGTAGAAGAAGGCTTAATCATTTGGATCCTTTTTCCCTATTTTGTTTAGGCACGCAAGTCCACCCTAAGTAGAAGAAGGCTTAATCATTTGGATCCTTTTGCCATATTTTGCTTATGCACGTAAGTCCACCCTAAGTAGAAGAAGGCTTAATCATTTGGATCCTTTCCCCTATTTTTCTTAGGCACGTAAGTCCCCCCTAAGTTGAATAAGGCTTAATCATTTGGATCCTTTTGCCCTTATTTTCTTAGGCACATAAGTCCACCCTAAGTAGAAGAAGGCTTAATAATTTGGATCCTTTGCCCTATTTTTCTTAGACACACAAGTCCACCCTAAGTAGAAGAAGGCTTAATCATTTGGATCCTTTTGTCCTATTTTTCTTAGGAAGGTAAGTCCAACCTATGTAGAAGAAGGCTTAATCATTTGGATCATTTTGCCCTATTTTTCTTAGGCATGCAAGTCCACACTAAGTAGAAGAAGGCTTAATCATTTGGATCCTTTCACACCTCACTTAAGTCCTAATCCAAGGGCCAAGGTTTCATATTAATCCAAATCAATCTTGTCCTAACCCAAGGACCAATCCAATCTAATCAAATTCTACCCAATCCAAGCAAATCAAATCAAACCAAATAAAATAAAATAAAATAAAATCAATCCATCAATCCAATCTAAATTTTCTAAGTCCTAGTCCTCATCTTCATCTAACATCATCTTATTACTTTTTTTTTTATCAAGTCTATCCAATCCCAACTTATCCCCCCATTCTCAATATTTTGAGGTTACATGGCTACCTAAAATCTACATCCAAACTTCAAAGCTTGGTATGAGAAAATGCTCATGGAAGTTCATGGATCACCCTGTCAACCATCCACATCTACCTCATACATGCCTCAAAATTATCCAACTTCCACCTATCTATGTCTCCCATCCCAACCCATTTACCAATTCAATCCCAATTCATCTCGCATCTCTTATCCTTCGCGCTCTATTATAGCATATATACTATGCACAAAACTAGATGCCTGAAACAAGCGTCATGTATAGTTCCACCATATTCTTGCACTCTACACTTGGGGGAAAGATTCATCCATGCTACCCTATCATCTTCATTATCCATATCCATTATCCTCTACCAACATCGTATCTAAGTCCATCCTACTTCCTATCTTTGGTCTTGATTATGCTATCCATATCCTCAATCTCATATCCCTCATCTTATCCAAATTCATCCCCCATTCCTACCTTTGTTCTTGATCAAGCTAGAGAAAAAAATAATGTGTACACATGCTTTGGGAAAGTGCAAGCCCAAATTCTCCTCCATTCATATCCACCACACATTATCCTTCAATCTCACACATCTTTATTCACCATCCTTCTAGCCTTAATTAGGGCATTTGTCTCCTTTGCAACATAATTCTTGGATCCCCATTCCACCTATCCTCTATTATTTAGTCCTTCATATCCTACCACTATCCATCTACTTAATCCCTTCACCTTCTATCCAAGAAATCTCTCCATCCATTCATCCTCTTACCAAGCCTTGGTTTTCCCTTGTCATTGGTTCCCCTCCATTTATCCTATATCCACAAACCAATCCCATCATATCATATCATATTACCCATCCCATCCAGTCATATTCAATCATTTATCCCCCTCCCATTTTATCCAATCCATTATGCCCCCCATCACACAGAGATTTTCCCATCTATCTAAGCTTATGCTGACTCACACATAATCCAAACACCCATCCATATTGTGTTAACCAAATCCAAGCAACAATCCTCTCACTTAGAGATCCTACACACCATCTTGTCTCTTGCATCTATCAATCTATCCACACTCTGCCCATCAGGATGCATCCTTCCCATGTCTGACAATTTATCCAAATCCATCTCCGTGCCCGTCGGGATGCATCCTTTCCATGTCTGGCAATTTATCCAAATCCATCTTCTTGCCCATCAGGATGTATCCTTCCCATGTCTGGTAGCCTAACCAAATCCATGTCCCACTCTTGGCAAGAGATATCATGATTGATATTTTTGCTCCGATTTTGTTTTTATCTTGTTTCCCATGACTGTACTTGTTTAGGGCTTCCCTGATCATCCTATATCTAGACATGTCTTGGTAGTTGTATAATGGGACATTGTTTTTATGGTATGGCATGTTTGATAGTTTCTCTTGTACGATCCTCTAGTCTCGTATTTACATCATCATTGATGTTTGTGAACCAGTGTACATAGAGATACTTATTGTTTGAGAGTCTAGTCCATGCCTCATATATTCAAACCATCTTGATTCCTATAATCAACGATGTGGATAATCTATGACAATATCAAAACTAGGTTTGCTCTCCACATCTACACAACAAGAAATCTCATCCACTACATTCCACCCATTTATCTTGGAGACTCCAATTTATTCATTCACTCCCCCTTCATCATCTTCATCTTTTCATTATCTAGTCCTCCTATCCATTTCAAGAGCACACCCGTGTTCTTAGAACCCACATGTCCTCTCGAGGGGGCATACCACTACCTCCTCATCATCCTTCCTCATTTTGAATATGACTGGGGAATCATGCTACTAGTCCTTATTCTTTCCATCCACTATGTTTTATTCTTCTTTGATATAACATCACTTCATGACGCTATATCAAAGAGAGGCAAAATGTAGACACCTAAAATTAATTAAATTAATATTTAATTAATTAAGCCTGTCAACATAATTAATCAGTTAAATAGTTTTAATTCTCTTCTTCTTAAGGTTAATTAAATCAAATTTAATCAATCTTATCTCTATATTTCAATAATTAATTTATCAATAAATTAATTAATTTCCTCTTTCTTCTAAATTCCTCTTAGTTAATTAATCCTAATTAGTTAACTTAACTAACATGATTCCTACAAATCACTTTCCTTAATCTCCACGTAGCCTAATTAATTCTTCTAGAAGCATGATTATCATTTTTCTTCAATTTTATATTCCTCCACTTATTCTCTCTCCTCATGTCACATCCTCCTAACTTTCCCACTTGCACTCTAATCCCTCATTAACCCAACTAATCAATCCCCATAATCATTTGCACATCCCTAATCACCTTGATTATTTGAAAGAAATTCAAATTCTTTGAATCTCCCCATGCATCCTCTTTCCAAGGAATTTTTAATTCCTTTATCCATTTAGTCTTCCCACACATCCTCTTATTTTGAAAATTTTAAATTCCTCCTCCCTCCCCTCAAGGAATTTTATATTCCTTTTTCTCTTCCCAATGTACTTGGGAGATCCTCCCCATGAACCTTGAGAGGTGTGGAGACAAGAAATTCCTTTATGGCATATCTCTTGGTCTCCACACCTTGTCCTCTCAATCCATGTGATCCCTCTCAAATCGATCTCAACCCTTCTTCCCAAAATCAATCTTGGCCCTCCATTTTGGCCTACTCCAATCTATAAATTGGAGTCTCCTCTTCTCACAAATCATCCAACTTTCATATAGTCTTATATTGGCCATTTCATCCCTATATCCACTTCTCATCTAATCTTATGTTGTTAATTTGAAATCCAATATCATCCATCACGGCATCATAATGCCCAAATATTATCTCATCTAATCCATATCCATCATCATTCAAATCCAATCCAAAACCAACCAATTTTTTTGTGTGTGGAGAGCAATCCACATCCCAATTAAGGAGTTAATCCAAACAAGCTAAAGAGGGGCGCATCCTTGGCTTTGCCAATAGCTCAATCGAAGGAACAAGAGAGAACTCTCTCCCTTGCAAGGTATAAGAAGCTTGGTTTATACTTTATTTGGTTTTTTAGGTTTATTTGGGTCTAAACTAACAATCTAACCTTGCATTGGTTTTCCCTTGCTTCAATTTCAACTACCGTTTTGCAAGAACATGGGACAAAATTCTGGCTATGGTAAGACCTTCTGCTGATCATGCATTTTTGTTTTATTTAAGGGCTTTAAATAATGATATTACTGTTATGATTCTGTCTATGGGGAGAGTAACTTTACTTGCAACATAGGATATTACCATTTCAAGAGAAAACAACCTTATACAAGTTGGTAAAATTGTTCCTATGGTCATTTTTCCTAATATTCATCCATCAATGCCTTTGAAATTACCTCCTATATCTCAAATACCTGTTGTTCCAGCACTAGGTTTTCCTATTTTTTCTCAAAATAATGTTGTTACAACAAATTTAGAGCTGCAAGAGCTTAGGGGTACCCAAGATAGGATGGAAAAATTATTGCAGACTATTAGCAATGAATTGGTGAGCCTTAAAAAGAACCAAGGCCAAATTCAGAGGTCATACCAAGCCCTTTATCAAGCTCCATATCAACCCACAGGCCTGGAAGTATTCCTATGTTTCACAAGATTGTTGAGCTTTCAGTTTAGTATAATGGGTGTAATCCTTCGTGACAACACCACCTTCAACTTCTTCACTTCTTATTCTAGTTTCTCACATTCTTTGGTCTTCAGTTTGATTGATTCTTTGAGTTTCCTCTATCTTGTTCTTCTCATCAATCATCTGCATCAAATGTTTAGCGGTTTCATTCACTTGCTTCAACTGATTGTTAAATTCCTTTTGTCTCAATTTGAACTTCCAAATTTGTTTGGTTAGCTTTTGTAAACATTCATTCACTACCTTCACATTCTCTTTCAATTCCTCATTCTTGGACTCAACACTTTCCGGATCTTTAATAGTTGTCTACAATTCCCCATCCAGATGATATTCTCTGACCATACTCATTGGTGTCATGATTCAACCAACAAGGATCTCCCTTAAGTGGTTAATCTTTCAAGAAAGGGACCAAAGATTTGATACCAATTGTTGAATTGGTTGAATGCACCAACATACTGAGAGGGGGGCTGAATAGATATTCCCACTATAACTAAAACTTTCCCACAATTTCTAAACCTTTTATTGATATACCAATTTCATCAATTAAGCTTATCAATATGAAAAAGAAAATGCAGAATAAATAAATAACACAACCACAAATTGAACATTGTATTCTATACATGGAAACCCAAATGGGAAAAACCACAGAGAGTGATAGCTCTCAAGATGATATAACTAGTTATATGGTGTTTACAAAAGGGTGGCTCACTATGAGATTACAAAGATGAATCACTATCGGAATCCTCACTACAATAGATATAAATGAATTTAGGAAATTTGCATCTCTTAATGCTTGTGATCAGTTCCAGATTAAGCTTAGATAACAACTCACAACACTTACAATAGATCCAATAAGAGATCAGTGTACCACTATCTACAATCACCTACAACAAGTCCGCTAAGAAATTATTGCACTACTTTGCTAAACTAATTACTTGTAGCAAATCCAGTAAATGATTACTACAACACTGAATATACATTCACTTTGCTATATAGTCTTTGGCCCATATACTCGTCACACTACAATTTCTCTATTGTTCACAACTTTGTCATTCACATACCTCTTACTCTGCTATACCACACACACTCTACTTTTCATCTCATACTCTTCACACACTCCTCCTTGCTATTTTTCCATACACAACTTCTATATATACCAATAAGCTCATACACCAAGATAATATGTCATCCAAACACAAATGATTTATATAATAATAAGCTCCTCAGATCAAAACATTATCCAATAAAGCCTTGACAAAAAATATGGTAACAAATTCAGCCTTCACTTGATCTCCTACATGCTTCCATCACACATTTCATTTATTGATGCATACACCTTAATTATCGGGACAAAACAAGGGTCTACCAGACCTATAAGAACAAAAATCCAAGCACAACTCCTAACTCCAAGATGCAGATACCACAAATGTCATAACATAGATCATGATAGATACAATCAGGTATGACTACTACCACTGATACCGAACCTCACATAACTGATATTGAAACATGATATTAATCAAAATGAGCACAACACATGATTCTAGAGATGGGGATCTTCCAAAAATGACTCCAATAGATCATCTATGCCTTATTGCTTCATATCATAGATCATTTATGCTTTACTGCTTCATATCACGTTCTCACCTATTTTCAATACCAAAACTGCTTCAACAACATACACCGGATGTGGTATGCTAATTGATCCTAACTGGATTACAAGATTTGACATCAATGATGGTATTCCCATAAATCCAACATCTCTGTTTACTAATGATTTCCCCTCTCCCCTTCTCATCCTATCCCTTAATCACCTCTCTCTCTCTCTCTCTCTCTCTCTCTCTCTTCCCCCCTAATTAACCCCTCTCTCTCTCACGTCTCTCCCTCTCTCCCTTTGTTGATACTTCCCTCTAAATTCTATTGCTAGTTATGGGAGGGAGATGTAGAGAGACAAGTCTATATCTTAGGGAATAAAGAGTGAGATGGAGGAGGGAGTGATGAAGAGGTAGAAATATAAGTGTATATCTTGAGAGAGAGAGAGAGAGAGAGAGGGGGGGGGGAATGAGGGATTCAATGAGATTTAAAGAGATATAACTAGAGAAATATGTATAAATAGGGACAAAAAGAGAGGGAGGGAGAAAGAGAGAGGTGGAATGATAGGTTTAGATACCCTCTCTCCCTTTGTTGATACTTCCCTCTCCACCTCTCCCTCTTCCCTCTAAATTTTATTGCTAGTTATGGGAGGGAGATGTAGAGAGACAAGTCTATATCTTAGGGAATAAAGAGTGAGATGGAGGAGGGAGTGATGTAGAGGTAGAAATATAAGTGTATATCTTGAGAGAGAGAGAGAGAGAGAGAGAGAGAGAGAGAGAGAGAGAGAGAGAGAGAGAGAGAGAGAGAGAGAGAGAGAGAGATAGAACTAGAGAAATATGTATAAATAGGGACAAAAAGAGAAGGAGGGAGAAAGAGAGAGGTGGAATGATAGGTTTAGATATCAGGTTAGAGAGGTAGAGAAAGGAGTAGAGAGAGAGATATGGTGGTTTATCCAAATTTATTACACTCTTTAGTAAAATGTCTAATTTTTTTTTTTATTAATTACTCATTTAATGTTTCAAGTATTTTGAGATGATTGTTACAAAAAAATTCATGAAAGAGGGAATCCATATGTAGAAGTTGTGAACTATTGATGTTTCAAAAATGAAGGATAAATTTAAATTAATTATAATTATTTTTTAATGCATAATATAAAAACACTACCTTTTCCATTGTGTAGATCTATGAATCACCTTTCCAACACTTGTAAAAAATCAAAACTGTTATAAGAAATGTAAAAGCTATGCCCATTTTACCAAAATGTGTTTTTCTAGAATTTCAAAACAAATATCTGTTTTGGAAAACATGACATCACAACAATGACTTCAAGAAATGGATATTTGTTAATAATGGAGATCTATTTTGCTGACATAATTTTTTTCCTTCCATTCATCCCTCAATATTTCTTTGGGATTTGTCTTGGAATTTCCAAATTTGGAAAGTCAACACAAAAAACATTTTAAAAAGTTATCCTTGTATTTCCAGATTTTTCCCTTGTATTTGACAACTTTTTTTACTCAAAATTGACGGAATGAAAAGGGTTTTTTGATAAAATTTTCATCTTTCCACCAATATAAATTATTCCTTATTTTGAATTTGATAAATAATTTTGATTTATTTATTACATACATTATGTCTAAATTCCTAATTGATAAGCTGATTAAAAAACATCTATAACTTTCAAATGATTTAACATTTTTTGAATCTAAAAGATGCATCACATTCTATGCTTCACATAATATAAGATAAAAAATAATTGAATTTCATAAAGTTTTGACTAAGTTATGGTAGTTACGAGCTTTAATAATTTTAAAAAGTTCTAGTAAAAAATTCATAACTAACTATTTACTTATTAAAAAATTACAAAACAAATATGTGTCACATTCGAGCATGAGTCCTCTACTTATATTTAAAGTGGTATAAAAATATTATGTTTTTCTTTACTTAGGTTGGTCAAACATACACCTACTTTTTATCTTTTTCCTAAAAATTTAGTACTATTGAATTTGTAAGAATTGACTATAGTAACCCAAGAACTAGAGGACAATTGAATAGTACAAAAACAAGAGAGACCAATATAGACAAAAACAAATTGTATTCTAATCAAGATGCAAATAGTTGGATGAATAAACAATATACATAAGCTTGCTTATATAGGCAAGACAAAAAAATGAGAGCACACAATAATGACATGTATCTCAATAAAATGCAAGGGTAGGTAGGAATTAGTTATAACTCAACCACATAACACAAATAACTATGCATCCTAGGAAAGGATAAGTACACCTAAAGTGTAAATGCTCCAACTACTCCTATGCAATTCCATAATTAAGCTTAAGTAAAGTGTAATTTTAGCCTAGGAGATAAATAAAATAAATTAATTGCACCAACACCTCCCCTTAAGTGCAACTTAGGGAAATGTAGACTCAAGCTAATAATGCAAGATGGGTTCTCGCTACTAGGCCATGTTTGGTATGTTGGACATTGTTGGTGCTAGGATATGTTGTTGTCATTGATGCCAACATATTCTCGCTCCGGTGATTGTAGATTGGTTCATTGTGATTATGGTTTGGTGTATGGAGTATTTCTTGTATCATTATATTCTTTTGTATTGGTGTTGGTGATTCGGGAAGCTTAATTGATCATATCATATGATCTGGTTTCATAGTTTGTTTATCTAATTAGTGCTTTGCAGAGTTCAGTATTTCCTCTGGTATATTCCATTGTGCCTTGTGCTGATTTTTTAGGATATTGTTTGAGTTAGTCTTCTGTATCTTCATTTTAGATGGTTCGTGATTTGGTGCTCCACAAGTTATGATCTTTCTTCATTTGATGTTGTTTGAGTTTTCTTGAGTTCCAAACGTTGACAGATGAAGATTTGATAAGTGGTGTTGGTGCAAATGTTGTTGATGACTATAACGTGCTTGTTGGTGTTTCCTATTTGTCCTGATGATCCACATTGATCGTTGTGCAAGTTTTTGGTGATTTTGTTGAACCGGTGATGTTCTTCATGTTATGTGGTTTTCCTGGAGGTGTAGCGTGTTGTGGTTGATCTTGGTGTGATTTCTGGTGGTCCATGTTATGTCATGTAAATCATTATATTGGTCCGGTGGTCAATCTTTGCATCGTATGATATAATATTATAATTGTGAGTTAAGGGTTTAGCTGACCTTGTTGTCAAGGTTAATGAATTATATAAATAGGTGACATTGTCATGCAACTTGGGTATCAAGGTTGTGTTTGAATTATTAGAGAGTGGTGTATATGTGAACAAGGATTATTTTTTTAATATAGTGAATTAAGGAGAGATTGGTGTTGCAGAGAAGAAAATTGTGCTTAACCAAAACTTTCATCAGACATTTGGAGATGCTATTACTGCAGTTCATTTCTATTGGATTGTGGTCTAAATCTTGTTGTAAGTCAGTGAGACTTCCCTAAGGGTTGTAGCCTTCTGGGTCATTATCTTTTGAGCAGTGAGCTCTAGGCAGTGTGCCTAAATGCATGTGCATTCCCCATTGTAATATTTTCACATACTACTGTAGAGTACCGTCATATTGTGGGTAGGTTCTCACTGCAGTTTTTCTCTTAACTAGGTTTTCCACATAAAAATCTTGGTGTTGTGTGTTGTATTATCAATTTGCTTATCCTTGTTATTGTTGCAGTTTATCAGATCTATTTTTGTGATTAAGTTTATAGATCCGGTGAAAATTGATTCGCCCTTTCCTCTTAGTTTTCTCTCATTGTTGTTGCTAACAATTGGTATCAGAGCTAGATCCTTAGGAAGAAGCTTAACCACTTAAGGAGATCTGGGATGGCAATTGGAACTGGAAGTGTTATATTTAAGAAGGAGAGTCTAAGATTTGATGGTAGTAACTATGCTATATGGAAGAACCGGATGGAAGTGCACTTGAGATGTCTTGGAGAAGATTACTGAAGGATTACAAAGAATGCCTATTTTGCTTCCTTGAATGGACTAGTTACTGCTGATGAGATCAAGGAACCTAAATATAAAATTAGAGAAAAGGAAGCATTATTGAGTGCCCTAACTAATTTAGAAATGACAAATGTAATGGGACTTCAGACCACACATGAGATCTAGGAAAATCTTGAGACCCTGTATGAAGGAGATAAACAAGTCAAAGTTGCTAAGTTACAAAGTTTGAAAGAAAAATATGGGATGCTAAATATGGGAGAAGATGAGAACATAAAGACCTTTATGGCTAAGGTGAATGACCTTGTCCTAGGTATCAGATGTGTCGATGGAACCCTTGAAGAAGATGAAATTATTGCTAAGATGTTGAAATATTTGCATCCTACTTATAAACATAAGGTAGCTGCTATTGATGAGATTCAGAGTGTGACTACTATGACAAGAGATATGTTGGTTAGAAATATTTCTACTTTTAAGATGAGCGAATTTGGTGAATCACATGGAAAGTCTGAGACAACATTTAGAGCATCTGTATCTAGAAAATAGAAGTATGAACCTGAAGAATACAAAATATCCAGATATGAAAGAGAAAGGAGAGAGATGGAAGAGAAACAAAGAGAACTAGATGAGATTGAAGCATTGATTTCCTAGAGTTTACCTAAACGAGCCGGTAAGTATGATGGAAAATTACCCTTGAGATGTTTCTCTTGCAATAAGGTAGGACATTTTTCCTCTAGGTGCCCAAAGAGAATGGCTTAGTATGACATGCATGATAAATTTCATAAGCATAACATAAATGATAGATATGATAAGCCTTACAAGTCTAATTGGAAGTATAGGAATCAAAAGAATTGCTATTATGCTATTGATGAAGGTGGTACAGATGAAGAATGAGAAGGAGATGAAGTTGTGTTTCTTTCCATTAAAGAAGATGGACTGGTACCTTTTCATCCCACTAGCTGCACTATTGAGGAAAAAGATTTAGCTACTAAAGTTGAGGAAAGAGATGAATGGGTAATGGATAGTGGTTGTTCACATCATATGACCGGTGATAAAAGAAAATTTGCAAGTATGGAAAGGTATGATGGTGGAATGGTGATATTTGGAGATGAAAAAGCTTGTGTGATCCATGGTAGAGGTTCTATATCCTTTGATGGTAAGCATAATACCAATGAAGTCTTGTATGTTGAAGGTTTGAAGCATAATCTTTTGAGTTTTAGACAAATGGTTGACAAAGGTTATGGTTTACAATTCAAGAATGGTAAATGCAAGATCCTAAATACCTCTGGCATAGAGATTGCATCTGGGACTAAGACTAAAGTTAATATTTTTCACTTGAATGCTGGTGAGAAAATCTATTTGATTTCTCAGATTGATGAAAGTTGGTTGTGGCATAGGAGAATGTGTCATGCTAACTTTGATTCAATGATTAAGATCAGTTCTATTCAAGTTGTTAGAGATCTACCTAAAATTGTTAAGCATGCTAATCTAGTATGTAAAGAATGTCAATTGGATAAGAAAACAAAAATTTCGTTCAAGAGAAAACATTATACATCTGATGGATTGCTATACCTTGTGCATACTGACTTGTGTGGACCTACAAATGTTAGAAGTGTGTAGGGTGATAGATATTTTATGTTGCTAATTGATGATTATTCCAGGATGACGTGGGTTATCTTTTTGAAGGAGAAATTTGAATCATTAGAAAAGTTCAAGATATTCAAAGCAAAGGTATAGACTGAGTCAGGATCGAAGGTGAAATATATGAGATCTGACAAAGGTGGATAATTTTGTTTTGGTTAGTTTGACTCATTATGTGAGAAGCATGGGATTAGAAGACAATTATCTTCTCCTAGAACCCCTCAATAGAATGGAGTTGTTGAAAGGAAGAACAAGACTGTTTTGGATGTTGCAAGGACTATGTTGATTAAAGGAAATGTTCCGAAGATCTATTGGAGAGAAGATATTAGCATTGTTGTTTACACATTCAATCGATTTCATATCAAAGGTGATACCGGTAAGACTCCTTGTGAGTCATGGTTTGGTCATATTCCTACTGTGAGATATTTCAGAGTATTTGGTAGTGTGATGCTAAAAATATGGTTAGTATAAGAGGCACACACATATAATGAGACAGTAAAAACATAATTGATGTAAAGCGGAAAATCGCGGTCGAACCCTAGTTGGTCTCCCCTCTTCTAACTCCGAGGAGAGAGAAGGGAGGTTCGCTAGGATTCGATGGGTTTTCACTTAGGGGAGAAACTTTACATTCAAAAGAGGGGTTGAAACTCATAAGATCCAATCCCACACAATGTAAGGTTGGATGCTAAATGAATTTCAAGGGTTAGGAAAGCAAGGCTACCCTCTTTTGTAAAGAATGTTGTTAAGGAAATTAAGCTAAGCATGCATAGAAAGTCATAAAGATTCGCTTATAAACTGAGTTCGGGTTATAGGATGAAGCTGCGGACCTGGAATTAGCAGTAGAATGTCGATACGGTGCTGTCCTGCAAATTTGAGAAAAAGTTGTCGGGACGATGGCGCCTGGCGCCACGGTCCTCCGAAAAATCCGCGAAACGAAGGGGGATCTGTTCGTCTCTGCACAAGGATTCCAGATCTTCAATCTCAGCCGCGTACCTGCAACCTACACACAGAAAAGCGAAGATGATTGGGGGGTTAGGGATTAGGGGTTTGCCTTTAGGTCAAACCCCAGTTTTGGAATTAACCAAGAAATGAGCAAGTGCTGTAAATGTAAATGACTGTAATGTAAAACAAGTACTAATACCTTGTTCTAAGGATGTTTGTATCCTTATGTGCAAAGGTTTAGATGTTGTATGTTGTAGTATGTAGCATGTAATAAGTGATCTCCTCTTCAATGGTTGAATCCTTGACTTGAATGCAACACTTAGCCTTGAATGGAGACTTGGAATGATCAATTGCTTGAATGCTTGAATGCTTGAGTATAGTTTCCATGCTTTTCACATATGTCCTTCTCATGCTTCTTTCTTACCAAATGAGAGAGAAAAATGTAGTTTATATACTTGTCAATTAGGGCTGATAGACTGATTTTCCCGACCTTAGGCCGACCAGGGAAGTATATTTCCAAATTGCAATCAAAAAGACCCGATATCACTTAGGAAACCGGGCCCAAAATAGGACCCAGGGACCAGGGCGCTGGGCGCTCTGGTCCCACCTCCGGGACAACGGGGTGCAAGGAGGTTCAGGCCAATGGTGCTTGAAAAATGCAGTTTTCAGTGTCATGAGCAAGTTTTGGGGTCTCCATTCAGGTTGCGTGTTGCGTCGCCATCGTGAAGACCGAAATGCAGTCGAAATTGCAAGTGTCGCAATTTTAGGACGCTACATTTAGCCCCCACTTTAGCGGGAGTATGTATGCTCATACTTCCGGTAAAGTACAAGGAAACAACGTTGAAAGACTTTCACCACGTCAAGGAGGCAAGACACACCAAGCCCCCAGTGGACTAAGGATCTTACGACTTCGATTGACAAAGTAAAAGGGAAGATCACGAGGGAGAACCATGACTGTCAGTAGTAAGGTTCCCTCACTATGAGTCATGCAAAAGAAATACCAAAAATCTTCAAGACAAAGCTAAGTTTGCCAAGAAATTTTCAAGTATCTTTGAAAGGATAGACAGGGTGTATGCCCCCCTACGTTAAAGCGATCGCACATGCCTCAACGGGGGTGATTGTTTTAACGTAGTGATACACATAAGAAATGAGAAAGGAAAAGGAGCACGTTATCGCAAAGATTTAGCCCCCAAGTGTGAGATAAACCCAAGGATAATAGACACAAAACACAAAGCACGAGGTGACTTCGCTTTCCTCGGGGTCAATATACTGTATGATAAGTCATGTATATATCATATGTATGTATGCATAATTGTTCTTCATTCCCCAATCAAGGAAGGTCACCTAGAAGAAGGGAACACATGTGTCTTTTGAGTCAACATGAGAGAGACCAAAGAGATCTCAATGCTTTGCATCGTCCTCAAGTAGACAACACTAAGGACAACAAATAGAAGAATGAGAATAACATATAGAAGAAGTAACACAAGAGAGGAGGAGAGAATCTGCCATGCTAATGTAACTAGTCTAGCACGTCATCTACCCCCCGATCTTGCTGATCAATGTTTCGGGAAGGCAGGGAACACGCTAGAGGAGGAACATCCAACATAGCAGATGGAGCTATCACAAGATCCAAACAAGGGCTATGTTCATGTTCCAAGCCACATTGTTCTTGTCTAGGAGCTAAGATAAGTGCTTTAGAAAATTCATTAGATAAATGGTTATCAACATCAACAAGTTCATATTCGTTATCAGAAGCAAGAGGAGTAACATTTTCATCATGCATAACATTTTCATCTATATCATCATCAAGATTTATAAAAATAGGATCTTTAACTCGCACAGGATCAAGACCATCATGCATCTTATGTTTAGGAGATTTAGGCTCAATATCCGGCTGAGGAGAAAATGGAATAATGCTTGTTGAAGGTGTTTTTGGAGATTGTGAAGTTTGAGAAGCAGCTGCTTGAGCCCTAAGACGACGCTTTCGTCGGCGTTCCCGTGCAGAACGATTACGTCTAGTCTTAGTAGGAAGTGTAGAAGATAGAGGAGGAGGAATGTTCTCATCCTTATCACTTGGATGTTTAGGTTGTGGTCTCTTAGGCTGGATAATAGGAGAAGAAGAAGGTCTCTTCTCTCTATAAAAGGCAGGAGGAGGAACTGCTCCATATAAAGGAAGAATTTTTGGTTTAGGAAGAAGACCAAGTCCATCATGACGAGGAGGTATAGGTCTACTTTTAGAAGATTTATTAGGCATAGACATAGTCACATCCATGGGGACGGGTTGGGAATCTTCTTGAGGAAAGACATTAGTTTTGTCTTTCAAAGGAAGAATTTCCTTCTCAAGAATGATAGGAATGTCAAGTTTAGGTGTTCTAGGTTCACTTAGAGATAGGATCATATCTGTTTTCCACTTTTGATAAGATTTAAAAAGATGATCACTTCGCGGAGGAAGAGATTGGAATTGTTTGGGCCAAAAGTAGTCTATAGGAACACTAGAAGTTCTTTCAGCTGGTTTAAAGAGACTATGATTGACAGTAACAACTTCACCATTATGGGGAAATTTCAAACACTTATGAATAGGAGAAGCAATAGCTTTCATGGAAGATAGCCAAGGATAGCCAAGCTTCACACGAAATTGTTCGGAAGATGGAATAATAGCAAAGTTCACATCAAGAGATTTATTATGGACCTCAATAGGCAATGTAATAGAACCAATTGCAGGAGAAGAAAATGCATCAAATAGTTTCACAATCACATCTGTTTTGTCATAGATCACTTGATTCAATTGCAAAGTAAAAAGAAATTCTTCAGTAATAACATTAACCATGCACGAAGGATCAATAAGCACTCCACGGCAAGGTGTATTTTTGACTTTTGCAACTACGTATAAAGGACCATCAGGTGCTCTAATGGTTTCACTAGAATCAAATGTGATGGAAGGTTCTTTAGGGATTTCTTGCTGCTCTACAAAGTTAATCACATTCGGAGTCATAGACACAAGACCATCAGATGAGAAAGAGGAATCATTAGCCTCAATCACATTAGAGGTATGAGAGGTATGAGAAGGTAATGGATCAGTAAAAATCTGAAGATTTTGGTTAGGAGGAGCTACAGATGTGTTGCCTTTATCATTCACTCTAGAAACAGAAATAGTATTATTATCAATCAAATCTTGAATTTTACCCTTTAAAGAAAAACATTTTTCAGTATCATGCCCAGGCTGACGATGAAAGTGACAAAAAGCTTTGTGATCAAAATAAGGTGAAGTAATCTTTGCAGGATCAATTTGTCTTGTAGGAGGAAGAGTAAGCACATTTTGTTCCAATAATTTATTCATAATACCATGCAATGATTCATTCAAAGGAGTATACTTTCTTTCTTTCTTGAAAAATTTAGAAATAGGAGGCACACCTGATGCTGCATTCACATTGTTGTTGATGATGTTTTCATTGAATTTGATGGAATCTCTGTTCGGTTTAAACTTCCCAAATGGTTGTTGACTGCTATCACCCTTATCACTCGGAGCCATAGGATGTGATTGTTCCATTTGACTCACAGTCAGTTGATAATTGTGAAGAGTGGCACACAACTGTTGGAAAGAAGTAAACTCAGAAAACAGAAGTTTGTCTCGAATATCTTTTTGCAAATTAGAAATAAAGATTCTTTGAATATCATTATCAGGCACTGGAAAAGAAATTTGAGCATACAAATGCTTATATCTACCAATGAAATCAGTCACTTTTTCTTTAACACCTTGTTTACAATGCATTAAATCAATCAAAGTAACTTTAGGACTTATATTGTTTTGAAATTGTTGAATGAAAGCATTTGCAAGTTGTTCGAAAGAAGTAATAGAATAAGAAGGCAACGAGCAATACCATTGTAGGGCTTTGTCTCTTAATGTTCTGGTGAATAGTTTTGCAAGTAACCTTTGGTCATAAGAAAAATCAGTACAAATTGTTTGAAAAGTCTTAACATGTGTTAGAGGATCTCCTTTACCATTATAAAGCTCCAAATGCGGGATTTCAACATGTTTAGGAGGAATAGCTCGAACAATATCAAGAGAAAGTGGGCTCGCAACATTAAATGTGGGCACACTAAACTTAGATTGATTCATAGAGGCAATTTGTTGCTGTAAAGAAGAGACAGTTTGTGCAAGATTATTAATGGTAGCTTCAGTCGAAGAGTTCATATTAGGTGTGTTAGATTGAGATGGAGGTGTGATGTTATTGAAAGAAGGTAAAGAGTAAGGTGGTGGGACCCTATGATAGTCAACCATAGGAGATGATTGGATAGGAGGAACACTACAAGGAGGAATGGAATGGTTAAATGAATTGCCCCCTTGCGTCATGTTCATTTGTGAAGATGTAATAGGAACACTTATTGAAGGAATGAATGAAGAAGTCGGATTGAATGAAGGAATAGGGTTAATTGAAGAAGGAGGATTGCCCCCATGACTAGTGATCACAGGAGGAATGTCTTGTATAGAAGTAGCCATGATGTTTGATGTAAAGGTAGGTATGTTAGCAATAGGAGTGGTCAAAGGAATAGAATGATTGACTTGTGTAGGAGGCTGTGTATAACCTAAAGATTCAGCACAACTCTTCATAGGCATCACATTCGAATCCACAATATGTGCGATACCACGTAAAACATCAATTCCATTCTTATCACTTTGAAGCATGCGTTTTAGACCCTCAATTAAAGGAAGAGCTTGACTATCGGGATACTCATGAGACATCCATTGATGAAAATCATCAAATTGGTTATCCAATTTGGAAAGTTGTTCAACAGAAACTTCATGGAGAGCTTCTTCATCATTCGGAGGATTAGAGGAATTACCCATGTCCTCGTTAAAAAGGCTACTCAAATTAGGTTCCATCTCCTCAGTAGTTAAACCTCGGAAAGACTTAATTCTACGGCTTCGTTTAACGGGAATAGTGTAAGTAGGGCTTTTTGTTGTAAAACTCATGCACTAGAGAGAGAGAAAATTTTGAATTTAGAGGTAGCAATTTTCAGTAAAAACAGCCAATCTTCCAGATTTAAGCTGTTAAATGCAATCACGACAGTCTCCCGAAATTTCAGAAAAAATGTCTGGGACCGTGGCGCTCGGAGTGCAACACGGTCCTTGCAACTTTTTTCGAAATTTGCAGGGATGAAAGGTATGATGATTTTAGAGCTAATCTGAAAAAATTGAGGGATTTTACGATCTGTAGATAGGCCAAATTAAAGTTGCAATCTCAAAATTGAACCCTATCAAGATTGTCGAAAAATGCAAAATTTTGAATTTTGAAAAAGAGAGGGAAACTGAAATTTTGAATTTTATGATTTTAGAGGGAATGTCAAAAGCAGTGCAAGTTTTGAAATTTAAAAATTGATTCAATTTCACGCAAAATTCAATTTTGAAAGCGGAAATCAAGGTTGTTGTAATTAGGCACTTAATTTCAAAAGTCACAAAATGCAAGAATTTGAATAAAGCACTGAAATTTTGAATGAATGCAAACACAATTTTCAGATTTAGGACAGTAAGAACACAATTTTGACACAAAATTTCAATTTCCACAATTTTTGAATGATTAGGAGCCTTAAACCAAGCAATCACAAGACCAACTTTGACTGTAATTTTGAAAGTGTTATAATTGACAAAATCAGCCAAAATTCTGGATTTTAGCAGGAAAATACAGCAAGATCTCGCTCCCGAAATTTTGGAAAAAATGTCGAGGACGATGGCGCTCGGAGTGCAACACGGTCCTCGCAACTTTTTTCCAAATTTTCAGGGATGAAAGATATTGTGATTTTATTACAGAATCCAAAGTTACAGCTGATTTGGAGATGTTTTGATTGGTCAAATGGTCAAACAAAGGTTGAATTAAGAGGGTTTCAAAAATTAGGGTTTTGACATTTAACCACTTAATTTTCAAAATTAAAGTACAGATATGAATTGATAATTTATAATAGAAAAGCAGATCTGAAGCAAGCATTAATAATTAAACATTTCGCAAGTTCAGTGTTCAAAAAAAGAAAATTTAGGGTTTTTATGCAATCACCTCTAAAATTTTGCAAAAGATCAAACATGGAAATGTAATCAAGGAATCAATTTTCAGATCTAATCATGAATAATCAGAAAGGATGTTCACGTCAGGTTCACCAAAATGTAAAGCACAAAATCACGGTCGAACCCTAGTTGGTCTCCCCTCTTCTAACTCCGAGGAGAGAGAAGGGAGGTTCGCTAGGATTCGATGGGTTTTCACTTAGGGGAGAGACTTTACATTCAAAAGAGGGGTTGAAACTCATAAGATCCAATCCCACACAATGTAAGGTTGGATGCTAAATGAATTTCAAGGGTTAGGAAAGCAAGGCTACCCTCTTTTGTAAAGAATGTTGTTAAGGAAATTAAGCTAAGCATTCATAGAAAGTCATAAAGATTCGCTTATAAACTGAGTTCGGGTTATAGGATGAAGCTGCGGACCTGGAATTAGCAGTAGAATGTCGATACGGCGCTGTCCTGCAAATTTGAGAAAAAGTTGTCGGGACGATGGTGCCCGGCGCCACGGTCCTCCGAAAAATCCGCAAAACGAAGGGGGATCTGTTCGTCTCTGCACAAGGTTTCCAGATCTTCAATCTCAGCCGCGTACCTGCAACCTACACACAGAAAAGTGAAGACGATTGGGGGGTTAGGGATTAGGGGTTTGCCTTTAGGTCAAACCCCGGTTTTGGAATTAACCAAGAAATGAGCAAGTGCTGTAAATGTAAATGACTGTAATGTAAAACAAGTACTAATACCTTGTTCTAAGGATGTTTGTATCCTTATGTGCAAAGGTTTAGATGTTGTATGTTGTAGTATGTAGCATGTAATAAGTGATCTCCTCTTCAATGGTTGAATCCTTGACTTGAATGCAACACTTAGCCTTGAATGGAGACTTGGAATGATCAATTGCTTGAATGCTTGAATGCTTGAGTATAGTTTCCACGCTTTTCACAAATGTCCTTCTCATGCTTCTTTCTTACCAAATGAGAGAGAAAAATGTAGTTTATATACTTGTCAATTAGGGCTGATAGACTGATTTTCCCGACCTTAGGCCGACCAGGGAAGTATATTTCCAAATTGCAATCAAAAAGACCCGATATCACTTAGGAAACCGGGCCCAAAATAGGACCCAGGGACCAGGGCGCTGGGCGCCATGGTCCTGGAGGACCAGGGCGCTGGGCGCTCTTGTCCCACCTCTGGGACAACGGGGTGCAAGGAGGTTCAGGCCAATGGTGCTTGAAAAATGCAGTTTTCAGTGTCGTGAGCAAGTTTTGGGGTCTCCATTCAGGTTGCGTGTTGCGTCGCCATCGTGAAGACCGAAATGCAGTCAAAATTGCAAGTGTCACAATTTTAGGACGCTACAATTGAAAAGCTTAATTGAAAACTATATTAGAAATGCAAACCACAAGCCTTCCTTGAAATGTCCCATTTTCCTCTTGATGTCATGGAAATGGGGACAAGGCAACAACAAAGTTCAATGTTAATAAGTTAGTTTCAACCATAAAAACAAAACAAAGAACTAAAAACCATTCCAAACATATCAAGAGAGATTTCAAAAAGCATGAAAGAAGTTTAATAAAATAAAAGAAAGGAGAAGAGCCTCCCTAAGATGCTTCCATGATGCCTTTTGATGCTTCTCCCTTGTTTCTCTCCTCTCCAAGTCCCAAATGAGTGTAGCTCTCAGCTTTTAGCACTAGCCATGGATGCCATATGGAGATTCAAGATGGTTGAATATGATAAGCAAATACTATGCAAGAGTAGATAGTGATGTTATGAAAAAGCTCTATGCTAATGCCAGTATAACAACAATACTCTAAAATGCTTCTCTTTTGCTTGAGGAGAAGGGTTCTATTTATAGAAGAAATAGGGAAATGAAGGGTTAAGATTGAGCAATCTTAACAAGGGTTAGGATTGAAAGTTGGGGATCCATGTGCACAATTGGCACCAATAAAATGGTGACAAGTTTCAACATAGGATTGGGTTGAGAGAAGAGGTTGGAGGCATTAAAGGCCTGAGAAGACCTCATGGTTATCTAGAAGGTAAGGGTAAAGTCTAAATTAAGATTACCCATTGGATTAGGAGTTAATGCAAGCATAAACCTTTGTGCAAATGATTAAGAGATAATCATGGTCAAAGCATTAAAGGCTTGATGAGACCCTTGGGTTGGGTAGAGGTTGAGTCAAAACAAATTTTTTAACCATGTGGGAGGGTTTGAGGTAACCATTAATGGTTATTGGAGACTTTGGGGATTAAGTGGTTGAAGGTTGAAAGCCTTCAATGGTTATCAAAGACTTTGAGCCATTTAGTGGTTGAAGGTTGGAAGCTTTCAAAGGTTATCCAAGACTTTTAGGCTTTGAGAAGTGACTCCATTTTGCTTAGGAATGTGACAATAATTAGGGGATGGATTAAGCTAATTAGGAAGGGGTTAGAAGAATCTAGAAGGGGATTAGATTTTGCAAGTGGATTTGGTGGGTGAGGGAAAATAGGATTTTATTAAAATAAAAATTCATTTATTTCAATAAATGTGTGCAAGTTGTATTTGGATAAATATTCAAATAAATATTAATTTATTTAAATGAGAAAAAGGAAGATAAAGCATTAAAATGCTTGAAGACTTTGAGGGGAACCATTAAAGGCTTGAAGACTTTAAGGAAAACCATTAAAGTCTTAAGAAGACTATAGAAGGAAGCCATCAAGTTTGAAGGCTTTAAAGCCATCAAGTTTGAATACTTTAAGGGAAACCATTAAAGGTTTCAAGTGGGTGAGGATAAATAGGATTTTAAATAAATAATTTATTTAAAATAATTGTGCAACTTGCTTTTGTAGGAAAATACAAGTGGGTGGAGGATAAAGGTGTTTGAAATAAATTATTTATTTAAAATAATTGTGCAACTTGCTTTTGTAGGAAAATACAAGTGGGTGGAGGATAAAGGTGATTTAAATAAATGATTTATTTATTTAAATGTGAGAGGTGGGATTTTGGGGGTTTTAAATAAATATTAATTTATTTAAATGTGAGAGAAGATTTAATTAAATAAATATGATTTATTTATTTAATTAATGGTCTGAATTTGGTTAAGTGAATTAAATCAAATAAATTGAATAATTTATTTAATTAATAGGAGAATAGGGTTAAGATGAATTAATTAAATATTAATTTAATTAATTATTAATTGATGGTTAAATAATCAAATAAATACTAAGTATTCATTTAATTAAGTGGACAGATTTATGTGACTACACCTCTATTCTTGAGGACCTTGAAGGTGTTGGATTGATGGGCTCTCAGCGGAGCAATGACCTCCAAAATGACAACTCAAGAGTTGAGTAGCTATTTGGTCATGATTGACTATGGAGATGATATGAAATGCATGATTTAAGAAACTAGATTAACATGCTATGATAAATCCAAAAGCTAAATGCTAGATAATTGAAATGCAAAATGCCTATAGTAGTGATGCCTAAATTGATATGAGATTAGATCCATATTGCTCCAAAATGGGGGATATTTATAGGAATTCCAAGCCCAAAGCTGAGGTGACAGGAATCGACGGTCCAGATTTTATTTGAAGATATCAAGGGCCAAGATTGAGGAAGTTGGAGAAGAGGATGGAGGAAGAGACACTTGTCATCTCTATGGTGACAAGTGTCAAGGAGCCTTGCTCATGAGAGGGAAAGTGTCCAAGGAAGGAGACATGTGGCAAAAGTGCCATGTGTCTCAAGGAGAGAATATCCACACCATGGGAGGTTAGGATAAGGAGGTTAGAGTGTGCAAGATAGGATAGGGTTAGTTAGACCCAAGATTAGATTGAATGGGTTAAGTTAGGCGATGATTAGGTTAGGTGGTTAAAGTTAGGAGCCATGTGCTCATTTGAATTTAGAAATTCAAATAATTGGAAAATGGTAATTAATCTCAACAAACTTGAGTTTGTTAATCTTAATTAGGGATTAGAAGAATTGATAAATATGGGGAGACATTAATTAATTTAGAATTAATTTATCAAAGGGGGATGTGAGATGAACCATATAAATAAATCATTTAGATTTATTTCTCTAGTAGATGAATAGAGAAATTAATTAAATTGCTTGTGAATTCAATTAATTGGGAAGGGGAATTAATCAAATAACTGCGTATTTAATTAACTATCTTCAGACCTTTTTTAGGTGTATATATTTTGCCCCTCTTTGAAGCGATGTGTGATGACGCGTTGGTTCAAAGAAAACTTGATTGATGATGTTGCTGATATTGATTTTGATAGGTTGTAGATTCGATCTTGATTTGATGCGGATTTGGTTTCGATATGATACTGATTTGATTTGGAGATGCTAAATCTCGATATGATGTCAATTCGATTTTGGAGATGATAAATCTCGATGTGATGCCGATTCAATTTTGGAGATGATAAATCTCGATATGATACCAATTCAATTTTTAGAGATGATAAATCTCGATACGATGCCCCAGACGTTGATTGATAGATATCGATGTGAAGATTCCCCCTCGGGAGATGAATTGGATAATTTTCTAATGTTGTTGAATTTTTTTCGATGTTTTTTTTTAATTTTAAATTTTTTTTTTTTTTAATTTTTAATGATTTTCCGATTTTGATGATTTTTAGAGTCAATCCGATCCATTTCTTGATAAGAAATTTGAAAATGTTGCCTTGCCAGGCTGATTAATTGATTAGATGATTAAAAATAAGTGGAATAAAAATCCCACTTAAATGCCCCATTATGAATTTAAAAAGGTGAACTCCTTTTACCACTCCTCATTCGTGCACTGCAGTTTTTGGAGAAAATTTGCTCAGGAGAAAGGAAATGGCAATCCCGTACCACCAACATAGGTTCGAGCGATTTCAGCGATATGAGCGTCCTCCAGCATACAGTCCACTAGTATGTACTTCGAGAAAACCCAGCTTTGTTAAATTTTAGTTGATTTTTGAAAATTTTAGCTATTTGCATAAAAATCAATTTTTAGCATTTTTGCCAGATGAGTTGGGAAGAAAATTGTATTTTTGAGATGGGTTTTTCAATTTCCGAAATGGGTTGTTCGGATTTTTTTTAAAAAAATTCCATTGTGCATCCCCAAAAACAATTTATACATGCATTTTTTTATTTTTTTTCAATTTTTGACGATTTTTTTGATTTGTTTTGGTTTTTGGTTTTCTTCTTTTTCACTGTTTTTGGATTTTTCAGACATAAAACTCCTTCAGATGTATACTATTGATGGGTTCCTCAAGCTGATCTCTGTCTTGTGTTGATAGCTGATATGCCCCTGACCCAAATACTGTTGTGACCACAAATGGACCTAACCAATTTGGTTCAAATTTTCCCTTCTTTGCTTGATCCAACTGATTTCGTGGATTTTCCTTTAGTACTAGTTCTCCCACTTGAAAGATTTGTGGTTTGACCTTGTGATTATAACTTCGGCACATTCTTTGCTGATATACCTTTAGATGATCAAAGGCATTTTGTCTTCTTTCATGGATCAATTCTAACTCTTGCAGTCTAGGTACTCATTGTTCTTCATCTGGGATAAGTCCTTTAGTGATACATGTAGAAAGGGTATCTCTACTTTGATTGGCAATATGGCTTCTGATCCATATACAAGAGAGAAAGATGTGGCACTTGTTGGTGTGCGGATACTGGTACGGTAGGCCCAGAGAGTAGGGTTTAATTTAAGATGCCAATCTTTCCCAGCATCGTTCACTGTCTTTTTGAGGATTTTTAGAATAGTTTTGTTAGATGCTTCTGCTTTCCCATTCCCCTGTGGATAATAGGGTGTGGAGAATCTGTGCTAGATCTTAAACTTCTCACATAGCTCTTGTACATCCTGATTCTTGAATGGTCGCCCATTATCAGTGATAATGGTCATTGGTATTCCATAACGACAAATGATGTAATTCAAGATAAATGCAACAATTTGTTTTCCTGTGATATTAGTGAGAGGTACTGCCTTGATCCATTTTGTAAAATATTATGTAGCTACAAGGATGAATTTGTGACCATTAGATGAAGAAGGATTTATTTTTCCTACTAGATCAAGATCCCATTGGCAGAAAGGCCAAGATGTTACCAAAGCATGAAGTTCTTGTGCTGGTGCATGAATCAAGTTCCCATGGATCTGACATTGTTTGCACATTCTAGCTATCAGAAAAGAATCCTATTCCATAATCGGCCAATAATATCCCAAGCGTATGAGTTTTTTCGAAAGGGTAAGACCACTTGAATGAGTGCCACAAATGTCGTTATGGACTTCCTTTAAGGCCTTCTCAAATTCTTCTTGTTCAAGACATCTTAAAAGAGTACCATCTAGACCTCGTTTAAATAGGGTATCTACGACGAGTATAATGGGAGGATTGGGGAATAAAGTTTCTCTTTTGATTTTTTGATAAGTCAGGAGGTAAGATGTTATCTTTCAAGTATGTGTAAGTTTGGCCATAGTGGGAGGAATCATGTCCTATAAGTTGACAAATGGTTGGGAATCAGGACAATTATGAGATGGGTAAAACAATTCTTCAACCAGGAATTCATAATGCTCTTGATTTTCCTATGTTTGTAATAGAGAAGCAAGTGTTGCCATGACATCTGCTGCTTTGTTATCATTTCTTGGAATTTGTTCAAAAGTGATTTCAACAAAATATTTCTTGAAGTCATCCACCATCTTTTTGTAAGGCATGAGTTTGTCATCTTTTGTTTGATAGTCATCATTGATTTGATTGATGACAAGCTGAGAGTCATCATACTCTACGGTGTTATTGGTGCATGGGAAGCTTAATTTGTATGCTTTCGGAATTGTATGACCTTGTGGTGTGATAAATAGAATTCTTGCTCCTGATCCGTGCTACATATATGAACCATCAAAGTATAGTTGCCATGCTTTTATTGTGACTGTTAGGATATCAGCGTCAAGAAACTCAATATGTAGAGGATGATCATCTTGAAGTGGTGCCTCTGCTAGTTGATTTGCGATGACTTGTCCCTTGATAGCTTTTCTGTCTACATACTCAATGTCAAACTCACTTAGGATCATGATCCATTTTGCTAGTCATCCTGTCAATGTTGCCTTGCTGAGCAAATATTTCAATGGATCAATTTTAGCTATCAACTTGATGGAGTGAGATAATAGATAGTGTCTTAATTTTTTAGAAGAAAAAAGTACCGCCAAGCATGCTTTTTCTGTTGGGGAATAGTTGAGCTCGTATCCCACTAGTGTTCTACTGATGTAGTAGATGGCTCTCTCTTTTCCTTCATTATCTTGTTGTGCGAGCAATACTCCTAATGATACTTCAGTGGTCGATACATAGAGCAATAATGGCTTGTCTGGAATTGGTGACATTAGAACGGGTGGTTGCATGAGATATGCCTTGATCTTGTTGAATGCATCCTCACATTGATGGTCCCACTTGAAATGAACATTTTTATGTAATAGGTGGGTAAATGGTTGACATTTATCTGCTAGTTGAGCCACAAATCTTCTGATTGACTGCAGTCTTCCTTGTAGTGATCTGAGTTGACTTATATTCTTGGGAGATTCCATTTCCATGATTGCTTTGACCTTAGCTGGATCTACTTCGATACCTCTAGCTGAAACAATGTATCCCAATAGCTTTCCTGAAGTGACACCAAAGGCATATTTCTTAGGATTTAGCCGTAGCTTATACTGTTCTAACCGATCAAAGATCTTTTCCAATATTTTGATATGTTCTTCTCTATTGTATGATTTTGGCAAGATGTCATCCACATAGTCTTCCATGAATGTATGCATCATGTCATGGAATATCGTTGTCATAGCTCTCTGATATGTGGCACCTGCATTCTTTAGTCCAAAAGGCATGACGTTCCAGCAGAAAGTACCCCACAGACATGTGAAAGCTGTCTTTTCTTGATCTTCAGGTGTTATTTTAATCTGATTGTATTCGGAGAAACCATCCATTAGCGAAAACATGGAGTATCCTGTTGTTAAATCTACATGATGTCAATGTTAGGCAAAGGAAAGTCATCCTTTGGACATGCATTATTAAAATCTCTAAAGTCTGTGCATACTCTGATACTTTTGTTTGGCTTTGAAACAGGAATGATGTTTGACACCCATTGAGGATATGCTATAGGTCTGATGAACCCTACATCCAGTAATTTTTTTAGTTCTGCTTTGACCAAGAGAGCAATATGTGGATGCATCTTTCTTAATTTCTATCTGACTGGTTTGGCTCCTGGATTGACATTTAAGTGATGCATAATAAGCTTTGGATCCAATCCTGGCATGTCTGCATATGACCAGGCAAAATTGATTTGCCATCGTTTAAAGAATTCCATATATTTTTTCCTTTCTTTTTCTAACAAAGAAGTTGCTAGATGTAGGATCTTTGGTTGCTCTGATGTCCCAATATTAATTGCTTTTGTTGGTTCAATCAAAATTGATGACCTTTCTTGATAGTACTCAGGTAAAGTGTCAAATCTCCCATCTTTCGGTGCCTCGAGGAGGTTTTCACCATTAGATGCATCCTTTCTTTTTACTTTTTCTTGATCTAATGTTGCCAAGAGATGGTTTTCAACATTAGACCTGATATTGTTTTCTTCATTTTCCTTTTTGTGACTAGGAGATTTGGCACCCACTTGACTGGAAGATGCGTTGCTGAAATTTCTAGTGGAAGTTGTTGCGGGTTTGATTGCATTAAGATATATGGATATGGCATGGTCATTCGGGAAGGTATCAATGGCAGTATGTCCTTGATTTTCCCATTCAATAATTTTGGGGTGGATTAGAGGTAAGGGATCATCAGATTGAGATGTTTCGAGAGTATTTAGGGTCATGATTGAGTTATCAAAGTTTTTGATATGTATGTCAATGTCTAGAACGGTACCCTCATCAAAATGACCTCACCCAAGAAGTTCCTGATCATCCCCAATTAAGTCCATGTCAGCCGAATGTGATTCTAATTCAAGTGAACTAGTTCCTAACATTTGTCTTGCATACGTGTGAACTACATCGACTCCTAAATCTTCTTTAAATCAATTTTCTTTAGCTGATTCTTCAGAATGATAGGAATCCCATTCCCATTTGTTAGAATCTGTCTCACTTGCAACTTGCAATCTACAAATTTGTTCATATAGCTTTTGATGTGTTTCTTCTGTTAGTCTTGCTATATCTTTCCTTCTTTCATATTAAATTTCTTCTGGACTCAGATTGAGTTATGTCAACTTTACTATTAGCTCTCCTTGATTAGTACTAGGTTCATGCTTGTTTTGATTGAGAGTTAATGCTGCTTGGGAGGTACTATTGGTTTGTTTCTCTCGTTGATTTGAGGATTGTTTATTTTGTCATTTCATGTTTGGTTGTGCTTGTTTCTTTGTAGATGCTTCTTCCCTTTCAATTGCAAGTTGTTCTTGTCTATTTTCATATTCCTCTTGGTGTTGATTAGAGAATATGTCTTCTGGTGAAGTAACTTGTCCATACCCTAAGCCTGCTTTGCCTATAGCGTGTTGAGTATGAGGTTGGATAGGTTCTAAGATACCTTCTTTTCTTTTTCCTATAGGACCTGTTCCAATGTATCCCATCTTTTGAAGAATGTTGAATCCTTTTCCATATTTTTCTGTAGGTATTCTAACAATGTTGACCTTTTGTTGAACTTCTTCATCTTTGTATAGCCATTGTAGCACATCTTTATCTTTTGTCTCCTCTGATAAGGTTCCAACACTAATGAATGCTCCATCAAATATCGGAAGATGTTTCACAATTGGTTGTTGTTTAGAGTTTGATGGTTTTCCAAAGGATTTAGGAGAGAGTGGTAATTGTGATATTGAGTATTCTCCGTTTCCTCGATCTCTTAGTTGCATTTGTTTTTCCATACTTGATAAAATAGAGGCAAAGGATTGTTCTTTGGATTGTGTGTTCGAAGATGACACCTCTTTGTTATGAGGAACAATGACTTCTTGAGCCATTTTTAGATTGTTGCAATATTGGAATGGATTTGAATCTGCAAATAATGTGATTTCTTGTCCATTACAGGGAAATTTGACACACTGATGATAGGTTGATGGGACAACTTTCAAGTCATGTATCCATGGTCTCCCCAGGAGTATATTATATGATAAGTCCAAGTCTAGAACTTGGCATGCTATTTTTTTCTGTAAAGGTCCCACTTTGATGGGTAGTATCACAATTCCCTTGGATGAAAGTTCTTCTTCATCATAGGCTTTTATGGTGATTTTTTTGTGGGAATCAACTACATCTTCTAAATATCCTAAGGCATGAACAAGACTCAATGAACAAATATTTAGGCCAGCTCCACCATCTATTAGAACACCGTTAACTCGCGTTTTGTGAACAAGGACTTCAATATGCAAAGGAGCGTTGTGGGGATGTTGCAAGGACATGTTGTCTTCTTTGGTAAATGATAAGCAGTGAGGAGTTGTGAGGTGTCCTACCATGGTTTGGAATTGATCTATATCAAGATCTTTGGACACTGTGGTATCTACTAATGCTCGTTCAAGAATCTCTTTGTGCGCAGGTGAAAGCTTTAAAACTTCTAAGATGGATATTTATGCAGTGTTTTCTGTAATTGATCCACTAGATTATATTGTTTGGTAGTGGATGACATGTTTGTTGTAGGACCTGGCAAAACCACTTTGGCTTTTCTTCATGTGATAACATGAGCAGGTTCTTGATGTTGTTGCTCTTTAACCACGATCACATTTACCACATTGTCATATGCATGAGCATAGTTTACCTTTGCTTTACCTTTACCGTTCTGCCCTGTTGATGATTAACCCTTCTCATAATTAGGAAGTGGAGTTTTGAAAGTTGTGTGAGATTCATTAGATGTATGTCCATCCATGGTTATTATTCCATTATCAATCAAATCTTGGATGACATGTTTTAATCGTTGACAAGCATCTGTTTGGTGTCCTTTGTTTCGATGGAAATCGCAATAATGGTTGTCATTCCACCAAGAAGATTTTACCTTGGGTTCAAAGTTTCTTTCTTCTGGTAAAGTAATCAATTTGTTTGCGATGAGTGTTTTTAATGTGGACCCAAGGGGTTCACCAATGTTTGTAAATTGTCTTCGAAAGAAGTTTTTGATAGTTGCTTTTTGGTGATTGTTGTTTTGTTGAGCTACTATTGAGTGATTGGATAAATTAAAAACCGGTTGCTTTGGTTTTACATTGTTGTTATCCACTATCCCATCATTGATGACATTATGATTTCTATTCCAAAATTTTGGTTTATCATTGCGATTGTTGTTGTTAGTGTTGTTAGGAGGGTGAACTCCTTCTTTGAATATTTTCAACTCACCTTTCTTTATCATGGCTTCCTCCATTCTGATTCCATTGTCAATCATTTTTGAAAAACTTTGATTTCCTTGCATTTTTAAGTAATAACTCATTTGATAATTTAAGTTGTCGATAAATATGTCCATTTTTTCATACTCTGGCACTATATAAGAATGCCTCGAAGCTAACCGCCTCCATCGTTGTAAGAAGGTCATGAAGAGTTCTCCGCTCTTTTGTTTTGTGTTACACAGGTTTAGCATGGTTACTTCATGTTGTATGTTGTATGAATATTGGGATACCAACTTATCCACCAACTCTGAAAATGATCTGATTCCTGGTGGAAGTTTGGAGAACCATTCCATAGCTAATCCAGTTAAGCTTTTTGGAAATAGTCTCATTAAGTATGTATCTTCATGTGCAAACTCCATGCTCATTGTGCAAAATTCTCTTATATGATCTTGAGGGTCAGTGCTTCCGTCATATTTTTCATACCTAGGAGCTTCGAAACATATAGGAAATGGTCTCATGTTTAGGTTTCTATCGAATGGATAAGGACAGATTTCTTGAAGTGAGTATCTTCTAACATTTCCTCTTTGCATATCTTGAATTTGCATTTGTAGTGTTCGTATTTGTTGTGCGAGAGTTGCGATAGGATTATCCACATGATTTGTTCTTGTATGACCATGATTTTGCATTCTAGAGGGATATTGATCTCTTCTAGTATCATCTCTATCCCTTCTTGTATCCTCATTGGATTGAACGTTATTTAGAATTTCTACTTCATCCCTTGTGGGAATGTAAGTTTCCTCATTGTTTCTAGTGTTGCTAGGAATTGACGTGTCATCAAGTTTGGGACCAAAAATATCCTTGTATTGTTCATTATTAAGGGGGGGTCATTTCTCTTTTGTGTCAATTTGTTCACATCAAAATCTTGGGGGAGTTTAGTGCCAGATTTTGCTAACATTTGGAAATATTTTTCTTTTTCTCCCTCCAATATTTTCTACATAAATTTGTCGAATTGAGGATTTTTTTTTATGTCTCTGACATGTTGTTTTGTTATTTCCTCTTCAACTTGTATTTCATCTTAATGGTCCATGTTTCTATAGTCTTTAGTTATTTCAAATGTTTCTATTTCCATTTCTACAATTTTTGAGCCCTGGTTAGAACGGGCATACACGTGTTTTGAATGTTTTTCAAGGTTTAAATCTTGTTTAATGTGTTACAATAAGTGATCAATTATTGAGGTGAAAGTTGTGAATGGATGGACATGAAACGATCTTTTTCAAGTATTTGCTTGTTTGCAAGTTTTTCGATCTTAGTTTTGGAGTGCAAATTTTGTGATTTTTGATATGACCAAGTTCAATAGGAACAATATATCCTATGATAGAGAATGAGGTTATTTTGATCAAGCGTTGTAGTTTCATGATTAAAGGATGATAGATCCTGATGAGAAACTATGTTTGAATGACCAGTTTATCAAAGACAATGTGGTATTGCACTTTAAATTGTTTGATCTTTAACTTGTTTGAGGTGAATACTTGAGAATTTTGTGTGTCTTGTTCTTGAATCTATTTTTGACAGAAGATAACCTGATTGAATGACCCAACAAGATGACCTACTCTCTATGTTTGATTGTTTGAGAAATGGGTTGTTTTTGTTTTCTGATTTTTGATGCAGTTTACCAGAAATGCTGACATAGTGACCAGGAACTCTGCTATACTGACCAGAAACACTGAGAAACGGGCCATAAATACTATTCTGCACTCCAGAAATGCTGACTAATAGACCAGGAACATTGAGAAATAGCCCAGGAACTCCTATGGTGACTGGTTACAAATTATCTAAGAATGATGAATCTCTGAAAGCTAATCAAGGTTTGTACAGGTCTATGGTTGGTGGACTGCTATATCTTACTTAGACTAGGTTGGACATTATGCATGTTGTGTGCATGGCTACTAGATATCAAGATGATCTGAAAGAGAGTCATTTCACTGCTATTAATAGAATATTCAGATACTTGAAGGGAACTGTGAAATATGGTTTTTGGTATCTAAGGAATGATGATTTCATGTTATGTGCTTACACTGATGTTGATTGGGCTACTGATGTTGATGACCCAAAGAGTACATCCGGTGGTGCTTTCTTTTTGGGTAAGAAATTGGTTTCATTGGCTAGTAAGAAATAAGATTCAGTGTCTTTATCTACTGCTGAAGTTGAGTATATTGTTGTTGCTGGTAGCTGCACTCAGGTGGTTTGGATGAAGCAAATGTTGAAGGATATCAGTGTTATCTATGATGAGCCTCTTGTCATATATTGTGATAATTATAGTTCTATCAACATGTCAAATAATCTGGTGCAACATTCAAAGACTAAACATGTATCAATCAAATATCATTACTTGAGAGACAAAGTCAGTGAAGAGGAAGTGAAGCTGGAGTATGTGTCTACAAAGGAACAGATTGTTGATATTTTCACTAAGCCTTTATCGACAGATACATTTATCTATTTGAGAGATAAGTTAGAGGTATCCACTCATCCTGATGAGAACTAGATCCATTGAGTTGTATCAATCCAGTGGACTTCATAGTCTTATCTCTTTATCCAGATTGATGAGTTGGTGCTTCTCCTCTAGTGGAGTAGTCTGGTTATGTGTTTAGGGAGGAGAGATTCATGATTTTCTTATCTATGAAGGAGAGTTTAGTTTTTTGTTTTAAGATCTTTGGCATTTATGTCAAAGGGGGAGAGATGCATGTGAAAAATTGTTTTATCTACTTGATCTTAGCGAGAGTTTGTTGGATATTTTTCTTTCTTTGCATTGATTGTTTTTCATATTCATATGTTGCCATGAATATGTTGTTGTCATTGATGTCAACATATTCCTACTCCAATGATTGTAGATTGTTTCATTGTCATTATGGTTTGGTGTATGGATTATTTCTTGTATCATTATATTCTTCTCTACTGGTGTTGGTGATCCGGGAAGTTTAATTGATCATATCATATGATCTAGTTGTGCAGTATGTTTATCTAATCAGTGATTTGTAGAGTTCAGTATTTCCTCCGGTATATTCCGGTGTGATTAGATCTTGTGCTGATTTTTTGGGATATTGCTTGGGATAGTCTTGTGTATCTTCATTTCAGATGGTTTGTGATTTGGTACTCCACAAGTTATCTTTCTTCGTGACAATCTGTTTGAGTGTTCTTGATTTCCAAACATTGACAGATGAAGATTTGATAAGTGGTGTTGGTGCAACTATTGTTGATGACTCTGACATGCTTGTTGGTGTTTCCTAATTGTTTCCTATTTGTCTTGATGATCTGCATTGATCATTGTGCAAGTTTTTGGTGATTTTGTTGAATCGGTGATATTCTTTGTGTTATGCGATTTTCCTGGAGGTGTAGCATGTTGCGGTTGATATTGGCATGATTTTCGATGGTGTTGTGTGTTTAGAGACTTGAATTAGGTCCATGTTATGTCATGTAAATCATTATACTGGTTCGGTGGTTGATCTTTGCATCGTATGATGTAATTTTGTAATTTTAAGTTAAGGGTTTAGTTGACCTTATTGTCAAGGTTGATGAATTGTATAAATACGTGATATTGTCGTGTAATTTGGGTATGAAGGTTGTGTCTGTATTATCAGAGAGTGGTGTATGTGCAAACAAGGATTCATCTTTCAATGTAGTGCATTGAGGAGAGATTGGTGTTACGTAGTAGACAATTGTGTTTAACCAAAACTGTCATCAGACATTTGGAGATGTTATTATTGTAGTTCATTTATGTCAGATTGTGGTCTGAATCTTGTTGTAAGTCATTGAGACTTCCCTGAGGGTTGTAGCCTTCTGAGTCATTATTTTTTTAGTAGTGAGCTCTAGGCAGTGTGCCTGAATGCATGTGTATTCCTCATTATAATATTTTCACATACTACTGCAGAGTATCATCGTATTATGGGTAGGTTCCCACTGTGGTTTTTCCCTTAACCAGGTTTTCCACATCAAAATCTTGGTGTTGTGTGTTGTGTTATCAATTTTATTATCCTTGTTATTGCTACAGTTTATCAGATCTATTTTTGTTATTAATTTTATAGATCTGGTGAAGATTGATTCACCCCCCTCTCTCAGTTTTCTCTCATTCTTGTTGCCAACAAGGTACCCATGTCCAAATATGTAATACAATCTCTCACAAATAGAGAAAACGAGAAAAACCAATGGGAAAAAACTCCCCCTCAAAAGAGAGAAGAACAGACAAAAGAACTCTCAAAGAAGAATGAGAAGGACAAAACCTTGAGTGAGGAAAAAATCTGCCCCATAAGAGAGAAAGGAGAAGTCAATTGACCCCCTTCATAAAATATCCCACACCCCCAAGAGAGCTTGCAACTTATGAAACTTTCTCTTAGTGAAGGTTTTGGTGAAGATGTCTACAACCCGCTCTGTTGTAGGACAATACTACAAATCAATGATCTAATTGTATATTAGCTCCTTGATTTTAGTGCATATGGATATTGATGTGTTTGGTCCTCTAATGGTGAACTAGGTTCTTTTAAATCTGAATGGCACTTTGATTGTCATAATGAAGGATTGTAGGTCGTGGAGTGATGAAGGAAAACTTGGATAGAAGATTCTGAAGCTAAATAGACTTAGTAACTACATTAATGACACCTTAATACTCAACATCAATTGAAGAGAGAGTAATAGCATTTTGCTTCTTACTTTGCCTACAAATAGGGCTGAAACCAAGATAAAAGTTGTAGCCTTAAGTGGGCTTAAGATCATCAAGTTTTCTATCCCAATCAGAGTCTATATACCCAACCAAGTCAAGTCATGTACTTGCTACATAGTGAATCCCAAAGTGATGTGTACCCTATATGTAATGCAAGATATGTTTGGAAGCTTTCCAATGAAGCTCATGTGGTTCTTGCATAAGGTGTGAAATCAACCCAACCATAAAGGAAATATTAGAGCATGTGTGATTCAAGTAGATAAGACTCCCAATGAGGTGACGATACAATGTGGCATCAACAAGTGGAATGGAACACTTAGCCTCAAGCTTGACTCCTGAAGGAAAGGGAGTCAATGCAAGCTTACAATCAACCATGTGGAATTGAGCTAGAAGATAAATAGCATACTTGGGCTAAGAAAGAGTGATCTCAAAAGAATATTATGATATCTCAATCTTGAGAAAGTAATACAAAAGGTCTAAGTCAGTCATAGAAAATCTCTCATGCAAAATATATTTGACACTACCAATGATGGATGAGGTACTCCCTATAATGATCAATTCATCAACTTAGAGAACAAGTATAAAATGAGAGACCTTGTCACAAAATGTAGATATTCAGATCTAAATGACACTTGTTGAATCCTTCTAAGAGAAGAAAGGAATCCATCTTGGCATACCAAGCCCTAGGGGCCTACTTGAGGCCATAAATAGACTTTCACAATCTAAACACCAAAGAAGAATCCTCAATGAATCCACGTGGCTGCTCCATATAAATCTCCTCCTAAATATCCCCATGAAGAAATTCACTCTTCACATCCATTTGATGTATATCCCGATCATGAGCTGCAACAATGACAAGTGTCAAGCGAATGGAGTTAATCTTAGCTACGGGGGTAAAGGTATCTATATAATCAACACCATGAACTTGTGAGAAACCTTTTGCCACAAACTAACCTTTGAACTTAGTCTGATAGATCCACTTACATTGAACTATCTTTCTTCCCTTAGGGAGAGGGACTAAATCCCATGTGTTGTTCCTCATCAAGGAGCTATAATCTTCCTCCATTATTGAATCCCACTCAAGAAATCCTTGACTCTTTCTTAAAGGACTGTGGATTGAAAGATAAAAGAATGTAAGCATGTGGAAGATGCTGATGTTGTGACCTAGTTCTTTGATTGTTTTAAAAATCATTAACAAAAGTACCTACTAACTCAATGATAGGGACATACTCACAAATTGGCCCAAATTGTGTGTTTGTAATCAATTTTAGTTTGCAAGTTTCCTCAAGGGTAATTGTTGAAGGTTTTGTCCCTTGTTTAGGTACTATTCATTTGATTTTTTCCTTCTCTATGCTTCATACCAACCTTGAGATCTTCCTACCATGCTAGTTATTGTTTTCATTCAAACTTGCTCTCAAGCCTCACAAAGGTGAGACTTTGCTTCTTTAGCTCCAAACACCAATATCACTCACCAAGAGTTGTAGGAGGTCTAAGACATTGTCTAACATCCTATTAGGCTTATTTAAACTTTTTTTGGTGGTCTTACCAATTATCTTCTTACCCAATTTGAAGAAAAGTTCAAAACAAGGCTACAAGGAAAGAGCCCTAATTAGCCCTCTGAAACTGCCAAAATGTTTATAACTCCACAAATTTCCAAAACACCTCATAAAAAATTTGCATTTATGGATACCCTTTATTGATATCTTTCAAATTTTTTCTATGAGGAGGTCTGATAGGACCGTACAATTGCTGTCCTATAAATGTGCCTAAAAACAAGGGTTTTCAAGGGTTTTAAGCCTTCTAACACCTTATCACCATTCCAAAATCTTCTTCAGACCACCAAATATTTTGAGAAGGTCTTTGAAAAAATTATGAACTCTTCTAACTTCCTTCTCTACAAGCATAAAGTCAAACACTTGATGTGCCACCAAGTTTCAAGAGGAAAAGTGCTCAAAAACCATTGTATTACAACACTTTGGCTACTCAAAATGCATTTCCAACTAACTATTCACTGAAAAAACCTTCCATCTGGTCTAAAATATTTTTCCAAACTTCAATCCACCTTAGGAAACCAAAATGAGGTCCACTTGGTGGGGGTTTGCAAAGAAACTTTGTTTTACACCATGAAGGTTCACTGGTCGGGCTATAGGAGCTCGCCTAGTAAGCAACAAAAACCATTTTCTTTGTCATTTCCATCAAAAAAAAACTTGTATATAAAATAAGGTTATGTAAAACAACTTGAATCTCAGAGGCCATGGAGAAAGAGCCGAAGAAAATCAAGTTGCTTCCATTATTGAAGCCAAACCCTTACTCAACCGAGAACAGGGTTAAACAAAATAATTTTGCTACAATGCCAAAACTTCACACCAACACACAAACCCAGATGAAAAATATTCAAAACAATATGGCACAAATTCCCAAATGAAAATAGTATCACCAAATTCTCAGGAAGTACGGACTGCTATAGCATATGGAGTAAAAATGCAAGAAAAAGGACAAAATTCTTAGTTTTTGTATTGAGTTCTATCAACAACAACAAAAATGCTATCAAAACCAAGCTTTGTTTTGGGTAAACCAACCACAAAATCCATACTCACACACTCCCATGGCCTTGTAGGAATGGGTAATGGCTGATAAAGACTAGCATTAGTAGATGTACCTTTGGCCTTTTACAAACCATACACTGCTCAACATACCTCCTGATATCCCTTTGCATTTTTGGCCAATAGTAGAAACGTTGCACAAGTTCCAATGTCTTATTCAGACCAAAATGACCACTCAAACATCCATTGTGCTTCTCTTGGATAATATTTTCCCTCATAGAGCCTTTGGGAACACACAAATATCCACATCTAAACAACAAACCATTTTGCAAGGTAAAGTTAGCATATTCACTATGAAAATGATTTTGAAATTCTTGACAAACCTTGTAAATGGTTGCAAAATCTTCATCAGTTGGATACAAATCCTTGAAGCAATCAACCCCAATACTCTAAATCTGCACTTCTTGCATTGTTAGTAGCCTTCTACTCAAAGCATCTACTACTTTATTACATTGTCCCTTTTTATGCTTAATGCAAAATGTATATGATTGCAAATACTCAACCCATTTAACATGTTTATGACTCAACTTATCTTGTGAATTCAAAAAACTAAGAGCTTGATTATTTGTGTAAACAACAAACTCTTTGGGCAACAAATAGTGCCTCCATTTTCGAAGAGCTTGTACAAGAGCATATAATTTAAGATCATAGGATGAATACTTCTTTTTTGCATCATTGATCTTTTCACTAAAGAAAGCTACTAGTCTATTATCTTGACTCAAAACGACACCAACTGCTATGTTACTTGCATCACATTCAATAGTGAACAACTTATCAAAACTAGGAAGAATTAGTATTGGTTGTGTAGCTACCTTTTGTTTCAAGAGTTCAAACCTTGTATTAGCTTCCTTGGTCCACTAAAACTTTGTCTTGACTCCTCCTTTAATAGTATCTAGCATAGGTGCACAAATCTCATTGAATCCTCTTATAAACTTCCTATAGAACTGTGCCAAACCATGTAAGCTCTACACTTCACTTTCTATTTTTGGTGTTGGCCAATTGGTGATGGCTTCCACCTTTGATGTGTCCATTTTCAAGTCTCCACCTGAAACTACAAAACCAAGATAGACTAGTTCCTGCTTCATAAACTCACATTTCTCCAAGTTTATTGTTAGTTGCTCATCATACAATTGTTGCAATACAAATTTAAGATTCTTTAGATGTTCATCTTTCATTCTACTAAAAATCAAGATATCATCTATGTATACAACAACAAATTTACCAAAAAAATCTTTAAGCACTTCATTCATGAGTCTCATGAATGTACTAGGAGCACTAGTGAGACCAAATGGCATAACAAGCCACTCATAAAGTCCTTCATTAGTTTTGAAGGTTGTTTTCCACTCATCACCTTCCTTTATCCTGATCTAGTGGTAACCACTCTTGAGATCAATCTTTGTGAAAAACTTTGCACCTCCCAAGCAATCCATCAAATCTTCAATCCTTGGAATAGGGAATTTGTATCTAAGAGTGATTCTGTTAATGGCTCTTGAATTTGTGCATATCCTCCATGTTCCTCCTTTCTTTGGTGCTAACACTGTAGGTACGACACAAGGACTTATGCTCTTCCTTATCAAACCTTGATCTAACAACTCTTGTACTTGTCTATCCACTTCTTTATTTTATTTTGGGGTCATCTTGTAGGCTTCTTTATTGGGTAATGAAGCTCCAGGAATGAATTCAATTTGATGGCTTATGGCTCTAGTAGGTGGTAGGGTTGTTGGTGCTCCATCACTTATGATTTATTTTAAAGTTGTCTACTATTTGCTGCACTTGATGAGGTATTTGAACCTTCTTTTCTTTATTTTCTTCCTTTGGTTTCACTATGAGAGAAAATCCCACTCCTTCACCCTCTTCAAGAGTGTTTATGAACTCTTTTTCACTCACCAACAAGGCATTTGGGTTTTTGGACTTGCTGCCCTCTCCTTCATCACTTAAGGACTGAATTTTGCAATTAACTCCATCTTTTAGAAAAGATTAGGAGTTTTTCTCACCATTATGAATGACTTTTCTATCAAATTGCCATGGCCTACCTGGAAGTAGGTGGCAAGCATCCATTGGGAGTATGTCACACAAGATTTTATCCTTATAACCCCCTATTGTGAACTCAAAACAAGCTTGCTCATTCACCACCACATGCTGCTCCTTGTTGAGCCAAGTGACCCTATATGGACTACTATTTTGAATTCTCTCCAATTTAAGTTTATTTGATGCTTCCTCTGACACAATATTGTCTATAGACCCCGAATCTATCACCACTCTACAAACCTTACCCATGATATTGCACTTGATTCTAAATAAAGATCTTCTTTGAGTTTATTCCTCTTTGTTTGGCTCCTTAATCAAGACTCTTCTCATCATTAAATTTTCCCCATCTTCTGAAGCTAAACTCACTTCTTGTCTCTTACCGCTTGCTGCATCTTCTTGTACATATGTCACCCTTCTTTCACCTCCTTGTGATAAAGAAGATTTCTTAGGGAACCTATAGGTGGGATGACCCAACTTTTGGAAATTGTAACAGTTCATGGTGGATAAGTAGGAACCTCTTTCTGGTCCACTATATCTACCTCTACCTAGGTTGCTAGATCCCCTTCCTCTATAGTTTCTCTTGCTATTAGAATCCCCACTTTTCTCTATAAGTTTGGACTCTCCTTGGGACCTTTGATCAGCTCCTCTTCCACCAAAATTGGCTCTATGGCCTCTCCCATCTCTTCCCCTACCTCTACTTCTGTTGCTTTGTTATTTCTTCTTCCTACTTTTGTCTTCCACTTTGAGTGCCAGTTTGTAACATTGTTGCACCGTATTGGGACACAATAAACTCAACTCTTCTTGTATATTCCATCTCAAGCCATTAAGATATCTTGCAACTTTTATGATCTCATCTTCCACAACCTTTGACCTCAAACATAATATTTGAAACTCCTTTGTATAGCTTCTCACATCTAACTCCCTTTGCCTCAAATCCCGCCTCTTCTTATGTAGTTGGATTCCATAATCATCTGGTATGTAGGTTTCTTTGACCTTAGATGTCATTCCTTTCTAGGTTGCTATGGGTTGTTTCCCTTCTTTACCTCTCTTAGTTTGAATGAACTTCCACCATGTTAAGGAAGCCCCTCTCAACTTAGACATAGATACCTTCACCTTTTGGGCCTTTGTCACCCCATCACATTCAAAGTGATTCTCAAGGCCTTGAATCCACTCCATGACTGAATTTGGATCCATCTTGCCACTAAATAGAGCTACACCTTCTAAGGTTTTTCCACTCAATGCCTTCAAGGCCTTCAAGAAAGGTTCTTGTTCAAGAACAAGGTCAGGTATAGGGATCTCATCTTCTATTTCTACCAATTTCCCCTTATCTTCCACCTTATCACTCATTTCTCTAGTCCTGACCTCTACGGAAACTAGTTTTATCTCTAGCTACCCAATCTCTCCCTTAGTGCTCTATTTTCCTCCTCTTGGTCTTCTACCTTCTTGGATAGCTCAGCATTGGTTACCATCTTGAAACTACTCACTTCTACCCAAGACTTACTTCTTTCTTTGATACCACTATGATAGGAAGATAATCACAAATTGGCCCAAATTGTGTGTTTGTAATCAATTTTAGTTTACAAGTTTCCTCAAGGGTAATTGTTGAAGGTTTTGTCCCTTGTTTAGATACTATTCCTTTGATGTTTTTCTTCTCTATGCTTCATACCAACCTTGAGATCTTCCTACCATGTTAGTTCTTGTTTTCATTCAAACTTGCTCTCAAGCCTCACAAAGGTGAGACTTTGCTTCTTTAGCTCCAAACACCAAGATAGCTCACCAAGAGTTGTAGGAGGTCTAGTAAATTGTCTAAAATCCTATTAGGCTTATTTTAACTTGGTTTGGTGGTCTTACCAATTGTCTTCTTACCTGATTTGAAGAAAAGCTCAAAATAGGGCTACAAGGAAAGAGCCCCAATTAGCCCTCTAAAACTACCAAAATGCTTATAACTCCACAAATTGCCAAAACATCTCATAAAAAAATTAAATTTATGGATACCCTTTATGGAGATATTTCAATGTTTTTCTATGAGGAAGTCTGACAAGACCATACAATTGCTAACCTATAAATGTGCCTAAAAACAAGGGTTTTCAAGGGTTTTAAGCCTTCTAACACCTTATCACCATTCCAAAATCTTCTTCAGACCACCAAATATTTTGAGAAGGTCTGTAAAAATATTATGAATCCTTCCAACCTCCTTCCCTACAAGCATAAAGTCAAACACTTGATGTGCCACCAAGTTTCAAGAGGAAAAGTGCTCAAAAACCATTGTATTACAACACTTTGGCTACTCAAAATGCATTTCCAACTAACTATTCACTGAAACACCCATCCATCTGGTCTAAAATATTTGTCCAAACTTCAATCCACCTTAGGAAACCAAAATGAGGTCCACTTGGTGGGGGTTTGCAAAGAAACTTTGTTTTACACCATGAAGGTTTACTAGTCGGGCTATAGGAGCTCACCTAGTAAGCAACAAAAACCATTTTATTTGTCATTTATTAATAAAAAAAACATGTATATACAATAATACTATGTACAAAAACTTGAATCTCAGAGGCCATGGAGAAAGAGCCAAAGAAAATCAAGTTGCTACCATGATTGAAGCCAAACCCTTACTCAACCGAGAACAGGGTTAAACAAAATAATTTTGCTACAATGCCAAAACTCCACACCAACACACAAAACCAGATGAAAAATATTTAACACAACATGGAACAAATTACCAAATGAAAACAGTATGGCCAAATGCTCAGGAAGTACGGACTATTATAGCATATGGAGCAAAAATGCAAGAAAAAGGACAAAATTCTTAGTTTTTGTATTGAGTTCTTCTTTTCTTCGAATGCCAACCTGATACAAAGTTGTGTGAGGATTTAAATAGTCACTCATCACCCAAATCATGCCAATTTATGGACCAATAACCACCTTTTGCCTAATTTTTACAAATTTTCCAAATATTGTCAAAATGTTGCTTGACAACATTGACAATTTTTGGTACAATGAGTATTTTTGACTTGTGAGCCAAATAGACTTAACTCCACCATGTGAAATGACTTACTGGAACCACACAAACATATTTCAATTCCTAACATGGCTTTATAAGGCATTTTGACCATTTTTCCACATTTTGCCCATTCGAGGCTTACAAAGCATAAAATGTCAAAAATATACCAAAAACTCAACAAACAACAAAACTAAGACACAAAGGACACTTAAACACACTAAAAACACCCTTTGGACATACAAAAATTCCATTATTCAATTGAGACCAACATACGCCATTTCAAACCAAAATTTGATGAAGTGCTCCATGAGCTTTACTAGGTGCTTCTGCACCACTCAAGAGTTTCTCATGCTCAATGAGGTCATATAGGAGATGAAAGACAAATATTCTCAATTGCAAGTGGACCCTATGGAGGTTTAAACCCATGAGTTGGGTTTGAGGTAGAGTCATCTAAGTCACTGTCATCACTTTTCACTATGGAGGAAGGATAGGGAGTATGAGAGGCCAAGCTAGGACATCTCTCCTCAAATTGAACACTTCACTCAATGAATAGATCACTCTAGATTAAAAAAAATTCTATATGCCTTGAAACATTTGGGATATCCAAAAAAGATTCAAGGCCTATTTTGAGCTTTCAATGTCTTTTGATTCTATGGAGGTATGCATGCCCATGTTGATTAGGCAAAAATTTTGAATTTTCTCACAATTGGTTTTATACCATATCAAGCCTCAAAAGGATTCATTCCTTTCAATTCCTTATGGGGAAACTCCAATTTTGGATGTGTGTGTCACAAAAGATAGCTTCTACCCAAAAAGATAGACCAACAGAACACTCATGAATCATGTAGCTAGCTATCTCCTTAAGGGTTCTATTCTTACTTTTTACAACACCGTTATGTTGTGGAGTGTAGGCAACTGAGTGTTAAAAATCAATCTGACCTCAAGAGTACAAAATTAGTCAACTCTATTGTTCACATATTCCCTTACATTGTGTGTGTGGAGAATCTTGACTTGCTTCCCTAATTGCTTCTCAACATGAGCCTTTAAGGGTAGAAACTTGTCAAACACTTCACTCTTGTGACAAAGAAAGTAGACCCAACTGAAGTGGGAGTAGTCATCGATGAGGGTGAGGATATAGCGAGGTTTACTAAATGATGGAATTGGAAATGAACTAGCTATATCACTATGAACTAATTGAAGAACCTCCAAAGCTCTCGAAGACTTCCTTTTGTCAAACTTCTCTTTGGGATGCTTGCTCATGGAACTACTTGAACATACACCATCTGAAAAGTTGATTTGAGGGAGTCTTGTGACAATATCCTTGGAGCTAAGTTGCTGAAGGTAGTTGTAATTGAGATGTCCAAACTATTCCATAACGTAATTTCTAAATTTGAATGAGTGAGAAAGGCTATAGAAGGAGAGCGAGGCACAAAGTGGGTAAATGAATAAAGATGAGTGTTATGATTGACATGTCCCACTACAACCAAGGAATCATCATTAAGTTATTTGGACAATTGAATCAGGTGAAAAAATCAACTTTCTTACCATCTCCAAACCGAGTTGTTTGGTAAATTGAAAGAAGGTTTATGCTCAAGTTAGGAACATAGAGAACATTCTCAAATTTTTCATCATCCATGTCAATCGAACCTTCCATTAAACTTCCGCTTGAGTATCATCACCTATGAAAATGTGAGGTAACCTGGATGGCTTCAATGAAGAATTTTTTTTCCCTTGTATAACCCATGTGATGAGAGGCAGCTGATTCAAGTATCCATTATTGTGAAGAACTTGTAGTTGCCACAAATGCTTGTCCTTTTCCTTTTGAATATGAGGAAGAAGGATATGAATCCTTCTTCTTGTAGGCTGATGGTAAATTGATCTTGTTCTTCTTGATGATGTTTGTCAACTCATCAATTTTCTTCGAGTGGCAATGATGCTCATCATGATCAACTTTCTTGCAACATGAACAAATTGGTTTCTCCTTCTCAGTTGGATTTTCCTTCTTGGAAAAAGAGGAAGAATTGACTTGTTTTGGAGAGGATAATTGTTCTCTATCTTATTATGGCTTTGGCTTGGATTGCTTTTAGTTCTTTCCTTTTCCTTGATTCATTTGATTCCCTTGATTAGTCACCAAAGCTTTTGACTTGAAAGACTTGATAATCCCCATGTTGATCAACTTTTCTTTCTCAAGCATTAACATTTTTGTGAATGTATCAAATTATGGTGTAGTGAATGAAGTACCCAAAGTCAATTGATGGGTTTGGAAACTAGAAACAAAGGTTGCATACTTTTATGGGAGCTTGTCCAACAAATTATAGACCAATTGTGCATCCTTCTTATCAATGCTACAATCCTTGAGTTTTTCTCTTAGCTCAGTTGCTTTAGTTATATAGTCTTAGATTGTATCAATATACTTGGGATCCATCATTATGAGATCATTGTCAAGCTTGTAGCCTCTAATCTCATCTACCTCAAAATACAATTTACCTAAATTTTCCCAAGCATTTTTAATTGTCTTACACTTATCAATGTGAAAAATAAGATCATCTGATACATACTTCCTCAATGTTCCATGAGCCATAGTATTCTTAGTGAGCCATTCCATTTGAGAATTTGGATAATCTTTTGGATCCGATGGTGCTTCAGTAGTTCCATCAATATAACGAGTTAGTCCTTTTTCTATTAACTTACTCCAAGCTTTGATTTTCCAAGAAGCATAGTTATATAGAGTTATAACTAGAAACGTAGGAGAACCCATAACTAAAAAATGAAGGAGCACAAGAGATAAAGAGAGGCACAATCACACAAGACACCCCCCCAAATTCACTCAATCAAAGAAGCCCCCAACTCTCCCAAGAGGATGATTGGACTCTTTATACTTAGTGTGTGTATAATGGGCCAAGTAAAGGTGGGATTTTCATTTAAATGATTACAACTACCACAAATGGACTATAATAGGCTCAGATTAATTATGCAAAAGACTTTACTAAGATCTAAGCATGACATATGCCAAAATAGGCCAAAAGGACCAAGTTATGAAAGTGATATTTCTACTCTTAATGATAAAAAATTGATAGCACTGTGCAAAAGTATATGAAAAATGATCCACTTTCAAAAAACACTGCATTGTAAAGGAATTTGTATGAGCCTGAATGAAGCCTCTAAATTTGCAAAAACAAGGATTACTCAACTACAACTAAGAAAAAATGATTTTTGAAAAATATGTAGATCAAAATGAAAAACCACTTGCACCACTATGAAGAGCATGAAATTCTACCCCAAATTAAAAAAAATGCACTAAAAAAGGAGATCATATGCCCAATATATGAACGTTTAAATATCAGCTTTAAAACAAAACCTTCCAACTATGAAAGGGGGAGAAAGACTAATTACCCCACATGCATTGTGTAGGGAATAATTTTGTTATTTATATATTGCAACACATTATCATATTGTATAGCAAATAAGTAGTTCCATAAATGACTTGAGGTCCAAGTATATTTTAACCACATCAATTGAACAAACTTATTGCATGCATCATACTGATTGTGCAAAAAGTGATGACTTGGCAGTCAACTTCATGACGTGGTTGTAGTTGTTGAGTGGATCATGTTGATTGTGCAACCTAATGATGTGGTAGTCAACTTGATGAGGTGGCAGTCAACTTAATGATGTGGTAATTAACCTAATGATATAGTAGTCAACTCGATCAGGTGGCAGTCAACCGCTTTTAATTATGACATTCATACGACTAAGGAGGGAAATTTTTTCCTAATGCCCCGAGATCAACTATCACCTAATATAAGAAAGTTTATACTCAATTTTCATGGAAACACCCCCTAGACACAATGGTGAGCTCAAATTTGGTATAGGTTCCTCTCAAAATGTGGTGCACCCCAAATCTCTCAATATGTGAGCCTTGAAATGTACCAAGATCTCTCCAAAGATGACTATCAATGGCACCCTATAGGCTTTGGTACCATGTAAGAATTGACTATAGCAACCCAAGTACTAGAGGCTAATTGAATAGCACAAAAACAAGACAGAACAATAGAGACAAGAACAAATTGTATTCTCATCAAGATGTAAATAGTTGGATGAATAAATAATGTACATAAGCTTGATTATATAGGCAAGGAAAAAAGAAATGAGAGCACACATTAATGACATGTGGCTCAATAAAATACAAGGATAGGTAAGAGTTAGTTATGACTCAACCACCCCACACAAATAACCATGCATCCTAGGAAAGGATAAGTTCACCTAAAGTGGAAATGCTCCAACTAATCCTATGCAATTCCCTAAGTAAGATTAATTAAAGTGTAATTATATCCTAGGATATAAATTAATTAATTAATTATACCAACAAAATTGAAATTTTAAAAATTAACCAAATAGATTTTACTTTTATCAAAAAAAACTAGTAGCTTAGAAACTACATTCCATTTGCTACAAATCATGCTTACATATTTTTCAGATTATGTTGATTACCTATTCAAATTTTCATGTCAAGTTTATTGACTCTGTTTTTTTTAATTTTCATCGCCATGTAAGGGCCTAGTTTGGACCACCATGATCTTGCACATACCCAAGAAAATATGAGAAAATTAGAAACTACCCAATTGGAGGTGCAATATTGTTACACATAGCACATATGCTACATAAGTTATTTATATTTTATCCCATGAGTGCATGCATTAACCAAAAATCATAGAGATGAATCAAGAGAAAAATATATGAGAAATAGAGTGCAAATGTTACAATAAAAGAATGCACTATTACACTATCTGAATACTCCATGATAAAATTAAAAGAAAAAAACCAAAGAGGTGCATATGTCATGAAGTAATGTGTGAACACCATTCAATACATGTAGATATACTTTGAGTAGGACACTTTCACTATTATAAGTTATTTAAACCTTAGAGAGAACATGCATCACACTAGTTACACTTGCTATGAGGTGTGCACGTATACCACTACACATAACAACTATTCTACTAACTAGGGTTTAGGGTTTAAGCCATTATACAGTGTATGTGAACAAAGAGTTCAATCAAAATATGCTAGGACCAAAAGTGGGTGCATTATTTGATAGAGTGGTTGTCAAACGAGAAAAAATATCAAATTACATGTGAAAATCACTCAAAACATTGTAAACATGAAAATTACATGAGGACATGACCCCACTAGGCATGCTAAAATGTAGAAGCCAAAATTTAGAACAAAAAAAGGAATGAAAGTAGTGCAAACCAAATAACTTGATTCTGAGACTAAAAGACCTTCAATTGAGCTAAGGAATGCAAAAGGTGAAAATAGAAACAAGATTCTCACCAACACAATCCTTGATGTCTATGGTATATGATCAAGATGATTGATTTTGTTTAGAGTTTATGTAGTTTCACATTCTAGCAACATGACCTTGATTTGAATCTAATTTTAACCCTTAGAAATGGGTAGAGGAATGAGAGATTTATAGATTTGGGATGTGAATAATGAATGTAATAAATTTGATCTTGTGTAATGGAGGGTAGGGTATTGATCCATTAGCAAGAGAGGATGAGAATCTTGTGAGTGATATTTTATGATTGCATAAGAATGCATCTAAAGGTAAAGCATGCAAAAAAGAAGGATTGGCAAGTGATGTAGAGTGGATTGTCTCTCACCACTTTGTGCTACCTTGTCTAGGTATCTCCTACAAGATACACAAGAAACATCCAATGATTCTACACCTCACACCCTCCAAGGGTCTGCAAAAAATACCCTCTCTGACCTTCCCAAGGTCCTTAGACTAGCATAAGCTCTTGTTGTTTTGTGAGATCCATTTTCTTGGCTAGGAGACCTTGTTTTTCCACTCCCGTTCACACTCAACCTGAGAGTTCAACCCCTCTACCATAGGATCTTCATTCCCAACACTACACACATTATGATGGATGAGTTTGGATGGATTATGAGCCCTACTCCTTTCTCAAGATATTTTGACACTTACCGGTTTGGTGCATTTACAAACAAACTGCACTTTTAGGCCTAACCAGTTCTAGTAGCCCTGTCAGCGAGGTATTCGGCATTCACCAGTTAAACTTCCTAAAAACCCCTATAAATTTTTTTATATTTAAGAAACCCTTTTGGGTTTTACATACAATATCTCAAAACTAGAGGTGGGTTTGGTCACTAATATATCTAACCCTTACCGGTTAACTAGGCCTAATTGCCCCTTTCCAGGCCTTCAAAATAGGGATTGTTCAAAACTCCTTCACCGGTCCTATTGCCTAAGTGAATTGATGATAGTTTAGGGTATGTTCTTCCATATTTAATTCCAAACCAATAATACTTCTCCTTCACCCACCGGACTCACCCAATTAGGGCCTGTTATCCATGATTCCTAATGCTTGCCAACTCAATGTGCCAAGCTTAGGGTATGGTGGCAAATATTTGTTTTGACTTCCCCTGTCTCGAAACCAAAAAATAGAAAACATAGAATACATTGAAACCTAACATTACACAATGTTTCAAATTGGAAATCCACCATGGAACGTTAGGTTGGAGCCATTTTTCTCTCAAAACCCTAGTTTTTAGGGCTCTTGAACCCACCTACAACAAAATGAAGATTATTTACAAGCTACAATGCTTCAAGACTCCAAATGAAAAAAAAAAATGAAGGTAAGACACCAGTCTAACAATCCGTGACCCTGTTTTGGGATTCTCAATCCGTACAGGTTGTACGAACTTGCAAAGAACAACAAAAACTTGGAAGAACACACACAAATGGGAAAACAAAATTATTTAGTTTCTTTAGATCATTAACCACCTTCAACAATTGATTATCATCATTCTTTACAAGCCTTATACTGGCCTTGGAGTAGTTACACATGCTCATAACTAATTATGTGAACCAACTAACTGTTGTTGTATGAAAAATGTTGCAAAGTTGTTGTGAGCAACTTTTGTAACTTTTGCAATTTGTTGCATAGGTGAGCGATTTTGCTGAAACCCAAACTTGGTCACTTTCACATGACTCATATGACCTTAACAACTTCAAAACAACATCAACCAAAAAACAACTTATCCTATTAAGTGCTCTACCTGGCACCCTTAAGAGCTCACATGCCACATTGGTCAAACAAAGACTCTTAGGGCCCTTAAAATCATTTGATCACACACATAATGGCCTCTTGGCCTTATTAAAAAACTAAAAACATGATTCTAGCATCCTAGAAACAAACTCAACAACAATTGCTAAGTATCTAATTTTAATCCTTAGAAATGGATAGAGGAATGAGAGATTTATAGATTTGAGATGTGAACAATGGATGCAATAAATTTGATCTTGTGTAATGGAGGGGAGGGTTTTGATCCATTAGCAAGAGAGAATGATAATATTGTGAGTGACATTTTATGATTGCATAAGAATGCATCTAATGGTAAAGGGCGCAAAAATAAAGAAGGATTGGCAAGTCAAGTAAAATGATCCACGAAAGAAAAAATAATGTATAAGTCATAAGCTAAGGAAGCTCATTTCTCTTGATTTGGACTTGCAAGGTAAGGAACACAACCTTATGGAAAATTACAAAGAACTTTAAAAAAACTAAAGGTCACTTCTTTAGAGCAAGATACAATAGATCTAATTACAAAGAGTAGTAGTTGCTGAACTAAGTAGAAGCACATCCTCTGAAATGTTGATAACAATTTATTGTTATAAACATTTGAAACTAACTTCATTACTACTCATTTGTACGTGTGCACCTTTTCACTTACACCATACACCATATACCACTTCTCATCCAGACCCTACACACGCCTCATCCTCCAAAATATCTCTTCCTTTATATATCATTTGCACAAAGAAAATACATCAATTAGGTCGACCGAATTAGATGTAATGTGTAGAATATAAACCATCATCCCAAAAACATTTTTCAAAGAAATGGAGAAGGGAAACAAGATGTGAGAAGCATCACACCATGTTGTGATGCCTTTCTATTACTTCCTAGATTAATGCTTTCAACTCTGCATGCTACCACTTGGGCCAAAAATACTCAAGTTGTCTCCAGAGAGTATAATCTATAAAGAAATCAAGTTAAGAATACCCAAAATATGGTGCACACCTCCACAACACTTTTGGATGCACATCATAACATAACCTGACACTAATAATACAACATTAGAGAATTGTTTAACACCCAAAGCACTAGAAAACAAAGGAATGTAAAGTATTCCTGCAAATAGGTGCACTATCACTATAGTGTCAACACTTAGACTAACACCAAATCAATTGCAGATCGAATGAGACCATTAAACCTTCAATATAATATTCTTTTGCTTCCACAAACATCATACTTCAACCATAATTGAATATGAATCAATGTGGAACAATGCAAATTAGAAAGTTGAACCAGTCTGACAGACTATTCACTAGAACAGTCAAACTTAACCAAAATATATTGTGGACATCCAAACAAATCTTCAATGATCTAGAATAGTCATAAGACAATTGGACATATCATCTACACTAATCTCCATTAATCTCCATTCATAAATATGAACTCATAATTAGTCACCTGATATAACACCATTGATCACATACTTTCAGAAAAACTTCCAGACCTTGGTTGACATCAACAACAAGTCTAACATCAATGACATTACAAGAACACGTTTTTAACAATCTCCCCCTTTGTCATTGATAGAAACACTTTTGTAACCACCAAAACATTAATATATTTTTCCCAAACACTGGTATTATATCTCTCCCCCTTTGACATCAAGGACAAAATGCGACTCTACCTCATTATACAAATTCAGTCCATCTCTACAAAATTCTCCCCCTATCTATAACTCCTCTCCCTCAGGGTATGAGAAAAATTGTATTCCAACATTATTCTATTCATCTGCATATAATTATATAAGAATAAAAATGTCTTACCAATAAAAGTTGAGGCTGCATAGCTGGGGGCATAATCTGTTGGTATTTTGGATGACTTCATCATGTGTTGCATTGATTTTGTCAATGATGTCAACACTTATCTTTCTAGAGGTCTACATTGTTGATTTGAAACTCTGGTTATATTGGTTTGTTGTTGAACCGCCACATTATGGTCCCGACATGGATTTTGGTTTATGCACAGTCACTGGTATATGTTTCACTGACAGCTCAAGAAGTTGATGATGACTTGTTATCATCTAGAGATCATTTGGTTATGTCGAAGACATGGACTGGATGTTTGCATTTGGTGTTTTTCTTATTGGACTAATCGGGTTCATATATTTGCCTTTACTGATAGATAGGTTTAGGTTATGGACCAGTACAAGATATCATGTTTCAGATCAACACGACACGTTTTGGAAATGGTTTATTGATTGGATAATGTGTAAATGTATTGAGGCCAACATATTGTATTACATCAAGACTCATTTTAGAAATGTAATATCTTTAGGGAGCCAACCTAATGATGAGGTCTTAGGTTTTGTATAAATAATTGTAAGATCTTATTTTGAAGGTCATAGTGAATATTGAAGTTCATTGTGAAGAGCGAAAATAAGTAGATCCTTGTGCGAATCACGGATATATCATCTAAAGGTTGAAGGAAGGTTGTTAAAGGTCATGAAGGTATTTGGTCCTCATGCGCAAAGCTTAAACTGGTACTGAATCCAGCATTGAAGATGCTATAGTAAAGCAATACATTATTATTGGATTTAACCATCCAACTGTGTATTCAATGTGACTCCTATTTTGTGATTGAGTTGTGAGCTCTAGGCGGTTGGTCTTTTGCATGTGCAGACCCCATTATTGTATTCACTTACTATCTGCAATAGTATCATCTGATTCTAGGTAAGGTTTCCCATCGTGGCTTTTCCCCTTAAAGGGTTTCCACGTCAAAATCTCTGTGTCATGTGTTGTGGATGTTGTTTTCCTTTCTCTTTCATGCATTAAGTTATATTGATATTAATATAACTATTAATTTGTTTTACCGACACTAAGTTTTAAGTTAGATTAATTTGGTTTGGATTATAATTTATTGACAATTGGTTCACCCCCCCTCCCCTCAGTTGTCCTTCCCGGTTCCTAACAATTGGTATTAGAGCCTAGCCCTCTTTTTGTAGAAGCCTAACAACTTAAGGAGAGCCTATGATAGCAAATATTTTCAAGAAGGACGGTCCTAAACTTGATGGAACTAACTATGGTATATGGAAGATCAAAATGGAAACAATCTGAACTGCATTGAAAGAGATATATGGGATGTTACAAATAATGGGTATGTTGCTCCTACTCTGATAACCCTCATCCACTGACCTTGGCTAAAGACTCAGAGAATGATTGCAAAGCAAGAGAAGCACTTTTGAGCGCATTATCATATCAACAAATCATTGGATTATCTGATAGATCTACTGTAAAAGCAATTTGGGATAAACTGGAAACATTGAATGAAGGCGATACCACTACCAAAATTGCAAAACTGGAATGTTACTGAGGTCAGGTATGAAAATTTAAAAATGGAAGAGGATGAACTAATTTCTGCATTTATGGAAAGAGTTAATGAAATTATTTAAGGAATACAATATTGTGGAGGATCTTTAAGTGAAGATGAAATTGTTTCTAAAGTTTTAAGAGCTTTGCCATCGGCTTACAAAATGAAAGTGACTGCTATTAATGAGTTGAGAACAATGCCTAATACATCAATATCTAGAGATACTTTGGCTGGAAAACATTCAACATTTGAGCGTGAAAAATTGGGTCCTATTGCTACAATCAAGACTGATATAGCTTTCAAAGCATCATCATTAGCATCATCATCATCTGAAAAATCTGATTGGAAAACACTTTATGCAAAAGAACTCGAAGATATCAGGAGAGAAAATGAAGAACTTGAAGAACTTGAAGCACTATTTGCAAGGAAGATGTCTAAAGGTCCAGTAGGAAGTAAGTATGAAGGTAAAGCACCTTTCAATGTTTTAATAAAGTTGGTCATATGACGTCTATGTGTCCTAATAGACATGCAAGACTAGGAGATGAAGCAAAAAGAACATATAAGCCTAACCTTGAATATCAGAGATACAGATTTAAGAAAAACAAAGATAAGTCATGTTACTATGCAGATGAAGGTATTACAGATGACTCTGATGAAGATCCAACATATAGTGGATGGGAATTTGTTGCATTAAAAAAAGATCAACCGGTACCTATTGTCAAACTGGTAGAGCAGGCATTAGCAACAAAAATTGAAGAAAAGCATGAATGGATCATTGATAGTGATTGCTCGCATCATATGAGTAGTGATTAAAACAAATTCATATCATTACAGGAAATTCATAGAGGTCTAGTAAGATTTGGAGATGACAAATCTTGTTTAATCAAAGGAAGAGGCACTATATCTTTGGATGGTAAGCATAATACTGACAATGTTTATTATGTTGAAGGTTTAAAGCATAATCTTTTGAGTGTTGGTCAATTAGTGGGAAAAGGATTTCAACTACAATTCAAGAATGAAAAATGCAAAATCTTAAACAAAACGGGATAGGAAATTGCAACCGGTAATCAAACTAAAGGTAATATCTTTCACTTGAATACTCGTGATAAGCCATGTTTGATTGCACAGATTGATGAAAGTTGGTTATGGCATAAAAGACTTTGTAATGTGAATTTTGAATGCATTGTAAAGATCAGTTCAACCAAGGTAGTAAGGGGTTTACCTAAGATTGTGAAACCTCATAATCCGGTATGTAAGGAATTTCAAATGGGAAAGCAAGTTAGAACAACATTTAAGAGAATTTCTAAGAAATCCAATAATATTCTTGATTTAACTCATATTGATTTATGTGTTTCAACAAGAACAAGGAGTCTTCAAGGTGATAGATACTTTATGCTAATAATTGATGATTATTCTAGAATGTGTTGGGTTACTTTTCTCAGGGATAAATCAAAAGCTTTTAGAAGATTCAAGATATACAAGTCAATGGTAGAGAATGAAATTGGAAAAAAAATCAAATGTTTGAGATCTGATCAAGGAGGAGAATTTACATCCAGGGAATTCAATGCATTCTGTGAAGAGAATGGAATCAAAAGACAACTATTAGCACCCCAAACACCTCACCAGAATGGATTTGTGGAAAGGAAGAACAAAACTATACTAGATGTAGCAAGAATGATGATGATGGAAGCAAATCTACCTCATATGTACTGGAGCGAAGAAGTGAATACAACGGTTTATACTTTCAACAGAGTTCACATAACAGGTGAAACCGGTAAGACCCCTTATGAACTATGGTTCGTTCATATTCCTACTCTTAAATATTTCAGAATATTTGGAAGCAAATGCTATATTAGGAGAGATGAGTCTATTGGAAAATTTGATCCTAGAAGTGATGAAGGAATATTTCTTGGTTACTCAACTAGAAGCAAGACATATAGTTGTTATAATAAAAGATTGCAGAAAAACATTGAAATTACTAATGTGAAGATAGATGAACATTTTAGAGGAGAATCGAGATCTGTAGGTTATGAACCGATAGTAGAAATGATTATAAATGAACCGACATGGATTGTACTGGAATAGAATGAAGAACCAGTCACACCGACATCATCAAAAAACTCAACTGTGACTGAAGAACAACAACTTGTAAGTGGAAATCAAAATAAATCCAGGTATGTAAGATTGAATCATTCAGAAAATTAGATAATTGGAAATAAAAATCAAGGTGTTATGACAAGAGGAAGATTTACAAATGAAGAGGTATGTTTAATTTCTCAAGTTGAACCAACATCAATTGTTGAAGCATGTCAGGATAAACATTAAATAAAAGCAATGGAACATGAATTATAATAGATTGAAAAGAATAATACTTGGACATTAGCTCCTCGGCCTAAAGACAAAAATGTAATTGGAACTAAATGGGTATTTAGAAATAAACTTAATGAAGATGGTGAAGTAATAAAAAACAAAGCAAGATTAGTTTGTAAAGGTTATTCTCAGAAAGAAGGAATTGATTATAATGAAACCTTTGCACCGGTAGCTAGAATTGAAGCAGTAAGACTATTTCTTGCATTTGCAGCTCACAAGAACTATAAAGTTTATCAGATGGATGTAAAATGTGCATTTTTGAATGGAGATCTTGAAGAAGAAGTTTACATTGAACAGCCTGATGGATTTTCATTAACAGATGATAAGGATATGGTTTGCAGGTTAAGGAAAGATTTATATGGATTGAAGCAAGCTCCCAGAGCTTGGTATGCTAGATTGGATAAATATCTTTTAAAGCTTGGATACACAAAAGGTAATGCTGACAGTAATTTGTATTATAAAATCACCAATGATGATATTTTGGTTATTGAAGTATTTGTGGATGATATCATTTTTGGAGGAGAAGAAGAGTTATGTAAAGACTTTGCAAACAAGTTGTAGGAAGAATTTGAAATGTCTATGATTGGAGAGATAAAAAAATTCTAGGTGTGCAGATTTCTCAAACAAATAAAGGTATATTCATATGTCAAACAAAATACTTGAAGGAACTCTTGAAGAAATTTGGAATGGAAAACTCCAAACTGGTAAGCACTCCTATGACTACAACTGATAAATTGACATTAAAGGATGATTTAGCTCCTATAAATCTGACAAGGTACAAATCTATGATTGGAGGGTTATTGTATTTGACACAAACTAGACCTGATATAATGAATGCAGTGTGTATTGTTTCAAGATTTCAAAGCAATCCTAAAGAAAATCATGAAACTGCAGTAAAAAGGTTTTTCTGGTACCTACAAGGCACAACAAATCTTGGTTTATGGTATCCTAAGGATGAAAATTTTGAGTTATGTACATATACAGATGCAAATTAGGCAGGAGATGTGGATGACAGAAAGAGTACCACTGGCAGTGCATTCTTTCTTGGCAGAAGATTAATTTCATGGATCAGCAAGAAGCAAACTTGTACATCATTATCTACAACAGAAGCATAATGTGTTGCAACAACAACTAATTGTACTCAGGTATTATGGATCAAGCAAATGTTGAAGGATATCAAGGTAAAATGTAAACCAGTAATTATTTACTGTGATAATTCAGCAGCAATATATTTATTAAAGAATCTGGTATTTCACTCTAAAACAAAGCATGTTTCTATTAAGTATAATTTTTTGAAAGAGAATGTTGAAGGAAATGAAGTGAGATTGGTTTATGTGAATACTAAAGAGAAAATTGTAGATATTTTTACAAAGCCTTTGCCTAAGGAAACATTTGAATATCTCAGAGATAAGCTTGGGGTAATTTCCCCACCGACAAAGACTTGAATGATAAAGATTGAAATCAAGCCGACAGGGACTAGTAGAAAAATCTTTTTCCGACTTGATGAAGAAGAGCTACTGCTCAGGGGGAGTAGTTAGTTGTATGTTATGTTTTGATTCTTGACTGCTTTGGCATTTGATGTCAAAGGGGGAGATATGTCTATGGAAAAACATTGTACTTTGAAGATTGGGGAGAGATATATTTTGGTTTTGGTTATATTGTTTCTGTTTTTGGTACAAAACTTTGTATTGATCTATTTTGGGAGATTGTTGGTATTTGGCATTTTGTTTTTGGCACTTAGATGTTTTTCCATCTAGTGTTGCCATCAATGCCAAAGGGGAGATTGTTGGTATTATGGATGACTTCGTCATGTCTTGCATTGGTTTTGTGATTGTTGTCAATACTTATCTTTTTGGAGGTCTACATTGTTGATTTGGCACTCTGGTTATATTGGTTTGTTGTTGAACCAACACATTATGGTCCCGGCATGAATATTGGCTTATGCACAATCACCGATATATGTTTCACCAACAGCTCAGGAAGTTGATGATGACTTGTTATCATCTGGAGATCATTTGGTTATGTTGAAGACATGGATTTGATGTTTGCATTTGCTGTTTTTCTTATTGGACTAATCAGGTTCACATATTTGTCTTTACCGATAGATAGGTCTAGGTTATGGACCGGTACAAGATATCATGTTCCAGACCAACACGAAACATTTTGGAAATGGTTTATTGATTGGATAATGTGTAAATGTATTGAGGCCGACATATTGTATTGCATCAAGACTTATTTTGGAAATGTAATATCTTTAGGAAGCCGACCTAATGATGAGGTCTTAGGTTTTGTATAAATAATTGTAAGATCTTATTTTGAAGATCATAGTGAATATTGAATATTTTTGTGAAGAGCGAAAATAAGAAAATCCTTGTGCGAATCACGCATATATCATCTAAAGGTTGAAGGAAGGTTGTTAAAGGTCGTGAAGGTATTTGGTCCTCATGCATAGAGCTTAAACCAGTATTGAATCCAACATTGAAGATGCTATACTAAAGCAATACATTGTTATTAGGTTTAACCATCCAACTGTGTAGTCAGTGTGACTCCTATTTTGTGATTGAGCAATGAGCTCTAGGTGGTTGGCCTTTCTGCATGTGCAAACCCCATTATTGTATTCACTTACTATTTGCAGTAGTATCATCTGATTGTGGATAAGGTTTCTCATCATGGTTTTTCCCCTTACAGGGTTTCCACGTCAAAATCTATGTGTCATGTGTTGTGGATGTTGTTTTCCTTTCTATTTCATGTATTAAGTTATACCAGTATTAATATAACCGCTAATTTGTTTTAAAAGCATTGAGTTTTAAGTTGGAATAATTTGGTTTGGGTTATAATTTATTGACAACTAATTCACCCCCCTCTCAGTTGTCCTTCCTGGTTCCTAACATAATTCCCATATGAACAAACTTGAGTTGAGACCAAGTGGTCTTCCATTCATTTTTCATAGAGGTTAAAATGTTCTTTTGACTTTCCATCTTTAAAAGAAGATCTTTTGCCTCACTATAGCTACTTCAAACCTTTACTACCTAATATAAGTCTACAAAATCTCATATTACAAAAAATGTCTTAATCTTGTCCTTTTGACAAGCCAACAATTTAACTGCATGTACAAATTCTCAATTTGAAGCCTTCCATTACCATTAACAACATATTGCAACAAAGTCTCTATACTCTTATGAGTAAATTCACTTTTGTTATGAAGAATCACAACTACATTAAAGGGAAAGCCTTGGTGAAAGGTTGCCCCAACATGTGACTTATGGCTAAATATTTTTTTATTGAATTCCATTATTATTATTGTCTGCAGTCTTGTTATTGGGGATTAAGATTGATGATTTTAATTTAAATAGGTAGATTAATTTTGGCATCAATATTTTTAGGTTAGATGTCGATTAGATTCAATTGTTTGGTTTGGTTTTGATGTTGGGTTTGGATGAGGTTTTAGAACTTACATAACTTGATGATGGAATTGATTAAGGTTGATGACTACAAGTAGATTTATGTTTTGATCAAATTTGGTAATGTGGTAATGATTAGTTTTTTATTTGAGGACAATGAATTGAAGGTGATTTGGTTTTTAATTTGAGGAGTAAGTTATAAGACCTTGATGCTAGTTAATTTTTAATTTTATTTTGGTTTAAGGAAAGAGGTCTAGGACATTATATCAACTTTATGATGAAATTGATTTAGGTTCAAGACCTTGAGTGGCTTGATATTTTGATCATATTTGGTAACTTGATAAGGATTGATATTTGTTTTGAGGATGATGACTTGATGATGATTTTTTAATTTTTATTTGAGGATGGTGACTTTATGATGACTTCAATTATGATTTGAGGATGATGATTTGATTTTTAATTGACAGGTGAGGTCTAGGACCCTTGATGGTTGTTGATTTTTTATTTTAACTTAGTTTAAGGAATAAGATCTTGGGCCTTAGGGTAACTTGATGATGAATGGGTTTTTTATTTGATTCAATTTACAAGCTTTAGGTCTTTAAATAGTTCAATTTGGGTAGGTTAGTTTTCACACTGAGGATGATGTTTTAAATTTTGGTTTAGGTCTAAGTTTAATTTTGAGATTTGGATTGATTTATAAGATCTTAAATCTTGGATGGTTTTTAAGAGTTGAGTATTTTGGATTCACAAGATTGGGGATTTTAGATTTGTTTGAAGATTTGAATTTTGTTGAATTTTCAAAGTTTGACATTCTTGATGATTTTTAGCTTTTTTCTTAGAATGTCTTGATGAGTTTCACACATGGTCAAACAATGTAAGAGAAACAACAACCTAATTATTCTAGTGGGATTAATCATCTTATGAGTTCATCAATATGCCTAAAATTGGTCCAAATAGAAGTAGGTCATGATCTTAAAATATTAACCATAATTTCATTTTATTTTTTATGGCCTACTATTTTGGTTTCAAATATACGTGGTAATTGTCTTCTTGGTGCTAACCACTTATTGATGCATCATAAATTACAAATAATTGAAGGGTACACTAGCTAGGTTGTGTTTGCTGGCAAAATGGTTAACGCTCCCCTTGGAATTCGTGACAAGGGACTAACTACCTCACGTGCGATCCATATCTCTACAATTTGTATCGGGTGTTGACAAATCGATCTTTTGACGCAATGACAAACTGGGCAACAAATGGTATCAAAGCGTTGGGTCACGGGTTTGAATCCCCTCAAGTAACGCTGAGGGGGAACTTGTTGGAAAAATGGCCAACACTCCCCTCAGGATTCATGACAAGGGACTAACCGCCTCCTGTGTGATCCATACCCCTATAGTTTGTAATGGGCATTGAAAGATCGGTCTTTTGACACAACGACAAATTGGGCAAACATTGTTAGGAAAATGGTGTCTGAACCTTGCAATAACAAAAGGTTACCCTTGATAGGTTAGTGTGGGGGAGTGCAGGGGGCACATGGTGAAAGGTAAAAACAATTTGGTTTATAAATTGAAGAAATATTGTGTGTACTCATATAGAGTCCTAGGATGTACCAAAATTTTGATACATGTGTGTTAAGTTTGGGATTTGAGCATTCTATTTATTATTAAATTGATGGTTATTGTTTCCTATTTATTGCATTACATGTTGATGATATGTTATTTATTGGTAAAGGGAAAGGTATGATATTAAAACTAAAGTCAACTTGTAGCTAAATTTGAAATAAAAGATCTTGGTGTAGCTAAACACATTCTTCGGATAAAAATTAGAAGAGACAAAGTAAACAAAAAGTTATGGCTTAGTCAAAGTAAGTGCATGATAGAATGCATGTGGAAAAAGAGTTCAATCAAATGTAAGGACCGAGAGTGGGTGCATCATTCAATATAGTGTTTGTGCCAAACTACAAAAAAATATCAAAATACATGTGAAAATCACTCAAAAAAATTGTAATCATAAAAATTAGATAAGGACATGATCCCAATAGGCATGCCAAAATGTGTTAACCAAATCTTAGAACAAAATCAAAGTTGTGCACTTGGGGCCCTCACCTTAGCGGTCTCATCCCCGTGCTTGACCGAGACCTGTTTATGCCTCCGCCATACAACCAAGTTTCATTTTTCACTTTACACCTTGCATAGCCCCTTGTTCCTGGCCCAAATTGGGGTAGGACCAGGGTGCCATGCCTTGGTCCTCCCTAATCAGGACCCATTTTGGCTCCTAGGCCCTATCTCAAATTTGAGTGGAAATTGCTTCCCCATGTTGGCCTATGTCAAAAAATTAATACAATTAATGACAATGAAGTATATACGAAGGTCTTCCCCTCTCATTTTGATAGACAAGCATAAGGTGAAGATACAATCATAAGGCAAGGAGACTACATTCAAGCATTCAATCATTCAAGCATTCAAGCATTCTTCAAGGTTGCATATTCTTCAAAGGAGCAATATTACATCATTCATTTGCAATCATTTGTCTATGTTAGGTTTTTGTCATGTTCATGTCATTTCATACAACATATGTGATTGCATTCAAGAAGAAAAGCATCATCATCATCATCTATTGCAGATCTAAATGTATACCTTTCCATCATTTATTTCAATGTATAGGTTGACTCCAAACTAGGGTTTGACTTAAGAAAACCCCTATTCCCAACCCTTTTCTCCTTCTTTATTTCTGCAGGAAACATGTGTGTAGCTGTACCTTTGGAAATAAGCTTTAGACACAGAGACAAAAAAACCCTTTTCTACGATCAGAATATTTGGAGGACCAAGAGGGTGGGCATCCTTGTCCGAACATATGGTCTCTGCTACTTTCAACCATTTTCATAGAGTAGCTTTGAATCATCTCATACTTCTCAGATCTAGGTGCATGATGAAATCCCGATTCTGTAGCTCACAATTTCTGCTTATTTTGTCTTCAATTTCATCATTTTACTTATTCAACAAACAAAAGAGGGTCAAATACATTCCAAACATAATCAATCTACTTAGTATCCAATCCTTGTCTCATTTTGGATTGGATCTAGTAAATTCATCCCCTCTTTTGAATGTAAAGTCCTCCACGTGAAAATCAACTTAGTGATTTCTCCCTTCCATGTGGTGAATTTGCTAAGGCCAAATTTTTCCACTTTACATTTTGGTGAACCCAACTCCTTACACCATTAATTTTAATTTTCTATTCAGATCTAATTGTATGAAATTTAAAATTCAAAGTTTCATTTAAAAGTTTGATTTCCTTGCAAATTGTAAAAATTTAGAGTTTTTCATTTCAAAATTGAGCTTGTGAATTGCTTAATTTGGGTTAATTGTTTCAGATTTGAGTACTTTTTCAATTTCAAAATTCAAAATTTCATCTACACGACAAATTTCACAATTGAATTTTAGTTTTAAGTGGTTAATTTAAAAAAAACCTAATTTTAAAAATTTAAAAAAATTGAGCTTGTGGGTTGTTTAAATTTTGAGTTTCCCTCTTCAAATTTGTTGTTAATTCCAATTCAAATTCGAAATTGCAATCTTGTATCAAATTTCAATCTGAAATTTAAATTTTAAAATTAAGTGGTTAATTAAATAAACCCTAATTTTTAAATTTAAATTAATTTTGTGCATTGCCCAATTTCTCAATTTCCAAATTCCAATCTTAGATCTACTTTCAAATTTAAATTTAAAAATTAAGTGGTTCTTTCTACAAGACCCTAATTTTGAATCTAATTTTCTTGTGGACAATCTAAAATTTAAAATTTTAAAATTTAGTGGTTAATTTAACAAATCCTTTTTTTTTTTAATCTTGTGCAACTCCCAATTTTTTCAATTTCCAAATTTCAATCTTAGAGCTTATTAAAAATTAAAAATTAAGTGGTTCTTTTTACAAGACCCTAATTTTAAATTTAAATCTCTTGTGGACTATTTCAAATTTAATTTTAAAATCAAGAGGTTAATTAAAAGAGCCCTAATTTTTTAATTTAAATTAATTCCTTCAATTTCAAATTTTAAAATTAAGAGGTTATTTTCACAAGGCCCTAATTTTCAAAATTCAATCTCTTTTGGATAATTTTAATTTTAAATTAAGAGGTTATAATCCTAATTTTAAATTTCAATTTCCTAGGAGGTTGCATTATTGCTCTTTATTCTTTCAATCAATTTGTTTATTTAATTGAGTGATCATTTTTCCTAGAATTTTGCATTATTCAATTATTTTGCAAGTTTCAAATTTCAAACTCAAATTTCACAATTTCAAATTTCTAATTCAAATTCCATTTTCTCTCCTTTTATTCAATTTTCCATGCATGTATGGGGTGAACATTATGAGTTTCTTGTTTGATCATAAGTGAATATGGAATTCTTATCTTATTTTTCTAATTCAATTTTGAGCTACATTAAAGATGTTTATGATGTTCCCTTTCATGCATATGATGATAATTTAGTTCCCCCTTTCATTCATAGCTATTATTTACCTTCTCTCAAAAATTGATCTCATTAATGCGGGCAAATTGGTGCAAAAAGGGAATATGGACATTTCTTTCAAAGATATCCCTCCTAAAGATGAATCTTTGGAGAATTGTGTTCCTTCTTCTCCTAAAAAGTACCTCCCTCATAAGGATTATTTGGTGCAAGAGGATGATATTATGGTTACTTATCCTAGTGATACCATACCTTCTTTTCGTGATCTCCTCCCTAGGGATGAAACATTAATTACATGTGATAGTCCCCTTTCTAATATTTGTCTTAATCACAAAGATGTCTTGGATCAAGAAGATGAAATTATTACTAGTTTCCTTGATGCTCTCCCTTTTGAAGATATATCCTTAGAAAAAAAGAACCTGGTCAAGTCAATACCATTCATGCTTCTAGTTATGAGAGGCCTAGACCTAAAAAACCTCCTAATATCCTACAAGATGCAAAATACACATATGAAAGAAGTAATATGGAAATACAACTAGAAAGAAAATATGGTTCTAAACTACATCACTCATATAATGTTGGCATCAAAAAAGAAAGATCCCAATGTTCTTTTCACTTCTCTTCCTCCCCCCCCTCATTCTAAGAAACAAGTTGATAGGGAACCTAATCTTGTTGAAAAGATTCATGATATCTTAGCTAAGATTTCCCTTTGGGATTTAATTCAAACTTCACCTTCATATCATAAGTTGATCCAAGAAGCCTTACAAAGGGTGGTTCCTCATCCTTCTTCTAAACCAAATGATATCACATTCTCACAAGATGAATTACCTTCTATAGAGGCTAAAAATGGAGATGAACCCCTTATGATTACTCCTTGCATTTATGAACAAAAGATAAGAGGTACTTTAATTGATAATGGGTCAGCTCTTAACATTTGGTGTGTTTACTTATTAGATCAGATAAATTGGGATTATTCTTCTATTCAACCCGATCATCTTTGTGTGTGTAGCTTTGATAATGTTCCTAGAGAGTCACTTGGTATAGTCATATTACCTATTAAATTAGGACCAGTGACTTTGCCTACTCCTATTCATGTCATGCGTAACCATGTTAATTATAACCTTCTTCTAGGTAGATCGTGGATTCATGCTATGAAAGAAATCCTGTCTACCCTTCACCGTACAATCAAATTTATATATAATAATGAACGTCACACAATAAAGGCTGATTATAATCCTTATAATTTCACTTATGATGAAATGGGATATATTTCCCCCTTTAGTACTATGATTCCTTCAACAACACCATCTTTTAGCAATGATTCTTCTCTAAAAAGGAATTGGGGTACAATAGAATTTATACCCTCCTCCAATGGGTATACGACCCCTAAATCTAAGATTGAAGCCTTCGCAAAGCCTTTTGTGTCTTTTATCCAAGCTTCTAAACCAATTCCCACTTCTTCTTATAACGCATGTCTTGATATTGATAGGAGAGAATACAATGGACAAGTTCTAGGATGTGTGCAACAAAGTCGAGAAATCACACTCTTCTAATGAAAAGTGTTTCCAACCTCTTCCTTTGACAACATCCTCTCCTCCATTGTCTAGTAAATCCACACCTTCTTCCAAAAGTGTATTACAACAATAAAATGTTTTGTCTGATCTTCTCCATGCCAATTTAATCTCTCTTATTTGACCAAAAAGAAGAAGAAAATGTAGACATCATCTTGAAAATTATTCTTTTTGCAAGTATCATCATATTCATGGCCATTATACTAATGAGTGTAAATCTTTGAAAATAAGAATACAACATTATATTGATACAGGTATCATAAAAATAATAGCTGACAATGAATTGCATATTTCTCATAATCATTTAAAATAACATTCAAGATCTTATTATGTTGCTCCTCACTATGTGGCATTGTTAGCCTACCTATTGGGGGCTCATTGTCATTCATGGTGGTACAATTTCAAGTGCGATCATACTTAGTGAGCAACATAATAGTATATTTTTTCTTGTCTCTATGCTTGGGGGGCAAGAATATTATCTTTCCTCTTTCCAAGGTTTCACTATTTCCTTTATGGATTGCATTGTTCTTTACGTGATGTCCTTTCTTGCATAGAATTATCGTTCATGCGAGTACATGTGTGTCCCTTGTTAGGACCTATTCTTTATTTGAAACAATATGTCTCTTATGAATAATCTCTCTTTGGAAGTTGTGTAATTATTCTCATTGTCCTTACACTTGGGGGACAATGATTTATTTCTCTCTCCTCTCTAAGGATTTACTTTTCCTTTGTGGAGCAGTGTTTGTTCATGAATTGGTGTCATTCCTTGTGTGAAGTTATTATTTTCTCAAGGATTCTCCCTTATACAAGAGGTGTAAGTCCTTGGAAATGTACATCTACCATGAATTTACCCCTTTACATCGGGTCAAAATTGCGTCATCCTTCATCAAGAATCTCTTTCACCTAGCAATAGGAGGAAGGTTTGAATTATTGTTCTCTTTTGGTAGAAGATGTTATGTTTGTTCAAGATAGCTCCTCTTGGAGGTAGATGTCTTTTGAGAAAAGATCTCTTCTCCTCCAAAGATCCCCTTTACACATGTTGCAAGATATCTCTTTTTCAACAATCTTATCCTTGCTTGAAGAGTATTCCCTCTCTAGCTTGGATTTATGCCATTGTTGCTTAAAGGATGTCTCCTTGGTGTTGAAGGTAAGGTATCCTTGTCTCTTTCTTCCTTAAGACATCAATATAGGGTTCTATTGACATCTTAAGGGGGGCACCCATATTGCTCCCTTTGTACTATATTGTACTCTTGCATATCATTTTTGCATGTCTTAAACAGGGTGTTCATTCTCAAAATCAGAGTAAAAACTCTTAGAGAGAGATGCTTCATACTCGAAACTAGATGAAACATTTGATATATGTCTTAGTTGGGGTTACACATCATCAAAACCAGAGAAAAGACTCTTAAACGAGATGACCTCGAAACCAGACATGTATCTGTCATTCGCCACTTGGCATTTTCATTTACATTACATGTCTTAAACAGGTTGAAGCACACCCAAAAATAGAGAAAAGACTCTTACATGGGGTGCTATACACTTGAAAATAGACATCACTTGCACACATGGATGAGGATGGGTGGAACTAGCTAAAAATAGCTAGACTATTCTTACTCTCCTCCCACGTGGACAACCTAGATAAAAATATCTAGGGACGAGTTGTCCATGTCCTTTCCCACCATGGATCACCTAGATAAAAACATCTAGGGGTGAGTAGTCCATGTCCTCTCTCATCATTCTTCTCATGGGTCACTTGGATAAACACATCTAGCATGTATTCATGCTCTCTCTTCTTCCTCCCATGAAATCATAGTTTTGCTATTGATAGTTCATGGATGATGCTTGCTTTCTTTGCTCTTTTATGTGATTGCTTGTTTTCATGAGATGCATTTTTCAATAATGATAATAGTTGTTGAGACATTTTGATATCGAGGTCTCTTCAGCTAGTTGACTTGAGGTCTCATTTTTAGCTTTTTTTGTGTGTCTTTTTGTGTGCCCTTGCATATGTTTGAGTGAGTTAAGATCCTAAAATTGGGTGCTTAGTTCCTTGAGATTAGCGATATCTTATACTCCTTGTGATCTTGTTCCGCATTCCTAATCTTTTTCACCTCTCTTTTTCTTCTACTTTATTGCGAGTATTTGCATAATCTCATACTCCTGCTAAAGTGGGGGCTAAATGTAGCGTCCTAAAATTGCACCCCTTTCAATTTTGACTGCATTTGGGGCCCTCACCTTAGCGGTCTCATCCCCATGCTTGATCGGGACCTATTTGTGCCTCCCCCATGCAACCAAGCTTCATATTTTTCACTTTTCACCTTGCATAGCCCTTTGTCCCTAGCCCAAATTGGGGTAGGACCAGGGCGCCATGCCCTGGTCCTCCCTAATTGGGAACCATTTTGGCCCCTAGACCTTATCTCAAATTTGAGTGGGAATCGCTTCCCCATGTCAGCCTATGTTAGAAAATTAATACAATTGATAATAACCAAGTATATAAGGAGGTCTTCCCCTCGCATTTTGATAGACATGCATAAGGTGAAGATACAATCATAAGGTAAGGAGACTACATTCAAGCATTCTTCATCAAGAATTCTTCAAGGCTACATATTCTTCATAGGAGCAACATTACATCATTCATTTGCAAGCATGTGTGTGGGTTAGGGTTTTGTCATGTTCATGCCATTTCATACAACATATGTGATTACATTCAAGAAGCAAAGCATCATCATCATCATCTATTCCAGATCTAAAGGTAAACCTATCCATCATTTATTTCAAGCATTTGTAATATTTCATTTGAGGTTTATTCCAAACTGAGGTTTGACTTAGGCAAACCCCTATTCCCAACCCTTTTCTTCTTATTTATGTGTGTAGGATACATGTGAGCAACTATACCTCTGGAAATAAGCTTCAAACACAGAGATGGAAAAACCCTTTTTGGCGGTCGGAAAATTCAGAGGACTAAGAGGGTGGGTGCCTTGGTCTAAACACACAATCCTTGCTACTTTCAGCCATTTTCGCATAACATCTCTGAATAATCTCATACTTCTCAGATCCAGGTGCACGAAAAAATCTTGAATCTGTAGCTCACTGCTTCCGCTCATTTGGTCTTCAATTTTAGCATTTTACTTAATCAACTTACAAAAGAGGGTTAAATACATTCCAAACATAATCAAGTCACTTGGTATTCAGTCCTTGTCTCATTTGGGATTGGATCTAGTAAATTCATCCCCTGTTTCGAATGTAAATTCCTCCAAGTGTGATTTCTCCATTCCATGTGGTGAATTTGCTAAGCCCAAAATTTTCCACTTCACAGAAACGTGATCTTTCTTTGCATCCAATTCCAACCCTTATAAATGGGTTGATGAATGAGAAATTGATAGATTTGGGATGAGAATGATGGATAGATTGGATTTGATCTTGTGCAATAGAAGGGAGAGGGTTGATCCATTTACAAGAGGATGGGAATCTTACAAGTGACATTTTTTTATTACATAGGAATGTATGTGAAAGTAAAGGGCACAAAAAAGAAGTGAAAATGATTGACAAGTCAAATAAAAGATGCATTGCATCAAGTTTTTGCCTATAAGTGTTATAGTAGTTATTTTCAGGTAGAGTAGTTTATTATTGTAGTTAGATTAGTGGAAACATAGACAATTCATGCACATCGTTAATCATCTAGCTAATTTCTCTTTTTTGATGCTATATATTAGTCACATAGCTTATTAGGTTCATAATTGTGTGCAAGTAGTCATGTTATAGTTAAAAAACATAGATGGTCAAGATTATTTGTAGCATCTTGCACCCTTCTTTACAATTCGCAACCATGTATTTTATTAGGTTTAGAATAGCTTCCAAGTAGTCATGTTAAAATTAAAAAATACAGATGGTCAAGATTATTTGTAGCATCTTGCACCTCTTTACAATTCACAACCATCTATTTCAATAAATAGCTCATTGATTCCAAATATGAAACATCTTTGACGTAAAAATAATTATTAAAGTAAATTAATATAATTAGTAAAAAGTTGTTATTAATTAGAGTTATTATACTTGGATTTAAAATATTGTATCTATTTATTTTTGAACAATAATAATGTATTGTATACTATATGAATAATAAATACATAAAATAACAAAGTATTAAAAAGTAGGTTGCATAAACAATACATAAAATAGGTTGATATTTTATAAATTACATAGTATCTAAGATTTTTTTTTAATTGTATATTTAATTGGATAGATATGAAGACATCACAAATGCCATTCAAGGAAACAAGATAATGTTAAAGTCAACAATGCAGTTTTATGATAATGTATAAGATATTATATATGTCATTCAAGTCCAAAATTTAAAAAAAAAAAAAAAAAAAAAAAAGGAAGAAGAAGAAGAAGAAGAAGAATAGACTTTTGCAATGACCATTCCCAACATTAACCAATAAAGAGAAAGATAAATAACATTTTTTAAATTATTAAAATGAAAAAAAGTAATTATAAACTATATAATTGTTGCTCAATTTTTTTAATTCTATACTATTATTGGTTGAACTAATTAAAAAGTTGGATGCAATGAATGCATTGGTATCCTCCTATGACAAAACTAATAAAATGATCTACCAAGGGAAAAAATAAAGCATAAGTCATAAGATAGAGTGCCCCAAATTAGAATTTGTGAATGATGACTATTCTTGCTTTTATATGTGAATTAGTGCATACTGAATGTCTTGAAATACCAACACATAGTAATTAATCACACTCTGAGTTAGCTCATAACCAGTGGAATAGATAGGCTTGACAAATGTTTGAATTTATTGTCTTAATAATTTAGTTGAAATTGATCTCACATGCCATGGTATTATCTAGAGATAAATATCAATGTGACAAATAAATGTTTGAGAACAAGAGCAATGATATACATAATTAATCATTAACGTATATTAATACACGTAAATGAAGATTAGATAAGGTTAAACATGTGAAATATATGTAAGTGGGGATGAATGTAAGAACAATAAATGGGCCCAACTATAAACAAACTACACCATTTATAAATATATAATTATATCAAATTATTCCATCAAAATGGACAAAATTGATATTGATATTATAAATATCAGCATTGAATTATTTAAGATGTGTTTTATTTCCCCACAAACTCTTATTATTGTATTTTATTATATCAATACCTATAAAAAATTCTAGTGACCATTATCGACAACACATGACCACATAAGGTTGTAAAGCTTGTGGTAAAAAAATGTGTCTATTTTTTTGTCTTGATGTTTTGGATCACATTCCATGACCCCTCTTGCCCCTCTTGATGATAGATGATAGATGATGGAATTTTACATGTCATTTTTTTCATCGAAAAGAATCAAAAGTTTAGTCCAGTGACTTAGAGCTTAGCTCCTATAACCTCTATAATAATGTGCAACGAACCCTCATCCATTGCATGGGCAAATCAAGAGAGTTATATGATATTTTTAATGGGAGCTTTACAATCTTAAGCATTGTTGTTAAGCACGCAAACATTATTAAAAAAAGATACATAAGAGAAGATCCAAGATACAAAGGATAAATAAATTAAATAGGCAACATGTTGTTGGGCTCTTCTTTGAGAGTTTTCCATACTTATCTGCTTTGCTGACTACCCATAGATCCCATAGCCCATTTGACCCATATGACTTAGTGAATGTTATTAAAAACATTCATTCATTTTTCAATACCAAAAAATTGCACTCCCAAGTTCCCACATTTCCTGGGCTTGTTTGAGCTGCTACTCCACACTTCTAACTGTAAATAACTGTAGATTACCTGAAAACAAAAAATATTCATGCCAAGAATTCTGTGAGAAGTTCCTGAGCAATGATTTCTAATTGTAGGACCGTCGAAAGCCAAGAAGACTTTGACTTGATATTGACAATAGAGACGTTAACAGTTCGAAACCCAATCCGCTTTTTAACCGTGTTTGAAGCGGAATCATCAAACGACTTCCGTTACAGCCGAAAGAATTTCCAAGTCGTGTGCACTCGTCAAAGAATCCCACAGACACTTGATATTTTTCCCCGGTCGTTCCGTCATGGCGTTGAAATCCAACCATAAATCCGACGCAAATTTGCAATGAAAGAGTTACAGAGATGGAGAGGATGCCATTAATAAGCTGCATCTTGATCATCTTAAGCTTAAGCTTAATCAGCACAGGTAAAGGTGAGCGTTTTTGGAAAATTTCCCCCCCTGAAGCGCAGCCTGCAGAGCGCCTGTGGCGCGGAAAATTGGGGGAAGCTTTGACGGGCCTCGTCAATGCACGAAAAGGCAACAGCGTCAAAGGCGTCACAGAATTGAAGAAATATTTGCAGAGCTTCGGATATCTTAGTCATGAAATCCACAATTTCACGGATTCGTATGACGCAAGAGTCGAATCTGCAGTAAAGCTTTACCAGCGCAGCTTCGGGCTACCTGAGACGGGAAATCTCGACGCTCAAACCCTGACGCAGATATCGACGCCGCGGTGTGGCGTCGCAGATTTAATTGACGGCAGTTCCGTGACGCCGAGATTAAAACACTTTACTTTCTTCCATGGAACCCCAAGATGGCCCCGGCGCAAGCGAAATCTTTCGTATGCGTTCTCTCCGCTGGATAAATCCCTCGGAATCGATGAATTCCAGCTCAGGACTTTGCTTGCCAGGGCTTTCCACCGCTGGTCTAGGGTTATTCCTGTGACCTTTACTGCAACGGAGGATTTTGAGTCTGCTGATGTCAAAATTGGATTCTTTAGTGGAAATCACGGGGATTCTCAGGCTTTTGATGGACCGCTGGGGACTTTAGGGCATGCTTTTTGTCCGCAGAATGGAAGACTCCATTTGGATGCAGAAGAGCAGTGGAGTTTGAATCTGGAAGAAGATAAGGCCGCCATTGATGCAATTGATTTGGAATCCATTTGCACTCATGAAATCGGGCATGTTTTAGGGCTTGGCCATTCTTCTTTGAAGACCACTGTCATGTACCCCTTCATTCATCCGCGGACTCGAAAGGTGGACCTCACTGCAGATGATGTGTCTGGTGCGCAAGCTCTCTACGGTATTAATCCCCATTACAGTGGAGGATTGCACCAGGCTTTTGATGGATTCTCTCTGTTTTTTGCCGTCCTTTCGTCTTTATTTTCATGGGGGTTATTTATATTGTTGTAATTTTATTTTTTTTGTTTTAAATTCTTAGAAAGAAATGGGAAGGAAAGGAAATGGGAAGTCCTCATTGGTTTTTCAAAATATGTAAATGAGGTGCTAAGCACCTCGTTTACGATGTAATATATGAAATTAGCTTGTATTCTTATTATGTAGGAAGTGCTTAATTGTGTTTCAATATACTGAATTTTGTAATATAAAAACAATTATAATTATTCAAATATACGGAAAGAATTTTTCGACAATATTTTGAACTTATATTTTGATGAATCAAATTAGTTTTTGGATCCTGGATATTTGATGTCTTTAATTTTTACTTTAATGATTAAGTTTTACTTTGATAAGTAGAGATTGGATTTTGGATCATGGAAATCTAATGTTTTTAATTTTTATTTTGGTGATTTATCATTTAATGATATCGGATTTCCACAATCCATAATATAATTGATGTTGTTTTTGGATTGGACTGTGTGAGTTTTTTAATCAGTGTTTCGAATCACACTCCATGATCCATCACGAGGATAATAGAGAGATAAAAAAAACAAAAGATTTGTTGTTATAAAAAAGTAGAACGATGATTTACATATATATCTTTAGGATAAAGCAATCAAATAAATGTCGATAAATAAATATTTCGATAATATTTATTTTGATGAACACAAATTAGTTTTTGGATTGTAGAAATTTGATGCTTTTAACTTTCATTTTAGTGATTTATAATTTAATGATACTAGATTTCCACAATCCATGATATAATTGATGTTGTTTCTGGATTAGACTTTGTGTGAGCTTTTTAATCAACATTTTAGATCACACTTTGTGATCCATCATCATGGTAGTAGAGAGCTAAAAGAGACAAAATATTTATCATTGTACAAAAAAATAGGACAATTATCTACAAATATATCTTTAGGATAAATAAATCAAATAAATGTTTTTGATATTAAAAGCAACCAAAAAACAAGGGGGCTGACCCATAGGAACAACAAGGAAAACAATGGCAGAACCACTGTTTGCATAATAACATTAGAGTTACAACCCTTTGCCTCTATAAAAAAACCATGATCACTCTACGTAAGTTTAGCAGATATAAAGCAGTATTAAACAAAGTTTTAGACATATGCCACGTAGGGCAATAAACATAAACGTTCAAATAAAAACATAGGTTAATGCTATCTGCCCGCATGCTACTAAGAGTAGACAAAAAACCAGCCTTCCACAACATAGAGACAAATCATTTGTTTTTCCCATGGCTCCTCTTGGGGAGGAGCTTGCTTGCCCATTCCTTGGTGAGGAATTTGAACAGGGCCTTGTAGTCCTCATCGTCATTGCCTTCACCTTTGGAAGCACTTTCCTGCATGAGACATAGGGTGGTAGTCGAACAACGCATCACATTCAGCACGAATTTAGAGACATCATGCATTTTGGTTTCCATCGTCTCTAGTCTGCTGGTGATATCCTACACATTATCAGACAGGGCCTCTTTTTTCCCCAGATCCGCCAGGTTGTTGTCGTCCTCATCTTTTATGCTACTCGCCTCCTCCACAACCATCAAGTTTTCTACCCTGAAAGTCGGGGAGGGGGAATTTGCCGTCTCCGGACTCTTAGAAGTTGTGGGGCTTTCAGAAGCATGGGTGGAACTTATAGAGTGAGGGGTCGATTTAGAGTGGGACAGAACCACATTATCAGGTGGGCTTGAGTTCCCAATGTCCTGCGAGGAGGAGGGGTCTCTTAGAGGTTTTTCCGAGGGTTTAGAGGCCAGTCTGCTTGAGCGGTGGGGGGTATTGGCCTCGTCAATGATTTCCATGTTAGAATCAATCTCCTGGATTCTGACTCTCTTTGGGGTTTTGACCTCTTCAGGGGAGCGCTTTTTATTTTTCTTGCTACAAGAGCCAATTTCTAGGAGCCGAGGGGGGCTAGCACTATGTTTCGCAATAGGGTAGGCTGAAGGACTGGTATTAGTCACATTCTGGACAAAGATAGAACAGGGCGGGCAGAGGGCGAGGTGGAAGTTGTAAAGGCGAAGGATGGGGAAGTTTTTACCCTTTTTCTTGGCCTCAACAATATCTTTGACATTAGCATCCAGAGAATGCAACAATAAAAACGGAATCAAATAAATGTTGATAAATAAATATTTTAATAATAAAAGTTAGAAGTGATAAAGATGTTGAATTACATAATTACAATTTAAATGTACAAATTAGGATATTTTGGCTTTTTAATTTGATGTTAAATATGAGTTTGTCAAGTAAATTTTAAATCAATTTGGTTTTGCAATAGAAAATTAGGACAAGTTAATCAAATAGTAATATTTTACTTTTTTTGTTTGGCTCGGTTTTGCAAATGTAAATATATCTTGTACAATTGTGGAATTAGTTTTACAACCGTGAATCTTGACTATTTTGTGTTATTCTGATTAATGATAATCTTTAGTGTTGAAAATTGTGCATCTCTATGTCTAGATCTGCATAAAAGTGTTTGGATCTGTTAGAAGTTTTCATATGACACACATACTATCTCCCTTGTGTCGACTCTCATCTAAATATCAAGTCAACAATTTTGAATAACGATCAAAGCCTCATGTTATTAGACAATTCATTTAATACCCCTTTATATATACAGGGATGTGTCCATTCCATATATTTGCTAACTATCCTAAATGAACTTAAATTAGTCTTTAAATACCATACAAAAATACAAGTAAAACAGTTTACACCTTATTTAAATCAATACATAATAATTACATGTTAAAAAGTAACAAATAAACTTACACTTTATATTTAAAATATCTTTAACTCCTTCACAAAATTTTATATCTTGAATAAATCATTTACATAATTACATGTCTCTTTAAAAAAAATTAATATTAATTTAAAAAAAAAAAAAACATAAAATTAAATATAAAACCAATTATTTACATCCTTAACAAAAAAAACCATTTATATAGTACTTATTACATTGAAAATAACAGCTAAAATAAATGTAAAACCGAAAGAAATTGCAAGCAATACAATTTTCTATCATTATAATGATATTGTGTCCCACTTAAAAAATCTAAAGATTATAAATTTATGTCCCACTAAAAGAATCTCATAAGTCTATAAACACAAGTAAATATATTCTTAAACGATATTTTTGTAATGGTTTGAAGAATCATAAATAAATCTTTGAATTCTTGAAACCCAAGATATTGTAAAGGGTGATTCTAAAGGGTGATTAACATCTTAAATCGTCCAACTTTTCAAATGTTTTATATACTATTTTAGGTAATTTATTCATCATTCATTATCTTCAACTTTAAGATTATATTTTAATATAATGGTGAAATTTACATATTTGTTTATATTTTATGCTCATGATGATTAAATTGTTTATTATATATTAAATAATATAAATAACATATTTTACATTAAAATTGATTAATGATATTCATCTTTTAAGTCTATTATGCTTAAGACATCATCACTTATTTCTTAAAATTAATCATCTTTAATTCTATTGTTTAATATATCAATTTAAGTTTGAAAGAGTAGATTTAATTCAAGTCATCCTTGTACCTATAAATTTACAACTCAAACTTATAAGTAATTTTTAAGTTGTACCATATACCTTCATATTTATTGATTATTATGAGCCATCCAAAGACTGAAATATCCTAAGTTACGCTATAGGTTGGTAGATTTAAAGAATAAACCTAATTCAAATGAATCATTAAAGAGTTTTCTAAGAGTTTATCGAACACATTTAGAATTATATTAATAAGTGAGTAAAATGGATTATATTAACATTACATTATCATTTTTTCACATTTTTTTGTTATTCTTAACTATAGTTCATTCTCGAATTGGTCTATCGAAGAGTCTAAATAAGAAGAATATGACTCTACTGATTCAATAGGCTCCCCGTAGATGTTTCTAAACACCACTCATTCCTTATCAATTTCAAGGTGCATGAACAAATGTGAACAACTATCTTGAATAATAAAATTCAACCATATCATTTTTTTTAGTTGTAGGTCTAGTTTCATGCATCAAGTTCAAGTATGTACTCATGATGGCCATCTCCATGCTCATGGATGTGAACCATATATTTCTATAGTTAGATTCCAATGTCAACAACAACTATTTATTTGGACTTTATTTTAGATATCTTGATATGTAAATTATTAACATTTATGCAATGCAATTTGAAGTCATTAGATCTAGAGTTATGTACCTCACATTTAATTTATTTAATTCCTCAAAAAGTATATTATTTATCTCAATTATTTGATACAATTCTAGCTTATTTATTTAATATTGCTTATGAATTAATTAGCCTAGATATTTTTATGTGCTTAAAACAAAAAAAATGCGTAGTTTTTAGTGTAATTAAGGTGTTGTACCTTGTCCCAAGTTCTAATTACATGTCACTTAAGCTTACTTAGGGACCACATACGATATTTTAGGAGCATCTCCACTTTAGGTGGTGTTATCATGTTATCATTTCCACTCTATGTGATATCTTCACCTTTAGTGTTTTTATCACATTGTCATGACCACATTTTGTGTTTTCACTTTTCTATCTTTGGTGGGTGATCCACCTTTAGTGGTGTTATCATGTGATCAATTTTCCACCTTAGATGGGCGATCCACCTTTAGTGGACATGTTACACTATCACTTTCCCACTTTAGGTGGGATGATAGCTTATTCTTTTTTGTCTCATGTCATAAGATTATGACACTTGTCATAATATTATGCACTCATATGTCTCACCTTGGCCTATTTAACCAAGGGCTCTTCTATGTACTTTTATCCATTCCAATTCAATCTAGTTGATTGATTCTATTGCATCATTGATGAAAATATAGTTTATTCTAGTCACATTGTTTCTCTCTTGTTCTTGTTCTTTCCATTAGGCCTCTAGATATTGGGTGGCTACCTTCATAGCCAAATCTTACATGGTATCAAAGCATTTAGAGTGCAATTGGTTAGTCTTTTGAAAGATCTTTTGGTGTAATTTTGGGGGTTTTGTTTTTGTGGCTTTGTATTATAGGTAAAAATTAGAGCTTACTAGGTCATATCTGTTGAACCAAAGGTAGGACTAAGAGGGGGGGGGGAGGGGGATGAATCAGTTTTGATTAAAATTAATACAACACATAAAAAATAAAACAACAACACAACAACACACAATCAACATATCAACACCAAGATTTATATGTGGAAAACCCAAACAGGGAAAAACCATGGTGAATTCTTTCCCACAAAGAATATGCACTATGTATATCAGATTACAATGAAAAGAGCTCACTACTCCAAACTTGCAAACCAAGGTTAACTGCTCTTGGGGCAAGATACATAAATGACTTGCAAACCTGATGCTAACTACAACATGGAAAGATACAAAAAATATTTGAAAAGAAGGATCTCCTGGTCATGAGGTTGTCCTTGAACTCTACATCAAGTGACCAACAACTCAAACCTCATCTGACAACACTATGTCTCATACTTTTGTCGCAATCTCAAACAACTTGCATATAATTCAAACATAACTCTTCTTCTCTTCTCTTTATCAAATTTCACTGATTATCTTCGCATCACGCACTTCCTCTCACTTTCTATACATCCACAATTATCTCTTACATTCTTTATATACAAGATAGATCATCAAAGCTTGAACCAAGTCGTCTTGAAACAAAATACACCTTCCGGACCAAAAAATCACACGATGATCCACTCCAGGAGAAAGAGGGGACCAAAACACATCTTCTTAAGATCAATCCATCAATTTGCAATCACTAGATCATAACCAACAACATACCAACACATAATGTGTTCATATAAGCAATTAACGACCAAAACATGCTCTCTAATACAAATTATTCTTATCTGGATCTCCACATGCTACAGTGAGACCCATGACACGTCAAATTTCCTCCCACAAAACATATCCGGACCAAAAGGTAGGATTAACATAGAATATCACAACCGACAATGAAACATACCACAACATCCAAAGAACACAATATTTGATATTTCCAAACCACCAAACTAACATATCCATAATACCAAAAACATAACCAAGAGGATAACAATACTAAGAAACATTAGCAACACTTCCTGCACCCAAACATTTCTAAAATGACCAATAGAATAACTACAACAAGATATCTCTGCACCTCAAACTTTCTTGACCAACTATCTGGAACAACAAGATTGACATCAATGACAACCACACCAACACATACTTCCAACAATATCTAAGGCCACCATTGGATTCAATAGGTTTGAGAAATTTGAAATTACGTTTTGTTCATCCAAATCTAACTCTAGAGGCCATACCTAAAGCCATTTGAATTTTGGAGGTGTGGCGATGATTCAAATGTCATAATTACGTAGGCAATTTTCAAAGAACGATATCTCAGTCATCCAGACTCCTTTTTTTATTTATTTTTTATTATTTAAGGTAGCATTTCATGCTCTTCACAATGTGTAAGAGTTTTCTAATTTTTGTACATGATTTTTTTCAGAAAATTACAAAATCCTTATTTTTGCAACTTTTGGGGCATCGTTCAGGCTCATGTGGACTCCTTTTCAGGTGCAATCTTTTTTCAAAGTGCATAATTTTTTTTCTTGTATTTTATAGTGGTGCTATTAGTTTGTAGTGATCGTGATAAAAAAATTCACTTTCAATGCATGGCCTTAGTTGGCTTATTTTTGGCAAATGTAATGCATAGATCACAATTTGGTCTTTTGCATATTGATTTGAGTCTAATATTGTGGTAGTTGTTGTAGACACCTAAAATTCTCCTTTTTAATTAAATAAATATTTTTATTTATTTAAGTATTTTATCCTAAGTCTTCTATTAATTAAATAAATCTTTATTTATTTAATTAATTCATTTAGCCTTTTCTACCCCTTTTCTCATTTAAATAAATATTTTTATTTATTTAAATTATCTTTTTCCTAAATTACATAAATACTTTTATTTATTTAATTGATCCCACTTTCTCTATTAATTAAATAAATCTTTATTTATTTAATTAATTCATTACCTTTTTCCTCTATGACACTTGTCACTTATCTCTTAATCCTCCTTTACCTACCCCCTTCATTATTCTATTATTTCTTCTACCTACCCTTTAATCCCAATCGACCATTTATCTTTTCACCTCTTAATCTTATCCTTGCATTTTCTAAAGTCTCTTCTATACAAGAGGATACTTCCTTCAAAATCAACCCTAATCAATGCGTCTATCAATATTTTTGCGATCAAGCGACTTCAACCACAATCCGTTCTTTGTTGAGCTCTTGTGTACACAAAAACTGAGAGAAAATATATCAAACAAGATCAATGGAGATATGAGATACTGTAGATTGAAACCCTACTTGGCATGTAAATGGTAATATTGTGTTATTTTGTTGATTTGCATGTTCTTAGGTATCTTCATTTGTGTATGGTGAATGTTTGGTTGTAGAACTAGGGTTTATTGTGGTTGAATCTTTGTGGTTTTACAATAGTTTATCATCATCATTTTTCACCATATATGTTTTGGCACGCCTCGTGGGACTCTTGCCCCTTTTATTTCTAACATTTTGTTTGCAGATTTAGCTTTTTTGTGAAGTTGCAGGTCGGATTTGCGATGATTTTGATTTATTGTGCGTCTACGACTGATCTTTATGCATCTGCATTCTGATTTCATGTCTGTGATATTTGTTATTGCGTCTGTGTTTTTCTGTTGATTTTGCAGATCTTCGATCCTAAAATCACATCTGTGCATTACACCATCACTTCTCTAATTAGAAACCACATATGGGTCAAGGATATTTTTCGCGTTTTTGCATTTTATGTTTGTTGCAGGTGTACATTTTCTAAAAATCGCATCTATGACTCATAATACCGTTTTTCTGCCTAAAAAGTGTGTTTGTGTTGCCTATTTTTGCATCTATGTTCAAATCTTGTTTTGCAAGTTCCAGATCTCAAAATCGTGATTGTGTCTCATATTTCCACATTTATGTTTGGAAATCACATTTGCGTTCGATATAAAGTTGCATTTTTGTTTTCAATTTTCATTATCTTTTTCATTTTATGGTTTTTTTATTTGGTTTTAGGCCTAACCCCTTGATTCAACTAGCGAAGTGGTGCAATTGTCTTGAAAAGAGGAAAACATCGTAGTGTTGAAGGCCTCGCTTTCATATTTGGATTTGTATTTTCTAAAATTTACCTAACTAGTGTGCTTGCAGGTGGGGGAAATCTATCATATCTACTAATCATTTGTTGCAGGGGTAATTTAGGCGTGTCTTTGGATTTTTAGCCTAATTAGGGTCACATATTTTTCATTTGGAGTTAAAGAACTTGTTTGAAGTGTTTGGTGTGCTTTGCACATTTTATGTTTATAACCCTAGAGGTGATAACAAAAGTATCCTCTCCTCTCGCCTTCCATTGGACCTTGGGTGTAGGAGAAATTGTTATCATTTTCTACTTAGGTAGGAGGGCCTATCTCCCGGGTAGCCCATAAGGCCAAGTGAGAGAGCACAACCCAAGCAGTACTTCTTCTACCCGCTATATAAATTAATACGTTATGTGAAAGCCACGACGACTTGGTGATGTGTATCTATACCGACGGTTCTACCCAATATCCAAACTTGTGTTGGATGTGTTAAAAATCCTCTTTGGGGATTAGGAGTGGGTTCTTAAATGAGCCGTCGCCGCATGAGTAGATACCAAGGACCATAAAAGTTCTTCCACTAAAAACCTTTTGTCGTAGAGACCAAAAATCCTTACATTTATGGCTCAAGGAGTGCGGATCATACCTTGTAGATACCTCTCATGTACCCTTTCATGTTGAGACAGGAATCCCTCATTTGATATTTGGTCTTTTGAGGTAAGAGAATCTGGTATGCTTGAGAAGTGAGTGTCGTGGTGGGGGATCCAGTGCTACCAAAATCTCTAGTTGTCTACTTCTTTTCAAGGTATTTCTATGTTGTGATGGCCCCATTGAATGAGTTTGTTTTCCAGCCTAGGTTGTGCACATTTTCAAGTGTCTTCAACTTGTGTTATACCAGTGAAAATCTTTTGAACATACATAAAAACATTTTGGACAAACACACCTTCAAACATTGTGTCTTCATTGTTTGTTGTGTTTTCTTGCCATAAAAACATTCAACATCAAGATTTGGTCACTTTCAATAGCTTCATATTTGGACAAACTCAAAAAAATTCTCAGAAACCACGTTTGTGATAGTTTAAGTTGCATCTAGGCTGGGAAACCAAGTCTGCACAGAGAAGCTCTGCATCTATGTATCAAAGAATTAACATTATCAGTACAACAGTTAAAATCACATCTATGTTCCTTGAAACCACATCTGGGTTGGTAATTCATGTCTGCATACCTGGCATAATCATATTTTTGTCAGAAAGAAAAACATTGTTAGGACAATAGTTAAAACTGCATCTATGTCACATAAAATTGTGCCTGGGATAAAAATCACCTCTGTGTAGAACAACTATGCATCTGTGTTTCAGAAGAAAATTTGCAGAAAATGGAAAAAGACAAAATGTGCTTAGGTTTTAAGATTTGAAGAGCTTCTGAGGCATTTCCAATAAGGCTTCATCATTTTCAGTCAACCAACTTTGGTCTCATATTTGTCCATTATTTGCCTTCATTTGCAATCCCTCATACACATTTTCCAAACTAGAGTCAAAAGGTTGCTTTGTTGTCCTCATCATATCTTGCAAACTTATTACAACACATCACTAAGTGGTTCCCATATCAGATCTATCATCTTAGGGTCCCACTTGGTCCTCTTTAGTCAAGGTCAACTTACCTCATCAAGAGACCTATCATCTCTTTGGAAGCCATACCTTACTTTAGATCACACATATCTTGAACTTACATTTTTCAACATTGTAAGACAACCCTAGATTCTTTCCATTTCATATCCTTTCTTGGTCTTCCATAGTTTTCACATTTCCTTCCATCTTTCATCTTAGTGAAGGTCAAGTTCATGGTTGAAACCCATTCCTAAAGGTCTAGAAGAGAAGCTGAATAATCTCTAAGATGTCTCAACTTGAGTACCTATGAGTTTGATGGAGATGGATTTTACAATCCATTCGACAGTTGCAGTATTATGCCAAACAATGATAATGAGACCAATAATGAGAACAATAATGATAATGAAAATGCATCTATCACCTCCATAGACATTGAAGAGAATATCTTAGATCCAAGATTCAATAGATTGGTTGAAGAAATCATGAGAAGAGATAGACAATACTTCTTTCAAGTCATGACACAAAGTGGAATAAGGCTACCTCATGATTTTGGTATGTCACAAATTTTAGAAGAGGATCCTAATCAAATGGTTCAAACAAATGCAAATACTAGAGGACATAATAGTGGTAATAGGAGAGAACGTTTCGTGCCTGAGTCACCTTCATCCTTATTTCAAAAACTAGAAGTTCCCAATGCTCATACTCATACCAAATGAACAACCTCGCCATCGTCATTTTCCATGGAGAAGGAATGCTAATGCACATGCTCCTAATAATACCCAAGATCATACCAATACATACAATTACACTCAAACAAACATATGAACACATCTATGATCAATACCATCCATATATGCATTATATCCCTCCTCCTATGCCTAGTGACTCAGGCACAGGACTAGCTCAAAGAGAAAAGACACCACCCAAGAATGATTTTCAACAATAAATAAAGGATTTACAAAAAAAAAATGCCAGACATGAATACACCAGAGAAAGAGTATACAATGAAAGACATATGCCATTATCCATTTGATAGAAGTGTTCCATTGCCTCCATTTCCTCCACATTTTATGACACCAAAATTTGACAAGTATAAGGGAAAAGGAGATCCTAAGGCACTCATAAGAGAATTCTTCACAACGTGTATTGAGGTAGCTAATGAGGAAATATACTTGATGAGATTTTTCCCACAAATTTTAGGTGGATAAGCTTTGGAATGGTTCTCACAAATTCTACCTAGAATCAAGACATGGAGTGATCTATCTAAAGCTTTCATACAACATTGAAACAAATGTGTCAGTGACTACTTTTTGCAATACAAAACAAAAAAAATGAGGAGTCCTTTGCTTCATTTTAATAATGATGGAGAGGTCTTTCTAGTCAATTCTCTTGTGATATTCCACAAAAAAAATGGTAGAAATGTTCACTCAAATTGTTAACAAGGATATTGGATATGAACTAAGAAAGGCTTGTTTGTCTACGTTCAAGGAAGTCATAGAAAAATGATTGGAAACTGAGAAAGTCCTTATTGAACAAGGCATCATTAAGATATTCAAAGAGAACAAAGAGAAATCAAATGGAAAAGACAAGCCCCATTTTTGGAATAAGAATAAGAACACAATCAATGATGGGGTAGTAGATGCAAATGTTGTAAAACCAAAAATGAATTTCCCCGGTACAAGTTCATCCAATGCAAACAATCAAGTGAACACTCAAATGCCATCAAAGCCTCAAAGGAAATACACTCCATTGGGAGAGCCAATTGTGACAACATTCAAGAAATTGGTTGCAAACAAACTCATAAATTACTAGATAATCCACCTTATGAACCGAAAGTAAAACCTGCATGGTGGAATGATGATGAGTATTGTGAGTATCACAAGAAAAAAGGACATACAACTGGCAGTTGTCACTGATTGAAGGATGTTATACAAGATCTTATTGACAAGGGTGACATAGAAGTTGATGGTCATACCTCCAATGAGGAACATGCGATGTTAAGGAGCCATTCCCTAAACATGATAAAGGAAAAGCCAAAGTAGATAATCAAGCCAATTATGCTAAGATATCTTATGATTATGATTCCACCGTTAACCACATTTCAATATAGAATTATGTTTCTACCATTATCATAAAGGGAAAAACTCTCAAAGGTTCTACCGAAAGGAGTAAAGATGTTTTAAAAGGAATTGGACCATCTTCCTCATCCTCTAAAGATGAAACTTCCTAATGTAATGTCACAACCCATCAAGGTAAAATCACCTTGCAAGGTGTTCCACCCAAGACCGCAACCTCATCATCTACCAAAAATGAGTATGACCTTGTAGATCAGTTAGGGAAGACACCCGCCCTCATTTCCATCCTTGAGCTCTGGCGTATATCCCTATCACATAAGGTCATTCTTGATAAAACCTTGAGAGAAACCTTCATACCCCCTAATTTGAATGTGGACTAGTTTCAAGCCATGGTGGGATACCTTTCCACTCCACATTGCCTTACATTCATAGAAGCCAATGATGTATCCATATGCCAACCACATAATGCATCTATTCATATTGAGGACTTTCTCCATAATACCCCTACCAAATGAGTCTTGATAGATGGAGGAGCGGGTCTGAGTATTTGTACATTAAGTACTATTAAACAATTGGGATATTCTAAACAAACTGTGAATTCAAAGAACAAGATCACCATGAAGAAGAACGCTCATCCAAGGGAACAATCACCTTACCTCTGAGAATTGGGCCAATCATTAGGGATGCAATTTGTCAAGTCCTTGATCTAGATCTCACATACAACATACCCTTGGGACATCCATGGATTCATGAAATGAGAGCAGTACTATCAATGTATCAACAATGTATTAAATTCCCTTACAATGGAGTTGAAGTAACAATAAAAGGTGATCCAAATCCGTTCATATATTGTAATAATTTGTGACCAGTATCAGAAATAATAATTCTAATTAACAGAGAAGCAACTCCATCATTGCATATGTGGATCCAGAATCATTAAAACCTTCTACATCAAAACAAGGTGAGCTTAAAGGGAAATACAAGGACAATGGCATGGGAGAATATACTTTGAATCAAACCATGTATTTAATACAAATAATGGATTCTCCTAAGGATTATGGATGACCACATCCTTCTAAAAAAGTATCCACTATTACTATCAAATGGGATCCCACTATATTTTACAGATGGGGTGAGATGGAAGAAGAAGAAGATCTCCACAAAATGCTTTATAAAGAACCTAAATAGGACTCCACACAAGATCATATCAAAATACCATGTGAAAAGTATGGCAAAGGATTTAAGTTCTTACAAAAATTTGGATATGATGGTAAAGGCCCTCTTGGGTTGCAAAAGAAAGGAATTTTTGAACCATTGCAACCATAGTTAATATTCAAAAATCAACGCTCCAAAGGACTTCGCTTCATACCCCTTAGATTAGAAACTCATAATTCTACATAAGCATTGCAAATCATAGACTCTAATGACCAACAAGAAAATAAATGCTACTCCATAGACTCTAATGAATGGGAATGGGGTTCAGATAAGTCATCTAGTGATTATGAGCTCACCAAAACATTCAGAGAACCAGGTGAGCCCACAGAAGAAGAAGAGTTTAACAAAAAATTCATAGTTGGTCAAGTAACTCTATAAGAGTCTACATGAAAAGATAAGAAGGATAGTGGAGAACCATGGATAAAAACATTTTGGGATCCCAAACCCTCAACATCTCAAGGTTCTAGGTCAAAACCATGAAGGGTGAAGACTCTTGTTGCTAAGTGTCTCTCTAGTGATATCGATTTGGATTCGTCTATGATCGAGGCTGATGAGGAGAGCTCTAGCCATGACCCCTATGATTGCATAGAAATACTCAAAGACTCTTGTGTCTTTACCCTTACTCCCGTTGACTTTGAGAACACTGATGGCCTTCCCCTCGTTCATCCACAACTCATTGATTGGGACCAACAAGATATCAGATCTTCTCCTAAGGGGGAATCAGATCTAAGAAGGAGAAGCCTACTTGTACATATTGCAAGAAATCAGGGCAAGATGAAAACCAATGTAATCTAAAGCAATTTGATGAGTTGAAGCATCTTCTTACGAAGTTAGGGTTTCATCTTATTCTTTCTACTCATCTAAGATAGAGGAACATAAGGGGAAAATAATTGTTGTAGATGCATATTCTAATTCAGATAGGTGGATACTTGATTTAGGATCTTCACATCATATGGCTTCTTCAGAGGGCATGTTCTCTTCATTTGAGTCTTGTTTATCACCACACATTTTGATGTTTAACAATACATATATGTGTGATTATGGGAAGGGATTGACATGGATGACAATGAATTCAATGATTTTTATGTGTTCCTTCATTATCAACCAATATCATTTCTATCTATTAGATTATACAAGGTGGAGCAACAAAGAGTATTTCAGAGTTTACACTAGATTTTGTCATCATTTAGGATTTGCAAAGCAAAGATATTGTTGCAGTTGGGAAGGTTGATCACCATTCCTGAGTCTACACATTCTCACATTTTTCTCCTATTATTGATTTAGTTGATGTACACACATTTGAGGATATTCAACATGGTCATTTATATCTTGGAGTGCTTTCATCTCTTGATGTTCTCAAGACATGTGTTGATAGTCCATCTCCTTCATCAATTATTGTATTTGATGATACTTGTGTTGCTATAGTTTTGGCTCCTTGTGATTCGGTGTAGTAGGAGACACTTTATCTTCCAGACATTACTTCATAGGATGATTACTTGACATACATTGTAGGTTTTTTTGTGGAGTCCTAAATTGTAGATTTGGGAGACATCATTGATGGAGATTATCCTTCTTCAGTTGTTGCAAGGGAGCACTATGAACTTGTTGTTCATTCTCTACATGATCATTATTTTGAGTTTGATATGATTTTGAATACTTATTTACAACATTTGAAATAGATCTCTTTATCTTCAGAGGAGACACTTGGGTCTTTGGGTCGCATTCTACATTCATCTTCATTAGATCATGTATTATCTTTTTCATAAATGTGGCCTAGCACACCTGATTTAAAAGGGACAACTTTTAGCATCTACATGGGGACACTTGAGCAACTTTCCGAGACTCCGTACATTTTGAGATTTCTTCCTACATATTCCTTTTAGGATTGGGGAGACTTTATACATATACCTTTGGTTTTGTTTCTTCCTAAGGGGAGGAATTTTGTTCAATGATTGTGGACTATCTTCTACATCAAACTTGGAGCATCTACCATTGGTGCATATTCTACATTGAGAGGGGACTACTTGGTCTCTCTTCTTCTCTCTTATGGAGGTGGCTTTTTCCTCACATGTGGTTTTATCCTTCTCATTTTTATTTGAGAGATTTTTGTATTTTCATCTCTCTTTTGGGGAGGTATTTTTTCCCACTAGATTTTATCTTTTTCTCTATTTATGAGAGATTGAATTACATTTCTACATGGGTACCTAACATGGCCTAGTAGTTGGGACCCATATTGCATTGTTATCTTTTGTGTACATTCTACCTAAGTTACATTTAAGGGGGGGTGTTAGAGTAATTAAGGTGATGTACCTTGTCCTAGGTTCTAATTATATGTCACTTAACCTTAGTTAGGGACCACATAGGAACTTTTAGGAGAATATCCACTTTAGGTGGTGTTATCATGTTATCATTTCCACTCTATGTGGTATCTCCACCTCAATTTATTTTATCACATCCACCTTTAATGGTTTCACTTTTCCACCTTTGATGGCTGATCCACCTTTAGTGGATGTGTCACACTATGACTTTTCCAGTTTAGGTGGGATGATAGCTTATTTTTTGGTGTCTCATGTCATAAGATTATGATACTTGTCAAAATCTTATGCACTCCTATGTCTCACCTTGAACTATTTAACCAAGAGCTCTTCTATGCAATTTAATCCATTCCAATTCAACCCTATTGATTGATTCTATCACATCATTGATGAGAACAAAATTCATTCTTTGTATTCTTGATTGATTTTATTGCACCATTGATGAGAAGAAAGACATATAGTTTGTGACATTACCTTCACAGTTATTGAATATTATTATGAAAAAGAAAACAACTATATGCCTTTATTATCTTTCTCCCTAATCTTCAATTCCTAAACCTTTTTAAAAAGCATGTGAAGACCAACAACATTGTTTTGGACAGTAGTTTGACTAACGTTCACCACAATATCCAGATTCTTGTGAACCTTAATGATTGTATTCTCCAACATATTAATTATTTTGTCATGATAATTTTTCATGACCTTTACATTATTGTACACCTTTTCAATTAAAGCCAACATTTTCTTTTGATCACCCTTTCTCTTCCCCCAATCAACCCCTCTTTCCAAATTGTCAACCTTGCTAGAAAGGTTATGTAAGCTCTTTTTAATGAGGTTAAATTTTGATATGAACTAGTTAGACATTTTTAACTGCCCCAAAGAACAATTCTTTGCAAGGCCCATGACATCCTCTACGTATTCCAAGGAGTTTAGATCTAGAAAGACCTCCTTAGCACCCCTGAGATTCTCATAAGCAGTGGAAATATCCTTGGCCAACTTCTCAAAGTCTTTGTCAAGAACAACATCCTCAATTCTTAGATCATCCCTAATAGTTTGTCTCACATTGTTCACATACCTTTCTTCCCCTTATTTACATCACCTCTCTTGTATTTTTTTCCCAATTTACCTTTCCTAGCTCCATTGGACCTAATAAAATCCCTTTCCTCAATGCTTTGTTTTTCCTGTATCTCCTTCTCCTCGTTCTCAGCCCCAAACTTAGCCTTTTTATCAAGTTTAGGTTTCTAAACAAAAAAATAAATATACTTCTCATCATTTTCAGTGGAGAATCCATTAGACCAAGAAGTATTGGGTTTGGGGCATTTCTTAGGAATTTTCTTAGATGTCGACTCTCATTTTTCTTCTATATCAAACCAATCTTCCTCATCCTTTGATGGCATGTCCTCAATGTTAGTGGACATATCCAAGTAATGGGCCTAGACATTTTTGGCATACTCTATCTTAGGTTTAGACTAAGTAGGGTTAATGGGAATGAAAACATATCTGACATACCACATAATAAGCAAGATAAGACCCTCATGAAGAACAAGGGAAATAGACTTTTAGTTTCCAATTATCAACAATCAATTTTCTTACTTGATCAATGATAGATTTAAAATCTAGGAACTTACCTACAAGGGATAGCTCCAACCCAACCATCTTTGCATCCAACAAATCATATGGAACCATCACAACTAGACCATCATCTAAAATAGAAACCTTCATATCATCTTTTAAGGCTCTAGTTTTTTTCATTTGTGGAGAATTATTCTCTACCAATTTGTCCACATAGGAGACAAAACCTTCTTCAAAGAAAAATAAATCATGACCATAGGCCATGGAAGCAATTTATTTGTCATTTTCTTGACCTCCTTTACCTTGGAAGATGAGGGATTGGGTCTTATTTGAAATCCTTGACATAGCAATAAAAACTCCCACCTTTGAAAGAAGGTCCTAGGGGTGTACCCCCTATGATAACATCCTATATGACAACATGGTAGGCAACAAACCCTTGAAGAACCACACAATTCAAATTTTAGATTACATGCACATGGAAGTGAGGAAGTATTGAAAATATGTTTTGAGATATAATGACGAGTTTAAATTTTAACTACATTTAAATTATTCAATAAAAATACAAATAGAAGATAAACATCACCATATCCTCACAATTTTCATTACTTTATATGGACTCGTATGCTAATATTCTTTGAGTATCTAAGATATTTACTTTGCATACATGTTCATGAGTGCTACATTATTTGAGATACATAATTATTTTAAGATTTATACACAACTCAAAGTAGGGTAAAATGTAACGGTAAATTTTACACTCTTGTATGGGTTTCCATTTAATTTTGTGCCTATTGTGAGGTAACATCTTGATATGTATGTACATAGTGACAAATGATATGATCTTGTGAGAAGTTAAATTTATTTTCCTATCATTTTTATCTATTTACAAAAACATGTACCCCTATACACCTATGGCATCTTAAATTTTACTTGCCTACAATTTTGTCCTCACTTAGGCCTCACTTTGGAATTTGTCCTCTAAGAGCTAATTGGAGCTCTAATTCTAGTCACACTAGTTACCAAACTCAACTTTTTCACTGTCTGCCCTTTCTCCCCCCTTAATCTTGGAGTCTTGATGTTTAGGACTATGGCGCCTAGTGCCATCACCATAGTCATCAAAAAAAGGGCTCATTTTTGGGGCCTTATAATGGTCACCTGATTTAGGAGGGGACCTAGATCCCATGTCGGCCTATGTAAAAAATTTAATTTGTTTTTTTCCCATCAAGTATAAAAGGAGGTCTACTCCTCTCATTTCAAACCAAACGAATTCAAGATCTCAATTACACTCTAGGAAATTCAAGTGAGCAAGCTACCAATCTTCTATAAAGAATTAGAGTAGAAGTAAAGTCAAGATTCAAGCATTGGAGATGCCATTCATGTTCTATGTTTTATGAAGACTATCTACATGAAACTCTAACTCATTATGAAGACAAATAAAACTTCATTAAAGATATATCACTAGTGTTTTAGACATTTTTCAACCTTTCCCTTAAAAGGAAAGTATTCTACTGCAACACTTCATCTACATTTCAATTCTACTTCATGGTTAATTCCAAAATCAGGGTTTGACCTAAGACAAACCCCTATTCCCAACAATTTCCCCCTTTTCACTGTGTGCAGGAACAGGTAAAGAGATACGTTTCTGAGGATCAATAAGGTTCACAAAGATGAACAATTTCCCCCTTTGGATGACAAAAATTTTGAAGGACCAAGGCAACCACAACCATGGTCTCGACAATTCAGGCCGAATTTCTAGGGATAGATTCGAACCTTTATCTACTTCTCATATTCAGGTTTGTGGCTCTGTTTGATGATTGTACCTCACTGTTTATGCATAATTGATTCAATAATCCACCATTGTACCCTAATCTTTAAAAATTTCAAATTCAATTCAATTTCAAGGGAAAGAAAAGCCCCACTTAGGAGGCCTGGAATCATATCAGAATCTAGGTCTATTAGGCTTAGATATATCAAATTCCTATCTTTCCCTATTGTGATGGTAATTAAGCAAAATTAGTGGTCTTATTACATTCTATGATGAAACCCTAATTTTTCATCATTACATTTTGGTGAACTCGATATCTTGCACCTTAATTCCGATTTATGGTCTTAGATCTAATTTTTCATGCATTTTTAAATTTAAATTTACATTTACAAGTTTAATTTCCAATTGAATTACATAAATTTAGAGGTTAAATTCACACAAACCCTAATTTATAATTCTAAAATTGAACTTGTGGGTTGCCTAATTTAGATTCATCATTTCAGATCTGATTGTTTATGCAATTTAAAGTTCAAATTTGCACTCGTAGATCTCATTTTCAATTGAATTACATAAATTTTGAGGTTGATTTCACAAAACCCTAATTTATAATTCTAAAATTTACTTGTGGGTTGCATAATTTTTCAAATCTATTTTTCAGATCTGATCTTTATGATATGTTATGGTATGATTTAGATACATTTATCTTTCAAATTCATAAATTACATTGCTTAATTAATTGGTTAATCAATCACTTTTACAAAATTTTGCATTGTTTAATCATAATCTTCAATTTGTGCATTCAAATTTCTCTCCTTTGTGCATGAGTTTTGTTACCATTAGTCCTACCTAAAATATTCCCATGAGAAGAAGTTATATAATTAATGCTTCCCAAGGTTTAATTAATAAGGCTATGAAGCCTAATTTGGATAACTTATTTCATGAGAATATTGGTGGTTCCTCCAATCCAATAAATGATGTCATTTATCTCCATTCTTTTTCATAATTCTCATGATGTGGATGAATCACTAACTAGGGTTACTATTGACCAATTGGAGAAGATTGACAATGAATTTTGAAAATATTTGAAACAATGGATGAGTCAACAATACTTGGAAAGTGAGACAATCCCATTGATTAAAGGATTAAAAAAATGGTGCAAAGTGATAAAAATGGTGTTGGTTTGTTGTGTGGCCTTGCTCATATTGTTGAGACTAATATCATTCCTATCAAAAGTTGTGCCAAAGTCCTTGGTTACACTCAAACCACTAGCCAAATAAATCATTCTATTCATATGCCTACGTCCTTGCCTAGTGTGCCTACATTTACATCTTCTATCATGACTACTTCCACACAAAATGTTAATCCTACACATATTAGTCACTCGAGGGCGAAACCTTGTTAATCAAATCTCTAAATTCCTCCTTCTGTGAGTCTTCCATTTGTGTCCCAATCATCTCCCATACCCACATATCATAGTGTTCCACCTCCTTATTCTCAACCTCCACCCACATACATAATATTACTCCTCCATCAGAATCCAATATTTCCAAAATTAATCCATCCACAAAAGCAACCATGAATAGCCTAGCCCAAACTGTTCCATCCCTACAACAACAGTTGGGTTCCATTACCCAATCCAAGTTAAATGTGCCCACATTTGATGTAGTGAGCCCATTATCTGATGACATTTTTTGTGTTGTCCCTCCTAAACATATGGAAGTCCCTCAATTGGGTCTTTACAATGAAAAAAGTGATCCCTTGACTCATGTGAAAATTTTCCAAACTTTGTGTAGTGACTTTTCTCATGATCAAAGACATGGCCAAATTGTTTACTTGAACCTTTAGGGATAAAGCCTTGCAATTGTATTGTTCTTTGCCTCCTTATTCTATTACATAATTTCAACAATTATCTAATGATTTTAATCAACAATATAACAATAATATTGGTCCTAAGATTACTTTCACTGATTTGATTCATTCTAAGCAAGGTGTTAAAGAAAAAGTGACTGATTTTATTGGTAGATATAAACACTTGTATTCTCAAATTTCTTATCCTATGTCTGATCATGATGTTCAAAGAATTTTTATTGCTAATTTATAAAAAGACATTATGGATAAGCTTCTCTTTTCTGAGTTTACTTCCTTTACGTAGTTGTGCACAATGCTTAATAATTATCAATTTTAAGTGAGTTGATTTGAATCATCTCCTTCAATGGCTCAAGTTGATAATAATGAGAGTGCTCAACAATATTTTTTGAATTTTAAACCAAACAAGAGATACATCAAGATAAATCAAAACATCAATACTCAAGTGGCAACCATGACATTAGGTGTGGCCCCTTTTTCCAAATACTTTAGAAAAGAATTTACTCCTCTTTCTAAGTCTTTGCATAACATGGTGTTGAATTGATAGATAAAAATATGTTGGAACTTCCTCCCATGAAGCCAATTGATACATCTAAACCTTTTCCATCTTATCATAATCCCAAAGCCTTTTCTCAATATCATCGTCAACCCGATCATGATATTGAGAGGTGTTATACCTTAAGGAGTAGGATTCAAGACTTTATTGATAACAATACCATATCGATAGCCAGTGTGAATGACAAAGGAAACAAATCCGTAGCTCATCCTAATCAAAACCTCCAAATATTTACTAATCATGTGCCTTCCCAATCTACTCATGTGGTTGAATATGAGCCTCTTGCATATTCCCCGATGACCTTGGTGTTGAATCTAATAATGTTGTAAATCTCATTGACAAACCTACACCTCCTAAGAACCTATGCATTATCTTTGATCATAGTGAGACTATTTTTGCACTTGATGGCCCACTATATATATCATTGTAAAGATCAAAGTCAAAATCTCACGAGGGGTTCTTATTGATCCAACATGTATGGTGAATGTGATCACTAAAGAATATCTTTATACTTTAAAATTGTATGAAGTAACATATGATAAATTTGATGTAGTGGTCAAGGTTTATGCTAGTTTCTCTTGCCTTACTATTGGTTCTAATAATCTTCCCATTGAGATTGGTACTAAGTGTTTAGATGTCAATTTTTCTATTATTCCTACATCAGATCAAATTTGTGTGAAGTTGGGACATCCTTGGCTCTCTTTCATGCAAGCAATCCCTTCTACTATTAATAAATGTCTAAAATTATCTCATAATGGCACTATCATAACAATTAATCATAGCATGTAATGGTGAGGCATGGAGATGTCACCTTTGATTACTTTTGGCCTAAACAATTTGAGCCTCTTAAGCCACGAAGTGATACTCTTTTTATATCCTATCAAAAGTGGAAGAATGAGATGATCTTATCTTTGAGTAAGCCTAGAGATACTATACCCATTCCTCCTCCTAATGATGGACCCGATATCCTTTCTACACCTTCTATTACTCCTATATATGTCGCAGTCCTGCCTCCTACATCTTATAAAGGAAAGTGCCCAACACTATATCATATTTTTCAACCTAGTAGACCTTCTCCCATGTTACTCCTTTAAAAGAAGAAAAGAAGCATGTGTCTATTGATCCTAAGCCTTCACAACCCTCAGCTAAAAGTAAAACAAATCATTACAATGTGAGAGAATGTGGATGAAGATGTTGTGCTAAGCTCATGAATTTTCTTCTCAATCCATTTCCTCCCTGAAGACACCAAATGTTGACTTATTTGCATTTGTCCAATGTTCGCCTAACCCTAGGGAGGAAGTTCAACCTAAATCACAAAAATTAAAAATGCTTAAGAAAGATGATGGTTTATGTTCTATTCATATTAGAGATCCTATTTTATTAATCTTGATGAAGAAATGGATGATGATTTTGTTCATGATAGAAATGTTAATTCTAATGATATGTAGAGCTTGTTGATGTGGACAATGATTTATTTAAACAATTTTAAAAAGCATTAATCCTAGCTCCTAGTGATAGACAAAGAGACTCATCATTAGAGAATGGTCCTTGTTTGGAACTTGTGGTAGCTCCATCTACCGTGCTCGAAGTTGCTCCTCTTGCATCTTGTCCACCTTCCCAAAACAATGTTCAACAAGATTGGGAGGCAGATGATTTGTTTGATTAGCTTTTGTAGACATCTAAAATTAATTAAATTAAATATTTAATTAATTTATCCTTTCTACATAATTAATTAATTTAATTATGTTATTCACATTCCTCTCAGAATTAATTAAATTTAATTAATCTTGCCACTACAGCCCAATAGTTAATTTATCAAATAAATTAATTATTTCTCATTCTTCTAAAGTCATCTCAATCATTAATTTTTCTAAATCCGTTTAAGATAATTAATTGCAATTAATTAACTTAAGTCATGTGATTCCTACAAATCACTTCTTCTAATCCTCACTTAGCCTAATTAATTCTTCTAGAAGCATACTTATCATTATTCCTCAATTTTAAATTCCCCCACTCATTCTCTCTCCTCATGTCACATCCTCCTAACTTATCCACTTTCTCTCTAATCTCTCATTAATCCACCTAATCCCCCCTCTTAATAATTTGTACAATCCTAATCCCCATGATTAAGAGCAAAGTCAACTCCTTGCCATAAATAGCTTTCCCTTCCCACCTTCCAAACCTTAAATGCACCAACTTGGGTCATTTCAAGGATTTCAAATTATTCCACTTCCCCACGCTCTCTCACTTCCCAAGGAATTTTTAATTCCTTTTATCTTCCCTTTCTCCCATGTAATCTTCTATTTTGGGAATTTTTAATTCCTTTGTCCCTTCCCAAGGAATTTTAAATTCCTTTTAATCTTCCAATGTGCATTGGGGACTCTTCCCTATGCACCTTGAGGAGTGTGGAGACAAGAAATACCTTTATCAAAAATCTCTTGGATCCCACACCTTGTCCTCTCAATCCCTTCCATCATTTTCCTTCAATCCTCACCCTCCATTCCAAATCAATCTTGGCCCTCCATTGTTCTCCTCTCAAATATATAAATTGGGATCTCCTCCCCTTCATTTCATCATCCATCAATTGTGCAATATCATGCTACTAGTATAAGCCTAGAATCAACTCCATAAGCATCACCACTATAGTCAAACTAGTTCTCCATACTTAGTTATTTCAATCATCCATCCAATCATTTATCTAGCCATTGTTGTTGTGTAGTGGAGAGAATTCCACACCCAATCATAGGACCAATCCAATCAAGTGAGGAAAGGGCACATTCTTCACTTCATCGAAGGTCCAATCCGAGAAAGGGGAATAAGGTATAAGAGTTCTCACTTGCATTTGTTTTAATTAATGATTTTATATGTTTTTATGAATATTGTATGCATTTTATTCCTCTAACCATTTTCTCGTCTTTATTTTGGCACGCTCGATGGGACCATGTCCCTAGCTACTAACAAATTATCGGATTTGTGAAGGATTTTATTTTGGGTTAGCAGAATGACATTTGCATCTATATTCTAACATATCTGCTTTTCTATTTCAATGTCTATGCTAAGGAACAATGTCTCTGCTTTGAATTTTTAAAATTTTCTCACTCTATTCTGTGTGCAGGTTGCAGATTGACGTCTATGAAATTGTTTGACGCCGTTGCTTTAGTTAGCTTTGTAATTAGCTTTTGTCTTGTTTTCATTTTAATCGATTAAAAAAGCACAAAAATACTTAATATTTATTTAAAAAAGAACAAAAACATTTAGTTTAGCAAATTTTATTTTTTTGGCAATTGGAAATTTATCAGTAGTTTAGCAGATTAGGGAAATTTTTTTATTTATTTTCTGCACTTTGGCGTCTGCGCCTATATTTTGACGTCTTTGCTTTAATCATTTTCCCACAGATTTAAAAATTTGAATTTTCAAATTCTGCCAAGTTAACGTTGGTTGTAGCTATCTGGTTCGACGTCTATGTAAAAAAACAACGTCTGCATTTTCATTTGACATCTCTGCAAGTGAACTCTCTTGCCTAGAATTTGAATTTCAAATTTTAAATTTTTGTTTCGTAACTTTTTTATTTTTCCTATTGGTTCAGGCCTACTTCGATGCCTATGCAGACGTTCAGCGTATGTACCTGTACTTCAGTGTCTGTGCCGAGGTAGTTAGATTTTTATGGTGCTGATCAAATTTGAGTTTTGCAGGCCTTAATTGTGTGTCCAAGACAAGCTCGCTTGTCAAAGACATCATTTCCTCACTAGTATTAGTTTGTTTTTGTTGCATTTATAGATTAGAAAACCTTATCATGTGGAATTAAAATTAACCTATGTTTTTTATGCTTGGTGCGCTTACACTTGTGTAGGGTGGACCCACCATCACACCTATTATACTCTCCCCTTGCCTTTGTAGACCATGGGTGATGAAAAAGGTGATTGACAATACTTGCATTTTTTGCTTTGTAGTTGAGGGTTATTCTTGATTGGGGATTTCATCACCTCACAAGGATATCTCAAATTGGGACACATTCAAGATATCGACTCTCTCGACATGATCTCAAGCGATGTGTTTTCGAGCCGCTATATAAAAAATTGGTCAAACGGTTAGAGTGTCGAGTGAATTTGACGTATGTGGAGGCCTTCTCTGCACCGATAAGCTCAGTTAGAGCCTTTAGTGACTTGCTTCACATTTTTGTTGTTAGATAGAACCTATTGAAAAATAACTAAGAACCTTGTTGTAGTAGCCAAAATCCCACATTTTATGGTGTAGGGGATGCAGATCGTACCCCAAAGTTACCTCTCATGTACCCACTCAGGATGAGACAAGAATTTCCTATATAATAGATCTTCGGATATTTGGGGTAAGAGAATCTGGTATGATCAAGAAGTGAGTGTGCTATAAGAGGGAGCCAGTGTTACAAAAATCTCTATCTATCCACTTGTTTGAGGTATTGCTTTGTGCGAGAGGCCTATCAAATGTTTTCCACTTTCTAGGTTAAGTTGTATGACTGATGCGTGTCTTCATTTTGTGCAATAACAGTAAAATTTATTTGGGCTAATCTAGGCCCCCAATCACTCTCATGCTTTTCATTAAGCATAGCCCTTGACCAATGTGTATTCATTGTCTGATATTTTATTTCCAAGAGTAGTCAACAATCAAATATTTTTCCAAAATTGACCAAATTTGACCAACTTCCAATCAAAATTCCATGCTAATTTGTCAAACCTGAAGTGTCTCCGTCCTGTCAATTTTGAGTTTTGATGTCTTCATCTCCACTATTTCAACATCTCCACCATGTTTTAGCATCTTCACCCTGCTCACATTTTTAGTCAAGTTTCTTCATGCATCATTACACCAAGTCACTCAAGAATCCAAAAAATTCCATATACTGTCAAGTCAAGAAGAACAAGCCAAGTTATAAACAACTCCTCAAGCGTGAAAATTTTTTATACATCAATGGAAAGCTCTTGTTGAAACATAGGACCTTTCTACATTATTTTCACAATTATCTTCATGGTCACAACAATGAGTTTGATGAGGAGTCTTTGAGAGAATGTTCCTTCCATCAAATATTAGGTTTGTCTCAATCTATTAATAGGGGTCGTCATATCCCTTTGTCTAATTTGCCTTCTGCACCAATCGATTATTGAATCTTTTTTCCATCTAAGGTGACCTTAAATTTCATCATGCTTCTTCAAACATTATACTGCTTTCTTTCACAATCACTTCTATCTTCAAGGGACTTAGCACATTGATCAATCAATCAATCCTCATCAATCCCAATTCAATCAACCAAAATCAATTAGTCAAATCAATTAGCCTCATCCTAAGGTTCACACTTTTTGAAAGTTTAATTTAGACCTTTATCTTTATGTAGCATCCTAAAATTGCACCCTTTGCAATTTTGAACATATTTGGGGCCCTCACCTTAGTGTTCTCATCTTCATGCTTTATCGGGACCTATTTATGCCTCCCCCATGTAATAAACATTATTTTTTCACACTTTACCTTGCTGGGACCCCTTATCCTTTCCCTAAATTGGGGTAGGACCAAGGTGTGGCACTGTGGTCCTCACCAGGACCATAGCACCACACCATGGTCCTCTATAGTTGGGCCCTAATTTGAACCCTTGGCCCTATCTCAAATTTGAGCGGAAAACTTTTCCCCATGTCGGCCTATATCAGAAAATTAATATGTTTGATGATGGGCAGCTATATAAGGATGTCTTCCCCTCTCATTTGGGCATAAGGCAATAAGGTGGAGATGATCATAAGGCAAGGAGACTACATTCAAGCATTCTTCAAGGCTACATATTCTTCATCTATCCATTGGAGCAATATTACATCATTCATTTGCAAGCATGTGTGTGTGATTAGGGTTTTTATCCTGTTCATGTCATTTCATACAACATATTGATGAATAATAAGAGGCGGGGGGGTGAATTAGTATACCAAAAAGTACTGAACTTAAACACTTAAATAGTTTAGCAGTAAACCGGTATAACAATTTTACTAACAAACTGGTTAACACAAATGCAAACCAAACAAAAAATAAGGCATTCACCCACATAAGCACAATCACCATAACACAAGAGATTTTGATGTGGAAACCCAAATGGGAAAAACCACGATGAGATGAAACTCACAAGTAACTATCTACAGAATAGTAACCAGACCAGTTAAGGTCAGACCAGTTAAGGTCATACAATGTTCTTTACTAGAATAGATCCTGTTAGGAATCTCAATCTCTGTTAGGAGATAAGTCTGATTAAATACTACCTTGTGAGAGGATTTCAGATCCACAGTTGTGAACCACCTTGTTAGAGGATTTACAAAGGCTTTGCTAGGCCTACCCGGTTAAGGGTTTCAGACTTGCCGAAGATGTGAGTAATCAACAAGTGAGTGATCTAAATACTAGCACAATATGCTTGGTTAGATCCTTGATAGCTCTTTGTTAATGCATTTCAGCATTACTTCAGTCTTCAAAATCTCCACACTCTGTTTCTTCACACAAACCTAATCTTCTTCTGTGATCGTACATGCAAAAACCTCATCAGCCACACAAAACCCTAACCATTGCTAAAACCCTAGACATGATGTGCTTATAAAGGAATCTGATTTCATGTCGGTCCAATATGATTACATTACAAGTTCCTAGGTTCAATGCATCTGGACACATTTGGTAACACGACACAGAATCACCACCAAAGTGTCGGTGGATGATAACTCATCACAAAAATAATACCGGTTGGTAACTCATCACAGAGTAATACTGGTTCATACATTTACCTATTACCGGTTCACATATTTTATTGATTACCGGTTTGTTAAAATGAAGACTGAGAAAAAATGATAACAACTGCTTTGTTCCTTCGTACCGCTTTGGGATCCTCGAACCACTTGAGGTCTTCATACCGCTTGGGTCTTCATACCATTTGAGATTGGTAAACACTTTTTGCAAAAACATCGATAGTCTAAAGACTATAATACATGATACCGGTTGGAACAAATACCGGTTGAGCATAACTCATACATACAAAAAGTGATCTCAAAGCAAGTGTGTGTCCATCAATGACAATCACAACATCATCATCGAAAATGCCAACACATATGTGATTACATTCAAGAAGCAAAGCATCATTATAAGTCATTGCAGATCTAAGGTATACCTTTCCATTATTTACTTCAGTATTTGCAATATTTCATTCAAGGAACTAGGGTTTGACTTAAGCAAACCCCTATTCCCAACACATTTCTCTTTCCTTATGTGTGTAGGAAATAGGTGTGCGGTTGTACTTCTAGAAATAAGCTTCAGACACAGAGACAAAAAACCCTTTTCGACGATCGGGAATTTTGGAGGACCAAGAGGGGGGCGCCATGGTCCCTGCACATAGTCCTTGCTATTTTTGATAATTTTTGAAAGGCAATTCTGAATCAGCTCATATTACTCAGATCCAAGTGCATGACGAAATCCCAAACCTATAGCTTACTATTTTTGCATATTTTGTCTTCAATTTCAGCATTCTACTCATTTTAACAATACAACTTACAAAAGAGGAAAACCCAAATCAATCGAATCTACTCAGTATTTAGTCCTTGTCTCATTTGGGATTGGATCTAGTGGATTCATCTCCTCTTTTGAATGTAAGTTCCTCCAAGTGAAAATTGCCTCAGTATTTGCCCGACTACGAAAACCGTGGCAAATACACCCTAACCAACCCAAACACCAGAAACCTATTCCCTAATCTATCTAATAAAGCGAAGAATATCCACCACTACATCCCCTATGTTGAGGAGATTGTCAGTTGACCCCTCCAAAAGCCACCAATCATCCGATTCCAGGAGCCTCCTGAAATTGTTGAGGTTGCCACTCAACACACCTGCCTTGAACATGCACCATGCCTCTCTTAGGAATAGGGTCTTTCTTCTTTGCTTTGCTTTGCGAGCCTCCTCTTCCTCTCTATTGTCCGAGTCTGTCACCTCTTCTATGCCCTCGTCCAGCTCCTCTCCCTCATCAACATCCTCCTCTTTCTCTCCTTCTGCATCCATCTCCTCGACATCATCACCATCAGACTCCTCCTGCCACGAGTCCTCTGTGTCAGATGCAGAAGAAATGTTATCTGCAGGCTTGAAATATAGCTTTAGGCTGCTCTCCCTGACCCCTTTCTCATAGTTTAAAAATTGCATCTGCCACAACATGGATATTCACTGGGTTGACAAATCCTTGCATCAAATCGACACCTTCCACCTGTGACTCTAGGATATCCACTATGGGAGTGATTACCACTCCATAGACAAGCCCATCACACCAATGACTCTCTAAGCTCAAAGAACAATCCACCAAGGAGATAATTGCCCCACAAATTTCTTCCTCTAGCACAAATAGGTTGAGGCATTGTCGCTCCAGAGAGTTTCCACAGTTAACATAGCTCAGACCCACAAAAGGCGGCATTTTGGCTATACAAACATGATACATCCATCTCTATCCTGTCCCTCCTTAAATAGAATGTAGACTACTGGAAATATCTGAACTCCCATTCCAGAGAAATCTAATGGGATCCACGCACTACACTCTTACCTACTATCACATACTGCAATCTGCTAGAGGTGTGACTAGCCTGTACCTATCACCACCACTTTCTGTAGATTGGGACTCACGAGGAACTGAAACATAATTCTGTTATCCCTTTTATCATACAATTATGCCACCTATGGTCTAGTTCACGAGAGGAAATAGCATCAGTCAATGTCTAACCAACCCCCATATGATTGAAATCTGGGATCTCATTTAGAATAGCTTCCAAAACTACCGTGTCTGCATCCTCTTTGTCGAATATGATTATACCAAGATCCTTATCAATCCCAACGTTGGCCAAAAGATCTACCACCTTATTTCCTTCCCTAAATGTATGTTTGAATTCAAAAGAGTTAATGGATCTTAGAAGCTTATTAATATAAGGTATCCACTTACCTAGTTTCCAATTTGGAAAGCTAGATTTAGAGATACAGTTGATGATAATCTATGAGTCTCCTTCAATGATGACTTTGTCCTACCCTTTTCGAACACATAAGTCCAATCCAACTGCCAATGCCCTTATCCTTGCTTCATTATTTGTGGCTAAGCCCAAACTCTCAAATGAGCCTCCCATCAATTGACCTGAGGAATCTCTAATGACCACACCAATACCTAAAATCCCAAGATTCCCTCTACTTGCTCCATCAAAATTCAGCTTCACCCAATCACATTGTGGAGGAATCCATCTAACTAGCTTCCTATTGGTTTTGGGAACTAGAGAGCACCCCAACCCTCAGTCCTTGAGTGACCAATTGTGTTCCATATCCCTGTCTCAACTGCAATACTTGAGTGATTTAACTTTGGGGGGCTTGCCATTAATCACTTCTTCAATTGCCACCTTGATTTTGAAAATCACCTCCTCCACCGAAAGACAAGTTTCTCTAAATATCCTCTTGTTCCTCTCCTTCCAAATGTGCTAAACTAACAAAGCAGGGGTAATCAGCCACAATCCACTCCACTTCGAATGACTTGCTTTAGGCCACACAAGAAGGAAGTCATTAAGAAGCTCATTTCTAGCCAAAAAGAACTACAGTTTATCCACGAGCCAATCCCAACATGCATCCGTGAAGGGACATTGAAAGAGTAAATGATTGGCTATCTCTTCACTCCCTTTGCACATAACACACGAACTCAGTCCTGAAATCCCAATATGCTTCAATCTATCACCAGTCAAAATTTTGCCATGTAGTGAAATCCACAAAAAAGCTCCAGCTTTAGGAAGACTAATGTTGTTCCAACAAAGATAATAAGGCCACTTGCTTTCTCTCACTCTATGACGTTGAATCTCGTACCCCAATTTCACACTATACTCACCCGATTTGGATGCACACCAAAATATGGTGTCCTCATGTTCCAACTGCAAGATGCATCTATTTTTAGAAGATCTGTCAGCGACAAACACAACCTTCTTTCTCCAATATCAATAGATTTCCACCCCAACACCCCATCATTATTCAAGCTATCATCAACATAATCTTTAACAAAAAGGCTGACGTTACTTTCGACCTCTTTGACCCATTCTTGTTCTGCAAATAAGTCACCAATCACCTACTTACCTTCCCATGAGTCGCGCCAAAACATAGCCATCTTGCCATTGCCAATGCGCCAAGATATATGATCAGTAATGATGTTCCTGCAGTCCCACAAGAAATTCCAAGTCGAGGAACCTCTAGCAGCATCGGCTATGGTAAGGATCCTATTCAGATTCTCCATATCCAAATATTTCCTCCTAAAGAGTCTACACCATAATTTTTTTGGCTGTTCATACATTTTCCAAGTCAATTTTGCCCCCAACACAAGGTTATGAAGATCCATCTTCCTCAGCCCTGCTCCACCTTCATCCTTGAGAAGGCACATGGTATTCCAGTTGATTAGGGGAATATTCCTCTGATCTTTGGCACCTTCCCATACAAATTTCTTGAGCACACCATCCAACTTCCTCCCAGCCACATGCGGCATCTTGAAACAAGACATATTGTAAATTGGAATAGCCGAGAGGACAACTCTAATCATAGTCAAATGTCCCACTTGCGAGAGACATCTTTTTTTCCACTTATCAGACTTTGAGTGGCACAAATGGATCACATCTTCCCAGATATGGCTCTTCCTGCAACTAGAGCTGATTCGAACCCCTAAGTATTTGATGGGAAACCCCCCAATTTTAAACTCCAAGAAGTTTGCAATTTTGGTTTGAAGAGGTTTGCTGGTGTTGAAGAAGAAGACCTACGATTTGTCTCTGTTCATCGCCTGTCTCGAAGCTTGAGTGTAAATGTCCAAGACATTCTTGATTTCCTTCACTTCTTTCATGGATGCTTCGCCAAACAAAATTGTGCCATCCGCGAATTGCGAATGCATGATGGCCTTGAAATTTTCATGCACCCTGATGCCTTTCCAAAAACCTTCACTATTTCTCCTTTTAATGAAATTACCCAACACCTCTATCATTAGGACAAACAGAGAAGGGGAAAGAGGATCCCCTTGGTGTAGCCCATTTGTGGCCTCAAATAACCCACAAACTACTACATTTACAATCATGGAAAAACTCACCAAAGAAATACAAAATTTAACGCATTCAATCCTATCTTTAGGGAAGCCAAATTTATCAAGAACACAGACAAGAAAATCCCAAACCACCCCGTCGTAAGCTTTTGCAATGTCAAGTTTAATGGTCATACCTTTTTGTTTGCCTTTCTGCATGGAATGCAACACCTCTACTACCAAAATGATAATGTCCGCTAACTCTCTACCAGGTGTGAAGCCATTTTGGTTTTCAGAAATTAAATTAGGCATGATTTTCTAAAAGAGCCCTAATTTTTAAATTCCAACATTACAATTTTAAATTTTAAAATTAAGAGGTTATTTTCACAAGGCCCTAATTTTAATATTCAATCTCTTTTGGATAATTTTAATTTTAAATTAAGAGGATATTTTTACATAATCCTAATTTTAAATTTCAGTTTCCTAGGAGGTTGCATTATTGCTCATTATTCTTTCAATCAATTTGCTTATTCAATTGAATAATCATTTTTCTAAAAGTTTGCATTATTCAATTATTTTGCAAGTTCCATGTTCCAAATTTCAAATTTCAACTTTTAAATTTCAAACTTCAAATTTTATTTCATATTTTTTAAAATTTAAAAAAGAAATACTAAAAAATAATCTTGATTTATGCATTTTTTGTGTTTGCATGCTTTAGTTCATTTCATTGCAATAGTTAGCATTTCTTTTCAAAATGTCAAATTACCCTTTGCAAGATTATCGCACCTTTCACAATCCATTTGCTTATATAATGACTATCCTTTTGAAATAGTATATAGTAAAGAGGAAATTGAGGAGGCCTTTGATGGTTTCCTTTATCCTAAGCCTACTAAACTATCCTTTTTTCGAAGGTTAATCAATATAATGTGCAAGCCATTTAGTAGTGATGACCTTGAGGTGATGGATGAGACTCTTGATGACTTCATTCTTCCCTCTAAATCATCTTCTAAATCTCCAACAATTCACAAGGATATTGTCATGCATGACAATCCTCTTTATGAACCTTTACCTTCTATCAATCCTATTTATGAAGAAGCTTTTGTGATAAAATAAGTTGATGTGATGGACAATCCTCTTTATCAAGCTTTACCTTTTAGAGATGATACCCTAATGAACCATGATATTTCCTCTCTTAAGTCTTCTCTTGTTCATGAAGATATTTTGGTGCAAGAAAAGATTATTAACACTCCTTTTACAACTCTTCCTCTTAAGGATGAAGTTTTGAAAATTGATGTTGATCTTTCTCCTAAAATGTGCCTCTCCCATAAGAATATCTTAGAGCAAGAGGATGATATCATAAGCACCTTGCCTGATGTCACTTTACCTTCCATGCATGATATGTCTCCTATAGAAGAAGTGTTGATGGACATTGATTTAGCCTTTCCCAAATTTGATCCTTCCAATGAGGTCACATTGGTGCAAGAATAGGTCATGGGCAATTATTTCAAAGATCTCCCTCCTAAAGATGAATCTTTGGAGAATTATGTTTATCCTTAAATGTACCTCCCTCATGAGGATAATTTGGTACAAGAGGATGAAATCATTAGCAATTTCCTTAATGCTCTTCCTTCTAGAGATGTATCCTTGGAGAACAAAGAGATTAATCAAGTCAATACCATTCATGTTTCTAGTTATGAGAAGCCTAAACCCAATTAAACTCCCAATATCCTAAAAGTCGCAAAATGCATATGTGAAAGAGATGTTATGGAGAGACAACTAGAGAAAAAAAATGGTTTTGAAATACATCAAACATTTAATTCTTGTGTCAAAGAAAGATCCTAATATTCTTCTCACTTCTATTTCTTCCCCCTCTCACCCTAAGAAGGACATTGATAAGGATCTTGTTGAGAAACTCCATGGTATCTTAGCAAAAATCTCCCTTTGGGACTTGATGAACAAACTTCCCCTTCATACCATAGGTTGATCCAAGAATCCTTTCATAAAATCATTCCTCATACTTCTTCTAAACCAAATGATATCTAATTCTCACAAGATGAATTGCCTTCTATAGAAGTTAGAAATAGAGATGATCCCCTTATGATTACTCCTTGTATTTATGAACACAACATAAAGGTTACCTTAATTGATAATGGGTCAACACTTAACATTTGTCGTGTTGACTTATTAGATAAGCTAAGTTGCGATCATTATTCTATTCAACCTGACCCTCTTTGTGTTTGTGGTTTGATAATGTTCCTAGAAAGACACTTGGTATAGTCATATTACCTATCAAAGTATGACATGTGACTTTACCTACTTCTATTGATGTCATGCCCAACTATCTTAATTATAACCTTCTTCTAGGTAGACCATGGATTCATGTTATGAGAGCAGTCCCTTCTACTCTTCATCACACAATCAAATTCATATATCACAATGAACTTCACACATCAAGGATGATCCTAATCTTTATGATGTTGTTCACGATGAATTAGGATGCCTTTCTCCCTTTAATACTATGATTCCTTCAATAACAAAGTCTCCTATCAATGATGCCTCTTTAGCAAAGAATTGGGGTATATTTGAATGTATGCCTTCCATCAATGGGTATAAAATCCATCAATCTAAGGAGGAATCCTTGAAGTATACTTGTGTGTCATTTATCCAAACTTCTTCTAAATCAAATCTCACCTCTCCTTCCAGTACATGTCTTGATGATGATGAGGGTTTCTTTAGATTTTGATACTAGGATTGAACCCTCTCCTCTAGACATTTCATCATCTATGCATGTACATAATGGATATGGTTTAGGATGTGTGCAAAAAAAGTTTTGATGGTCATGAGAAATCTACACCAAACTTTTCCCAAGAAGATTAAGGTTTCCAAAGTCCGCATTTGTTTACACCCCTCCTTCATTGTCTAATACATCTATGCCTTCTTACAACTTCTCATCACAACAAGAGAGTATATTGTATGAGCTTCTTAAATCCAGCTTGATTACTCTCTCTTTAAAGAATCAAAGAAATAATTGTAAGAAAAATCAACATGATTCTTCTTTTTGCTACTATCATCAAATCTATGGCCACTCCACTAATGAATGTCATGATTTAGCAGATAAAATTCAACAACTTATTGTACTTGGTTCCATTCAAATACTAGATGGCAATGAGTTGGACTCTCATATTTTTCCCTTTACATAACATTTAGATTCCTATGTGACATTGGTAGCTTACCTATTGGGGGATCATTTTCATTTGTGATGGTACAATTTCAAGTGCAATCATACTTTGGTAGCAACATAATAGTAGTTTTTATTCTTGTCTCCATGCTTGGGGGCAAGAATAGCCTTTCAATCATCCTCTCTTACTTTTCCTTTAGTAGGACCTTTATTAAGGATCTCTTATCGATTGTGGAGGTGTATATCCCTATTGAGGATCTCCTTTCTCTTATTGGAACAAGTATATGTAATAAGGATCTTATCCTTTCCTTATAAGTGCATATTATTAATTGGATATCTTCCTTAGTGTTGAAAGTATATAATCATTCATCAAATTTTTCTCTTTATTGAGTGGTATGTTTTATAATGAGCCCTTCTATATTGTGATATGCATCCTTGCTGAGGATATTTTGCTTGTTTTAGAAGAGTGTTTCTTTAATAAATGATCTCTTTGGTGTCCTTGTCTCCATGCTTGGGGGGCAAGAATAATATTTCAATTCTCTCTCTCTCTCTCTCTCTCTCTCTCTCTCTCTCTATCTCTCTCTCTCTCTCTCTCTCTCTCTCTCTCTCTCTCTCTCTCTCTCTCTCTCTCTCTCTCTCTCTTTTCTAAGATTGCCTTTTTCATTAGTTGAGTTGCATCTTTCATAATTTGATGTCATTTCTTATGAGTGTTTATGCATTCCTTGTTTGAAATGGTGCATATTTTATGAGATAATGTTTCAATTCTCTCTCTCCCTCCCTGTCTCTTTTTCTAAAGATTTCCTTTTTCATTAGTTGAGTTGCATCTTGCATAATTTTATGTCATTTCTTACGAGTGTTTGTGCATTCCTTGTTTGAAATGGTGCATCTATTATTAATAATATCTCCTTAGTGAAAGTGTGAAATTCTAATAATGCACTTTGGAGAAGGTGTGTATTCTTAGTCCTCTTATCCTTCCAAGATGTCATATTTATTAAAAATCTCCTCTAGTCTTGGAGGTAGATATCTTTATGCAAAGATTTATTCATTATTTGTTAACCATACATCCCTCAAAAGGATCCCTTTACACTTGTTGTAAGATATCTCTTTTAGAATTATCTCTTCCTTGATTAAAGAAACAAGCCTACTCAAGAGTCTTTCTTTCTATCTTGGAATGAATGCATTATTGGCGGATATCTCCTTGGTGTTAAAGGTGGGTATCCTTGTTTCTATCTACCTTAAGAAATAAACATAGGACTATGTTGACATCTTAAGGGGGGGCATATACGCAACCTACTTGTTGCATTTTGACTATCAATTATTAATATGGGATTATTGCATACTAATGTTTCATCCCTAATTTGTCCATCATTCATGGGATTATTGCATCCTCATGCATAATCCTCATTTCATTTATATGGGGTTGTTGCATCCTCATGCTTCATCCTCATTTTATGAATCATTACATGTCTTAAACAGGTGAAGCACACTCAAAAAATAGAGCAAGGACTCTTACACGAGGTGCTATACACTTGAAACCAAACATTACTTGCGCACATGCATGAGGATGGGTGGAACTAGCTAAAAATAGCTAGACTATTCTTACTCTCCTCCCCACATGGATCACCTAGATAAAAACATCTAGGGGAATGTAGTCTATGTCCTTTCTCATCATTCTTCTCATGAATCACCTGGATAAACACATTGAGCATGTATTCATGCTCTCTCTTCTTCCTCTCATGAACTCATATTTTTGCTATTGATAGTTCATGGATGATTCTTGCTTTGCTCTTTTATGTGATTTCTTGTGTTCATGAGATGGCATTTTTCAAGAAAGATATTAGCTGTTGAGACATTTTGATATCGAGGTCTCTTCGACTAGTTGAATTGAGGTCTTGTTTTGGTATTTAGCTATTGTTGTGTGTCTTTTGTCTTTGTTTGTCTTTTCGGTTCCTGTTTGGTGTGCTCTTGCATATGTTTGAGTGAGTTAAGATCCTTAGATTAGGGGCTTGGTTCCTTTAAACTAGAGATATCTTATACTCCTTGTGATTTTTCTCCACATTCCTCATCTTCTTCATCTATGTTTCTTCTACTTTAGTGTGAGTATTTGCATAATCTAATACTCCTGCTAAAGTGGGGACTAAATGTAGCATCTTAAAATTGTACCCTTTACACTATTGACCATATTTGGGTACCTCACCTTAGTGTTATCATCTTCATGCTTGACTGGGACCTATTTATGCCTCTCCCATGCAATAAACACCATATTTTCACACTTTACCTTGCTGGATACCCTTGTCCTAGCCCTAAATTGGGGTAGGAATAGGGTGGTGCCCTGGTCCTTACCAGGACCATGGTGCCATGCCATGGTCCTCCTTAATTGGGCCCTAATTTGAACCCTTGGCCCCATCTCAAATTTGAGTTGGAAACTTTTGTCAGCTTATGTCTAAAAATTAATATGTTTGATGATAGGAAATTATATAAGGAGGTCTTCCCCTTTCATTTGGGTATAAGGAAATAAGGTGGAGATGATCATAAGGCAAGGATACTACATTCAAGCATTCAAGCATTCAAACATTCTTCAAGGCTGCATATTCTTCATGTATCCATTGGAGCAACATTACATCATTCATTTGCAAGAATGTGCATGTGATTAGGGTTTTGTCATGTTCATGCCATTTCATACAACATATGTTATTACATTCAAGAAGCAAAGCATCATCATCAGTCATTGCAGATCTAAGGTATATCTTTCCATTATTTACTTTAGTATTTTCAATATTTCATTCAAGGTTGATTCCTCAACTAGGGTTTGAGTTAGGAAAACCCCTATTCCCAATACATTTCCCTTTCCTTCAGTGTGGAGGAAACAAGTGCACAACTGTACTTCTAGAAATAAGCTTCAGACACAGAGATAGAAAAAACATTTTCGACGATTGATAATTTTGGAGGATGAAGAGGGGGCCCCATGGTCCCTGCACACGATCCTTGCTATTTTTGGCAATTTTCACAAAGCAATACTGAATCAGCTCATATTACTCAGATCTAGGTGCACAACAAAATCCTAAACCTATAGCTCACTGTTTCCACATATTTTGTCTTCAATTTCTGCATTCTACTCATTTTAATAATTCAACTTACAAAAGAGGAAAACCCAAATCAATCCAATCTATTAAGTATTGAGTCCTTGTCTCATTTAGGATTGGATCTAGTCGATTCATCTCATCTTTTGAATATAAAGTCCTCCAAGTGAAAATTGCCATAGTAATTTCTCCCTTCCATGTGGTGAATTTGCTAAGCTTAAATTTTCCACTTTACACTTTAATCAATCATCACTTGGCTTTAATGCTTAGGAATAATCTATCCCAAGTACACTTGCTTAATCATTTGGGTTGATCAATCCTTCTACCTATTTTTCTTGGGAATATAAGTTTTTTCCATGTAGAAGAAGGCTTGACCAATTGATCCTAATCCAAAGATCTAAATTATACCTAGCTTCGTTGTTACCTTGTTCTTGGTCCATAAAAGGGCTAAGGTGTCATATTAATCAAAATCAACCTTGTCCTCATCCAAGGATCATCCAAATCAATTTCAACTCAGCCCAAATCAAAATCAATCTTGTTAAGTCCCCTCATTATCCCCCCTTCTCGAACCCACACCATTCTCAAAGTCCTCTTTCATCTTTTGTCATCTTCAAGGTTACTCGTGTATGGTCCTGACTCATTCACAAAAATCAAAGATGACCATCGAAGGCAACAAAAATATGCCTGAAACTAGAGACCCTTTCAACCAATATCTGCAACAAGAGGAAGAACAACTTGTTGGCCAACCTGATCTCTCTCCACGTGTCCAATCCTTCATTGATGATCCCTATAACCAATACATGATGGAAAAATATTTCAAACATTATCCTAATGGACTTGTGGCCCAATTGATAATATAAGGGGCATGCTTGCCCCTCGATTTTGATAGATCTATCCTCGACAGGCCATGGGAAGGTGACCTCATAAATATTTTCATCCTCGATCCCATTCTTCATCCTCCACCTACAACATCAACACCCACGATCACCTTACCTGCAATTTCTATCCCTCCAAACATCTCTAATACCCTGAGGTCATCCATACCTCTTCACAATTTCCCCAATTACGTAAATACTAGCTTTCCCTCCATCAACACCATTTGGGGGTCACAACCTTCAAACACTTCACAACCTTCCCATTCTTCATATCAATACATTGGTGGTGGTGGTATCCCATTCTCATCTAATAAAATCCCTATGCCTAACATGGGAAATTATGTCCCTCATATTCCCAATCAGCAAACCAACCTTCTAAAGGAAATCTAGGACATGAAGGACCTCATAAAAAAATTCAAGAACAAGTCCAACAAAAGTCCTTACACTTTTGAAGAAATATGTCCTTTTCCCCATGATCCTTCCATTTCAGTCGCACCTTACCCACCTGGTTTCAAAATGTCTAAATTTGAAAAATAAAAAGGTAAAGGTGACCCTAGAGACCATGTTCATGAATTCTACATCCTATGTAAAGAGGTCTCTTATAGTGACATCTACCTTAGAAGAAGTTTACTAAAAAGTCTTGGTGGGGATGCCCTCACTTGGTTTTCTGCCTTACCCCATGGCTCCATCAAGTCTTTTTCAGACCTAGTAGAAAAATTTGTGTCTCACTATGCCTACAACATTAAGAATGATGCTTCTATGATGGACTTGTACAATATAAAGCAAAGGCCTGGAGAAACTTTTGCCAACTTCCTCCAAAGGTGGTGACATCTCATCAAGAAATTCCCTTGGGACATTACCAGAACCACACCAAATTGAGTTATTTCAATGTAACTTGGTACCTGAATTATCTAAACCTTTGACTTGTCAATGTTTGAGTACCTTTAATAAAATCTCCAAGAAAGGTATAGCCTTAGAATGTGTTCTCTTAGAGGAAGGAACTTTAAAGCATTATAAAAAATGAAGTCAAAATTCCTCCTCTTACAATGACAAGCCAAAATATTGGTCCAAGAACAAAAATATTGTTAATGATGGAGTCACCAACACCAAGATTGTCCAAACCATTGCCGCCCCATCCAAGCCCACCACCACCAACTTCTTCGATAATCAATCTAATCCTCACAATCAATCCAATCAATCACAACCCCAAAACAATCCCTCCATCCAAGGTCGACTTCCTCGCTCCAACAACCAATCCCAATGCAAGTACACTCTGCTTGCTGAGCCTATTGAGGTTATTTTCCAAAATCTTGTCAAGGTTGGTGCTATCGTCTTCTTGATGATGCACCCTTTTGGTCCAAATCAACCTAAACCCCAATGGTATAATGAAAATGAATATTGTGACTACCATCATGTCCATGGTCATGATACACACAAGTGTATGAAGCTCAAGAATTACATCCAAGAGCTTATTGACAAGGATGACATTAAGGTTGATATCACCAAACCTGTTAACTCCAATGACAAACTTAAAATGTACCAGGACCCTTTTCCTAAACATGGTAAGAACAAAGCCTCATTATCTCACGCCATCAATTATAACTACACTAATTATGTATCTGACTTTGACTCCTTGGTAGACCGCATAGAACCTATTGATACCTACGTTAACACCATCATAATCAAAGGAGTTTATCCCCCTCCCACCACTCATAGACCCAAAGTCACCATTCAAGGCATCCCTCCTCCGTAATTCTCAAATCAAGCCCCTCAAGCAAAAATAGTCATTCAAGGCACCACACCTTCCAATTCTCAGAATGAATGTAATGTTACCACCCACAGAGGAAGAGTGACTGTCCAAGGAGCTCCTCCTCCTTCTCCTCCACAACATCCCATGTCATCCACCTGTCACTATGATATCCTTGATCATCTTGAAAAAACACCTACATAGATCTCCATCCTTGATCTCCTCAAGACATCCCCTATCCATAAAGAGATCCTTGAACAATCCCTCCTAGAGTTTTGTGTCCCTGATAATATCAATGCAACCCAATTTCAATCCCTTATTAGAAACCTTGTTGTGCAACATCATCTTGTGTTCACATCCAAGGACACACTTGTTGATGACCTATCTCATAACAAGTCCATCCATATTGAAGCCATTGTATAGAAGCACAAAATCCAGGGGGTCCTTATAGATGGTGGATTTGGCTGAAATATTTGTACATATAAGTTAATTAAACAACTGAGAATATCTAAAGACTTGGTTGATCCCTCCTTTAAAATCACAATCAAAGCTTATGATGATGCAGAAAGAGTTTCCAAGGGCACCATAACATTACCTCTTCAAGTGGGCCCTGTAATTATGGATACAACCTGTTAGGTCTTAGACCTTGATCTCCCATACAATATCCTTCTTGGCCAATAATGGATCCATTCCATTCAAGCCTTTCCATCCACATATCACCAATGCCTCAAATCCCCATTTAATGGTAGAGAAATCACCATCCACGCTGACCCACAACCCTTCCAATATCGCAAACTTCTTGAAGGGAAGCACCCCTACCATTTCCCACTCAACAGACCTGCTCCAGCTCCTCCATCTAATCCATCCAATATTGCATCCACCTCATTCCAATCCGATATCAAGGTCAAGATCATTGACAATGGTTATGGGGAATATACCCTTCAGAATGCTCTTTATGTGGGTCAACTCCCACCCTCTCCCAAGACATATGGAAAGCCAAACGAAATCAAGAAACAAAACAAACCCACTATAAAGTGCAAGAAAACCACCTTCCAACAGTGGGGCCCACTTGATGAAGAAATTATGGAAATTGATTTCACTTCTAAGTTGTACCAGGAGGAAGATGAAGAACCTACAGACATCCCAAAGCAAATGTATTAAAGGTATCCGCTATGGTAGATAAGATGGGTTACAAAGGACATTTTCTTGGACCAGAAGAAAAAGACAGAAAGGCACTATAAGAATTTGTTGAAAATAGCCAAGATCAAGAGCACATTGAATAGCACAAAAGATAGACAAAATATTTAATAGGAATAAATTGTATTCAAATCAAGATGCAAAATACTGATCAACTGGATCACCAAAAGTTACATGCAATGTAGATGAGCCTGCTTATAAAGGCAATGCTAAGAGACAAGAGAGCACACAAAGATGACATATGGCTCAATGAGATGCAAGGGTATGTGGGAGAAATAATAAAAATATTCCACATGAGGTGGATCACCCACTGAAGGTGGAACTATCATCCCACAATAAGTGGACATGATAAAGTAACAACGATATCACACCATAAAAGGTGAAATTTCTCCTACATATATCATCCCTATGTGCACACTTCCCTAAGTGTCTCATATCCAAACTACTATCAAATGCATTATCCTAAGTCATCTTAAGTAAGGTGTAATTATATCCTATATGAATAAATAATTACACAAACACCCCCCCTTAAGTGCAACTTAGGGGAATGCACTTAAGCTAACAATGCAAGATGGGTCTTCGCTACTAGGCCATGTTAGGTACCCATGTACAAATGCAAATACACACAAACCAATGCAATCTCTCACAAATAGAGGGAAAAAAATCCCCCCCAAAAGAGATGAAAAATATACAAAAGCACTCTCAAAGAAGTTGAGAAGGACAAAACTCCATGTGAGGAAAAAGTCCCCCTCATAAGAGAGAAGAAGAGAGACCAAGTAGGCCCCCCTCAATGTATAATCTGCATCAATGGTAGAAGATCAAATATGTATGAATAAATTTCTCCATGATCATCGAACAACATTCCTCCCCTTAGGAAGAAACAAAACTAAAGGTTTATCCATGAAGTCTCCCCAACCATGAAGGGAAGATGAAGGAAAAAAAATAATGATGAATGGAGTCTCCAAAAATTGCTCAAGTGTGCCCATGTTGATGTTGAAAGCTACCCCCTCCAAAGGTGGTGTACTGATCCACACTACTGAAAAAGGCACTCCAGGATCTAGTGGAGATGAATGTAGAACATGATCCAAATACTCACATGTCTCCTCTAAGGATAGAGAGACCTCCTCCAAATGTTGTACATAAGCATCCACAATCATGTCAACCTTGAAAGAATGATCATGTAGAGAATTAACAAGAGGGCTAAAGTGTTCCCTCACAACAATCAAAGAAGGATAATATTCATCAAATAGATGATGAATATCATCAATGATGTCTCCCAAATCTGCAATGTAGGACTCCACAAACAAACTTCTTGTTAGACACAATGTACCACTGAGAGGGGGGTGAATCAGTGGTTCTCAAACTTTTCCCTTTAATTGTCCTATGTGAGTATACCGGTTATCAGATCTAACTCAATGAAGACTTACTGGTTAGAGGGGAGACCAACACAAATGAAATCACACACAAAGGAGACATCACATAACACCAGCATATACGAGGAAAACCCAAGATGGGAAAAACCTCGATGAGAAATGCTGTTGGAGTCTACTATTCCAATCCAGCCTCACAATGAATCTCTGATTACAATGTTTAGGGTACCAGCCCAAGGAGCACCATCCCCTGATTTTAGGGCACCAACCCAAGGAGCACCAACACCTAATTTAGGGAACCAACCTAAGGAGCTACAACCCCTGCACCGAGCTACAACTTAGTGAAAACAAAACATAATCATTTACAAATTAATAAAATTGTTACAAATGGATTCTGTAAAAACTTCTGCAAATTTCTCTGCTAACCCTCACACTTTTGCAACCTTACTCTTTGTTGCACTCTTGCTAGTCCACCCTCTTCTCCTTCTCTGTTAGTTCTTCTTTCTGTCGGTTCTCTTTTCTTTCTACCACAAAACTACTATTCACCATCACTCTTGGTAACTTAGTCAGATGTCTACCATCTGATTCCTGTCGGTCCTCAGCTTTCCTTCTCTACAATCTTTTGCAACTTTTATCTATCAGTTGCCTCACTGTTGCCGGTTGAACTCTTCAACCAATTTCCCACTCACACACTCAGTCTCCTTTCTAATTCTCTTTGAGTAATTGAATGATTTTCTCTCTTATGCAACAATAACATTTTCATTTGGCAGCCTAAAGAATATCTTTGGCTTGCATACATATATCAGGCTTTTCCTGCCAAGATGTGAGTTTGAACATTGGCATGATTAGGGTTTTTGCCATACACTAAATCTACATCCGATCTGATCTTTGATCATTGTGACATATCGAATCCAATCTAATATCATGTCCTTGATTGATGTTCAACACTCAAATAATGAGCATCGCCCATTTGTCTACCCTGTGAAACACGTTTTCTCTCTTTAGCCATTTGTACCATGTTTTTCGCCTTTTGTTTAATTGAGCATGTATTTGATGCAGTTTCCTTCACCATCTTTGATCTGCAAGATTAGTTTTCTCTAGATCTATGCTATTTCCTTCATCTTGAGCCACAATCCTCTACTTTTCTTCCTCGAGCCTCGTAGTCATCATAAATGTTGGACCAGTCACCAACGACCTCACCAATACATCACACCAGCCTGTACATGCATTCCACTTCACCTCCATGTGGCCCCTTTGTTGGCATCCACCTTTGCTAAGTCTTCTATTTCAGTCTAGACAAGATCACCGACTAACCACTCAATCAGGTTCATCTACCGGTCTCTGTCGATTATACCCTAACCGTCTACCTTCACTCTTTCTCACTACTTCTCTTCTAGTGGAACACCTAAATCGGTCATAACTCTTGCCAAACTTCATCATGATCACCTTCATCAGATGGGAGCCTTCTACATCTGCACTTTGTTAGCATTATCAGTGGACATATTTTCTAGTAAACACCTTGATGACACCATGTCATCAACCTTCAACTACCTCCATCTATCTGCATTTGTGGTAACAAGTTTCTTCACCAATGGACCAGTTCTATCTTCACAAGTCGGTTCTGCAGTAGTAGGCTCATTTCCATAGATCTTCTTCAATCTATCCCATAAGATTTTTGTTGATCTGCATCTATCCACCGATGAGGAAACATCATCAGATAAACCACATAGTATATCCTTCATTGCTATATCATTGCATTGCTTTCTTCTTTCTACATTTGAATCGGTGGGAGGACTAACTTTGCTAGGGAATCCATTTACAACAGACATCCACACATCAAACACTGGAGAGGATAGGTAGACTTGAATTATACAAATCCAAATGGAATAGTTTGAACCATAAAAAACTGGAGTAGGGATTGACACTAAACAAACCATTGTGTCCTTAAGCCAGAGTCTAACCAAGCTAGAGAAAACTTATCAACTGGGAACCTAGGATCTGATACCAATTGTTAGAAACAATGTACCACTAAGAGGGGGTGAATCAGTGGTTCTCAAAATTTTCCATTTACCTGTCCCATGTGAGTATACCAGTTATCGGATCTAACTCAATGCAAACTTATTGGTTAGAGGGGAGACCAACACAAATGCAATCACACACAAAGGAGACATCACATAACATCAACATATACGAGGAAAACCCAAGATGGGATAAACCTCGGTGATAAATGTTGCTAAAGTCTACTACTCCGATCCAACCTCACAATGAATCTCTGATTACAATGTTTAGGGCACCAACCCAAGGAGCTACAACCCCTGCATTGAGCTACAACTTAGTGAAAACAAAACATAATAATTTACAAATTAATAACCTTGTTACAAATGGATTTTATAACACTTCTATAAATCTCTCTGCTGGATCTTCTATACAGTTCATTGCTAGTTCTTTTCTAACCCTCACACTTCTGCAACCTTACTCTCTATTACACTCTTGCCAGTCCAACCTCTTCTCCTTCTCTATCGGTTCGGGTTATCTTTTCTTTCTGCCACACAACTGCTATCCACCACCAGTCTTGATAACTTAGTCAGATGTCTACCATTTGATTCCTGCCAATCCTCAAACTTGCCTTCTCTATAATTTTCTGCAACTCTTGTCTACCAGTTGCCTCGATGTTGCCAGTTGGACTCTTCAACCCGTTTCTCACTCACACACTCAGTCTCCTTTCTGATTCTCTTTGAGTACTTGAGTGATTTTCTCTCTTATGCAGCAACAACACTCTTTCATTCGACAACCTAAATAATATATTTGGCTTGCATACATATATTAGGCTTTTCCCGCCAAGACATGAGTTTGAATATTGGCACGGTTAGGGTTTCTTCCATACACTGAATCTACATCCAATCTGATTTATGATCATCATGACATATAAAATCCAATTTGATATCATTTCCTTGATCGATGTTCAACACTCAATCAATAAGCATCACCCATCTGTCTACCCTGTGAAACACGTCTTCTCTCTTTAGTTGTTTGTAGCATGTTTTTCGGCCTTTTGTCTGATCGATCACGTGCATGTTGCAGTTTCCTTCACCCTCTTTGATCTATAAGATTAGTCTTCTCTAGATCTTTGTTGTTTCCTTCATCTCAAGCCACAATCCTCTGCTTTTCTTCCTCGAGCCTCGCAGTCATCATAAATGTTGGACCAGTCGCCAATGACCTCATTGACACATCACACTGACCTGTGCATGCATGCCACTTCACCTCCCTATGACCTCTTTGTCAGAATCTACCTTTGCTAAGTCTTCTATGTCGGTCTAGACAAGATCATCGACCAATCACTCAACCGAGTTCATCTACCAGTTTATAGACCTTGTCGTTTATACCCTAATTGGTTTGCCTTCACTCTTGGACACCACTTCTCTTCTGGTAGAACACCTAAACCGGTCAGAACTCTTGCCAACCTTCCTCATGATCACCTTCATTAGATGGGAGCCTTCTGCATCTTCAGTTTGTCAGCATTACTAGTGGACATATTTGCCAGTAAACACCTTAATGACACCATGTCATTAACCTCGAACTGCCTCCATCTATGGCAACACCTTTATTCACCACTGGACCAGTTGTGCTATTAACATGTTTGCCAAAGTGACAAACATATCCTTCAATCTCTATATAGGAAACTCAACATGTCTACCTGGCTAATTTGGTGCATATCTTTGATCTCATGCACCTAAGGCAACTTAGTGTTTCACCAGTTCATTCGGTGTGAGCCTTCAATCACCTGCCTTTAACCTTTTGTCTTATCTCAGAGGACTATGATGCATTCCATGCATAATAGGAGATAAGCTCCACTTACCGGTGGTAGTGGATCCTTGTCATCTGCATCCTGCAATGCACTCATGTGGCTTCCCTATTTGTGCAACATATCTTCAAATAGGCACATGTGATCTGATGTGGGAACATTCAAGGTGAATCATCTCTTCACATGGTGACTACATCTTCATCCGGTGGGAGTCATGTTGTTTTGCATCCACACAACATATCGGTGACCAATACATTCTTCTCCTCTCGTGTTGATGTGATTTAGGTACCATTCTGTTGCTTCATCATAAACAATAGCTCAAGTTACTTGGTCATCCTACTTGTACACTGGTCATATGCTTGCTGGTTGGAAACTACTCACTGTCAACACAACTCTTACCAGTTGACATCCTTTCCTTACCAGTGATCTACAACACAAGGTGATATCAAATATATCACATCCATTATGCATCCATGACAGTGCTACCCATACATCTCTTATATGGGTAGCCCTTCTATACCGGTTGACATCAATGATAACTCAATGCCAACACCTGTAATGTTTGTCAAGTAGTCATCCCAAGGTACTGAAGATGGAAGATAAGGAACATCTTATTGCAATGAATCACAAGAAGGAAAAACTATTGCTATATCTACATCATCAATTGCAATAGGTTATGTGCTATCAATAGGAGGAGATGAAATGCAAGGCTCAAGAATGGGGTCACATGTGAGAATCCCCAAGTTCAAGAACCCAAAATTCTCCTCGATATCTGAATCATTAGCATATGAAAAATTGAACTCATCAATAGGACCAAAATGTGAAAAGGAGCACAAGTGAGATGCATGATCAACCACCCTAGTTGCAATAATAGCTCTAGTCTCAAAGTCTCTAATGATAGTTGAATTAGGTGTGAACTCCACAATTTTCCTTGTTGCCCCATATGAATGATTTGATAGATGGAAAGAAGATTGTTTGTCAAGTGGGGTATGCACAACACATCATTAAAGGAGTTATCCCTAATGGCAATATATCCTTTCCTGATCACATCCATGTATGTATGATTTCCCATCAAAATTTGTGGCATGGTACAAGAATCAAATAAAGAGAACATAGACTGCGAAGATGTCATATGATGAGAAGCTCTTGAATCTAGAAGCCATCTCCCTGAATCATGACTTTTAGTAGCACAAAGATCTTGTCCTTTATTTGTCCCAAAAGTGTGATCCTTCCCTTTATCCTTTTCTTTGGAAGAAGAAGCCGAATTAGACATTCTGGAAGGCAAACTAATTTTATTCTTCTCAAGAAGATGTTTCAATTCATCAATATCCTTCTTGTACCAATGGTGTTCATCATGTCCTGACTTCTTGAAATATGCACAAAAAAGGTTGTCCTTATATGATTTCCTCTTAGGTGAGGATGCAAAATCACCTTGTTGTGGAGAGGATGATTGTGCTCCATCTTGTTGTGGCTTTATCTTAGATAGCTTTTGGTTCTTGCCTTTCCTTGATTGCTTTGATTCCCTTTATTAGCCACCAAAGCTTGTGACTTTGAAGATTTGAGAATCCCCATCTTGGTCAACTTAGATTGCTCAAGAATCAACATCTTTGTGAATGCATCAAATGATGGTGAAGTGTATGAGGTACCTTGATCCAACCAATGGGTGTGAAAGCTAGAAACAAAGGTTGCATACTCTGATGGAAGCTTGTCCAACATGTTGTAAACCAATTGAGCATCCTTCTTATCAATGCCACATTCCTTAAGCTTTTCTCTTAGCTCATTTTCTTTAGTGACATAATCTTGGATTGTATCAAAATTCTTGGGATCTAATGTTGTGAGTTCACCATCAAGCTTATAGCCCATAATCTTATCAACTTGACCATACAATTTTGCATAAATATCCCAAGCCTCTTTAATTGTAGTACATTTCTCAATGTGAAAATTGAGGTCATCTAATACATATTTTCTTAAAGTTCCAAGTGCCATAGAATTTTTCACGAGCCATTCAACTTGAGCATTAGGATCAACCTTAGGATCAAGTGGTGTTGTTATTGTTCCATTTACATAATGAATGAGTCTTTTTTCCATTAACTTACTCCATGCTTTAATTTTCCATGATGAATAGTTATGTGGAGTTAAAAGTGTAAATTGAGGAGAACCCATAGCACCAAAATGAAAAAACACAAGATAGAGAGAGGAAAAATCACACAAGATACCCTTCCAAATTACTCAATCAAAGAACCCCCCCCCAAAATAAATAAATAAATAAATAAATAAAAATGATGATTTGGCACTTTATACTTAGTGCGATTACAATGGGCCACTTGAAAAAAATGACAAAGTGGCCTTCAGATTTCAACTTTACAACTTCCTTAAATAGGCTATAAGGGACTCCAAAAAATACTTCAAGAGATATAAACTGAGATCCAAGAAAAATAAAAGTACCAAATAGGCCAAAAATGACCAAATAATGAAAGTACAATTTCTACTCAAAATCACTGCAAACAAATGGCAGATTATGAAAGTAGACGAAAAATTATGCACTTAAAAAAAAAACACTTGAAAAGGAGATCATATGAGCCCAAACGAAGCCTCTGAAGTTGAAAAATTGAGGATTGGACATGTATAGTCATGAAAAACTAAAAATTGTGAAAAATTTGTTCATCAAAATCAGAAAATTCCACCACCACTGTGAAGAGCACAAAAAAGTAGCCCAAATAAAATTAAAAATTGCACCAAAAAAGCAGCTAAAATGAGCAAGTTATGGGCCTCAAAAGTTAGCCTGTAAAACCAAAAATCTCAATGAGAGGGGGCTGATAAATTTTCAAAAATTATTGACGTAGTGCTGACATCGGTATTTTACGATGTTAAATTTGATGATCGTATGACTATCATCAGACTGTCGCACCCCCTACATGGCTATCTGTACCATACAAAAATCTGAAACATGGAAAATACTATTTGATTTGTATGGGTCATGTGTCATACAAAATGATTACATGGCTACTGACATGGACTGGATGTATGGTGAAGTGGCTGACTACATGGCAGTATGGATGCTGATTGGGTTTTGTGTGGCCTACTAATTGAGAAGGACCATACATTGATGTGGTATATTCATGGTGTTTGTACAAATATGTGGCCGAGTCAATCAGTGCCACCTATGCACTATTGTGGCACTGAGCTCGGAAAGGGAGCAACAAAGGTGTTGCGTAGCAGTGGGTGTTGGAGTAGGCACACACAAACGACGAAGCAACAACCATAGGAGCTACCAAAAGAAAGAGGATCCTGACCAGGAAGAAAATAGGAGAGTAGTAAGTGACATCAGGCATTAAAAAACCATAGGCATAGGCGCTACAGGGGTGGTGCAACGATGACCGCAGAGTTGCCGAAAGAGTGAGCAATGGCGGGGCGATGAAACCACGAGCAGTTGGGGGCGCCGATGGTTGGGGCCGACAAGAGACTGCCAAAAATCACAACCAGAAGTCTACAATGATTGGTCAGCAAGAGGTAGGGTTGTACCCTGCAATAAATAATTTTGCACAGGGGGTACAGTACGAGGGGGCGGGGACAGGGTCCCCCCCCAAAAAAAAACCAAAAAATTGATTTTTTATTTAAATAAATTTTTTATAATAATGACCTTTTACAAATAAAATTTTAAAAACTGTGAATTTAAAAGGATATAGAAATTATAAAATTCACAGAATATATATATATATATATATATATAAAATAAAATCGTATCGTCAGGCAGGTAGGTCGTATGGCCTGCCTGCAAATGTTTTTTGCCCTGAAAACAACTTTCACCAAAAATAGCCGAATTTATACTTAAAATTCATGGAAACTACCTCTTGGACTCAATGGTGAGGTCTAAATCACCATAGGATGCCCCCAAAATGTGCATCTTCCCAGATCCGAAATATGAATGGTCCAAAAGCTCTCCAAAAAGACTACTCAATGAAGCCCTAATGGCTCTAATACTATGTAATAATTTGTTGAAATTAACCAAGACTGAGAGCATATTGAATAGCACAAATGAGAGACAAAATATTTGATAAGAATAAACTCTATTCAAATCAAGTTGCAAAATATTGATCAACTGGATCATCAAAAGTTACATATAATGTAGATGAGCCTGCTTATAAAGGCAAGGCTAGGAGACAAGAGAGAAGACAAAGATGACTTCTAGCTGAATGAGATGCAAGGGTGGTGTTGACAGGTGTTTTTTCACACTCACTGATAGCTAGGTAGGACAAGAGAATATATACCACCTCTCTTGAAAAGTAGTCAATCTTGAAAGACTAAATACTCCAAGGTCTCTATAATCGGGTCACGACGATGTTGGATCACTCAGTGGATGATGTGATTGTACATGTCAAGGCGCCTACTAGTTGTAACTAAGTAAACAAAGTTCCCTTTTTTTGTATTTTTAAATTTTCACTTCAATCCAAAAAATGTCAAAAGATAGATCAGGGTAACAAGAGATGATAAGAAAATCAATGCTTAACAACTGAATGAACTATGAAGTCAATGTACCACAGTAAGGTATTATCAATAACACTTAATTAACATTCAACGTAATGCTCCAACAAATATGCAAAGTTAGACAACTTACATATAAAAGAAATGAATATCATAAGATCATATAATTGCTCTACCGTTTCATTCCTCATATACCATTAACATGCGTAATATGATTCACAAAATAATAAAGTTGAAAGGACAAGTTGCTGATTCAAATGGAAGAAGATACTAGACTACAAAGAACAATATCCAAGAGAACACATGTTGTAGATTAGGCAATCCACAAGTTGCTTTTGTATTAAACTTTGTAAAATGAATAACAATATTTCAAGAGTTTGTGAGAAAGAAATTGCATAAAACTAAATTCTCTAGCTAAATGGCCTTGAATCATCAATTCACGGACCCTCAAAATGACCCAAATTCTACAATTTATAGAGTTTTACCCTATACTCTAAGAAAGAATCATGCCTATAATCTAGGATTATAAAAAGGGAGGAGTCGTAATCGACATGCAAGTCGCTGCCTATGAACTCTAGTTAACTCGTACTAAAATACTGCCAGCTATTCATTTCTATGATGGTGCTCCAGAGGAAGGAACTTTGAATCATGCAAAAATAATGCCCAAAAAGAAAGTGTAAGATGCAACATCAGTTAAAGGCATATTTGTGGTGGTAGTGATGGTGATCTAACATGCTTTTTCTTTTTATAACTACCTATTTATCATTCGCTTCTTCTTATAGTTTTGGTAGTTGTTGATGAAACATTAAATGGAAGCGGTAGGTGGATCAACAATATATTTTATTCTAAACTTAGATGCTCTAAGTATCTCCTTTACACTTTCCAACTTACTAACCATATCATCCATTATTACCTCATGTCCCTAACATTGGAATACCACATACATATATCTGTTCATTGTTTCCACAGTGAATTCCATAGTGGCTACAAAGTGGTCAACAATATAAGATTCCCATCTACTGAGTATGTTCTCTTGATGTAACACACATGCTCCATTATTTTCATCTTTAAATCCAATTTATCTATACATGATTGCAAACTATTGATACCTTCTCCTCCTAGTAGGTCCTCTTTGGCAATCACATCCTTTCCTAATCTTCAGATTTCGTAAGAATCTTATGTTATTTTGAAAACCGAAGAATCTATCATTCCCATTGTGCAGAACAGTAAATAAGACCATTCTCATTGAAATGAGTTTCTTCAACTATCTCCATTGTATCTTGCAGGAACATTTTGACTTTACTCAACTGATCCTGAGCCTAGGTTTCAAAAGTAGTTGCCACTCTCCTCATCTCGTATAGTGCTTTTAAATCACCTTGTGGGAGGAATGAAGTAGATGGAAACGTGTCCTCAACCCTAGACTTAAGTGGTTTTTCTATTTTCCATAATCAATGGTTTATATTGCCTTAGTTGTGCTTTAAATTTTGCTTTGGTTTTATGCTCTTTCTCCATCCTGGTTTGAACAGTTGAAGTAGTAGCAAGTAGAGTGGCAATTTCTCCCCGCTTGGTCTGTTTACCCAAATTAACACCTCTGAAACTTGACACCTCGGGGTGGCCTAAGGTTTTCCTTCAACATCTTGTACCGGGGTTGCTATACTCGCAATTACGTCTCCCAAGTCAATTCTGAAAAGATGATGAATTATTTTGGTCCTCTTGGCTCTTCTTAGAGACTCAGTGATTGCTTGTTGTAGAGTGATACTTGGGAGGATGACTTTCTCTTTTTATTGAAAGTGAAATTCAACCATTGAGGCACATTGTTGTCTTTCTTCTTTCCATGTACAGTTACTTCTACAGTGATCCTATGGGCCTCTACATGTTGTTCTTGTTCTTCCTCTTCTTCTTGAAGTTCCTGTTGGACTAGAGGATTGTGTGGCTATTGTTGGAGTTTAGCTACCTGTTGAGAAAGGTTTGCTTGAAGAACTTTATCAGGAGTTAGTTGTTGTTTCTTAACCAGCTCCTCCAATCTCTCAATAACTTCCTCTCCAAACACCCTTTCTGATTCATCTGTTTGTTTCTCCTCACGTCCTTCTAACTAGATTAGTAGGTTCTCTTGGTCTTGAGGAGTGAGAACCATCCTTTCATCCTGTTCATTTGGTTCATCCTCCTCCACCAATTGCACCGATGCCTCCATGAACTGTAGTTGAATCATAGGTTCTTCTTGAGCCTTGGGTGTTGTGTGAGTTGTATCAGGCTACCTCTTGCCTTGTTTGACCCCTTTTCTTTCGTGCAATTACTGCAATAGGCTCATTGTCTTGGTCAGAATCAGTTTCAAAATTATGAATAATTAAATGTTCTTATGTTGGGATAGGGGTAGGTATTGATGTTTGTGTGATGGGAGGGACTTGTTCCTTAGTGGTTTCAGTATGCATAGTACCCTCTCCTAGTACCATTCCAATGGTAGGAACAATGGGATGAATAGAATCTTGAGGAACCGCTTACAATCCCATGGTAATCTCGTGCTAGACAACTATTTTAAGCAATTAAGACTCTTTCATTTTTGCATCCAATTACCTCAAGAGCTCTTGATCATCAACTGTTGGTGCAACAGTCTCAGGATCAATAGGAGTATTTTTTATTGATTCTGATCTCGTCCTACTAGTATACTCCTTGGTTGTTTTGCTTTGAGGATTATTCGTAGCTTTTCCTTTCTTATTTTATTTTTTCATGCTTGGTCTAATCCTCAAACCCAACCATTGCCTTGTCCTCTCTATCACCTTTTCCGAGACTATTTCTATATCGACAATTTCTTGGTCTGACCATCGGATAGGGGAGACTGGCCTCTTCTCAATCTCTTTTCTCTTGTATATTAGGTCTAATATTTCCCCATAATCTCTAAGTTCCTAAGGAATATTGGTTTCTATTTTAAAGTTCCTAATCTGAGGAACTATCAATTTGTGGTATCTTCTCTCACGAGCCTCAAAAATATCTTGTATGCCTGCACAAAAATCCTCCAAAGCTGGTTGGTGACCTATATATGAAATGGGCATCATCTGCTTTAGTTTTCCCAAAGGATCCTATTTCTCTCTTGCATAATATAATTCTTTTAAACTGAGGTCCTACAACTCTTGTTTAACTTCTTTAGTTGCTTACAAATTATGACAAAAATAATACTCTAGTGAAATGAGGAAGGTGACCCCAGTTTTGTGCTTGAGGGTTAGAAGGGATTGCAACCCTACAATCTGTCATGTATACTCAAGAATAATTATTTTATTATACAAAACCTAGGAAGGAGGAAAGGCCTTCCAACAATTCCACTTACCCTTATGCAAGTAGAGCATTGATTTTGAAGGAGCCAACAACCCCACTCCTTGATCATCTCCATTGCCTCTGGTGAAATTCTATACCCTACATCACCTATTAGTTTATATATGACTACATATATAAATGTGTCATTTATCCTCTTGAAATGAAACTTATCTTGTGTGATGAGTAATTGAGTGTAATATTCCCACACCTTGTTCTGCCTTGGCTCTTCTCCTAATTTGCCTTCTTTGTTTAGACCCAGGTATTTACTAGCTCGAGCTAATACCCATATGACATAAGAAATCATGAAAAACTTCTTCATTTGCAAAACTGTAGTTATTTGTTTATGAATATTATCAGAGATAATCTGCGACCAATAAAAATATTCTTTACTCTTAGGATTATGTGCATGTAGTGGAACATCCAAAGGTAGAAATGCTAATCTAGTTTACTGAAGGCACGAATTAGCATAATCACCAAATCCTTTGGTGCATCCTTGAAATATTCTCTTAGGATATTTGTTGCCTTTAAACATATCTTTCTAGGTTCTTCTAACCAAGATTCATTTATATGACATTTGTAATTAGAAACAGTCTTGTGGAATATATATGCCTCTTCTTCTGTAGTTTGATGAGCTTCATCACTTTTTGGGTTGCCAAATGTCATCCCAATCATCTCGGGAGAGAGGTAAACTATCACATTACCTACCACATCTACACACTTTCTAGTTTCCTGATTATAATGTTGAGCTATTGTGAGAATTAGCTCAGGAGATTGTACATCCTATGGGAAGATTTTAGCTTGGACTAGCCCGGATCTCTTAATCCATCTGTATGGTGCTTCTAGGTTAGTTTTTGTCACTTCTTTTTTGATGTCTTCAATTTCAATGTGACCCACATTAGTATCAATCACCCATTGCACCTCATTATCAATCTTGGACACCAAGGTTTGACCTTGGTACTGGTTCTTCATTGTAGGTCGGTTTTTCTCCACCTTTATCTCATCCCTTGTTTTCTTTTGATTTGATGCAGATGCTTCCATAAGAATGCTTTACTCTGCAAGAAAAGGCACATAATCGATTTACTCATTTTAGAAAAATACAACAGACTTTGGGATTCTGGGAATCCAAGATCCCGAGGTGTAAAAGTACCATTTACAAGCAATTTTGGGATTCCAGGATCCCGAGTTTACAATATAAGAATAAAAAGATGTTGTGGGGTTTTGAGATTCTATGATTCCAAGGTGAGAAAAGGAACTGAGACAATTGATTCCGGAACTCTGGGGTCTTGGGATTCCGAGGTGTAAAATTATCAAAAAGGGGGCATTTCGGAACTCCAGGGTTTCGAGGTTCTGTGGTGCTTCAAAACAATCTAAAGACAATCTTTAGGATCTCGGGGTTTCGAGATCCCGAGTTCAAAATTTGGGTGTCCCAAGAGAATTCTGGTTTTGAAATCTTGAGATAGGATAAGTTCTTTGGTAAGACTGATTTCAGGATTTTGGGGTCTCGGGATCTCGAAATGGGTAAACTTGGGCAGGTTTTAGGCGAATCAATACTTCGGGATTTTGAGATCTTGAAGTGGGAAAAATAAGGCCAAATTCCTAAGGGGTTGAAAAAAATTCTATTTATTGACAACAAGGAAATCTATTTTAAATCTAAACTAGGAAAGCAATGAAAAACATGAAACAAGAAAAAGAACACAAGACCAACCTGGACAAGGATGGTCGACAACAAACTCGTGCACCGCGGGAGAGGAAATCGTCAAAGGAGAGCTCTAGTTTCACGAAGACTGAGTGCACAAATGAGTTTAAAAAAATCATCTAACCCTATTTATACTCCCTTTGGGTGACCATATGGCTCTATTAAATGCATGCAATTTTGGGGTTTCGGGATTCCGGAATGTCGAAGTTGACAACAACATGCCACAAAGAAACTCAAAATTTTGGGGTTTCGGGATCTCGAGGCTCTAACAAAGGGACGAATGAAGACCACCTTGGGACTCCCAGGTTTTGAGGTGCAAAACAACACAAAGATAGAGAACACGGGATTTCAGAAGTCCGAGATTCCGGGATAGAAGGATAAAAATGACTAACAGACTTTGGGATCCCAGGGTTTTGAGGTTCCAAAATCTATTAACCAAGATAAAACATGAAGAACCCAGGATTTCAAAAGTCAGAAATCTCAAAGATTTTAAAGAAAATGACCAAAGAAGACTTTGGGATCCTAGGATTCTGGGATTCCAAGGTCTTGAGCAAGAAAATAAAAGAGAACAAAGGAAACTTTGAGATTCCAGAAACCTAGAGTTCTCAAGAACACAAAAAAGAGAGAAAAAGAAAAGAAAGAAAGAGCTTCGGGATTTCAAGATCTCAAGATACTGAAGTAGGACAAAGAAACCAAAGAAACAAAAAGAACACTCTAGGATTTGAGAGTTCCAAAATTCTAAAGGAGCTGAACAAAAACAAAAAAGGAAAATAGAGAAAACAAAAGGGGGGACCCGTATTTTCAAATCAAAGAAAATGATGGGGCTAGATATGAAGAGCATAATAGGTAGGTAAGGGTAGGTAAGAGAAATAATAAAATATTCTACATGAGGTGGATCACCCATCAAAGGTGGAATTATCATACCATAATAAGTGGATATGATAAAGTAACAACAATATCACACCATAAAAGATGTAATTTCTCCTAGATACATCATCCCTATATGCACACTTCCCTAAGTGTCTCATATCCAAACTACTATGAAATGCATTATCCTAAGTCAACATAAGTAAGGCGTAATTATATCCTATATGAATAGATAACTACACCAACAAGAACAATAGGGGCTTGGGTTACTTTCCTGTACCTAAGATCACTGTCACTGGTGCCCAATCAGAACCTCCTACTGAAGTCGAAGACTCTGACGAAGAGGAATTTCATGAAATTCCTCTTGAATATCTTGATGACATATTTGATGATGTCCACATTAACACCATCACTCCTATCACCCCTTCCACTACATTCAAACTCAAGCTTCTCCATCCTAAGATTATTTATTGGGATCAATGAGGACAACCCATTCTTGATATATATGTTGATGATGATTCCCTCTTGGCATTACTAATTACCATGCAAGATCTTGAGGACCACACATCTATTAATGGGATTCGACTTCATCTGGAAGCCTACTTTGGTAGTCAAGTCAATTTCCTCAGTCACAAAAATGAAAATGAAAAGAAAAATCAGAAGTCCCTTAGTGAAAAACTCTTGGAGGCAACTTTGAACGAAGAAAAAGTAAAAATAAAGGACACATCTTCTAGTGAAAACCTAGATCAGGCTCTAGAATATGGGGGTCTTGACTTGCCTACCATGGTTTTGTTGTATCAGGAAAAATCACCACACTTATTGAAGAGACCAACACCATCAATATGGGAACACAAGACAAACCAAAGAATCTACTTATAGATAAGTCCCTCACGGATCAAGAAAAACAAAATTTCATGAGCTTTCTATGAGAAAAACAAATCAATTTTGCTTGGTCTTATGCTAACATGCCAGGACTTGATTCTGAATTAGTAGTACATAATTTTGCAGTTTGACCAGATGTTAAACCTATCAAATAGAAGCTACGCAAGATGCATCCTCAAGTGGCTCTTTTATTCCAGATAGAACTACAAAAGTGTTAGACCCAATATGGAAAGCTAATGTATTGAGAGGGGAGGGGTGAATCAGTACTTAAAATCCTTTTCTCAACAATATCTTTATTGTTATGCATAAACCAAAAACTGCTGCAACATAACATAAAGCTAAAACAAATAGATAACAATCATAAATGATTCACTCCATAACACATATATTTTGGTTATGCAGAAACTCTTGGTTAGAGAGAAAAACTGTGGTGGGGATGGCACCCACAACTTCACTACTACAATAATAAAGAGTGCTCGGTTAGAGCTACATGTTTAGCTATTTCTGATAGCTTACCCTGTTAGGAGTATCAAGATCTTTAGATCTACCTTGCTAAAGGATTTTACAACACTTATTCTAAATGTTGCACCTGGTTAAAGGCTTTACAATTTATAGACTTTGTTAGAGTCTTTTACCTTGTTAAAGGTTTCTCTTACAACTTCAAAATATTACAATAAAATCTTTACAAATATCTGCAACTTTACATATGAGATGTTATAGCAGATTCTATGTGCTCAAAGTGAAATTACCTTGCTTATAGCATACCTCGATAACCCATAAAGTAACTCGGTAAACCCTTATGTTTACTCTGTTCTTTGACTATTCTCTGAAATCCTTCTCGGTGACCTATGTGTCTCTGTAACAGTCATAACACTCAATTCTTTCTTATGTATCACACATGTCTTGCTTCATACACCTCTATATCTCTCTTTACACACAATCTGATCTCAATCCATGCTATATAAATAGATCTCTTATGTCGGTGATCTGATTCATTGCTTCGATCTTACAAACATGATTTATCGAATGAATAACTATACAAAATATTTCATTGGTTAAATGACCTCAAAATCATACACAATCCTTAAGTGCAATTTCCAATGTGATAATAGTTCTATGTTCCTCGATCTCGTAACACGTTTCCACATGTGTGTCTAGGTTCAATGAACTTGGTAAAACGTTTCACTCGGTGTATATCAACTCGGTGTATCATTATTGTTGCTCGGTAGACATACAATGTTACTTGGTAGACAGCTCGGTGTATAATGGGCTCTGTGAATACTTTCTTCTTTAACCCGTTGTTCTGTGCATACCGACTGAATGTTTCGGTAGAGGTAACCAACTAGAGTATATGGAATGACTTTGGATATAAAACTAATGGCAACTTAATAAGTAGTAACAATCTCCCCTTTTGACATTAGTTGAGATGTTTGACAAAACTACTTTCAAAGTCATAGCTCAAAAATCTATATACTTGCAAAATTTGACTAAACAAACAGTATATACATTAGTCAATGAAATAGTATATTAAGATATACTCCCCTTATCACTATACTGTACAAAATTTTGATTCTGCATGCTCGGTGATCAATGTTCTATGATGACTGCTTGGTTCACCATTTTTCTGTCAAAATTAACTATGCATATGAATACTCTGTTCTTCTCGGTATACTCCCCCTGTATACTTTGATACTATACTCACTCCCCCTTTTTGACAAACATCTAAACTTAGGTACCATTCGGTGGTGGCAACTGGTCAAAAACAGATTTGTACTTTGTCTTGGCATCGGTAAGGGCGGCAGAGAGGGCATCCTTGACATTGTCCATGAGTGAATTCTAAGTTGTAATGTTAGCTAACAGTGAAATTAGTCCATCTAAGGTGCTTCCCTCTTGCTGAGTGGATAGGGAGGTAGCTTTGTTGATTGATTCTTGGACGGATGAAAGATGAGGAATGAATAATGTTTGAAGTCTCATTATGTCCATCCTTATCTTGTGTTCTTCATTCCTTAGTTCCAATTGTTGAGGCATGAGTTGTTGTAGCTTGGTATAAAAATGCCGAATAGAGTGTGGCTCAGTGGTCAACTTATTTGAGAGATTAGTGATCTCTTTCTCAATCACTTCAATTTTATTTTTGATGTCCTTAATGAATAGAGAGAATGTATAGAGTTTCAGAAATAAATAAATAATGTGCTTGAGTTGAGGGGACAACTCAACAATAAATTTGACAAGTTTAACTTTTCCAATGGCAATAGCTTTTTGTACCTCTTCAATCATTTTTGCAGTGAGCTCCTTGTCTTTTAACTTGCTCAAATATTCAGATGCATCTACTCCAGATGTCTCTATCTTGGTTAGGAGTTCATCCAGTTGAATGTGGATGGCTGCATCTTTGGTTACTGTAGCTTCAGGTAGCATGTCGGTTAAGAGTGCTTTCACCTTCTGAAGTACTTTATTTTTCTTTTGAATAGCCATTTGCTTCTCCTGTTTGGCTTTGGCTTTGCATAGTTCACCGAATTCAATGAGTGCTTGCCCTTTTAATTTGGATATATCAACATTGGGCAACACTATTGGTTTAGACAAATCTAATTTGAAACTATGCTTTTTTATCTTCTTTTCTTTACCTTTCATCGGTTGAACTAAAACAATGGCTTGTGAGGCTTGGTGACCCTCGGTAGGTTGCTCGGTAGAGGCAACACTTTGGTCAGTTTCTTTAGCCTCTGATGTAGCCTTTGTTGTGTCCTTCGGTGCTTCTGTGCTTGGGGTCTCAGATGTAACATTTTCAGTGCTAGAAGGAGCTTGTGAAGACTGTTCCCTGGTGGCTTGAGAAGCAGTTTCTCCTTTTGTAGATTTGTGACCTTCTGTCCCTTGTTCAGTATCTTGAGGGGCATCGATTGAAGTAGACTGAGTGACTGGAGGATGGGGCTGAACTTGTTCCAAAACTAACTCACTGGATACCATTTTGGCATATGCATTCCCTTCTATCATTTCCTGTTCAGGTGCCTCAGTGTCCATGATATCCTCATCTACTTGTATAGTGTCAGCAGGGTCCTGCTTGGTGATATCAGGATCTTGCTTGGTGACATCAACTATTTCAACTTCAACTTGCTCACCATCATTCTTGTTTCAAAAGATTTCTTGCCACTTTTCTTTGGTCTCATTCTCTACATCCAAGTAAACGCCATTCATCAATTCCAAGGCTCTTTGCTTGACTAGGAATTTTGTGTGGTAGTTTTTTAGATGTTCGATGATCTCATCTACTGACATGTCTAGGAAAAGATGTACCTAACTTCTTTCTCTCATCTATTTCTCTAAGTCCATGGCATACTTCCACCTGTTGTCAATATGCAAATTTAATTCATTTGGAAGAGATTTAGATAATTCCAATGGAGCCAATTGAAATTTCAATAGTGTGCAGATGACAGCTTCTTCTATTTGTCTCTTTTCATCATCAGATCTGGATTCATACTTAACATATCTGAATGCTCCAAATCCACCATATTGCTTCAGATTAGCACAAAAATTTTCAACACTATGTACATTTACCTTTTTACTCTTGACAATCTGAAATTTACTTGCATCTTGAGATTCAGTGTCACTAGACTCTCTAGCCAAAATTAGCCTCCGAGTAGATTTCTTGTAAGTTTTTGTTACCTTTGGTGCGGAAACATTCTTTGGTTTCTTACTCGGTGATGCTGTAGATGCTCTTGTGTTAGGTCGCTTTGCTGGAGGAGTCAGTGATACCTTTGATGTATCATGTTTCTTTGTTTTCAACACTTTTCTCTTAGGCAATTCGATGCTCAGTGTTATAGTTGCCTCTTGGGCTTCAGATTCCTCTTCGGTGATTACTAAAGTGCCCTTGACACGTGTGGAGGAAGAACCTTCTCCAAATTTCTCTGTTAATGTCTTGATCATTTTTGTTGCCTTCCTTGTAGCCTTGGGTACTACAATGCTCATTTTTACTTTTTCCTTCACTTCTTCATATGTTCCATACCTCAACTCGGTAGCATGCCTTGGTAATGTCAGAAAAGCATCTATCTGCTATTGTGTGATGTTAAAATCAATCTCGTAACCCATAGGTGGTAAAGATTGGGTTCTTGATTCCACATCATTAACATAGCAGTAATCGGTGTCCACTTCAAAACATATGTCATCCTTGTATTTCTCTACTAACTGGGGTGGGATTCGATACCTGTTATGCATCCTTTCCTAAAACTTGCTAAAGTAATCATCCATAATATCATTAAAATTATCACCTAGCTTGTTGATGAAGTCATTGATTTGATGGGTGATTGGTCGGTGTAGCTCCCAAACTACTTTACCGACTGATGGAAAGAATTTCTCAAAATAGAAAAACATGCATATTAATAGTGATCCAAACTTCAGTGTATTAGCTGAATTGTTCTTCTTTGGTTTCCTTATGGTATTGAGATTCTCAAACAGGTTTTTCAACAATACCTCACATAAATCAATTTTCATGCCTTTCTTCACAATTTTATAAGCTAAGTCTACTGCTGCACAGGGTACACTATTTTCCCTTGCTGATTGGAAGAAACAATAACCTATTACTCTAATGGCAAACTTCAGCTCTGCATCTATTACATTGTTCAATTTCAGTCCTCTGCAATCAGATTCTACTCTGGTTAAACTGATCAATTCCTTATGTGATATCATTTTCTAAGCTCGGGCATGATCATAAATAGGGTACGGGTGATCAAATGAATGATTTCCTTGGTGATCTTAAATGGTTGCTCTTCTAGCCACATGAAGTCATCATAAACTTTGCTTAGAAAAAACTTAACCCATTGGGGTTTAAAGACATGGGGATAGGTTAGGGCTTTGGTCAATCCCTTGATTTTGATGTGCTCAAATTTGCTATCCATTTTACCATCGGTACACAGTTCATCATATGTGTCTTTGATCTCAACATGACCTAACTCTTCAACACGACACTTAGTGAAGAATCTTACATCCTCGACTAATAAAACTCTATCCGGAATGAGTGAAAATGCAGATTTGTCATCCGGTTCAGATGCAATTTTGGGAGTTAAAGAGTATTTCAGTGAGGGCTTTTCGTTGTTCTCAACAACAATGGGATTCTGGATCGTAGGTGCCATTGCAGATTTTAGATAAATACTAATAGAAGATCCTTAGGGTTTGAAAACTTTCAAATGAGAGATGCTTTCTACTTAGCAAATAATAACAACTTGATATGATCGGTAAACTATCTTGATAATGCATTGTGATTGATGTAAATACCTTTGAATTTGCCCGGGAGGTAGTTTGATCACCTTGAATCGCTTTGCTTTGCTTTCTTGAAAACTTGGTAAGTGTAAAATGACCACGCAAAAGCTTTAAGTACACAATATACCTTATCGGGCTTCGTGCAGTTAGGTCAAAAGACATTAAATGCATTCGGTACCACTTCCTTTCTATGCTTTTACTAAGTAGCCAGTCTTCCTGTATTTACCGACTAGACAAGCTTCCAAAAGACTTGATAAAATTTCAAATTTTCTAATGCATCTTTAGTTATGCAGATTTTGAATTAAGTGCATGATAAAATAGGAACTGTTAAGATTTAACCTTTGAGAGAATGCAGTCCCTTCATACCTTTACCAGTTAATTTGGAATAGGTGCACCTAACTCAGTAGGTAAGGTGCTTTCTTCATTTGACACAATTTCCTTCTTTTTCCAAATCATTTGTAATTTGCCTTTTATTTCTTCAATATCTCCTCTAGGTTGATCTCTGCAATCTCTAGCCAAGTGTCCAACTTTGTGACAATGAAAACATGCCATACCAGGATTTCTCCATGATCTTCAGTTGTTCATTCCAAACCTTATAAAGCAGTTGGCACTTATATGTCCATATCTTCCACAACATTCACACCATATCCTTGTATTGTAATCCCATGGTACTGTAGAATACTATCGGTAAGGATCTATGTGAGTTTGGTAACCTCTAGCATTTGCTCGGTGTGCAGGCCACATATAGTTCTTTTGCTTAAGCCAACACTTCTCGGTATTATGTGCATATCTATGGTAGTTTTTACAAAACCCTTTGAATTTTGCCTTCTGATAATTGTTTACAGACTTTGTCCTACATTGATTAAATGTGTGACCATATTTATTGCAATTGTAACAATAACCGTTAGACTTAGTGACATTCCATTGCTTACCTTTTCTGATTCGGCACAAGTTAGCAGTATGACCTTGATTTCCACAGTAGTTGCAAATAGGCTTCTTTCCTTTGATATTCTTCTTATTTCCAACTTGCTTAGATGATTCTCCTCTCTCGGTTGTATGAATTCCCTTCTCAGTAGAGTCTTTTCCTTTGTAACCAAGTCGTGCATCTTTGTTGGGTCTTCTTGTATTCAGTTGCTCATCCAACATCTATGATGCTTCATAACTCTTTTATAGTGTTTCCTTGGATTTCTTCTCTATTTCAAGTTCATTGGTCAACCTTGATACTTCAAGTTTCAATGCTTGATTCTCATCATCCTTCAGATTTGCTTCATGATGTGCATTACCTAATTGATCTGACAGATTTTGTTGAATCCTAGTCAACCTTGTGATTTCATCATTCTTTTCAGACACTAATGCTTCAAGCTGTTGTTTTTCTCTTTCTAGATCTCTTACTTTATCCTCAGTTGTCCTTAATGCATTAAGATTCTCAGTAATCTGTGTGCTAAAATGTTCATGTCCTCTTTTCATTGCTTTTAGCTGATCAGTGAGTACTTTGTTCTTTTCTTTCAGTTGTCCAATCATCTCTTCAGTTTCTTCAGATATACTGTTCTTAGATGATGTTTCAATTTGTTCCACTAACTCTTGAGGGTCCTGCAAATCATCAAATAATCTTCTTCTCACTTTCAATGATTTTTGCATTTGTCTTTGCATGTCTGCAATCACTTGATTAGCATGATCCAACTCTTCTTGTAGATACACTATTCTCTGAGATTGTTTATAGCCTTCCATTGATAAGATCTTTCTCTTTTGGCTGTTAAACCCTTTTCCAAGACTCAAGCTTTGATACCAATTGTTAGGCCCAATATGGAAAGCTAATGTACTGAGAGGGGAGGGGTGAATCAGTACTTCAAATTCTTTTCTCAACAATATCTTTATTGTTATGCATAAACCAAAAACTGCTGCAACATAACATAAAGCTAAAACAAATAGATAACAATCATAAATGATTCACTCCATAACAAATATATTTTGGTTACACAGAAACTCTTGGTTAGAGAGAAAAACTGTGGTGGAGATGGCACCCACAACTTCACTACTGCAATAATAAAGAGTGCTTAGTTAGAGCTACATGTTCAACTATTTCTGATAGCTTACCCTATTAGGAGTATCAAGATCTTTAGATCTACCTTGCTAAAGGATTTTACAACATTTATTCTAAATGTTGCACCTGGTTAAAGGCTTTACAATTTATAGGCTTTGTTAGAGTCTTTTACCCTGTTAAAGGTTTCTCTTACAACTTCAAAATATTACAATAAAATCTTTACAAATATCTACAACTTTACATCTAAAATGTTATAGCAGATTCTATGTGCTCAAAGTGAGATTACCTTGCTTATAGCATACCTCGGTAACCCATAAAGTAACTCGGTAAACCCTTCTGTTTACTCTATTCTTTGACTATTCTCTGAAATCCTTCTCGGTGACCTCTGTGTCTCTGTAACAGTCATAACACTTAGTGCTTTCTTATGTATCACACATGTCTTGCTTCATACACCTCTATATCTCTCTTTACACACAATCTGATCTCAATCCATGCTATATAAATAGATCTCTTATGTCGGTGATCTGATTCATTGCTTCGATCTTACAAACATGATTTATCGAATGAATAACTATACAAAATATTGCATTGGTTAAATGACCTCAAAATCATACACAATTCTTAAGTGCAATTTCCAATGTGATAACGGTTCTATGTTCCTCGATCTTGTAACATGTTTCCACATGTGTGTCTAGGTTCAATAAATCTGGTAAAATGTTTCACTCGGTGTATATCAACTTGGTGTATCGTTATTGCTACTCAGTAGACATACAGTGTTACTTGGTAGACAGCTCGGTGTATACTGGGCTTTGTAAATACTTTCTTCTTTAATCGACTGTTCTGTGCATTCCGATTGAATGTTTCAGTAGAGGTAACCGACTAGAGTATATAGAATGACTTTTGATATAAAACTAATGGCAACTTAATAAGTAGTAACAAACAGATGTTGGATATTGGTTTCATCAAACCCATAGATTATCCTAAATGGGTTTCAAATATTGTACCTATTGGCAAACCCATTGGGGGCATCAGAACTTGTATAGACTTCAAAGACATTAATAAAGCATGTCCAAATGATGACTTTCCTCTACCAAAAATAGTCATGATTGTAGATCTCATCGTAGGGCATGAGATGCTTTCCCTAATGGATGGGTTTTCTGGGTACAATCAGATTAGAATTGCAGAAGAGGATCAACATAAGACAACATTTACAACTCTTTGGGGTACCTTTTGTTACCAAGTTATTCCCTTTGGCCTCAAGTACGCAAGAGCAACCTATCAATGAGCCATGAACACCATCTTCCATGACCTTTTGTATAATATAATGGAAGACTATGTTAATGATCTCCTAGGAAAATCCAAAACAAGAGAAGAACATATTCTAGTCCTAAGAAATATGTTTGAGAGACTTGAGAAATATAAGCTATGCCTAAATCCTAAGAAATGTGTCTTCAAGGTTACATCAAGAAAACTCCTAGGGTTTATAGTCTCTTGCAAAGGCATAGAGGTGGACCCCCAAAAAGTGAAAGCTATAATGGAAATGACTTCTCCAAAGACACACAAACAACTTCATAGGCTTCAAGGGAAACTCCAATCAATCCACATATTTATTGCACAACTTGTAGATAAGTGTCACCCATTCACACATCTTGTAGACAAGGATGCAAAATTTAAATGGGGTTGCTTATGTCAGAAGGCCTTTGATAAGTTAAAATAATATTTGGCCTCCCCTCCAATTCTCATGCCACCTACTCCTAGAAAACCTCTCCTTTTGTACATATCAACAACTACAGTGGCACTAGGGGTATTACTAGCATAGACAAATGACCAAGGCAAAGAGAATGCAATTTACTATATCAGTTGCATACTTGTAGGGTATGAGCTCAATAATACCCCTATAGAAAGAGATTGCCTTGCATTAATATTCAGCACACAAAAAGTAGGACACTATATGCTCAATAATAAGACTGAGTGAATAGCAAAGATTGGTCCTCTAAAGTACATTTTATCTAAATCAACTCTCACAGGTCGCACAACTAAATGGATCATTCTCTTGAGTGAATTCGATATTGAGTATGTAGACTATAAATCCATCAAAGGACAAGTTATAACAGATCAATTGGTCAACGCTCCTCTTCAAGGTGACCATACCCTCATAACAAAGTTTACTGATGATGTCATTATGGTTGTCACCACATCAACAAAATGGCAGTTATACTTTGACAGTTATTGTAGACAAAATGGATCAAGGGTAGACATATTGTTAATAACGCCTCAACGAGACTGCATTCCCAAGTCATACAAAATAGCCTTTTCCTGCACTAACAATAAAGTAGAGTATGAAGATTTAATCACTGGGTTTCATCTAGCTATACAATGGAAAATCATAGAGCTGCATATCTATGGTGATTCTCAACTTGTCATCAAACATGTAAATGACGAGTATCAAACTAAGGATGACAAGTTACTCCCTTATCACTGCATGGTTGAAGATCTCAAATAACATTTTATTCTCATTCAGTTCAATCAAACAATAGAGTTGTCGATGCCATGGCTACAATTGGTTCCCTCTTGTAGATGCTAACAAATAGTCAAAAGTGCGAGTTCTTGGTCAAGCAACTCCTAGGACTAGCATATGATGTTCCCAAATCAAATATGGTGTGTGTCCTCATTGGTCCTAATTCCCCATGGTACCAAGAAACCTTTGCCTACCTACAAGACAAGATTATAACCCCTCATCTTACCAAAACCCAGGAACAAACCTTCATCCGCTGATCTACCCGATATTATATCCTTGGTGATACCTGTTGGCATTTTTTGATGATTATGTTGTGATTGTCATTGATGGACACACACTTGCATTGAGATCACTTTTATATGTATGAGTTATGCTCAACCGACAATTGTTCCCAACCGGTATGATGCATTATAGTCTTTAGACTATCGGTGTTTTGCAGAATGTGTTTACCGGTCTGAAGCGGTATGAAGACCCCAAGCGGTTCGAGGATCTCAAGAGGTACGAAGGAACGAAGCAGCATAGCTCATATTTCCCAGTCTTCATTTTGTCAAACCGGCAACCAGTATTTTTCTTTAACCGGTATTTTGTATGAACCGGTAATACTTTGTGATGAGTTACCAACCGGCATTTTGTGATGAGTTACCATCCACCGATTGTTTGACGGTGCCGACACTTTAACGGTGCTTTTTGTGTCATGTTAAAGAATATGTCTAGATGCATTCAACCTAGGAAATTGTAATGTAATCCTATTTGGACCGACATGAAATCAAATCCTTTATAAGGACATCATGTCTAGGGTTTTATGTTGTTGCTAGGGTTTAAGGTGGTTGATGAGTTAGAGAGAGTGTGAATGTGTTGAAGACTGAAGTAATGCTGGAATGCATTAGGAACGAGCTATCAAGGATCTAACCAAGCAATTTGTGCTATTTGCTAGATCACTCACTTGTTGATTACTCACATCTTCGACAAGTCTGAAGCCCTTAATTGGGTAGGCCCAAAAGCCTTTTGTAAATCCTCTAACAAGGTGGTTCACATCTATGGATCTAAAATCCTCTAGCAAGGTAGTCCTCAACCAGACTTATCTCCTAACAGAGATTGAGATTCCTAACATGATCTATTCTGGTAAAGAACATTGTATGACCTTAACCGGTCTGGTTCCTATTCTGGAGATAGTTACTTGTGAGTTCCATCTCACCATGGTTTTTCCCATTTGGGTTTCCACGTCAAAATCTCTTGTGTTATGGTGTTTGTGCTTCTGTGAGTGAATGCATTATTTTCTATTTGGTTTTCATGTGTGCTAACCGGTTTGTCTGCTAAACTATTTTACCAGTTTACTGGTAGTCTAGTAAAGTGTTTAAGTACAGTGACTTTTGGCATACTAATTCACTGCCCCTCTTAGTATTCATCAATTGGTATCAGAGCCAACCTTTCTATAAGTCTAACCACTTGGAAAGAGATATGGGGGAATACACTATGAGGGAACTTACTCATAAGCTCACTCAGTCTAAGAAAGCCTATGATGATCTTATGGTCAAATATAAGGCCTCTCAGGCAAAAAGGAGAGAACATGCTAAAAAATTGATGGAGCTATCTAAAAATAGTTCTTCTGATGAAGCGGACATGGAAGCCCTAATTCAAGAAGTAGAAAAGCTGAATGAATCCAATTCCAACCTAAGAAAGGAGTTGGAAGGACTGACTATTCAAATGTGCCAAGAGCTTGAGAACCGGAGGAAAGCTGAAGATCTGGTCAAAGACAAAGATCATGAAATCTCTAAGCTGAAGCAAGAGATTAGTGCCCTAACTGCTCAACTCCATGCAAGCAAAGTGGAAAAGGAAGACATGCAAGGAGAACTGAACATAGCCATCTTTGAGAATGCAAACCTGATGGAAACAAATGCTGCTATTTCCAAAGAACTCTCTGAGTCAAAGGAAATACTTGCTAAGTTCAATAAGAGTACTGTTAAGCTAGAGCAAAAGCTTGAATCTGCCAAACCTGTCAAGAATACTGATGAACTTGGTTATTTCAGTCAAGAGGAAGGTGATACCTCTAGTAAAAATGTTGGAGCATTGAAGAAACAACTGACATCAAAGGATAAAGGTAAACAAAAGTTTAAACCTATTCACTTTAATTGTCTTAAAGAAGGACATACTGCCAATGTGTGTAGGAGCAAAGCCTACAATAATTTTCCTTACTTTATAAACAATGTACCTAGATCTAATAAGTCCAATGGTAATTGTTATGCATGCAACAAGTTTGGGCATAGAGCATCTGAATGCAGGTCTGTTATGAACACCACTGGAAGATATCCTCAGAGGACTCAGGGAGTTGGTCCGGAACCTTTTGTGAACCGAAATCACAACCGGTTTAATGCCTTTAATCATCAGTCAGGAAGCAATGGCTATCAAGCGGCAACCGGATGGAGAGCAAACTATTTGATCAGTCATGGTCATGGTCACACAATTGCAACATGCAGAAGGAAGAACAATAACATGAATAATAGACCTTGGAGAGCACCTAGAATGGTCTGCTATCATTGCAACAAACCGGGCCACATTGCCAGATTCTGCAGAACAAGAAAGAACATATCGGATGACATACCGGTTACTCCGGAAGGAAAAATTTATGTTGAAACCATTCAAGCAGATATGAACAAAACTTGGAAGAAGAAACTAGTGGTGTTGCAAGAAGAACCGGTTTCTATACCTAGTGTGGAAATCACGGAACTGACAAACTAAGCTTTAGAAAAGCTTAGGGGGAGCAAATGGTGAAATGTGTCAAACCCCCAGTCTATATTGGTAAAAGACCTTAATCGATATGTGATACCTGTCATTTGGCAAAAGACCGTAAGCGGTAACAGGAAAATTAGGGTTTATGCCCTAATGGTGGAGCATTTATTACGGTAGGTGAGGAATATGTTTAAAAGGAATTTTCAAATCATTTCTCACTATCATTTTTCGAGCGAAGAAAAAGTTCTTGTGTTGTGATTCAAATAAATTTTGAAACCCTGAAGAAGATTAAGAAGCAAATATCAAATAGTCAAGAGAAGAACTCAAAGCGGTGATTCAACAACCAACGAAGTGTGAGGTGAAGTGGAATTAGCAAGCCCTAAATTCTTGATTTCCGAAAGGTATTTCTCGAGTTTTCTATTTTATCATGGCTTCCACATCACATGCTAGCTCTAGTGCACCTGTTGATTCTATGAACTTCATTCAATGCAAGTCCAAATACAATGCCCTATCACAAGTACCTGCTAGTGTAATAGTGGAAGAAGGCATTTCTGATTATATGGATTGTAAAATTGAAGACCTAGGGTCTCTCGCAATCCATTCTCAGCTAGGTCTATTCTATGGGAAGGATAAAAAGATCAAACCGAAGTATAGCATCTTGGAGGAGAAGAAGCTTCACAATGTGGTTTACTTACTATAGGATTTCATAGATGACCACCTTAGAATCATTCTGAGTAGAGTTAATGGTGACAAGATGTATCTTGAGAGAACACATGATATCACACTACAAGCTATTCATGCCATCATCAGTTTCTGCAACGTCAGTGAAGTGCCAGCCTTGAGGAAGGTCATCAAGACCGAAATGACCAAGCTCACTGGTTCAGTGAGCGACTCATGAGGAATGACTGTCAATTCCATCAAGGATGACCTGGTGAAATATGCGTGTATGGTGAGAGGATACCAGACATTTCATGCCATCAGAATTAACTCTGTATCTGCTGCAGCAGTAAATGCCGCTTACAGGATGATCAAGGAAGATGCATCGTTTGATCTGTGCACCTGCATGCAAAGACAACTTCTGTTAAATCTCAAATCAATCAAACAGGATAGTGCATTGAAACTTAAGTTTGGACAACTACTGGTAGGGTTATTCTTCTACTTCCAAGGTTATTTCCCACGAGTTGGAGATATTCAGTGGTTTGCCGATCAACCGGTTACCAAGCAGATCAAAGAGAGCTTGCAAGCAGTTGGAACCAGTTACCCTGAAGTTATGAACAAGTACTTTGATGAGTTTAGAAGCAAGATGAGCCTAAGGATGAGGATATCCAGTGACATTGTCAAGAAATATGAAGAGGACATCTACTTTATAATCAAAGTGGGTGAATGCATAATGGAGGCCGTTGAGCCTAGACAGGAAGAAGTGGAGCCTATGGGCTTTGAGGTGATGAATGATATGCTGGATGGGTATGCTTCTACCCTAATCACCTCACCCCTTGATCCTAAGGCAAAGAGAACCAACACCTATCTGGAAAGGGTGACACCAGTTAAAGAACCCTTAGCAAAGAAAGCGAATGCAGTGCCTTCAGCATCGGCACCAGTTACTCCATCAAGTCCCAAAGTGACCAAGCGGTCACCTGCAAAGAATAAATTGAAAGCGGCACCTGCCAAAGTCTTCGAGAGGAAGAGGAAGACAAGGAATAATTCACTGGACTCAGAAGAAACTGTGTTTGAAGAAAAAACCAAGAAGACAAGACAAACAAGGAAAAAGACAAAGAATGAACTGACATCATTGGTACCGGTAAATATTGACATTTCTTCCTACAAACCTTTGACACATTGTCAAAGCACTATTAAAAATATTAGGAGAAAGTTATTGAATGATTTATTAGATCATTTTGATGATTTCAATGATGAAGAAAAGGAAGAAGTTGAGCAGGAAATTATTAAGTATTTGTGTACTAATGACCAGTCGCCTTCAGAAATTAGATCTGAGACATCAAACTCTTTGTATAAGTCTATAGACAATAAATGGCACATTGCCATAGAGAAGGAATAGGAAATAAGGGAGAAAGTTTTTGCCCAACACTTTCCTGACTTGTCCAATTCTGAGCTATTTGAAGTCATCAATGAAAATAAAGGACTCTTCTTCACTAGAAGGAGAAGACTCTAGTTATTAGAAGGGAGAATTGATGATGTCGAAAAGGACACTCATCTGCATATGACAACTGCTGTACAAACACACAAAGTGCTTCAAACCAACAAGAAGGCTGAGCAAGAACCGGTAATAATAAAACTGGATGAAGTGTTTGATAATGAAGGAAACCTGGTTACTGAACCTATAGACACTATTGATATCGATGCTCTGGATGTAGAGGATGTTGCTCAGGGTACACCATTAGAAGCAACAGGACAGGAGAAGCAGGCAGAATAGGTAGAAAAGCACAAGGGAGCAGAGGACAAAAAGGAGGAAGCAAAGAAGAAAGCAGAGGAGAAGAAAAAGGAAGAAGATGAGGAGAAAAGGAAAGAGGAGAAAAAGAGAAAAGAAGATGAGGAGAAAAGGAAAGAGGAGGAAAAGAGAAAAGAGGATGAGAAGAAAAAGAAATAGGAGGAAAAGAGAAAAGTGGAAGAAGAGAAAAAGAAACAAGAAGATGCGAAGAAGAGGATAAAGAAGAGGAGAAGAGAAAGGAAGAGGAGAAGAAGAAAGCAGAGGAGGATAAGGAAGAGGAGAAGAGAAAGGAAGCAAAGAAGAAGAAAGCAGAGGAGGAAAAGAAAGAAGTGGCAAAAAGCACTCAGATGGAGACTCCAAAGGCAACCGGTAGTCATGCCAAACCAGCTGACCTCACTAGTCCTATTGACTTCCAGTCTGCAAATGAAATGGAGCTGCTATAGAGCATTAAGGTTGCTCAAGAATGCCTTGAAGTGAGAAGGAGGAAGAAGGAGCAAGATGTGATCCAAGCTGCAGTGGACACTCTTACCAGTTTGTTACCTGGCACAAACCTCCCCAATACTGATTCATCACTGGCACAATTGAAGCTCCTATGCACCGTAGTGGATGATTAGGTGCAGAGCCTAGAAGAGGTAGCAGAGGCAAATGCCAAGAAAGAGAATCAAAAGGATCTCAACATTTCCCTGGTGAAGAGGCTAAATGAGCTCCGGTCTAATCTATGAAAAGCTCAAAAAGTTATAAGGGATGCTCTCGATAAGGGGAATCTACTACTGAGTAAGATTTGCCAACCACATCTCTTCTATGATGATGTGCTTGTATAGAAGCAAAAGCTACAATTTGACTTGCAGTTATACATGAGCACCTTCAAGCTGCCATATGACTCATTTATAGCTTATGGGCAAACCATTCACCGGTTTCATATCCAGTCTGCCAAAATAGAGTTGGAAATCAGCAACCGGACTCGAGATTTGCAAGAACTCCAACTGGTTCTACTCCCATGCCTGCAAATATTTTAGAAAAGTTATCTCAATCTGGATGCCTTAACGGTGACTCAAGAGATGAGCACAATAGACGCCATGGAAGAACAGGTCTCCCAGATGTGGATAGAGAAAGAAGTAGCTACCTCCCTACTCGAGTCCTGGTCCTTATCTATGAAACAATTTTTGCAGGATTTTAAATCAGTTTTTGACAAGTTTTATTCTTTATTGTCATAAACTCTTATTCTTTTAATACTAATGCAACAGGGGTTGGTCTGCAATATTATTTTTGTTGTCATTGTTGGCAAAGTGGGAGAAGTATAAATTTTGAATGTTTTGATGTATACTTTCATGTTAAGAAGTAGTATACATTGTATTTTCTACAAAAGGGATAGTGCATATGCTTAGGGGGAGTAATTTTGATTATGGCATATTTTTGTTGTAAAACACTTAGATGTCAAAATTTTCTTAAGTGTTGCCATCAATGCCAAAGGGGGAGATTGTTGGCATTTTTTTATGATTATGTTGTGATTGTCATTGATGGACACACACTTGCATTGAGATCACTTTTATATGTATGAGTTATGCTCAACCGGCAATTGTTCCCAGCCGGTATGATGCATTATAGTCTTTAGACTATTGGTGTTTTGTAGAATGTGTTTACTGGTCTGAAGCGGCATGAAGACCCCAAGTGGTTTGAGGATCTCATGCAGTATGAAGGAATGAAGTGGCACAACTCATATTTCCCAGTCTTCATTTTGTCAAACTGGCAAATGGTATTTTGCTTTAACCGACATCTTGTGTGAACCAGTAATACTCTGTGATGAGTTACCAACCAGAATTTTGTGATGAGTTACCATCCACCAATTGTTTGAAGGTGACAACACTTTAATGGTGATTTTTGTGTCGTGTTACAGAATAAGTCTAGATGTATTGAACCTAGGAAATTGTAATGTAATCCTATTTGGACTGACATGAAATCAGATTCCTTTATAAGGACATCATGTCTAGGGTTTTATGTTGTTGCTAGGGTTTAAGATGGTTGATGAGTTAGAGAGAGTGTGAATGTGTTGAAGACTAAAGTAATGTTGGAATGCATTAGGAACAAGCCATCAAGGATCTAACCAAGCAGTTTGTGCTATTTGCTAGATCACTCACTTGTTGATTACTCACATCTTTGACAAGTTTGAAGCCCTTAACCGGGCAGGCCCAAAAGCCTTTTGTAAATCCTCTAACAAAGTGGTTCACATCTGTGGATCTAAAATCCTCTAGCAAGGTAGTCCTTAACCGGACTTATCTCCCAACAGAGATTGATATTCCTAACAGGATCTGTTCTGGTAAAGAACATTTTATGACCTTAATCGGTCTGGTTCCTATTCTGCAGATAGTTACTTGTGAGTTCCATCTCACCGTGGTTTTTCCCATTTAGGTTTCCACATCAAAATCTCTTGTGTTATGGTGTTTGTTCTTCTATGGGTGAATGTATTATTTTCTATTTGGTTTGCATGTGTGCTAACCGGTTTGTCTGCTAAACTATTTTATCGGTAAACTGGTAGTCTAGTAAAGTGTTTAAGTACAGTGACTTTTGGCATACTAATTCACCCCCCCTCTTAGTATTCATCAATACCCTCTTTCAAAAACATTTTGATGGATGCTTCCTAAGATGTTTAGACAAAGAGGAGGTTGAATGGGCACTATGTAAAGTGCATGAAGGTATTTGTGGAGCACACTCAAGCGACCCCACTTTGGCTAAGAATATTTTACACACAAGATACTACTAGGAAAGAATGGAAGAATATGCATATCACTATGTAAAGAAATGTATCACTTGTCAATAACATGATGACAAGATTCTTGTGCCCTCAAGATTTACAGCCATTTATCATACCTTGGCCCTTCTCTTAGTGGGGGCTTGATCTTATAGGGAAAATCCACCCCGCCTCATCCAATGGACATAAATTCATAATAACTGCCACAAAATATTTCACTAAGTGGGTAGAAGCCATACCACTCACTTTTACAACTAGCAAATAGATCTCTAAATTCATCCTGAATTACCTTATCTGTCACTATGGAGTTCCCAAATTTATCATCCTAGATAATGACAAACCTTTGAAAAATTAGGATGTTAAGGAATTATGCCAGAAATTCTCCATCCAACATTGTTTTTCCATCCCATATTATCTGTTTATGGTGAAAATGGATAACAATGATAACAATATTGAAAGACTAAAATGGATTCAACCACTAAACCCTAGCCTAACAATGAACAAAGATCCACCATAACATATGAAGATAACCTAAGACAATGCAAAATAACTCAAAATCACAAAGATTATACCATCACATGTCCAATAGGGTTTTGATCTCCATTCTTCCTATCTCCATTGATCTTGTTTGATATGTTTGCTCTCAGATTTTTGTATGCACAAGAGCTCAATAAAGAACAGAATGTGGTTGCAAGTGGAATTGTAGTGTAGCCAAGTTGCATGAAAGATCATTAGGATGTGTCATTAGGGTTTGACAATGAAGAAAGCATCTCCTTAAATAGAAGACACAATAGGAAATGGAGGGTTAAGATTGAGAGGTGTAAAAAGAGAGGTCGGCTAGGATTAGAGGGTAGGTAAAAGAAATAATAAAATAATGAAAGGGGTAGGTAGTGTATGAATTAAGAGATGAATGACATGTGTCATAGGTGGAAAAGGATAATGAATTAATTAAATAAATAAAGATTTATTTAATTAATAGAAGAAATAGGACAATTAAATAAATAAAATATTTATTTAATTTAGGAAAGGGGTAATTTAAATAAATAAATGTATTTATTTAAATTAGAAATAAGGCTAGAAGAGGATAAATGAATTAATTAAATAAATAAAAATTTATTTAATTAATAGAAGAATTAGGCTTAGATAATTAAATAAATAAAATATTTATTTAATTAAACATGACAATTTTGAGTGTCTACATTTTGCCCCTCTTTGAGACAATGCGGCTTGTCGCGTTGTTTCAAAGAAGATAAGATGAACTGATACAGAGTTGCCCCAGAATAAGGAATTGTATGCCCCCTCGAGAGATTGGATGAAAATGTCTGAAAAGATTGCAGACAATCTCTCGATAAGAAAGATGGGATAGAATGGGTTGATCGGATAGAGTGACAAAGTCACGGGATGAAGAATACTGACTCGGGAAATGAGGGCGAGGGCTAGGGTAGGCTATAAGATAGGCCACGGGAAAAAGACATCCTCATTGTCATCCACACCCTTAGAAGATCACAGTGCAGAGCGAGAAAAGAGAAGCAGCAGTCAGCAGCGATGGCATTCATTCATAGATTCGACTGTGTTCACCGATTCTAGCGACCAGCCGATGCAGGAGAGCCGGTAAGTACCCGAAAACCTCCTCATACTTTCACGCATTTCAAGTTTTATCATAAATGCATGTTTAGGAGCAATAAATGCGCTAGGAATAGGATAGTTGAAAAGTGCAAAAACACGCAACCACGTCTGTGTCAGTTCCAGGCACGTCTGTGTCCAACAGGTGCGTATGTGTCGGGTCCAGGCGCGTCTATGCCTGGAACCACGTTTGTGTTGAATGCGGACGCATTTGTGAAATGTAGCAGCGTCTGTGCTTTTTAGGAGCGTTTATGTCATGTAGGGACGTCTGTGTTCCCTGGTCGCGTTTATGTCTGGCATAGGCACGTTTGTGTTCAGAAAACGCGTCTGTGTCACAGAAGCACGTTTGTGCAGTCTATAAGCGCGTTTATGAGTTAAAAGCGCGCGTGTGTGTTAAAAGTGCGTTTGTGTGTTTAAATGCATGGTTTTAGTCTTTTAGGTCAAATCGGCAGTTCTGTGATGAACATACGCTGTCGATTGGATAAGCTGCTGAGAGGATACACTCAAGCAAGTCCTCTAGGAAGATTAGGATAGATCAAGGCACTTTGTGATGAACAGGGAGCACCAGGATAGGCAGCACTTTGTGATGAACAGGGAGTGCGAATGTGAGTGACACTTTGTGATGAACAGGGAATGTCACACACGTAGTACTTTGTGATGAACAGGGAGCACTACTTAGGGTAGATAGCAACACTTTGTGATGAACAGTGAGTGTCACTAGGATAGATAACCAGATGTATTTAGGTAGCAAGTAGCATTTTGTGATAAACAGTGAATGCCACGATAACTGACAAGATTGATTGTGTGACTGCAGGAGTATTTGCCGATGTTAGAGTCACGGGAGAGATTCCCGTCGACTCAGAGACTGCGACCAGAGTTGTCGATCCAGGACATGATATCCATTGAGGAGATGGGTCTCACACATGTGCTCTATGTGCTTGAGTTTCGGGCAAACATGGGGTTGCTGACTGCGTTGGCCGAGAGATGGCACTCGGAGACGTGCACGTTTCACCTGCCGATGGGTGAGATGACAGTGACATTAGAGGATGTCTACAGGATACTGCATATCCCCATTGATGGAGAGTTGATTCCCTATGATCGTGATGGTGACAGGGAGGCATTGAGATGGGTGTTTCAGGATCCCAGTTTGGAGATGCGAGCAGGTCATGTAGCCTGGGATACCATGACTGCCACAGGTTTAGCATTGCCGGCAGTTATTGGGGGAGTCATCAGTAGGTACTTGTGTCCAGACAGGGCCACACGAGGATTTGCAGTGGGTTGGGGAGGGGCATTGGAGACGCTGATGGCAGAGCACACTAGGTATGCATGGGGGCCATGTGTCCTGGCACATTTATATTATGAGCTGCATCAGTTTGTGTACCATGGATCAGTGGGTTTGGGCTGCGGCGTGACTCTCTTGCAGGTGTGGGCTTATGAGCACCTTCCCATCACACGGCCCATTCATTTCAGAGGCAGAGGACAGGGGCGGAGCTTCATGCACTTGTACGACATGATTACATCCCAGCCTCGGATTGGTAGATTGGAGCATTGGAGGCGCGTCATAGATGACATAGACATGGTCATCTGGAGGCCGTACCTAGGGTGCGAGGAGTGGGATGACGACGCATTGGAGCTACCCTATGTATTTAGGAGCAGGTATCTGATTGGGCGGATGCCCTATATTCTGGAGAGGCAGCTCGTAGACAGGGTATGCAGGCAGTTTGGGCGGATCCAGCGGATGCCACAGGGCTCGGGCATGTATGCCCGTACGGTCAGAGATCAGGTGCAGTTTGGGCCACTATTATCTTATGATCAGGCGGTGACATAGCTAGCAGAGATGATGCCAATGCCCTGGGACATGTGGCCAGAGGTAGATGATGCAGGGATGGACGCAGAGTACTCTGCGTATTAGGCAGAGCATCCATTTCCCAGGTTGACAGATCCGGCAGAGCCACTGGAGGGAGAGGGTGGAGGAGATGACGATGATGGTGGAGGGGATGGAGGTAGGGGTCGGCAGAGGTGGAGGGGAGTGGTGGGAGAGAGGTGGGTGGCACCTCGGAGGGAGGGAGGATAGGAGAGAGCAGCTCCGGTGGTGAGGGGTCGGGGTGGACAGCCCCTACAGGTGCCAGCAGCACAGGGACCGAGACAGGTGCAGGCAGAGGGACAGAGACAGGTACAGCCACAGGTACCTATACAGGCACAGGGACAGGTGCAGGCAGAGGCTGAGGGACAGGCACCTGTAGGGGAGGAGCCACAGGCAGAGGCTGAGAGCAGAGATTCTGAGGAGGATGAGGTGTTGAGGCTGCGAGAGATCTGCCAGGGCCAGGCAGATGAGATTGAGGATTTGGTGCGGGAGAGAGACCACCTCAGGATCAGGGTCAGAGACACAGAGCGGGAGAGGGATCAGGCCATCCAGAGATACACAGAGGCCGAGACAGCTCTGAGGGCAGGGAGGCGGGCAACAGAGGATACAGGGGCAGGCTACGCATATGTTTTACGAGCCGGAGAGGAGATCGCCTACTGGAGGGATCTATAATATGCAGCCATGCCAGCAGATCAGCGGGCTAGGAGCTTCCATAGATCGTTGTGCACAGTGACGGCTACGGGAGGGAGTCGCAGGAGACCGACATCCAGCGGTGGGGTCATGGGGCCTCCACCACCACCAGAGAGACAGGGGGATCCTGGAGCGGGTCCATCTATAGCTCAGACTCCGTTGAGGCCAGGCGGCTCCGAGGGAGGGAGTTCCTCATAGCTACAGTGGGCTCCCATTGTATCAGTATATGTACCATTGTTGTATTGTAGACACCTGCGGGTGATTCTTTGTAGCCATATGATTCTTTTGACATCATTGTATCCTGACACATTGTGATTATATATGAGAGATGATCCATTTTTGCGGCAGTTATATGCATGTGTACCTTATGTGATGAGATGCTTCTATGATGTATATGTTTTATGATATGGATGCTTATATGATGCAATGCAATATATCTTTGTTCTTTTATGTTTTATATGTGTATGCATGATGCAAATGTGAATGTATGTAATGCAAATGAATATGATAATGCAAATGTAAATTGTGCTAACAGGTGTTGTGTGCAGGATGTGATGCAGTTGTGATATCTATATGTATGTATGAAATGCTTATATGTGGTGATGTAGGTGCAGCTAAATGAAATGCAAATGTTTTTGGTGTGTTATTATACTCAGTCATGTGATAGCAGGCTACGTGGACTTGAGAAGGACGATGGAAGTCAATCAAGAAAGGGGGATGGAAGATAGAAGATATGAAAGTGAAAGAGCTTCTTGTGCGTTATCATCATTGAGCTTATTATGGCAAAATAGGTTATGACAATCAAGGCATATGTTTGGCCCAGAAAGTCATTGTACCTGTTTGCATGAAGATAAGACAGTCACAAACAAGGAATGCCCCAGTTCATACTAGACTCACAGTGTCCTCATATCCTTGGACAAGCCATAGCATTACTAAAAGACAATCCACAGATAGCAAATGCAAATAGGTGACGATACCCCATCCTCACCTTTCTAGTCAAAGACATCCTGGAAAAGCTAAAAGACATGTCACCAAAAAGATAAAATCAAAAGAAAACCAAGACTCGACACCAACATCCATTGTAGTCCTCAAGTTTGTGTCTCTTGTCACTTGTATAAGTCTTATTTGATTGTGGTCACAATGTTCACTTTCACAAAAAGGATAGATAGCACTGAACCATATGTTGTCTGAGTCTGTTGAAAGATTTGATTTTGTTGAAGCTCATTGTTGCTGCTGTGTCTTATCTGAAACTGACTGAATCCATGAAACTGATACTTTATTGCGGAGAAGGCGGAACTTTATTGTGGACTCGCGATGCAAATGCTGCTTTATTGCGAATTGTGCGCGGACAGACTGAAGAAAGCTGGAAGAAACTGTACTCCTTGAACACGTGACGTTCTTAGTTCCACACCCATTACTAGACTTAGGAATTGGCCGTAGTCACAGATAGGATCCGATTTATTATGGATGAAAAGGGGGTGAAAAGGGAGGGTTATGGATGGCTAACCAATTTTAGGTAGATCAATAACAAGCCATGATGGGAATGGGTAAGTTTATTGTGAACAAATAGGTTGTGAGTGTGTGCGAAGTGAAAGGATGAAAGAGAATCCTGAAAGAGGGAGGAGCAAAGTCTCTACGCATGGCGCTGGTGACCCAGTTTTCACCATGGTACTTGCCCAGGGCGCCACCGAAGTGGTTTTCACCGTTGGACGAAATTATTTCTCTTTACTTTTTTTGATTTTTAAATTTTTTTTGTGTCACAAGGCACCTGTTTGCCAGGTTTTCACCATGTAACGATTTTTTTGTTTTATAATTTTTTTTTTTTTGTATTTTTGAAATTTTTTGATTTTTTTGTATTTTTGAATTAGGATATTCTGAAGGGCTATGTGTAGAACCTGCGAAGGTGCATGTTGTTGATAGGATCCTCCAAGGGTTCACCTTTTGTAGTTGAGAGCTGATATGCCCCAGATCCATATACTGCTGTGATGATGTAAGGACCAAGCCAGTTGGGTTCAAATTTGCCCTTCTTATCTCTATCTTGCTGATTCTTGGGGTTCTCTCTGAGGACTGAGTCACCTACCTCAAATGTGCGAGGCTTGACCTTGTGATTGTAACTGCGACTCATTCGTTGTTGGTAAGCCTTGAGATGATTAAAAGCAGTGTGTCGTCGTTCCTCCAGCAGTTCTAGTTCTTGTAAGCGAGAGACCCTGTAGTCTTCATCGTTGATTATGTTTCTCAAGGAGACCCGTAAAGAAGGTAACTCGACCTCAATAGGCAAGATGGCTTCAGCGCCGTAGACAAGTGAGTAGGGTGTAGCTCCTGTAGGTGTGCAGACACTTGTGCGGTAGGCCCAAAGTGTAGGATTGAGTTGGACATGCCAGTTACGGCCAGCGTCGTCGACTGTCTTTTTAAGGATTTTGAGAATTGTTTTGTTAGACGCCTCAGCTTGGCCATTACCTTGGGGGTAATATGGTTTGGAGAAACGATGAGAGATATGGAAGCGCTCACAGAGTTCACGAACATCCTGGTTCTTGAAAGGACGCCCGTTATCAGTAATAATGGAAGTAGGGATCCTGTATCGGCAAATGATGTAGTTCAGAATGAAAGTAGCGATTTGTTTCCCAGTAACTTGTGTGAGAGGCACGGCTTCAATCCACTTTGTGAAATATTATGTGGCTGTGATAATGAATTTATGTCCATTGGAAGAAGGAGGGTGAATCTTGCCTATGAGATCGAGTCCCCACTGACAAAAGGGCCAAGGAGATGCAAGTGGCTGTAGTTCCTGTGCTGGTGCATGTATAAGGTCTCCATGAATTTGACACTGTTTACACTTCTTGACAAACTGATATGCATCTTTTTCCATAGTAGGCCAGTAGTATCCAGTCTTGATGAGTTTCTTGGCCAAGGTAGGACCACTAGTATGCGGACCACATATCCCTTCGTGCACTTCTCGTAACGCAATTTGAGCTTCATCACTCTCTAAACATCTAAGGAGGGTGCCATCTAGACCTCGTCGGTATAGGATATCAGCTAGGATAACGTATCGGGAGGATTGGCGAATGAAAGTGCGGCGTTGGTTGTTCGATAGATCGGGAGGTAAGATATTGTCGCGAAGGTATGTGAATATGGAACCATATAACTGGGATTCAGAACCAACAACACATATCATTTCCGTAGGAGTGATCTCATATGACGGAATCAGCAAGTTGTCAACCAGGAACTCATAGCAGGTCTCATTTTGCGGTAGATCCATGAGCGAAGCAATTGTAGCCATGGCATCAGCAGCACGATTCTGTTCTCTTGGTATCTGCTCAAACTCTATCTTTGCAAAGTGTTGTTTCAGATCATCTACCAGTTGTTTGTAAGGCATTAGCTTTTCATCCTTTGTTTGATAATCATCAGTTGCTTGACGAATGACCAGTTGAGAATCCCCAAAAACACGAAGTTCTTGGATCTTCCACTGAACTGCAATTCTTAGCCCAGTTGTTAATGCCTCGTATTCCGCTATATTGTTGGTGCAAGGAAATGATAAGCGGTATGACTTTGGTATAGAATCGCCTTGAGGAGTTATAAAGAGTATACCCGCTCCTGCCCCATGCTGTGTGTATGAGCCATCAAAGTATAGTTGCCATGGCTTTGCAGGTGATATTGTTAGAATGGACTCATCTGGAAATTCTGACTGTAGAGGAACATCATCTATCATGGGAGCATCTGCCAGTTGATCTGCGATGGCTTGTCCTTTTATGGCTTTTCTGTCCACATATTCAATGTTGAATTCACTCAAGATCATTACCCACTTGGCCAGCCGCCCAGTAAGTGTAGCTTTGTTGAGAAGATATTTTAGTGGATCAATTCTGGCAATCAACTTAGTCTTGTGAGTAAGCATATAATGTCGTAATTTTTGTGAAGCAAAGACCACAGCGAGACATGCACGCTCAATTGGTGTGTAGTTCAGCTCATATCCCACCAATGTGCGACTGATATAGTAGACCGTTTTTTCCTTGCCGTCAGGTATTTGCTGTGCTAGGAGTGCCCCCAGTGCTGTTGGAGTAGCTGATATGTAAAGTAGCAATGGTTGATCTAGAATTGGTGGCATCAAAACTGGCGGGTTCAAAAGATAGTCTTTGAGTGCCTGAAAAGCCTGTTGACAGTTCTCATCCCATTTGAACTTGATGTTTTTGTGTAGCAAGTGCTGGAAAGGATTGCACTTATCTGCAAGTTGTGCTATGAATCTTCGTATGGACTGGAGTCTCCCTTGTAAAGACCGAAGTTGACTGATATTCTTGGGTGGCGGCATGTCCAAAATAGCCTTGACCTTTGCTGGATCAGCCTCTATTCCTCTTTTAGACACAATGAATCCTAGGAGCTTCCCGGAGGTTACTCCAAAGACACATTTTTTAGGGTTTAGTCTTACCTTGTACTTTTCCAACCGATCAAAAGCGACTGAAAGTATGTCCAAGTGTGTATTTCTGCCTATTGATTTAACCAAAAGATCGTCAACATAATCTTCCACGGTTATGTGCATGAGATCATGGAAGATAGTAGTCATAGCTCGTTGATACGTGGCACCTGCATTTTTCAGCCCAAAGGGCATGACATTCCAGCAGAAGGTTCCCCATGGACAAGTGAATGATGTTTTATGTTGATCTTCGGGTGCTATCCTGATTTGATTATATCCAGAAAATCCATCCATTAAGGATAACATCTCATGGCCTGCTGTGAGATCAACAATTAAATCAATGTTTGGTAATGGGAAATCGTCCTTTGGACAAGCCTTGTTGATATCCCTAAAGTCTGTACATATTCGGATGCTGCGATCTGGTTTACTAACAGGTACTAAGTTGGAAATCCATTCGGGATAATCAATTGGGCGTATGAATCCAACATCCAGTAATTTCTCCAGTTCTGTCTTGACTAATAATGCCACTTGTGGATGCATTTTCCTCAATTTCTGCTTTACTGGTTTTGCCCCCAGTTTGACTGTTAAATGATGCATTACTAAATCGGGGTCTAGTCCAGGCATATCAGCATAAGACCATGCGAAGTTAACTTGTCGTTCCTTAAAGAAGCTTATGAATCTTGCTTTCTCGGCCTCTATCAATGATTGAGCCAAAAATATGTTGTGTGGAACCTCTGCTGTACCAATGTTTGTCTTTATAGTCTCCTCTACCAACATGGATGATTTTTCCTCGTATGATGCTGGGAGAATGTCAAGCCTTCCATCTTCGGGTGCCTCAGAGAGGTTTTCACCCTCAGATACGTCCTTTCTTTTTACTTTTTTAAAGTCAGATAGCGCCACAGTGTGGTTTTCGCCATAAGACCCTTGTTTTGTTTTTATTTTCACATTTTTGCGACTAGAAGGCCCGACACCCTCACCAAAGTATGCCATGTTATTAAGCTCTATGGCGTATCCTTCTTTATGGTCTCCAAGAGGAAGATCATCGCGAATGCCAAGATAATCGACAATAGCTTCGTCATTTTGAAATGTATCAAGCTGTGCTAGTCCATCCTGATCCCAGTCAATGAGTTGGGGGTGTACGAGAGGAAGGTCTTTAGTGTTTTCAGAGTTCACAAGGCTAATAGTGAAGATGTGGTTATATTCAGGTATGTCAAGATAGTCATCGAGGTCGTCAATGGCACTCTCCTCATCAGTTTCGATCGTGAGTGAGTCCAAATTATCATCACTAGTAGCACCCTCAGGGACAGGTGTCCTCATCCTATGTGATCTTGACCTAGGGCCTTGAAACGACGACTGTGTGGGATCCTCATGGGTCGGTTCTTGACCAACTCTGAATTTCTTGTAAAACTCCTCCTCCTCTATAGGTTCCTCTGGCTCTCTAAATGTCTCGTTGAGCTCATAGTCGCTGGAGGATTTGTCTGAACCCCATTCCCATTTGTTGGAATCTGTAGAATAGTCATCTTCTTGTTGAACTTCAGCCACTTTGACTCGCCATATCTGTTTTGTTCTTTTATTGTGAATCTTGGGATTTAGAAAACCAAGCCCCTTGGAGCGTTCCCTTCTTGTAGTTAGCTCAGGTTGTAAAGGCTCCATGACACCTTCTTTGCGTAGTCCAAGAGGACTTTTTCCATCATACCCGAATCTTTGCAGAATTTTGAAACCTTTGCCATAGTTCTCACAGGGTATTATAATTTGATCATGTGTATCCTCTTTAGCGTCCTTATATAGTATTTTATATAAATTTTCTTCCTCTAGTTCGCCCCATTTTTGAAAGACGGTAGGATCCCATTTGAGTAGCATGATGGAGATTTGCTTATTAGGATGTGGCCTCCCATATTCCTTGGGAGAGGTCATGACTTGTCGTAAGAACATTGTTTGATTCAGAGTGTATTCTCCCATGCCTTTGTCTTGAAACTTGGCTCTAAGTTCACCTTGTTTGGATGTCGAGGGCTTTAATGACTCAGGATCAATATATGCTGAAGAAGGAGTAGCCTCACGATTGCTGGGAATGATAGTCTCAGTATGTGATCTCAAGTTATTGCAATATATGAATGGATTTGGATCACCATTGACCGTTACCTCGACTCCATTATGAGGAAACTTAATGCATTGGTGGTATGTTGATGGGACTGCCCTCATTTCATGAATCCATGGACGTCCTAGCAATATGTTATACGTGAGGTCTAGATCCAGGACTTGACAAACCACGTCCTTTGTGACTGGCCCTATTCTTAGTGGTAAGGTGACTGTACCCTTGGACGAGCGCTCTTCATCATCATAAGCCTTAATAGTGATTTGGTTTGTAGAATTCACAACTTTGTCAGAATATCCCAATTGTCTGATGGTGCTCAATGTACAAATATTAAGACCTGCTCCTCCATCTATCAGGACTCGTTTTATTCGGTGTTTATGTATGAAGGCTTCAATGTGTAGAGGTGCATTATGAGGCTGACTTATGGAGGCGTCATCGGCTTCTGTGAATGTGAGGGAGTGTGGAACGGATAAATATCCCACCATGGCTTGAAACTGGTCCACGTTCAGATCAGTAGGGACAGCAGTATCTCTCAAGGTTTTATCAAGGATAGCTTTATGTGCAGGAGATATACGTAAGAGCTCAAGAATAGAGATGAGTGTGGGTGTTTTCCCTAATTGCTCTACAAGGTCATACTCAGGCTTAGTTGACGGAAGATTGGTATTCTTAGTAGAGGTACCTGGCAATGTAATCTTACCTCGACGGGTTGTAACATGACATTCAGAGGTAGATGTGGACGAAGATCCCACACCTTTTAGGACAATTTTGGGTCTTTGAGAAGAATTCTCAGGATTTTTATTTTTGATAGTAATGGTAGAAATATGATTGTCCATTGAGATGTGATTAATAGTGGAATCATAATTGTAAGATGCTCTAGTGTAATTGGCTTGATCATCTGTGACTTTGCCTTTTCCCTTGTCATGTTTTGGGAATGGTTCCTTAAACACCTCATGCTCTTGGTTAGATGAATGTCCCTCAATCTAAATATCTCCTCTGTCAATGAGATCTTGTACAATGTTTTTCAATCGATGGCAATTACTTGTCTTATGACCCTTGCTCTTATGAAATTCGCAAAATTCATCATCATTCCACCAATTCGGTTTTACCTTTGGTTCATATGGAGGAAAATCTGGGACCGTGATCACTTTGTTTGCTACAAGCTTTTTGAATACTGATTCAAGTGGTTCTCCAAATGGAGTATACTTCCTTCGTGGTTTAGCAGCCGTTTGATTGTTCACTTGATTGTTGGTAGAACTTGAACTAGAAAAGATGAACTTTGGTCTTACTGTGTTGGCATCAACAACACCATCATTAACCGTGTTCTTGTTCTTGTTCCAAAATTTTGGTTTGTCCTTTCCTTTGAAGTCCTCTTTGTTTTCTTTGAATAGCTTGATAACTCCTTGTTCAATTAAGACTTTTTCTGTTGCTAGGCCCTTTTCAATGACATCCTTGAATGTAGACAAACAAGCTTTTCTGAGATCATAGCCAATAGCTTTATTAACGTTTTGTGTGAACATCTCCAACATTTGTTTTTGTGGGATCTCACAAGAGCATCTGCTAGCTAAGTTTCTCCATCTCTGTAAAAATATTGCGAAAGATTCTCCTTCCTTTTGTTTCGTATTGCACAAGGTAGTAACTGAGACATCTGTTTCAATGTTGTAAGAGAAATGTTGAATGAATGCCTCTGCCAAGTTGCCCCATGACTTAATACCGGGAGGTAATTGAGAAAACCATTCCATCGCTTGATCTCCTAAGCTCTGTGGGAACAACCTCATTAAGTATGTTTCTTCTGCGGCTACCTCAATGCAAGCTGTGAAGAATTGTCTTATATGTGCCTTGGGGTCTCCTCTCCCTCTATATTTGTCAAATTTTGGTGTTACAAAGTGCGGAGGAAACGGAGGCATTGGAATGCTCTTATCGAAGGGATAAGGGCATATATCTCTCATAGTATATGTGGGTTTTAATGTGCCCATGTCTTCTACTTTCTTTTGTAGATCTCTAATTTGTTGCTCCAAATTATTTTTGGGAGGAGATGGATTTCTTGTAGCATATCCCATGTTTGAAACACCCATTTGAGGAGGAACTTGTTGCATATATGGATGATACTGATCGTAGATATGTCCATATGGAGGTCTATATTGTTGCGACATATGTGGAGCACTTGGCATAACTTCTTGTTGAGGGACCCCATATCTGTTTTGTGTATATACACCATATTCAATAGGCTTTTCATTTTCCATTGTGTTGCCCCCAATTTTGACATGGGGTCTCCTTGTGTCAAAATTTTGAGGATGTCCTTGTGTATCCACTTGTCTTGATTGATCCATACCTTGAGCATGTGTTTGAGCATAAGGCCTCCATGATGGTCTTTGAATGTAAGTATCATATGTTTGAGCTTGTGTATGTGGGATTGCTGGTTTTTGAAGCAGAACTGATGGTGACTCAGGCATCATATTCGGTCCTCCACTATTTGGTCTCCTTTGATCCATGTTATGTTGAGTTTGTTGTGAGGGTCTACTTTCCATAAGTTGAGATAAGTCAAAATCATGCGGTATTTTGGCTCCACTTTGTGCCATCATGTTTAGAAAGTATTGACGATCTCTCCTCATTATCTCTTCAACCAATCTATTGAATTGAGGATCCATTATAGATTCTTGTATGTCTACTGATAGTATTGAAGAATTGTCCACGGTGTCATTGTGTGTAGTATTGTTGTTTATAGCGTTTGCGCTTTCCACATTTGGATTGTGTCTATAAACATTCATGTCTAGTAATGTAGTGTGCTCAGGATTGTAGAATAGATCATTGTCATACTCATAAGAACTCATGTTTACAGATTCTTGAGCTTCTTTAGCTATTCTCCTAGATTTTTGAAGGCGGGTTTCAACCATGAACTAGGTGTTTGACCAATATGTGAGAGACTAGATGAAAAATATGAAAAGAGTATGGAAGACCAAGAGTTGTATGGAGTGTAAATGAATCTTAGGTGTACTTGCAATGTCCAAAGTGTAAGACCAAGTATGTAAGTAGTAGAGTAGGTGTGACTTCCAAAGAGAGGATAGTTTCTCTTGATGAGGTAAGCTGACCTTGACTCTAAGTAAGACCAAATGAGACCCAAAGGTAAGAAACCTTGATGAGGGACCACTTAGCCAAGTGTAGTTGTATGTAGTGTGTTGACAAAGTATGATGAGGACAAGCGAGTGACCTTTTGACTCAAGTTTAGACAAGTATGAATGTAAAATGAGGTATGAAGCAATGATGGACTGTGTAAGACCTTAGAATAGGCTGAATGTTAGATTAAACCTGAAGAGACAACCTAGGAAGCTCGGGTATGCCGAAACTGATTTTCTTTGTTTGCTTGACTGTTAAAATTTTCAAATCCTGACACAGACGCCTCTGTATACTTCACAGACGCGGTTTTAAGACACAGACGCTACTCTGTTTGACGTAGACGCGGATAAAAACACAGACACTATTTTGTACTTCACAGACGCGTTTATCCGACACAGACACGGTTCGACCAGACACAGACACGTTTCTGTAACCTTAGTGCGATCTTTCCTATCTATGAAGTTGTTTTGTTGTGACCAAATCTGATTTTTCGACTGTTTTTCGTGACAAGAGGACACAGTGTTGATGACTCAATGTTTGCAGACTATTTAGACTCCAAAAATTGTGTTGTTTGATGTAAAAAGTTTTTGCATACACTTGAAAACACAAAAGACACAATGTTTTGCTGTTTTGTCTTGAATGTTTGAGTGTTTAGCATAAGACAAGCACAAATCTTAGGGCTGGCCAAGACAATAGTTGTTGATCCCACATAGGGTTTTACCCCCGAGGCTATGCTATTCAGAGCGGATACTTAGATGCTTGGCCTCACTGGCTCCACCCTCGGCACTCACTTCTCGGGTCAGCCAAGCATCAGTCCCCATGAAAACTCCCCATGGCGAACTTTGTATCTCTACTAAGAACCATATGTGTGTGGGCCGCTACCAGAGGTCCGACCTCCTGCCTCAACAACTAGAAGGATTTGGGCATCTAAAACAAAGAGGTGCTAGTAAGGGCATCCGCTCGTGTGGCCATACATGCGACACTTTCAGCTCTGTAAATACAGAAGGCTCCCAGCCGGTAGGGGTTACGCCCTACAAATGATCAAATAAATTTGATCAAACGGGTTTATGGGGAGACATAGTGTCGGTATGAACTAATCAGCACACGTTATTCATAGTTTTCACCATGAATACATTTGATTATAGTGGTTTGGATGAGGTGGGTTTTCCTCGCTACCACTTGGGTCGTTCTCTTCTCACTAGTAGTCCTAATGACCACACGGGAAGACAGGCCCTCTAAAGAGTAAACAAAAAGAGCCTATTGCTCAAGACACAAAAGATAATGATTCAATTTTAGTGCACCAATTGAAGTGTTTACTAAGCTATGAAAACAAGGCACATAATAAAAATTACAAAACCCTAAGGCCCTGCAACAAAATTGTTAGTAGTTTGGGTTGTTTCAAATGATAACCCCTTCCTGCAAGCACACAAGTTAGGTAAATTTTAGAAAACCCAAAAAGACTTTGTGAAAAGGGGCCTTCAACAAAAATGTATTTGCCTCCAAAGCAAGCTGCACAAACCAGGTTAGCTAGATCTGCAAAGGTTAGCCGAAAATAAACCAGATCTGAAACCCTAAGTACAAAATCCGAAAACCAGAATCAAAGAAACTTGAAAAATTTGCAAAACAGAAAGCACAGACGCCTTTATACGAGACACAGACGCATCTGAACTACACAGACGCGGTTCTGTAGTTTACAGACGCGATTAAAGGTCATAAACGCGACTCAAGAACGAAGATGCGATGAGATCCGGCACAGACGCGGTTAAAATTCTCAGACGCGATTCCAGAAACCTGCAAAAATAAAAATTTGGCAAAATCACAGGTGCGATTAACGATATCACAGACGCTTCTGAAACACAAAAACGCGATCCGAACACTCGCAGACGCAGAAAAAACCTAAAATGTCGTCGAAATCGTCCGATCTGCAACTTCAAAAATGCAAAATCTGCAAAAAAATGTTAAATGCAAAGGGACAAGAGTCCCACCGGGCGTGCCAAAATGTTTATGGTGAAAATGGATAACAATGATAACAATATTGAAAGACTAAAATGGATTCAACCACTAAACCCTAGCCTAACAATGAACAAAGATCCACCATAACATATGAAGATAACCTAAGACAATGCAAAATAACTCAAAATCACAAAGATTATACCATCACATGTCCAATAGGGTTTTGATCTCCATTCTTCCTATCTCCATTGATCTTGTTTGATATGCTTGCTCTCAGATTTTTGTATGCATAAGAGCTCAATAAAGAACGGAATGTGGTTGCAAGTGGAATTGTAGTGTAGCCAAGTTGCATGAAAGATCATTAGGATGTGTCATTAGGGTTTGACAATGAAGAAAGCATCTCCTTAAATAGAAGACACAATAGGAAATGGAGGGTTAAGATTGAGAGGTGTAAAAAGAGAGGTCGGCTAGGATTAGAGGGTAGGTAAAAGAAATAATAAAATAATGAAAGGGGTAGGTAGTGTATGAATTAAGAGATGAATGACATGTGTCATAGGTGGAAAAGGATAATGAATTAATTAAATAAATAAAGATTTATTTAATTAATAGAAGAAATAGGACAATTAAATAAATAAAATATTTATTTAATTTAGGAAAGGGGTAATTTAAATAAATAAATGTATTTATTTAAATTAGAAATAAGGCTAGAAGAGGATAAATGAATTAATTAAATAAATAAATAATTATTTAATTAATAGAAGAATTAGGCTTAGATAATTAAATAAATAAAATATTTATTTAATTAAACATGACAATTTTGAGTGTCTACATTATCCACAAGGTAATGGTCAGGTTGAGGCTTCAAATAAAACCCTTATCAAAATTCTTAAGAAAATAATCAATGAAGTTGGTCGTGATTGGCACTTGCAACTCCACCCCACCCTTTGGGCCTAGAATGCAAGCATCCTCACCCCCACAGTTACCACCCCATACTCCCTAGTGTTCGGTTTCAAAGTTGTTGTCCCCCTTGAGATCGAGATCCCATCACTTCAGGTATCACTACAGAATATCCTTCCTAATGAGGAATACAGAGTTGCCAGATTACAAGAGCTAGAAAGTGTTGGATGAAAGGAACCTCGTGGCCTTAAAACATCTCTGGGTGTATCAAAATGACCTTCGGCTAGGCTATAACAAGAGATTAAGAACCCAAGAATTTGACATTGGTGACCTAGTAATTATGGAAAATTAGAAGAATCTATAGGCTCGTGAAAAGAAGGCAAGTTTGAGCCTAACTAGCTTGGACCTTATGTGATAATTGCAAAATATGGATCAAGAGCCTATTGGTTGGATACTCCAAAAGGATATCCCTTAGATGAGCCTATTAATATCATTAATCTAAAGAGATTCTACACCTAAACTTCAGAGGATTACCAATTTTCAAAAATCAGAAAAATATAAAAAAAATTAAAAATAGCATAAAAATACAAAAAAAAATGAAAAAAACAAAAAAGTAAAGAAAAATCAATTCGTCCATCAGTGAAAACCACTTTGTGGAACTATGGGAAAGTGCCTTGGTGAATAAAATGGTTTCAGACATCAAGGTAGATAAGATAGATATGTTATCTTGCAGGATAAACGTGTTTTTGTCACCCCCCAAACTAGTCTCCATATTTCATTAGTGATGTCAGGAATTAATTCACCTCCAATCCATTATCTTCTAGTCCATTTCTACATCCATAATCCTCTTTAATTCATATCATGGGTTTACTCCACATATGAGCATGTGTGCAGGATGTTACCATTTTGATCACTCACCCCACTCCCCCTATGCTTCGCTTCATCCCTTTGCACCTATTCGTAATAGAATTAGAATGCTATATGCATATCAACAATTAATAAAAAGTAATTATTATGACATCTTTTGTATTGTACACATAGCTTTGTAATCCCACTCCCCCTACCACTTTGCTTCATCCCTCCTTCATGAGATGATGAGATTTTGTCTGAACTTTGAATAAAGATCATCCCAGTAAACTGACCTTTTATCCCATCACACTGAAATTCCCCATATTATCTGAGATTTCTTCCCAACAAATTGAGCTTCCTCTTGACTTGCGTGTCATCCAAACACACATATGCATGAGCCTGACCAAGTCCTAATAGTCAGTCCCATGTCCGCATTTGTTTGCACATCCCATCTGCTCTATTGCCTAACCAGTCTTGTCAATTACCTATTCTCATTGAGATGCATTCTTCCCATGTCCAATGTTATTATCCTAGTCCTACTCTTGGCAAGAGATGTCAGTTAGCCATGTGCATGACATTTGTGTGGTTTGATTTTTTTTGCTTCAATTGGCATCTTTATGTTCCATGACTACTCCTACCCAAGGTTTCCATGATCATTCTATATCTTGGTATGTCTTGTTTATGTGTATACTAGGACATGTTTTGTGATATGGTGTGTTTGAGGGTCTCTCTTGTATGAACCTATAGCCCCACATTCACACCATCATAGTTTTTGTGAGGTTGTGTGCAGAAGATACCTATTGTTTGAGAGTCTAGTCCATGCCTTGGATCCTTACAACATCCCAATTCCTATAATCAGTGGTGTAGATCATCCTTGGCAAAATCAAAACTAGGTTTTCTCTCCACATATACACAACAACAAATCCCCCCCACTTCATCACTTCATTTTGCATTCCATCCCACCTCCCTTTTTCATTATGGAGACCTCAATTTATTCACTTCTTCCCCTTCTTCTATTTTAGTCCTATATCATTGTATTATGGTTGGCACATTACGCAAAATTGTCTCATTATCATTTATCATATTGCATTTTTTATTGCATCATCACTTATTTGCATAATCATTTAGATTTCATTTTAATTTTGTGTACTCATTATCATTTTAGGTTAATTATTATCATCTCATATTCTATTATCATTGCATCTTTATTATCGTTTATTCCCATTATCATTACATCGTCATAGTGTCATATTTTATTAATAGTTGCATTCATTACAATTCATTTCATTTAGTTGCATTTAAAATATCATAGTGCATCCATCAAATCATATGTACATTAGATCAAATCATGAATTCAACTTAAATGTAATCAAGGTATGATACGAAAGATAGGAGTTGAACTAAAGGCAATTACATTGATTTGAGATGCACTAAAAACATGTAGAACATCCATTTGCATTACATACGTCGCAAATAAAAATTGTTGGCTTGATGATGATGTTTTGATGTATTAGGTTGATTGATGACTTGTTTTATGTTGTCACTGATGGAAAATATGTTTTGATAGTCATCTAAGTCTTTTAGGCAAACCAGTAAAGCATAACCGGTAGAGGAGATAGTTTATTAGTGAACTGATAAATAGGACTTCAACCACTAAACAAGAACAATGTTGTATTAAAGAAACCGGTATGAGCGATCAATGAAGAGTTAGGTGATGTGGTTTTGCAGGAGTGTTGGATATTGTATCAGGTAGCTATGTTTCATACCAAAGTGGCAGATTGAATAGGATGAGCAAGTTATGTTCTATAGAGTAGTCAATCATGAAGAACAACTAGCTGGTAGAACAAAGTCACTAAGATCGGTAAACCGCTACACATAATGTTTTATTTTTGAGTTGTTATGTCAGTGGCCGACATAATTAAATCGTGTAGTGCAAGATTGACTAGATTCATTGAACCTAGGAAACTATTCCAAGGTTAGTAGCTGACTAAGTTGATGCTTATAAAAAGTATGATGAGTTATGAGATGTAGTATGAGACTGTGAGTGAATATTGAGAGTTTGATTGTGCGGTAATATGAGAATCTTTGTATTGATGTGTTGTTGATGTATTGAGAATAATTGAAGCAGATCTCATCAAGCACAAAGGTGCTACATGCAGATCATTTTACTGTTGTTTTCCTAACAGTTGCAACACTCAAATCGCCTAACCAGGTAGGTCCTGATAGGCCTGAAATTATAAATTCCCTTATAGGTTAGCTCATTAACTTGAGTCTAAATCCTCTTGCAAGGTTTCTCCTAATAGGGTAAATATTTTAACAGGGTTGAGGTGAATCCCTTAACTGGGTGACTCCTAAAAGGGTCTTCTCCTAACCGAGCATATTTGTAAGACCTTAACAGGTCAAATATTTCTATTCTACAGATAGTGAATCATTTGGGTACTAACTCCCACTGTGGTTTTTCCCTTTTGGGTTTCCATGCATAAATATTTGTGTTATGTGTAACTTGATATATTGGGTGTTAACTTATGTGGTGATATTTCTTTTATCTTTATTAATCTATAAATTATTTAAATTGGTGATCAGATTTGTGTTATTGTTTTTGCTTGCACTAATTCACCCCCCCTCTTAGTGCCTTATAAGTTTATCAATTGGTATCAGAGCCTAATTCCCTTAAAGCTTAACCGCTTGGGAAAGATCCCTAAGGCTATCATGGGGGATATGAATTATAGAGAGTTGTCTAACCGACTCATAGAATCTAAAGAAGCCCTAGATACATTGAAAGGTAAGTATAAAGCCTCACTTGCTAAGAGAAGAGAGCTTGCAGAACAATTGATGGAGTTTATTGAAAATAGTTCTTCTGCTGAAGCAAACATGGATGCATTGGTTACTAAGGTGGAAAATTTGAATGATGAGAAGGCAAATCCGAGGAGAGAATTGGAAGCCCTAACCATCAGGATGAGTCAAGAGCTTGAAGTAAGGAAGACAACTGAAGATAAGACTAGAGAAAAAGAACATGAGATCTTTAAGTTGAACTAGGAGGTTGGAACCTTGTATGCTCTTCTTCATGAGGAATAAGAAGAAAAACAAGAAATAAAGTTTGATCTAGACATGGCAATGTCTCTAAGAGAAAGTTTAGTGAAAAAGAATAAAGATCTTACAAAGGAACTTTTTGATGCTAATGAAACACTTGTAATGTTTTAACAAGAGTTATACTATGATTGATGAACAAATCTAGTCACAAAGGTATAATGGAGATACACATGGCTTGGGATACACTACTCTTGAGAAAGGTGAGCCTTTTGGTACAAAGGACAACATTGAAGAAGGTAAATATGCACCTAAGATCCAAAAATCCACTGGTAAGAAACCCTACAAACCAGTATGCCTTAATTTTCATAAGCCAGGACATACTGCTAATGTTTGTAGATCTAATTCGACCAAATGCCTATCAAGGATACAAACCTAGAACCTTTAATGGATATTGTTACACTTGCAACATGTATGGGCATAGAGCTATTGAATGCAAGTATGGAGAAAATAATCCAATACCCCACATGAATCAAAGATTTGGTCGAGTTTGGCAAATAACTTTTAATGACTAGAGAAATGCAAATTGGTAGAGACCCTACGCTAACCAGTTTAGTCCCTATGAGATGGAAAAGAGAATGAATGTGATTTGCCCAATCTATCATAAATATAGTCATGTAGCTTTGAATTGCAGAAGAAGGACTGGTAGAGACAATGCTGAACCCTGAAGAGCATCTGGTATGACATGTTTTCATTTTCACCAACTGAGACACCTTGCAAAGTTTTGCAGAGCTAAAATGAGTCAGTCAGTGAATCAATTTTCTGACCGGAAAGGGAAGAAGAAAGTTGATGTGGAAGAGACCAAAGTAGAGATGAACAAGATCTGTAAAAATAAGTGATGAGAAAACTGAAGACAAACCATCGAAAGATCCTAATTCTTCACCTAGTGTGGAGAACTCATCACTAACAAACTAAGTTGTTAAAAGGCTTAGGGGACCTTAATGTCAAATCCATTTCCGGATCCCCTATATGATATGCAGTAAGATAAATTGGCATATCATGATGCATTATGATATTGTGAAGTGTTTTTATGATCAAACCAGTAGGTTTGATGTGATATAAGAACCGATAGTATGTTTTTGTGTTGAATGGCGTTTTAGGGTTTATTTCTTTATACAACCAGGAATAGCATTTAATGCAGTACAACAAATAAAAGGACTTTTTTGAATATCATTTGTCACTTTGCATTCTTGAGAGCATCCAGATAGTGAAAAGAGAAGAGAAGAGCTTGTGTGAGCAACATTTGATCAGTTTAACAAAAGATTTGGAGTGATCTACGATCTGTAATCGGTGAAAGTGCATTCGCAGTGTTGAAACCCTAGTTGTGGAAGCGTTGAAATGCATTTATCTGATGTGGAGTCCCATATGGAGTTTTGCATGTAGAGGATATTACATCATACATTCACTGTAAGTTGGAAAATCTTAGAATTTTTTTTATATTTGATCAATATAGGGTAATGTGTGACAAGGATGGAGTATTGAAAGAACAATATAGGAGGGTTACCGATAAAGGTTTTCACCATGCACTAAATTCTATTGATGATTTTGAAGATGATCTTGTGAGATATGTTTTGAGTCATGTGCATGACTAGTTTATGTGGCTTGATCGACCACATAAGATTACCAAAGAAGTGATTCATGCAGAAACTTGATTGTGTTCCACTGATGAAGTTACAGTACTGAGATCAGTTCCTAAGAATGATTTTGCTGACCTAACCAAGTCACGATGGGATGGAAGAGCTATGACTGTTAATGAGATTGATGATCCTCGGTAAAATTTTCTTCAATGGTCATAGGATACCGGGTATATCATTCTAGCAGGATGAACAACATCCCTGCTGCAACCCTCCATACTCCTTACTAGATGATCAAAGAAAATGTTGATTATGATTTGTATGAGGTATTGAGAAGTCAGTTGGTGCTCAATCATGAATCCATCAAGAAAGACAAAAGACTGAAGTTTAAATTTGGACAACTGATGGTTGGATTGTTCTTCTATTTTTAGAATTTCTTTCCTAGTATCAGTAATGTTAAGTGGTCTAAGGACACACCAGCATTGTTACAGATGAAGAACAACATCAGGATGTTGGGTAATGATATTGGTAAGATTGCTTGGGGTTATTTCAAAGATTTTCAAAAAAATGCATGCAAGAGAAAGGATATCGACACAGGTTGTAAGAAGATATGAGGATACCATCTATTTTTTGGTTGACACAGACACATGTCAAATGGAGGCAGTTGATCCTAGGATAACGGGTGATGCCTATGGGTTATAAAGTTGAGAAAGATATTTTGGTTGCTTATTTTGAACACTTTATAGCACAAGCAGTAGATACTACTACTAAGAGGTTTAGAACCTATAAGGAGAAATCTATTGATGTGCATTATGTGCTTGCAAGACCGGTAATTGCTAAGAAAGTGAGAAAAGAAGTTGAGCAGTTTGTCAAGAAACAAGGATTTACTAAGGAGGCAATAGCAGAGGCTAGAGAAAAATATGAAGCTAAACAAGGAGCATCTAGTGCCCCAACTAGTACCAACACCAGTATGAAGACAAGAAGTGTTGAGGTTAAGAAGGAAAAACCTTCCAAGATACAATTCAAGAGAAAAGGTAAAGTCATTGAGCCCCTACACCTAAAGCATCGGTAACTACATAGAAGAGAAAAAAGGAGAAAGCAAAGAAACTGGCAGCTGATGATGAAGAAGAAACTGAATCAAAAGTTGAGAAGAAAGCTTTGAGAGCTAGTGGCAAAAAGTCAAAGGTTATAGGAGAATCTACTGTCAAATCCGTCAAGAAACTGGTAACTAAACCTACACCTTTTGAAAAGTTGTTAATGCATATTAAGGAATATGGTGTTCTTAAGGGTTTGGATAAGTTGTATGATAAGTTTAATAAGGATGAAAAAAGGAAGATAGAGGATGCAGTTGCTTTTATGATTAATGAATATAATAAATCCCTAATTGAATTGCAAGGGCAAATTTGAAATTCTTTGTATGATAAGATTGATGGTAGATGGCAGGCAACCATAAAATAGGATAGAGAATTTATTCTTACAAACTTGCAACTTGAAGCCACAGAGGAGGAGATAGATGAAATTCTTGCAAAGGCTAAATCATCTTTTAGATCCAAGAAAAGGTTGACAAGACTATTAATTGGTGAGACCCAATCAGTTCGAATGGAAACTAGGCAGATATTGAAGAAGTTATTGGGTTTGATACCTGATACGGAAGAAGAGAAACCAAAGAAGTTTAAGGCAGAAGATATTTCGGACAATGTTGATATTAGTGATTTTACACCTGATGAGATTGTTATGGGAAACCAACTGGTAGATGAAAAAGAAAAGACAAAACTAGTAAATGTACAAACTGAAACAGTTATAATTCTAGATGATGATACAAAAGTTAAGGTAACCAGTACCGAGGAGGAAAAGAAAGATCACATTGAGGATATATAGGATGAAGGTGTTATATACAAATCATTTTACTGTTGTTTTCCTAACAGCTGTAGCAGTCAAATCCCCTAACCGAGTAGGTCCTAACAAGCCTAAAATTGTAAATCCCCTAATAGGGTAGCTCATTAACTTGAGTCTAAATCCTCTTGCGAGGTTGCTCCTGATAGGGAAAAGCTTTTAACATGGCTGAGGTAAATCACTTAACCGGGTGACTCCTAACAAGGTCTACTCCTAACTAGCCATATTTGTAAGTCCTTAACCGATCAAATATTTCTTTTTTGCAGATAATGAATCTTGTGGGTACTAACTCCCACCGTGGTTTTTTCCTTTTGGGTTTCCATGTATAAATATTTGTTTTATGTGGAGCTTCATCTATTGGGAATTATCTTATGTGGTGATATTTCTTTTATGTTTATTAAGATTTAAGTTATTTAAAGTGGTGATCAAATTTGTGTTATTGTTTTTGCTTGCACTAATTTACCCCCCTCTCAGTGCCTTATAAGTTTATCAAATCCATATTATACAAGTAACCATGTCATAAGCATACATTATAGGATAAACATAATCACAACACGATAGATGAACATCGTATATCATATAGGTACACAAAATAAATCACATGCACATACCCTGCATCCACCACAAAGTTCGGCATGATCATAAACATACATATCATATAGGTCATACACATCCTGCATCACTAAAAATGTTAGCACACATGTACCATCATCATAATAAAAATCCAAATCATCATCCACCACATATAAATAATGAAGTCCATAACAAGTCCATAATAAAGTACATATACATCCCGCCACCAAACTGCATCTCATCTCATATATAAAAAAATAATGATGTGTCCAACAATAATACAATGGTATACCCCCAAAGGGTAAAAATGTCACACATGTATCTTTGAGCACTAGCCTATGCTCTCCTTGTCACTTGCACCTACACCAGAGGGTCCATCTGGCCCTAATCGTAGCACCCTCATCCCCACAGAGGTGCTCAACTGCTGGCTTTGAGTCCTATGCAATCTAGTGCTCTTGACATAGGAAAGAGCTCATTGATCCCCTAGCACTGCCTGATAATAAAGATCCCTATAATACTAGATCTCACAACCCATCTTCTTTGCCCGTTGTCTAGCACCTATGATCTCTAAAAAAAATGGGACCTAGTCCTCTCGGAATCAATAACTGTCATGCCACATCCCTCTCCCCCTTGAGTTTAGTAGCATCTACCTCGACTCTACTCAATCTGGCTCAGAGGGTCTCTATCTCATCATCCCTACATTGCATCTCATCTCTAAGATTCCCTATAGGTCATCCACTCCTCGCTTCTTCTAATATCCTCTTGGCCTCATCCGCCTTTGTCCTTAGACTATCCCTCTCTGAAATAGTCACCTCTAGGTCCCATCACAGAGCATCCCCCTCCTCCCAAACCCTAGCCAACTCCCCCTATAGGTTGTCAACTTGGGCTCTCTCCTGCTCTACCCTATGCCTCTTTATAGCTAGTTGATCCTCCAGGTTCGGTGCCCTCACCCTCTCGGTGTCTTGCTCCAAAATGGCCTGGTCAAAATTGGCCTGTGGTACCTTCCCAGCTTGTCAATCTTTCCCATCTTGTCCCCTCTCCTCAGCCGGTATGTCCATTGGCTTCATTCCCCCTAATCCCTCCTCCTGGTGAGGACCCGCAATCTCCTAAACCGATACCTTTACCTGTAACAGAACTGCCACCACTGGTACTTGTCTCTGTCCTTTCCTCCTCTGTCCCCCTCTTTGTCTCTATCATCCCTAAGGCACCTGTCACTTTCCCCTAGCTCTTCCCACCACATCACCCTCCCCTGGCTCATCCCCCTCCCTATCGACGATCTCATCCACTGATGACGCAACCTGATCTACCTCCAAAATTCTAGGAATAGTAAGCCAGACTGGACGATGTCCATCCCACCAGGCTCATGGGGGCTTCACTGGCTAGGCAATATTACATCATGTGCATTCATATTGGGAATTTTAGTATCACAAAAAAGAGGGTGCAATATATTGCCTGTCGATGAAAATAGGGGGGTTTTTAATTTTGACTATGAAAAATACAATATTTAGTGAAAATAGGGGGGCTTTTAATTTAGGACGTGTATTGGGAGGGGGTGACAAAAAAGGAGTTTAGGGCAATATTTTTTGAAAATAGGGGGATTCTTTAGTATGCCATTAACACACGTGCTATAACCCAGATTCACTAAGTGAAGCCCCCGTGACTAGGATGCATATGCTCTTGTGCACCCTGGATCGTCTCCCACCTATAGTCTCTCATCCCATAGAATGGTGGCTGCTTCCATCCAACTTAGAGGCACCTCAAATGGACCTTCGACCTCCCCCCATGTGGCGGCCTCCCTATTAATGCATGGATGCGTGTGCTCATGCCCAACTATGTCCTGTGACAACCCAAATTGCCTCATAACCTGATGTAGCAGTTACTGATCAATAATATGTATAGTGCGCTCAAAGAGCCATCACTTAGTTTGTACCCATGCCAGCTACCAATCCTCACTCCATCGCTCACTATCCCTGAATGGTTGCTAGGTAAAACTTGCTAGCTCATCCAGTATCCTCCTCCAAAACCAAGGGGCACCAACTCGAGTGTAGTGAAGCAATCCCTTGTACCTGTCTATGTATGGAAATTGTTGCCTTCGCTCATGTACTCCTAGTGGTCATGTGATAGCGATATGCTCTTAGGCCCAGATGTGTAGCAGAGTAACTCCTATCTCAAGGTTCTCATAACCTGGGTACACACACATGTGCATATCGTGATATAGTTGGCCGAGCATTATGACCCCCCATGCATACTCTACCCCATCCTCTAACATATAATAGACACATCTGCTCCATTTGATAGAAAAATCGTTCCCACTCAAATCTGACACCATATGCCCACTGATCAACCTATAGATAAACAAAACCAGGCATGAAATCCTTCGCATCTGCATCGCCTCTTGGAGCTGCATCCTCATCCTATCCATGGGCAAATAATCACACTCACATATGCTTTGCAGGTAGTCCAACCCACGATCCAATCTATACTTTGATATAACACCTCTAATAGGTACCTTCAGGATCCACCAAACATCTAGAAGGGTGATGCAAGCCTCACTTATAGGGAGATGAAACATACAAGTCTATCTATCCCGTCTCTACTAGCGCCATCATCATGGCGGTATGCGCTCTGATCCATGACCATCTCCCAATGAAATCGAGTCTTAGTGTGCTCAAAATGGCCCATTCATCTCCACACAACTATCTGAACAACCTCATCATTGGTGGTCAATGCTCCCATGAAGTGATAATGATAGGATCCTCTCGCATTTAGCAGAATCGCCTCATTAGCCCTCTTTTTCTAGCCTTTTTCTATCCTATTCTATCCCTAGGGCATCTAGATGATCGCCGAAACCCTTACTTGTTTTTCTTCTAACCCTTTTTTACCCTCTTTTTCCTCCTAGGCAGAGATGACGTTTCTCCTAGGTGGAGACGCCGAAACTGTGCCATGTGCACCGAACTATAGAACAAAGATACCATTATGTAGTTTTCTCCCTTTTTTCCCTCTACAAACCCTTCAACATTTGTGCAAATGATTTTTCACATGCGTAGACAGGGAACACATGCACAGATATGGAATGCTCATGCACACATTGATCCCCTGTGGAGACGCAGACTTGGTGATCGACGTCTTTGCCCCAATAGACTTTCTACCCCATTAATTACACCTAATTAATGCTAAACCTATTAAATGACAAAGTTAGGTTGGGATACATACCATTGGGCCGTACTCGGCCAATCATTGGAACCATCTGACTCTCTTAGCACGGTGCTCATGGTGTGTAATGTAGGCCATCTCTTCTAAGTGCTCTGATCTCTCTTAATCTCCAAGGTGTATGTGTGAAAATGACCTCTCCTTGGGCCCCGTGTGGCTTATATAGGGTCCCCCTTCACCCCATTTTTTGCTCCTTCACTATTTTTCTTCCTGTTTCCTACCATATTCCTTTTTCTCCCTCTATTTTTTATTCTTTTAATCATTATTTTCTTCCTTTCAAGAATTTTCTCAAAAAAATTTCAAAAAAAAATCTGTTTAAATTCTCGAGGGGGCATATACCACCTGCAGTTTTTTAATGCTGGGGCATCTTTTTCTGTCTTTTACCCACGACCAATTTTATTGCTGCATAAAAGAGGGGCAAAATCTAGACATCTAAAATTAATTAAATTAAATATTTAATTAATTTATCCTTTCTACATAATTAATTTATATAATTATGTTATTCCCATTCCTCTCAGAATTAATTAAATTTAATTAATCTTGCCACTATAACCCAATAGTTAAATATATCAAATACATTAATTATTTTTTATTCTTCTAAATCCCTTTAAGTTAATTAAATCTAATTAATTAACTTAAGTCATGTGATTCCTACAAATCACCTCTTCTAATCCTCACTTAGCCTAATTAATTCTTCTAGAAGTATACTTATCATTATTCCTCAATTTTAAATTCCTCCACTCATTCTCCTTCCTCATGTCACATCCTCCTAACTTATCCACTTTCTCTCTAATCTCTCATTAATCCACCTAATCCCCCCTCTTAATCATTTGCACAATCCTAATCCCCATGATTAAGATCAAAGTCAATTACTTGCCATAAATGGCTTTCCCCTATTACCTTCCAAACCTTAAATGCACCAACTTGGGTCATTTCAAGGATTTCAAATTCTTCCACTTCCCCATGCTCTCTCACTTCCCAAGGAATTTTTAATTCCTTTTTTGTTCCATTTCTCCCATGCAATCTTCTATTTTGGAATTTTTAATTCCTTTGTCCCTTCCCAAGGAATTTTAAATTCCTTTTATTCTTCCAATGTTCATTGGGGACTCTTCCCTATGCACCTTGAGGAGTGTGGAGACAAGAAATGTCTTTATGTAAAATATCTTGGATCCCACACCTTATCCTCTCAATCCCTTCCATCATTTTCCTTCAATCCTCACCCTCCATTCCAAATCAATCTTGGCCCTCCATTTTCCTCCTCTCAAATCTATAAATTGGGGCCTCCTCCCCTTCATTTCATCATCCATCATTTGTGCAATCTCATGCTGCTAGTATAAGCCTAGAATCAACTCCATAAGAATCACCACTATTGTCAAACTAGTTCTGATACTTAATGTAACTACAAATCCAATAGCTAACAAGATGAGAGGGGGGGGGGTGAATCATACAAACTTAATCTTCCATAAAAACAACAGATTCAACCTTGGTAACATATACTTCAGTAATATAACCAAAACTACTAAACATGCAAACTCAAAAACATATAAACATCATAACACTCATAACACCAGATTTAATGTGGAAACCCAAAAAGGGAAAAACCACCGTGGGATTTCAGACCCACTAAGAAATATACTCTTCTAGAGTATCCTCAGTTAAAAGCAAATCCTATGAAAGATTACAAACACATTGCTAGATGTGACCCGATTAAGGCATTTTCCTCAGATCTGTTAGGATCTTCACCTTGTTAGAAGTGACCTTGTTAAAGGATTTCAAACACTCAATCAGAATGTCACCTTGCTAGAGGGTTTTACAAATGAGACTGTTGAGTCCACTCTATTAAGAGATTTTCTGTCACTTCACAAAATAACAATAATAAAAATCTATCTGCAACTTCACATCTAAAATGCTAAAGCAGATTCTTATTTGCTCAATATAATATAGGACTTATCTTGTCGATCTGCTGGGCTTTATACTCTGTTATTCAAACAAGTCTTCAAGCTTCTGTGCTTGGTAATCACTATGTAGCATCCCTATGCATACACTTGCCCGCATACATTGTTTATCAATAGTTCCTTATTTATAAACAATTTGTTGACTGCTTAATCTCCTTGATCACATTTCCCATGATCAATCATAGCCATCAGATCTTCAACCTTTGACCAGGTTCAATGTATCCTTTGATCTGAAAAATGTTTTACCCCGCCTTGGAACTTGCATATATTTCTTGGAACTTGTGCTAGGGTATTGTGGTTCAATCTGAGCTGTAGATCTTCCTGCCAATTTTCCTTTGCCATAGATTCCTTAACAAACTTCATGCACGGCATACCAATCATTTAATCATAGCCAGCTCATCAGCTTCCTTCATTAAATAATGCTTTTATTCATTCAATGCATTTTGTTACTACTCGGTTGCAACTCAGTAAATACTAAAATTCACTCGGTAGACATTCTTCCTTCATTAACCGATAGCGATAACCTTAGGGTTTACTGACTGGGTTCCTTAGGGTTTACGGACTAGGTTCTTTGCTCGGTAACATAGTATAGTATTAACCTTACAATCAATAACATATGTAGGATATCAAAACAATCTAAACATCATGATCTCATCATTGTCTAACTCGGTAATAGTTGCCCATTGAATAACTTATTCCTCCCCTTATTCATCACATTCTTTCTGTGTCTTTTACCAACATCTTTATACTCATCAAATCATACTTTTTAAGATATGGCAACATCATATTGAATTAGAAAATCAATTTCTTGACATCAATGACAAAATAATAATATTAAGACAGTAAACATCCTTAGTCAGTTATATCCATAATCATCAACAACCTTCTCAATATCCTTATTGAAATGCCAACAATCTCAATAATCTCCCTCTTGTCTGTTATAATGCCAACAATCTCCCCCTGTGGCATTGATGGCAAAACCAATTGATTTGACCTAATTGATTCGGATTCGGATTGTTGTGAGATTTTGAAATGTTGAAATGCTCTCCCCCTGTCATCAGTCTTCTCCCCCATACATTGGTATCCACTCCTTTTCTCTAGTCTTCTCCCCCTTTGACAACAATGCCAAAAAGTAAAGAACTAAAACATAATTTCTTCCTGTATGAAGTGATTTCCTGCTGTAATGTCAACTTAGTCTCGGTCAAAGCATTTTGTCTTCAATTCCTGTTTCCTATATTATTTCTTGCTCCCTATATTGTTTCCTGCACACCTTTAGAAAACATCCTAAAGTGTGTAAATTAGCATCAACTCCTAAAAGATATTTTGTAGAGTCATCGAATTGATGCTTTCACCGAACTCGGTTAGTGAATGAAAGATAGGGGTAGGACCCCTAACTTACTTCTGAGATACTCAAAAGTGTCCCTTGGCAGTGGCTTGGTGAAGATATCTACTATTTGTTCCTTTGTGCTAACATACTCCAACACCACTTTCTTCTATTGAGCTTCTTCTCTAAGATAATGATATTTGATAGAGATGTGCTTTGTCTTAGAGTGCATAACTAGATTCTTTGAAATGTTAATGGCACTAGTATTGTCATAGAATATAGTTACTGGCTCGGTAAATTTCTCATTTATACCTTCCAACAGTTGTTTGATCCATGCTATATTGGTATAATGCAATGCTGCAGCAACGTATTCAGCTTTTGTGGTTGACTGTGAAACACGTCCTTGTTTCTTGCTAAGCCAACTCACTAGTCTTTCTCCTAAAAAGAAAGCTCCTCCACTTGTGCTTTTCCTATCATCAATGTTGCCTGCCCAATCAGCATCAGTATAAACTTTTAAATCAAAATCATTTCCTTTCTGATATACTAAGCCATAATCCTGAGTGCCTTTCAAGTATCTGAAAATTCTCTTGATTGCTGTCATGTGTGTTTCCTTAGGATCTGCAGAGAATCTTGCAACTATACCTACTGCATGTGTTATATCTGGCCTGCTGTGAACAACATATTGTAGCTTTCCAATCATGGATTGGCAAAGTGTCTCATCAAAAGATGCATATTCATCATTATTTGATAGTTTACAATTGGTAGTCATAGGAGTACTTACTGGTTTTGAATCCTCCACTCCAAATTTCTTCAAGATTTCCTTTATGTACTTGGATTGAGTAATGAAAATCTCATTTTTCATTTGCAGTATCTGTAAACCTATAAAATACTTTATCTCACCGATTAATGACATCTCAAATTCTTTGCTCATTTCATTTCCAAAGTTCTTGCATAAAGAGTCATTTCCACAAAAGATAATATCACCAACAAATATGGCTGAGATCAGTATTCCATTTTTATCATTCTTCATGTACATATTGTTGTTTTTACTTGTTCTTATAAAACCAATCTTGATTAAATAAGAGTGCAATCTTTCATAGCATGCTCTAGGTGCTTGCTTCAAACCATATAAAGCTTTGTTCAATTTACATACCTGATCTTTATTCTTGTCTTCAGCAAATCCTTTAGGTTGTTCAATAAAAACTTCTTCGTCTAATATACCATTCAAAAATGCAGATTTGACATCCATTTGATATACCTTGAAATTCTTGTAAGCAGCATATGCCAACAATGTTCTTACTCCTTCAAGTCTAGCCATAGGTGCAAAAGTATCACCATAATCAATTCCTTCTTCTTGGGCATAACCTTTGCAAACTAGTCTTGCTTTATTTCGAATGACCTCACCTTTTTCATTCAGCTTGTTTCTGAAAATCCACTTTGTACTGACTACATTTTTGTCCTTCGATATTGGGACCAGTGTCCATGTGTCATTCTTCTTGATTTGATCAATCTCTTCTGTAATAGCATTTATCCATTCTTCACTGTTAAATGCCTCTTTCACTATTCTTGGTTCAAATTCAGATATCAGACATGTGTTCTATCTTAGTTTGTTCCTTGTCATCACTAGATCATCCTTATCTCCTATAATCAAACCTGATGCATGATGTCTTTTGACATACTTGGCTAATACAGTCTTGGTAGGCTGTGTATGATCTTCTTCATCACTCGGTAACTGGATATTCTCTTCATTTCCTTCTACAGTTTTCTCGGTAAGACTTGTCGATTGAACATAGACAAATTCATCATAATCTTCTGGTTCTTTGGAGTTTCCTTCATCATTTCTTTCTGCAAATTCATCAATTTTCACATTTGCACTTTCTACTATTATGTTAGATGATTTGATCAGACATTTAAATGCTTCACTTCTAGAAGAATAACCAAGAAATGTTCCTTCTTCACTTTTCTGATCAAACATGTCATTTCTATCATCCTTATGTACATAGCATCTACTTCCAAAGATTTTGAAATAACTTACATTAGGTTTCTTGTCATACCAGATTTCATATGGTGTCTTCAAAGTTCCTTTCTTCAGTTGTACTCGGTTCAGGGTGTAAACTGTTGTGCTTATTGCTTCTCTCCAAAATGTTTGTGGCACTTTCTTTTCAATCATCAGGGTTCTGGCAAAATCCACAATAGATCTATTTCTTCTCTCAGCTATTCCATTTTGTTGTGGATTTCTCAATGCAGAGACCTGTCTTTTAATACCATGATCATTGCAGAATAAGTTGAACTCATCATATGTGAACTCTCCTCCTCTGTCTGATCTAAGACATTTCAGTTGTCTTCCTGTTTCATTTTCAACTCTTTCCTTGTACCATTTAAACATTTGAAAAGCTTCTGATTTATCTTTTAAAAACATAACTAACATCATCCTTGAGTAATCATCCACAAATAATATGAAATATTTATCACCATAATAACTTTGAACTTTCATAGGACCACAAAGATCAGTGTGCACAAGATCTAAAATTCCCTTTGAAGTGTAGGACTTACTTGTAAAGCTTGATCTTGTCATTTTACCCATATGGCATCCTCGGTACATAGCATTCTTAGGCTTTTCCAAACTTGGTAGACCCCTTACTCGATGCTTCTTACTTATTTTGATCAGACTATCAAAATTTACATGACAAAACCTTTTATGCCATAACCAGGTATCATCTATCTTTGCATACAAACACTTGTTCTGAGTTGAGTCAAGGTGAAATGTGTTACCTTTTGTTTGTGTCTCAGTAGCAGCTAACTTTCCATGCTTGTCATGAACTTTGACAATTCCTTTCTAAAATTCTATTCGGTAACCTATGTTGTTTAGCTATGCTACACTTAACAAATTGTATTTCAATCCTTTAACCCAATAAACATCATTGCATTTTGCATAGTCAAGAAGTGTTATAGATCCTTTACCTTTTACCGAACATGGTACATCATTACCAAATCTTACATAGCCTCCATCATAAGCTCTAACATAACAAACTTGTGTTTATCACCTGTCATGTGATGTGAGCATCCACTATCTATGATCCAAGAATCATTAGTATTTATGTGAGATATTAGGGCTTTTTCTTCATACCTTTCTTCATCTGATCCATCTTTGATAGCCACATAAACTACTTCCTCTGTATGAGTTTCATCTGATTTATCATCATTGGATTGCTCATCAGCTATTAAGAATGACTTTCTATCTCTTCTTTTGAAGTCTCGGTATCCACTGTAATGATTATCTTTCTGTCTGTCATCTTGGTAATCTCTCTTTTCAGTAGATTCTTTGTCAGGACAGTTAGAAGCCATATGTCCTATCTTATCACAATTGAAACATTTCAAAGGTAGTTTTCCTTTATACTTACCTTTGCCTCTTAGTAACCTTCTGGCTAATAGTGCTTCAAACTCTTCTTGCTTTCTGATTTCTTCATACAGTTTGTGTACTTCTTCTATGTTCTTGCAAAATCTTTCACTTGCTCCACTGTGATCCCCTTTAGTGTACTTACTCATTCTATCATTGTAATCATCAGATTCACCAATATGAAAAGAACTAAATGCAAATTCAACTTTATTTACCGATGACCCACTGTTATCAAAGTTACTTAACTCAAATGCATGTAGCTTACCAATAGTAGCATCTAAAGAAACTGGCATATTGGGTACAGACCTTAATTCATTGATTGCAGAGACTCGGATTGCATAAGCTGGTAGAAGGGTTCTTAATAACTTACTTGTTATATCCTTTTCTTCAATAGTTCCACCTCCTCCTTTGATTTGATTGACAATCTCCTTTAGTCTTGTACTGAATTGGGTTATGTTCTCACCTTCATTCATCCTCATAGATTCAAGTTGTCCTCTTAGACTATCCACTTTTGCTCCTTGAATATGTTCATCTCCACCATACACAGATATGATCTTGTCCCACATTGCCTTTGCATCATTGCAGCCTTCTAGATCATTAAACTTTGAATCGGTCAATGTAGATGTTATTTCAATCATTGCTTGAATATGTTCTTACTTTGCTTTTATCTCTTCCATTGTCAACGAATAGGTGCTTGGTGTAATGAAATAATTCTCTAGATAATATACAACATATTCTCCAACTCCTGATAGGTGTAGCTTCATCCTTTTCTGCCATGTAGAGAAACTAGACTTGTTCAGCTTCGGTGCATCCCTATTATACATCTTTAGATCTTTGCCTCAAGTACCTTTAAATTTTTCTTCCGGAGTCCAATGCTCTAATACCAATTGATAGTTCTGATACTTAATGTAAGTACAGATCCAATAGCTAACAAGATGAGAGGGGGGGGGGTGAATCATACAAACTTAATCTTCCATAAAAACAACAGATTAAACCTTGGTAACATATACTTCAGTAATATAACCAAAACTGCTAAACATGCAAACTCAAAAGCATATAAACATCATAACACTCATAACACCAGATTTAACGTGGAAACCCAAATAGGGAGAAACCACTGTGGGATTTCGGACCCACTAAGAAATATACTCTTCTAGTGTATGCTCGGTTAAAAGCAAATCCTGTTAAAGATTACAAACACATTGCTAGATGTGACCCGGTTAAGGGATTTCCCTCAGATCTGTTAGGATCTTCACCTTGTTAGAAGTGACCTTGTTAAAGGATTTCAAACACTCAATCAAAATTTCACCTTGCTAGAGGGTTTTATAAATGAGACTATTAAGTCCACTTGGTTAAGAGATTTTCTGTCACTTCACAAAATAACGGTAATAAAAATCTATCTGCAGCTTCGCATGTAAAATGCTAAAGCAGATTCTTATTTGCTCAATACAATATAGGACTTATCTTGTCCATCTGCTGGGCTCTATACTTTGTTATTCAAACAAGTCTTCAAGCTTCTATGATCGGTAATCACTATGTAGCATCCCTGTGCATACACTTGCCCGCATACATTGTTTATCAACAGTTCCTTATTTATAAACAATTTGCTGACTGCTTAATCTCCTTGATCACGTTTCCCATGATCAATCATAGCCATCAGATCTTCAACCTTTGACCAGGTTCAATGTATCCTTTGATCTGAAAAATGTTTTACCCCACCTTGGAACTTGCATATATTTCTTGGAACTTGTGCTATGGTATTGCGGTTCAATCTGAGCTATAGATCTTCCTGCCGATTTTCCTTTGCCATAGATTCTTTACCAAACTTCATGCACGACATAAAAATCATTTAATCATAGCCAGCTCATCAGCTTCCTTCATTAAATAATGCTTTTATTCATTTAATGCATTTTGTTAATACTCGGTTGCAACTTGAGAAATACTAAACTTCATTCGGTAGACATTCTGCCTTCATTAACCGATAGCAATAACCTTAGGGTTTACCGACTGGGTTCCTTAGGGTTTACCGACTAGGTTCTTTGCTCGGTAACATAGTATAGTATTAACCTTACAATCAATAACATATGTAGGATATCAAAACAATCTAAACATCATGATCTCATCATTTTCTAACTCAGTAATAGTTTCCCATTGAATAACTTATTCCTCCCCTTATTCATCACATTCTTTCTATGTCTTTTACCGACATCTTTATACTCATCAAATTATACTTTTTAAGATATGGCAACATCATACTGAATTAGAAAATCAATTTCTTGACATCAATGACAAAATAATAATATTAAGACAGTAAACATCCTTAATCAGTTATATCCATAATCATCAACAACCTTCTCAATATCCTTATTGAAATGCCAACAATCTTGACAATCTCCCCCTTATCTGTTATAATGCCAACAAGCTCTCCATACTTTGCTATTTCAATCATCCATTCAATCATTCATCTAGCCATTCTTGTTGTGTAGTGGAGAGAATACCGAATCATAGAACCAATCCAATCAAGTGAGGAAGGGGTGTATTCTTCACTTCACTGAATGTCCAATCCGAGGGAAGAGAAGGTATAAGATTTCTCACTTGCATTTTTTTTAATTAATGGTTTTATATGTTTTTATGAATATTGTATACATTTGATTCCTCTAACCATTTTCTTGTCTTCAGCTTCATTCATGCCACAGATTCTCTCCTCTCTTGATTGTTGGTAATTTTCTTCCCCCGTGATGTGTTTTTCTATTATGTTAGGTTCTCTTTGGATGACCCTTGTCACTCCATTTGTGCAAGGTAATAAAGAGGCAGAATTTGTTTTAACATTCTTTTATTTGTATCTCAATTCTTCTATTTGTTGTCCCATGTTTTGTCTACTTGGGGATGGTGCAAAACATTGAGATCTCTTTTTCTCTCTTCCATGTTGACTCAAAAGACACATTTTCCCTTCTTCCATTGTGTTTGTGGATCCCTTATGTGTTTTTTATGTTTTGTGACCATTATCCTTTTATTTGTCCTTTCTTGGGGGCATATCATTGTGGTAATGTGCTTGTTTTTGGATGCATGCTACCTTAAAGCAATTTCTCCTGATAAGGTGTATGCAATCATTTTAATGTGGTGGCATACTCTCCACTCAATGTTTCACTTTATGCACACACCATAACATGTTTCGATATTCAAGTTACTTTGCAAACTAAGCCTTTCACTTTTTAATTTGGTATTTTCTTTTTCATGTCTCATAGTAAGAAAACCTTACTAGGCCAGCAGTCATGATTCCTCTCTTTTTCCTCTCTTATTATGTCCCTTTTAACTTCAATTGAAGTAGTAAGATCCTAAAGTCCCTTGGGGGCTTAGTGTGTCTTGTCTCTTTGATGTCTTGATAAAAGTTTTCAATGCAAATCTTTGTACTTTACCATGAGTATGCTTAGTCTCATACTCCACTAAAGTGATAGCTAAATGTAGCATCCTAAATTATACTCACCTACAATTTTGTCCTTACTTAGGCCTCACTTTGGCATTCATCCTCTAAGGCCTGCTTGGAGCTATGATTCTGCTCACACCAGTTACCAAACTCAACTTTTTCACTGTCTGCACTTTCTCCCACCTTAATCTTGGAGCCTTGATGTCCAGGACCATGACATTGGAAGCCATTGCCATAGTCCTCTAAAAAAGGGCCCATTTTTGGGGCCTCATAATGGTCACCCAATTTGGGCAGGGACCTAGATCCCATGTTGGCTTGTGTCAGAAATTTAATTTGTTTTTAGACCAAAAAATATAAAAGAAGGTCTACCCCTCTCATTTCAAACCTAACAAATTCAAGATCTCAATTACACTCTAGCAAATTTGAGTGAGCAACCAATTAGTCTTGTATCAAGCATTAGAGATGACATTCATGTTCTATGTTTTATGAAGGTTATCTACATGAAACCTTGATTCCTTGTGAAGACAAATAAAACTTCATTAAAGGTATATCATTAGTGTTTCAGACATTTTTCAACCTTTCCCTCAGAAGAAAAGTATTCTACTACAATACTTCATTTACATTTCAATTATATTTCATGGGTTTGACCTAAGAAAAACCCCTATTCCAAACAATTTTCCCCTTTTCATTGTGTGCAGGAATAGGTACAAGGTTGTGTTTTAGAGGATCAACAGGGTTCACAGAGATGAACAAGTTCCCCTTTGGACAACAAAAAATTTGGAAGGACCAAGGTGACCACCACCATTGTCCTGATAGTTCAGGACAAATTTTTGGGAATAGATCCAAACCTTCATCTATTGCTCAGATTCAGGTTTGTGGCTCCATTTGACGACTGTAGCTCACTGTTTATGCATAATTGCTTCAATAATCCACCATTGTACCCTAATCTTTAATTAATTCAAATCTAATTCAATTTCAAGGGAAAGAAGAGCCCTAGTTAGGAGGCCTAGAATCATATCAGAATCTAGGTCTATTAGGCCTAGATATATCAAATTCTTGTCTTTCCCTAATGTGATGGTAATTAAGAAAAAATAGTGGTCTTACTACATTCTATGGTGAAACCCTAATTTTTCACCATTACAACACCTAACCCTTCCTTGGTACATTTACACACCCTTATGCATACACCTTGTCCACTTACTTATCACACCTATGTAGCTAAATCCATTTATATATATATGTGTGTGTGTGTGTGTGTGTAGCTTGAGTTTGACCATTATCTCATTTTGAGATGAGTTTGCAGTTATAATAGTGACCCATGGTTGCAAACTTGTTCCTCTCAATTTAAAAAAAAAAAAAATCAATTAATTGATTTCACTCTTTCGCCCATCTACCTTGAATCAAATAAATACATGCTTGGAATTCACTACATCCATTCATTCTAGAGAGAAAACAATAGCCACATTTGATTTGTGGCAATAAAAGGGAAAATTTACATAATGACAAGTCCTTGACCATTTAGAAAAAATAAAGTGGAAGATTGTGTATCAAGAAAAGTTGCAAATCAAAATATAACTAATTTCTAGGATGAATCAAGAGCTCAAGTACAAATCTATAACCCCTAATTCACCCCAACTCCACAAACTTGTCCTTTGATAGATTAGAGATCCACAATAGGGATTACTACTAAGTTTTACATTAGATAGATTATATAATATTGTTCACTTGATCTCCATTCTTTTGTTATCAAAGTATCATCCCCAATCTTATTTAATTTTCAAAAAATGTTGCACAATTTATTCTTTTCAACCATATTCAATTAATAAAAATGAATTTTATTTATTTATCTACACATATTTCATAAACATAAATGAACCTCTTTAAAAACAAGTTAATTTTCTTATCAATTTTATTTTATTTCAAAATTAATAATTAAAATGAAACATAATAAACAAAGATAATTTATAATATTATTTATTAAATATTAATTCAATTACAAAGATTTAGTATAATAAATTTAAATAAATAATAATTACATAAATTAATAGTAATTTATAATTATATAATATTTTATTATATTATAATATCATTAAAATATCAATACTAGCTAATATTTCTATTATGTAAAGCGACATGGGGACTAAGAGATATTTTTAAAGGATCTTTATTACAAATTTTAATGGGGAATTTTTATTTCTTTCAATTGAATTTTTTTGTAGAGTTTGATTATTAGTAGGTTTATTAATGTGTGATGAGATAATAATTTTATATTGTTATCATAATATATTATGATTAAAAGAATTTCAAAAATTGATATATTGTGTAACATGTTAATTTTTTTATGTTGGAAATGACTTTCATCATAAAAATTTTTAGATTGCAGGAATTGGGTAAACTTTGTAATGTGATTGTAGGAATTGGGTTAACTTTGTAATGTGCAATACATCCTCTAGTAGCACCCTTGTTTTTTATGCTTCTTAATATAAAACACATCCTCTGATATTACATGGATTGGGAGGAGATTGGATCTGTGACCTCATGCTTTACCACAAGAACTCTTCCCAATTGAACTTTCATCATAAAAATTCACATATTAACACCATATCAATTCTTTTCACTAAATGTCAATTCAATAAAATAATTTGAAAAGTTACTCTTATTAATATTAACCAAAATAACAACCAATTTTCTACTATAATGACAAGAAAATGATGCAAACACTTTTCATTACCAACAAAACTATCAAATACTAAATTTGCAATATTGGATTAATGTAAATAACTAATGTAACTATTTTAGTATTGGATTAGCATGATTGAGGAGGGAGAGGCATAGAAAGATAAAGATAGAGATATGAAGTGATATATACAAAGGTAGAGAGGGGGCGAAATATAGAGGTAGAGAGAGATAGAGAGATGATGAGACGAAGAAAGATGTAGAGAGATAGATGGATAGAGATAAGGAAACATTTTTATAGATAGACCTAAGGAGAGATGAATATAGAGGTAGAGAAGGAGACCGAGGAGATAAATGGATAGATATAGAGAGAAAGGTAGATGGAGAGATAACTAGAGTGATGCAATTCGGCTACATAATTGATATAAGATAATACGATATTTTATCTTGAATGATCTACATGTGTCAATTACCTTAGAAAACTAATATTTAATTAGTTTTTTTTATCAGATTTGCATTAACTATATATGACCCAAGGATGAAGATAAATGATTTCTTGATTTAAATGAAGTATGGTCTTGTCAATGATTATGTAATGACACTTTTTTCCAAGACTTAATTAATTATTTGCAATGGAATCAATAGATTAAATATTAATGTTAAGTTCCTAAATATTAAAGGTAATTATCATTAAATTAGATGTAAATAACTAATGCAACTATCAATTCTTAATGGAAGATATTTTTTATAACAAAACAAAACAAGATATTTTAGATACCTTGTTTTATTGTATATTCTTCTACGCAATGATAGCTATGAGAACATACATTAAAGTTGACTTAATTGGGATATGCATATTATTCTAGAAGGGTGAAATTAAACTTTGAAAGTGTTTAACTTTAAATATTTTTTAATATTTATGGGTATAAAGTTTTGCTCAAAGTTATTATTATATTTTGTATTAGGTTAGTGGAAGGATTTCAATTATCACCTTTCAAATGTGTCATCAAAATTGATGTTTAATAAATTTTGATTCAATTGAATAAATAAATGACACATTTTAATAATATTTATTAGGATTTAGGGATAGTAATAAAATTGTTTTCAGTAATATTTATGTATAAATGTTAGTTAAATTATTTTGAATGATTTATTTTTTATAATCTTGAATTTTTATTAAAAATTTTTATTGAAAAGTTAATTTTAATAATTTTTATGAGAACAAATAATTTATGATTTTTAAAAATGGTAACAAAGTTGATAAACATTCTTGACAAGTGTCTAATTTAGATTCGAACATATTTTAATTCTTGAACCTTATATTATAAATCTTGATAAAAAAAAATTTAAAAATGATTAAAAGAGCATAAATTGCCATCTTTCATGTGTTATCTAAAATAAATGTTGTTCATTTAGAAAAAAATATCAAAAATTAATTAAAAGATAGAGGAAATAAATGAGGAAAGACTAAGTGAGTTAATTATAAAATGTATAAAAAAGGGCACACACCATTTTGTTTCATGAAGACAACAGTGTACCATATAATTTTACTTTTAGATAAATGTATAATAATATGTTTATAGATGTTACACCACTATATGAAATTGATATTTTGTATAAAATCTAAAGTTTTTTTGACTCCTTTAATCTTTTGTCATCTTATGTGAAAAGTAAATGTCATTATGACATTTTTTTTCTTCTTTATGATTTCAATATTATTGATATTTTGAATGATAATTATGATATATTCTTCTATTAACAAAATCTTCATATTTCTTTCATATGATTACCACGATGAATATTTCTCGCATTATTGATTGTTATAAGTCAATCCATAATCAACCAAATCTTTAAATTATTTACAACAAATATTATATCTTAATGTTTTATAGAACTATATACAATTGTCTTAATTTATCTTTAATTTTAAACTAATATATAGACCTTTTAGTTAAGTTGTATGAGTCTAACATTTTCATGATAATAGATTTTAAGTAATATATTTTATATTAAATAAGATATTTAAATATTTATTTTTATTTTATTGAATAAGTTTTAGTAATAAATATTTAATAATATATAAAATTACTATAATTTATTATTTTTGATGGAAGATTACAAAATAATTATACTTAGTAGTTTTTACTTCTTTTAGTAGCATATTAGCTACTTTATTGTACTATTGTGAGTCTGACAATATAAAACAAGTGTCACATAGTGGCGAGTACTTGCCTTTATGGTATTGTAATAAAAATATTTGTTATAATTCTTAATTATTATAATTTTGAAATTGTTTTTTTTTTGGGGGAAGGTGGCAATGCCACTTGATATATTTTATTAATAATATATAATTTTTACAATATATTTAAAAACTAGTTCAAACTGAGCTCCCAGAGAAAAGAACTAGCAAGAAAAACTCTGGTCATTGCTCATCAACGTGACTATAGAAGAGAAGTACTGAACAATCCTCTAGCCAGAGCTAGTTACAAAATAGAGATCAGCAAAGGAGCATGCAGGCTCATTTACAAATAGGAGCATGCAAGCTCATTTTATAGAACATGAGCATGCAGGCTTATTTACAAAATAAGGACATGAAAAAGAAATAAAATAGGCTGCCCAGTGAGTGAAGAAGAGAGCTCCAAAAAGTAAGAGGACTAAACCAACATCGAAGGACAGATCCATCTTCATGGGATATCTTGAAGGCCCTACAACAAAGAACTCCTGCAACCAAAATTGACATGCCTCTGCACCAAAAAATACCTGCAACCAAAATATATATATATACTACAAAACACAGAGAATTTACAAGAAACACAAGGGTCCAAAACATAACTGACACCAACGACATGAGATTTGTGGTCCACCATTATAGACAAATGCCAAAGGAGAAGAGGTGAATGCAGAAATGCTAGAGAGAAATCAAGCCCAAAATTTTTATGTCATAAATGAAAAGAAAGAGGAGATATATCATAAAAAATTTGAAAAACCAAAAGAAGCGGCGTACAGAGATAATCATGAAAACAATGCCACGCCAAACTTTAAATGGCATATGAAGGATGAATTCCCAATGTGAAAATAAATATCTTCAGATTTCATACCAGGAGAGAGTACCAAACACACGAACAACATCAATAACAACCAACTCATCATTAATGAATGCTAAGTGATTATTGAGTAAAGTAAAGTACCTCAAATCAAAACCAGATGGAATTATGAAAAAGAATACCTCACCAAGAGGAGAGAATATCAACTCGTATAAATGAGCAATCATATAATAAGAAATATTAAATACTCGACTCTCTACAGGCTATACTTAATAGGTTTAGGAAGCTCATCAAATCACACCCCAATCGAGAGGAATCAATAACAGTTTTGTCACAACCCATATTAGCAAGGCAATCAACCAATGCATTACCTTCATGATAAATATATGATATGATGAGGTGCTTAAACGTATCAAGAAGAGTCCATATTTGTTCAAGAATATACTAGAAATGCCAATTATCAGCTTTTCTTACCTTGCAAGCATTAATGACGATAGCTAAATCACCTTCAATATGAAGGTATTTGAAATTCAAATCCTTAGCCATAACAAGACCTTCTAAAAGAGCACAAGCCTCAGCCATATTATTTGTGCTAGAATAAAATGGCATAGATTTTAATGCTAATAAAGAACCCAAATGATCATGAAAAAACTATCCCTATTCCTGAATCACCAAGATTTCCATGGGAGGATCCGTCAAAATTCAATTTATAAAAAGGGGCATTAGGAGGATGCCATTTTATAGAATTTCTATCTATAGGTGTTTTCTGAATCCTTGGAAAGGTGGGTGATACAGGAATAATGATACTTTTCCAAGAAGAAATCATAAAATTGTCCAAGGAAGAGAACTCTTAATTCATATTATAATATTTTTGAACATGAGCATTAACTTGCTCAATAATACTTCTTTCCAAAATCCCAAGAACAAAAGATAAATCCGATGAGTGACATCTAAAAATGCGCTTGTTTCTTTCCCACCAAATGACCCATATGACTGAAGAGGGAATTATAAACCACAAACAAGCAAATAGAAAAGATGAATACAAAACTTGCCAAGACTGAAACATGTCCCATAAAGATAAAGGCAAAGGGAATGAGAGAGATAACTTTTGGAGGACGAAATGCCAACAACTACTCACAAACTCATAGTAAAGAAAAAGATGATTGACATCTTCAAGAGCTTTACCACATAAGACACAAGAAAAGGAGCATTTTGATTGGAATTTGTTGAACAACAAAATATCCTTCTTTAACAAAGTAGTTTCCCGATTTACAAGGGCACCAAATAAGTTGATCTTTGATGTTAGAAAGGAAAGCCACTTGGTCTTACAAAACAAATTTAAAATTTTGAATTTCCTGCAAGGACAATGGAAGAGTAGAGGGATCCTTCCATGAGACCTTGTGAGAAAATAGATCAACACTATCTACATAATCAACCAATCTAACTCCATGATTGAGAAAGAAGTTGTCAAATGAAACTATGATAAATGATGATTTTTTTAAGAGTTATTAGAAAGGAAAAATCATAAAGATGAAGAGTTAAGTTTGAAGTAGGAGAAAATCAAGAAAGACCTTTAGTTCTCAATGCATGTTTTTAAAAGGTGGATAAGACTAAAATAGAGTGTTCAAGTTGGAAGAGGAAGTTTCCATTTACTATTTAGTTAACTCACCATAGTCTTGGACATTAAATTTTATGCATGATTTAGATGTACCTAATTTAGCCCTATTGAACACACCAAATCCTTATACTTCTTTAATCATAAGTATTATCAATTGTTATTAGCTATTTGAACATTAATACACAAAGAAACAATAACCATCTAACACATGAATATAAATTTTTTATGTGTAAAACCAAATGTGTGAAAAGCCATGGTGAGAACTATCTTACTATAAGAAAATCGATTACAAAGTTTTAGGCTCTAGGTTAAGGAAGCTCATTGCTCCTGATTTGGACTTGCAAGCTCAAGTGCACAACCTTAGGGAAAGATACAATGGACTTGCATTACTGAAGCTATCTACTCCAGGGAAAGATAAAAAGGATGTGCATTATTGAAGCTGACTTCTCTAGGGCAAGATATAGATCCACACAAGATGCCAAAAGGACTCACTATCTTTCAATAGGCACAAAGAAAAGATGAATTAAAATAAGTAGGATCTCCTTATCATAAACACATCACAAACTGATATTTACAATTTTTCTTCCATACATATCTTCTACATCATCCTCAATCAATCCACAACATAATTCACACATTCACACATCAATTTATATTAATTGTTCACCAAACCACTCAATTAGGTCGGTCATAGACAAAATAAGCATAAATTACACAAAGTTAGCCACTATGATCAAATTCACCAAATGCGGTCCACTCTAGGAGATAAAGGAGACCATCACATGTATAGTTAAGTTGATTCCAACAAACCACACACACTAGCACATCCTCCAAAGTTAATATCAAACATAACATGTAGATAAATATTAAAGCATTATAGATGGAGAAAATTGAATCTGAGATCTTATGACACAAGGTCCATATGATTCAACATCTTATCAATGGAGTAGCTACAAAATAACACACATGCAAAATTGAAAACAAAACATACACACACATGCATTAATCAAAAAATATCATTTCATTGTCCTCCTATCAACCATGGTCTTGTGTTTGAAAGTGTTTTCTCTTAGGGCACTGTGCACAAGAAGCTATGGCAAACAAAGATTAAGGATGAATGCAATAATCAATGTGATTAAAATGCAAGATGATTGAAACTATTTAAGATAGATGCAAGAGAAAGCAAGATAACAAATCAAACTATCAAGAATGTAGTACATATTCAAAGATGCAAGTGATGGATACTAATAACGGATACCAAAAGATGAGAGAGGGAAGTGTATTTATAGGTGTCCTTCAGGGGGATCCAGGTTGCAAGATGAATGTGGGATAATAGATTAGTTTGGAGGTGTAAGTGTTTATCCCATATTTAGTAGGTGGATGAAATGGATTAGAGTGGGAAATGATAAAGAAAGGGTGAAGTTGATATGTAGGAGATTTGGAAAATGAATTAGTAATAGAATATATTAATGGATTGAATGAATTAATGGAGGATAATTGAATATATGAATTTAATGAATAACGATGAAATATAATAATATTATGAATATTATAAAATAATGGATAATAATGATATTATAATGGACAATAGGATTATTAAAAAATGGATCCACCTTGTTGGAACCCTAAATTTCATAACAATACCATTGACATGATCACCAAGATTTTGTGGTTAAAATGGTGAAATGTTGAAGCTACAGAAGAAATATTTTACCTAGCATAGAATCCCACATATTGTCTCCACTATGCCCTCATGATATGTGAAAAATTCCTAGTAAATCCAAGAAAGATCAGTAAGATAACCTCACTAAGCAAACATTTCATGACTATATCAGAATAACTATTCCGATATGATATGTCAATGTTAAATACTGATATCGGGATAGCTAACCCAATCCAATAAATCAGTGTTGAACATGGACATTGGGATAGCAATGTCAAACATGAAGTCTTGATTGCCTGTCAGAATAACTACTAAAGGTAGAATAACAATACTATGTGATTTTGATAGAACAAACTATCCCGATATCACAATTTTGGTATAGCTATACCGAACCAAGAATGTGGATGTCTATTGGACTAGCCATCAAAGGTGAAAAAATGGTATTTTTCAATACCGATAGAGTAAACAATCCCAACGCACACATTTTGGGATACATCATGTCAATACAAGTCTTGTTGGAATAGTATATGAGATCGGGATAAGTCCAAAACGTTATCTAGATGATGCAAGTTAACCTGATGAAATAAAATACAAGAGAATGCATTATGCAGGTCCATCAGAATAACTTATGAAGTCAGAATATCACATCAACAAGATTCTGATCATTAAAACTCTCCCGATGATAAATAGATAAAATGATATCAGGGGAACTATCCCGATTATGAACTCATGACTGAAGAAATCAATATCGGGGAAACCTATGGCGATAGAAGGAATATGGAGAAGGAATCCTTATCAATATAACTATTAGGATCAGGATAATGGATTATCTATAACCCGATTGGTGTAGAGGCACCTAAGCACACAAGCATGCGGGGAGGTCAAAACTCATAATATGAGCAATTTAATTGTATTTGAGTCATTCATAAAGTATTGAGGTTATTTGAGTCCATTGAATCATAATATGTAAGACTAAATGAGACATTTTGTCCAAAGATATCATATTTGGTCCATATTGAAGTTTTAAAAGTGTCCATGTAAGAGTTAGAGTCATTTATGTCAAAAAATGCAAAAATTGTAAAAATTGCAAAGTTGCAATATTGCCAAAAAGTGCAACAAAAGTGTAAGAATGAAATCCATTGGTCATGAGGTGGTTGGAGTAATTATAAAGGAGTTTTAAATGGTTTATAAAATCATGTTTAGTCAAAATCAAGAGGGTAGATCAGTTTGGAGGGGATTTGACAAAGATTATCCATGAAACCCGCAAATTATCATGAGGTTTTAAGGAATCTGTGACTGTCATAGATCCATGGAGGATCAAATTTGATGTAATTTTTATATGTAGATGTTATTTAATGATATATTTATAAAATATATTTCATATGAATCCTTTCTTATTCATTTTTGTAGAGTATTTGGCAAGATATGTTTGTTTTTACAATAATTGTCAAAACCCTACCAAGGGTTACCCATTTTTGGGAAAATGATCACAAATTTTGATTTAACCATTGGATCTAGCTTAAATTTGGAGATAACTTGTTTAACCTAGTAATATAAATTCTGACTGAAGAGATTTCCTTTATGAGAAATATGTAAAATGTTATTGATGACTGTTTGTTACAGTTCGTGGTGAAAGGCAGACTGGTGAAGGCAGCAACAATCCGGTTGCAGCATTTGGTGTGGTCACACAAGGAATATTAATGAAGAAATAATATATGTGTTGGAAATCTCTCTGAATCTTCTTTCCAATTTTTTTTGTCTTACTTAATTTGGTTAAGAATTGAATATTTTGTGATTATTTTGGTGAAAATAGTTTTTAAAGGATGAAACCCTGAACTAGGGTATTCCATGGCAAATAAGAATTTGTTCTCTCATGTTATGGTGAATTTTATGATCTAAAATATTGAATGAAGGTTTGTATGGATGTAATCTAACCTTTTAAATTGGTTTGGAGTTGAGAAGAGTGATTGATCTTTTTATATGCACCTCTTGATTCAAGTTTAAAGTCTACCCTTGAATGAAGGTTTTATGGTTTGTGATAGATGCTCTACATCACCGATAGTACCACCTATTTCAAAACTGAGTATATGAAATGACATCAGAACAACTACTTCAACATCACACTCTTGACTAAATACCTCTATCGGAATAACTTACAGTGAAAGGTAGAATCAAAGGTGAAGATCTTCATCGAGATAACTTGTGAAGTCGGGCATACAGTGTTTTGGTATGTCGATAGTTGAAACAATCCCGATAGGCATCATCCAAGATGTCTTCAGCATAGGTAACCCAAAGATCAAAATCAAACTAGTGGTTACTTATTGGTATAACCTATGCCAAAATGATGTGAATGATAGACAGTTTTCAGCAGCGACTAAATTGTCAGAAAGGTGCCAAACAGACATGATAGATGAAGGGAAGGGATGTAACCCTTGTATAGAATATTTATATGTAAAACATTAAAATGAAAGAGGGGAGGATAATCAATTTTAATGTATAAAAATAAAAATAGATTTATAAAATATCATCAAAAGGAAATAAATAAAATACAGTCAGTGTTCCTTCTTCTCTATTGTGCTGTAATAAATTTCTCTTCAGATCAATTCTTCGTGATAACCATTTGAAGCAAGTGGTTGTTATCTTAAATCCTTGTGTGAAGATTTCATGTTGTAATTGCAAGTTAGAAAAATATAGAGTGCATCTAAGACAAAAGGTGGCTATTTGCATTTTATTCTGATTGGTCTTTCTGTGAGAGTTAAATTCAATCAAACTAACAGTAATTGAAGACATCCAATTGTAACATTGAGGGTTAGGTAATTGATAAATCCATCCAAGGAAGGATTTAAAAATTATCTTTCAGAGTTATACATAGGGTTTGCAAGCGAATAACTTACCCACACTTTTCAGTTTTATTTTTATGTTAGTAGGAGATATAAGTAGAAGTTAGAAGGAAGGATAGTCAGAATTTAGATAGTAGGAACCAGATTAGAGAAAAGATAATTAGTTAAAGAAGATCACCAAGAGAGTAGGAGAAATCAAATAACTGAAAGATAGTTTATCCCAAAGACACATGCCACTTTGAAATAAACAACAGAGGTAGAAAATACAATATACAAATCTTATATTAAAAGCACCAAGTAAGAAGATAAGTTGGTGAGTAGGTACACCTGCCTAGGTTCTGCAGAGCCTGAAGTGAGGGAGTTAGCAACCTTGAAAGGTTCACTTAATTAGCTGGCCAAATGGTTTAATCATTGAGTAAGGAATACTCATAGAATTTTCCAATTTGTTGATTTGAGCACCAACACACCCAATGATTAAAAACTTTAATATTGAATGTGAGGACAATTTTAAAAAAATATATATGTATCTACATTTTGCCCCTCTTTGAGACAATGCAACATGTTGCATTGTTTCAAAGAAAAATTGATCAACTAATATATGCCCTAGTGACATCCTGGTAAGGGTGGTGATTGATATTATATGCCCCCTTAAGGGATTGATCGAATAGATTGTGAGAAGATTGATCTTTCAATAAAATATTGGAAAAAGATTGGATGATTAATATTGCATGAGTGATTAAGCTGAGATGTACATTTTATTACAATGAACCATTGAGAGGCATAATTGAAAATTGATGGAAATTATTAGTATAGCCAAGTTGATAAGATGATTAAGAAAATTGAGATTGATGCTAGTGCAAGATAAGTTGATCCAATGATTGATTGATTGATTAGGGGAAATGAGATTCCAAGAAGCAGGTTGATTGGTTTGATAAAGTGATTGATATACAGATTAAAAGACATGTATCAGTTGAATAAAGCAGTTTGATTGATCTCTTTGAAACAAGGAAGATGAAGAGAAAAATGATGGAAGAGATGTTTGATGAAACAAATAGAGATATGAAAGTGATCAAAAGGAGGAAAGTGATGAGAAAGATGGATGATGAGAAGGAGGATATGAAGGGTGATGAAAAAAGTCAAAAAAAAGTCAAAAAAGTTGGAAAAAAACAAAAAAAACTTGAGCTTGCACTTAGGTCACTCTCTTTGGTCTTAAATCAAACATTGGTTACCATAATCACCTGCATGACTTGAGGTTCATCATCCTTGAGCTAGGGAAAATATCAATATCTTTGAGTAGGGTAACTTGCTTGGAGTTCATCATCTCCTACTTTAGCGTACCCTCTCTTGATCACTTGTCCTTGTGTCTATCAATATCTCCTATTTTCAAACCTAAAGTCACCTTGAGTTCTTGCATCCTTATCAAACAAAGAATATCATTTGTCTGCATATGTCATCTAGAGTCCAACCCCCATATCATATCTTAGAATCACATCCTATCATATAGTTACATCTACATTTTAGGGTTTATGTTCCATCTGGAGTCTTATACATTGTCCTAGGTCAAAGATCAGAACAATCATCTATGACCCCAAAAACAAGAATAAAAATATTTCAATGATAAGAAAACACTTGGGTGACCTGTCTTTCTGAGGACGAGAAAAATAATGTGGAAACTAGTGAAACAAGTGAAAGTGATCATGTGGAAATAACCCAATCCCACATGGATGAATAATTTCACAATAATATATTCACTAAACTTCTTAAAGAGGTGGTTGAACATGATCCACAATTATACTTCAAGGCCCTTGTTGATGAGGGAATCAAATTGCCACCTGATTTTGACATATCATTGCTCATGGTTAATGATAAATTTGGGTCTAATGAAGCTAAACATACCAAAACAAATAATGATGACAAGATAAAGTATCATAGACCCTTCTACTTGCAACTAGTATATAAGGGATCTACGAAGACATCAAAACATGTACCTACCAATGATCATATTTTGAATGAACTAAGAGCGTTGAGACAAGAGTTGGACACTCTCAAGAACAGTAAGGCACCATCACACAAATTTTCTATCGACGATATATGTCCCTATCCTTTCAATCCAAGAATTATGATGCCACCTTTTCCTAGTCACTTGGAGATACTAAAACTCAATAAATACAGAGCAAAAGGGAACCCTAAAGATCACATGAGAGAATTTTGCACCACTACTTTGGAATTTTCAATGGATGAAACATACCTTATGAGATTATTCCCTCGTAGTCTTAGAAGAGGCGCTATGAAATGGCTTTCTCAACTCACCCCGACCATCAAGTCTTTTCAAGAGTTGGCTAACAATTTTATCTCACACTATGCTTATAACTGTGAACATGAGGTGACCATGACAGACCTCTTTAACACATAGAAAAAAATAAGGAGAATCCTATGTCTCATTTCTACAAAGATGGAGACATTTGACTAAAAGAGATCATTATAACATTCTTGATAAGCAACTTGTTGATCTCTTTTGTCGCAATCTGAAAAAGGTGATTGGAAGATAACTTTGCCTTAAATGCTTGGACTCCTTTGATGAAGTGATAGAAATGGGATTTCGGATCGAACAAACCCTTATCAATGATGGTACTATAAAGATAAATGATGATAAGTGTAGACACCTAAAAATGTCTCATTAATCATGTACTAATTATTCGTCCAATTAGTTAAATAATTCTTTAATTATTTAATTAAGCTAATTAATCTTATTCTTCTAAATTCATATTTCCTCATCATCTTACTAATTATTCTATTTTTTATTCTATCATCATTTAATCATTTAAACCATTTTCTAAAGTTAATTAAATATTTTATTATTTAATTAATTATGATTTTTAATCCCCAATTTAAATAATCTTTATTATTTAAATAAATTCATTTTCAATTTCTATCTCTATTCAATTAATCGTTAACCCTTTTCTAAATATTAATTAAATATTTATTATTTAATTTAATTTAAATAGTCTTTATTATTTAATTAAATTCAATTTCTAAATAATTAAATAGTTTCTTTAAATTATTTAATTAACTAATTATTTCTTCTAATTTCATTAATCCAAATTCAAATTCATATTTCTTCCAATTTCAAATACATGTGCATGATTTCAAAAATCAAATTGAAAATCTAATTCAAGTTCTAAATATATTAAAATAATAAATTGAATTTAAAATAAATTCAATATTTGAATTAAATCTCATGCAAAGGTTAAATTGAAAATCAAAGTCAAAGTGCAAGCAGATGCTAAATTAATTAATTCAATTAATTAATTAATTAAATCATTATCTTTTTAATTTCTATTTCTATCTTCTAGTTAGCTTTTTCTAAATAAAGTTTTCTTTGTCATCCTCTCAATTATCCTCCAATCATTCTTTTTCATCTACCAGTTAGCTTTTTTTTCAATTAGTTAACTCATTTAATCTATTCAATCAATTCTGTTCTACCTCCAAATCAGCAATTCAACTATCAATCAACATGTGAGCTCACCTCTTGATCAATCTATTCCACCTCTCATTCAATCATCTCCAATAATCTATAAATTGAGCATTCAATCTCCATTTTTAGTAATCACAATCACGATCAATCATGAACTTTGAATCTTTGTGTCATTTGTAGGTTTCCAAGGCGATATTTGAGAGCCATCATACCACAAAGAAGAGAAGAGCAATGGAAGACATGATGCACAATAGGGAGTTCTATATTGTTTAGAATTATTCTATATGCATCTATATTTCATTGATTTTTTGTTTGAATTCTATTAGGATAGGGATTTGTGATTTCCCTCTGATTCCTGATTGATTATATTATGAATTTTACCATACGACATTTTGGTGAACTCGACGTGAACTAACAACAATTTAACCTTCTCTGTTTTCTGTGTGATTTTGCAGATCGTACAAATTTTTTTTCATTTTTTTGTAGGTTTGTATGGATTGCATAATAGTCAGAATCACACAATCACATAGACAGGATCTATAGTACCCCTGATCTAATCAAATTTTTAAAACTAGTTTGACTTTGGTTGACCTTTTAAGTGGCATTCTCAAATGGTTGATTTACCAGGATTGTAATGTTAAAGTCAGGAATTATGCTTAATGTGTGTACCTGTAAATGTTGTTTTTGCATTGATTCTTATGTAAATTTATTCATTCTTCTGATTCATTTTATTAATCTTAGGCTAACGCTTTCATTAAATATATATGTATGCATGTGTGGTTCATGATTGCAGGAGATTGCAAGTACAGTACCGCATAGGTACAAGGTTTGTCTCCACCTGGATTCGCAGGTTTGAGTGTACCTCATCGACCCTAAGAGATTGGATTAGGTGGTCATAAGACCCTCATTTTACCCTAGTTGTGCTCAAGTGAGCGTCGTCAGTTTCCCCTTGGGTTGGGTATGCGGGTCGTGTATCTAGTTAGCTTTCTTGGGTTGCGTGTTTTGCATGTAGTAAAATTGAGTATTTAATCCTAAGTATTTAATTTGATTAAATGTGTTCTTTTACACATTAGTAAATTAAGGGACTACATTAAATAGGACCCCTTTGTGCGATTAATCATTAATTAGAATTGCTCTATTCATGTTTGTAGCAAGTTCGATTAAATGGTTATTTTTAAATGATGAATTAATTAAGTTTATGCTTTTTGAAAGGAAAGGTTAAATAGTATTCGAAAATAGAAATATTTTGTCCTCCTTGGCATTTTGAAATAGAAATGTTAGTTTTAATTAAATTAAGAAAATCTTTTTTAGAAGAAAAGCAAGTTTACCATATTTGAATTGTTTGAATAGAATGAGTTTCACTTTTATTTGGAGAAGTATTTTAAATCCAAAAAAATGAATTTTGGTCAAACATTTCCTTTTAACCTAGGATTAGAAAATATTTTTGGAGGAATTATTTTTGGGATGCAAATTTTGGGCATTTGGGGGAGAAGGATTTTCTTGAGCTTGCAGGTTGGGCTCTTCATCAAATCTTTCCCAGGATTCTTGAATAAGGTAGGATTCTTGTTTATGATAACTCAATGATGAACGAATAGTACCAAACCAGTACTGACAGGGGGGGGTGAATCAGTACAGACAAAAACTTCAATCTTAAACCGGTTTGACAACAAACACTCCAAATGACTGGTAAATAGTGATACCAGTTTGAAACAGAGTGCAACCGGCAAAGCTAAGAGTGACTGAAACAAGCATTAACCGGTTAATCACTTAGCTTTCCACTCAACTCAAAACTACACTACCATTTCACCCTTATGCATGAATAGGTAATCTATCATCAAAACATAATAACAACTAATTCAACATGATTTATTGACATGCATAAAATACAGAACCTTCATATGCTTGACAGACAATAACAAAGCATCACAAGATAAAAGCATCACACATGACACATATTTTTCACGTGGAAACCCAACTGGGAAAAACCATGGTGGGGATGAATACCCACAAGCTATTTTTGAACTCTTTAGAATTCCACTCTATTAGGAGCCTTGTCCAGTTAGAGACATTACAATAGGTTCTGCTAGGAACTGATCCTGTTAGGGATCACCTGGTTAAGGGATGGCTAGAATACCTGGTTAAGGGTTAAACCTTGTTAAAGGATACCTTGTTAGAGGATTTCAAGCACTCAATAGCTAAAGGATTTTACTAACTCAGTAGCTTCGAGTTACCCTGTTAAGGGATTTCACAATTGTTGAAGTGGTTAAAGATCAACAAGTATAACAATGATTTGATGATAGCACTCAATGCCAATGCAGATCTGCTTAAGCTCCTCTTCACCTTCTGCACTTACACTCTGTAGGTATCACTTCTCTCCTCTGGTCTGGCAAGAATCACGTATCCTTTCTCTTGGATACACACACACAACTTTTGCCAACAACCTCAGAAAGAGACACAACATCGACCTTATAGGAAAATAGATAGGTCGGTAGCATAAACCCTAAACCCTAAACCTGTTCGATTAAGGAATTCAAATGGTTCAATCCTGACCATTGAGCACACTGCATTAAATGCAGCAGATCTTGATCCAAACTCAAGACATTCTCCATCGTCCATTTCCACTGATTTTATGGCGGCTGATAACCCATCACACGTTATCACCGTTTTATAGACTTCACACATTCCCGAGGTAGATAGGAACAATCTCCCTTATGCAAGATCCTTCATGCACACAGGCTTACATGGCAACACAATCTGTTCTTCTTTACAATGCTAACTCATCACACAATTTCATCGGTTGAGCCACACAGGCTTGAAGCACATCAACCGGAAAACCCTGAAGTTGAGACTACCAACCGGTAGTCATACAATACTTCCATATGTCGGTTCATCATGAACAAGCACACCACTTCACTTTGGCACAAATGTCGGTTCACACCTCTTCAACATATTGACACCAATGACAACATACAATGTCATTATGTCCACATACCAGTTCACATAATGCCGACAGTTTATCTCTCGGGTCTCTTTGTTTAATAGAGATTGTTTTGATTTTGAAGAAATCTGGTTGTGTTTGTTGATAATCTCATATATTTTGTGGATTATGGAAGAGTTGTAGTTAAATCTCCAATTCAAACCCTCCTTGCTTTCTTTCCCAACCTCCAAATTAAATTTTGGTTGCTCAAATTGAATTTTAAAATAAAAAATTGGGGTTGGTTGTTCCTAATAATTTTTTGTTTAAAACTCCATATGAATGTTTTCTAATTCAAGTTTTTAATTGGGAAATTAGTTTGTCTTTGGCAGATTAGTTGGATAAATGTGTGTAAATCAATTTTATTTGCCCAAATATGGTTTTTGGATGGAGAGATTTGCCCAGTTTACATATTGTGGGATTGGTTGTTCAACAAATTTTATTATATGAAACCCCCTTGTATCCAGGAAATTTATTTGTTTTGGACTCTGGCTGAGATTGTGAATTAAAACTGGGGTTTTCTATTTTGAAAGTTTTAAAAAAAAATTATATATCAAAAAAATTTAATTTGTGTCTACGTGTTTGGGCGTGCGAAGCAATGGCTCTACCCACAACTCTGTGGAATTCCACAATCTATTGTTCCACGGTTGTGGAAACCACAAACCATGGAAACCACGACCTGTGGTTCCACATCGTGGAGACCACAACCTGTAGTTCCATGTTGTGGATACCACAGACCGTGGTTCTCCACGGCTGTGGAGACCACAACTCATGGAAAACATAGTTGTGGTAACCACAACTCGTGGTAACCACGGGTGTGGGGGCCACTTTGTGGCATTAAAACAAATAAATTAAGTTTTGTTTTTAAATGTTTTTTTTAAATTATTTATTTATTATTAATTTATAAATTAATATATATTATTAATTATATATTAATTACTGATTATTAATTAATGTATATTATTAAATATATATTAATTTTTGTAATTTATAAATTAATGTATATTATTAATTATATATTAATTGTCATTATTAATTAATGTATATTTTTAAATGTATATTTTTAAATATATATTAATTATTGTTTAATTATGAATTTATTAACTAAGGTATATATAGAGAGAGATATATATACTAATTAATATCTTTAGTTTGTATGTTTGTTTAAATATATGCAAGGAAATTTTATTTCATTGGAAAAATGAATATTTATTTTAATTTCCTTTTCAAATGAATATTTTTAGTTTTGGAAAGTATATGCTTGTTTTGCAATATGAGAGTGGTTTATTTATTTCAAAAAAGCAATGGGAATGATATGTTTTTTAAAAAATAAACATCATGTTTTAGTTGATTAATGTATATTTGATTACATCTTTGTATGATTCTGCATATAATTATAATCATATTAATGTGATTTTGCTTTGAAAACTCATGAGGAAGTATTTATATTATTTTATGATGCAAAATGAATTATAGTGAGTTAGTAAACCATGAGCAACTTGTACCTAGACAAGGTAAACAAATTGCAATCTAATTAGATCTATTAGAAAACTGGATCAATTGTAATATTTAAACGATATGGAAGAAGAGTGTCTTTTTCAAATTATGCCTATGCATGTTTAATTTTCTGTATTCGCATTTGATTAAGAAATGACAAGTCCTTGATTGTGATTGGTGGATATTGCCCTATGCTTATTTTAGAATCTCCTTATGTTCTTGATCTCAAATTTTGGACTATTCTCTTGTGATTGTTGTATCTGGTCTTGTATGTCTATGCAAGTGTTGGGTGTTGTTTTGTGGTTAACTATAGCTGGTCATGTCCCTAGTCAGGGAATCGTCAATCAATGCACCTTGTATGAGGACTTGTTTGGCCAAGTGGGTATTTAACTGTATTGAACTCCGTACACTTGACCTTGTGTATACTTTGGTGTTAGGAGTTCATTTTATTATGGTCTAGTGTCACGTGGGGAAGTGGCTTTCTAGTGGGGGTCACGCCCAAAGTGGTTGTAGGGTAACCCATCGAAAGTGTGTCTAAATAAGTGATAACCTAATAGCATATTAAATAGTTTAGTTAATGAAAACACTAAGATAATTGTGCCTTATGCATAGGATGATTGCTATTACAGACTCAACATGCAGTGAGAAGGCCTGAAATGGGAAACCGACAACCTTGTCTTCACGAAAGGATGTGTTGGGTCCACATAAGACTTGGATGGGCTGGAGGTTCGGGATAGGTTGCCAGAGTAATCCAGTAGATGGGGTTGGAACCTATGGAGGCCTGCCATGGTAACCATACCAAGTTATGTGACGACACTTGTCCCTTATGTTTGCTAGTGTGTTGTTTGTGTTGTCTTTGATAGAAGCACTGTTGTGGAGTCATATCTTGTTGTTTATGCCCTTGTGAGAACCTGATATTCATTTTAGACCATGGGTTGCTTATGATGGGTTGCGAAGATCTAGTCTCATGGGTGCTCCAGTTGATCTTTTGTAATTGCTTCTTATCATGTTCAATTGGATCCTTTTCCTATTCAGGGATCATTCTTGTATCTATGGACTGATGTGGTCATATGTATTATTGGTTTATGTGTGCCTTGATGTTAGGATGTAAATGATATCAACCTTATGTATTATTCACCCTATTATTTATCAAAGGGGTCTTGTAGTTGAGCAGACCTAGAGATGTAGCCCACTAGGGGTGAACTCCAATATCATTTCAGTGTTATGCAGTGTTTGTGTTCTTCTGTTTCCTTTTTATTTAGCATGTATGGATTGCATTATGGTTTAAATGTATAATGTGGATTAGATGATGTTAGTCTTAAATGCATGTCTATAGTCATCTTATTAAATGCAATAATTTGGATCATGAAGCATGTAGATTTGCATAATGGAAAGTAATCATTAGTTTATAATGCAATTAAGGTATGCATGGAAATTAGGTGCATGGCATATGTTTTAATATAAGAATGGATGAAATGTATGGTTAATTGCAATGGATGAACTTCTCATGTTATCTATAATTTAAACCTACCAAATGAATTTATCCTTGTTTAAAGTATTATCATGTCGTTTAGTTAATTAACTTAATTGGATTTATTAGCATGAGTTGAGTTAAGTGTTGAAACAAGTAATCACGTTGGGAAACTATTTAGGTGTTAGTTAAGTCTTTCATTGTGTAATCTGAACTTAATGATAATTCTATGTATCATTATTCTATTTTAACTTTAAAAAAATTAAAAAAATTGCACTCTATTCTTGTGTTTTAGCTTTGTCCCTTCGAGGTTTCCTGGCGAGGCATTACATTTGGTATTAGAGCCAAGTTGCAAACACTGGGATCTCTGGTGTCGTTTGTGCCCTTAGTTGGTGTGAGGTGTATAGACCTTATGTTGTATGTTTGTCCTCCTTTTTTATGTGTGTGATTGAGGCATAGGATCTTGAAGATCTTAAGGACTCATGTTCTATTCTTTTGTGTATTCTTTCGAGCAAACCTCAATTGTGTGTAACATGTGTGTTCACACCTTGCTTTCACCTTCTTGATGTTGGTGCTTTTGAGTGAATATATGTGCTTTATTTGCTTACTAGATATCTTTGTCTATGATTACTCTTATTCTGAGAAAGAGTCGTATATACCTCCCTTATTGATTGTTGTACTCTTTTGACTAACCCATTGGGTTGATCAGTGCTTGTCTTGAATCTGAAAGTATGAAATGTGCTTGTATTAAGATTATGATCTAGCTTAGTGTTGTGAACTTGAAGGACTTATATGGTAGATGTTGAGTGCTTATGATGTAGCAAATTGAATGATTATAATTCTTCATTCTCTTTCCCTCTAGAAATTAAAATGATTGTTATATGTGTATGTCAGCGGATATCTTGGCCGATCACCAAGAATGATCGTTCATTCTCCTCAACCTACCTTGATCTTCTCAACCAATATGTATTGAATCTCTGTCATCCACTTGGACCTTGAGTTGCAAACCTCTATTGCACATCCCTTGAATCACTCAGTCTGTCAACTTGTCACCATCTACCTCACCGCCTGACACTTCACCGAATCAACATGCCAACCTGTGCATGCATGCCACTTCACCTCCATGTGGCCCCTATTTCAGCATCCACCTTTTCTAGACCATCTTTATCAATATGGATAGGATCATCAACCAAATCCATTGCTGGGTTCATCTACCAACTTACTAACCCTATTGGTTAAACCCTTAACTGATTCATCATCGCTCTTGCACCTTTCTTCTCTTCTGGTGGAACACTCAATCTATCAGCACACTTGCTAACCTACCTTATGCACATCCTCATTAGATGCGAGTCTTTTGCATCTGCACTTTGATAGCATTATTGGTGGACATACTTACTAGTAAACATCTTGATGACACCATGTCATCAACCTTCAACAAACTCTAACCTCAATCCGACAATGTCCTTTGTCTGTAGTTTCTCAGCCTTTCCTTCTTCTCCATCATCCTAGACCATATCTCAACCGGTTTGTCAAGGTGACAAATCCATCACTCTTCATCTTTCCCAGCAATTCATCATGCCTTCTTTGTCGGTCTAGTGCATAACCCTAATTTCATGCACTTGAGGCATCCTTTTGTTTCATCAATAGATCCGGTGTGATCCTTCAATCACCTGCCTTTGACACTTTTGTCTTATCTTGTAGAACTTATGATGCACACTTTGCATGATAGGAGATAAGTTCCACTTACCAGTGGTAGTTGATCCTTGTCATCTAAATCCTACAATACACTCATGTGGCTTCCCTATTTGTGCAGCATATCTTCAAACAGGCACATGTGATCCGGTTGGGGCACACTCACTGTCAGTCATCTCTTCACATGGTGATTGCAACATTATCTGGTAGGAGTCCTATTGTTCATAATCCATACAACATACTGATGACCTATACATCCTTCTCCTCCTGTGTTGATGTGATTTAGGTAACATTCTGCCTCTTCATCACAATCAACATCCAAGCATCTTTCTCATCCTTCTTGTACACCAGTCATAATCTTGTCGGTTGGAAACTACTCACTGTCAACATATCACCTTACCAATTGACAGCCTTTCCTTAATGGTAACTTGCTCATATCTTCAAGACAAGTCAAATACTAACTTGTGTACCGGTGACTCTAGTGGTCATTGTACTGAATGGCATTTTGTCACTTACCTTACTAATGGTCTGCAACACTGGGTTATATCAAAGACATCACATCCTATATGCATCAATGATAGTGTTGTTTATATATCTCTTATACCAGTAGCCATCCTATACCAGTTGACATCAATGACAACACAATGCCAACACTGATTATAGGAATCATGATGTTATGAAAAATCCCAAGGGTGGACTAACTCTCAAATAATAGGTATCTCTTGCACACAACCGTGTAAACACGGTATAGATGTAGAAATAGAGTTGCAGGTACATGCAAGAGAAACCATCAAACATGCCATGCCACAAAGACATGCCCTAGTATACACCCATCAAAAACATACTAGGATATAAAATGACCTTGGCAATCATAGGTAGGAGTAGTCGTAGGACAAAATGATGCAAATCAAAGAAAAAGACCAAATCATGCAAACAAAATGCACAAGGCCAACATCTCTTGCCAAGACTAGGACTGAGGATTGTGGATAGGTTGCCGGATACGAGAAGGATGCATCCCAATGGGTAGAAGTAAGCAATTGATCTGAATAGAGAATAGAGAAGATGGTATGGATATAGTATACGGATATGGTAGTGACTACAAAGATTCAGTTAAGCTCATGTGGATGAGCTCCTAGATGATGTGCAAGTCAAGAAGAAACTCAAGCTCGGGAATTGGGGTTAAGCTCAATGTATTGGATGGAATCTCAATGTGATGGACGAAAAGCTAAGGATGGTGGGATGATAGCTCAATGTGCTAGAGGGATCCTTATTCATGGACGGGACAAAGACTCATCATCTTATGAAGATACAAATAACTGTTAGGACCTGGAGGCAACTAAGAGGGGGGGAGGGTGAATCAATTGACTATTAATTTCAACCCAAATATAACTTAACCAAGCTTAATGCATAATACCAGTAAACCAAACTTAATGCTGGTAGACAGTTTAGGAGTTAATAATAGTATTGGTAAAGTTTAATGCATGAAACAGAAAGACAAATAACATCCACAACACATAACATAGATATTTGTACATGGAAACCTTGTAAGGGGAAAAACCATGGTGGGAAACCTTACCCACAATCAGATGATACTACTACAGATAGTATGTGTGTACAAATGGGGTCTGCACATGCAGAAAGGCCAACTGCCTAGAGCTCACTACTCAATCAAAAAATGGGAGTCACACTGACTACAATTGGATGGTTAAATTCAATGACAATGTATGACTCAAAATAGAATCTTCATATGTTGGATTAAGTACCGGTTGAGCTTTGATTGTCTTCTTCATACCTTCCTCTAATCTTCAAATGATGTCTATGTGTATAGCTCTACTTATATTCACATATACCTTATTACAATCCTCTTTCGCACCTACTACATAATCGCACAAATGAGATCTTATATATATACCAAAACCTAAGACCAAATGTGTAGGTCAGCTCACTAAGAATATTTCAATTAAATCAATTACAAATGAATCTATATGTGATGCATCATGTTGTCTTAATGCATTTGCAATAATAACCAATCGATAAAACATCTCCATAACGTGTCGTGCTAATCTAGAATGGATAACGCTTGTCGGTCCATAACCTAGACCTATTTGCCAGTAACAACAAATATGCAAACTTGATTAATCCAATAACCAAATCACCAAAAAAAAGTGTCCAAACAATGTCTTCGACATAACCAATTAATCTCTAGATGATAACAAATCATCCTTAGTGTCGATGAACATATAACCTGCCGGTGAACCAAATATCAATGACTATGCATAAGTCATTGAACATGCCGGTGAACATAACCAAAGATCTTCAGTGTTGATAAGTGTTCACAAGTGTTGGCATCAATGAAAAACTAATGCAACACATCTGTACTACCAACAATCTCCCCCTTTGGCATTGATGGCAACACAAGATGGAAAAACCATCAAGTGCCAAGGCAGAAATGCCAAAAACCAAAAACCAATAATCTCCCAAAGAGATCAATTACCAGAAATCAAAATATAGATACAGAGAGTAACAATCTCTCCCCCAATGAATAATCTCTCCCCAAAAGATAATGTGTTTTTTTATAGATATCTCTCTCCCTTTGACATCAAATGCCAAAGCAATACAAAACCAAATACAATCAGTTCATATTTATCGCTTGTGTGAGTTTTTTAATTGCAAGAGAAAGGTTGTGACTTCTTGAACCCTTGTGTGAGCCTAATGATTCTTCCATGTATCTAGATAATAAGAGGGCTATGGGTTTAAAAGATCATAATTGTTATTGGGAGGAAATTGTATGTTTTCATAAAAGAATTCACCATGTGTGTGTTGTAAGTGTAACATAATGGAAATTATGTCTTAGGTAATGTTTGATTTTGTACAAATAGCAGATAAGTGAGCCTGCCTTGTTTGTAATAAGATGTGTAAAAAGGGAACATGTTATAGTGGCTAAGAGTGTATTAATGTGTTCCATGAAAGATCTCTTTATGTGTTTCATAATACTGACTCAATTGAGGACCTATTTGAACAATGCTACATTGAGCTTGCTTTTGGATATATATAGTTGACTTAGTATGAATAGAAAGTGCAAATAAAAAGCTTGTTTGATGTGCATGCATAAATATGTATTATTTAGTTGATAGTTCCTCATTTACCTTCTTATCGTACTTTGATTTATGATGAAAGGTTGTAGATTATGATATGTTCGTATTAATTAAGAGTAGTAAGTGTTCGCAAGAGGTCTTGCATTAAAGAAAAGATTGTCTGTCTTGATTTCAATATTTGGAAAATTAGGACATTTTGTTGCAACCATAGTATTCAGAAATATCATGAATAGGCCAATTGGCATTCTTCTAATTAGTAGTGAAATAAAAACTGTACTATTAAGATGATAGGCTTATAGTGAGAAATTTTAGCATGATTGTGTGATCTTGTTAATTTTGTGCATACGTATGAAATAGTTTGACTATCAAACTCTCATTCCCCTTCTCTTTACCTGGATTATTAAATTTTTAGAAATGATACTAAAGAATGCATTGATTTAAATAGAATATACATAAAGCATGTGAGATTGTATTTTTGCAATTTGGCTTCATATTGAAAGATGGATGTCTTAAGTTTCGGAAAGAAATTTGCATAGTTACTAATGTGATTATGAATGCTTAGTGGAATTAGTGAGAGATATAGGAATGATGTTACTTCCTTATGTAATTTTTAATTGTAAATCATTTTAGTACTTGTACCTAGAATAAATTCTATTTAGTTTTTCATGTGGGAAGCATAATTAAAACCTTCCTTGAGTAGATGATAGTGTACTAAAAAGTAATCCCCGTAAATATGAATAAGCTAGTGCTGGTGCTTCGTTGTGCATTGTGAGAAACCCATTGTTGCTATATGTGCCCATGGGATGGTGAAGTAATCAACCATGGAAGATATGTTTACTTATGAGTATGGGAAACCATATTGTTTATGAGATGTTTGTTACCCTAATGAGTACCAAACCATGAGTTGTTGGTAATTCAGTATGTAAAGGGGTAGTATTAGGAGTCACCGTTCCTTGAATAGTATGGATCAACATACGAGTAATGTCAGTGTGAAGAAACAACTTTAGCTTCTCTATTTCGAGGAAAAATATAGTTATATAATGAAACTGTATTAAAGGTGTACTCAATACTTTTCCTTTTGATGAACCAATTTATAAGGTTTATGTGTGCCAGCCTATTCTCCCTCTTTTATTTGAGTATTTTGATGGTAGATCTTGAGCATAGTGAAGGTGTATCTTGGAGGATCTTTTGCCTTGTCTTCATAATAGGTATGTTATTTCCACATGAGCTGCCAGTTAGCAGGCATTGGTAGACATATGGCTGGACCTTAGCCATGTATACCACTAGCTTATGATGAGTATCCTAAGAGGTACGCCGCTATGCGAGATGTGACCTGCGCATGTCATTTTCCATGAGATACGCTACCATGCGGGATACATCCATTGCGTGTCTTTTTCGCTTGGAGTATTACCATACCATGCTCAGACATGATGCGTGATGTAGTAGGCATTACCATGCGCCCTACCGACTTGTTTAGGGTAGAGCCATGTTATGTGATGATGTGATGCAGGGTGATGTCGACGTGCACACTGCCATGCCATGAGGATGTGTGACTAGGTTGCACCACATTATGAGCTACTTGATAGTTTTGATACTTAATATAAGTACAGATCCAATAGCCAACAAGATGAGAGGGGGGGGTGAATCATACAAACTTAATCATCCATAAAAACATCAGATTCAACCTCGATAACATATATATCAGTCATATAACCAAAAACTATCAAACATGCAAACTCAAAAGCATATGAACAATATAAACCTCATAACACCAGATTTAACGTGGAAACCCAAATAGGGAAAAACCAATGTGGGATTTCAGACCCACTAAGAAATATACTCTTCTAGAGTATGCTCGATTAAAAGAAAATCCTATTAAAGATTACAAACACATTGCTAGATGTGACCCGGTTAAGGGATTTCCCTCAGATCTGTTAGGATTTTCACTTTGTTAGAAGTGACTTTGTCAAAGGATTTCAAACACTCAATCAGAATGTCACCTTGTTAGAGGATTTACATATAAGACTATTAAGTCCACTCGGTTAAGAGATTTCCTGTCACTTTCACAAAATAACAGTAATGAAAATCTATCTGCAACTTCACATCTAAAATGCTAAAGCAGATTCCTATTTGTTCAATACATTCTAGACACAGAACTAATCTTGTCTATCTGCTAGGCATCAATACTCTGTTATACTAACAGGTCTTCAAGCTTTTGTGCTTGGTAATCACTATGTAGCATCCCTGTGCATACACTTTCCCGCATACATTGTTTATCAACAGTTTCCTATTTATAAACAATCTTCTAACCGCTTAATCTCCTTGATCACATTTCCCATGATCAATCATAGCCATCAGATCTTTTAATCTTGTCCAGGTTCATTGTATCTTTCAATCTGAAAATGTTTTACCCCGCCTTGGAACTTGCACATTCACCTTGGAACTTGTGTTAGGGTAATGCGGTTCAATCTGAGCTGTAGATCTTCTTGTCGACTTTCCATTGCCTTAGATTTGTTAACAAACTTCTTCCACGGCTTGCCAATCATTGATCTGCTCCATCTCATCAGCTTCTTTCATTAAATATCACATGTAAACATTTAATGCATTCTGCTATAGCTTGGTTACAACTCGGTGAATACTAAACTTCACTCGGTAGATATTCTTCATTAACCGACTGCGATAACCTTAGGGTTTACCGACTAGGTTCTTTGCTTGATATCATAGTGTAGTATTAACCTTTACATTTTACAACATATGTATGATGTTAAAACAATCTAAAACATCAAAATCTCATCATTATCTGACTCGGTAGAGTTTCCCATTGAATAACTTATCCCCTTATTCATCATATTTTTTCCTATGTCTTTATCGACTTCTTTATAATCTTCATATCATATTTCTCAAGATATGGCAACATCATACTGAATTATAAAATCAATTTCTTGACATCAATGACAAAATAATAATATCAAGATAGTAAAACATCTTTAATCATTTATGTCCATAATCATCAACATCCTTCTCAATATCCTTATAATGTAATATTGCCAACAATCTCCCCCTTTGGCATTGATGGCAAAACCAATTGATTTGACCTGTAAAAGATTCAAATTGCTGTGATTCTAAAATGCTGAAATGCTCTCCCCCATACATTAGACTTCTCTAATGTTTTCAATCTTTATTTCAATCTATAGTCTTCTCTCAGTCTTCTCCCATATATTCTCAGTCTTCTCCCCCTTAGGTCTTCTCCCTCATTGGTAGGTCTTCTCCCACTTTGATAGGTCTTCTCCCCCTTTGACAACAATGCTAAAAAAAAGAAAAGAACTAAAACATAATTTCTTTCTGTAAGAAGTTATTTCCTGTTGTTTTGTGTATCAACTGAGTCTCGGTCAGAGCATTTGTCTTCAGTTCCTATTCTCTGTATAATTCCTATAATAATTCCAGTACACTTTCAGAAAAAACATTCTAAAGTGTATCAATCCAGTATCAACTCCCCAAAAAGATATTCAATAGAGTCATCGAAGTGATGCTTTCACCGAACTTGGTCAGTGAATGGTAGATAGGGGTAGGACCCCTAACTGACTTCTGAGATACTCAAAAGTGTCCTTTGGTAGTGGCTTGGTGAAGATATCTTCTATTTGTCTCTTTGTGCTAACATACTCCAACACCACTTTCTTCTCTTGAACTTCTTCTCCAAGATAATGATATTTGATAGATATGTGCTTTGTCTTAGAGTGCATAACAGGATTCTTTGAAATATTAATGGCACTAGTATTGTCACAAAATATAGTTACTGGCTCGGTAACTTTCTCATTTATACCTTCCAACAGTTGTTTGATCCATGCAATGTTGGTTAAATTCAGTGTTGTTGCAACATATTCAGCTTCGGCTGTTGACTGAGAAACACATCCTTGTTTCTTGCTCAGCCAACTCACTAGTCTTTCTCCTAAGAAGAAAGCTCCTCCACTTGTGCTTTTTCTGTCATCAATGTTGCCTACCCAATCAGCATCAGTATAAACTTTTAAATCAAAATTATTTTCTTTCTGATATACTAAGCCATAATCTTCAGTGCCTGTCAAGTATCTAAAAATTCTTTTGATTGCAGTCATGTGGATTTCCTTAGGATCTGCAGAGAATCTTGCAACAATACCTACTACATGTGCTATATCTGGTTTGTTGTGAATAACATATTGCAACTTTCCAATCATAGATTGGTAAAGTGTCTCATCAACAGATGCAGATTCATCATTCTTTGATAGTTTATAGTTGGTAGTCATAGGAGTACTAACTGATTTTGAATCCTCCATTCCAAATTTCTTCAAGATTTACTTTATGTACTTGGATTGAGTAATGAAAATCTCATTTTTCATTTGCAGTATCCGTAAGCCTATAAAATACTTTATCTCATAGATTAATGACATCTCAAATTCTTTGCTCATTTCATTTCCAAAGTTCTTACATAAAGAGTCATTTCCACAAAATATAATATCATCAACAAATATGGCTGAGATTAGTATTCCATTTTCATCATTCTTCATGTACATGTTGTTGTTCTCACTTGTCCTTATAAAACCAATCTTAATCAAATAAGAGTATAATCTCTCATACCATGCTCTCGCTTGTTTCAGACCATATAAAGCTTTGTTCAATTTACATACCTGATCTTTATCATTGTCTTCAACAAATCCTTCAGGTTGTTCAATGAAAACTTCTTCTAATATTCCATTCAGAAATGCAGATTTGACATCCATTTGATGTACCTTGAAATTTTTGAAAGTAGCATACGCCAACAATGTTCTAACTCCTTCAAGTCTAGCAACAGGTGCAAAAGTCTCACCATAATCAATTCCTTCTTCTTGGGCATAACCTTTGCAAACTAATCTTTCTTTGTTCTGAATGACCTCACCTTTTTCATTTAGCTTGTTTCTGAAGATCCAATTTGTATCGATTACATTTTTGTCCTTCATTCTTGGGACCAGTGTCCATGTGTCATTCTTCTTGATTTGATCAATCTCTTCATTCATAGCTTTTATCCAATCTTCACTGTTAAATGCCTCTTTTACTATTCTCGGTTCAAATTCAGATATCAAACATGTGTTCTATCTTAGTTTGTTCCTTGTCATCACTGGATCATCCTTATCTCCTATAATCTGACTTGGTGTATGGTGTCTTCTGACATACTTGGCTAATACAGGCTCGGTAGGTTTTGTATGATCTTCTTCATCACTTGGCAACTAGATATTTTCTACATTTTCTTCAATAGTTATCTCAGTAGGACTTCTCGGTTGCAAATAGACAAATTCATCATAGTCTTCCGGTTCTTTGGAATTCCCTTCATCAGTTCTTTCTGCAAATTCATCAATTTTCACATTTGCACTTTCTACTATTTTGTTAGATGATTTGATCAGACATTTAAATGCTTTGCTTCTTGAAGAATATCCTAGAAATATTCCTTCTTCACTTTTCTGATCAAACTTGCCATTTCTATCACCTTTATGAACATAGCATTTACTTCCAAAGATCTTAAAATAACTTACATTAGGTTTCTTGCCATACCAGATTTCATAAGGTGTCTTCAAAGTACCTTTCTTCAATTGAACTCGGTTCAAGGTGTAAACGGCTGTGCTTATTGCTTCTCTCCAAAATGTTTGTGGAACCTTCTTCTCAATCATTAGTGTTCTAGCACAATCCACAATAGATCTATTTCTTCTTTTAGCTATTCCATTCTACTGTGGAGTTCTCGGTGCAGAGACTTGTCTTTTAATACCATGGTCATTGCAAAATAGGTTGAACTCATCAAATGCGAACTCTCCTCCTCTATCTGATCTAAGACATTTCAGTTGTCTTCCCATTTCATTTTCAACTCTAGCCTTGTACCACTTAAACATTTGAAAAACTTCTGATTTCTCTTTTAAAAACATTACTGACATCATCCTTGAATAGTCATCCACAAATAATATGAAATACTTATCACCATAATAACTTTGAACTTTCATAGGACCACAAAGATCAGTGGGCACAAGATCTAAAATTTGCTTAGAAGTGTAGGACTTACTTGTAAATCTTGATCTTGTCATCTTACTCATCTGACTTCCTCAGCACATAGCATTCTCAGGTTTTTCAAGACTCGATAGACCTCTTACTCTGTGCTTCTTACTTATTTTGATCAAATTATCAAAATTAACATGACAAAACTTTTTATGCCATAACCAGGTATTATCAATCTTTGCATGCAAACACTTATTGTGAGTTGAGTCAAGGTGAAATGTATTACCTTTTGTTTGTGTCCTGGTAGTAGCTAACTTCCCATTCTTGTCATGAACTTTGACAATTCCTTTCTGAAATTCTATTTGATAACCTGTGTTGTTTAGTTGTGCTACACTCAACAAATTATATTTCAAACCTTCAACCCAATAAACATCATTGCATCTTGCATTATCAAGAAGTGTTATGGATCCTTTACCTCTTACTGCACATGGTGCATCATTACTAAATCTAACATAGCCTCCATCATAATCTTCTAACATAACAAACTTGTGTTTATCTCCTATCATATGATGTGAGCATCCACTGTCTATAATCCAAGAATCATTTTTACTTATATGAGATAGTAGGGATTTTTCTTCATACCTTTCTTCATCTGATCCATCCTTGACAGCCACATAAACAACTTCTTTTGTGTCAGTCTCATCTGATTTATCATCTTCAGATTCCTCATTAGCAATTAAGCATGGCTTTCTATCTCTTCTTCTAAAGTCTCGATGTCCTTTGTAATGATTATCTTTTTGTCTGTCATCTTGGTAATCTCTCTTTTCAATAAAATCTTTCTCAGGATAGTTAGAAGCCATATGTCCAATCTTATCACAATTGAAACATTTCAAAGGTAGTTTTCCTTTATACTTACCTTTGCCTCTGGGTAACCTTTTGGCCAATAGTGCTTCAAACTCTTCTTGCTTTTTGATTTCTTCATACAATTTGTGTACCTCTCCATGTTCTTCTGAAATCTTTGACTTGCTCCACTGTGATCTCCTTTAGAGTGTTTATATTTTCTTTCATTGTAATCATTAGATTCATTCAGACAAAAAGAACTAAGTGCAGATTCAACTTTATTTACCGATGACCCATTGTTATCAAAATTACTCAACTCAAATGCATGTAGCTTACCAATAGTAGCATCCAAGGAAACTGGCATATTAGGTACAAACTTCAATTCGTTGATTGTAGAGACTCAAATTGCATAGGTAGGTAAAAGGGTTCTTAACAACTTACTTGTCACATCCTTTTCTTCAATAGTTCCTCCTGCTCCTTTGATTTGATTTACAATCTCCTTTAGTCTTGTACTGTACTGGGTTGTGTTCTCACCTTCATTCATCCTCATGGATTCAAGTTGTCCTCTTAAACTATAAACTTTTACTCTTTAAACATGTTCATCTCCTCCATATGCAGATATGAGCTTAGTCCGCATTGCCTTTGCATCATTGCAGCCTTCTAGATCATTAAACTCTGAATCGGTCAATGCAAATGTTATTTCAATCATTGCTTGAATATGTTCTTATTTTGCCTTTATCTCTTCCATAGTCCATGGATAGGTGCTCGGTGCAACAAAATCATTCTCCAGATAGTATATAGCATATTCTCCAACTCCTGATAGATGTAGCTTCATCCTTTTCTGCCATGTAGAGAAACTTGACTTATTTAGCTTAGGTGCATCCCTCTTATACATCTTTGGATCTTTAACTCAAGTGCCTTTAAACTTTCCTTTCAGAGTCCAAAGCTCTAATACCAATTGATAGTTCTGATACTTAATATAAGTACAGATCCAATAGCCAACAAGCTGAGAGGGGGGGGTGAATCATACAAACTTAATCATCCATAAAAACATCAGATTCAACCTCGGTAACATATATATCAGTCATATAACTAAAAACTGTCAAACATGCAAACTCAAAAGCATATGAACAATATAAACCTCATAACACTAGATTTAATGTGGAAACCCAAATAGGGAAAAACCACTGTGGGATTTTGAACCCACTAAGAAATATACTCTTCTAGAGTATGCTCGATTAAAAGCAAATCCTGTTAAAGATTACAAACACATTGCTAGATGTGACCCAGTTAAGGGATTTCCCTCAGATCTATTAGGATCTTCACTTGGTTAGAAGTGACCTTGTCAAAGGATTTCAAACACTCAATCAGAATGTCACCTTGTTAGAGGATTTACATATAAGACTATTAAGTCCACTCGGTTAAGAGATTTCCTATCACTTTCACAAAATAACAGTAATGAAAATCTATCTACAACTTCACATCTAAAATGCTAAAGCAGATTCCTATTTGTTCAATACATTCTAGACATAGAACTAATCTTGTCTATCTGCTAGGCATCAATACTCAGTTATACTAATAGGTCTTCAAGCTTTTGTGCTCGATAATCACTATGTAGCATCCCTATGCATACACTTGCCCACATACAATATTTATCAATAGTTTCCTATTTATAAGCAATCTTCTAACCGCTTAATCTCCTTGATCACATTTCCCATGATCAATCATAGCCATCAAATCTTTTAATCTTGTCCAGGTTCATTGTATCTTTCAATCTGAAAATGTTTTACCCCGCCTTGGAACTTGTGTTAGGGTAATGCAGTTCCATCTGAGCTGTAGATCTTCTTGCCGACTTTCCATTGCCTTAGATTTGTTAACAAACTTCTTCCACGGCTTGCCAATCATTGATCTGCTCCATCTCATCAGCTTCTTTCATTAAATATCACATATAAACATTTAATGCATTCTGTTATAGCTTGGTTACAACTCGGTGAATACTAAACTTCACTCGGTAGACATCATGTCTTCATTAACCGACTGCGATAACCTTAGGGTTTACCAACTAGGTTCTTTGCCTGATATCATAGTGTAGTATTAACCTTTACATTTTACAACATATGTATGATGTTAAAACAATCTAAAACATCAAAATCTCATCATTATCTGACTCGGTAGAGTTTCCCATTGAATAACTTATCCCCTTATTCATCATATTTTTTCCTGTGTCTTTACCAACTTCTTTATAATCTTCATATCATATTTCTCACGATATGGCAACATCATACTGAATTAGAAAATCAATTTCTTGACATCAATGATAAAATAATAATATCAAGATAGTAAAACATCTTTAATCATTTATGTCCATAATCATCAACAACCTTCTCAATATCCTTATAATGTAATATTGCCAACACTACTGTGATAGCTAGACGATTGTTCCCTCCTTCCTCATTGGTGGCTAGATGCTAGTCACATAGTGATGTTATGTGCATTTATGATATTCTTATTTATTTCTTATGTGGACTAGCAATTTATTCTATTTTGACTTTGAAGTTTTAGCCACGATCTTGCGATCTCTTTCTTACTTGATTTGGTGTTGTAATTTCGGATTTTTCTTACCTTACTGTTGGAATTGATGATTTATTATCTTTATTCATCTATATTTTGGTGGCTAAACTAGTTTATCCTTATTGTTTTTGTATGCTGGTCTTGTGTTGAAATGTGAATTCCTCTCCAAGGACGTATGAGACGGTCTTAGTTGAGTGTATACGAGGAAGTAGACGTAGGGAACCTTGAGGATGGGGGTATGTGAGGCTGTGATGTAGCTAGGATCCACTACCTACCTATGTGTGGTGACTATCTCTTGGAGGCTAACCACCTTACTCAGCAAGGGTCTTGTATGGAAGGTAGCACTGCTATGGTGTGCCCTAGCACCATCAAGCCCTTGAGTGAGATGTTGGATATTTGTGATCATGTCATTTGTTCTGAGATCCAGCATAGAGATGTTGATCGTGCATATTATCTATGATCGAGCATTAGACATGCTCACATGTGGCCTTTTGAGTTGTAAATTCCAGTTATGTGGATGGGTACTATGTATAATCATGGAGTAAATTGTGTTATCTTGTCACTATGTTATGGGACATAGTCATTGGAAAGGTTTTTATATGCCTAGCAGGGGTAAGCAATTGAGTTATATATGTTGCTCTTATTTCTTGGAAGTTAACTTGGTTGTAGAATGTGAAATTTGAAGCTAGTTCTATGCGATAAAATTTTATGAAGAGGATGGATTGGTAAAAGAAATTGAGCATGATGGCATGTTTTCTTGTCATATTTGGTAGATGAGTATGGTAATTGTTATTTACCTCTTTTAATGCTATAATTTGGTGTGATGAAAGGAAGAAAATTCTTGTTTTCACTGCTATGATTATAGATAGTTCCTAGAATGTTATAAGAAATGTATGAGTTTGGATGCATTTTACCATTGGATAATGGCATTCGTAAAGGATTTAGCAATAATTTTTCATTTATTTGTGAAAGGATGCATATGTGCAAATTGATATTTGTTAAATAAGTTTTAGGGCTAATGCATGCTGCATGTTTACCTTCTAGCCTTGCAACTTCCAGGAGTAAGTTAGAACCTAGGGGGGAGGATGCAGTACCCCTGCCCTAATTAGATTTTTAAAACTGGTTTGACCTTGATTGAATTTTTAAGTGGCATTCTTGAATGGTTGATTTACCAAGATTGTAATGTTAAAGTCATGAATTATGCTTAATGTGTGTACCTGTAAAAGTTGTTTTCGCATCGATTCTTATGTAAGTTTATTCATTTTTCTGATTCGTGTTATTAATATCGGGCTAACGCTTTCATTAAATATATATGTATGCATGTTTGGTTCATGATTGTAGGAGATTGTAGGTACAGTACCGCATAGGTACAAGGTTTGTCTCCACCTAGATTCGCAGGTTTGAGTGTACTTCATCGGCCCTAAGAGATTGGATTAGGTGGTTGTAAGACCCTTGTTTTACCCTAGTCGTGCTCAAGTGAGCATCATGAGTCATCCATCAGTTTTCCCTTGGGTTGGGTATGCGTCTCGTGTATCTGATTGGCTTTCTTGGGTTGCATGTGGTAAAATTGAGAATTTAATCCTATGTATTTAATTTGATTAAATATATTCTTTTATACATTAATAAATTATGGGACTAAATTAAATAGGATCCCTTTGTGTGGTTAATCATTAATTAGAATTGCTCTATTCATGTTTGTAGCAAGTTCGATTAAATGAATATTTTTAAATGATGAATTAATTAAGTTTATGCTTTTTGAAAGGAAAGGTTCTGATTGATTGAAAAATAGGTTTTAAGGACCCAAAACCATTACAACATAGTTAAATAAAAAGCTAAGAAAATAGAGTCCTCATACAAAGCGACTGGTCCAAAAAACCAGCGAACAGAAAAAACAGCTAAACAACAAAAAACAACAAAGAACCCAAGGAGACACTACATAGTAGTTTTCTTCAGCAGATCCTCTTCCTTAGTCACTAGCTCATCATAGGTCACCCCAACTACTTTTAGCTCCTCCAGGTCCTTATTCACTTTCTTTTCCTTCCTCTTTCCACGAGTGCGAGTTCTGGGACCTTGGGCTTCCCCGGTTCCTTCTGCATCCAGGTCAATTTCCTGGGTTTCCTTTTCATCATCGAGCTTGCTAATGAGGGTATGGGTGTTGTTGGCTGAGATTTTCAGAATGCTAAGACTCTGCTCTGCAACATTTTTGAGGCACTCCTCTATCTTGTCCACTTTGGCAACTATATTCGAGAGCGTTTTTTCACTAGTTTCCTCCAGGGTTTTTCTATCCTTTATCTCCTTTTCAATTTTCTCAAAAGAGGGATTAAAGGAATCTCTGATGTCTTCCGCTTTGGTAATTGTGTTCTTTAGATCCTTGATATAATCGGCCATAGTGTTCCCCTCTCCAATTTTAATGGTCTCCAGGATCATGACTCTGTTGCAGAGTTTTTTGTATTCATCCGCAGTATTCTTATTCCCATCAATAAGCCATTCAATGGTTTTCATAAAACCCTTCAAGGCCTCGGAGTGAGGACCAGGAGAAGGAGTAACTTTACCAGGGGTTATCTATTCATCTTTAGCAATATGGAGGGCAAAAATAGTGTCGGGGGCCCTGAGGGTCTCTTCCATAGTCTCCATCTCCAGGCTTTGTTCAACTTCCAGGGTTCTTGTTTGCTTGTCCTCTTCCGGTTCCTTGCCTGTGTCCTCCGGATCTTTGCCAGTCTCCTCTATTTTCTTTTGCTTCTTCCTGGGTTGGGCTTGGTTTTTACTTTTTTCCTTCAGCACTCCCTTAGGGTTCTTCTTCTCCTCAAGGAAATCAGAGTCCTCTTCTTCCGAAGAAATACTAATCAAGGGTTTGCTTTGGGGTTTTTTTCTCTTAGAAGAAGAGGGTCCTGATTTCCTCTTGTACTCTAAGTCATCAAAGCTTTCCTCATTATCAGTCGAGGAATCATTATCTAAATCCTCCTCCTCTAACAAATTAGAATCAGACATTTCTTCTTCTGAATCCACAGAGAGCTGCATTCGATTGATTTTACTGGCCTTTAGATGATCATAAATGAGGACCATAAGTCCCTAGTGCATTGTAGTGTCACCCCAAGGATTTTCTTTATATGCTTTTAGGGATGCATTCATAGAACAGAGCAAGAAGTAAGGGAAATTCACCTTATCATTATGCCTAAAATTATTTAAGAGGACAAAGTGATATCCATATACTTTCGTAAACCTACCATCTAGAGTTATATACCTCATTAAAACAAAGAGAATTTCCCACCAGGGCTTTGCAAAAGCCCTAGGCGGGTAATAGGTTTTGCTCAACTTTACTAGTCTTTTCTTCTCTTTCTCTATGACCAGGTACCTTTCAATGGCTTCCCTACTGACCTTCCTATCTTTGTAGAAATTGCAGCCCTCCCTTTTGAGTCTTGTAGCTTTAGCTATTAACTCTTCATCAATTTCCACCAGTTGGTCACCCATTTTAAGCTTGCACTTCTTCCAATTTTTGTAGAAGAAGCTGGTTATCTTTCCATCACGGCCATGGAGTCTCTCAATGAAGCTCGAAAGACCACCCTTCTGCAAAATTTCCCACACCTCTTCTTTCTATTTCCACTCCTTGCAACTTCCTGGCTCATATCTTCTCCTATTTCTGCCCATGGTGTCGTTTCTCACAGTCAAGTTTAGGTTACAGAGCTAGTGAAACAGAAAGCTTTTCAAAGCTAAAACAAAATCCTAGAAAGTGTGCATAGCATTAGTGATTTGACAAGTTATAATGCACGTTCTGCTAGCTTTCATGTTATAATGAGTAATTCCCTCATTATCGAAGTAACTCGAAGTGCTTACTTCAGTACATATCATAATTGCCCTATCAATCAAGATTCTTTGAGGTACTTCGATATCTTTCATTTATTATGATTTGTCTTACATCTCCGGGAAGACCGCTCTCACCTGTCCACGTGGTAATTGTCTCATTCTTCACCGCCACGTTTGCAGCCCAATCAACAGAACAGTTGGCCTCCCGATATATATGGGATATGTGGCATTTTTTGAAGGTTTTGATGATGTCAATGGTAGAAAAAATTATATTGTGGATCGACCAAGAGGGCTTAGAGGTCCCATTGAGACACTTAATAATATTATTGGAATCCCCTTCGATCCAGAGATATACAGTTCCATTTTTTGGCTAGAATAATGCCTTGAAGGGCTGCCATAGCTTCCACCTTATGATCGGTTTGAATGCCAATAGGGACAGCAACCATACCTTTGCAAATGCCTATGTCATCTCTGAGAATAGTTCCACAGCTTGAAGGACCTAGATTTCCTTTGGCTGCTCCATCAAAATTGATTTTAAGCCAACCATGGGGAGGGGTTTGCCATTTAACTTCAAGCCTTTTACTGTGGCTGATATTATGACCATCAGTGATCTTCATATTCCAGGCTCTTAAGATATTTGACTCCAAAGAGTTGTTTTAGTAACAAGAGACCTCCATAGTTCCCATATTTTCCTGAATAGCCCTTTGAATTTTCTGAAAAACAATGTCTTGATTTAAGGACACATCCCTAAAAATTTGGTTGTTTCTTTCCTTCCAAAGACCCCATAGAATGTGAGGCAGAGAGAGCTACCACATACACCTCCGAAAAGAGTTGGTCCAATGAATTTGCCAGGAAGAGAACAAATCTCTGATGTTACTGGGAAACACCCAAGCAAGACTAAAGCTTTTGAGGAAGCTTTCCCAAACAGAGGTTGAGAAACAACAGTGGAGGGCAAGATGGTCCACTGACTCTTCCTCTTGAAAGCACAACACACACCTATTTGGAAGGGCAAAACCTCTGCATTTAAGGTTGTCAATAGTAAGGATCTTATTCTAGAGAATAGTCCAGAAGAACATATTGATTTTAGGAGTTAGCCCTTTTAACCAAGCTTTAGACCAGAAAGGATTCATAGGAGGGGAGGGGGAGAGGATACAATACATCAAAGATACAGTAAAGGTACCTTTGGGGTTATATCTCCAGATTAGGGAATCTTCTTCCTTATTCAGCCAGATAGCAGACAATTGGGTTTTGAGCTTGGAGAGACTGGAATGAATACTATCAATGTTCTACTAGTTGTTCCCATCCCAGTAATCTGCCACTAAGGTACCAAAAGAGCCAATACAGGAGGGGGCATGGGAAGCCCACTCATAGAAATCCATTAGGGGTTTGTCAAAAAGCCAGGGATCCTCCCAGAATCTAACTTTTCTACCATTTCCAAGTTTCCATGTTACACCTTTAGCAATCACCTCTTTACATTTAGAAACATGGTTCCAGATATGAGATCCATTTATACTGAGATTTGATTTAAGAAAAGAAGATAGAGAAGAGGACAGAAGAGAATACTTACTTCTCCAAATTTTTCACCATTCAGAATCAGAGTTAAACCATCTCCAAACTTGTTTTGACAAGAGAGCTTCATTTAAAGTGCGAATCCTCCTAAGCCCCAGACCACCTTTGCTTTTTGGCTTGCAAACCTGATCCCATGCCACCAAGGACATTCTTTGCTTTTCCTCCACCCCAGACCATAGGAATCTTCTTTGAATTTTCTCAATAGCTTCAGCATACTTGACTAGAATTCTGAATAAGCTAAGAGCATAAATGGGGATACTTTGAAGAATGGCCTTAAGAAGAAGGAGCTTACCAGCTTGACTTAAGAGAGCCCCTTTCCAACCTGCAAGTTTTTTGTGAAATTTAACAACCAACAAACTCCAATAGGAGTCAAGAGGGGCAATCCCCATGGGGAGACCAAGGTAGGTAGCAGGAAGGTCAGCAATCTTACACTCCAGAATTCTATTGATCCTTTGTTGTCTTCTCTCCGGGGTGTTAATGAAAAAGACATCACTTTTGGCCCAGTTAATAAGCTGCCCCGTTGCAGAAGCATATTTACACAAGGTATTCTTCAGAACTTTAGCTTCTGAGATGCTTGAATCCCCCATAATTATTGTATCATCAACAAACTGCTGGTGTGAACAAATAAGGTCAGCAGAAGAAGGTTGGAGACCCTTAAAGGATCCTATCTGCACCAAATTTTCCATGGTCCGTCCAAAGCATTCTGCCATAATAATGAATAGGATGGGGGAGATAGGATCTCCTTGCCTTAGAACTCTCGAAGCTTGGAAAAAGGTTGAAGGAGAACCATTGACAAGAACAACAAAGGACGCAGTAGTGGTAAGTTGGGAGAAAAGATCCACAACTCTTGGGGCAAACCCAAAGGCAGTGAGGACTTTCTGAAGAAGAGACTAGTCCACCCTATCATAGGCTTTGGAGAGATCTAGCTTAAGGATGAGACCCTGCTTCTTCACTTTAACAAGAGAGTGAATATTCTCATGAACAATAATAATGGAATCGAGAATTTGTCTTCCAGGAACAAACCCATTCTGCTGGTGTTTAATTAAAGCTAGGAGAATAGACAAGAGTCTAGAGGTCAGGACCTTAGATATGATCTTGTAAAAGGAATTGCAGAGGCTAATAGGTCTAAACTTGTCCAGAGAATCAGCACCTTGAATCTTGGGGATAAGAGCAATAAAAGTACCATTTATTTCCTTCAAGAGTTTTCTAGCCCCAAAGAATTCCTTAACCCCATTAGCAACATCAATCCCGATAATGTCCCAGAACTCTTGAAAAAAGAGCATTGGGAAGCCATCAGGACCAGGAGCTTTGTTTCCATCAAAGGAGAAAACAACATTTTTAATTTCTAAGGTGGAAGGATTGGAAGAGAGAAAAACATTATTTTGGGCATCAATGAGACGAGGAATGTTCTGAAGAAAAGAGGACTGAGCTTCAACATCCAGACTTTGATCCCTCAAAAGGAGGTCCGAGAAATACCTCTTAGCTTCATTCCTTATTTCATCTTCCTTGACCAACTCCCCACTGTCCACAACTAACTTGTTCATCCTATTGGCAGCTTTATGTTTGATGGTTGACATATGGAAGAATCTTGTATTCCTGTCTCCTTCCTTGAGCCACATGCATCTTGATCTCTGCTTCCAGAACATTTCCTCTTTAGTAATAATATCATGGTATTTCTTAAGAATCTCATTCTCCTTAGCAATAGAAACAGTACTAAAACCATCCTTCTGGATCTGGTCATGTATCTCTTTTAGGTTTTCCTGAATTTTACTCTTAGCCTCACATATATTCCCAAAGCTATTCTTATTCCAGATTCGGATGTTGTCCTTCACACTTTTGAGCTTCTTAACCACTTTGAACATTGTCATTCCCTCAACTTGGATACTCCGCCATTTTTTAATATACTTTTTAATATCAGGGTGAAGAGTCCACATTTTTTCAAATCTAAAGGGATAGTTTTTTCTTCTGTTGATCAAATCAGCATTAATAGTAATTGGAAAGTGATCAGAACCAACCCGAATATGTGCAAATAAAGAATAGAAATATTGACTATACCAATCATCAGAAATAAGAGTTCAGTCAAGGCACACTTGAATAAGGTCATTACCATTTCTTCTATTTGTCCATGTGAAATTACAACCCTATATCTCCAAATCATTAAGAGCTAGAGAATTAATAAAATCCATGAGAGCCATCCTACTTTCCAGCTGAGGCGGGTTGCCTCCAAATTTTTCCTCCTCTTTTAAAGGCATATTGAAATCCCCCATAACCATCCAACTTAGATTTTTGAAACTATCCCTAGCCTTTTTTATCCTTTTCCAAAAAGAGTTTCTAGCCTTTAAGGTATTAGGAGCATAAATGTTTGTGAGAACCCATGAAAAACCATCTTTAAGATGCTCAAATTTAATACAAGAAAAATTACCTTCCTAAATAATGACCTGGCCTTTAACAGTGTTAAGATTCCAAATGGTTGCAATGCCTCCATAAGCACCCTCAGAACTTCCCCCACTAATTTTACCATTTTTGAAAAACTTCAAAGATTCAACTTTTTCTCTACTCATTTTGGTTTCTTGAATAAGAAAAATGTCAAGATTGCTATCTCTTATCATATTCCTAATAATATCATGTTTATGGGGATTGTTTAGACCCCTTAAGTTCCAAGAGATTATCTTCATAGTTACTTACCAATTCCCAGCTCATTGAGAGTTTTCTGAGTTCCATCTGCTATGTTCTTGCTAGCCTCCATGTCTCTAACTTTGTGATTAGATGATCACCCTGGGGAAGAGGAGATGTATCCCACATCAGCTTGAGCTATTCTACTGGATTTCCTAATCAAGGATGTCGAGGGTGTTGCTGCTTTCTTACTCCTGTGTTTAGGCTGCTTCCATTCCATTTCTGACATAGGAGCCACTTCCAGATTGGTTAGGATTTTGGAAATTTCATCTTCATTACCCCATTTAGGAGTTCTGGACTTAGTTGAAATAATGTTTGCTATTCTTGAATGTTGATCCGAATCCGAAAGACTCAATCCCAAAATTGTACACTTTTGGGCTTCTTGTATTTCAAAACTAGGTATGGCTATAGAAGAGTTTGTCCTTTCAACTTGTGGATCTGGGATCTCACCTTCCTCTGGTTGATAGTCTCTAGCTTCTACCGCCTGATTTTCATATGTGTCATCCACCACTTCATCTTTTTCTTTTGGAGGATCATTTTGATCGTTCAAATCCATTTTCTATGTAATTTTTATGGGGATAGCTTTGGTTGTTTCATTCCTATCTGCCTCCTGAACAGTGGGACTGAGGATAGAGTTTGAGGCTTCCTTCTATTCCCCCAAAGGAGAAAAGTGATTTGGATTTTTTTCCTTATTTTCTATGTTTTTAACTTGCCACACCCTTTTCTCTGGCATATTATGGCTTTCAATCTGAGGTTGTAATTGATTAGGCTCCGCCTTTTTCTTTTTCAAGCAAAATTTTGCCCAATGACCTACCTTCTTACAATGGAAACAAGCAAAAGGAATAGTTTCATATTCTATATGTTGCTTCCAGGTTCCCAGTCTTGAAACTAGATCAATCTGTTCCGACATATCTGCCTCAGGGGCTACTCCAACATAGAACCTTGCATGGGTTAATCTTCTTTTTGAAGCAGTGACTGGGTCAATAGAGAAAAGCTCACCAAAAGAACTTGCTATTCCAGAGAAGATGCTTTCTGCCCAATACTCGAGAGGCAATCCTTGGAGTTTTATCCACACTGGAACCTATGCCAAAATAGAATCATTCATATTTAATTTTGGATGCCATTTTCTTAGAACCAGGGCTGTCTTTCCCACCATCCAGGGACTCCCGCACAAGATCTTAACCTTATCTTCTTCACACGAAAAAGAGAAAGATAGAAGACCTTTGGGTAGAGCCGAGACCTCTACATTTCCTTTAAGTGCCCATTTTCAGTTAACAAAGGCCCTAACAACTTCAATGTTTGGGCGCGGACCCATAAACTTCCCTACTAAGGAGTTCAACATACTATTGATATTATGGTCTAGAACCAGGTCAGGGATGGAGATAGCAAACTTACCACCAGAAGGGTCAGAAATGTTCTTAACAGGAGGAAGGGAGGATTTACCAGTTGGCCTAGATCCAAAAAGGGAAGACCGTTTTTTCCCCTCCCTCCTGTTATCCACGAAGTCCACTAGTGGCATAGGCCCCCCATTGGACCCTACCCCCAGATGCCTTGAAGAATCTGTTGTCACGGCAAACAAAGTACCACCGGACTGTGAGTCAGCAACCGAAACTAGGAGGTCCGAGGGCTTGTCCTTATCATCCATAGGACCAACACCATTGGAACCAGGGTTCCCGCCTTGATGAAAATTTGAAATTTGAGCTTCCGCTCCTCCCATAGTGATTTTTTGTGTGTTTGAAAGGAAAGGTTAAATAGTATTCGAAAATAGAAATATTTTATCCTCCTTGGCATTTTGAAATAGAAATGTTAGTTTTAATTAAATTAAGAAAATTATTTTTAGAAGAAAAGCAAGTTTAGCATATTTGAATTGTTTGAAAAGAATAATTTTCACTTTTATTTGGAGAAAAGTATTTTAAATCCAAATAAATAAATTTTGGTCAAACATTTCCTTTTAACCTAGGTTTGGAAATTTTTTTTGGAGGAATTAATTTTGGGATGCAAATTTTGGGCATTTGGGGGGGAAGGATTTTCTTGAGCTTGCAGGTTGGGTCTTCATCAAATCTTTCCTAGGATTGATGAATAAGGTAGGATTCTTGTTTATCTCTCTAGTCTCTTTGTTTAATAGAGATTGTTTTGATTTTGAATAAATTTGGTTGTATTTGTTGATAATCTCATATATTTTGTGGATTATGGAAGAGTTGTAGTTAAATTTCCAATTCAAACCCTCCTTGCTTTCTTTCCCAACCTCCAGATTAAATTTTCATTGCTCAAATTGAATTTTAAAATAAAAAATTGGGGTTGGTTGTTCCTAATAAGCTTTTGTTTAAAACTCCATGTGAATGTTTTATGATTCAAGTTTTTAATTGGGAAATTAGTTTGTCTTTGGCAGATTAGCTGGATAAATATGTGTAAATCGATTTTATTTGCCCAAATATGGTATGTGGATGGAGAGATTTGCCCAATTTACCTATTGTGGGACTAGTTGTTCAACAAATTTTATTATATGAAATGTGAGAGTTGAGAAATACAACACCACAAGAGCCCAAATGATCTCTGCAAGCTGAATAAACCTGTTATAAGGAGAAGCAAGGAAGCAACAAAGGAAAAATAAATACAAAGAAAATATGCTCAAAAGGATGAGAGCTCAATATTCAAAAAATGTGTAATGTGATCATGGAATCATACAAAGAAAAGAGTTAACCTCTAATAGGTCAAGAAACCCTAAAAGAGAAAACCATAGGCTTGCACATAATAATTAATGAAAGAATTAATTATTATGCACCTAAAGTTAGCTTAAGTGTAAAAGAGATACAGGGAACTTAAATAATTAAAAAAATGTTGTTTAACTAATCAATTAAAGACCTGATTACTCTAACACCCCCCTTAAGATAGACTTAGGGAGAAGCTAAAACCTAGAACAACTACTGAAAGCAGGAAAGATGGGTCCCGACAACAAGTCATGATCAGGTACCCAAATACAACCAAATTTCTATGAACCAGAGAAATAGAGAAAACCACGTGGGAAAAAAACTCTACTCCAAAAAGAGATGGAAAAAAAAGAAGAACACCACTAAAGCAGGAAATAGCTGCAAACACTATCAAAGAGTAACTGTTGATCTGAAGAAGCTCCACTGAAATAGAACATGACCAGGTAGAGAGACTGTAATCTGTATGAGTGCCCTCAAATGACACTACTCAAATCAGATGGCAAACAAAGGCAAACAATTGAACTCAAAGATACAGATGGCATGAAACACCAAAGCTTGAAGAGCTGATCAATCGAACCAAGGAAGCATTAGAACCAACAGGATAAACCTCCCCATAATGCTGAAAAAGGGAGAGGGACAGGTACATTGAAAAGAATGGCCAACAAGAACTGCATGACAAAGAACTAGGAATATCGAAGGTGAAGAGAAAGTACATAGTGTCGTGGAAGGAACATGTTGGCATTATAACAGACAAGGGGAGATTGTTGGCATTTCAATAAGGATATTGAGAAGGTTGTTGATGATTATATAACTGATTAAGGATGTTTACTGTCCTAATATTATTATTTTTTCATTGATGTCAAGAAATTGATTTTCTAATTCAGTATGATGTTGCCATATCTTAAGAAGTATGATTTGATGAGTATAAAGATGTCGGTAAAAGACACAGAAAGATTGTGATGAATAAGGGGAGAAATAAGTTATTCAATGGGCAACTATTACCAAGTTAGACAATGATGAGATCATGATGTTTAGATTGTTTTGATATCCTACATATGTTGTTGATTGTAAGGTTAATACTATACTATGTTATCGAGTAAAGAACCTAGTCGGTAAACCCTAAGGAACCTAGTCGGTAAACCCTAAGGTTATCGCTATCGGTTAATGAAGGCAGAGTGTCTACCGAGTGAAGTTTAGTATTTACCGAGTTGCAACCGAGCTGTAACAAAATGCATTAAATGATTAAAAGCATTATTTAATGAAGGAAGCTGATGAGCTGGAATAGATTAAATGATTGGTATGTCATGCATGAAGTTTGTTAAGAATCTATGGTAATGGAAGATCGACAGAAAGATCTACAGCTCAGATTGAACTGCAATACCTTAGCACAAGTTCCAAGAAATGTATGCAAGTTCCAAGGCAAGGTAAAACATTTTCAGATCGAAGGATACATTGAACCTGGTCAAGTTTTAAGATCTGATGGCTATGATTGATCATGGGATATGTGATCAAGGAGATTAAGCGGTTAGCAAATTGTTTATAAATAAGGAACTATTGATAAACAATGTATGCGGGCAAGTGTAAGCACATGGATGCTACACAGTGATTACCGAGCACTGAAGCTTGAAGACCTGTTTGATTAACAGAGTATAGAGCCCAGCAAAGGGACAAGATAAGTCTTATGACTAGATTGTATTGAGCAAATAAGAATCTACTTTAGCATTTTAGATGCAAAGTTGCAGATATATTCTTATTACTGTTATTTTGTGAAGTGATAGAAAATCTCTTAACCGAGTGGACTTAATAGTCTTATTTGTAAAACCCTCTAGCAAGGTGACATTCTGATTGAGTGTTTGAAACCCTTTAACAAGGTCACCTCTAACAAGGTGAAGATCCTAACAGATCTAAGGGAAATCCCTTAACTGGGTCACATCTAGCAATGTGTTTGTAATCTTTAACAGGATTTGCTTTTAACCGAGCATACTCTAGAAGAGTATATTTCTTAGTGGGTCCGAAATCCCACAGTGGTTTTTCCCTATTTGGGTTTCCACGTTAAATCTGGTGTTATGAGTATTGTTATGATTATGTGTTCTTAAGGTTACATGTTTTACAGTCTTGGTTACTTATATCTGTTTAAGCTACCGAGGTTGAATTTGTTGATTAAATGTAAGATTAAGTTTGTATGATTCAACCCCCCCTATCATCTTGTTGGTTGGCATCTATACTTAACAATTAGTATTAGTACTATCAATTGGTATCAGAGCTTTGGACTCATGAGGAAAAGTTTAAAGGTACTTGAGGCAAAGATCCAAAGATGTATAAGAGGGATGCACCGAAGCTGAACAAGTCTAGCTTCTCTAGATAGCAGAAAAGGATGAAGCTGCACCTATCAAGAATTGGAGAATATGATGTATATTATTTGGAGATTGATTTCATTAGACCGAGCACCTATCCACTGACAATGGAAGAGATAAAGGCAAAGCAAGAACATATTCAAGCAATGATTGAAATAACATCTACATTGACCGACTCAGAGTTTAATGATCTAGAAGGCTACAATGATGCCAAGGCAATGTGGGACAAGCTCATATCTGTGTATGGCGGTGATAAACATGTTCAAAGAGAAAAAGTGGATAGTCTAAGAGGACAACTTGAATCTATGAGAATGAATGAAGGTGAGAACATTACCCAGTACACTACAAGGTTAAAGGAGATTGTCAATCAAATCAAAGGAATAGGAGGAACCATTGAAGAAAAGGATGTCACAAGTGAGTTATTGAGAACCCTTCTACCTGCATATGCAATCCGAGTCTCTGCAATCAATGAATTGAGGTTTGTACCTAATATGCCAGTTTCTTTGGATGCTACTATTGGTAAGCTACATGCATTTGAGTTAAGTAACTATGATAACAGTGGGTCTTCGGTAAATAAAATTGAGTCTGCATTTAGTTATTTTCATCTTGATGAATCTGATGATTATAATGATAGAAAGTATAAGTACTTTGAAGGGAATCACAGTGGAGCAAGTGAAAGATTTCACAAAAACATGGAGGAGGTACACAAACTTTATGAAGAAATCAGAAAGCAAGAAGAGTTTGAAGCACTATTAGCCAGAAGGCTACTGAGAGGAAAAGGTAAGTACAAAGGAAAGTTGCCTTTGAAATGTTTCAGTTGTGATAAGATAGGACATATGGCTTCTAATTGTCCTGAAAAAGATTCTACTAAAAAGAGAGATTACTGAGATGACAGATAGAAAAATGATCATTACAAAGGATACCGAGACTTCAAAAGAAGAGATAGTAAGTCATGCCTAATAGTTGATGAGGAATCTAATGATGATAAATCAGATGAAACTGATACAGAGGAAGTTGTTTATGTGGCTATCAAAGATGGATCAGATGAAGAAAGGTATGAAGAAAAATCCCTAATATCTCACTTAAATACTAATGATTCTTGGATCATAGATAGTGGATGCTCACATCACATGACAGGTGATAAACACAAGTTTGTTATGTTAGAAGATTATGATGGAGGTTATGTAAGATTTGGTAATGATGCACCATGTTCGGTAAAAGGTAAAGGATCCATAACACTTCTTGACAATGCTAAATGTAATGATGTTTATTGGGTTGAAGGTTTGAAATATAATTTGTTGAGTGTAGCACAGCTAAACAACACAGGTTACTGAATAGAATTTCAGAAAGGAATTGTCAAATTTCATGACAAGCATGGAAAGTTAGCTGCTACCGGGACTCAAATAAAAGGTAACACATTTCACCTTGACTCAACTCGAAATAAGTGTCTTTATGCAAAGATAGATGACACCTGGTTATGGCATAAAAGGTTTTGTCATGTAAATTTTGATAATCTGATCAAAATAAGAAAGAAGCACCGAGTAAGAGGTCTACCGAGTCTTGAGAAACCTGAGCATGCTATGTGCCAAGGATGCCAGATGGGTAAGATGACAAGATCAAGCTTTAAAAGTAAGTCCTACACTTTTAAGGGAATTTTAGATCTTGTGCACACTAATCTTTGTGGTCCTATGAAAGTTCAGAGTTATTATGGTGATAAGTACTTCATATTATTTGTGGATGATTACTCAAGGATGATGTTAGTAATGTTTTTAAAAGAAAAATCAGAAGCTTTTCAAATGTTTAAATGGTACAAGGCAAGAGTTGAAAATGAAACAGGAAGACAACTAAAATTTCTTAGATCAGATAGAGGAGGAGAGTTTACCTCTGATGAGTTTAACTTATTCTGCAATGATCATGGTATAAATGTAGTACCCTACCCTAGATAGCTTTGTAAAACCAGTTTGACCTTGGTTGACATTTTTATGTGGCAATCTTGAATGGTTGAATTACCATGAGGAAATGTTTAGTCAGATATTATGATTATTGTGCATATCTGTTAATGTGTTTTCGCATTGATTCTTATGTAAGTTTAAACTATCCTCCTGATTCTTGTTATTAATCTTGAGCTAACTTCGTCATTAAATATATATATCTGTATGCTTGTCTGACTCTTGGTTGCAAGAGATTGCAGGTACAGTACTGCCTAGGTGTAAGGTTCGTCTTCACCTGGATTCGCAGGGTTGAGTATACCTCTTTCATCCTTAGAATTTGGGTTAGGTGGTCGTAAAACCTTCAGTTTACCCTAGTCATACTCAAATGAGCGTCACTTGTGTTCCGTTAGTTTTCTTTTCATTTGGGTTTGTGGGTCGTGTAATTGGTTGGCTTACTTGGTTTGTGTGCTTGGCATGTGGTAAATAGAGTATTTAACCCTAATTATTTATTTTGATTTAATGTGTTCATTTATGCATTAGTAATTGAGGAATTAAAATAAATAGGTTTCTTTTATGTGATTAATCATTAATTAAAAAGATCGCCCTATTTATGTTTGTAGTGAGTTTAATTTAATGGTTAATTTTAAATAACGAATTTATTCAGTTTATGCATTTTAAAAAGGAAATATTAAAATTTATTCGAAATAGAAATAATTTAATCTCTTTTACTTTTTGGAATAGAAAGATTAATTGTAATTATTTAAGAAAATCAATTTTGATTAGAAAAGTGAGTTTTATTCATATTTATTTTATATAGTGTGTAAGATTGATTTTGAGAATTTAATTTAATTAAAAATATTTTACCCTCATTAATATTGTGAAATGCAACTATTAGCTTTGTTAATTAAAAATTAAATGAGGGAGAAAATCATTTCTTTTAATTAACTAAATTTAGAATCTGAATGCATAAACAATTCAACTATAAGATAATTCCATAAACTTAATTAATTAATTAATTAAATTAAGTTGCAAGCTACATGATATTAGAAATATATTTTTTATTTAAATTTTAGTGGAAAAATAAATTAGATTAATTATATTTATTGTTCCTAGAATTTTAAATAAATAAATAAATAAAAGAATAAATTAAAAAAAAAATGAATAAAAGAATTAATTGGACTTAAAGTATTGTTTTTTATTTAGAAAATTAATTAATTTGCATGAGAAAAGAAAAGAAAGAATAATGATTTTTAATTATTGCATGTTAGCTTATCTTTTGTTATAAAATTAGAAAATAAAATAAAATTACTTTTATTCTAAATTTAGGTTTTTTGAGAAGCTATTGAACCTAGAATTTTAGTTTAAATAGGGAATAGGTCTTTATTTTAGATACACAAGAAACAGGTCAGGAATTTAGGTGAAGAAATTTATTGGAAGCTTATTGAAAAGATTAGGGCTCCTCTACAGATTTCTTCCAGGAAAGCTATACCAGGTTGGGTGGCTTCTTTGATTTGTTGGTTTTTAAGAAAATAATTCTATTTTTCTCTGAATGGTGTGTGTGTAAATTATTTGTCAGATCCAAAACCCTCTTCTGGTTAATTCAGGTTTTGATTTAAAATTCTTGCCTGATGTTAATTTTCTAGTTAATGGGAGTAATTTAATTTTGAGAAGATTAGGGAAATTATTATGAAAAAAACTATTGTCTCTTGTTGATTTGTTTTGATAGTCCTTTAAATAAATCTCTATGAAATTAATTGATTTCTTTAGAAATAAATTTAATTGTGAATTAAATTTATTGGTTTATCTAGTTTAAAGAAAAAGTAATTGGAATAAAATTTTGTGAATGAATTTTATTGAGTTGGGAATTTTATTTCTATGTAAATTCTGTCAAATGGGTTTTAATGAATTTGGAAATTATTTACATGTTTTAAAATAAAAATAAAAATAATTAAAACATAATAATTAAAAATAAATAAATAATAATAATAAAAATATATTATAACATATTAAATTTAAAGTGGGTTTTAAAATATTTAATTATTTTATTAAATATTAATTAATATATATTTTAAATATATGTTAATCATGATAATATATATATATATATATATATATATATATATATATATATATATATATATATATTAATGCTTAATTCGTTAATATTGTGTATTATTAAATTATTAATTGTTTCTAGTTTTGGGGATAAATAAATATAAAATAATTAATATTTGATTTTGGTATCTGTTTTATTGTATCTTTTTGGGAAAAAGATAAAATATTATTTTATTTGGAAAATTGTTGAAATGAAATATATTTATTAAATTGATAATTTTTAAATAATATTTTATTCAGGAATATATTATATGATATGCTATTGGAATTATTGAAAATTTAATAATGTATCATTTGGAAAATTGGTAAGTTAATGAGATTTTCATTTAGTAAAATAAATGGTTAGTTTATATTTTTCCTTTATATTGAGACATAGACAAATGGACTATTGCAATTGTGGTATTGTATTCTCCTCGTTATGGTGATTTTTCTGTTAATGTATTTTGAAAACTTAGATCATTTAGAAAACTTGATTGACTTTTATTGTTTAAACCAATAGGAAAGAAGATTGTCCTTTTTTGGTTATTGCCTATGCAAGTTTAATTTTTGTATTCGCTTTTGTTTAAAGTAATGGCAAGGCCTTGATATGTTTGTTTGGACCCTGTCGTTTGGTTGATTTGGGGTACCTGTTTATGTCTTCGGTTTCTAGTTTGGTTGTTGCCTTGTGATGGTGTTTTAACGGGTCTTGTGCTTTATGCGGGTGTCAAGTGGTTATTTGTGGTTGGCCATAGCAGGTCAGGTCTCTAGTTAGAGTACCGTCGGGCAGTGGACCTTGTATTAGCTTTTGATATGTTCAGTTGGATCCGTTTCTTTGTAAGGATCATTTATGTAATTATTGACCGATGTGGTCGGTTGTTTATTGGTATGATTCTCCTTGATGGCAGGAATGTAAATGATATGAAACTTATGTACCCTTAACTTATTTAATTATCAGAGGGGTCTTGCAGTTGAGCAGACCCGGAGATGTAGCCCTCTAGGGGTGAACTCCGGGATCACTTTGGTGTTATGTGTTGCTTTTGTACTTATGTTTTATTTTTCAGTTTTAGCATGCATGAATGGCATTATGTTAGAATGTATGAAGTGGATTAGATGAAATTAATTGTAAATGCATGTCTTTTAAATGCAGTAAATTGGATCATGAAGGAATGTATTTTGAAATAATGGAATATATTTAGGAAATTAAGTATGCATGGAAAGATCTCGTTAGTTATGGTGAAATTCAAGTGTGTTATTAATTAGATGCGTGACTTAAATTTTAATAAAAAGTATGAACATAAGGTATGAATAAATTTTAATGGATAAACTTTGTCTTGTGATCTATGTTTTGTCTTACCGAAAGAAATTATCCTTGTTTAAGAATTATCTCATTATTAAGACTATCGACTTATTGGATTGGTTAGCGTGAGTTAAGTTAATTGTGTAATTAAGTAATCATGTTGGGAAACTCTTTAGGTGTTAGTTGATGTCTTCCGCTGTATAATTTGTTCTTTGATATCTCGTTGTATCATTAGGTTGTGTTTAACTTTTTAAAAAAAATTATTGCACTCCATTCGTGTGTGTTAGCTTAATCCCTTCGAGGTTTCCTGGTGGAGCATTACAATAAAAAGACAAGTCTCTGCACTGAGAACTCCACAACAAAATGGGATAGCTGAGAGAAGAAACAGATCAATTGTGGATTATGAAAGAACCCTGATGATTGAAAAGAAAGTGCCACAAACATTTTGGAGAGAAGCAATCAGCACAGCAGTTTACACCCTGAACCGAGTACAACTGAAGAAAGGAACCTTGAAGACACCATATGAAATCTGGTATGACAAGAAACCTAATGTAAGTTATTTCAAAATCTTTGGAAGTAGATGCTATATACACAAAGATGATAGAAATGGAAAGTTTGATCAGAAAAGTGAAGAAGGAACATTTCTTGGTTATTCTTCTAGAGGTAAAGCATTTAAATGTCTGATCAAATCCTCTAACAAAATAGTAGAAAGTGCAAATGTGAAAATTGATGAATTTACAGAAAGAAATGATGAAGGAAACTCCAAAGAACCAGAAGATTATGAAGAATTTGTATATGTTCAATCAAGAAGTTCTACTGAGAAAGTTGCTGAAGGAAATGAAGAGAATGTCCAGTTACCGAGTAATGAAGAAGATCATATAGAGCCTACCGAGCCTGTATTAGCCAAGTATGTCAGAAGGAATCATGCATCAAGTCAGATTATAGGAGATAAGGATGATCCAGTGATGACAAGAAACAAACTGAGACAGAACACATGTTTGATATCTGAATTTGAACCAAGGATAGTGAAAGAGGCATTTAACAGTGAAGATTGGATAAATGCTATGATAGAAGAGATTGATCAAATCAACAAGAATGACACATGGACACTAGTCCCAAGACCGAAGGACAAAAATGTAATCGGTACAAAGTGGATTTTTAGAAACAAGCTGAATGAAAAAGGTGAGGTCATTCGAAATAAAGCAAGACTAGTTTGCAAAGGTTATGCTCAAGAAGAGGGAATTGATTATGGTGAGACTTTTTCACCTATGGCAAGACTTGAAGGAGTAAGAACATTGTTGGCATATGCTGCTTACAAAAATTTCAAGGTATATCAAATGGATGTCAAATCTGCATTTCTGAATGGTATATTAGAAGAAGAAGTTTTTATTGAACAACCTGAAGGATTTGTTGAAGGAGAGAATAAATATCAGGTATGTAAATTGAACAAAGCTTTATATGGTCTGAAACAAGCACCTAGAGCATGGTATGAGAGATTGCATTCTTATTTGATCAAGATTGGTTTTATAAGAACAAGTGAAAACAACAACATGTACATGAAGAATAATGAAAATGGAATACCAATCTCAGCCATATTTGTTGATGATATTATCTTTTGTGGAAATTGTTGATTTTCCCATATTTTATTGGATATATTTTAATGTATATATCTGATTCAATCTGTTACTTGCATTCTTGGAATTCTATTTGTTCTCAAATTGCATAATATTATACTATATATATTCCTTTGGAGAGGCATGTCTTTGAACAGACATGTCTCTCCTTTAATTATAATAATTTAATCAATATTATAATGTTTCATCAATCAATTATTAATTTAGAATAATATAATAGATTAATATTGAATATTAAATTTTATATGATTAATAATAATATAATAATATAACATAATAATAATATATTATTAATCAACATATATTATATGTATTCTAAATGATCATTCGACTGAAGCTACAAACATTAACACTCCCTCTTAGCTAGGGAGGATAATCAGACAGAATGTGTAGTGATCTCCCATGTCAACACTTATGGCCCTCACCATAGCTACACAAAACATAATTAACACTCCCTCTTAGCTAGGGAAGATAAAATCAATGCAAATGCATTAAGTCTAGATTAATTATGGAATAGAGAAAATATTATCTCACTATGATATCAGGAAGTATGATATAAACAAGAATATCAAGGCACATGATATTCACCATAACTCAAAAATATCATCTCGTGATATTGGGAGTATTTGCATCAACCATATGATGCTCATCATAGGGGACCATAGTCTCAAGGTGTGAATTTACCTCCGTCGACGATTCTATTCACAAGCTCTTGCGTGGATTGCCTCTGTCGGCGATTCTATCCATAATCTCTTGTGTGGATTGCCTCTCTTGGTGATTCTATCCATAAGCTCTTATGTGGATTGCCTCTGTCGATGATTCTATCCACAAGCTCTTACGTGGATTGCCTCAGTCGGTGATTCTCATGAGCTCTCACGTGGATTGCCTCAGTTGATGATTCTATCCACAAGCTCTTATGTGGATTGCCTTAGTCAACGATTCTATCCATGAGCTCTCACGTGGATTGCCTCAGTCGGTGATTCTATCCACAAGCTCTTATGTGGATTGCCTCAGTCGGTGATTCTATCCATGAGCTCTCACGTGGATTGCCTCAATCGGCGATTCTATCCACAAGCTCTTAAGTGGATTGCCTTAGTTGGTGATTCTATCCATGAGCTCTCACGTGGATTGCCTCAGTTGGCAATTATATCCACAAGCTCTTAAGTGGATTGCCTCAGTCGGTGATTCTATCCATGAGCTCTCATGTAGATTGCCTCAGTCGGCGATTCTATCCACAAGCTCTTACGTGGATTGCCTCAGTCGGTGATTCTATCCATGAGCTCTCATGTGGATTGCCTCTATCGGCGATTCTATCCACAAGCTCAAGTTATTGTAAGATCGTCACCTTCCAATAACCTCAAAATACAAGTGGAAATCATTTGGAAGTCATCACTTCCTTATGATTTGCACAGGGCCCATAAGGCATTAAATGATTTCATTAGTATAATAATCAATTGAATCAAGTTTTACCTCATAAGTGTTTCACCTTCAATAGTGAAAATCCTTCTCAATCACTATGATCGAAATTGTCACAAGTTGACTGAACCATCTGCTCCCTCTGAAGCTCAAGTTCTTGTATCAACCTCTTGTCCTCTTTTGAAATGTCAGACTCCCTCTGCATCTGGTCTCAATCATCAATTCATTTATAAGCATCAATTTATTTCTCCCTTTAATTCAATTTTATTGTGATTTTATCCTGAGGCTTAAGTTTAAAACATTTCCTTTCATAAGGTGAGCCCATATAAGAAATATCACACATGAATCATCTCTCATCATAATTCCCTTTGAATGATGTAGAACATTTTCATAATTTTGATCAACACTTTCATTATGATCTACCACACACAGTCGTAAATAACTTTTGCAATTTAGTAAATTTATCCAATCTCTTTAGTGAGATGTTAGAAAATCTAATTAAAAACATTTCCTCCAAGTTATAGCTAGATCCAACGGTTAAAATGAAAGTTATGACATTTTTCCCAAAACTGTTAACCCTAGGTAGGGTTTCAAGTGACCTGCACCAAAGTCATCATATCTTGCACAAAACTAAATCAAATTTGATGAGATAAACATATTTGAAAACTAGAAACATAGATCTTTCCATCCATATATTATAGTCCTCATTTTGAGGCCAACAAAGGGCCATACAATGGCATATTTCAGACTGAAAATTCTAGAAAAAACTGAATTCTCCAACCCCCCCAACCTCCAAATTAAACTTCACAGGCCTGAGCTCTGATACCATGTTGATTTTCCCAGGTTGTATTGGATGTATTTTAATGTATATATCTGATTCAATCTGATACTTTCATTCTTGGAATTCTATTTGTTCTCAAATTGAATAACATTATACTATATATATTCCTTTGGAGAGGCATGTCTTTGAACAGACATGTCTCTCCTTTAATTATAACAATTTAATCAATATTATAATGTTTCATCAATCAATTATTAATTTAGAATAATATAATAGATTAATATTGAATATTAAATTTTATATGATTAATAATAATATAATAATATAACATAATAATATATTATTATTAATCAACATATAGTATATTTATTATAAATGATCATTTGACTGAAGCTACAAACATTAATAGAAATGACTCCTTATGCAAGAACTTTGGCAATGAAATGAGCAAAGAATTTGAGATGTCATTAATCGATGAGATAAAGTATTTTATAGGTTTACAGATACTGCAAATGAAAGATGAGATTTTCATTACTCAATCCAAGTACATAAAGGAAATCTTGAAGAAATTTGGAATGGAGGATTCAAAACCAATAAGTACTCCTATGACTACCAACTGTAAATTATCAAAGAATGATGAATCTACATCTGTTGATGAGACACTTTACCGATCCATGATTGCAAAACTACAATATGTTGTTCATAGTAGACCAGACATAGCACGTGCAGTAGGTATAGTTGCAAGATTTTCTGCAGATCCCATGGAAACACACATGACAACAATCAAGAGAATTTTTAGATACTTGAAAGGTAGTGAGGATTATGACTTAGTATATCAGAAAGGAAATGACTTTGATTTAAATGTTTATACTGATGCTGATTGGGCAGGCAACATTGTTGACATAAAAAGAACAAGTGGAGGAGCTTTCTTTTTAGGAGAAAGACTAGTGAGTTGGCTTAGCAAGAAACAAGGATGTGTTTCACAGTCAACAACAGAAGCTGAATACGTTGCTGCAGCATTGAATTGTACCAATATAGCATGGATCAAACAACTGTTGGAAGGTATAAATGAGAAAGTTACTGAGCCAGTAACTATATTCTGTGACAATACTAGTGCCATTAACATTTTAAAGAATCATGTTATGCACTCTAAGATAAAGCACATCTCTATCAAATATCATTATCTTAGAGAAGAAGCTCAAGAGAAGAAAGTGGTGTTGAAGTATGTTAGCACAAAGGAACAAATAGCAGATATCTTCACCAAGCCACTGCCAAGGGACACTTTTGAGTATCTCAGAAGCAAGTTAGGGGTCCTACCCCTATCTTTTACTCACTGGCCGAGTTTGGTGAAAGCATCAATTCGATGAATCTACAAAATATTATGTGTAGATTGATGTTGATTTACACACTTTTAGGATGTTTTCTAAAGGTGTACAGGAAACAAATACAGGAAAAAAATACAGGGAACATGAATTGAAGATAAAATGCTCTGGCCGAGATTGAGTTGATACATAACAGCAAGGAATTCACTTCTCAGCAGAAGAAATCATGTTTTAGTTCTTTACTTTTTGGCATTGTTGTCAAAGGGGGAGAAGACTAATGTATGGGGGAGAAATCTGATGACAGGGGGAGAGCATTTCAGAATCTCACAACAATCTAAATCTAAATCAATTAGGTCAAATCAATTGATTTTGCCATCAATGCCAAGGGGGGAGATTGTTGGCATTTCAATAAGGATATTGAGAAGGTTGTTGATGATTATATAACTGATTAAGGATGTTTACTGTCTTAATATTATTATTTTGTCATTGATGTCAAGAAATTGATTTTCTAATTCAGTATGATGTTGCCATATCTTAAGAAGTATGATTTGATGAGTAGAAAGATGTCAATAAAAGACACAGAAAGATTGTGATGAATAAGGGGAGAAATAAGTTATTCAATGGGCAACTATTACCAAGTTAGACAATGATGAGATCATGATGTTTAGATTGTTTTGATATCCTACATATGTTGTTGATTGTAAGGTTAATACTATACTATGTTACTGAGTAAAGAACCTAGTCGGTAAACCCTATGGTTATCGTTATCGGTTAATGAAGGCAGAATGTCTACTGAGTGAAGTTTAGTATTTACTGAGTTGCAACCGAGCTGTAACAAAATGCATTAAATGATTAAAAGCATTATTTAATGAAGGAAGCTAATGAGCTGGAATAGATTAAATGATTGGTATGTCGTGCATGAAGTTTGTTAAGAATCTATGGTAATGGAAGATTGACAGAAAGATCTACAACTCAGATTGAACCGCAATACCTTAGCACAAGTTCCAAGGCAAGGTAAAACATTTTCAGATCGAAGGATACATTGAACCTGGTCAAGTTTTAAGATCTAATGGCTATGATTGATCATGGGATATGTGATCAAGGAGATTAAGCAGTTAGCAAATTGTTTATAAATAAGGAACTGTTGATAAACAATGTATGCGAGCAAGTGTAAGCACAGGGATGCTACACAGTGATTACAGAGCAGAGAAGCTTGAAGACCTATTTGATTAACAGAGTATAGAGCCCAGCAAAGGGACAAGATAAGTCTTATGACTAGATTGCATTAAGCAAATAAGAATTTGCTTTAGCATTTTAGATGCAAAGTTGCAGATAGATTCTTATTACTGTTATTTTGTGAAGTGACAAAAAATCTCTTAACCGAGTGGACTTAATAGTCTTATTTATAAAACCCTCTAGCAAGGTGACATTCCGATTGAGTGTTTGAAACCCTTTAACAAGGTGAAGATCCTAACAGATCTGAGGGAAATCCCTTAACCGGGTCACATCTAGCAATGTGTTTGTAATCTTTAACAGGATTTGCTTTTAACCGAGCATACTCTAGAAGAGTATATTTCTTAGTGGGTCCGAAATCCCACAGTGGTTTTTCCCTATTTGGGTTTCCACGTTAAATCTGGTGTTATGAGTATTGTTATGATTATGTGTTCTTAAGGTTGCATGTTTTACAGTCTTGGTTACTTATATTTGTTTAAGCCACCGAGGTTGAATCTATTGATTAAATGGAAGATTAAGTTTGTATGATTCACCCCCCCCCCCCTCATCTTGTTGGTTGGCATTTGTACTTAACAATTAGTATTAGTACTATCAGAACACTCACTTGACACACATCATGAGGTGAATGTCACGGAAGGAACACTCACTAGAAAAAGGTAGATGGAAAACAAAAGGCAAACATCAACCCCCCCATGACACTTTATAAGTAGTGCATGTACAATAAGCCACAAGATGTGCAAGATCCCAAGTAAACAATGCATGATGGCACTTTATCTCAGTGTGTTTGCATAAATAAAATGTTATAATGATAAGAAGAGATAGGGGACTAGAAACAGAAAGAACAACAAAAAATGAGACATCCTACTCAGAGAAAGAGATTCCAAGACCTGAAACATCCAAGATATTTACCAGAGTCGTGAAAAGAAAAATCTAAATAAAATATACCTAGAGAAAAATCTAGAAAGAAAACTCATATGACTGGAAAGTACAAAGAACAAGCTTTCCAATGATATAAGTTTTTTTTTAAAATGGAGTTCGGATGCTCACTCTACACCCCGGAAGTGCAAAAAAGAGACCCCACTTTGACTGGAAAAAAGTACAGTCAAATAGAAAAATTGGAAAAAAAATTCAACACCAAGAGGTCTAACTCAAAACCGCCTTTCCAACGCCTATTCATTTTTGAAAAAACGACTTCGTTTGCCCAAGTTATGACAAAAAACCACCCCCCTGTAAAAGAGGCAAAAAGGGTGGTTGTCTAGTGGCAGGCGGGTGGAGGTGGCCCATGAGTGGTGCTCCGATGGTGGGTGGGTGGTGTAGTGGAAACCAGGCAGTGGTTTTTGACACGCAAGGGAAGCACAGGGGGCAGCCGGGTGGTGCAAAGGCAACAACGACCAGAAAGCAGAGCTGCACAGCGGTGGCGGCCAGTGAGAAGGGCGACGATGGCAGCGAGAGAGCATGTCTGCGCAATGGTGCCAGTCAGCAAGAAGGGCATTGACGGGGGCCGGCGAGGAGGGTGGTGGTGGCAGGGGCTGGATGTGGCCGGCAGGGGCCAGAGGGGGCCTGCTCTGACAGCGGCAGTCCTACAGCAGCCAAGGGGCCCCACGGTACCTTGCATACCGTGGGGAAACCCCAAATTTTGATTTTTGATGTTTCTTAAAAAATGTTTTCCATTTTGGATTTTTTTGAATTGTTTTTTTTTGCAAAAAAAATCATTTGGCCTGCATGCCATAAAAAGGCATTTTTTTTAAAAAAAATTTTCTCAAACTGCATGCCAGGGTCGTACGACCTAGTACTGAAGAAAAAAATACCCCCAGAGGCTCAGGAGTCAAAACCGGTCAAGTTTTAAATGACCATAGGGGTTTTGGGGCCTTCTAAGCATGATGGTGAGGTCCGTTTAGGCCCAAAGTGCTCAGAAAATAAGGCCTATCCCTAGGTGCATAAAAAAAACTTATGAAAAAACCCCAGATCTGCTTTCAGGGCAAAAATACCAAAACAAGAACAGATAGTTGCAGATCGGAAGCTCTGATACCATGTGAGAGTTGAGAAATACAACACCATAGGAGCCCAAAATATCTCTACAAGATGAAATAAACCCGTTACAAGGAGAAGCAAAGAAGCAACAACAAAAAAACAAATACACAGAAAATATACTCAAAAAGATGAGAGCTCAATATTCACAAAATGTGTAATGTAATAATAATCAATCCATAATCAATCAATGACACAAAGAAAAGAATTAACCTCTAATAGATCAAGAAACCCTAAAAGGGAAAACCCTAGGCTTGCACATAATAATTAATAAAAGAATTAATTATTATGCACCTAAAGTTAGCTTAAGTGTAAAAGAGATAAAGGGAACTTAAATAATTAAGCAAATGTTGTTTAATTAATCAAGTAAAGACCCGATTACTCTAACATGAAACCCCCTTGTATCCAAGAAATTTATTTGTTTCGGTCTCTGGCTGAGACTGTGAATTTATTTGTATCCAAGAAATTTAATTTGTGTCTGCATGTTTGGGCATGGGGAGCAATGGCTCTACCCACAGCTCCGTGGAATTCCACAGTCTGTGGTTCCATGACTGTGGAAACCATGACCTGTGGCTCCACACCATGGAGACCACAGCCTGTTGTTCCACGTTGTGGAGACCACGTATCGTGGTTCTCCATGATTGTGGAGACCACAACCCGTGGAAATCACAGTTGTGGGGGCCACTTTGTGGCATTAAAACAAATAAATTAAGTTTTATTTTTAAATTTTTATTTATTTATTATTAATTTATAAATTAATATATATTATTAATTATATATTTATTGCTAATTATTAATTAATGTATATTATTAAATATATATTAATTCTTGTAACTTATATTATTAATTATATATTAATTGTCATTATCAATTAATGTATATTTTTAAATATATATTAATTGTTGTTTAATTATGAATTTATTAATTAAGGTATATATAGAGAGAGAGATATATACTAATTAATATCTTTAGTTTGTATATTTGTTTAAATATATGCAAGGAAATTTTATTTCATTGGAAAAATGAATATCTATTTTAGTTTCCTTTTTAAATGAATATTTTTAGTTTTGGAAAGTATATGCTTGTTTTGTAGATATGAGAGTGGTTTATTTATTTTGAAAATGGAATGGGAATGATATGTTTTTTGAAAAATAAACATCATGTTTTAGTTGATTAATGTATATTTGATTATATCTTTGTATGATTCTGCATATAATTATAATCATATTCATGTGATTTTGGTTTGAAAACTCATGAGGAAGTATTTATATTATTTTATGATGCAAAATGAATTATAGTGAGTTAGTAAACCATGAGCGACTTGTACCTAGACAAGGTAAACAAATTGAAATCTAATTAGATCTATTAGAAAACTAGATCAATTGTAATGTTTAAACGATATGGAAGAAGAGCATCTTTTCCGAATTATGCCTATGCATGTTTAATTTTCTATATTCACATTTGATTAAGAAATGAAAATTCCTTGACTGTGATTGGTGGATATTACCCTATGCTTATTTTAGAATCTGCTTATGTTCTTGATCTCAAATTTTGGACTGTTCTCTTGTGATTATTTGTATCTAGTCATGTTTGTCTATGCGAGTGTTGGGTGTTGTTTTGTGGTTGACTGTAGCTGGTCATGTCCCTAGTCAGGGAATCGTCAGTCAATGCACCTCGTATGAGGACTTGTTTGGCCAAGTGGGTATTATTCCTACCATTTTGAACTTCGTACACTTGACCTTGTGTATACCTTGGTGTTAGGAGTTCGTTTGATTATGGTCTAGTGTTGTATGGGGAAGTTGCTTTCGAGTGGGGGTCATGCCCAAAGTGGTTGCAAGGTAGCCCATCGAAAGTTTGTTTAAATAAGTGATAACCTAATAACATATTAGAGAGTTTAATTAATGAAAACACTAAGTAAGATAATTGTGCCTCACGCATGGGATGAGTGCTAGTACAGACTCGACATGCAGTGAGAAGGCCTGAAATGGGAAACCAACAACCTTGTCTTCACGAAAGGATGTGTTGGGTCCACATGAGACTTGGATGGGCTGGAGGTTCGAGATAGGTTTCCAGGGTAACCCAGTAAATGGGGTCGGAACCTATGGAGGCCTGCCATGGTAACCATTCCAAGTTATGTGATGACACTTGTCCCTTATGTTTGCTAGTGTGTTGTTTGTGTTGTCTTTGATAGGAGCATTGTTGTGGAGTCATATCCTATTGTTTAGGCCCTTGTGAGAACCTGATAATCATGTTAGACCATGGGTTTCTTATGATGGGTTGCGAAGACCTAGTCTTGTGGGTGCTCTAGTTGATCTTTTGTAATTGCTTCTTATCATGTTCAATCGGATCCTTTTCCTATTCAGGGATCATTCATGTATCTACTGGACCGATATGGTCGTATTTATTATTGGATTATGTACATCTTGATGGCAGAATGTAAATGATGTGAACCTTATGTATTATTCACCCTATTATTTATCAGAGGGGTCTTGTAGTTGAGAAGACCTAGAGATATAGCCCACTAGGGGTGAACTCTGATATCATTTCGGTGTTATGTGGTGTTTGTGTTCTTTTGTTTCCTTTTTATTTAGCATGTATGGATGGCATTATGGTTTAAATGTATAATGTGGATTAGATGATGTTAGTCTTAAATGCATGTCTGTAGTCATCTTATTAAATGCAGTAATTTGGATCATGAAGCATGTAGATTTGCATAATGGAAAGCAATCATTAGTTTTTAATGCAATTAAGGTATGCATGGAAGTTAGGTGCATGGCATATGTTTTAATGTAAGAATGGATGAAATGTATGGTTAAATTGTAATGGTTGAAATTCTCATGTTATCTATAATTTAAACCTACCGACTGAATTTATGCTTGTTTAAAGTACTATCATGTCATTCAGTTAATTAACTCAATTGGATTTATTAGCGTGAGTTGAGTTAAGTGTTGAATCAAGTAATCACGTTGGGAAACTCTTTAGGTGTTAGTTAAGTCTTCCGTTGTGTAATCTGAACTTAATGATAATTCTGTGTCATTATTCTGTTTTAACTTATAAAAAATAAAAAATATTTGCACTCTATTCTTGTGTTTTTTCTTTATCCCTTCGGGGTTTCCTGGCAGGGAATTACAGGATCACACAATCGAGCATACAGGGTCACACATTCATGCAAAACCCATCACAGAATCATCTAGATATTGTCACACAATTGATCAGATCATGTTATGCATTTATTAGCTGGTTTATGCATTTTGTTTTTCTAATTTTTTCTCATTATCTGCACTCTATTTTATCTTGATTCTGTAGTAAATTTTCTAACTCTTAATATTCTTTAATTATGACATCTTATGGCACATAAGGTACATTATGTATGAATTGATTTCAATCACACCATCCATGGAGTGGATAGAGGGATGAAATAGATTTTTTTGGTGGTGGTCTGAGGTCCTAATTGCCCCAGTGTAGTGATAACCCTCCATTCTTCTAGTTGTAACCCAAAAATTGAGGGTTTGGAGAGGGTTTTGGACAAATATGGCCTTATCTTGCATTCTAGTCCATTAAAAGACTGTTCCTTTGGAGGGATATAGGATAAGCCTCTTTACATTAGATTTGTCATGGTTGTGTGGAGGAAGGAGAAAAATTAGGTAGGCATCTCTATGTGACTACCTAGGACAAGATTTAGAACAGTCATCTTAAAATGTCATAGTGGTGGATTCTAGGTGTGTATCCCTAGAATTAAAGGTTACTCACCATCCCCCACATTCCCATAGAGTTGGTTTTCCAGTTTGGTTTCATTGATTGGTAGTTGCTTTGGAAAATAGGCCTAATTGCCCCTATTAGGTCTCTTGGCCTCTAAATGGATTAGACCTTGTAATTGCAAAACTGGTCAAACCATTTTGGGGATTAGTACAAATTCCAAAAGGGTTTTTGAAATGGTAATTTTTTTGTATGGGTGTGTGGAACATTTTGGAGTTAAGATCCATTTTATCACCAAATAGGGCTACAAGCCTAGGGGTAGGTTTCTAAAGGAGGTCTACGGAATTGGAGCCTAATCTCAAAAACAATGCTTGGACCAGTTTCTAATGGCCATAAATGAACCAAATCCTAAGCCCTTAGGAGCAGGGTGTCATGGGATGGTGTAGGCTAGGTATTGAGGCATTTACTCATCTTGAGTAGGCAAAAGCCTAGTGAACTTGTGTGTAGTTTCGCCCAAAGTGTGGAGTTCTTCCTTGTAGGATCCTTATGATCACTTGAGAGGTCAGAAGTCTACCCTTGTTTGGGCTTGTCCTTAAGTGTGTGGGTAGGGCTCTGCATCAAGTGGTATTAGAGCATAGGAGTGTTCTTTGGATAGAAGGAGAAGACAAGATGTCAAAAGAAGAGGGATCCCAAGATGTACCTTCAAGAATGACCAATGCTAAGTTGAATGTCTTGGTGAAGAAGCAAATGGCAGAGAGAAGAGCAGTCAAGGCTGAGAATCAGGCCTTGAGAAATGAGATGGACTGGTTGAAGGACAAAGTGGAGAGAGGAGAGAGACTCTGGAGAAGAAGGGGATGAAGAGGAGATCCCTAGGCAGGAAGAGATAGAGGTTCCTACAGACCAGAGCCCTTGATGAGTGTCCTCAAGTCCATGGAAAGAAGAACAATGGATGTGAAGATGGATCTGCCAGTGTTTGCAGGCAAGATGGAGCCTGATATAATGATGGAGTGGAAAGACTCCTTGGACAATTTTTTTGAAAGTGAAGACATACCAAAGCACCAGAGGGTGAAGATGGCCCAATCCAAAATGAAAGGGGCTACACTAACTTAGTGGACTTTCATCCAAGATGAGAGGGTGAAAGAGGGAAAGAGAAGAGTGGCTACATGGAAGAAGATGATGGCTTTGGTGAAAGAAGCCTATGTCCCAATGGACTACAATATCCAATTGCATAGGAGGAGACAAAATTTGAAACAAAAGGAGATGGACGTGAGTTCCTATACTGAGGAGTTAATGAAGTTGTGTGTTAGAACCAAGGTGAAAGAAAGTGAAGATGAGAAGGTGGCTAGATATCTCAATGGCTTGAGATTTACAATCCAAGAAGATTTGAATCTCCACACTCTAGAGACAATCCAAAAGTGCTTTCAATTGGCACTCAAGGTGGAAGAGAAGTTGAAGAGAGGGCAGGAACAAAATGGCAGAGGTAAAGGGAGACAACAAAGAGGGGGAAGAGGCCCTTTCAGAGGTAGAGGAAATGATTTTGGGTACCAGGGTGACTGTAACCAAGAAGGCAATAGAGGAGAGAGCAGTTACAACCAAGGAGGGGGCTACAATCCAAGAGGAAACTTTAGGGGTATAATACCACCCTCTAGAGGAAGATCCCAAGGTAGAGGACCTCCTAGGTGCTATAACTGCAACCAAGAAGGGCACATGGCTAATAGGTGTCTGGAGAAGGCTTCTAGCTCCATGGGAGAAAGGAGAAGCAATTTGGTGCAGGAATCTGATTGCCAAAGTGTGGCAAGTGCAAACACTTATCAAAGTGTTAATTCTCTTGATAGCTATGGCTACCCTGAAAGAGGAGAGGCTCTGATGATGAGGAGAGCAGTAACCACCATGAAGGTACCTGACAAGGAGCCTACACAAAGGAAATATATTTTCAAAACCACTTGCAAGGAAAGAGGAAAGGTATGCAAGGTCTTGATAGACTCTGAATCCACTAAAAAATTTATATCACTTGAAATGGTAGAAAATCTTAAACTTAGAAATATGCCTCATCCTTACCCCTACAAGGTCTCATGGCTCACCCAAGGTCAACAAGAAATGGTAGAAGAGTAGGCTTGGGTAGAGTTTTAGATTGGATCATACAAAGATAGATTGCTATTTGACATAGCCAAAATGGATGCATGCCATCTCTTGTTTGGGAGACCATGGCAGTATGAATTAAAAGCTCATCATGATGGATTGAGAGACACCTATTCAATCACCAAAGATTGTAAGGTGATATAACTCTTACCTTTGATAGAGGAAGAGGTGGAATCAAAAGGGAAGGATGCCAAGGTGTTGATGGTAGAATGAAAATAGTTCATGAAGGAGATTGCAGAGAAAGGTGCAATTTACTATGCCCTCATGCCTAGCCCCAAGGTGACAAGGAAAGAGCAGTTTGCAGAAGAGAAAGAAGGGGGACAGAAGCACATAGACCCTACAGTCAGACAGTTCTTTGATAAGCATAAAGGCATCATCTCAGATGGAATGCCAAGATCCCTACTACCGGTGAGAGACATCAATCATTGCATAGATCTGATCCTTGGATCTACTCTCCCAAACAAAGCAGCCTACAAGCTCACTCCAGACCAAAATGCAAAAATGGCAAGGCAGATTGAAGAGTTGCTTGAATCAGGACTGATTCGAAAGAGCTTAAGCCCATGTGCAATACCTTCTATCCTTGCACCCAAGAAAGAAGGAACTTGGAGGCTTTGTACAGACTCAAGGGCCATCAACAAGATAACTATAAGGTATAGGTTCCCAATTCCTAGGATAGAGGATTTGCTTGATTGCTTGGAGAGTGCTAAGTATTTCACCAAACTGGATCTAAAAAGTGGATACCATCAGATTAGAATAAGGCCAGGGGATGAATGGAAAATAGCCTTTAAAACCAATGAGGGGTTATATGAGTGGAAGGTCATGCCATTTGGGTTGTCCAATGCCCCTAGTACCTTTATGTGGTTGATGAATGAAGTCTTGGTGGAATTCATAGGCAAGTTTGTCATAGTATACCTAGATGATATCTTGATCTTCAGTCACATAAGGGAAGAACACCTCAACCACATAGATCTAGTTCTCAAGAGGTTACATGAAGAGCAACTAATGATCAATTTGGATAAGTGTTTGTTCATGCAGGAGGAGACCATCTACTTGGGCTTTGTAATCTCATAAGGTGAGTGTTATACTATCTTGGCCAACACCTAAGACTATGATTGATGTTTGAAGCTTCTATGGTTTAGAAACTTTTTATAGGAAGTTCATAAGAGGATTTAGTCATATTTGTGCACCCATGCTTGACACCATAAAGGGAGGACAAAAGTGCAGGTTCAATTGGCCAAAAGAGGCAGATGATTCATTTGAAACATTGAAGAAGAAGGTTGCAGAACAACCAGCCCTTGCCTTACCAGACTTCAACAAGATATTTCAAGTGGAATGTGATGCAAGCCACATGGCTATTGGAGCAGTGCTCAGTCAGGATGGAAGGCCTATTGCTTTTTTCGGTGAAAAGCTAAATGATGCCAAGAAAAGATACTCATCTTATGACTTGGAGATGTATGCTCTAGTACAGTCTTTGAAGAAGTAGAGGCACTATTTATTGCCTAAGGAGTTCATAGTTTTTACTGATAATCAAGCACCCAATTTTATAAATAGTCAAGAGAAGCTAAACCACCGGCACATGAGGTGGGTAGAGACCCTACAAGCCTTTACCTTCACCCTCAAACACAAGAAGGGAGTCAAGAATAAAGTTGCAGATGCTTTGAGTAGGAGGGCCTTAACTGTCAACCAAATAAAGATGGAGGGTGTTGGTATTGATTCCTCAAAGAGTATGTATGATCTTGGTGAAGACCTTGGAGAGATATACAAGGTATGTGAAAGCTTTGGTGAGAGGTATCATATTGAGTTTTATGAATTTCTGATACAAGATGGATTGTTGTTTAAAGGAGTACAGTTGTGTATTCCTAAATGTTCCATGAGGTTGAATATCATTAGGGAGAAGCATAGTGGAGCTATGGCAAGTCATTTTGGCCTTGACAAGACCCTAGGCCTTGTGAAGAGACATTATTACTGGCAAAAATTACAGGCAAATGTAAGAGATTTTGTGGAAACATGTGTAATATGTTAGAAAGCTAAGGGGAAGTCCACAAATGAAGGTTTATATCAGCCCTTACCCATTCCTTCTAGGCCATGGGAGAGCATAAGTATGGACTTTGTGTTGTGTCTGCCAAGGACAAGGAGAGGATTTGACAATGTCTTTGTAGTGGTGGACATGTTTAATAAAATGGCTCATTTCTTGCCATGTAAGACTTCTTGTGATGCATCATATGTTGTAGACCTATTCTTCAAAGAGATAGTCTGGATACATGGATTGCCCCTAAACATTATTTCAAAAAGAGATGTGAAGTTCATAGGTCACTTTTGGAGGACCCTTTGGAAGAAGTTAGGAACTAACCTAGCTTTCTCATCAGCCTACCATCCTCAAATGGATGGGCAAACTGAAGTTGTCAATAGGTCATTGGGAAACCTATTAAGGTGCTTGACAAGGCAATATGGAGAAAAATGGGACAGTATACTGTCACAGGCAGAGTTCTCTTACAATGATACTATCAATAGGAGCACAGGGAAGTCTCCTTTCCAGATTGTATATGGAATCCACCCAAGGGGAGTACTGGAGTTAAGGGATTTACCCAAGGAAGAGCCCATTAGTGCAGATGGTGAAGCTTTTGCATCAGCCATCAAAGAGGTGCATGACCAAGTAAAGTATCATCTCCAACAGTTTGCAGTGAAGTATAAGGGTTATGCTGATAAGAAAAAGAGAGATGTATAGTTTAGTGTTGGGGATTTGGTATGGGTACATTTGAAGAAGGAGAGACTCCCAAAAGGAAAAAACACCAAGCTAATGCAAAGGAAGATTGGACCATGTCAGCTATTGAAGAAATATGGACAAAATGACTATGAAATCCAACTTCCTCCTGATCTTGGATTATCACCTATTTTTAATATGTGTGATCTTAAACTTTTCAAAGGTAGTGACAATGAAGGAGAGGAACCAATGCAGGTTGCAGCAGACAATGACATTCCAAGGAATGAATCACCTAAGATGAGAAAAGTATTAGACACTAGAGTCACAAATAAGACAAGGAGAAAGGAGTACATTGATTACTTGGTGGCTTGGCAGGACAAACCAGACTCTGAGGCAGTTTGGATGACAGATGAACAAATTTCCAACCACGGTGCAGATTTACAAACTCCGATCTCAAGTGGGCTTGAGATCTCTTCTCCCAGGGAGTATGGTGTAGGGGCACCTCATAAAAAATCAAATAATGACCCTAAGGATGAAGACTAGGATCATTAGAGTGTCTTAGTGTGTCTTGTGTTTCATGTATGCAATAAACCCCACCATGTAAGCATGTGTCACCAATTAGGCAATTTGATAAGCCAACTGGGACAATGTGGTCAATAGGGGTATACTTAGATGGTTTAGTTTTGTGTTTGATAGGTTTTATACATGTGTTAGGAGTGTTTGGTTGATCCATGTGTGTGTAATCTAACCTTAGCAAGTATGACAACATTTTGTGTAAAATTGCAAAAGTGCAACTTTTTGAAATACAGTTAGAGGAAGCCTTTCAACAGCTCCAAACTACTCCAAATTTGGTTGGAAACTATTGGAGATTTGTATAAGCCTTTTCGACATGATTCCCAAGTTTTTTGTTGTTGTAATTGGAGTTTGTGAAGCAATAAAACACAAAATACTGCAGTTTTCCCAGAAATTTGGAGTTTACAGGAGTTGCATGTGCCTGTACGGATTGATTTTAATCACACAATCCATGGAGTGGATAGAGGGATGAAATATATATATTTTTTTGGTGGTCTGAGGTCCTAATTGTTTCAGAGTAGTGATAACCCTCCATTCTTCTAGCTGTAACCCAAAAATTGAGGGTTTGGAGAGGGTTTTGGACAAATATGGCCTTGTCTTGCATTCTAGTCCATTAGAAGACTATTCCTTTGGAGGGATGTAGGATAATCCTCTTTAATTTATATTTTTCATGTTTTTTTGTAGGGAAAACTTGGTTGTGTGGAGGAAGGAGAAAAATTAGGTAGGCATCTCTATGTGACTACCTAGGACAAGATTTAGGATAGTCATCTTAAAATGTCATAGCGGTGGATTCCAGGCATGCAACCCTATAATTAAAGGTTACTAACCACCCCCCACATTACCATGGAGTTTTTTTTCCATTTTGGGTTGATTGATTGGTAGTTGCTTTGGAAAATAGACCTAATTGCCCCTATTAGGTCTCTTGGCCTCTAAAGGGATCAGACCTTGTAATTCTAGAACTAGTCAAACCATTTTGGGGATTAGTAAAAATTCCAAAAGGGTATTTAAAATGTTATTTTTTTTGTGTGTGTGTGTGGAACATTTTGGAGTTAAGATCCCTTTTATCACCAAATAGGGCTACAAGCCTAGGGGTACGTTTCTAAAGGAGGTCTAAGGAATTGGAGCATAATCTCAAAACCAATGCTTGGACCAGTTTCTAATGGCCATAAATGAACAAAATCCCAATCCCTTGGGATTAGGGTGTCATGGGATGGTGTACGGTAGGTATTGAGGCATTTACTCAGCTTGAGTAGGCCCAAGCCTAGTGAACTTGTGTGTAGTTTTGCCCAAGGTGTGGAGTCCTTCCTTGTAGGACCCTTGTGATCACTTGAGGATTTAGAAGTATAAACTTGTTTGGGATTGTCCTTAAGTGTGTGGGTATGGCTCTGCATCACGTGGAGTGGAGGCAGTGCTGCCAGACTCTCTATCTGTTCATCTTGTTTTACTATTTTATTGTGGGGGCATCATTGAATGGTGTCCACTTTCCAGCCTAAGATTGTATTCTACATTTTTATATGTATCATTGTAACATACCAGTATTGAGTTAGTATTTGGGCTATTTCAGGCCCTATCTTGCATATCTCTGAATTCTCAGAGTTGGTCAGAACACAGTTCAGTCAGCTATACCTACCTTCAAATAACTGTTCTCATATTTGGAAAACAACAAAATTTTCCTACAAACATAATTATTGGAAACAAAGCTCATCTTTAAACATCAGACGGTCCTGCAAACTCAAAATTTTACATACTTGTGACCATAGACATTCCTTGCATAGTCCTCATTTACGTCCTTATAATCGTCCTTAGAAGTTGCATGGTCCTCATTTGCATCCTTATTATCATCCTTAGAAGTTGCATAGTCCTCATTTACACCATTATTATCATCCTTAGAAGTTACATATTCCTTATTTACATCCTTACTATCATCCTTAGAAATTGCATAGTCCTCATTTACGTCCTTATTATCGTCCTTAGAAGTTGCATAGTCCTAATTTATGTCCTTATTATCATCCTTAGAAGTTACATAGTCCTCATTTACATCCTTATTATCATCCTTAGAAGTTGCATAGTACTCATTTACGTCCTTATTATCGTCCTTATTATGTCCTTAGAAGTTGCATAGTCCTCATTTACGTCCTTGCATAGTCCTCATTATCGTCCTCATTTACGTCCTTACCTTGAAGTCCTTGCACAGTCGTCACAATCTTCACATAACTCCTTGCATAGTCATCATAATCTTTGCATAAGTCCTCGTACAGTCATCATAATCCCAATTTTAGTCCTTGCATAGTCATCCTCATAAGACATAGTGTCAAATCATTATCTCCATTTTTCATTATCTTCAAAATTGGGGTGTTCCCTAGTCCAAGTCCAAAGTTGCAATGTCATTCTTTAGGATTTCATCATGTCATTCCTTAATCCAATTTTTCAAAAAAAATTCCAAAAACATAGGTTGCATTTATCATCCTCAGTTGCATTTGTCCATTTTCAAAATTCTCAAAAATTCAAAAAAACAGGGTTGCATTTTCATCCCTTAGTTGCATTGCATTTCACCCCTAAACTTCAAAAATCCAAAAAAAAATGGCATATCGTGCAATGGTTGAAACAAGCTCTCAAACTTCTAGGAGACAACATTACCCTTATCACACTTCCAACTTTTGTGGAAACATGGCATTGCAACCAAACAATCAATCATCTCAATCCAACATATGCATGTCACAAAATATGCATCAAACTTATCAAGAACAAACAAATGTCATACCTACTTCTCCACCACTTGAATAGAAACTAGCGTGAGAAACAGAGATCTTGGAAAAAAATATTAAAAAATTGAAGAGAGTAGATCCTAGATGTTCAAACTATTTAAAAATTTGAACGTCCTAATATGAACTTAGAGCCAGTTTATGTGCGAACTCTTATTATGAAATCAAACATACCATATATTCTCAGACAAATAAACATGAGAAACCAATATCAACAGAAAACACATCAAACAATGCAAGTCCAACAACCAATACAACAAACAACACAATTCTCAACATCACAAATTGTGCAAACAAGTCAACCACTACTAAGGTCACACACAATCACACAATCAATTATGCCTTCAGTCACATCACATGTCTATGAATATCCTCCTATATCTTCAAATACACCACCAGGGGTTCCCCAAATGAATGCAAGTGTATTTACAAATATGTCACCCTTTGGACATCAATCAAACATGGTCAATGTGCCACCTATCATGCAACAAGGTCATTTTCCCATGTCTAGCAATGGTTCTTCCCATCAAAACTTTGCACCTCAAGTAGCCTCCATATTTTCCACCATTTCCTCATACCCTAAAGTCATGCAAGAGAGGTCCACACCATCTTTATCCAATAACACAACCTCCCAAGGGCTATCCATAATACAAATCCAATCTAATCCAAGTCATGATGCTAGTCCTTTCCATGCTTCAAAAACTCAAGACCCAATCACATCATATACTCCTATCACAAAGAGTCCCATTCAAAATCCTTTCTCATCAGGGCAATGTGTTGAAACATTCCAAGAATCTCCCATGCATATCCAAAATTCTTCCCCGTGTCAAGAGGATGATCCTAAATCAGAAGAAATGAGTCCTAAAACAAATAAAGATCAAGAACAAACCCTTCCATCCTACCCAATTTTTTATCAAGATCCCATCGACCAAGAATCTTATGATGATCCCCTCGCTCTTTTCTATTCCATTCATAATGATACCCTTCCATCTCAAGAACAAAGTGTCCTTTCAAGTCCCATCCAATATCCACCTCCTAAACAAGATTAGGACATCTCTTCCATCCTTCCTAATAATCCCTTTCCAAGTCAAGATCAAAGAATTCCTCCACTTTCATGTCCTAAGAAGGATCCCATTATTTTTCCAAATCCTGATCAAGATCCCTCCATCCCTTCATCTCCATTCCATAATCCTCCATGTTCCTCACAAGATTCCCTCTCAAATGAACTTACCATTTCTTCTAGTCGCCCTCATAATCCCAATCCCTCTACACAAGTTTTGCATGAACTCCTTATCAATGAAATCACCAATCCTAATCATATCGCAAAGAACAATTTATCAATGATTGTATGTGTGCCATTTTCACATGCCAATGGAGTGACAGAAATAAGCATGGCACCAACTAATGAAATCAACACTCAAATTATTCCATCGTCTTCTTCAAGCACAAAAATAACACCAACTAATGAGATCGACACCTGGTTGGCTTCATCATACTCTTCAAGTGCATCAATAAAAACAAGCATAGCACCCGCTCATGTCACAAATTTGAAACTAAAATCAATTTGTCTCATACACCCACACTTGAAAGACTGGGGGAAAGAGAATCTACCACAGTTGGATTGCTTTAAAAATGATAAGACTATAGCTGAAATCATGGGTTCTAGAGCTAGATTTCCCTCTGATGACCCACAAAATCCAAAAACTAAGGAAATCAACATTGGAGATGTTGAACATGTACACTTAGCTGAGTCCTTATATCATATTGGAAAAGACATCTTTATCTAACTCTTCAAACAAAGACCAATGAACTACCTACACAAAACTTCCTGACCCTATGAATAACATGCACCTTAAACGATATTATATCTAAGGGCTGGGTTAGTTTAGGTTTTACTATCTGCATTACATCTCATTTTATTGAAAACACTACATCACATATAGTTTCTTTTTCAAATGTATCGTATTCGCAAAATTTCAGCATTTACATATAGCAACATCAATAAAACAAGACTACCATCCAAGTTTGTCATTTGTTTGTGTATATGGTGAAAATGGATAACAATAATAACAATATTGAAAGGCTAAATGAATTCAACCACCAAACCCTAGCCTAACAATCAGTAAAAATCCACCATAACATATGAAGATTACCTAAGACAATGCAAATCAAATGAAATCACAAAGATTATACCATCACATGTCCAATAGGGTTTGGATCTCCATTCTTCCTATCTCCATTGATCTTGCTTGATATATATTTGCTCTCAGATTTTTGTATGCACAAGAGCTCAACAAAGAACGGAATGTGGTTGCAAGTAGGATCGTAGTGTAGTCGAGTCCTCCAAATTGTCGATTAGGCTGAGTGATTAGGTTCTTAGGTTATTAGGGTTTGATAATGAAGAAGGCATCTCCTTAAATAGAAGACACAATATGAAATGGAGGGATAAGATTGAGAGGTGTAAAAAAGGAGGTCGGCTAGGATTAGAGGGTAGGTAAAGGAAATAATAAAATAATGAAAGGGGTAGGTAGTGTATGAATTAAGAGATGAATGACATGTGTCATGTGTAGAAAAAGCTAATGAATTAATTAAATAAATAAAGATTTATTTAATTAATAGAAGAAGTAGGACAATTAAATAAATAAAATATTTATTTAATTTAGAAAAAGGATAATTTAAATAAATAAATGTATTTATTTAAATGAGAAATAAGGCTAGAAGAGGATAAATGAATTAATTAAATAAATAAAGATTTATTTAATTAATAGAAGAATTAGGCTTAGATAATTAAATAAATAAAATATTTATTTAATTAGACATGACAATTTTAGGTGTCTACAGTTTGCATTCAAGAGAAACAAGGGTCATCTCCTTTCTTAGATATTTGAACATGAAGTCTTTGAGATCCTAAGGTCATACATTTTTAACATTACCACGGGGGAAAATACATCCTCATTGTCATCTATACATCCACGAGAGCAGAGTGCAGAGCGAAAATAGAGCGGCAGCAGTCAGCAGCGATGGCTTTGGTTCACAGATTCGACCGTGTTCGCCGATTTCAGAGGCCAGCAGAGGCAGGAGAGCCGGTAAGTACCACCAAACCTCCTCGTACTTTCACACATTTCAAGTTTTTGTCATTAATGCTCAGTAGGTAGCAATAAATGCGCTAGGAATAGGGTACCAAAAAAATGCAAAAAATGCACAATTGTGTCTGTGTCGGTGCCAAGCGCGTCTGTGTCGGTTCCAGGCGCGATCACGTCTGGGACCGCGTTTGCATTGATTGCAGGCGCGTTTGTGAATTTTAGAGGCATTTGTGTCCTGTAGGGGCGTTTAGGTTCTAGAATCGCGTTTGTGCAAGATGTAGGCACGTTTGTGTCCAGAAGGCGCGTCTGTGTTGCAGAAGTGCGTTTGTGCAGTCTAAAAGCGCGTTTATGAGTTTAAAGCGCGTTTATGTCTTAAAATGTATGGTTTCAGTCTTCTAGGAAGACTAGGATAGATCAAGGCACTTTGTGATGAATAGGGAGTACCAAGATAAAGTACTTTGTGATGAACAGGGAGTACTAAAATATGAGCAGCACTTTGTGATGAACAAGGAGTGCTAAATGTGAGTAACACTTTGTGATGAACAGGGAATGTCACACACGTAGTACTTTGTGATGAACAGGGAGCACTACTAGGATAGATAGCAACACTTTGTGATGAACAGTGAGTGTCACTAGGATAGATAACCATATGCATTTAGATAGCAAGTAGCATTTTGTGATAAACAGTGAATGCCACGATAACTGACATGATTGATTTGTTTGACTGCACGAGTATTTGCCGATGTTAGAGTCACGGGAGAGATTCTCGTCTACATAGAGACTGTGACCAGAGTTGTCATTTGAGGACAGAGCTGCTATTGAGGAGATGGGCCTCAGACATGTATTGTATGTGCCTGAGTTTCGGGCAAACATGGGTTTGTTGACTGCACTGGCGGAGAGATGGCACTCCGAGACTTGCACTTTTCACTTGCCGATGGGGGAGATGACAGTGACCCTCAAGGATGTATATAGGATTTTGCGCATACCGATCGATGGAGAGCTGATCCCATACGATTGAGATGGAGACAGAGAGGTGCTGAGACGGGTATTCCAGGATCCCGGGCTAGAGATGAGAGCAGGGCACGTGGCATGGGATACCATGACCACGACAGGGTTAGCTTTGCCAGCTGTGATCGGAGGAGCCATCAGTGGGTTCCTATGTCCGGATAGGGTGACACGGGGGTTGGCAGTGGGATGGGGAGGAGCACTGGAGACATTGGTGACCGAGCACACCAGATATGCATGGGGTCCATGCGTCCTAGCACATCTGTATTATGAGCTGCACCAGTTCGTTTATCATGGATCAGTGGGACTGGGTTGTGGAGTGACACTGCTACAGGTGTGGGCATATGAGCATCTGCCGATCACATGACCTATACACTTCAAGGGAAGAGGGCATGGACGGAGCTTTGTACACCTATATGATATGATCACCTCATAGCCTCGGATTGGCAGGTTGGAGCACTGGAGGCGTGTGATAGATGACATTGATGTGGTCATCTGGAGGCCGTACCTGGGGTGCGAGGAGTGGGAGGATGATGCCGTGGAGCTGCCATATACATTCAGGAGCAGATATCTGATTGGGTGGATGCCCTACATTTTGGAGAGATAGCTGGTGGATAGGGTAGGCTGACAGTTTGGCAGGATCCAGAGGATGCCACGAGGCTCGGGTATGTATGCCCATACCGTCAGGGATTAGGCACAGTTCGGGCCATTGTTATCGTATGATCAGGCCGTCACACAACTGATAGAGATGATGCCACTACCCTGGGATATGTGGCCAGAGGTTGAGGATGCAGGCATGGATGCAGAGTACTCCGCGTATTGGGCAGAGCATCCATTTCCACAGTTGACAGATCCGGGAGAGCTGCTGGAGGGAGAGGTTGGAGGGGATGATGATGATGATGGTGGAGGAGATGGAGGTAGGGGCTGACGGAGGCAAAGAGGAGTAGTGGGGGAGAGGAGGGTAGCACCTTGGAGGGAGGGAGGACAGGAGGGACCAGCACAGGTGGTGAGGGGTTGCGGTGGATTGCCCCTGCAGGTACCAGCAGCACAGGGACAGAGGCAAGGACAGGTGCAGAGATAGGTGCAGGTTCCCTGGCATGTATAGAGACAGGCATCGGTTCAGGGACCGAGATAGGTACAGGGGGAGGCACAGGTACAGGCACCCGCAGAGGGAGAGCCACAGGCAGAGGCTGAGGGTGGAGATCCTGAGGAGGATGAGCTGCTAGAGCTGAGAGAGATCTGCCAGGGCCAGGCAGACGAGATCCAGGAGTTGGAGTGGGAGAGGGATCATCTCAGGATCAGGCTCCGAGATACAGAGTGAGAGAGGGATCAGGCCATCCAGCGATATACTAAGGCTAAGACAACTCTGAGGGCAGGGACGCAGGCGGCAGAGGACGCAGGGGCAGGCTACGCATATGTCTTGCGAGCCGGAGAGGAGATTGGCTACTGGAGAGACCTATACTATGGTGCAGTGCCAGTGGATCAGTGGGCGAGGAGCTTCCATAGACCATCACGGACAGAGATGGCTATGGGAGGGAGTCGAAGGAGGCAGGCATCTAGTGGTGGGGTCATGAGTCCTCCACCACCACCAGATAGGCAGGGTGATCCTAGAGCGGGTCCTTCTACAGCTCAGCGTCCGTCGAGGCCAGGCGGCTCCGAGGGAGGGAGTTCATCATAGCCATAGAGGGCTTCCCTTTGTATCAGTATATGTACCATTTTTGTATTGTAGACACCTGCGGGTGATTTTGTAGCCATATGATTCTTTTGACATCATTGTATCATGACACATTTGATTATATATGAGAGATGATTCACCATTTTTGCGGCAGCTATATGCATGTGTACCTTATGTGATGAGATGTTCTTATGTGATGCTTATATGATGCAAATATGTATATGATGCACTGCAATATTTTTGTTCTTTTATGTTTTATATGTAATGCATGATGCAAATGTGAATGTATGTAATGAAAATGAATATGATAATGCAAATGATTATTTACATGATGGAAATGTAAGATGTGCTAACATGTGTTGTATGCAGGATGTGATGCAGTTGTGATATGTATATGTATGTATGAAATGCAAGTGTTTTTGGTGTGTCATTATACTCAGTCATGTGATAGCGGGCTACGCGGACTCGAGAAGGACAATGGAAGTCAATCAAGAAAGGGGGATGGAAGACAGAAGATATGAACGTGAAAGAGCTTCTTGTGCGTTATCATCATTGAGCTTTATTATGGCAAGTAGGTTATGACAATCGAGGCATTTGTTTGACCCAGAAATTCATTGTACCCATTTGCATGGAGATAAGATAGTCACAAACAACGAATGCCCCAGTTCATACTAAACTCACAGTGTCCTCATATCCTTGGACAAGTCATAGCATTACTAAAAGACAATCCACAGACAGCAAATGCGAATAGGTGACGATACCCCATCCTCGCCTTTCTAGTCAAAGACATCCTGGAGATAGAATCTCTAGTCAGAGACATCCTGGAAAAGCTAAAAGACATGTCACCAAAAAGATAAAATCAAAAGAAAGCCAAGACTCGACACCAACATCCACTATAGTCCTCAAGTTTAGTGTCTCTTGTCACTTGTATAAGTCTTATTCGATTGTGGTCATAATGTTTACTTTCACAAAAATGATAGATTAACACTGAACCATATGTTGTCTGAGTCTGTTGAAAGATTTGATTTTGTTGAGGCCCATTGTTGCTGCTGTGTCTCATCTGAAACTGACTGAATCCATGAAACTGATACTTTATTGTGGAGAAGATGAAACTTTATTGCGGATCTGTGATGCAAATGTTGCTTTATTGCGGATTGTGCGCGGATAGACTTGAAGGAAGCTGGAAGAAACTGTACTCCTCGAAACATATGGTGTTCTCAGTTCCACACCCATCACTAGACGCAGGATTTGCCTTAGCCACAGATAGGATCTGATTTATTATGGATGGAAAGGGAGGTGAAAAGGGAGATTTATTATGAATGGCTAACCAATCTTGGGTAGATCAATAACAAGCCATGATGGGAATGGGTAAGTTTATTTTGAGTGAATAGGTTGTGAGTGTGTGCAAAGTGAAGGATGAAAGTGAATCCTGAAGGAGGGAGGAGCAAAGTCTCTACGCATGGTGCTGGTGACCCAGTTTTCACCATGGTACTTGCCCAGGGCGCCACCGAAGTGGTTTTCACCGTTGGACAAAATTATTTCTCTTTACTTTTTTAATTTTTCAGTTTTTTTTGTGTCATAAGGCGCCTGTTTGCCAGGTTTTCACCAAGTAACGATTTTTTTGTTTTAAAATTTTTTTTGTATTTTTGAATTTTTTTTGATTTTTTTGTATTTTTTGAATTAGGACATTCCGACGAGCTATGTGTAGAACCTGCGAAGGTGCATGTTGTTGATAGGATCCTCCAAAGGTTCACCTTCTGTAGTAGAGAGCTGATATGCCCCAGATCTATAGACTGCTGTAACGATGTAAGGACCCAGCCAGTTTGGTTCAAACTTGCCCTTCTTCTCTCTGTCTTGCTGATTCTTGGGGTTTTCTCTGAGAACCAAGTCACCTACCTCAAATGTGTGAGGCTTGACCTTGTGATTGTAGCTGCAACTCATTCGTTGTTGGTAAGCCTTGAGATGATTAAAAGCAATTTGTCTCCATTCATCCAACAGTTCTAGTTCTTGTAAGCGAGAGACCCTGTAGTCTTCATCAGTGATGATGTTTTGCAAAGAGACCCATAAAGAGGGTAACTCAACCTCAATAGGCAAGATGGCTTCAGCGCCGTAGACAAGTGAGTAAGGTGTAGCTCCTGTAGGTGTGCGGACACTTGTGCGATAGGCCCAAAGTGCAGGATTAAGCTGGATATGCCAGTTTCGGCCAGTGTCGTCGATTGTCTTTTTGAGGATTTTAAGAATTGTTTTGTTAGACGCCTCAGCTTGGCCATTACCTTGGGGGTAATATGGTGTGGAGAAATGATGAGAGATATGGAAGCGCTCACAGAGTTCCCGAACATCCTGATTTTTGAAGGGACGCCCGTTATCAGTGATAATGGAAGTGGGAATACCATATCGGCAAATGATGTAGTTCAGGATGAAGGTAGCGATTTGTTTCCCTGTAACTTGTGTGAGACGCACGACTTCAATCCATTTTGTGAAATACTCTGTAGCTGTGATAATGAATTTATGACCATTGGAAGAAGGAGGGTGAATCTTGCCTATGAGATCGAGTCCCCACTAACAAAAGGGCCAAGGAGATGCAAGTGGTTGTAGTTCTTGTGCTGGTGCATGTATGAGGTCTTCATGAATTTGACACTGCTTACATTTCTTGACAAACTGATATGAATCTCTTTCCATAGTAGGCCAGTAATATCCAGTCCTGATGAGTTTCTTGGCCAAGGTAGGACCACTAGTATGTGGACCACATATCCCTTCATGCACTTCTCGTAACGCAATCTGAGCTTTGTCACTTTCTAAACATCTAAGAAGGGTGCCATCTAGACCTCGTCGGTATAGGATATCAGCTAGAATGACGTATCGAGAAGATTGGCGAATGAAAGTGCGGCGTTGGTTGTTCGATAGATCAGGAGGTAAGATATTGTCGTGAAGGTATGTGAATATGGACCCATATAACTGGGATTCGGGACCGACAATGCATATCATTTCAGTAGGAGTGATCTCGTATGAGGGAACCAGCAGGTTGTCTACCAAGAACTCATAGCAGGTCTCATTCTGCAGTAGATCAATTAGTGAAGCAATTGTAGCCATGGCATCTGCTCAAAATCTATCTTTATGAAGTGCTGTTTCAAATTATCTACCAATTGTTTGTAAGGCATTAGTTTTTCATCTTTTGTTTGGTAATCATCAGTTGCTTGATGGATGACCAGTTGAGAATCCCCAAAAACATGAAGTTCTTGGATCTTCCATTGAACTGCAATTCTTAATCCAGTTGTTCATGCCTCATACTCCGCTATATTGTTAGTGCAAGGAAATGATAAGTGGTATGATTTTGGTATAGAATCGCCCTGAGGAGTTATAAAGAGAATACCGGCTCCTGCTCCATGCTGTGTGTATGAGCCATCAAAGTATAGTTGCCATGGCTTTGCGTGTGATATTGTCAAAATTGCTTCATCTAGAAATTCTGACTGTAGAGGAATATCATCTATTATGGGAGCATCTGCTAATTGATCTGCAATTGCTTGTCCTTTTATTGCTTTTCTGTCCACATACTCGATGTCGAACTCACTCAGGATCATTACCCATTTGGCCAATCGCCCAGTAAGTGTAGCTTTGGTGAGAAGATATTTTAATGGATCAATTCTTGCAATCAACTTAGTTTTGTGAGTAAGCATATAATGGCGTAATTTCTGTGAAGCAAAGACCACAGCGAGACATGCACGCTCGATTGGTGTATAGTTTAGCTCATATCCCACCAATGTGCGACTGATATAATATACTACTTTTTCCTTGCCATCAGCTATTTGTTGTGCTAGGAGTGCCCCCAGTGTTGTTGGAGTAGCTGATATGTATAGTAGCAAAGGCTGATCTGTAACTGGTGGCATCAGCACTGGCGGATTCAAAAGATAATCTTTGAGCATCTGAAAAGCTTGTTGACAGTTCTCATCCCATTTGAACTTGATGTTCTTATGTAGCAGGTGTTGAAACGGATTACATTTATCTGCAAGTTGTGCTATGAATCTTCGTATGGAATGGAGTCTCCCTTGTAAGGACCTAAGTTGACTGATATTCCTCGGTGGTGGCATGTCCAAGATAGCCTTGACTTTTGCTGGATCGGCTTCGATTCCTCTTTTAGACACAATGAATCCTAGGAGCTTCCCAGAGGTTACTCCAAAGACACATTTCTTTGGGTTTAATCTTACCTTGTATTTTTCCAATCGATCAAAGACGACTGAAAGTATGTCCAAGTGTGTGTCCCTGTCTATTGATTTTCCCAAGAGATCATCAACATAATCTTCCACTGTTATGTGCATGAGATCATGAAAGATAGTGGTCATCGCTCTTTGATATGTAGCACCTGCATTTTTCAACCCAAAGGGCATGACATTCCAACAGAAAGTTCCCCATGGACAAGTAAATGATGTTTTATGTTGATCTTCAGGTGCAATCCTGATTTGATTATAACCAAAAAATCCGTCCATCAAAGATAACATTTCATGACCTGCTGTGAGATCAACGATCAAGTCAATGTTTGGTAATGGGAAATCGTCCTTTGGACAAGCTTTGTTGATGTCTCTGAAATCTGTACATATTATGATGTTGCGATCTGGTTTGCTAACAGGTACTAAATTGGAGATCCATTCGGGATAATCAATTGGGCGTATGAATCCGACATCCAATAATTTTTCCAGCTCTGCCTTGACCAGTAATGCCACTTGCGGGTGCATTTTCCTTAATTTTTATTTCACTGGCTTTGCCCCCAGTTTGACTATCAAATGATGCATTACCAAATCCGAATCTAGTCCAGGCATATCAGCATATGACCATGCAAAGTTGATTTGTCGTTCCTTGAAGAAGCTTATGAATTTTGCTCTCTCAGACTCTGTCAAGGATTAGCCAGGAATATGTTGTGTGGAACCTCTTCTATACCAATGTTCATCTTGATAGTCTCCTCTACCAACATGGATGACTTTTCCTCATATGATGCTGGGAGAATGTCGAGCCTTCCATCTTCGGGTACCTCAGAGAGGTTTTTGCCCTCAGATACGTCCTTTCTTTTTACTTTTTTGGAGTCAGATAGCGCCACAGTGTGGTTTTCGCCATAAGACCCTTGTTTTGTTCTTATTTTCACATTTTTGCGACTGGAAGGTCCGACACCCTCACCAAAGTATGTCATATTGTTGAGTTCTATGGTGTATCCTGCTTTGTGGTCCCCAGGGGGAAGATCATCGCGTATGCCAAGATAGTCAATAATAGCTTCATCATTTTGAAATGTATCAAATTGTGCTAGTCCTTCATGATCCCAGTCAATGAGTTGGGGATGAACAAGGGGAAGGTCTTTAATGTTTTCAGAATTTGCAGGGCTAATAGTGAAGATGTGGTTATATTCAGGTATGTCAAGGCAATCGTCGAGGTCATTGATGGCACTCTCCTCATCAGTTTCGATCATGAGCGAATCCAAATTGTCATCACTAGTAGCACCTTCCGGGACAGGTGTCCTCATCCTATGTGATTTCGACCTAGAACCTTGAAACAAAGACTGTGGGAAATCCTTATGGGTTGGTTCTTGACCAACTTTGAATTTTTTGTAAAATTCCTCCTCTTTTGTGGGTTCATCTGGTTCTCTGAATGTCTCAGTGAGCTCATAGTCACTGGAGGATTTGTCTGAACCCCATTCCCATTCGTTGGAATCTGTGGAATAGTAATTCTCTTGTTGAATTTCGGCAACTTTGATTTGTGAGGTCCTTTTTGTTCTTTTATTGTGTCTCTTAGAAGTCAGAAAACCAAGTCCCTTTGAGCGTTCCCATCTTACAGTCAATTCAGGTTGTAAGGGCTCCATGACGCCTTCTTTGCGTAACCCAAGAGGGCTTTTTCCATCATACCCGAATCTTTGTAGAATTTTAAAGCCTTTGCCATAATTCTCATAGGGTAGACTAATTTGATCATGCGTGTCCTCTTCAATGTCTTTATAGAGCATTTTGTATAAGTTTTCCTCCTCTAGTTCACCCCATCTTTGAAAGGTAGTAGGATCCCATTTGAGTATCATGATGGAGATTTGCTTGTTAGGATGTGGCCTCCCATATTCTTTTGGAGAGCTCATGACTTGTCGTAAAAACATGGTCTGATTTAGAGTGTATTCTCCCATGCCTCTGTCTTGAAATTTGCCTTTAAGTTCACCTTGTCTTCAGGTCAAAGGTTTCAATGACTCAAGATCAATGTATGCTGAAGAAGGAGTAGCCTCACAATTACTGGGAATGATGGTCTCAGTGTGTGATCTCAAGTTATTGCAATATATGAACGGATTTGGATCACCGTTGACTGTTACCTCGACTCCATTATGAGGAAACTTAATGCATTGATGATATGTTGATGGGACTGCCCTCATTTCATGAATCCAAGGACGTCCTAGCAATATGTTATATGTGAGATCTAGATCTAGGACTTGACAAACCACATCCTTTGTGACTGGCCCAATTCTTAGCAGTAAGATGACCGTGCCCTTGGATGAGCGTTCTTCATCATCATATGCCTTGATGGTAATTTGGTTCTTTGAATTCATAGCTTTATCAGAATATCCCAATTGTTTAATGGTGCTCAATGTACAAATGTTTAGACCTGCTCCTCCATCTATCAGGACTCGCTTTATTCGATGTTTATGTATGAAGGCTTCAACATGTAAAGGTGCATTATGAGGCTGACTTACGGAGGCGTCATCGGCTTCTGTGAACGTAAGGGAATGTGGAATGGAAAGGTATCCCACCATGGCTTGAAACTGGTCCACGTTCAGATCAGTAGGAACAGCAGTGTCTCTCAAGATTTTGTCAAGAATAGCTTTATGAGCGGGGGATATGCGTAGAAGCTCAAGGATGGAGATGAGCGTGAGTGTCTTCCCTAACTGTTCTACAAGGTCGTACTCAGGCTTAATTGATGAAGGATTGGTATTCTTAGTAGAGGCACCTGGCAACGTAATCTTACCTCGACGGGTTGTAACATGACATTCAGAGGTAGATTCGGACAAAGATCCAACACCTCTTAGGACAATCTTAGGTCGCTGAGGAGGATTTTCAGCATTTTTGTTCTTGATAGTAATAGTAGAGATATGATTGTCCATTGAGATGTGGTTGATAGTAGAATCATAATTGTAAGGTGCTCTAGTGTAATTGGCTTGATCATCTGTGACTTTGGCTTTTCCTTTGTCATGTTTTGGGAATGGTTCCTTAAACATCTCATGCTCTTGGTTAGATGAATGTCCCTCAATCTCAATATCGCCTCTGTCAATGAGATCTTGTACAATGTTCTTCAGTCGATGGCAATTACTTGTCTTGTGACCCTTGCTCTTATGAAATTCGCAATACTCATCATCATTCCACCAATTTGGTTTGACCTTTGGTTCATATGGAGGAAAATCTGGAACTGTGATCACTTTGTTTGCCACAAGCTTTTTGAATAATGATTCAAGTGGTTCTCCCAATGGAGTGTACTTCCTTCGTGGTCTAGAAGTTGTTTGAGTATTCGCTTGATTGTTTGTAGAACTTGATCCTGAAAAGATGAATTTGGGTCGCACTGTGTTGGCATCAACAACACCATCATTGACTGTGTTCTTGTTTTTATTCCAAAATCTTGGCTTGTCTTTTCCTTTAAAGTCATCTTTGTTTTCCTTGAATAGCTTGATGACTCCTTGTTCAATTAGGACCTTTTCTGTTGCTAAGCCCTTTTCAATAACATCCTTGAAGGTGGACAAACAAGCTTTCCTTAGATCATAGCCAATATCCTTGTTAACGTTTTGAGTGAACATTTCCACCATTTGTTTCTGTGGGATTTCGCAAGAACATCTGCTAGCTAGATTTCTCCATCTTTGTAAAAATGTTGCGAAAGATTCTCCTTCCTTTTGTTTCGTATTGCACAAGGTAGTAACTGAGACATATGTTTCTATATTGTAAGAGAAATGTTGAATGAATGCCTCTGCTAAGTCACCCCATGACTTAATACCAGGAGGTAGTTGAGAAAACCATTCCATAGCTTGATCTCCTAAGCTCTGCGGGAACAACCTCATCAAGTATGTTTCTTCTGCTGCTACCTCTATGCAGGCTGTGAAAAATTGTCTTATGTGTGCCTTGGGGTCTCCTTTCCCTCTATACTTGTCAAATTTTGGCATCACAAAATGTGCAGGAAACGGAGGCATTGGAATGCTCTTATCAAAGGGATAAGGACATATATCTCTCATAGTGTATGTTGGTTTTGATGTGCTCATGTCCTCCATTTTCTTTTGTAGATCTCTTATTTGTTGTTCCAAATTACTTTTGGGAGGAGATTGATTTCTTGTAGCATACCCCGTATTTGAAACACCCATTTGAGGAGGAGCTTGTTGCATGTATGGATGATACTGATCGTAGACATGTCCATATGGAGGTCTATATTGTTGTGGCATATATGGAGCACTTGGCATAACTTCATGTTGAGGAACCCCATATCTATTTTGTGCATATATACCATATTCAATAGGCATTTCATTTTCCATTGTGTTGCCCCCAATTTTGACATGAGGTCTCCTTGTGTCAAAATTTTGAGGATGTCTTTGAGTATCCACTTGTTTTGATTGATCCATACCTTGAGCATGTGATTGAGCATATCTATCCACATAAGGCTTCCATGATGGTCTTCGAAGGTAAGTATCATATGTTTGAGCTTGTGTATGTGGGATTTCTGGTTTTTGAACTAAAACTGATGGTGACTCTGGCATCATATTCGGTCCTCTATTTCCTCCACTATTAGGCCTCCTTTGATCCATATTGGAGTGAGGTTGTTGCAAAGGTTTATGTTCCATTATTTGAGACATGTCAAAATCATGAGGTATTTTAGCTCCACTTTGTGCCATCATGTGTAAGAAGTATTGTCTATCCCTCTTCATTATCTCTTCAACCAATCTATTGAAATGAGGATTCATTATGGATTCTTCTATATCTGCTGATTGTATTGAAAAGTTGTCCACATTGTCATTGTGTGTAGCATTGTTGTTTGTAGTGTCTATGTTTTCCACATTTGGAATGTTTCTATAAACATCCATGTCAGGCAATGTAGTGTGCTCAGGATTGAAAAATAAATCATTGTCATACTCATAAGAACTCATGTTTGCGGATTCTTGAGCTTCTTTAGCTATTCTCCTAGATTTTTGAAGACGGGTTTCACCCATGAACTAGGTGTTTGACCAATATGTGAGAGACTAGATGAAAAATATGAAAAGAGTATGGAAGACCAAGAGTTGTATGGAGTGTAAATGAATCTTGAGGTATACTTGCAATGTCCAAAGTGTAAGACCAAGTATGTAAGTAGTAGAGTAGGTGTGACTTCCAAAGAGAGGATCGTTTCTCTTGATGAGGTAAGCTGACCTTGACTCTAAGTAAGACCAAATGAGACCCAAAGGTAAGAAACCTTGATGAGGGACCACTTAGCAAAGTGTTGTTGTATGTAGTGTGTTGACAAAGTATGATGAGGACAAGCAAGTGACCTTTTGACTCAAGTTTAGACAAGTATGAATATAAAATGAGATGTGAAGCAATGATGGACTGTATGAGACCCAAGGATAGGTTGAATGCTAGATGAAACCTGAAGAAACAACCTAGGAAGCTCAAGTATTCCGAAACTGATTTCTTTTGTTTGCTGGACTGTGAAATTTTCAATCCTGGACACAGACGCTTCTGTATACTTCACAGATGCGATTCCCAGACACAGACGTGTCTCTGTTTGACACAGACGCTGTTACAGACACAGACGCGTTTCTGTAAATTTCGTGCAATTTTTCCAATCTGTGAAGTTGTTTTTGCTGTGACCAAATCCAACTGTTTGACTGTTTTTCGTGACAAGAGGACATAATGTTGATGAGGACTCAATGTTTGCAAGTGTTTAGACTCCAAAATGACTCCAAGAAAAGTGTGTTGTTTGATGTAAAATGTTTTGCATACACTTGAAGATACAAAAGACACATTGTTTTGTTGTTTGGTCTTGAATGTTTTGAATGTTTAACATAAGTCAAGCACAATTCTTATGGCTGGCCAAGACAATAGTTGTTGATCCCACATAGGGTTTTACCCCCAAGGCTACGCTATTCAGAGTGGATACTTAGATGCTTGACCTCACTGGCTCCACCCTCGGCACTCACTTCTCGGGTCAGCCAAGCATCAGTCCCCATGAAAACTCCCCATGGCGAACTTTGTATCTCTGCTAAGAACCGTATGTGTGTGGGCCGCTACCAGAGGTTTGACCTCCTGCCCCAACAACTAGAAGGATTTGGGCCTCTAAAACAAAATGGTGCTAGTAAGGGCATCCGCTCGTGTGGCCATACATGCGGCACTTTCAGCTCTATAAATACAGAAGGCTCCCAGCCGGTAGGGGTTACGCCTTACAAATGATCAAATAAATTTGATCAAACGGGTTTATGGGGAGACATAGTGTCGGTATGAACTAATCAGCACACGTTATCCATAGTTTTCACCATGAATACATTTGATTATAGTGGTTCGGAAGAGGTGGGTTTTCCTCGCTACCACTTGGGTCGTTCTCTTCTCACTAGTAGTCCTAATGACCACACGGGAAGACAGGCCCTCTAAAGATTGAACAAAAAGAGCCTATTGCTCAAGACACAAAAGACAATGATTCAATTTTAGTGCACCAATGTAAGTGTTTTCTAGTCTATGAAAACAAGGCACACAACAAAATTACAAAACCCTAGCCAAGGCCCTGCAACAAAATTTGTTAGTAGTTTGGGTTGTTTCAAATGATCACCCCTTCCTGCAAGCACACAAGTTAGGTAAATTTTAGAAAAACCCAAAAGACTTTGTGAAAATAGGGGCCTTCAAGCAAATGATTTTGCTCCCAAAACAAGCTGCACCAATTTTGTTAGCTAGATCTGAAAATGTTAGTCCAAAGATAAACTAGATCTGAAACATTAAATGCAAGACAAAATGGCGAAAAATGAAAACCTAAAAAAAAAAATTTTTTTTTTTTTTTTTCTTACATAGACGCGATTTTACCTTACATAGACGCGATTCCGCCCTACACAGACACGATTTAACACCTCACAGACGTGTTTCTGCAAAAAATTGTAAAACAGAAAATCCTGCAAAGCACAGACGCGATTAAAATGATCACAGACGCGACTTTGCTACACAAACGCGGTTCTGTGAGGCACAGACGCGGATAAAAACCACATACGCGCTTCCCAGACACAGACGCTGATTAAAATGACACAGACGCGCCTCCCTGGAACCTGCAAAATGAAATATTGACAAAACACAGATGCGGATCTAGTTGTCGCAGATGCTCCTAAAAACCAAAAACGCGATCCGAAAGTTCGCAGACGCGGAAAAACCTAAAATGTCGTCGAAAAATGTCCGATCTGCAACTTCAAAAACGCAAAATCTGCAACAAAAAAGGTTAAATGCAAAGGGACAAGAGTCCCACTGGGCATGCCAAAATGTTCATGGTGAAAATGGATAACAATAATAACAATATTGAAAAGCTAAATGAATTCAACCACCAAACCCTAGCCTAACAATCAGTAAAGATCCACCATAACATATGAAGATTACCTAAGACAATGCAAATCAAATGAAATCACAAAGATTATACCATCACATGTCCAATAGGGTTTGGATCTCCATTCTTCCTATCTCCATTGATCTTGCTTGATATATATTTGCTCTCAGATTTTTGTATGCACAAGAGCTCAACAAAGAACGGAATGTGGTTGCAAGTAGGATCGTAGTGTAGTCGAGTCCTCCAAATTGTCGATTAGGCTGAGTGATTAGGTTCTTAGGTTATTAGGGTTTGATAATGAAGAAGGCATCTCCTTAAATAGAAGACACAATATGAAATGGAGGGATAAGATTGAGAGGTGTAAAAAAGGAGGTCGGCTAGGATTAGAGGGTAGGTAAAGGAAATAATAAAATAATGAAAGGGGTAGGTAGTGTATGAATTAAGAGATGAATGACATGTGTCATGTGTAGAAAAAGCTAATGAATTAATTAAATAAATAAAGATTTATTTAATTAATAGAAGAAGTAGGACAATTAAATAAATAAAATATTTATTTAATTTAGAAAAAGGATAATTTAAATAAATAAATGTATTTATTTAAATGAGAAATAAGGCTAGAAGAGGATAAATGAATTAATTAAATAAATAAAGATTTATTTAATTAATAGAAGAATTAGGCTTAGATAATTAAATAAATAAAATATTTATTTAATTAGACATGACAATTTTAGGTGTCTACAGTTTGCATTCAAGAGAAACAAGGGTCATCTCCTTTCTTAGATATTTGAACATGAAGTCTTTGAGATCCTAAGGTCATACATTTTTAACATTACCCTGTGATGACTCTTTACTTATGGTTGGGTAGTGATTTCACTATTTGAGACTTGTTAACCCAAAATCTATCAATTGCTATATCTCAAACACATTAACGAAATCTCTAATTCATTCTAGACACCTAGTTGATCATATGACTAGTGAAAAATCTAAAATTATACTTCAGTGCCACTGTAATTATCACACCCAAGTAGGTTTCATTACTTATAAGTCAAGGCAAGAAAATAAAAAATAAAAATAAAAAGTGTTATGCAAAATATTCATCTCAAGGCAAAAGAGAAATGATATATAACTGAAATATCAAGCATACAAAGTGCAACAAAATATTGACTATTGGAACATGTGAGTAACTCCATCAGGGCTATGAATGTCTGTTGGTAATGGAGAAATATTTGAGAAATTACATTCTATAACCTCGTCGGAGCTCTAAAAGCTTGCTGACAGTGAGGCTCTATTCAGGATTCTTTTGAAGTTAGAATAATCCATGTAGCTAGTCATATAGGATGCTAAGGATCTTTAGTAAACACAAGAGCATGAATTAAATCATTTGCACACACATGGGAAAAAGAAGATCAAAGTTTCAAGAACCAGTGGGGAAGTTTGTCGTGTCTCCATTTGTAAATCCTAGTCACTCAGTGTGTTAATTTGGATGTTCCAAGGGACCTTAAGGATCGATTGACCGGTTATCTATGAAATGTTTTGTACCTCCAATTCAATTGGTGTATTACAAAATTCTAAACAAACACAGTCATCCCTGTTCGAATAGGAAACACATATTCATCATGCATACTGCATTAGCGTAGGCCATGTCAAAAATTCATTGTCTCCATATGTATTCTGCAGATCATCATGTCATACAGGTCTGCACACTGGGGGTATAATTGAGAAAATCCTAAAAATCATATAAAGTCCTAAAAAAAATCCAAAATCAGTGAAAAGTAAAAAAACCAAAAATAATGAAAAACACAAAAATCCAAAAACATTGGGAAATCTTTTAAAAATCTAAAAAATCATATCCTGAAAAAATTCAAAAACATTGTGAAAAACATTAATTCCAAAAACATTGAAAAACATATAATCCAAAAACATTGAAAAAACAAACCAAAAACATCTTATAATGTCCTGAAAAAATCAACCAAAAACATTTTATAATGTCCTGAAAAAAATAAACCAAAAACATTTGAATATCAATCCACAAAATCAATCAAAAAACTTACAATAAAATGTCTCACAAGAAACAAATACCCTAGTAGATATCTAGCAAACACTTCACACAAAGTTAACAAAGGATGTGACTATATAGTCAAACATCTGCAATTAGCTGATCAAACTATCTTATCAATCGTATCATATCCATCTCAAGTGATCATTATCTTGTCTTAAACAGAAGAGGATACACTCAAAATCAGATAGGCCAGTCTTAAATGGGGTCTGCAACTTTATGAGATCAGACATTATCAACTATCACAAGAAGCAACTGAGAACGAAGGCACAGGATCGATATAGCTACTGAATTTTGTCTGGGTCAGTCTTTATCTTTTATCATTTGGCGACAGCTTGTGTTCTTATGCTACTCAAGGATGTCCACAAGTGACTAGAGGAGCCATGATGGGCATTATATTTTTCTTTGTTTGTTGTTTGTGGTGTGAACCAATGAAGTTCTAGGGAAATTGCTGTAGTGTGTGTCTATGATAGGAGCATTCAGCTTGTGAATGCCACACATACCTTGACCCCTAGTGTATTTCCCATAATGGAGGGTTTCACTCCTTGTCTACTACGTGTTTGTTTCTTCAATGAGATATCTTTACATCTTGGTTCCTTATACCCTGATGTGCTAAGCTCCATTGTTCAATAATAAGGCTCGATGATGAATATATATTGCACAATAAATAGTGACACAGGTTCATGAATCAATCATTCTCATTTCATCTCATTTGCTTATTGCTAGTTTTTTTATTCTTTTCTCATCATCTCTTTCTAAATCAATCATCCTCAATTGCTTCTAATTATCATCTTTCAATCTATTTCATTCTAAGGTTCATTCTCTCATATTCTATCTCAATGTCATCTTCACATCACCTATCTCTATCTCTAATCAACTAACCATTCTTCTGATAGTTCTGATACTTAATGTAAGTATAGATCCAATAGCCAACAAGATGAGAGGGGGGGGTGAATCATACAACCTTAATCTTCCATAAAAACATCAGATTCAACCTCGGTAACATATATTTCAGTAATATAACCAAAACTGTCAAACATGCAAACTCAAAAGCATAAAAACATCATAAACCTCATAACACCAGATTTAACGTGGAAACCCAAATAGGGAAAAACCACTATGGGATTTTGGACCCACTAAGAAATATACTCTTCTAGAGTATGCTCAGTTAAAAGCAAATCTTGTTAAAGATTACAAACGCATTGCTAGATGTGACCCGGTTAAGGGATTTCCCTTAGATCTGTTGGGATCTTCACCTTGTTAGAAGTGACCTTGTTAAAGGATTTCAAACACTCAATCAGAATGTCACCTTGCTAGAGGGTTTTACAAATAAGACTGTTAAGTCCACTCGGTTAAGAGATTTTCTGTCACTTTCACAAAATAACAGTAATAAAAATCTATCTGCAACTTCACATCTAAAATGCTAAAGCAGATTCTTATTTGTTCAATACAATCTAGACATAGAACTAATCTTGTCCATCTGCTGGGCTTCTATACTCTATTATTCAAACAGGTCTTCAAGCTTCTGTGCTCGGTAATCACTATGTAGCATCCCTGTGCATACACTTGCCCGCATGCATTGTTTATCAACAGTTTCCTATTTATAAACAATTAGGTAACTGCTTAATCTCCTTGATCACATTTCCCATGATCAATCATAGCCATCAGAACTTTGATCTTGTCCAGGTTCAATGCATCTTTTGATCTGAAAATGTTTTACCCCACCTTGGAACTTGCATATATTTCTTGGAACTTGTGCTAGGGTTTTGCGGTTCAATCTGTATTGTAGATCTTCATGTCAACTTTCCTTTGCCTTAGATTCTTAACAAACTATATTAACGACATACCAATCATTCAATCAGTTCCAGCTCATCAGCTTCCTTCATTAAATAACGTATGTAAACATTTAATGCATTCTGTTATAGCTCGGTTACAACTCGGTAACAACTCAGTAAATACTAAACTTCACTCGGTAGACATTCCACCTTCACTAACCGATAGCGATAACCTTAGGGTTTACCGACTAGGTTCTTTTCTTGATAACACAGTATAGTATTAACCTTTACAATTTACAACATATGTATGATGTTAAAACAATCTAAACATCATGATCTCAGCATTGTCTGACTCGGTAATAGTTGCCCATTGAATACCTTATTCATCCCCTTATTCATCATAATCTTTCCTGTGTCTTTTACCAACATCTTTATATTCTTCAAATCATACTTCTCAAGATATGGCAACATCATACTAAATTAGAAAATCAATTTCTTGACATCAATGACAAAATAATAATATCAAGATAGTAAACATCCTTAATTAGTTATATCCATAATCATCAACAACCTTCTCAATATCCTTATTGAAATGTCAACAATCTTTCATTGTCTGTTATAATGCTATATTGCCAACATCTTCTATCTTTCATCTCACATTCTTCTATTTTCGAGAGATCATTCATACCTTTATTGCATAAACAATATCCCAAGGGTGCATTACACCCTAAGCATTACCCGAGCATACTAGGGCATAAATTTTTTTGTTTTCTTTGAAACAACATCATTCTGACATTGTCTCAAAGAGGGGCAAATGTAGACACCAAAAAATGTCTCATTAATCATGTACTAATTATTCATCCAATTAGTTAAATAATTATTTAATTAAGTTAATTAATCTTATTCTTCTAAATTCATATTTTCTCGTCATCGTACTAATTATTCTATTTTTTATTCTATCATCATTTAATCATTTAAATCATTTTCTAATGTTAATTAAATATTTGTTATTTAATTAATTGTGATTTTTAATCCCCAATTTTAATAATCTTTATTATGTAAATAAATTCATTTTCAATTTCTATCTCTATTCAATTAATCATTAACCCTTTTCTAAATATTAACTAAATATTTATTATTTAATTAATTGTGATTTTAATCCTTTGATTTAAAAAATCTTTATTATTTAATTAAATTCAATTTCTAAATAATTAAATAGTTTCTTTAAATTATTTAATTAACTAGTTATTTCATCTAGTTTCATTAATCCAAATTCAAATTCATATTTCTTCCAATTTCAAATACATGTGCATGATTTCAAAAATCAAATTGAAAATCAAAGTCAAGTTCTAAATATATTAAAAGAACAAATTGAATTTAAAATAAATTCAATATTCGAATTAAATCTCATGCAAAGACCACCTCAAATTGTTACATGTAAATGAAATGGTGGCGTTGGATGGCAGCAGGATCGGCAGTGGCGATAGGAGCAGGTCTTCCGATGTGTGAATTTCTGGCACTCAAGCCATGAAGGTTGGATCATGGAGCGATGAAGCAGATATTTCCTTTCCCATCAAAACAAGTAGATTACAATCTATTCATAAACCAGTTAATGCTGGGAAAGAAGACATGTTCCAAGGTAACCGATATTTCAGACCACGGATGAACTACAGAAATCCGTATTCTAGTGGTAACCAGTGCCCTATTGACCCGCATAAATGCAAGGAAAATGGTTTCATTTGGAATAACAAAGGCTAGTTTCACAAGGCTAAGCATCCTGCTTCCGAGGCCCCCCGAAACGGGCATCCATCGCCTGAATCTTGCATCCTTGGTGTGACATTTGAGAGAGGCAATCCCCACTCTAATCCTATTCTGGACCCTTCGAAAGCTCATGGTAATTTCCAAATGTAGAATGGGTGCTTCGGGTAAGATAACTCAAGGGTGGATCATGCCAGGTTTTGGAAATCCAACTTCTGCCCTAAAAATTGCAACCCTTGGTCGAACCGAGAGAGTTACCCTGATTTCTGAAGACGGACCTTCCTCCCTCAGCGACCCCAACATCCTAATCTGTTAAGTAAAACCTCAAGACCTACCATCTTTTTGGATGAAAATAAAATTAATTCTGCTAGGTCCAGTTTGCTTGAGTTTTGCCTTTTCATCAAATGGGGTGGTGGAAAACGAGTTAAGGACAACTTTGAGTCCTGGTGTAGAGCTCAATGGGGAAAGGATATTAACATTAATATTCTCCCAAATGATTTCTATATGATTGAATTTATGAGCAATGAGGAGAAATGGCAAGCTAAAAATAAAGGTCCACATATCTTGGATGGCATTGAAGTTCACATCATTGATTGGCAGCCCAATTTCAATCCCCGAACGCATGTATTACCAGACAACAAGGTTTGGATAAGATTGTACAACTGTCCCTCGGATTACTAGCACATTGATTTCATTAAGGATATATGAAAAAACCTTGGCACCTTTGTATCGGTTGATGACATTTTGGAGGATAAATTATGGGGAAGCTTCCTCAAAATTTGCATTAGCACAAATCAAATCACCAAGATCCCCAATGAAGTCAAAATTATTGGTGCTGGGAAAATTTGGATCCAAAAGATTGATAGAGAAGATCAATTGCATATTTTTCCTAAATGCTTCTTCTTGGACCACACCAACATTAGCTGTGATGTTTTGGCTACGATACAATGAAGTTATTCCTATATGCAATTTCCTATTCAAGAAAAGATGCAACCAGAACCTCCTATCTCAACTGATACCGGGGAAGATTTTTGCAATGAAACTCATGATAATGAGAATGTTCCATTGACAGGGAAAACTCCTTTGAACATAGCTTCTCCCTCCTCTGGCCAAAGTGAGAGCCAACAAGATCTTCTCATGCTTCTGGAAAAGACTAAATCCTTACAGGCGAATATTGAATCCAAGTTAGCGGATTCACTTCAACCCTCCCCTCTTGTGCCTAGGAATCAACTGGTAATTGAAGATTACAATTTTCACACTCAGGGTATAGAGGCTAGCACTCTGGGGGTGATGGGAGGGAAGTTTTGCTCCGTGGTAGGGATTGAATTGGAAAATGGGGAAATTGAATCTTCCTCCTCAGAAGGGGATGAAGACTTTGAACCTGACTCTGATCTTATAGTGGAGGCTACTATAAAAGGTTTTAGGAAGTTAGACTCATCTATTGACTAACCAAATTTAAAGCCAAAAGGTGTGTAGGGGCACAAATAAAAAAAAAATGCTAGCAGTGGCTGGTGCTGCCAGTGGTCAAACCAAACTTAATTTGAGGAAGGGAAATGCCCTTCCCCAGGAGCAATGAAACTCTTATCTTGGAATGTTAGGGGCATCAATTCCCCTGAAAAATGGTGCTTGGTTAAGTGCCAGATTGATGACACCAAAGGAGATATTTAGCTACTACAAGAAACTAAATGGAGTAACGCTAAGACTGATGCTAAAATGAGAGTTTGGAAATAGTGGTATGGGTTGTTTAGGCAATTGGATCTCTCTTGTTGGGTAAGATAAGTATTGGCAACATTATCTGGTTACTATTCTTGGACAAGATGAGAATTTCAATTTTTTCAATGTGTACAGACCATCTTCTGCTGGTGATAAAGGTGCCCTCTGGGATCTCTTATCCATCAAGCTGAAGAGTATTACTAATGGCAGTTGTGTGGTAGCTGGGGACTTCAATGTGATCCTATCTAGCATTGAGAAAAGTGGAGGTATTAAGCAGACTGGTACATCCTAGAAGGACTTTTTGAATTTTGTTGAGAAGAATCACCTTCTGGACATTGTTCCTAAAAATGGAGTTTTCACATGGACGAATAGGAGGGTGGGTTTTACTAACATTGTTGAATGGCTTGACCAATTTCTTGTTACTGGTGAATGGCTAGGTCAAAATCTAGCTTTAGAGTCATCAATTATCTCACTTATCAGATCAGATCACTACCCGATTTGTCTAGAAGGTTCTATGGGTCAAGCGGAGGGAGTTACTCCTTTTCGGTTTGAGTAAATGTGGTTCTGAGTGCCTGAGCTATATGATCTTATATCTGTTTGGTGTAACGAACCAATTCTTGCGAACCATTTGAGATTATTCATACTTAATAAGAAGCTCAAGTATATTAAGGTTAAGATCAAAGAATGGAATAAGAGCCAATTGAAGAATATTCATATGGAGAAATTAAGAATTAAGGCTAAGCTGGAAGAAATAACCAACTCTGATATTACTTCATAAATGAATGAGGATTTATTTATCAAAGAAAATACTCTCAATCCGATCTAAATAAAATCCTTCGGTGTGAGGAAATCCATTGGCATCAAAAATTAAGGGAGTTATGGTTAAAGGAAGGTGACAAAAATACCAAATTCTTCCACCTATCGACCATTGCCATTTGAAATAGAAATAGAATATTGGAGATTATGAGACCAGATGGAGTCACTATGAGGAACTATGAGGACATTGTGTAAGAAGCTGTAAGATTCTTTAATTCTTTGTTAAATGGTGATCACCAGATTGATCATGAAGCAAGAGCTAGAATTCTTAACTCAATCTCATCCGTAATATCTGATAGCCAAAATACAGCTCTTTGTACTCCTATTTCAATTGATGAAGTAAGGAAAACTACCTTCTAGCTAAAACCTGATAAGACTCCTGGCCTTGATGGCTTCCCTGCTGCATTTTTCCATCACTTTTGGGATAGCATTGCTCAAGATTTACATCTTGTAGTAGAAGAATCAAGAAATAAAATGACTATGTTAGGTGCTATTAATCACAATTTTTTTACTCTAATCTCAAAGAAGCAAAACCCTCAACATATGAGTGATTTTAGGCCCATTGCTCTATGCAACATGGTATATAAGATTGTAACAAAGATTATAGCTAATAGGTTGAATCCCCTCCTTAAAAATATTATATCAGATGAACAAAGTGGTTTTGCCCCTAGAAGATCCATTGTGGAAGGCATTATCATTGCTCATGAAACGCTTCATACAACCAGGAAAACCAAGGACTCCTGTATGATTTTAAAACTGGATATTCTAAAAGCTTATGATATGGTGGACAGGGATTTTTTATTTGATGTTCTTAATAAATTTGGCTTTTGCAAGGAATGAATCACATGGGTTACGAGTTGTCTAGCCTCCCCCAAATTCTCTATTTTGGTTAATGGCTCATCTCATGGCTTCTTTTCCTCGATAAGAGGAATTTGACAAGGTGATCCAATATCACCTTTCTGTTTATCATAATGGTTGAAGCCTTAGGTCGATCAATAAGAGCTCTTTAGTAAGGTGATCGTTGGATTGGAGTCAATCTGGCAACAGGGGTTGAAAAAATGACTCATTTGCAGTTTGTCGATGATACCATTTAGTTTCGTTTGGTGTGCAGAAGGGAAGCAAGAACAATTAAATCATGTTTTGATGATTACTGTATGGCTTTCGGGTAGAAAATCAACCGGCACAAATTTGAAGTGTTTTTTGTCAACACTCTGATTTACTTGCAAGGTGTTTTATCAAGGATTCTTAATCTCAGAGTTGCAAGCTTCCCTAGGAAATTTCTTGGAACCCCCCTCTTCCTTGGAAGTAACAGAACTCACTATTGGAAGCATCTTATTGATAAGTGCAAATCTAAGCTTACAATTTGGAAAGGCAAGTGGTTATCCTCTGCTAGGAAGCTCACTATGATAAAATCAATCCTTTCTACACTACTGGTTTTTTCCATGGCTTGCTTGAGATTACCGGTGGCAATTGAAGATGAATTGATCTCTCTAATGAGAAAGTTCCTTTGGAATGGTTTGGATGACAAAGGGAAATTTCTTTTGTTAGCTTGGAAAAATATCTACCAACCAAAAAAGGAAGGGGGTGTTGGTATATGCTAGAGCTTGATTATGAATTTAGCTATGGGTGCAAAATTGGTTTGGGAAATCTGTAGTGGTGGGAAGCAAAAATGGGTAAGGCTTCTGAAACATAAATATCTAGACTCCCTGGAGCCAAAAAGGTTTCTCACTATAAACAACCCCCCTAGAGGCTTGGCCATCTGGAATTTTATTGTGGATAGCAGGGAAATCATAAGTGATCAGGTTACCTAGGATGTCAGGAATGGTAGGGATGCCTCCTTTTGGATTGACTCTTGGGCTGGTGAAGATGCCCTATGTCTCAATCCCTCACTGCAACCTATTATGGTAGAAACTTGTCGCCTTTGGGGGCACAATATCTATGATTATGGTTATACTATCCAAGAAAATGGTATTGCTAAATGGATATGGAACTCCTTGGATCCCCTGGACTTGGATCAACATCAGTAATATTTGTTTGTCGACATTCTCAACAAAAGGATTATTTTCCCTTCCCCTGAAAGGGAAATTATAAGGTGGTGCGGTTCCTCTGATGGTAAATACAAAGTATGTCATGGTTAGAAATTGAAAGAAGTGGCCATAGACAAAAATGATTGGCCTGCTAATCTTTTTTGGCTTTGCCACCTCCTTCCCAAAGTAGGCTCCTTTGCCTGGTTGGCTTGTCAAAAAAAGATCTTAACTAAAGAAAGACTCGTATCAATGGACCCAATAGATGCACTTTATGTCTAGAGCAGGAAGAGACTGCGGATCATCTACTTCTCCACTGCAAATTCTCTAGCCATTGTTGGTGGAATTTCATAGGAAAATTGAGAATCTTCGGCCCCTTCCCATCTGGGCTGGATAAGTGGTTTTCGCAATGGCCTAAACCAGTAGGTAAGGCTATGTTTGTTGATTTTCTTTATATCCTACCATCGCTTCTGATTTGGGAAATTTGGAAAGAAAGGAATCATAGAATCTTCCAGGGTAAAGAGATGAGCTTAATGTCTCTTTGTGGGAAAATTGAGAATCACCTGACTGGGCTCTTGAATGAGGTTGCTCAATCCAAATCTTTAAAGAAAAACTTGTTCACAAATTGGGATTGCAAGATTAAGCCGGCTCTTCCAAATCTACTCATTCCACAGCTTTTTGGTTTGGGAACCTCGGTGGATTAGGTCAATCCAAGAGTGGGTGTGAAATGGGTTGCGCCAGGGTCTGGGCGGAGCAAGGTAAACTTCGATGGTGCTTCTATAGGAAACCTGGGTCAAAGTGGTATTGGTTGTATTTTGAGGGACTCTAATGGTGTCTGTATAAAATAAATCTCTAAAAAGATTGGAGTTGCTACCAGCAATGAAGCTGAATTCAGAGCGGCTTTAAGAGGTCTTCAGTTAGGAAAGGAAATTGGGGTGTAGAGAATTCATCTGGAGAGAGACTCATTGAATATGGTTAATGTGATCTACTATAATAACATCCCTAGTTGGCACCTTAATCAGTGGCTTCAACCGATTCTGATGTTGTTGGCCACCTTTGATGAATTTTTGGTTAGCCACATCTATAGGGAAGGTAATGGAGAGGCTGATAGACTCTCTAAATTGGCACTAGCCATTGGTAACCCCCCCTAATCTTCCACCGGTGTTATGACATGCTTGCCCTACCAAGTAATTTGGTTTTTGGTTGAGTTTATCGATAGTGGTTTCTACCATTTGACTGCTCTTCTTAGAGGATGGTTCTATGTTGGACCGGTTGGTGACGTAGTAGTGCCTATATCAGTTGACATGGTATTCTAACTATCTCATTAAGGGGGGTGCTCTCTGATTTGGTCTCTTACCAGTTGCGCTCTTCTCTCTTCTTCTGATTAAGGTTCTCTCTATATTAATCACCGATTGTGATGCAAACTAGTGTACTACTTCCCAATTGCCGCTTTATTCCTGCTCAACCTAATGGTCGTGGGTACTGGTGGATAGATCAACTGATTGATTTCATATCCTCTGAGATGTGACACATTATCGTCATCATTGATTTGTGCCAGTTTGGGCCCCATGGAAAGTGGATATAAGTTTGCTTTAATTAATATCTAGTTACGACTAGATCCTCTCAAGATTTGCCTATAATCACCTGTGGGTTAAAGTCAGTCGACATTAAGTTGACGAGATTGGGCTCAGATGTTGTTTGGACACTGGCAGTTCATGCGTATTGCATTCAATTAGCATGAACCACTTACAGGTTGCCATATTTTCTGGTTTGATGGCTTGCTATTTAACAATAGAATGCCCTCATTTTTTCATCAAACAGTTGCTTTTCTTTTCTCGCTGACTTGCTATGGAAACCCCAATTCTCCTTGAAGCTACTTGTCACCAGATGGATTTCCTGGGAGAAATCACGAACAAACATCTACAAGAGGTCCTCTTCTCTCGACATCCTCTTATTCTCCATAGCCTTAAGAGGATTCTGGGAAAGGAGTTCCTTATGGCTTATCACAGGTACAGAGCTAGTGTCGATATCCCGATGTTTTTTCTTGCAATGATAATATACATGGGCACTAGCAAGCAAAGAGAAAAACTGTTAACTCAAATGATGTTTAAACATTGCCTGTTGGGGGAAATTGATGCTATATTGGACAATATTGATGCCAATCTGAGAATTTCGCTTCCCCAAAATTACTATATGTCCTTTGGCAACGGGGCGGAGGTGATGAAGCTTGTCATTGTTAACTCCTTGGATTTTGAATCTCTTCAAGCAACCTAGCCTGTCATTATCGGGAACATTGAATTCCTACTTAAAGCATCTGGCATACAAAATGACTTCATGTCAGAATGGAGGGCAAAATTTCTTCATGATGAAGAACTAGCGAGTGCTATTGATTTTGGGATTTTGGAGAATGGAGACTTGGTGGTTGGTAATGACTGGGGGTTTGGCCTGAGTGAGGAGTGGTTCCCAAATGACTATTGACTCCCTAGGGAGAAGGCAGAATCGATGACTCACTTGAATTTCCTCTGATTCCTGATTAATTACATTATGAATTTTAACATACGACAATAAGGATCACAAAGGCTCGAGTTCAAACCACAAAACAACCTTTTGGGCTAAGAACAAGAATGTGGTTAATCATGGAGTCATTGATGCAAAAAATTCTAAAACATCATCATTTGTTTAAGACCTTAGAGGTTCATCTTCAGATAAGGGAAAAGAGAAGCAAACCTTTCCTAAACAAAATTTTACACCATTGGGACAATCACTTGAATTGGCATTGAAGGAACTCTTTGAAAATGATCTTATAGCACTGCTTAAAATGAGATAATATAATCCACAAGTCAAACCCCTATGGTAGAATGATGATCACTTTTGTAACTATCATAGACACAAGGGTCACAAGACTAATAGTTACAATAATCTTTGACATGTGATAAATGATCTCATTGATGACAGTAAAATTGCAGTTGATGGACACACTCCTTCTAGTAACTCTAATCGTGATATGTTCAAGAATATCTTTCCTAAACATGACAAGGATAAAGGAAAGGACCCTAAATCTACTGACAACATGAACTATACTAATGTTAAATATGACTATGCAATAAATGACATCAGCAATATTGATAATCTTGTAAACACTTTGATGATAAAAGGGAAAGAAACTAATTGCAATGTCACGACATGCAGAAGCACAACTACCCTTAGATGTCCAAATTCCAAATCCATTGTGCAATCATTGTGATACAACCTCATAGAGAATTTAGGGAAGACACTGACACAGATTTCCATACTTGAGCTTCTATGCCTATCCCCTGAGCATAAAATTGTCCTTGATAAATAACTTTCTATGACAAGTAATTGAAAATAAAAAACCAAATCTTTAACAAGAGCACATTACTCCTTCACCAAGAAAGCAAGGCATTTCTTCCAAATATCCCTCAGATAGACATTTTACACCTTTGGGACAATCTATTGAGTTGGATTTGAAGGAACTTTTTGAGCATAATCTTATCACATTTCCTAACAAGACCACACAAGGATGTAAATTTTTGAATAGCTATTGTGCTTATCATAGACACAAAAAACATAAGAATTTAGATTTCATGGAATTAAAACATACGATTCAAGACCTCCTTGATATTGGTATCATTAAAATTGAAGATCCTAATGACTCACCTAAAGAGAAACAAGGCACTACTCCTAAGAATGATCAAAATTATGAACCTATGTCTAGAAAGGCTCCACATGTAACCTCCATCTCTTCCACAACACCATCATGTTGGCATTCTACACTCTTATGAGAATAGTTGTTGTTTTCATTGATGGAAACCAACTGACAACCCACTGGCAATAGGTTTCTACATGCACCGGCAGACACCGTCACCGACAGGCGCTTACACCGACATCCATTTTACATCGGCAACAAAGCTTACCGGCACTCCAGCTGACATGGGATGAACTTTTGTTTATTGTAATATAATTATCTTTTATAAGCCGACATGGTATATTGTAAAAGACTCATATATGTATGAGATCTTATAGGTCATTTTGATAGGAGACATATGATATATATATATATGGTAGAAAATAATTGTTTAGTGGCAGTGAAGGTTTTTTGTGAAAGTATCTATCTGAGATTAAACCAGTACTAAATCTGGCATTAGAGATGTTGTTTTGAGCAGTACATTGTATTGGATTTATTAATTCATTTTGTAGTCAGTGAGACTCTTCTTTGAGCAGTGAGCTCTAGGCTGTTGGCCTCCCTGCATGTGCAGGCCCCTATTGTAAGTAGTATTTATTCATTGGCCAGTGAGTAAATATTGTGGGTCACAAATCCCACTCAATTTTTTTCCACACCGGGTTTCCTCATTAAAATATCTTGTGTTATGGTGTGTTTCTATGTTATCTCTATTATTTCTATTTATTGCATTAATTCTTGTTTACCGGTACACTGTTTTGGGTGAAAAAGTTATTAATAAGTTTAAATATTCTATAAATCGGTTAGACATTGATTCACCCCCCCCCCTCTTAGTGTCTCTAGGACTGTCATTGAATCTAATAATTGGTATCAGAGCTTGGTCCTCTATTTGCAAAATCCTAACAACTTGAGGGATATTCTGACACCAGTACAGATGGAGAACTTAAGAAAATAGTTGGAAAGAGCTCTTGAAGATTTTGATGTAGAAAAATTGAAGGATATCAAACTTGAAGATGATTTGAGGACTGCACAGGAATTCATAAAATGACTTCAGGAGAACCTTGTTATAGCACAAAATAAGAGAAAGGAACTTCATGAGAAAATGCAGAATGATGATGATGAAAAGGAAACTCCTAGAGACATTGCAAAGAAGTTGAGACAAGAAAATAGTAATATGAAGAATGAAATGCAAGATATGACTATGAGGTTATGTAAGGATATTGAAGATAGGAAGAAGAATGAAGAAGACTTGACTAGGAGACTTGATGATGCAGGAAATGAAAATTCTAACACTTGGTCATGAAAATGATATGCTAAAGACAGATCCGATTCGCATGCAACATGATAAGGAGGAGCTTACAAGACAAGTTGGAATTCTAGAAAATGAGTTGGTCACTGTAAATGAACACAAAGACAAATTCAAGAAGAGTTGAGAAAGGCTTGATGACATGCTTAAAAGATAGAAACCTGATGGAGATACAAATGGACTTGGATTTGAACTTGGAGAAAGTTCGGATACTACAAATAATCAAGATCAGAACAAACTGGTAAGATAACCTAATGCTTATAAATTTAATGGGAAATGTTTTAATTACAACAAGTATGGTCATAGAGAAAATCAGTGTAGATTTAGAAATAATTAGAATACAAACTTACCCACCGATCAATGTTCCAAATGCAACAAAGTTGGTCATAATTCAGAAAATCACAGAATGAATGTGAAATGTTATGTTTGTGGAAGATTTGGGCATTTATCTAATCAATGCAAATCACAAACCAGTCAAGGATATGGAAAGGCTATTCAGAGGAATAATGTAACTTGTTATACATGTAACAAGATTGGACATATTGCAAATTTCTGTAGAAGCAAGAATACACCGGCGAACAATAAAGGATCTAGTTTGAAGGGCAAAGAAAAGGTAGATGAAGTAAAGCAAGAATTTTCAAAACAATGGATTAAGAAGAGTGAACAGAGAACTGATGAAACTATCTCTTCATCAGTAGAACAAATTAATCCTCCACTGGCAGGAGATTCTTCATCTAACCGAGGAGTAATCCTTAGGGGGTATTGCAACAAGTTGAAAATCATGCATTCTACCCTCGGTTGATGGTGAGAAGATACATTTCTTCTTTACCGACAGGTGTGTTAAGTTTTCACTTAACCGATGAGCATTTAATGTGGTTGTTGAATGATATTTCATTATATAGCATCAGAGATCCCTCTTTTTTTGACTCACCAAGAATTCAAACATCAGAAAGCGTGAAACTGAGAAAGGGCATTCTAAGGCAAAGTTGCGAAGTGATTTTTCAGGCATTCGGAGAACTTCAGTTAAGAGGTATTTATCATAATGGAAACTTTATCTTCTATTCCTGAGTTTATTTCAAAACCTATCATTGTGGAAAACATCAAATGCCCTAGACCCGTGTTCAAGATTATCCCCAAGATTGCAAAACATGATGATTCTATCAGATCTTTTTCAAAAATTCTGAAGGGTGTAGCATTTGTAGAAGACCCTAGAATCTACATACATTGCAACATAGAAAACCTAGGGATTGAGGATTTAAAGAAAATATTTAATGAGGTTATTACCGATGGAAATGGTGTGATTAAACCTGAACATAAGATTGTGGAAGACTTAGATTTTTTAGAGATTCTGAACATTACTGAATTTCCAAAGGAAGTTGTAAGACTTGTATTAAGCAAAGTCCATGGAGAGTTCATATGGTTAGATTCGGTTTGCAAAATAACTAAGGAGGCAATTAAGGTAATTATTGGTTTACCTTCAACTGGTAGTAGGCCTGATAAAACCAAGAAAATACCTAACAAGGGAGTTATGGAGTTAACTGGAGCCACATCTGATAACAGATCACTTAGAGTGAATGATGTTCATATAAATGTAAAATATGTGAGTATGATACTAGGATACAAAGCAACACATGCAAATAGAATAAATTCTATTTCTAGCCTTTGTATTCACAGTGAATATGAGATGGTGAACAATAATGTCAAGATTTATTTGTGTGAATGGCTTAAAGATGAACTGATTGATAACTTAAAGAAGATTAAGGGAGACAAGAAAAGTACTTTCCATCTTGGAAACCTACTAGTATGCCTGATGCTATACTTTACCAAAGAGATACCCAACATAGGTCACAAAGATTTTGGTTATGGCATCCCGATAGGAAAACAAATACATGAAGCTTTCACCGGTATGGCCACTTTGTGATAAGAACATTACAAAGTACTTCAAAATATTTCAAGCTAAGATGAGAGCAAGAGAGAGACTACCGCAGAGCATAATTGATAAGTATGACAAGAAAATCTATGTTGTCATTAAGTGAGATGAAACTTGGATGGAAGCAGTAAGCCCTAGAACTATTTGGGTTATTGAGATGGGTTATGAGGTAGACCTACCTAATCTAGAAACATATGCAAAAGCCCTACTTGATGCACCTAGGGAGCCATCTGAAGGAATATTTGGTAGTGCGGAAACCATTAAGAGTAATGTATCTATGTAGAAGAGGAGAAAAAGAAGAGAAAATTTTATCAGAGATGCCTCTAAGAAGGTCAGTGAAATAAAAGAAAATGTCATGAAAAATAGTGGTATATCAGCAAGTGAGCTTGAAGAACTGCAACCTAAAGCACATGTTTCATCGGTTGTAACATCTTCTAATACTAAGAGTGGCAAGGCTGCTAAGTTTAAGAGAGTGGAAACGAAAAGGAAAACCTCGCCGGTAACTTCTTCTCCTCCTAAGAAAACCATAACACTAAGGAAAAACCAATAGGTAGTTAGGGAACCGTAGAAGTAGCTTACACCTAAGAAGAAACAAACACCGGTTACCCCCTCACTAGATGATTTACTGAATGAGATTTGCACAAGAAGGTAATCTCGAAAATGTAAATAAATGGTATAATTCTTTTGAGGATTCTAACAAACAAACCATTGAGGAAAGAATTATTCTACATTTGGATATATACAAGAAAGTTTTGATAGAAGTGATTGACGAGTTACCCAATGATTTATACATGAGATTGGAAGCTAAAAGACTATCTGTGATGGAACTAGATAAGAAGTTGAAAGTTGAAGCACTTTTGGCTATACATCTGGTAAACTCTAGAGAAGAGATAGATGAGTTTATTTATGAAGCTAATTGGTCAGTATTTGTCAGTGGACACCAGTAAGTGAGCCTAATGGTTGGAAAGGTTAAAGAAATTGCTAATGAGACTGCAGATAAATGGGACATATTTTTTGTTGAGAAGGAAAAGCAAGAAGAAATAAATAGACCAAAAGTGGAAAAGGAATTCAAGGTATATCAAAAAGACAAGGAAAAAGGTAATATAGGTGGTGTACCTTCTATAAAAGTAACAGATAACATCCCTCCATCGGCTCAGGACACACCTTCATCACTGGTACATATAACTAATCCACCAAATATAGCTACTGAAGGTATAACTCATGATGATACTAACCTGGAGTTTGAGATACTCTTTACAATGAATGTGGATACATGAATTATAAACATTATGGTGGACAAAGAGATTGCAGAGGTTAAGGCAGATAGTGTTGAGGATAGCAAGATTTCAGAGAAACTGGCAATAACTATTGACTCTCAGGAAACTAAGATACCGGCTTAAACAGAGCAACCAAAGATGGAAAAACCAACAGAGGACAAGACAACTAGCACAGGGCCACTAGAATCTAAGAATTTGGCAGTGGTACAAACAAAGAAACAATCTGAAGCAGAGGTTCATATTGAGTCTTTGACATTGACAATTACAGAGGTGCTTAATCAAACTAAGAAACCATCAAAGGTAGAGGTACAGACACAGACAGATCCACCAGAAGAAAATCTAAGTAAAGTGGATGCATCTGATAGAATTAAAGAGGAGATAGTGGAGGTAATTGGTCAAACATCTGTTGAGAAGAAACCCACAATAGAACCGAGCACATCTACAGGTGAATTTAGACCTACTAACATAACAGAGGTTCTATTGGATTCCATTAAGAGGATTACATATTGTAATGCCTGAGCATTTAACGCAATTGATAACACATTACCTATTTTAAAGATGATTGCACCAAATTGTAAGATAGATCACATTAATGATTCTTTAGGGAAATTGGACACATTGTGCAAATTCATTGCTAATAATATAATAGCCATAGATAAGGTGAATGAGGATACCATTAAGGAGAGAGTTGACAAAGAGAAAAACACATTCTTTGAAAACACCATAAAGAAATGTACCGATCACTTGGATACACTTTTATTGGTATTCAATTCTACAATTTTGGAGTATAAGGAGTTATATAGAGAAGCATGTAAACCTCACTATTTGACAGAGGACATTGATGAGGAGATAAAAAAGACACAAAAGGAAATTGATGACATTGGGGATAATATAATAGGTTCATCTGGACTTATATCAGTTTTTGAGGGGAAGTTGGAGAAACTTGAGAAAGAGAAGGCAAGCATAAGGTCCAATGCCTGGGAACTCAAAAGTAAACTTGGTCCAAAATTGGACAATCTTATTACTCAAAGAGTTGAATTATCTAAGGCAATAGTTCAAGGAGAGCGATCATCGGAGCAACAAATGGACTATCTCACCGATGTGATCCAGGAGACCGAGGCAACTCTAAATGACAACAAGAAGTTTATGCAGAGTTTAAATCTAGTTTTGGCGGACATCTTTCAGATAGTAACCAACCGGTTACAGACCTTGAGGTAGCATTTTTGTACTCTTTTGATTATTTAGGACATCCTTTGTCATTGATGTCAAAGGGGGAGTAGTGGAGAGAAAAATGCATGCACAAAGGAGATCACTTTCTCAGGGGGAGCACATCTTTTTAGATTTCAGCTTTGGGATAATAGTTTTGGATTTTTCTCACGAATGTTGCCATCAATGCCAAAGGGGGAGATTGTTGGCATTCTACACTCTTATGAGAATAGTTGATGTTGTCATTGATGGCAACCAACTGGCAACCCACTAGCAATAGGTTTCTACATGCACTGGCAGACACAGACACCAGCAGGCGCTTACACCGGCATCCAGTTTACATCGGCAACAAAGCATACCGGCACTCCAGCCGACATGGGATGCACTTTTGTTTATTGTAATATAATTATCTTTTGTAAGACAACATGGTATATTGTAAAAGACTCATATATGTATGAGATCTTATAGGTCATTTTGATAGGAGACATATGATATATATGGTAGAAAATAATGTTTAGTGGCAGTGAAGGTTTTTGGTTAAGGTATCTATTTGAGCTTAAACCGGTACTAAACCTAGCATTAGAGATGTTGTTTTGAGTAGTACATTGTATTGGATTTATTAATTCATTTTGTATTCAGTGAGACTCTTCTTTGAGTAGTGAACTCTAGGTTGTTGGCCTCCCTGCATGTGCAGGCCCCTATTGTAATTAGCATTTATTTATTGGCCAGTGAGTAAATATTGTGGGTCACAAATCCCACCGAGGTTTTTCCCACACCGAGTTTCCTTGTTAAAATATATGTTGTTATGGTGTGTTTCTATGTTGTCTCTATTATTTCTGTTTAATGCATTAATTCTTGTTTACCGGTACACTATTTTGGGTGGCAAAGTTATCAATAAGTTTAACTATTCTATAAACCGGTTAGACACCGATTCACCCCCCCCTCTCAATGTCTATGGTACTATCATTGAATCTAACACATCATCTCCCAAATCTTCTCAACAACAATCCATACCATCTCCCTCAAACAATGAACCTAATGATGAAACTTTTCATGTTGACCCTCAAGGGCTTTCTCCTCTGTAAATTCAAGCTAATCCTAATCTTGATACAAGTTCATCTAATGATTTAAAATGTTATATCCTATGCCATCATGCACTCTAATTCTAAACATACCCAGTCTATAGAGTCACATCCAAAATCCTTCCTTGTCATGCCAAAACATGAACACCTTCTAAGAATCCCTCATGCATATCCAAAATACTATCCTTTCCTTATAAGTGGCTACATGTCAAGAGGATAATCCAAATAATGAAGAAATAATTCCTATCATAAAATGAGATCAAGACACTAAAACTCTCCAATCCCATCCAATGGTTGACATAGATCCTATCTCTCTAAAATCCCATGATGATTCATTTATACTTTTCCATCTCTTCCAATATGATCACCTTCCATCTCAAGAGCTAAGCATCCTTCCAGATCCTATTCCTAATCCACTTCCTAAGAAAGATCATGATGCTTCTTTCACCTTTCAAATGATCCTATTCCAAATGAAGAGAGAAACACCCTTTCCACTCTGACCAATGGTCCTCTTCCATATCAAGATCAAAGGATCCCTTCATATCCTTGTCATAATTCTCCATGTTTATGTAAAGAATCCATCATTCCTACCAATCTGTCTCATGATCCCAATTATCCATGAACCCCTTAAATGTCAAATGGGTTCCTCCACTTTAATCCAGTCTAGTCTACTTTGTGATCCTATTGTTTCTTCCATACCATATTCACCTGAAAATGGATTTGTGTCTTGTCTCCAAAGAAAAAGGTATCCCACTAGTCAAAATATTTATCAATGGAAAGGGTTAGGACTATGTGAACAAGTTACATTAAAAGCCCTCCATATCAAAGAAAATCCTAGTGGTCATGGCCTCAGTTATGTACCTCATTCTCAAGACATTGGTATCCCTATAAAATATAAATCCAAGTATGCACATAGCCCTTCATCCCTTCAATCCATTTTAGGTCCTTATATTCCTTCATCCCCTATAAAAGATCAATAAAGACATGCATCTTTGATAACCTTTCCACCATATACCTACATCACTCCATCCATAAACCCTCCATATAATCCCCTATCCACCCATGAATTGCATTCCTCTTCCAGGCAATTTGGATTCCATGCATAAAGCATAAATCCAAAAATACACGTGCATTCAAGGATCAACATGTCCCATCTAATTGACATGTAAAATAAACAAAAAAATGATCCAAAAAGAAAAAGAAATATCAAAAAGACCACAAAGGCCCATTGAGAAAAAGGAAAAATTAAAAACCATATGGGTTCCTAGGTCCCTTGTACAAGCCATGCGTTCCAAGGAACCACAAAAGAATAAAAAATCAAAATTTATGTGGATTCCCAAATGACTACGCAAAACACAACATCCTAAATAAAAATCAATGTTGGCATATAAAATTGTTATCCTTCCATCTAAACATCTACCAACTTCCAAACCTATTCCTCTATCACCTCCTTCATCCATTTTGGGTCCCTATGTCCTAAAATCTACAATAACCTTTCCATCAAAACGTCAAACTCCAAAATCCACTTTTCCTCCCTGATTTCATCACCCTTCAAGGTGTGTACCAATGTTGATCTTAACAACATTTTCATCTAGCCTACACACACAATTCTTCCAACATCCCATGCATTATCCAACACCTCTTTTTCACCCTTCCATCTCTCTTATCCAATCATTTGCATAAATCCTTACCCTAGTTCCATCCAATCATCCATCTCATATTCCTTTTGCATTATCCTACTAATGTCTTTGAGCATACCTTCAATAGCCATGGTTAATTATAGTGCATCTTTCAAGGGTACCATCCAAAGAGCTTGATGCTTGTGTCCTTTCTCCATCTCCTAATCATGTATCCAATATCTTCCAAATAGTCAAAACAGAAAACAAAATGAAAAAGATAAAAATAAAAGAAAAAAAGTGAAAAATCATAAAAAAAAAGTAAAGAGAAATAAAGTCGTCCATGTGTGAAAACCACCTCGGTGGCTCCTTGGGCAAGTACCATGATGAAAACCTAGCAAAAAGGTGTCATGCATAATCCATTATTTTCTTGCACTATTCACTGGAGGCAAGTTCCATCCATGCTATTTTATCCCTCATCCATCTATTATCCCTCATTCACTCTATATCCATACATATCCCTTTTTCACCTTTGATCTTGATAAGGTTAAGGATACTAGTAGGCTTTATGTGTCCTATCTATTATACCTAATCTACACCCTTAGTCTCCTATCCATTATTTTATTCATTTCTTGTTTTCATCCTTCATTACCACCTTTGATCTTGCTTATCATATCTTCATCCTATCTATATGTATCCTTTTATCTTGATCAAAATTAAGGACATAAAATGAAAAAACCTCTTGACATGTCCATTTCTTTGGACCACAAGACAATAGTTACACCATATCCTTGCTTTATATTGCTATATCCAGTCCGTGTGCTTGGAATACCATGTTATCCTATTGTGAGATAGTCCTTGAAATCACATAACCTTTCTCCATCATTCACTTATTCATTACTGTCTTGTTAGTTCATTCACTCACTCAAAAATCCCTTTTGCCTTTCTAGACACTAGGGGCAAACATTCAAATAAATATTAAAAATCGTAAAAGTTCTAAAAAAACCCTAAAAATTAAAAATAAAAATAAAAACCCTAAATATAAAAATATTTTAAAAATCCCTAAAAAATCAAAACATTTTAAAAACCCTAAATATCAAAACATTAAAAAAAACCCTAAAAATCATATAACTTTTTAATAAAATCTAGAAACATTTAATAAACACTGCAAAGACACAAACACTATGCACAAGCACAATCAAATAATTATACAATCAAAACATTGAGCAGACTTAACAACATCTTATCAACCTATAAATCAAACACATCGACTTGTGACAAGAATCATTTTGGTATGAATATAATGTTTGTTTGTTTCATTATGTCTTTTGATTGTTTCTGATCTTATCTTTGTTGACATTTATTTTAGCTTTTCTAGGATGCCTTTGACTATAAAGGCAAGGATGGGGCATGCTCACTTGTTTTGTTTCTTGTGGATTGTTCCTTAGTAATATGATGACTCATCTTAGGAAATGACTGTCTTGTAAGGAAGTTAAGTAGAAGAACAACTTCCTATACTAACTTTGAGAGGAGGATAATGCAAAAAAATTTATAGATTGTTATAGCAGTTATAGAAAAATAGAAATAGACCCAATAACATGCATACCATAACACAGTGATTTACATGGGGAAACCCCTTTCAAGAGAAAAAACCCACACTCCAAAAGCAATTCAATATATTATTCAACAATCAATAACATATTACAATATACTTGTAGAGAAATATCTTCACATGAGTACCACTAATTAGATATTTAGAGGTAACTCAATCGCCATAAGACTCTTACATACAACCTCTATCTCAACCACCTCATATATAGGAGATACAATACAAGAAGCCGTCAAACGGTATTACAAAACCATGGGCTAAAACCACCCAATAAAGTAGAGCCAACCTTATCTCCCTTCTAGATTCCCTATGACATATTAAAACACACATCAACACACGTCCCTCCCTTTTACAACTCATTTATGTGTCTGATACATTTTATATTTTCTATTTCAAGAGTACAAACTTCTGGAGGCCATAACTTGAGAACCATGTGTCTTATTAACGAATCGTTTGAAGCGTCAGAAAGCTCGTGAAGTGCTCTATTTCCTTGCAAGATTCTATGTTGCTTACACATACTTTACAAGGCATTTAGGGGCCTCTAAATTCCTCTAAATTAAATTTAAACCTTTCATTGCACCCCCTCCAAAATGAAAAATTTAAAATATTCAAAACTAGCTATGATCTTGCAACGTACTTTACCAGAATGCTTATCTAGCCAACCAGAAGCTTCAAGGATAATTTTGCACCATTTCATTCTCAAATGAAAAATTACTATAAATAGTAAGCTCATGTAAATGCAAGGTTAAAGACACCATTTTTTCCAACATGTCTAATATCATCAAGGACGTATCGATCTCATGTGAATTGGGGCATTCCTTGATTGTCTGATGTGTTTCCGTACATTCAATTAGTATGTTGATTCCTTTGGGTCTAATCCATATCTAGCTGAATTCATCCTTTATCCATAATAAGCTCAATGATGATATAAACACTTTGAAAAGCACAATAATTATCATCACTTTTATATCCTCTTTCTCATCGTCCATTTTTTTCTCATCACTTTCTCCCATCATCATTTTTTTCATCATCTTCATTCTTTTGTTCCAAGAGAGATCAATCAAATTACTTTATCCAACTGATACATGTCTCTTAATCATTATCAGTTACTTTATCAAATAAATCAACCTGCTTCTTGGAATCTCATTGCCCCTTAGATCAATCAATCATTCTACATTTTACCAATTTGTCTTGTGCTAACATCAATCTTGATCAATATTAATCAACTCAATCATCTTAATCAACTTAGTCAACTTAATTATCTCGATCAGCTCAATTATCCCAGCTAGCTTAATTATCTTATCAACCTGTCTATGCTGTTCATTTCCATCAATTGTTTAGTTATGCTTATTAGTTGTGCATTTTCATCAAATGTGCATCTAAGTTAAACCACTTTTGTAATATCAATCACTCAATATTTTTCAACAATATATCGAGAGATCAATCTACCCATCATTTGTTTGATCAATCTCTCGATGAGGCATATCATATCAATCATCATCCTTAATAAGATATTTCTAGGGCATATATCAGTTGATAAAATTATCTTTCAAACAACATGACAGGCTGCATTGTCTGAAAGAGGGGCAAAATGTAGACATGTAAAAACTTTCATTAAAAAGTGTCCTCTTATCAAATCTAAATTTTCTAATCATTATCAAGTGGATCCATATTATATAATGTTATTATTTCATTATTCAATTCTTCATTACATTATAATATTTATTCATCAATATTCATTATTTCATTATTCCTCACTATATCATAATATTCATATTATATCATATATTCATTTAATCTATTAATATATTCTATTATTAATACATTTTTCAAATCTCCTACATATCAAATTGACCCTCTTTAAATATCATCTCCCACTCTTGTCAATCTCACTCACCTAATGAATATGGGACAAACATCTCCAATCTAACCTTTTATCCCACATTCATCCTACCATTTGGATTCACCCTGAGGACACTTATTTAAGAATTTCCCTCTCTCATCTTTTGGCATTCACTTCTTGCATCTATTGTTTGCATCCATATCCATGCTTAAAATTCCATATAGCTTTTGAATCATTTTCATCTTTGAATCTCTCTTTAATTTCACACACTTGTCAATCATTTCACATTCTCAAATCATTTCTAATTCATCGTCAATCTTCATTCTTCATAGCTTCTTGTGTAGTGCTTCTGAGAGCATCCATTTTAAACACAATATCTTGACAGATAAGAGTGTAATGGAGGCAAATTCATGTTAAATGCATGTGTGTGTGCTTTGTTTATTTTATCTTTGCATGTGTGTGTTATTTTGTATGTACTCTATTGAGAGATGTTAAATCAATTTGAATCTTGACTCCATAAGATCTCAGATCTGATTTCTTCATCAACAACTATGACAAGAATCATTTTTCCATGAAGCATAATATCTGTTTATTTGCTTATTTCTTTTGATTGCTTTTAATTTCATATTTGGTGATATTTCTTTTAGCATTTATGGGATGTCTTTGACTAGAAATTTAATCTCCAGGATGTCTTTGACTAGAAATGTGAGGACAGAGCATGCTCACTTTTTTCCTGCTTGTGGATTGTTCCTTAGTAATATAATGACTTGTCTTAGGACATGATTGTCCAAGATCATTGAGGATTTATGGGTCTTATGTGAATAGGGACATTCCTTGATTGTCTGATGTGTTTCCCTACATGCAATTGGTATGTCGATTCACTTGGGTCTAATCCATATCCAGATGAGTTTATCCTTATGCCATAATAAGCTTAATAATGATATATGTATTTAAAAAGCACAAGAATTTTCATCACCTTCCTATCCTTTTTCTCATCATCCATTTTCTCACCACTTTCATATCCTCCCCTTCATTATCTTCTTCATTCTTCTTATCTTAGAGAGATCATTAATCAGTTGCTTTATCCAACTGATACATGTCTCTTAAATCTTTATCCATCACTTTATCAAATCAATCAACTTGCTTCTTGATATTTTATTGCTCCCTAGTCAATCAATCATTGTACCAATTTGTCTTGCACTAGAATCAATCTCAATCAGCTTAATTATCTTAATCAACTTATCAACTTGGATATACTGATCATTTCCATCAATTGTTCGGTTACACCTCTCAGTTGTGCAATTTCATCAAATGTGCATCTCAACTTAATGCCTCGTGCTACATCAATCATTCAATTTTTTCTTGTAATCTATCGAGAGATTAATCTCCATCACAATCTATTCAATCAATCTCTTGAGGGGGCATATCATACCAATCATCATCCTTACTAGAATATCCTTGAGGCCTATATCAGTTGATCATTTTTTCTTTGAAACAACAGGACAGGATGCATTGTTTCAAAGAGGGGCAAAATGTAGACACATAAAAATGTCCTTTTAATAACCTTAATCTCTTTATTAATTAATTCATGTGGATCCATTATTATATTTATTAATTACTTATTATTCTATTTCATAATAATATATCTTTCACATCATTTCATATCATTATTCCATTAAATTTATTTTTTAATATACTTTATTATTTTATTTATACATTTCCTAATCCCTCTCATATAACAACTTCTTCTTATTTATCCTCTTTTACTTTCATCAACCACATCCCCTTAGTCAATGTGGGATAAACATTTACATTTCTACACTATTATTTTATCTGGCATTCATCCCAATACTTGGATCCACCTTGAGGACATACATTTAAACCTTGCTCCCTCTCATTTTCCAAACATTCATGCATGCACACATTCTCGCATTCTTGCATTCTTTCTTTTTCATGTTTTTTCATTCTCTTGCAATTTTATGTTTTTCATATCAATTGCAATCAATCTTTTAATCTTTGTTCTCCATAGCTTCTTGTGCACAGTACTTTGAAAGCAAATATTTTTGAAACATAGGATCTTGGTTGATAGGAGAGCACTAGAGTGAGGCTTTTCATTTAAATTCATGTGTGTTTTCCTATTTTATATTTTTCATGTGTGTTTTGTTTGACAAGTAATCTATTATTGCGATGTTGGAACAAATCTAAATATGTAATTCAAACCCCAATTTCCTTCATCTATAGCTAGATAACTACAAATTATCCAAAAAACCAACACCAAACCAAATGTGACACTACTTAGAATATTCAACATCATGTAGACCACATAGAGGTATTTCATGAACCCTCAACCACATAGTCATACACTTCTTCCATATGTTCAAGTCAAAACAAGCTAGCAAAAACCAAATTGATACAAAATATTTCATCACTTGAAATCTAAACTAAGATAGTGCACAAACATTATAATCATGTCCTCCAAACTACAACAATAGAAACATAAACCATTCTCCAAACCAATCCTAACTAGTCAACACTGCCAACATATTGCTATCACCAAATATATCAGCTACAACACCAGGGACCAAAAAAATAGGAGTGCAAAGTTCGCAGAGCATAGACATTATATTCAAGATGAGGAGACCATATCTACAAATGTGGAGGAATGCAAAGAATTCTTCTAGACTATTTTCAACACACTTCTTATGTAATTTCACTCTTAATCAACTTTCAAACACCAAAACAACATTTACTTCACTCAAAAGTAATAAAGGAGATACCACAAAAGCTTGTAGCATGCACATGATCATCTAGAGAACATCACTTCATCGTCATGCTTCTAATCCTAATCTTAATTCCTCTAGTCCTCATCTCAATGTTTTTAATCCTCATCTTATTATCGTCATGATATCATCTTTGAAATTAATCATGAGCATCATCATCACAACATACTAAGTGTAGGCATCAACACTAAGAAGGTGGACATCTAGAACAAAGAACATCTTTCAACTGTATAATACATCAATGACTAGAAAATGTAAGACAACATATCAACAACAACAAACTACAACAACATTTTATCAATATGTATTAAAATCAACAAAGGGTTGACACCAATTAACTATACTAACAACAATCTCCAATATCGTCCTCAACATCAAGCTAATAATCTCTCTAATCTAAAAATCACAACACTAAGTATGAATGACATAATTTGACAAGATCAAGCTCATCAATGCACAAACTAAGGGTTGACATCAATGACAACACCAAGTGATCAATGACAACATCTGCCAACAATATCCTTCTTTTTCATTGGTGGTATCACTCACACAACTCTCCCTTCACCATACTTTCTCTCTCCCTTTGACATCAAGGACAAAGGTCAAAGGTATTTCACCACACTTTGCATGTGTAATCTCTTCTATTTGCATTTTTCCTTTTCTAATTGTTAGCAATGTCCAAAACTACCTACACCCCCTAAGAGATAATAAAACATCATACTTCCCCTAAGGAGTAGGCCACATCAATCTAGGAGATAAAAGATGTGCCCCCTAGACAAATGCATGAACATATGCATCTAGTTTGAAAGGAGGAAAAATAGCCCCTAGGCTTTACTTGAGATACTCAAATTTATCTTTTGAAAGAGCCTTTGTGAAAATATATGTAACTTGATCCTTTATAGAAAACATTCCAATCTGACTTCTTTATCTGTAACCTTCTCTCTTAGGAAATGATACCAAATAGAGATGTGTTTAGTCCTTGAGTGCATCACCAAATTCCTTTAAATGTTTATAGCACTAGTATTATCACACATGATAGGAATACACTCATCAAAAACTACCTTGATATCCTTTATTTTTTGCTTCATCCACATCACTTGACTACAACAATATGCTAGAACAATATACTCAAATTCTACAGTTGATAAGGATATTGAATCTTGATTCCTACTAAACCAAGAGACCAATTTGTCTCCCAAGAAAATTGCACTACCACTGGTACTTATTCTTTCATCCACAAAACCAACCCAATAAACATTAGTAAAATCCTTCAAGGAGAAATCATGATCCTTCTTATACCAAAATTCATAACCTAGAGTCCCCTTCAAATATCTAAATATCCTTTTGAGAACCTTCTCATGAGATTGCTTAGGGTTAGCTTCATATCTAGCAGCTAGGCATATCACATTCATAATTGATGTAAATATGTATTTTCATTGATGTCAACCTCATGTCTAACAATATATATTGTGTGTATGGTCCTTGCTAGTAACATATGTTTAGGTGTCATTGATGACATGGTTTTTAACTGATGATAGATGTTGAGATGTCATTGATGATGTGGTTCCTAACTAGTGACAAATGTTAAAGTGTCTTTGTGATCAAGGAAATTGTGGCTACCTAATTTTTGGATTGCTATAGTAATGTTGAAGTTGTATGGTGTATACTCTAAGATTGGCTAATGGTTCTCTATGGTAGATGTAAAAACATAAAAAAAATCATTAAAATATCCTTTTAATTAATCTTAATTTTTCCTACATCATCAAGGTGGATCCATTATAATTTTCATTTCTCATTCTTCATTATACATATTAATATTCATATTCATATCATTATTCTATTAAATCAATAATATAATTATTTTCCATTATTCCATTAAAAATCATTTAATAATATAATTCATTAAATAATACATATTGCATTATTCATTAAATTCACAGATTCCTAACCTTTCTAGCATCTCCTACTTATCATATTTCACCTATATCAATTACATTCACTTAATACATGTGGTACAAATGCTCTTTATTTCTACATCACTCTTTTATCCCACAGCTATCCTAAAACCTAGATCCACCTTGAGGATATCTATTTAAACCTAGCCCTCTCTCATTTCCAATCATCTAGCAATTTAGTTCACTTTTGCATTCTCACATTCTTATTTTCTCATGCTTTCATTCTCTTTGCATCAAAAATCTCCATTCACCATAGCCTCTTGTGCATGTGCTTTTGAGAGAACTTTTTATTAAACACAAGATCTTGGTTGATAAGAGTGCAATGGAGTGGGTTTTTGTAGCATGCATCTGCATTTTAGTTTAGATATTTGTTATGCATGTGTGTTTCTTGCAGGTACTTCATTATTGGATGTTGGAACAAGTTTGAATATTTGATTCAAACACCAATTTCCTCCATCTTCATTTGGCACACCTGGCGGGACTTTGTCTCTTCCAACAGGTTTCAAGCAGTGTTTTTTGAACCACTATACAAATGGGTAGCAAGTGAAAGCTTGTCCAAACTGGTTATACGGCTAGAGTGCTAAGTGAATTTGGTTATACAAAGGCCCCCTTTTCACTGATAAGATTAGTAAAAGTCTTAAGTGGCTTTCTTCGAGAATCCGTGTGGATTGGTGTTCCTAAGATAATTACTATGAACCACTGTTGTAGAAGCCAAAAAACACTTTTTCTTTCTCGTGCAAGATGTCAGACCTCTAAAGGTGCCCCACATTACTACTATTCATTCTCTAGATAGATGTCCCCCAGTTCATAAGGTCTCCAGATCTTTGAGGTGTGATATTTTGGTGTGTGATGAACATTTAATCATGTTACTTTTAATTATACTTTCTACTTAAAACTTTTAATATTTTGTGAACTAATATGCCTACCGATAGACTTTTATGCATGCATATTTACTCTTTTTTCTATTAGATTCTATTAATTAGGAAGTATATTAGAAATAATGTCTTGTGATTAAATGTTTTGAACACCTTTTATTTATTAATGTAGATGGATAACCAAATATTCAAAATAATTGTCATTATGTTTAATTATATTTTCTCAAATGCAATTTTTAATGTGTTTGAAGCTAACAAGTAGACGAAGAGTTATGAAGTCTAGTTCAACTACCGTGTGGAAGACGATCACTCCTAATCATTCTAGCTAGAGATATTTCCTTGATCTCCTCTGAGTTTGTTTTATCGATTGTCTCTGTAAACTTAAACTTCTATCTAAAGTCATTAATTTCATGTTGAGTCTCAGTTTAGTTTGTAGTTGTTACTTTGTTTTAAGCGACTAACCTTGTTTTTGAATTTTGAATAAGGATATGTATAATATCCCTTAGCTTTCTTCAGAAAGCTAGTTAGTCGGATAGTTCATTACATAGCCAATAGTTTAGAGTCTTCTATTTTTGTAATATACAAACTTATTTTACTTATAGAAGTACAATTCAATGAAAATTCAAAGTTGATCTAAGATCCTTGTGTTCTAGATCCCACGAGAGGAAGAGCAGGGCCCACTCAACCAAAGGGAGGTGATCTTTGTTGGTTTCATTTTCATTTCAGTTATGTGTATTAATTCCATTACATTTTGTTTTAATTGTGATCAATTTCAAAATAGACAAGTGTTGGTTTCAGAATTTGTAATTATTCATTTCAAGTAGTAGTGTTTTAACAAATGCATTTAAAGGTTTTAGTTTCACAATTTCTTTAGTTTTACTCAGTAACATATTTCCTTTTCAAAGGTAGATGTTATATTTTTCTTTCTAGGTAATTAAAGATGAAGGAGTTTGTAATCAAGTTTAAAGAAGAAACTCAATCAAATCGACTCATGTAATTCAACTTGTTCTGACATTTAGTAGAATAGATTTCATTTCCTGTAAACGTAGAATATAAATTTTTTTTTGCAATGTAGAATAGATTTCATTTCTTGCAAGCATAAAGTAGATTTATCTTTCAGTATATAACTTAGATTCGAATTTATAGGAATTTAAAGTTGTTTTAGCTTTAGAAGTAGATAGTTACATGAATGAGTCTTGATTGTGTCCTATTTTAATCTCTAACACAAGAGACATAGTCCTCCTTAGGATAGTTTAGTTTCTTTAATTCATCTTCATAGAACATCTTTAGCTTTAAAATTATGCCATAAAAAAAGAGCTTCGGATAGCTCCCAATGGAGCATGACTGAACCTAAGTCACTGTTTTATGGTGCAAAACCCCCCAACCTTAATCAAATCCCTATCACAAACAACTTTAAGACACACATGGTTTGATATTGAAAGAAAATAAATGGTGAAAGTAGTGACATCAACGACCTTGCCCACCTATGTGCCCGAGAAGTGTAACGTGTAAGGGGGAGTCAGTGCCACCAAATTTCTTTTTGTCTTCTTTGTCTTAATATTTTAAGTAATTCAAGTGGGGAATAAGCAAGTAGTATCCTCTTTCCATCCTAGGTTGTACATGCTTACAAGTGTTTGTAAATTTGTTGAGACTAGTGGAAAATTTGGGCTAATATAGGCCCCATTCAGACTTTCACTCTAATTTTTGTTTCAAAGTTGCATCTAAAGTATTTTGTCTTCTGTGTCTTGCATGTGTTTTCAAAAAAAAAAAATTCAATCACAATCAAACACCACACCTGAAACTAGTAACATTGAAACTGCACTTTGTAAACCTCCAAGTTTGTCCAATAGTCAAACAGTGCAAACATTTGCATGATCTCTTGCAAGACCAAAAATACTAAGAGAAGACCAACATTTCACTTCTTCAAACATAGACATCATAGTCCAAGGTTCATTAGAAAACTCATTCCAAAGAACTACAAATGTGACATATCATGAGAAAACTTCTATCAACATACTTTGACAAACGAAATAGCCTTGAACATTCAAAATGATTCTAGTGCTCCTACTTGAGATTGCATATTCTTGGGGAATCATTCTTTAGTTCTAATATTTTAGGTTCCAACCTTCAATCCTTGCACGTAAGCCCTTGCATACTATATATCATCCCATTTAGTCATTGATTCCTTGGCATATCCTTCAGTCCCTACATATCCATTCATTCAATCATATCCTTTTAGTCCTTGCATTGGTCAAAAAAAAAAAATTGGCTTGCACTTAGGTCACTCTATTTGGGATTAAATCAAACATTAGCTATCTTATCACCTTTTACTACTTGAGGTCTATCATACTTGAGTTGGGAAACATATCAATATCTCGGGATAGGCTAACTTGCTTGGAGTCCTTCGTCTCCTACCTTACCATACCCTCTCTTGATCGCTCGTCCTTGTGTGTATCCATCATAACACATTCAAAGCTTTGCATCACAACTATTTTTAGACCTAGAGTTACCTTGAATTATCATTTATAATTTGTCTTCATATCCCATTTAGAGTCCAATCCATATCATACGATACCATATAGTTATGTTTGCATTTTCGGGTTTTGCATTACATCTTAATTTTGAGTCTCATACATTGTCATACTGCTTGTCTACATTCAAAGATCAAAACTATCATATATGTCCATGGCTACCTTGGCTCAACAAATTCAAGATCTAAAGAGAGAAATGTATGAAATTCAAGTCCAACAAAAAGAATCAATGACCCCTCTTAAGAGACAAATTAACGATATCAAGAATGACAAACTTCAAGGAATGCTAAAATGACTATATAAGGTGGAACAACAAGTAATTTAAATTCAAAAGCTAAATCTCGAACAAGATCATGTGACTCCTTAACCAAGATAACAAGACATTTCTTCTAAATATCCCTCAGATAGACAATTTACACCTTTGGGACAATCTATTGAGTCATCTTTGAAGGAGCTTCTTGAGCACAATCTTATCACATAAATCCTAACAGGACCACATGAGGATGTAAATATTTGAGTAACTATTGTGCGTATCATATACACAACAAACATAACACTTCAAAATGCATGGAATTAAAACATAAGATTCAAGACCTCCTTGATAATGGTATCATTGAAATTGAGGATCCTGATGACTCATCTAAAGAGAAACAAAGCACTAATCCTAAGCATGATCAAAATTATGAATCTATGTCTAGAAAGGCTCCACATGTAGGCTGCATCTCTTCCAACATGCCTTCATCTCCTAAAGATTCTCAACAACAGTCCATACTATCTCCCTCAAACAATGAGCCTAATAATGACACTTTTCATTTTGAACCTCAAGGGCTATCTCTTGTGCAAATCCAAGCTAATCCCAATGTTGATAAAATTTCTTCTAATGACTTAAGAAACCAAGATCCTATGCCATCATGCACTCCAATTCCGATCATACCCAATCTAGAGAGTCTCATCCAAAATGTTTCCCCATCATGCCAAAACATGAACACCTTCTAATAATCCCCCATGCATATGCAAAATCCCTTCCATTCCTTACAAGTGCCTCCATGTCAAGAGGATAATCAGAAGAATGAAGAAAATAGTCCTATCATAAACCAAGATAAAGACACCAAAACTCCCCAATTCCATGCAAAGGCTGACCAAGATCCTATTTCCCTACAATCCCATGATGATCCTATTATATCTTTCCATTTATTCCAAGATGATCTCCTTTCATCTCAAGAGTTAATAATCCTTCCAAAATCTATTCCTAATTCACTTCCTAAGAAAGATCATTATGCCTCTTCCACCTTTTCAAATGATCCTATTCAAAATGAAGAGCCAAACACCCTTTCCACTTTATCCAATGGTCCTCTCCCATGTCAAGATCAAAGTATCCCTTCATTTCTCTATCATAATCCTCCATGTCCTCCACAAGATTCCATCTCCCAAGATGAGTATATCATGCCTCCATATCCACCTAAAGATCCCATAATTTCTCTTAGTCCCCCTCATGACCCCAACATCTCTGTGCAAGTTGTTAATGAAACTTTTATAGGTCAAATGAGTTCCTCCACTTCCATTGGATCTGGTCTATTTTGTGACCATGTCAATTCTTTCATTTTGTATCCATCTCAAAATGGACTCACATCTTCTTCCAAAATAAGCAAGTATCCCATTAGTCAAAGGATTAATCAAGGCAAGCAATTAGGCTTCCATGAACAAGGTACATTAGAATCCCTCCATATCAAAGAAAATCTTGATGGTCATGGTCCCAACAAAAAATTTGACTTTCAAGACATTGGTATCCCTATTAAATCCCACATCCCTTCATCCAATTTCAAATATATGCCCACCCCTTCATCACTTCCTTCCATTTTAGGTCCTTAATCCCCTCCAACCCTTATTCGGGATTGACAAAGGCACACATTTTTTAGAACCTTACTACCATATACTTATATCAACCCATCCAAAAGGCCTTCATATTATTCCTATACATCCATGAATTACATTCCCTTGGGAAACAATACGGATGCCAAGCATACAATCCACAAGTCTAAAAATCCACATGCATTTAAGGATCAACATGTCCGATCTAATCAACATGTAAAAACAAAGAAAAATGTGATCCAAAAATAAAAAGATATACAAAAGGCCACAAAGGCCCATTCAACAAAATAAAGAAAATTAAAAAGCCATATTAGCTCCTAAAGTGCTTGTAGAAGAAATACGTTCCAAGAACTACAAAAGAGAAAATTCAAAAACCATATGGGTTCCTAAGGTGCTTGTAGAAGCAATGCATTCAAAGGAACTATAAAAGAAAGAAAAATAAAAAACCACATGGATTCCCAAGTGACTCCTCAAAGCACAAAATCCTAACAAAAATTAGAGTTGGCATCCAAGATTGCCATCCCTTCTTCTAAACCTCTGCAACCTTTCAAATCCATTTTGGGTCCTCATGTTCCAAAATCCATTGCCATTCCTCCATCAAAATATCAAAATCCAAAATACACTTTTCCTCCACCACTCCACCACTCCTTAAGGTGTGTGCTAATGTTGATACCACTAGCATTTCCATTCACCCATGCATCGGTCTTTCAATATCCCATATATTATCCAACACCTATTTTCCATCCTTCCATTCCTTTTATCCAATCCTTTGCATAAATCCTTACCCTAGTTTCATTTCATTATCTTACCAATATCTTTGAGAATACCTTCATAGCCATGGTCTATTGCAACATATATTTTAAGGGTACCATCCAAAGAAGTGAGATGCTTGATTCCTTATTCTATCTCCTATCATGCATCCATTATCTTCAAAAAAGTGAAAAATATATCTCTTATCATGCATCCATTATCTTGAAGCAGAAGCAGAAAGATATCTTTGTATATTGCCATCAATGCCAAAGGGGGACATTGTTGGCATATGTGCAGAACATGATGACATGATGATATTGTATGTTGTCATTGATGTCAATATGCTGAAGTATGAACCGGTATATTGTAGTAAGAAAATTGGCAAGAGAACTGGTATGATGATGTAAACCGGTATATGTGAAAAATTGAAGCGGTATGTTTGTTCAAGGTGAACCGGTATGTTGGAATGAGAATCGGTAAATGGAAGTTTTGTATCAGGGTTTCATTTGGCATGACTACCGATTGGTAGTCTTAGCTTTAGGGTTTTCATTTGATGCATTCCAAGCTTGTTTGATTCAATCGATGACATCTTGTGATGAGTTAGCATTGTAATGAAGATCGGATAAGTGTTGCCACGTAAGCCTTGTGCGCATGAAGGATTTCCTTGAGGATCTTGCATGGAGATTGATCCTATCTACCTCGGGAAGGTGTGAAGTCTCTATAAACAATGGAGAATGCATGATGGGTTATCAGCTTCTTGAAGCAGCAAAGAATGAACATTGGAGAACGTCTTGAGATCTGTTCAAGACTGTTGTATTCGATGTAGTATGATTAACGGTCGGGATTGAACTGATTGAATTGTTAAACCTAAATGTTTAGGGTTTAGGGTTTATGCTACCGACATATCTATTTCCTATAACGTCAATGATGTTTTTCATTTTGAAGTGGTTGGCAAATGTTATGTGTGTATCCAAGTGAAGAGATACTTGACTCTTGCTAGACTGGAGAAGTGTGTTGATACCTGTAGAGTGTGATTGCAGAAGAGAAGGAGCTAAAGTGGATCTACCTTGGCATTGAGTGTTGTTATCAGATCAGTGTATTACCTGTTGACTTCTAACCAATTCAGTAGTTGGAAAATCCCTTAACTGAGTAGCTTTAATAGGCTTTTGTGTAAATCCTTTAACAAGGTGACTCAATTCAATGAGTTCTTCAAATCCTCTTGCAAGGTAACCTTTAATAGGGTTCTAACCTTTAACTAGATATTTAGCCATCCCTTAACTGGGTGATCCCTAGAAGGATCGGTTCCTAGCAGAACCTATTGTAAAAAATTTTAACTAGACTAGGCTCCTAACAGAGTGGACTTCAAAAGAGTTCAAAGAACAACTTGTGGGTATTCATCCCCACCATGGTTTTTACCAGTTGGGTTTCCACATGAAAAATTTGTGTGTCATATGTGATGATTTTCATGTGATGCTTTAATATTTTTTGTTAAGTGATAAAGTATGTTGAACTGGTAGTCATTATATTTCTAATGATATATTACCTGTTTATGCATAAGGGTGAAGTGGAAATGAGATATTAGGTTGTGTAGAGATCTAGGTGTTTACTGATTTATGCTATTCATACTCTCACTGTGTGTAACCAGTAGTGCCCTGATTTAGACCGGTGTTACGGTTTACCAGTTAAGTGCAGTCTTTGCAGTCAAACTAGTTGAGCGAAAGTTTTTGTCTGTAGTGATTCACCCCCCCCTCTTAGTATCAGTTTGGTACTTATTGTTCATCATTATTCATCACACCATTCACTTACCCATTCTTGTCCCGTTAGTTTATTCACACACTCAAAATCCCTTTTTCCTTACTAGACATTAGAGGAAAACATTCAAACAATCTTTAAAATCATAAAAAGTCTTGAAGAAGTCCTAAAAATCAAAACATTTAAAAAACCTAAAAAATCATAAAACTTTTCAACAAAATCTAAAAACATTTATAAACATTATGAAGACACAAACATTTTGTGCAAGCATAATCAAATCATTACACAACCAAAACATCGAGAAGACATAACAACACCCTATCAACATATTTCATCAACACAATAAGTGGACAAGAATAATTTTGACTTGAAACATAATGTCTGTTTGTTTGATTTTGTCTTTTGATTGTTTCTATTTTTATCTTTGGTGACATGTCTTTTAGCTTTTTGGGGATGTCTTTGACTAGAGATTTTATCTCCAGGATGTCTTGACTAGAAAGGCGAGGATGGGGCATGCTCACTTTTTTGCTACTTGTAGATTGTTCCTTAGTAATATAACAACTCATCTCAGGACATGATTGTCTAATATCATCGAGGATATATGGGTTGTTAGGAACCAAAAGGACAACTGAGAGGGGGGGTGAATCAATTGTTAATGAATTTCAACCCAACTATAACTTAATCAAACTTAATACTCAATACCGGTAAACCAAACTTAATGTCAGTTAACAGATTAGCTATTAATATCAATTCCAGTGAACCAAACTTAATGTCAGTTAACAGATTAGCTGTTAATATCAATACCAGTGAAACTTAATGCATGAAATAGAAAGAGAAACAACATCCACAACATATAACACTGAGATTTTGACGTGGAAACCCTGTAAGGGGAAAAACCATGGTGGGAAACCTTACCCACAATTAGATGATACTACTGCAGATAGTATGTGTATACAAATGGGGTCTACACATGCAGAAAGGCCAACCACCTAGAGCACACCACTCAAATGGGAGTCGCAATGACTACAGTAGGATGGTTAAATCCTAGAATAATGTACTACTCAAAATAGCATCTCCAATGCTAGATTCAATACCAGTTAAGCTCTGATAAACACCTTCAAACCTTCCTTGAACCTTTTCTATGGTCTGCTCATATGATCTTCAATATTTGCACATACCATATTACAATACCATAACCATAACCATATCATATCTCTCATCTCACAAATGAGATCTTACATATATACAAAACCTAAGACCAAATGTGTAGGTTGAATCACTAAGAATATTACAATAAAATCAATTTCAAATAATTCTTGATGCGATGCATCATGTCGGATAAATACATTTACAATAATATCCAATCAATAAATCATATCCATAACGTGTCGTGTTGATCTAGAATAGATAACACATAGCGGTCCATAACCCAGACCAATCTGCTAGTAATAACAAATATGTCAACCCGATTAGACCATTAACCAAAAAACCAAAACCAAGTATCCAAACAATGTCTTTGACATAATCAAGTGATCTCTAGATGATAGCAAGTCATCATTAGTGTCGGTGAACTACATAACCTGTCAGTGAGCATATATTGGTGACCGTGCATAAGTCATTGACCTTGCCGGTGAACAAAATGTGTTGGTTCAACATAACCAATATAACCATAGTGCCAAATCAACAATGTAGATCTTTAGAAGGATAAGTGTTGACATCAATTACAAAACTAATGCAACACATCCATAATACCAACATGGGTCTCATGTGAACTGGGGTATTCCTTGACTATCTGATGTGTTTTCCTACACATAATTGGTATGCCAATTCATTTGGGTCTGATTCATATCCAAATGAATTTTATCATTTTTCCATAATAAGCTCAATAATGATACAAGCATTTAAAAAGCACAAGATTCTCATCACCTTCATATCCTCTTTCTTATCTTTCATTTCTTTCATTACCTTTCATCTTCTTTTCATCATTTCTTTTATCCCTTCTTCATTCTCTTCTTCATTCTTCTTATCTCAATGGCATCAATCAAATTGCTTTACCCAATTAATACATGTCTCTTAATATCTTTATCAATTTCTTTATTAGATCAATCAACCTGCTTCTTGAAATCTAATCACCCTTGGATCAATCATTCATTGGATCACCTTATCTTGCACTAGCATCAATCCCTATTAGCTTAATCAACTAATCAACTTAATCAGCTTATCAATATGGCTATACTGATCATTTCCATCAATTTTCCAATTATGCCTCTCAATTGTGCATTTTAATCAAATGTGCATCTTAGCTTAATCACTCACACAATATCAATCATCCAATCTCTTTCCCGTAATCTACTGAGAGATCAACCTTCTCACAATATATTCGATCAATCTCTCAAGGGGGCATATCATATCAATCATCATCCTTACTATAATATATCTGGGGCATATATCAGTTAATCATTTTTTTGGAAACAACACGACATGTTGCATTGTCTCAAAGAGGGGCAAAATGTAGACACATACAAATTTTCATTAAAATATCCTCTTAATTAATTTTAATTTTTCTTATATCATCATGGTAGATCTATTATAATAGTCATTTCCCATTCTCCATTATATTATTCATTATATTAATATTCATAACCATATCATTATTCCATTAATTTCATTTGATAATATAATCCATTAAATAATACATATTCCATTATTCATTAAATTCACAAATTCCTAATTTGTCTAGTATATCCAATGCATCCCTATTTATCATATTTCACCTCTATCAATTACATTCATTTAATACATGTGGTACAAATGCTCTTCATTTCTACATCACTCTTTTATCCCACATCTATCATAATACCTAGATCCACCCTGAGGATATCCATTAAAACCTAGCCCTCTCTCATTTCCAATCATCTAGCAATTTATTTCACTTTTGCATTCTTGCATTCTTATTTTATCATGCTTTCATTTTCTTTGCATCACAGATCTCCATTCACCATATCCTCTTGTGCATGTGCTTCTGAGAGAACTTTTAATTAAACACAAGATCTTGGTTGATAGGAGTGCAATGGAGTGGGTTTTTGTAGCATGCATGTGTGTTTTAGTTTAGATATTTGTTTTGCATGTGTGTTTCTTCTAGGTACTTCATTGTTGGTTGTTGGAACAAGTTTGAATCTTTGATTGAAACACCCATTTCCTCCATCTTCAGTAGATTGTCTACTTGCTTGGTTTTTATGCTCTTGGCCAAGTCTTGCCACTTGGAGGAATACTATGGACAATATAGAGGGTGTCTAATATGTTCTTGTGTAGATAATTGTTGCACATTTTGAAGGATCTCAAGGATGTGTTGAGTAGATGTTTTTTGTTTGATTTCCACCATATTGGTATTTATATCTAACATACTTTTGGTGACATGGTTAATAATATTGATATTTGGATGTTTCTCTATGAATAGTGTTGATGAAAATATTTGTTCTAACATGATGTTGACACTTATCCTATCAGATATGCAGTGGTATAGAGATGACTAATTATTTATTAGTGCATTGGAAAGGAATGATTGTTGTAGTAGTTAAGGAAGTGTTTGTTGGTAGTAGTGGTGTGGCTGACATGTGTGACACTATGTAGTTGCAGTGATTGAGAAAGTGTTTTTTGGTAGTAGTGGTGTGACTGACATGTCAAGTTGAGTAGATCATTGACGATGAGATGTTGAGACTACATTTCCTATTGTTTGTATGATTTTCTTAACTGGTATGAAAAGTTTGATGATAAGAATATATGGATAGTGGTTATAGATGATCTATGGATGTCCACCTCCTTGGTGTTTGGTGTCTGAATTGAGTTGATTGTATTGAGACTATTGGCAATACTAATGGTAGTAATGTTTTGTTGGTGTTAAAATATTAAGATGAGGATTAGATGCATGATGATATAATAAAGATGATGTACTAAATGAGAAGGTATTGTTTCTGAGACAATTTGGTCCTTGGAAACGTGATGGACCAAGTTAGTATGAGAAGTATGTATTGATGTGTGTCCAAAAGAATGCTCCACATTTCTCGACTTTTGTAGATATGGTCTTTTGAAATTGGATATAATTTTTATGCTTCGTAGATATTGCACTCCCATATTTTCAAGTCCTTGATGTTGGAGTTGATCAAGTTAGTAAATATTGTTGGCTAACAATCTGATTCTCCTTCGTAAGTGGTCTGAGAAATGTTCCACATTTCTCTACATTGGTGTTTCTAGTGTTGTGGCTTGGAGGAATTTTTTACAACATCTATTTTAAATCTTAGTTTAATTACCAGTTGGTTTTGTGGTCTGCAAGTAATGATATTGTGTTCTATGTTTGATTGGCTCTCTGAAATGAAGTGTTTAGTGTCAATTGTGTTGTTCAAGTATGAAATTAAGATGAAGAAGGAAGGATTTGAGAGTGTTTTTGGATGTTTATGTAACATCCTACTGTTCTCTACATATGGATAGAAGGTTTGTTCAATGATGCATGGTGATAGGAATCTATGTTTTAGGATAACTGCTTCGGTTTTACCAACCGATGTGCTTCCTTGGTGTGCAGTGAATCCTTAGATGGTTTCAATTGCTTATAATTTTGTGTTGCATTTATTTTTGGTCCTACCTTGGCATTTGAGGGTTCGTATTAGGCTTGTTCATTTGGAAGATATATTTTGGTTTGACTTATGGTGTGCTTCTACATATTACCTTGATGTCGACCTTTGGAGGTTGATTGATAGCATGCGAATTCTTCCTAACTGCTTGGAAAGAAGTGTTAAGATGTTTTAAGTCTGAGCTCTATCTCTTGGTTGGACCACTTTCACCATAATTATGTTTTGGTGGCTGATTTGGTAGGGCCTATTGTCCTTTGTTCTAGACGACCTAATTGATGTTTGCAATGAATAATATGGTATATATAGAAGATCAAATTGATTTTGATGGTATCTATGAGTGGATATGTAAATGTGTATATGAAATGAGTGTTTTGCGCCTTTAATGATTATATTATTTGTAGATGTCAGTTATGACAAAGTTAGTGTGTGGTGACTATTGTGGAGTTGGTCACTTGAGATAGAGATTCAAGGATAGCTTCATGTTTGGATATTATCGAAGGTTGTGTTGTCCAAGGCCTACTTATTGTTGATTCACATATGAATTGCATCCTACTCTAGAGGTGATCTTCATATTGTAGCTTTGTATCTTGCCTTAGGGTTGTGTTCTCTATCCTACAAGTCCTTCAAGGAGTAGTGTACTTCCTTGGCATTGAGCCTAAAGCTATATTGTAATCATTTCATATATTATCAGTTGACTTTGACTGTGGTTTTTCTTTGTTTAAGTTTTCCATATAAATCTAGTGTTTTATTGGGCATGGTGTTTCACTCTTATATCTTTCATTTTTACTGATAAGAATAAGGTTAAACATTTTGTGGATTAAGTAATAAAATTTAAGTATTAGGTCTGAACTAATTCAACCCCCTCTCAGACCTTAGATGTTCTCAATAATTGGTATTAGAGCCAAGTTCCTCTAGAAGAAACTTTATCCCTTGAGACAAATTCAAAATGACACAAGATGGGTCCTACAAGATTACCAAGTATAATGGCACAAACCACTCCTTCTAGAAGATGAAAATGCAATCATATTTTATCTCTATACCATTTAGAGCTTGTATCTCTATGGTAGATGGTTATAATCCCCCCTCTATGTCTCCTACTACAAATGAAATTAGAATGTGTGAAAATAATGAAAAGGAAAGGAATGTAATCATAAGTGGATTGTTTGATACATAACTCTTAAAGGAAATGAGCTACAAATTTTCCAAAGATGTTTCAAAGAAGCTCAACAACATATATGAAGGAGGCGAAAGATAAAGTAAGTAGATTTTTAGAATTTGAATAGAAAATTTGAGTCTAAGGATGTCAAAAGATGAGAATATTGATAGTTGCATGCATCGAGTAACTAAAGTAGTGAGCGTTGGAAGTATGAGTTTGTATGGTTATTGTTGATATCAAACTTGGTTATCAAATGGATTCTAGTCTAGATATGCTCCTAGTTGTTGTAGTTATATTTTGGGTTGTAAATTGAGTTTGATATTTTGGTGTTGGTTGTGGTATTTTTATTCTGGTCTACAGAAGTTGGTTGTTTCTATTTTCTGGCAATGAGAATGTCCGTCAAGCTGGTCTGGAAAGTCTTCGGTGACCTCCAGATATATTGTAGTTTGTGTTGTAGTTTAGTGGATGTAATATTATGGCTTGTATAATTTTCTTAGTATGCTTCTCTAGTAAATAATCTATTTCACAAGAGAGTTATGTTGGCTTGTGTTTGGGTGTGTTACAGTTCGATGTATCCAATAGGGCTATCCTGATTGGATCATTTTTTTTGGTTTGAATATGTATTAGAGAATGAGTTAGAGTATTTTTGTGGGTCTCACCATGGCATGCGGAGGTCTGCATGTGATAATGTGCATTCAAAGATGTCTTTTGGCCGATTATTTGATGAGTTCTATTTCCTTTCTACATGTTACATTTGATGGTGACTTTGGAGGATGAGTTAGCATGTGTGGATCATTGGATTCATCTTCAAAGAATGTTTTATGATGTATTTTGTTTCCCTCTTTCTCCTAGAGTGGTCCACTTTGAGTATTTTTGGTCTAGGTGTCTTATTTTATGCAATATTGCTTATTCTAATTATGGTCAACCCTCAGTTAAAGTTTTTGATGACCAATCTTATATTTAAGGTACGAGGTTGTATGAGTTGTGTAGTAGAATGTGTGTAAATTTATGATAAGTGTATAATTTTTTTGCAAGCAGATTTGAATTTGTGAATGTGAGAAATTCAGTTTGTGAACATATTTGCAAAAGATATATTCAAGAAGACAGTGTGCAAAGATATTGATAGAGTTTAGAGATGTTTGTCATGATATTGATCACTTTATCCTATTGTTCAAGAGATCCTTCTCATATCAGTTCTACTATTTCTTCTATTGTTGAATGATAGTGGGTCTTTTTATTGCACACCCAATAGGATTGAGAGGGGAGTGAATTAGTCCAAAATTTTAAAATAAATTATCAATAAACAACAATAACTTACTTAGAAATAACACATTAATCATCAACACATAAGCATTGACCATCAACACATGAGCACTTACACACTAGATTTACATGGAAAACCCAAACAGAAAGAAACCATAGTGAGAATATAACTCACAATTTGAATAATAGTGTACAATGTTTTAGGCTTACAGCCAAAGAGCACCAACACCCAAAAAACATGCAGGACCAAGGCACACAAACTTAGGAAAGATACAAAGAGGACTTGCACAACTAAAGAACACTTCCTCATGACAAGATACAAACTGTTGCTGAAGGACACACTTCTAATCAACAATGAATGAAATAGTTGAATTGAAATTGAGAAGGTTTCTCCTGATCATGAAATTTTCCTTGAACAACTAAATCAAGCAACCGATATCATGGCAAAAGTTTCTAATAATATTCATTGTCATAACACATTGTCTTACAGAATATATCAACTTCAAATCTCTTCTCAAACTATCTTTCCACATCATCACAAACTCAAATCTTCTTACAAATCATTCACATACACTTCTCACATTATTCACTTCTCATACACACACTACTCATCCATCCACACATCTTAATTATGAGATACAACATTGAAATCCTAATTAAGGGTCTGCCAAAATCAAATAAGCAATATTAACAAAATAGGCCACCCAAACCTAAAAAACTTAGATTGATCCACTCCAAGAGAAAGAGGGAACCAATATATATCACAATACATCCCTCCACAATTTATCCAACAATATACACATGCAAAGATATATGCCAAAGGGTATTACCAAATGTAATGTGTAGACATAATCAACCAATCGACCACATAACTTCCTTCGATGCACAATACTCCATGTGGATCTTCACATGCTATGGTGAGACCCAAATTAACATCTCAGCACATCTTCCAACACATATTCGGACTAAAATAATATGATCCACTAAACCACAATACAATTAGCAACATATCTAGAGGGCACCATAACAATTTTGGTACCCTAAATACAAGATCACACAACCAACACCAAAAATATTCTTTAATATGCAATATAAATCTACAACAACCAAGAGCATATTGAGTCCAACATCCATCCAGATAACCAAGTTTGACAAAGCATTTTTAGACCAACATCTATCTAGATAACCAAGTTTGACATCATTGACAACCATACAAGCTCATGCCATCAACAAACTCCAACAATCTCCAAAAATCTACCTTGTTGTCATTTGATGACAACACTTGAAGAGGGGAAAAACCAACAAGGCAGATTTAGGTGGTTAGTATGCAAACAAAGCATTCAAACACATTAAAAACATGAAACATCAACAAACCATATGAAAATAAAAACAAACTATTTATACCTTGCAAGCTTATGCCTTCTCCTTCGGATTGAGCCTTTGATGAAGCCAAAGATGCACCCTTCCTTGACTTCATTGGCTTGGCTCCTTTGTTGAATGTGTATGGCTCTCCAAGATTGTGCACACGATGATTAGATGGAATGGATGAGGGATTTTTGACTAAGTGATGGATGAGTAGAAAATTGAGTAGAGTTTGGGTGCTATGGATGATTTCTCAAACTCAATTTGATAGCACGAACTTAGCTAACTTGGAGATGTGAAACAAGGGGATAGAGTCCTCAATTTATAGGAGAAGAGGAGAAGAAATGGATGGATAGGACTGATCTAAGATGAAGGGTCAGGATTCCATGTGAGACCACACATGGCCCAAGAGGAGATGACAAGACAAGTGTGACGACCAAGAGATATGCCTTAAAGGCATTTCTTGTCTCCACACTCCTCAAGGCTCATTAGGAAGACTTCCCAATGTTCCTAGGGAAGAGAAAGGAATAAAACATTGCTTGAGAGATGGGGATGAAGAATTAAAAAATTCTTCAAAAAGGATGATCATAGGGATTGGAGGAATAAGGAGGAATTAAAAATTCCTTGGAGGAGGGGATGTCTAGAGGAATGTGAGATTTTGAAAATCTCACATTCACCTAGGAAAAGGGCATTTAAGGAAGGTGGTTGGATGGAAGGGACAAGGAGTTAACTTTGTGTATAATCATGAAGATTAGCCACTAGAAACTCATTAGGAGAGGGATTAGAAGAATGGTTAGGTGGGATTAGGGTAAATGGGATTTGTAGGAGGAATTGACTTGGAGAGAGAATGAGTGGAGGGAATTAAAAATTAGAAGAATAATGATAAGTGAGATTAGGGGGCTTCTAGAAGAATTCATTAGGTTAATGATGGATTAGTAAAAAGGTGATTTGTAGGAATCACCTAGATTAATTAATTAAAAGGAGGAATTTGGAGAGAATTAATTTTAGGAATTTTAGAAGAATAAAGGTAGATTGATTTATTAAATAAATCAATCAATAGACTATAGTGACAACATTAATTATATCTAATTAATATTAAGAAGGAATAGGAATTGGCACAATTAATAAATTAATTATGTGAGGAATTTAAATAAATTAATTTAAGTGTCTACAACACCAATAAATATAAATACCAATATGACCATAATAATCTTACAACTCTCTCTCTCCACAATAATCTCACAAAAACTCTCTCTCCCATATCAGAATAACTCTCTTTCACCCTTTGACAACAATAACAAAGGAAGCTAAAAACCATACTGACCAACTCACACAACTACTCCCCCTAAGAGTAGCAACAACATCAATCCAGGAAACAAGGATAAGCACTAAGTCTTCCCCTAGAAAGATGCACCACTAAAAATGCATCTAGTTAAAAAAGGAGGAGAAATAACCCATAAATTATGCCTGAGATACTCAAAAGTATCCTTTGTCAAGCCTTAGTAAAAATGCCTACTACTTGCTCTGATGTAGAAATGCATTCCAATCTGACTTATTTCTCTGCAACCTTCTCTCTTTAAAAATGATAATGGATTGGAATATATTTTGTTCTTGAATACATAATCAGATTCTTTGAAATTTTTATAGCACTGGTATTATCACACATAAAAGGAATATCTTCATCATACACTACTCTGATATCCTTAAGAGTCTACTTAATCCACAAAAAATGAGTGTAACAAGATGTCGTGGCAATACATTTAGCTTCTGTAGTGGATAATGACACTAATTCTTGTTTCTTACTCATCCATGAAACTAATTTGTCTCCCAAAAAGAATGCACCACCACAAGTACTTTTCCTATCATCAATACTTTCCGCCTAATCAACATCTGTATATGCTTTCAGCATTAAATCTTCATCCTTCTTGTACCATAAACCGAAATCTTGAGTTCCTTTCTGATATCTAAAAATCCTCTTCACTACTTGATCATGAGTTTTCTTTGAACTAGCTTGAAATATTACAACCAAACACATAACTTGGATAATATCGCGTCTAGTAGTAAGACATAATAGTCCTCCAATCATAGATTTGTACTTCTTATGATCAACATCCATAGATGTATCATCTTTTCCTAACTTGCATCCAATAGCTAAAGGGGTAGTAACAAGTTTATAATTCTCCACATCAAACTTCTTTAAAATCTCTTTAACATACTTAGCTTGAGAAATAAAGGTTCCATCCTTCAACTAAATAACTTGAAGACTAAGAAAGAAGGGCATCTCTCCAAACATAGGCATCTCAAATTATTTCTACATCTCTTCTACAATTATTTACACACTCCATCACTTCCTCCAAAGATAATATCATCAACATAAACAACAAAAATCAATGACTTGATGCCTTCAACCTTGAAATAGATATTGTTTTTTGCGGTACCTTTGCCAAAAAAAATGGATAACAAATATATGTCCAAACTTCCATACCATGCTCTAGGTGCTTGTTTGAGTCCATAAAATGCCTTCTTTAATCAGAAAACCATGTTTGGATCATCTGACAATCTGAATCCATCTGGTTGTTCAGTGTATACTTCTTCTTCCAATTCTACATTTAGAAATGTTGACTTAACATCTAGTTGATATACTCTAAATTTATTTTAGGTAGAGAAAGCAAGAAACATTATGATAGCTTCCATCCTAACAATTAGGTTACACATTTCTTCAAAATCAATACCTTCTATCTAAGAATATCCTTTCCATAGCAATATTTCCTTGTTTAGTTTGTTCCAGAACACCCACTTATAACCTATCACATTTTTATCCATTGGTCTAGGCACTAGCTCCCAGGTATGAATGTTTTGTATCTAATTCAATTATTTTTCCATTGCTTTAACTGAAATTTCTTCTTTTCTCACTTCTTCATATGATTTAGGTTTAATGAGTGAAATAAAACAATAATTAGTTTTCTCATTTACCTCTATAACACTTCTTCTTGTCTGAACTCCTTTGTTCTTGTATCCGATTATCTGATCTTTTGAATGATTCCTTTGCACATATTACAGGGTCTTGATTGCTTTCTCTAGTTCTTCTTTATCTATTTATTTTGATTCATTTGACTTTTCTTGTAGCACCCGCCAAAAAACCCCAAGAAACTTACACTAACAACCTAGAAATGGAGTAATTTTTATTTTTGTTTACTAATTAAGTTTTCATTATACATACTCTAGGCTATGTGATTAAGAATGAGTTCACTTAATCTTATCTTAGGTATGAATCTTAAACATTGATTGTCTATTTATGTTCTTGACATAAGTGGAAACATGATTACATAGTCTCACGTAGCTCCCTAGGGCATATTGATGCCACTACTTAACTTCCATACTAACTCTATGGTTCTTATTCCATGCATCAGATTTACAATCTACGTGACAATGCATGTATGCACTTCATGATCTAGCTATATAATGTCTCCACACAAGGGTATGCTACATAGGCTACCCTCTAATCTCTAATGCATTGTACTATCCATAATGCTTAGCAATTACTTATCTACATGTGAAATAAACCTCTCTATACACTAGCTCCTTCTAGGAGCCCAAACCATTCAATCCTACAAGTCTACATGCCTAAGCCTACCTAATGCCTTTGTACTTCATACTCTTTCTAGTGCATGACATTAAATGAGAAGCTTCTATCATATTCACATTACTTATGATTACACATTCTATACCTACATGATTATAATGCATACGCTAGATGATCTACCACACCATGCAATGCATCTTCTCTAACTCTCATCCTACAACATGCATGCTACTAAATGCCCATGCCTTATCATGCCAAGGAAGAGCTCCTACTACCATTATCATAATGTTTCTATCGCTTCTCACAAGTGAAATGCATCATTTGAATTCCATATAACCTAGTACTACCATGATGTTAATTGAACTATTGCTTCCCATTCACCTAATGCATTACCTATATGCCATTCAATCTATTACTTCCATAAAATGCATGCATACTAACTTATCTATACTTATTTATGCACATTGACATTGTCTACACATTTATTGTTTTATTGCTTCCACCATACTCATGAGTTTATATCCATTTGTAACTCTTAATGTAGTTAATCTTCTAAGTCTTGCTGTATTTTCCAGCCCCTTGGCTAATTTGGTTTCTATGATGCTAACTAATATCTTAATTGTGTATGTCATGTTTTCTACCTCTATCATTAATGGATTGATGAGGTCTTGTTTAATAGTCATTACACAAGTTTTAGAGTCTCATAGTCAAGATCTAACATCTAATAATATTGCATCCACATATACATGAAAATACCTCATTCCCATACAAAGGTTCATTTCATAGTTTTGAGCATAACTTGATGAAAGTAAACAAATACATCTTTTCTTCATTGCAACATGGATATAACTATATGTATATATCCATTACACATCATGATGATGTCACATAAATGTTTAACTTTATGCTCCAAGGATATTTCCATTATGAACACATAAGATACAACTTACTAAGTACATTACAACATAAGCATGGCAATTTCAACACAAGTGTTTAAGTCTTTACACATGTTTACAATATTGTCCAAAAGGTGAAATAACCAAGAGTCTATACTCTTTTCACATGTTTACAATGCAGTCCAAAAGTGGCATAACCATTCCTAAATCAATGATACATATGAACCATTACACAACAAAACCATATGAAGAACTCCATTTAATGCCTAGGTCTAGTACATATTCATGGATACACTACATGCTACTATTACATAGTCCACATGGTCATGAGATTTACTCATCCTTTCAAATGTCTCTACACTATTACATAACATTACAACTCATTTGACATAAAAATTTAGTACATAAATCTGCTCCAGAATCCATAACCATCATGAAGAAGATCCAAGTCCACACACAAGAAGCACAACAACAAGAAGGGAAAAACCCCAATGGAAAAAAGATCCAACCACCCGACCAATGTGGAACCTACAAGGAACCACCCCCCAAGCTAGGAGATGTCACTTGGTCCCAACACACACACTACACCTAGGTTGATGCTTAAAACCAAAGGGACTAACACCAAGAAAGACTTCCATATACATGAACCATACACCAATGCAACAATAACCAAAGAAACTCCCAGAGGCCAACACGTCATCAAGACACAATGTGAATGCAAAAACATAAGGGAAACACATGTACAAGGGAGTGTCATCACATGCCATAATAAACACAAGGCTCTCACCTAAGGGCATGTGGAGCCATCACAACCTTTGAGAGACCAAGGGAGATTGTCTTACCATCTCCACTGTCTTCTCATGCTTAGCCTAAAACATCCTCCCTAGGACTGAGTCATGAGGCACTATCAATTATTATCTTTTTAATTGACTATCTACCCATTCCTATTCATTAATTAGCTCTCACTTGATTAAAACAAGGTAAACTCTCTTGCGCCCATGAGGTCTAAACTCCATGCATCCTTACAAGGAACCTCATGATAGTCCATCTCTTGTGACCCTGGGTGTCACAAAGGATCTCACTCCCTTACATGGTCCCATAAACTACATTACAAGAGGCTCTACATCAAATAAGTGAATTCTGAAATAAGACATCATACAGTACTCAAACCATGTATAGACACATGCTCAAAAAGATTAAGCATTAACATGTAAGAATGGACGAGCCCCTTGACCAAAAGAGTACATAAACCAAGTTGAAACACTGCTGCAACCAAATTAAAGATAGCCCAACAAGGTCTTCACACTTGCTGTCATAAAATCAGAAGCATGAACAAACCAACTTCTCATGGCAAAAAATCATGAGACAACTTAGAATAATATTATAATCACGCATTCAGACAATGGCATCAAAACTAAAACTAAGATCAATCTGAAATACAACATAAGCAAGGTGGCCTCTGGTACCAAAATGTAACCTAACACATGGTGTAAAAATGATGTCCAAAATGAAGACAAAAGCATAAGACGGGGTAGCATTTACATTACGCTTGGATCATGCTATCACTCACAAGCTGCACCCCAAATCACAGCGAAACTTAATATTCCAACTTCTAAATTGAACACGGCCATTATATGGACTCATACGCTCAACAATAAAATTATCAACATATATATATATATATAGACACACACACACATATATATATGTATGTATATATGTATATATATACATATATATACATACATATATATGTATGTATATATATGTATATATATATGTATACATATGTATATATATACATACATATATATATATATATATATATGTATATATATATATGTATACATATGTATATATACATATGTATATGTATATATATGTCTGTGTGTATGTATGTATGTATGTGTATGTGTATGTGTATGTGTATGTGTCTGTGTATGTGTATGTGTATGTGTATGTGTATGTGTATGTGTATGTGTATTCACAAACTGCCCAACACACTAATAACGACTAACGAATATATCAAACCCATCGAATAGGTGTGTAACCCCATTCAAATATGGCGAATTCCAAATAACAGGGAAACTAGATAACCATCCCAGAACCAAAAATTGTGGTGTTGTTGCTATGTTGTGCACCCACCATTTTATTGGTGGCACTACTGCACCCACCATGTCATGGGTGGTGCTAGGCCACCACGTCATGTTAGTGCTACTGCGCCTCCAAGCCGTGTGTGGTGCTATGCACCACCATGACATTGCTGGTGTAGTGCACCAACCATGTCATGGGTGGTGCTAGCACCACCATAACATGGGTGGTGTTGGTGCACCACCATGTCATGGGTGGTACTGGCACCAAACCATATAGTAAAAATAAATAAAAGAACAAGGGGCGGCAGGGGTAAACATGGGGCAACAACCCCAATCCAAAATATGGATAATGTAAAATACATTAACTCTCTAAAATAATAGAGGTTTTACGTAACAAATAATTATCAGAATTGCTAAATACAAGCAATAGAAAAACCCCAAACCATATATAAATCTTTTGATTCCAAATCATGAACAAAGAAATATAACAAAATGTAGACTATATATAGTATTATTTCCAACTATCATTAAAATAACAACACCCCCCATTAATTTTAATTTACATTACAAAACATAAACCCCACAGTCACAGAGAATCAACACACGAGGTTCCAAATTTGAAGAAAGAGACATGAAAGAGGAATGAATAATAGAAACCAACCTCTTCCCTGAGTGATGGAAGATAAATATCTGATGGAGAGCTTGCTCACTCCTTCTAGCAACAACTTCCACCAATTCCAAAACCAAGCTTGCAGACAAAACCCCCAAATTGCCAAAGTGCCAGCCAGAAAGATGAGTGTAGAAGAAAACCTATATGCTTTCACAACAAGATTTTTTTTTAAAAAAAGAGGAAATACATTGAAACCCTAGCCATCAAAACATCCAATGAAAATATTTCATTTAAAATATTTCCTTTCAACTATGGCAATAAAATAAACTTATTTTTCCCATTTATTTTACGGGATTTCAAAAATCAAATTGAAATAAAAATAAAAATAAAGTATATTAGTCTCATCAACGTAATAATATGACATTATAATATAATAAATAGGGTAATTGTTTATTATTTACCCTTATTATTACTATTATTTCCAAATATTCAAAATATCACTATTAATAAAAATCATTTAAATAATCAAACCCATAATAATTAAATAAAGATTAAATTTTAACATTAGATAAATAAAGTAATTAAAATAAACAAAATGAATAATTAAATAAAGGTTAATCGCAAATAAATAAATCAAATTAATAAAGCGAAATAATTAAATAACTCAATAAATCAAATTAACTAAAGACATTAATTATTAAATAAAATCTCAATAATCCAAATAAATATTAATTTAAATTCAATCGCGAGAAATAATTAAATAATAAAAAAGCATTAAAACTTAATAAATTAAAATAACACTACCACTAATAAAATGGTAAATTATTATTAAATAATTACTCAGTTGCAATAAATCATTTATCGCCAATTAAATAAATTAAACAATCAATCCATTACTAAATCAATTACGATTAAATAGATTAAATAATTAATCTATTACTATAGTCAATAATCCACAATTTAAATAAATCAAATAAACTAAATAATCAAACTCACCATGCCACATACTCACAAATAATGACGACTGACTCAACATGGGGAAATTCACCAAGACTGACGATGAGTACTCAATGACAACCTAGACCTAGAGTGTGGGTAGGGAACCGACGACACCTTTGAACCACATATTTACCATGGGGAAGAGATACGCTCGCACCTATAAAGCCAGGGGAGCTTGAACCCAGTTTCTCGAGAGGAATAAGTGTCTTAGTACCTGCAACCCTACAACCACAACACTGATAAATGTGCATACACACACACGCGCGCGCGCGCACACACACACACACACACATATATATAACAGGCAGGTGGAGGGATATTGCAACGACACATCCCACTTGCAAAGAGTGATGTGATGTTGATCCCCCACGAAGACAATTAAACAGTATCCATACAATGAACATATAAGTCATGAAACATACATCATAAGCAAATCAAACTAGGGTTATTATATCCATTCCATAATGAGACATGATCCATAAAATCTATCAAAGTACATGATAACCAAAATGCTATTACTAACCATCTAGAAATCATAACTAGTCATGAGCACAGTCAATAACATCAATAGTATAAGATCGTGTAATATCTATCATCAAAATCATCAACTGAGAATATAAATATCCATAATCAATATCCATGCATCACATAAGTCAAATCATATCTAGCATATCAATCGCACAAAATAGCGGTTCGATCAAGTCAATCCAAAATAAAACAAGAGTCTGTTCAAGAGTGGGAACTATATTTCATCATTGCTTCCTTCCAGATATGTCATTTGTTCTACAACAACAAGAATGATCTCAAATTTGGTCTCTTGAACAAGTTCAAGATTAGTCTGATCCCATACCTTGCATACTTTCACATTTGTACCCTCCATTATCTTGTTTAATATCTTATTATAACACTAGTAGACTTTTCTATTCATAGCATATCCCAAGAATATTCCTTCATCTACTCTAGTATCAAAATTTTCGAGGTCATTCTCATCTCTTTTGATATAGCACTTACTCCAAAAGATTTTGAAATATTTCACAATAGGTGGTCTTCCATACCACAATTCATAAGGTGACTTTGTATGATTTATTCTTATTTGAATTATGTTAATAATAATAGCAATATGAGCAATGTATTTCTAGTATATATTAGCCAAGTTAGCATCTTTCATCATAGTTATAGTCATATCAATAACAGTTCTATTATTTCTTTCTACCACATCATTTTGTCGAGGAGTTCTCATAGTAGAAAGATGTCTCCTAATACCACATTTCTCACACAAATTTTCAAATTCATTTGAAGTAATTCTCCACCTCTATTAGATCTCAAACACTTGATTTTAGCATCAACTTGACTAGAAAACTTTAATTCTATCAAAAGATTTAGAATTTTATCTCAAAAAATGTATCCCATGTCATTCTAGAATAATCATCAATGAGTAACATTAAATTCCGTTCACTATTAATTCTACTTGTCCTTGTAGGTCCACACAAGTCAGTATGAATTATCTTCAATGGATATGATGTATAATACTCCTTGTTCTTGAAACTTCTCTTTGTTTATTTTCGCAATTGGCATTCCCTGCACATAGTATCAATAGACTTGACAATCATTGGTAAATCTCAAACTACCTTAAAGTTAATTATCTTTATCAAGTTATCAAAGTTAACATGTTTCATCCTCTTATGTCATAACCAACATTCATTGCTCCAACTCAGATAACATCTATTTCCACTTTTGTCCTTTATATAATAAATGTTTCCACTTGTCCTAATTCCTTTTGCTACCAACTTTCTAGTTTTACCTTTTCTGATCATACATCCAGTATCTATGAACACAACTTCATAACCTCTATTGCACATCTAACTAACACTCAACAAACTATGTCTCAAACTCTCTACACAATTAACACCATAATTTTTATGTTTACCATCAATTGACATACCTCATATTCACCAATCCGTGCAACTTCCTCTCCTACAAATTTCACTGATCCGCCATCATACTTCTTAAGAGTGATAAACTTGTCTTTGTCTCTATTCATGTGATTTGAGGATCCAAATTCAATTATCTATGATCTTGGTTCAACTTTATCATGCATTGCAATCTTTTCTTCTGGTCGTTTGGATTTTTCTTGATACTTCTCCTCTATAGCTAGAAATAAAGATACTTCATTCGAGTCTTCAACATCTTCTTCTTCAGATGAATGTGCTTCTATAGAGAAAAACTATTTTTCCCTTTATCTCTATCATTTGTTCTTTTCTTAAAATCATGTCTTCTATATTTTCTTTTCTTTTCACCATCATCATATTTTCTCTAGTCTTCTTTGTATATACATTTGGAAGCATAATGAACAATTCTTCCATAATTAAAGCATTTCAAGGGCAACTTAAATTTTTATTTTTTAATTCCTCTATTTAGTCTTCTTACAAAGTTTTCTTCAATCTCATCTAGGTTCTACTTGTTTCTAGTTCATCTCCTGATGTCCTTGAAATTCTAAATGCAACTTCTCTTTGATTGAATTTTATATCTTCCATCTCTCCAATTTCATAGGTATAAAATGTTCCAATACAATTGTAAACAAGATATTTTTTATGACATCACTTTCTTCTAACATTGTACCAACAACTCAGATAGCTTCCACTATATTATTCACTCTATGTATGTAGCTTTCAACACTTTCATCATCAACCAGTTTGAAATGTTCAAATTTCTACTTCAAGTTAAAAATTCTTTCTTGCTAAGTTTTTGAATCACCTTCATATACATAAAACAACTTATTATAGATTTCCTTAGCTTATTTCATTACTTTAACCTTACCAAATACTTCATCACTAAGACAACTGATAATAATTGTTCTAGCTTTTGCATTTCTTTCTTGAGCCTTAATTTCATCTGGAGTTGATGGTTCATTCAAATGGAGTTAATAACCTATCTAAATAATCTCCCAAATTCTATTCTACAATGCTTCCAAGTAATACTCCATTCTTTCTTTACAATAATTAAAGTTTGTTCCATCAAAAATTAGTGCTTTAACATGGTCATATGCCATCTCTAGATCTACCTCAAGTGCTTAAGCTTTCCAAAGAGGAACCTTGATTTGATACCAATTGTTGAACACCTGACGAGATTGAGGGGGGGGGGGGGGGGGGCATGAATCAGTCTGGAACTTCAAATTCAAAATTTTAAACAACATTAACTTGCTTAGAAATAACTTAATCATCAACACAACACATGATAGGCATCAACCATCGGGACATGAACACCAAATTTACGTGGAAAACCCAATCAGGGAAAATTCACGGTGAGAATCTAACTCACAATATGAATATCAATGTTTACAATGTTTTAGGCTTACAACAAAGGATAACCAACACCTAAAGGACTTACAAAACTAAGGCACACAACCTTAGGCAAGATACAAAGAGGACTTGCACAGTTGAAGAACACTTCTTAAGGACAAGATACAAACTACTACTGAAGGACTCACTATCAATTAGCAACGAATGAAATAGTTGAATTAAAATTGAGAAGGATTCTCCTTATCATGAAATTATCCTTGAACAATTGAATCAAGTTCACAAATATCATGACAAACATCTTTGATAATCTTCAATATCCCAACATATTGTCTTGCAAAATATATCAGCTTCAAAGCTCATCTCAAACTATCTTTTGCATCACCACAAACTCAAATCTACTTGAAAATCATTCACATACACTTCTCACATAATTCACTTCTCATCCACATACAACTCATCCATGCATACATCTTAAATATGAGATACAAAATTGAAATCCTAATTAAGGCTTGGCCAAAATAGAATAAGCAATATTACACAAAATAAGCCACCCGAACCAAAAATACTTAGTTCAATCCATTCTAGGAGAAAGAGGGAACCAAGACATATCGAAATACATCCTTCCATGATTGATCCAAAAATACGCATATGCTAACACATAATCCACATGATGTTACCAAATGTAATGTGTAGACATAATCCACTAGTCAGCCACATAACCTCTTTTGGTGCACAATACTCCATGTGGATCTCCACACACTATGGTGAGACCCAGATTAACATCTCAACACATCTTCCAACACATATATGAACCAAAACAATATGATCCACTAAACCACAATACAATTAGCAACATATTTGGAAGGCACCAAAAGCATTTTGGACTACCCTAAATATAGGATGACACAACCAACACCAAAAATATTTTGCAACATACAATATAAATCTACAACATCCATTCGCATAACCAGGTTTGACATTAATGAAAATCTTACAAGCTCATGCTATCAACAAACTGCAACAATCTCCAACACTTTTAGCAGCATTTTGTATCTTGCCCTAAAGCAGTGTGCCTCACCTGTGCAAGTCCATTTATCTTGCCCTAAGGTAATGTGCCTTAGCTTGCAAGTCCTTCAAGTGTTGTTTCTCCTTGGAAGTGAGCCTGAAACATTGTAATCATTCACATTCATATTGTAAGTTAGATTCTCACCATGGCTTTTCCATGTTTGGATTTTCCACGTAAATATGGTGTTCTTGTGTTGATGGTTGATGTTTTTTTAGTATGATTGTTGAATGGTTGAATTTTGTTTATAATTTATCTGTTTTAAAGTTCTGAATTGATTCACCCTTGCCTTTTAGTCCTACCTTGGGTTCAACAATTGGTATTGGAGCATTGGTTCCTTCTTGGAAAGCTTAACCTCTTGACGTAGGTCCAAAATGGCATAAGAAATTCATCTTAAAGCACCATTACTTGATGGAACAAACTTATCTTATTGTAAGGATGAGATGGAATCCTATTTGGAGACTTTGCATAATGGAATTTGGGATATTATCAAGATTGGTTATACACCTCTATAGAATGGACATCAAACTGTAGATGAAATTAAGTCATGACATAAATGTGAAAACTAAGATAATAATATACAACTACTTGAGTGATGTGGTATTAGATAAAGTTAAGGGATTGAAAGAAGCTAAGGAAATCTAGAACAAAATATGCTATGCATACGAAGGATATTTGAAGACAAAGCAAGCTAGGTTGACGAATCTAAAGTAGAAATATGAATGTTTAAGAATGGCTAATTATGAAGGTGTTGAGAAGTATATACACATAGTGAATGATGTTGGAGAAGATATCAGAGGAGTTGGTAGAACATTAGAAGAAGGTGAAGTCATAAGAAAGATCTTGTTGACATTGACTAAACCCTACAAACCTAAGAATTATGCAATTGAATAATGTCATGATTTGAATAATTATTCAATTGATAAACTCATTGGAACTTTGTATGCCAATGAAATTGGAGAGATGGAAGAAATAAAAATAGAAAAGAAAGAAGGTGCATTCAATGTTTCAAAGCTAGTAGAAGATGAATCGAAAGCAAATGAGAATCTGGATGAGATTGAAGTGAACTTTGTAAGAATATTAAAGATAGGAACTTGAAATTACAAAGGTAAGTTACCATTGAAATGCTTTAATTGTGGTAGAATTAGTCATTATGCTTCTTAATGTATGTATATGGAGCATTACAAAATATCTAATGATGATGAAAAAAATTAGATATAGAGTACATGATTTTAAGAAAAGGATGGATGATAGAGATAAAGGAATACGAAGCTTATGTTCTATGGAGACACATTCATTTGAGGATGGAGATGGTGAGGACTTGAATAAAAAATATTTATTCTTGGCTATAGAAGAGAAGAATCGAGATATGCCTGGAAGACGGGAAGGAAAGGGAAAGTCAGCAAAAGAGAAGACCACACTACATTTTGAAGTGGAATTGAGAGCTTGGATAATTGATACTATAAGTTCAAATCACATGACCAGTGATAAAGATAAGTTCATTAGTATTAAGAAGTATCCTGGTGGATTAGTGAAATTTGCAAGAGAAGAAGTTGCACCTATTTGTGGAATAGGAAGCATCACAATTGATGGTAACCATAAAAATGATGATGTTTATCATGTTGAAGGTCTAAGACATAGTTTATTGAGTGTTAGTTAGATGTACAAGTCACTCTATGTCTTTGATCCGTCTTATAAAAATTATTTTGTCTCAAAGGATATTTTATTGTAAGAGGATGAAATAATTGATACTTTTATCAATATTACTCTACATTCTCTTCATTCCAATGCACTCTCTTCTAGAGTTTATGCATTAATAAATAATGAATCTCATATCACATCTAATCTCCCACAGGCTGATGCCAAGCAAGTTCCTTCAACTAATTCTTCTTTAATTTGTAATGAGTTTGTGAATGTCATTGTTGTCTCTCTTGTCCCTGAATCTGTAAGAGACCAATAATTTATGTGACTACAACTTGTCCTTCTCCAAAGAAGGCAATTTCTATTCATGGTGTTCCTTTTTAAAATGATTCACCAGATATTTTTACGTGATATGAATAGTCTAAGTCTCCTTCTTATAGATTAGTAGCCCATACTTATATTTCTCATAGAAATAAGAAAAATTTCAATCACTATAATACTTCTTTACCACCTTCTCAATCAAATCTTCCTCAAGCACCCAAGTCTTCAGTTAAGAATCCTAGTGATTACGATCTTATTAACTTCATGTTACTTCCACTAAGATCTCACTTTGGGATTTGCTTCAGACTGCTCCAGTTTATCAAGATGCTTCAAGAAACTCTTCAAAAGATCTTATTGCCTTCTTCTACTAGGCCTTCAGATGTGAATGCATTGATGGATCATATTCGTGTGAATTCATCAAATATTACTTTCTATCCACATGAACTCTTGCCTCCAGAAGTAAGAAATCGAACAAATTCATTAATGATATTTATTTATGTTAACAATCTCAGCATTAGACCGACTCTCATTGATAATGGCTCAACACTCAATGTTTGTAGTCTAGACCTATTGCTCAAAATCAAAGTGGATTTGAATTCTCTTGCTACATCTTTTTTCATTTGTGGTTTTGATAATACTTGTAAAACCACTTTGGGCACTATTACTTTGCCTATAAATATTGAGCCAGTTATTATTCCAACCCTAATATATGTTATGACAGGGCTGTTACAATATAATCTTCTCTTAGGAAGACCTTGGATTCATGCTTTAGGAGCATTTTCTTCTACCCTTCATGGTTCTATTAAGTTTGTTTCTAACAATCAGGTAGTTACAATCAAAGTTGACCCTAATGCTCTACACTTATGTTAAATAGCAACAGTTGGTCATGCCTCGGTTACACCTACCTTTCAGGACTATATTCCATCATTATCTTCTAATATCTCAACAAGTATTCATATGGTCCCTCCTATAGAGAAAACCCATGAGAATGCTATCCTTAAAGAAGATCCTCCTAGAGTAGAAAGTCCTAAGACTACTCCTACTCCATCTCCTTCTTCAAATCCTTCTTTTTCTCAATCAAATGCATTTCTTGGTAATGATTGGGGTTCCTTAGACTTAACAAGATCCTTCATTGGAGAATATAAAGTCAAACATATTCACCTTAACATTCCAAAAGTATCATTCACACTCACTATCAAAGATGATTATATTTTTGTATCATGGGATCATGTGAACACTATTGACTATACCATTAATAGTAATCCCCCCTTTGAGGAGTTGCAATCATGTTATGGTCTAGGATTCAATACTTTTTCTAAGCATGGATATAAAGGAAATTGTCTTGAGCATATGGGACAAGAGTTAAGGTCCCTTTGGAACCAAAACTACGCTCTTTTACAATGGGTTTAGATTAAAATCCTTCTCCTCTATCTTCATCCCCTCCATTATCTAATGTTTCTATGTCTTCTTCTTCTTATGAGTAGTCAAAATTTTCTCCACAAGAGAAAGGGTTGCTTCTTGCTCCTCATCCTTTATCTAATCAAGAGCTTATTTTGTTGAGGCTACTTAAATCTTTCTTGATTAATCTTCCTCCTCCTACACATAAGAAGTTGCATAAGGATTATAAAGAAACATTCTTTTTGTGGATACCCTCAAGTGCCTAGCCATTCCACAATTGAATTCAAGGCCTTGAAGGAATACAATAACTTCATCAATCAGGTGTCATCAATTATTCATCTATTGATATACCTTCTGTGAGAGTTGAGAAATACAACACCACAGGAGCCCAAATGATCTCTACAAGCTGAAATAAACCTGTTACAAGGAGAAGCAAGGAAGAAACAAAGAAAAACAAATACACAGAAAAATGCTCAAAAAGATGAGAGCTCAATATTCACCAAAAATGTGTAATGCGATAATGGAATGATACAAAAGAAAAGAATTCAACCTCTAATAGGTCAAGAAACCATAAAAGGGAAAACCCTAGGCTTGCACATAATAATTAATAAAAGAATTAATTACTATGCACCTAATGTTAGCTTAAGTGTAAAGGAGATAAAGGGAACTTAAATAATTAAATAAATGTTGTTTGATTAATCAAGTAAAGACCCAATTACTCTAACACTCCCCCTTAAGCTAGACTTAGGGAGAAGCTAAAACCTAGAACATCTATTGAAAGCAAGAAAGATGGGTCCTGGCAACAAGGCCTAATCAGGTACCCAAATACAATGAAATCTCTATGAAACGGAGAAAAAGGAGAAAACCCAGTGGGAAAAAACTCCTCTCCAAAAAGAAATAAAAGAACACCACTGAAGCATGAAATAGATGCAAATATTGTCAAAGAGTAACTGCTGATCTGAAGAACCTCCACTGAAATAGAACATGACCATGTAGAGAAGACTATAATCTGCATGAGTGCCCTCAAATGACACTACTTGAATCAAATGGCAAACAAAGGCAAACAAATGAACTCAAAGATACAGATGGCATGAGAAACCAAAGCCTGAAGAGTTGATCAATCAAACCACATAAGCATTAGAACCAATAGGACAAACCTCCCCATAATGTTGAAAAGGGAGAGGGACAAGTGCACTGAACAGAACGGCCAACAAGAACTGCATGATGAAGAACCAGGAACATCAAAGGTGCTGAGAAAGTACATAGTGTCATGGAAGGAACACTCACTTGGCACACATCATGAGGTGAATGTCGTGGAAGGAACACTCACTCGACAAAGGTAGATGGAAAATAAAGGAAAATATCAACCCCCCCCATGACACTTTATAAGTAGTGCATGTACAATAAGGCACAAGATGTGCAAGATCCCAAATATAAATGCATGGTGGAACTTTATCTCAGTGTGTTTGCATAAAGAAAAAGCTACAGTGAGAAGAAGACTGGAAACATAAAGAACAACCAAAACCAGGACATCCTACTCAGAGAAAGAGATCCCAGGACTTGAAACATCCAAGATATTCACCAAAGTGCTGAAAAGCAAAAACTGGATAAAATATACTTGGAGAATAATTTGGAAAGAAATCTCATGGCTGGAAATTACACAGAACAAGCTTTCCAAAAATATAAAGTTTTCAAAAAATGGAGTTCAAATGCTCATTCTATATCCCCAAAAGTGCAGAAAAGAGACCCCACTTTGACTGGAAAAAGTACAATCAAATAGAAAAATTGGAAAAAAATTCCAATACCACGAGGTTGAGCTCAGAATCATCTTTCTGACACCTATTTGTTTTCAAAAAAATGACTCTGTTTGCCCAAGTTATGAAGAAAAAACCAACCCATATGCTAGAGGGCACACGGAGCTTGCCAAGTGGCAGGGCCAGGCGGAGGCGGCCCAAGGGTGGCGGTGCAGAGGCGGTTGGGCGGTGGTTTCCGACGGGCGGCAGCGACGGAATCCGGCAAACGCGTGAGGGAAAAGCGGCCGCAAGCAGAGCAGAGGTGGTCGAGCAAGCGAAGGCAGTCGCAGGGTAGCTAGCAGGGGCCGGCGGGGCCCTCTTTGATAGGGCCGGTGGGGGCCGGACTGTCAAACCGGTGGCAATGAAAAACCTAAAAAAAAATTTTGATTTTTTTACAAAAAAACTTTGAATGATGCCTTTTGATTTTTTTGTGATTTTTTATTTTTTTTTGTAAAAAGTCAAAATTCGGCCTGCATGCCATAAAAAGGCAAAAAAAAAAATGTTCGAATTTTTTCTCGAACTACGTGCCAATGCCATACGACCTGGTACTGAAGAAAAAATACCCCCAGAGGCTCAGGAGTCAAAAATGGTCAAGTTCTAAATGACCATAAGGTTTTTTGGGCCTTCTGAGCACAATGGTGAGGTCCATTTAGGCCCACAGTGCTAAAAAAAAAAAGGCCTATCCCTAGGTGCACAAAAAAACTTCTGAAAAACCCCAGATTTGCTTCCAATGCAAAAACCTCAAAATAAGAACAGGTAGCTACAGATCTGAAAATCTAATACCATGAGAGAGTTGAGAAATACAAAACCACAGGAGTCCAAATGATCTCTGCAAGCTGAAATAAACGTGTTACAAGGAGAAGCAAGGAAGCAACAAAGAAAAACAAATATACAGAACAATGCTCAAAAAGATGAGAGCTCAATATTCACCAAAAATGTGTAATGTGATAATGGAATGATACAAAAGAAAAGAATTTAACCTCTAATAGGTCAAGAAACCCTAAAAGGGAAAACCCTAAGCTTGCACATAATAATTAATAAAAGAATTAATTATTATGCACCTAATGTTAGCTTAAGTGTGAAAGAGATAAAGGGAACTTAAATAATTAAACAAATATTGTTTAATTAATCAAGTAAAGACCTAATTACTCTAACACCTTCCTCTTCTTCTTTGCACAACATGTGATATTGAGGTTTACCTCTCTCTTGTACTATTACATATCCCACTCTTACGTACATTCTTATCACATGATGTGTCTCTTTTTCACCTATAGTGGTGCATGTCTATCTCTCACCCGCTATGGTGACTATCTATCTGTTTCTTGTTGTGGTGACTAACTATCTTTTTCCTTCAAAACTCTTATAAAAAATGATCTTATCTATAGTGGCCTCCCTTCGTAGTGATTTTGGTCCTATATAGCATCCATTTATCTCTATCAATAGTGGCTCTCTTCCAAGAGAAAAATTGGTTCTACTGGGCATCTTATATTTTGGTAGTGGATTGTCTTCATAGCAAGGTTGGTTCTACTTATCTTTTGGTAGTGGCTTTCCTTCATAGCAAGGTTGGTCCTATTTATATTTTGGTAGTGTCTTTCCTTCACAACAAGGTTGGTCCTACTTATCTTTGATCACCTGGCATAACACAACTTTCTAGACTATGATCTATCTTTTTAGTCATTATTATTTGCATGACTTCTAGCGATAGATTAAGCTAGTGTGTGAGTCATGTTATCTCTTTGGCATTGGTTCCTTTCTTATCTCTTGGATTCATTCTTCTCTCCTTTTAAGAATTATTCTATGTCTTGTTTCTTGTTATTTTCGGGACAACATGATAATAGGACAACCCTTTACATCGAGCTCTCTTTCACTTTGTTGACTCAAATATTTTAATTTTTTATGTGCTTTAATGTGTGTGTTGTCCATTTTATTGTCTATATTTATTTTTATAGTTTTCTAACCTCATGGCTTTGTTGCTCTCATGTTCTAACCTTGTTTTCTTGTGCATATTCTTCTTTCTAATGCATTTGTTTTGTAGGTCTTCAACTTAGGGGTGTGTTGCCTCAGCTTGGAGATTTGTCTTCTTCCTTTACTTTATCCTTTTGGCATCATGATGTTATTTTATGTTTAGTAGATTTTCCTTTAGCATGCATATTCACGTTGATTCATAAGCCCAATAAAATGGGGGCAAAATTTAGAGTCAAAAATTCAATACCCCTTTGCAATTCCACCTACACTTTTCTAGCCACTTTAGTGTCCACTCTCCTAGCATTTGAGTAGGCTCATTTCAGCCCTCACATTATCCTTTTCCCTCTCAAGATGCTTAGGACACTCGTTCCAGATGCTACCTTTAAGCTTCAAATTTGCATTGACTACATGTTTCTCTTACCACCTATCGTATTTTAGTGGGATTCATCTAGACACTTGTGGATTGCGTGGCCCTTTGCATACCACACATTTGTCTTGTGACATCTTAATTTTCAAATGTCAATTCTCAATTTTTTGAAACTTGTTACTTGTCCAAGTTTATGAAAACGTCTTGGAATCTTTCAAAATGGCTCACTAGACTCTTCTTTCCCTCTTAACTCTCTCTTTTAAATATATCTTTTCAATCCATGAAATCTCTCTAGTTCTCAATTGGTTCTTTTATCAATATCTAGTTCTCTCTCAACTTTCTCTTGCTCTCTTTCATTTCATACATCAATCCCTAGCTTGCTACAATAGTCTTTGCATCTTTCTTGGCTTTCTCAAGCCTTGTTGGTAATATATTTCTCATATCTTTGAGTATCTTGGGATTTATCACATCCCCTATCTATTTGATCATTTATAATTCTATCTATTTATCTTTTTTATCTATCTAGATATCCGTGGAGGTGGAAAAACCAAAGCAGGGGGTTTTACTAAGGCAAACCCCTATACGAAACCAACATTTTTCCTCTTATGTATGTGTGTAGGTTTCTTGAAGGAATCTAAATGCATGAGGTTTTATTATGCTTTATTTATTTCATTTATATTCATTTATGTTTATATTCATTATCTATTTTTTGTCATCACATTTGTAACTTTTGGATTTTGTAGGTTATTCAAAACACAGAGTTGGGTTTCTGTTTTTTTTAGTCTTTTCTATTTGTGGTTCATACAAGACTACAATGTGTCACATAGATGTTTGCATGTCATGTTGGAATCCTTGACCGAGACGCTTAGATTCAAACTGAAGACTCCTTGTCATTTTCTCTTTATATTTATATAATTATATATCTTCAGGAGATATTAGAATGTATGTTGTGAGATTGGGTCTCAAGGGAACATAATTATTCCCTTTGCAGGGTCACTTTTGCACCATTACATAGTCTTTCCTAGATTTTGGTCCACATTAAATGCCTATTATTGAGACCTATTATTTTTGGGATTAGGAATAGGTTGTGCACGAATCAATGGTTGATTAACCTATTTTTTGTTCAAAGGTTGTGTTGGACCAATTAAAAGAGGTTGAGGTTGATTCCATGGCAATTTTTATCCATACTTTTACCAAGGTTGCTAAATGATTCTAAATATTTTTCCATTGAGATTTATTGGGCTTCTGTTGGGGTTGGTTTCATTAGGGCATGATCCAATCAGGTGTTCCCATTGTGACCTCATGGTCTTGGAATTTGTGGAGGTGCATTAGCATAGGTAGGGGCATCCATTGATTATCCCAAGGCATTATTCTTTGGGTCACATTAGTTCTTGGACCATAATATCCTTGATAGGAGTTATAACTAGTATTAGATTATCTCTATCCAATAAAGTTAATGTGCAGATGGAAATCATGAGAAGGAATATAACCAATAGAGGTTTGGATACATATCACAAAAATTCAAAGTAGAAGTGCCAAGACAATAGTGTTAAGTGCTAGCATCTTTAGGATTTGCATGATTAAAATTATGACAATGTTTTCCATAGTCCATTATGTCCTTCTATAGCTCTATTGTAATCAATATATTTTAAATTTATGGGCCTATACACATGAAAACGGGGAAACGATTGGGTTTTATAGTGTCTTGTCTCAATAAAACCTTTTTTTGGTGTTCCCGCCTCCATAATTGTAAAGATGATGATAATAAAGAATGAGTTCTCTCAAGAGAGTAAAGGAAAAAAATGCCATAAAGGTTGTAATGAAAAATTTGCATTATATGTGAAGCCCTTGCTTGGATCCCATGAAATGTGATGATGTAGTTCTCTTTCAAATCCTTCAAGTGTTAGTACATAACATGTAATAACAATAAACAATAAATAATACTTGAGTGTATTTATGCTCTAAATGCAGATCTTAGTGCACTTGATAATGGCTCTCTTGATAACTAGCTAACATAGATCATGGTAATCTTCTTATAGGCCTTGTAAAGGAGAAGGGATTCACCTGTATATGCAACCAACACCTTTTCAAAATAACCATTCAAGGTTAGGATGACAACAAGGTCATGTTCCACTATATCGCAAGACCAAATTTTGAATCTTTAAATTTGGTGCTTTTTTATTAGGGACACAAGAACTAGGTGCTAGTGTCCTAGAATAATATTTTCTTAAAAGAGCTTGGAAATAAATAATTTAACTAAGATTTCCAAAAAGGACTCACAATGAGCATATTCAAATGTGAGAAAGTACACGTGCTAAAATGAGTGATAAACCCAACATGAAATTATGGGTGGAAACAATTTATGACACTACACACAAATGAAATTTAACCCATGGAAATAAACCTATTATATACAAAAAAATTATACTAGAAAACATAAATTTGTCTTGATGATTGGTCCTACTTTTTCGAGATTGCAAAGTGAGGATATTTTGTTTATGTCAAAGTCATTGATTTTATTCAATGGAACTTTTGGGAAAAGTCTAAGTGAGGATCTTCTTCTTATGTCAAAACACTTTGGTGCTATTTAATGGTTTTTCATAGGAGAAAAGATGATAACATCCAATGATTGCATAAGGAAATATCCTAGATAATGATTTCTTGAAACTTGGAAGCTTAGGAAAAATATAAAAATTATGATGCAAAGACCTAGAATGAAACTAGGTTTGTCAATTGGTTGACAAAGAGGCAATGCAATCAAAATGTGTGGAGATAGCATAAAGATATAAAAAAGTAAAGAGTATTTTTGAGTGACTTAATTATACAAGGAAACCTCCATAATTTATATGTGACTCCTTTAAATACACATACTCAATGCCTCTTAGGACATATTAAAGAACATAAAAAAGTACCTTAGTTAATACTTAGGCTCTCTTGAAAATATTTATGTCCAAATTAACTAATTCTAGATGCTCCTCTGAAGATCATAAACATGTGTCTAAAATGGTGTAAAAAAGACATAAAAGTGTTAAGGTCTACACTTTTCATCATTTATATACAATCTTTTCTATAACACCATTCATTATATTGTTTAAATATAATTTAATATTTAATATTTAATACTTCATCTCATTTAATGTGTGTGGTCTACCTTCAATCTTAGGATAACATATACGCAATCATATATCTTAAAGTAAGTATTGCATCTACCAAGGCTTTTCTCATTTAATCCTTCTTTATCTAAAGATCTTGTCTTTCGGTTTACTTATAACTACTACAAGTTTTAAATTCATATTTTATCTTACATTATAATTAATCTTTTAAAATTATAAATAATCTCCATCTTTTTTTTTAATAATTTTAAACATTGATAAAATTGTTATTTTTATATTAAAATAAAATATTTTTTAAAAATATTTATTGTTTTTTATTAAGGTAAAAACAGGTTTTGAAGGGGCCCCGAAACCCTTTACAAGCGGAACTTAGCAAATAAAGCAAAAAGAGACAAAAAGGGACAAACCAACGAAAAGCCAACAAAAAACCATAGAGAACCGGCTAAAGCCCCACAAAGCCAGCAAAACTAGCAAGACCCAAGAGAAGAAACTAATTGATTTTTTTCAGGTCATTAGCCAAGGTATTGCTAATCCCATGTAGTTCTTTGATGTTTTCCCTAAGATTAGGGATACCCTTAGCAGAAGGAGCCACAACTTTCTTGACACTTGCCCTGGTCCTCTTAGCAGCACCAGCTGGAGTAGCTTCACCACTACCAATATGGATAGTATCTTCATCCATGTCAAGGTCCACCACCGGTTTAGGAGAACTGGAATTATCAAAGACCTTAGCAATATCTTCCAAGTTTTTAGTGACTGCTGACAGGATATTCGGGATAATGCCCAGCAAATTTTTCATCGCCACACTCCCTTCTTCCAGCGATTTAACCTTCTCCTCCATATCCTACTTCCATTTTATCGAATCCCTGTCGTTATCCTTCCTCTTCTCATCCACCTGTTTCCCATTTTTTTCCAAGTTCTTCAAGAGTTCATAGGTCCAACTGTCATAATCCAGTCTCGCCTCACTAAGTTTTCTGAGGTTATCCAGGAATAACCCTTTACCCACATTTTCCTTATCCTAGCTTAAACTGTCCTTAGTCATATCCTTCTTAGGATCCTTGTTCTCCTCCCTCTCAGAATTCACATCTTTATCCTCATTATCCTTGTACTCCACATCCTCCATAGGGTGGCTATTGTCCTTTCTAGAGCAATCACTGTGGATAGGGCTTTCATTGTCAGACTCATTATCACCACCTTCTTCCTCAATACCCACCTCCTCATCTTTCCAACTGTCTTCACCATCAAAATCATCTGTATCCATTTCACTGCCTTCTTTTCCTATTTCATTTGTTTCGGTCTTTTCTTCATGGGTTTCCATCCCAGAGGCACTCTTACTTTTTTTGCTAGAAGACGCCTTCCCCTTGCTGGAATCGCCTCCCTCCAGCTTTCTCTTCCTCAGAGAGGCGGATAACCTCTTGTTTTCCAAAATGGTGAGGGTTTTACAGTGCTCATAAATGAGTAGCAATAGCCCGCAATGGAGAACCAGATTAGAGGGGTTCTTACTGTGTTTATTGAGGGACCTTGAAAGGGACCTAAACAGGTAGTAGGGCAGGGAGACCCTTTTGTCATGTCTGAAATGGTTTAAAACAACAAAGTGGTAAGTGTGGGCCCTGGAAAATCAGCCCTCAATAGTGATATATTCCATTATGGCGTTCAAAACCCATCCCTAGATTTTCTTGATATTAGGCGTTTCATAGTAACCCCCTGTGGCTTTGCCAATTCTGACCCTCTCTTTTTCCTTACGCGGGAACAAATTAACCGCGTTATTGGAGACTTTGAGGTCTCTAAAAAAATTAAGCCCATAATGGGGCATGCCAGTCATAGTAGCAATGAGTCTCGCATCCAATTTGAACTTAACCCCATAGATTTTAAAGGACCCATTACACCAATTTTCAGAAATTTTGGACACGGCTAGATTCGCCCTACCTTTGTCATAGTCCACCAGCTTCTCCATAAAGCTTGTGAGGGACCCTTTTTCTAGCTTCACCCACACTTTCGACATCGCCTTCCATCTTGACATATTATCTGGTTCCTCCCTCCTTAAATCTCCTCCCATATTCGAATTCGGATTCTCAGCTATGTTCCTCTGCAAACTCAACACTTCTTTCTCGTAGTTACTCGGGATATTGAAAAGGGTGACCCAGAAAGTGTGCGACGTAATATTAAAAATGGTCGGGGTTCTGCCGCTTTTCCAAGTAATCATTACCTTTCCATCAAATCATAAATTATTCATATACCCTATCATGATTATGCGGTCCTTCCCTTCCCGTAAATCTGTCCTTTCTAAGGAGCTCTTTAATGTTCATATTAATATCTTGCCCATGCCAAATCATTTGAGAATCAGAGTTAACTCCTAAGTTCGCCAGACAGTCCACCACCATATTTTTCTCTCTAAAGGCATGTTGAATAATTATTTCTTTAAAACTAGTGATGATTTCCCTAGCTTTCAAGATAATGTTTTCAATTGACCAAGATGGCTCCAACTCCCCCTTCAGACACTTAAACATATTTATTGTTATTTTACCAATATATATAACATATAAACATATCAATTTACCATTCCAACAATTCCCCCCCCTTAATAAAGGATAAATTAACTTTTATAATAGTTTCTTTATAATGTATAATTTTTTTATGTGGTCTATACAAATGAGAAGGATAAAAGTTTGTCTTACATTTTTACACCTTTATTTTATATCATTTTAGAAAATGATGTAAGCATATTGTTGTAGTATTTGATTTGATGTGTTTGATGTTTATACTAAATATTTCACTTAGTTTTAGAAAATGATGTAAGCATATTGTTGTAGTATCATGTATATAAAGACAATCTAAGATTATTTATAAATCGCCAAACAATCTTGGAATCATTTGAAAAACAATGTTGTATTACTAAAAATGAAAGTGTTTTAGAACATTCAATCACTACTTTTGCATCACTATACTAGCTATGTTTGGCACACCTAACCCTTATTTCAATTATATAAATAATAAATTATGAAAATTTGAATGGTTTAAAATTTTATGTTCAAATCCCTTAAAAAAGAAATAAATAAAAAATCCCTTATTTAAACACATGCTAATTGAAATAAACAAACTAATAGAAAGAAAAACCAAAATGATTTGGTTGTCTTTACTTGAGTATAGAACTCAAGTGCCCAAGTCTAAATGATCATCATTGTTTATTACCAACTAACTCTAATGTCAAAATGTTCATCATTGCTAATTTGCAATTACAACTAACTCCTTATTAAAATCAAAGATGGAGAATATTAAGCAAATTTTAAAGTCAATCCATATTCCATCATTATTTTTTCCTTTATCCCATGGAAGCCAAAATAAATTAAAATATAAGTTCTATTGATTAGACATAAAGTGATTTCACTTAGTAATGGAATTAGATTAGTTATAGTTCATTTAAGGTGGATAACATGAAACTTTGGATTAAATTTTTTTATTATTTAAAGATTTTATTTTATTTCTTAAAATATAAAGTATAATATTTGAATATTTTAAAAAGTTAGTTGTGATGATTGTATTAAGAATATTTATTTTTATATAATTGAATGTTTAGGGTATATAGAAATTTGGAAAAAAATTAAAAATCTTGTGATAGTTCTTTTGCATTACATAATATATGAGTAGTTTGAAATTTCTTTCTAGTAGGGCTATCATGATTAACTTTCATTTTCATTCTTTCAAAATTTGATTGATTTTACAAAGGTAAGATCACTAGAATTTCACTACATTTTTAAAACAATCTTGAATCATTTTCTCATATATAAGAATGGGTGTGTATGTTTGAAACAAAAAAAATTCATGAAGGACAATTAGAGTTTGGTTTTAATACTGCATTATATTTGTGTTTGAAGAGTTTGAATAAAAATTGTGTACTTTTTATTTAGCATTGATATTTTAGATCACATTTTCTCAATTTAGAGTTTATATTATATCAAGAGATGTGAGGAAGTTGACAAGGAAAGCGTCAAAGGGGTGATAGAGGTTACAATAATGGGATGGGAACACAAAATAAATAAAAGATAGAAGTTGTAATTATAAATTAATTGAAAGAAATAAATAAAGGTAACATTAAAGAAGAATAGTAAGGGATAATTCATCGGAACCTGGAATGTTAAAAGGGGGAGAGTGAGTGAAATAAAGGGAGTTTTATTCAAGAGGAATGAAGATATAAAAGAGTGTGAAGATCAAATTAAATATGAAAATCAAGATAAATAAAAGAAACTAAGAGCAAATAAAGATTTAATAGTGAGAGGGGCATTCGCGCTAGGCCAAGGTGAGAGAGAAAATTAACTTGAGGGGCTCCTCCCTAGAAAGGGAAAAACAAAAATGTGGGTGAAGAGCACACGAAGAAAAAATTAAATTGAGAAATTATTATTGAGGTTGATTAAGAGAGTTTGTAATAGATTTCCAAGATTTTTTAGCTCCTTACTATTAGCATATTCTTTCTCATAAAATAATGGGTATGTATGTTTAAATCAAAGAATTGTGTGAAGAACAATTAAAGTTAGGTTTGTATACTACATTATATTTGTGTTTTAAGAGTTTGAATTAAAAATGTGTACTTTTTATTCAGCATTCATATTTTAGATCACATTTTGTCAATTTAGAGTTTATAATATATCAAGAGATATGAGAAAGTTGAAAAGGAAATGGATGAAGGGGTGATAGAGGTTACAATAATGGGATGGGAACACATGAAATAAGGAAAAGACAAAATTTGTGAATAAAAATTAATTGAAAGAAATAAACTAAAAAAACATTAAAGAAGAATAGTAAGTGGATAATTAATTGGTACTCAATGTGTTATGAGGGAGAGAGTAAGTAAAGCAAAGCAGTGATGAATTAGAGAGAGATGAAGATTGAAAAGAGTGTGAAGATTAAATTAAATGTGAAAAGCAAGGTGAATAAAGGAAATTAAGAGAAAATAGATAATAGTGAGAGGGGGTGATGACACTAGGCTAAGGTGAGAGAGATAATTAAGTTGAAGGGATCCTCCCTAAAAAGGGAAAAACAAAAAATAGAGGTGAAGAGAAAGTAGGGAAAACAATAAATTGAGAAATTATTATTGAGGTTGATTAAGAGAGTTTGTAATAGGTTTCCAAGATTGTTTAGCTCCTTATTCATTTGTCTTTGTTAAGACTATTGTTATAATTTTTATTAAAGACAAAAAAAATTCTTAAAGGTTCCTTGTAAAACAGTTTTCTTGTTAGATTTGTGTGAATGTTGTCATTGATGTCAAACCCTATGATTCAGTTAGGACCAGATGTAGTATATTTTCTAGAAGATCCTTTACTTTGGAATCTAGTGTTTTTCTAGTCATGGTTTTTATCATGTATTGGTATCAGTTGTGATAGTTAAATGCTATCTGGACATTGATATTGCAATATGATCTATCAATCCTATGCTCCATAATCTATGACATTCATATCTTGAAAATGGAATTCGTGTTTATGGATATGTGTCTATGGGTCTGGAAGACCCTTGTTTTATTCTGATAATTGAAGCATGTGTTTCAGTAATTAAGAAGGAAGTGTAGAAAATCAATAAAGGTCGACTTGGTTACCCTACTTTGGTCAAGGCATATTTGAGTAGCGTTTTGATCCAAGCAATGCATTATTATATAAACCTTTTGTGCTTGGCTGACATATTACCTTGGTATATGTGCTTACCAGTATATGTGTGTGTGTTTGTGTAGAGTGAAAATGGAATCAAGTAAACTAAGACCTAATTCCACTCTCATTCACACAGTGGAATGTGAAAGAACCTTAGGAGATGATTCACTTTGACTTCCTCCTATGAAAGAGAGTCCAGGAATATCTTTAGGGTTTCTATTCCTTTGTTGTTATGAAGACGAGATGACCTAAATAGAAACAAATGATAAACTAAGCTAGGGAGATGAAAAAAAGTGATGATGTAAATTGAAATAATAAAAAAATGTAGAACTGAAACTGAGATATAAACTGCAGAATAGGAAATTAAAATCATATATCCACTTGTCACCAAAAAATGAGCTAGATTGAGTTGGACCAGGGTATTGAGCATTCTGGTCCTTGTTATTAAACTAAATTGAAACTCTGGAATCTGCAAACTGAGATCCTAAGGTGCAAAATTTCCAAAAGATGCCCACAAAGCGTTGCGTGCCTTGGTCCTAGACCAAGGCACTGGGCACTCCGGTCCTAGAAGACTAAGATCTTCTTCTGAATCTAGACCTATTGCTGCAAATTATAGCTTTCCCGAAGTTTTGTGGTCTGTTGGATTTATGTACCTACACCTACGACTTGTAAAATGGTTTTTGGGTGGCTATATAGGGTTTTGTCTTAGTCAAACCCCCTTTTTTAGTGATTTCCACCTCCACAAATAGCCAATAAAGTATTGAAAAGTGTGTGTGCTCTAGAATCTTATGTGTTTGTAAGATCCTAGTGAGCTAGAATGCAAATTATAGTTCTACCCTATGTTTTGAGTATAGACCCTAAATGATCATAATGTAAATGAGAATGCTTCAAACCACAAATGCAACTGTAGATCTAAAGAAATAATGTAAATCTTAAAACAAGTGTTGTGAAACTCATATAAAGATATGAAAATAACATGAAACCATACCAAACTCTAAGGGAGAGATACAAGCCAATCAACAGTCGGTGATCTCATATCATTCTTGAATATCTCCAAAGCTTCAATTGATGATGAAGATTTGATGAATTTCTTTATTTTCCGATTGAAGACTTCACATAAACCTACACTTTCACTTCACAGGAGGCTCCTTCAATTGCTAGAGTTGTCAGATCCTTCAAATGAGGAAAGGAAAGGTTATATACATGAAACCCTAACTTTGTTTTTTATAATAGGCCAGCCTATAATTGATATAATTTTGCACAAAATTGGATTTAAACATTATAATATTGCCAAAACATGATCCTGAAATTCAGGGGGAACAAGTCAAGACCATGGTGAATCACCATGGTCCAGCCAAATTTTTTCCAATTTTTTAGGGATACAATGTATCATGATTATAAAGTAAATCCCAACTCGGTGCGATGATTCAAGGTGTTTAGATATGTGAAATTGGGCCTTGAATGTTGAAATAGGACCTTATCAGGATTTAATTAATTAATTGATTAAAGAAGATAAAAATAAAAGGGGGTACACTTAGGGTGGTTAAGGGCCCAATTTTATAATGTGTGGAAATATAAGAGAGAACTTTAATTAAGTTAATGGTTAAATACCTAAATAAATTATTTAAAATACAAAATGCAACACACTAAGGCGGGTGCTAACCTAAGCATGAAATTGTACAACCCTAATTAAGAGTGTACACTTTATGATACTAAATTTAGCCCCCACTTTAGTGGTCATATGACACTACAGTCACATACAAGCTAAACTACAAAAAAAAAGTAAGCATTCATGGGAAAAAGTATATGTCCATAAAATGTCAAATTAAGCCCCCAATGGTATCTACAGTACAATGTTCAAAACCACATCCTACAAAGCCACATTGTTAGATTAAATCATAAAATCACCTAAATTCTTATGAAGGATGTTGAAATTTGAGGGTAGCTATATGCCCCCCTGTCTTGGCTTGCTAATTAGTGAGTTGAAATAGGGTATCATATTTACCACATCGAATTGTGAAGGAAAATTAATGACAAATGCTCACAACAAGGTTTGATACAAGATCAAACGAAGTCAAGGAACCTTGGGTAAGAAAGAGAACTAAGCCACAATTCCAACATAACCAAGAGTGCTAGAATCAAAGCTCTCTGGCATAAGATGAAATATTAAGAGAAAATGTAGAATTAGGGTTTGGAAAATAATTACCTTTTAAATTGCGAAAAGGAGGAAGAGATCATTATGCAAAGATATTCACCTTCAATAGTTAAGGGGATCTTTGATAAAGATGACATCTTAAAAAAGAAGAGAAGGAAAAGAAGAATACACACCTTCTCCAATATTTAGGAAAAGAGGATTCTTAGTTAAGGATCACACACTTTCACTAGGGAGATATTGTTCATGAAAGATGTATTATTTAAAATAGAGAATATGTCCTAAACAAAGAGCACACATATTTTATACAAGAAATGACATCAAATGAAAAATTCAACTCAACAAAGGAAAGGTGAATCATTGGAAAAAAGAGAGAGAAGATTTAAATATCACCCTTGCCCCCCAAGCATAGAGTTATATTTTTGTCCTTTCAAGAGGATGTCCTATAAGACATCTAACTTGGTTGGAAGCCAATAATTCCTCAAAAGTTACACTTGAACCTAAGCATGAAGATGCAATGGAGGAAGGGATAAAGGATGCATCTATGATTGAGAAAGGGCAGTCCAAATTCATTGATCCAATTTGGAGCAATAGTATGTGTGATTCGTTTGAGGAGGAAAGAGAATTTGTTCATCTTTTTCAAGGAGCAGTGCATCAAGCTATGATACAATTATTCATGCTTCTATTGGTTGTGGTTGCTTATGATCATGCAAGGAATTGTAAGTTGCTAAAGAAAGGTGGCTAATTTGGTGAGCCTATGAATGGTTTCATTTAGGGGGGTTTCCTTGGTTAGTTAGTTTAGGTTAGGTTAGTTTTTTTTTTGTTTTTTTTCAATAAGTGCAGTTGCACAACTTTGCATCTTATTTTTAGTCTTTGCATCCTTCTTGTCATCTATGTCTTTATTGCTTGAATTTGTAACCCAATGGATACTAAGGCACTTAGAGTTATTGCATAAAATGAAGAATGAAGCATAAAGTAGTTGCACTCACATAAAATATTTATCTTTGATTATGCTTAGCAAAACTCTGCTAAATTTTTGTCTCAACAAAGACTTTGTGCTTTTTGATGTGAAAATTGATTCAAGAGAAATAAGATAGCAATCCAATAGTTCTCAACTTTGAGTGAGTCGAAGATTGTGATTATGATTGGAATATTTCTTATGTTTAGTTCTCATAATCATTTCTTATGCACTTAAAATCTTTTTAGTGAAAATGTTGCAGATATTGGCAGATGACTGATATTTCTCTAAGTAAATCCAAAGGAAATAAAATGAAGAATAAAGTGTCGTTGACACTATGTAGTTTTCATGTAGTTGCATCTTTTCTTACTGAAAATTTTCTTGCAGTTGCATTTTTATTTTATGTAGTAGTTGTAGTCAAGTGGGACTGTGTAGTTGAATTAGTCAATTGTGCCCACCTTTTTCTCAACTTCTTTTCCTATATAAGGAGGACATCATTTGTAAATATTTATCTTTGATTATGCTTAGCAAAACTTTACTAAATTTTTGTCTCAACAAAGACTTTGTGCTTTTTGATGTGAAAAATGATTCAAGAGAAATAAAATAGCAATCCACTAGTTCTCAACTTTGAGTGAGCCAAAGATTGTGATTATGACTGGAATAAATCTTATGTTTAGTTCTCATATTCATTTCTTATGCACTTGAATCTTTTTGGTGAAATTGTGAATGCTAATGAAAGAGCTTTCTAATTGTGTAAAATATACTTTGTACTATCTACATATTTGGGAAACCTTCTGACAATTAAGTGATTACATAGGAAGCTTTATATTGCTACCAATTACTTGTAGTTTTAGGAATCATTGATCACATCTTGGAGACTTTGAGCTACAAGTTGTGATTCACGTTGAAATAGTGGTGATTAGTGTAGTTGCACTCACGTAAGTCTTTGAGCTTGCATGATTGTCTAGATATTAAGAATCTTTGTCAAGAATTTTTATAGTTGTTAAGTTTATTGAGTTAAAAGAAATATCACCAAGTGAAGGGAAAATACATTAATTTTGAAAAAAGAGAATTACATGCCCTAAGCTTACACTTGAATTTTTTTTTAATAAGTTGTTGAAATACCCAAAATTCCAATAGGGAACCTCCCCTTGATGAGAGGAAAGACTTTTTCTTAACATAATTGTGTGTGAAATACATATTTTGTCATTGGTACGCTGGTGACAAAATATTCACCCAACAGGTAAAATAATAGGTCCTGCCTTAATAGGCAAGGTTATAATACCTAAAGATTGTTTAGAAATATTGTCAAAGCCATGAATAGTAAGAGAATTAGGTTGAATAGAAGAAGGGTCCACCTTAATCTTATGCAATAAATCAATGCTACAAATATTAAGGATAGATCCATTGTCCACTAAGGTTCTTCCTATACCATTACCATTGATAATAACAACAATCACAAGAGGATCATATTGATGTTGAACTTTAGGGGATGGTAACTCATCTTGTGTATACACAATTTGGGCTTTAGATTCTTTCATAGGATCAATCAAAGAATCCATATTATTAGATGTCAATGTAGGTGGGATATCTATTTCTTTAATGCATCTTGTAACATTCCATGATATATGGATGAAGTTTGAATAAAATCCCAAAGAGATATCTTGACAGGAGTAGTCTTAAGTCGTTCAATAAGATCATACTCTTTACCCATAGTTTGTGATATACGAGGTGCTAGTGGAAGAATAGGTTGAGAAGTAGGAAGTGAAGAAGGGATAACCAAAGGAGAATTAGGTTGCCTATTGTTCCTTATATTATATTTATGGGCAACTGAATTGTATCTCTCTCAAGTAATCTATTTAGCATACTCATAAGGACTCTTGGTAGGATATTCGCCTTGCACAGTAATAACTAGTTTGTTAGGAGTGTGAAAGGCATAATTGCTATAACCACCTTGAACCACAAAGAGAGGCTTGTTGAGAGATTGACAATTTGGAGAAGGAATTGCACCTTGAATCATGAAGAGGGGTTTATTAAGTGTTTTATAACCATTCACAGTTATTATATTGATCAAAGATGGTTTGGAAACATGTGAAGAAGGTTTAGTAGAGTTGAAATCATTAAGTGGTTTGTAAAGAGGATTAGTAACTTTAAACATTTTTTCATGAATAGGTTTTTCTTCGGAATGAATGAAAGGGGCATCCTCATAGAGGGGATTGTTAATGATAGTGATCCCTTGTAACCTAAGAACATTCTCTTGTTCTAAAGTATCCTTACAAGGGGGTATACATTTTAGGAGAAGGGTCAACATCATTTCTATGAAGGGAATTATTGAAAGAAGTGTTGATCTAGTCACTTCTTGCACCAAAATGTTATCATGAATAGGATCAATGTTGGGAGATATATTACCACTAGTCATTGATGTTTCATCCCTAGAAGGAAGAGTGTTGAAAGAAGGTGTAGTGTTAGTAGGAAAGGTACCCATCATATCATCCTCTATCACCCAAGTGTCCACATCAGAGAGGTACTCTCTAGGAGAAGAATCAACATCATTCTTCAAAGCTTCATTCTTGAGAGGGAGACCTTTGAAGGAAATATTAATAAAATCTTCTTAAACTAGGGTATCCTCATGAGTAGAGCCAATTTGGGAGAAGGAATAACACTAATAATTAATGATTCATCCTTAGATGAAAGGTTATTTAAATGAATAGAGGTTGAGGTGTTATTAAGGGAATTGTCAATCATTTCACCCTCTTTTACCATAGTATCATCTTCTTTGACCAAGGTACTCTCATAGGGGAGGGACAAATTAAGAGAATAATCAAAACCATCATTTAATGGTTCATCCCAAATAGGAAGATCATTGAGAGAAGTGTTTTAAATATATCCTTGTCCTATGGTGTCCTTATAGGTAGGGACAATTTTGGGAGGGAGGATAGCACTATTTATTAATGAATTTTTACAAGGGAGAGAATTAATACATGTGTTAATAAAATCATCCTCTTGCCTCAAAATGTCCTTAGTAGGATCTTTAAGATGGGTGTGAAGAGTCATAAGAAGGTCTAAGAAACTATCATGATGCAAAGACAAGTTTGCTGAAGGCCAACATAGCACCCTAGAATTGACAGCGTGGAATAGGGTTCGAGGCAATGCCCCCCCCAAAAAAAAATTGGCATGAAATTTTTTGAAAATATCATTTTTTGTGTGTATTTATACAATGCAATGAAAGAAACAATGCAAGTAAAGAAAGTAAATTGAATGTCTAAGCAATGAATCAAATATGTGATTAACAAAGTTTAAGCATATGAACTAACTAATACAAATAAAAGTACATTAAGTTATATGTTTCAAAAATTATTGCAAACATGAATTAGTTAATTGCATATGAATCAAATCTGAAAATGAAAATTAGAAGTAAGCATAGTTCACATCGGGTTCCCCAAAATGTGTGGAATGAAAATGGAATCGAGTAAACTAAGACCTAATCCCACTCTCATTCACACATTGGAATGTAAAAGAGCCTAAGGAGATGATTCACTTTGACTTCCTCCAATGAAAGAGAGTCAAGGAATATCTTTAGGGTTTCTATTCCTTTGTTGCTATGAAGAGGAGATGATCTAAATGTAAACAAATGATAAACTAAGCTCAGGAGATGAACACAAGTGATGATATAAACTAAAATAACAGAAAAATGCAGAATTGAAATTGAGATATAAATTGTAGAACAAGAAATGAAACTTAGATGTGCACCTATCACCAAAACTGAGCTGGATTGAGCCAAACCAGGGTGTTGGGCTCTCTGGTCCTTGTTACTGTACTAGTCTAAAACTCTGGAATCTACAAACTAATACACTAGGGTGTAGAATTGCCAAAAGATGCCCCAAAACATAGAGGAGAAAAGTGTTGGGTGCCCCAATCCTAGAAGACTAGTACCTTCTAGATTTAGACCTATCCCAGCAAATTCTGGCTTTCCCAAAGTTTTTTGCTCCGTTGGATTTTTTTACCTGCACCCGCAACTTGAAAAATGATGTTTGGGTGGCTATATAGGGCTTTTCCTTTTTGGTAATTTCCACCTCCACAAATAGCCAATAAAGTATTGAAAAGTGTGTGTACCCTACAATCTCATGTGTTTGTAAGATCCTGGTGAGCTAGAATGCAAATTAGAGTTTTACCCTATGTTTTGAGTACAAACCCTAAATGAACATAATGTAAATGAGAATTCTTCAAACCACAAATGCAACAATGGATCTAAAGAAATAATATAAATCTAAAAACAAGTGTTGTGAAACTCATATAAAGATATGAAAATAACATGAAACCATACCAAACCCTAAGGGAGAGGTACAAGCCAATCAACAATAGATGATCTCCTATTATTCTTCAATATCTCCAAAGCTTCAATTGATGATAAAAATGGTTGATGAATATTTGATGAATTACTTGATTTGTTGATTCAAGACTTCACATAAACCTACACTTTCACTTCACAAGAGGCTCCTCCAATTGCTAGAGTTGTTAGATCCTTCATATGAGGAAAGGAAAGGTTATATATATGAAACCATAACTTTGTTTTTTTATCATAGGCCGACCTAGAGTTGATATAATTTGACACAAAGTCAGATTTAAACATTATAATAGTGCCAAAACATGATCCCAAAATTCAGGGAGAAAAAGTTAGGACCATGGTGAATCACCATGGTCCGACTGACCTTTTTCCAATTTTTTAGAGATGCAAGGTATCATGATTACAAAGTAAATCCCAAATCAGTGCAACAATTCAAGGTGTTTAGATATGTGAAATCAGGCCTTGAATGTCGAAATAGGACCTTATCAGGATTTAATAAATTGATTGATTAAAGAAGATAAAACTTAAAAGGGGCACACTTAGGGTTAAGAGTCCAATTTTATAATGTGTGAAATGATAAAAGAGGACTTTAATTAAATTAATAATTAAATGCCTAAAGTAATTGTTTAAAATGCAAAATGTAACAAACTAAGGCGGGTACTAACCTAACCGTGAAATTGTACAACCCTAGTTAAGGGTGTATAATTTACGATGCTACAATATGTGTGTGTGTGTGTGCGGATGTGTGTATGAAATGTGTGTGGCATGTGAACAAGAGAAGAGAGAAAAAGATATGTGAGTACCAGGAGTGTAATGTGTGTAAGAGCAAAGGTGTGTAAGTGTGCAAAGTGTGAGTGCAGTTGGTATGACAGATTGAGGATAGTGTTACAGTAATCCCTTACCAAATCTACTGCAAGCAATTGGTTTGACAAATTGAAGACAATGTTGCAGTAATCTGTTACCGGATCTATTGCAAGCAGTTGGTTTGATAGATTGAGGACACTGTTGCAGTAATCCCTTACTGCATTTGTTGCAAGAAGTTGTGTTGATAGGTTGGGAAAGTGTTGCAAAGATCCCTTACCAGATCTGTTGTAAGTTGTTTTTTTTATTTTTGAGCTTATCTTGGAACTATCCTCGTGAATTTGGAGATGCAATTTTCTTCAATTCACCTATTTTTATTGCAGTGAATATTCCTACAGTGAGTTGTGTCATATTCTGGTAGTGAATCGTATTGTAATCAAGTAGTGAATCATTTGACAGTGAGCCTCTCTTTTGTAAACTCCATATAACTAGTTATATTATCCTGAGAGTTAACCCTCTCTCTGGTTTTCCCCATTTGGGTTTTTCATGGATAAAAATTCGGAGTCTATCTTGTGATTATGTTTTTCATTTATTCTGCATTTGTTGTTTCATGTTGATGAAATTAATTACTAAGGTTAAAATCAGTGGAAGCTTTTTATTGTTGTGGAATACTGATTCACCCACTCTTAGTATTTTGAACCACTCAACCATCCAACAATTGGTATCAGAGCTTAGTCTCTTATTTGATAGCTTAACCGCTTAAGGGAGGTTCTTGTTGGTTGAATCATGGCACCGGTGAGTATGACCAGAGAATATCATCTGGATGAAGAATAGAAGATAGCTCTTAAGGATATGGAAAGTGTGGAATCAAAGAATTAGGAATTAAAAGAAAATATTAGAGAAGTAAATGAATGTGTAGTGAAGTTGTGAGAACAAATCCGGAAGTTCAAGTTATGACATAAAAAAGTTAATAATTAATTAAAGTGGATGAATGAAACCGTTAAAGATTTGATGTTGAAAATTGAGGAAAAGAACAAAGTGGAAGAAACTCTGAAAGATTCAATTAAACTAAACACTAAAGAATGTGATAAGATGGAACATTAAGTGAAGAAGCTAAAGGTATAAATTAAAGTTCATGAAAGAAACAAACTACTAGATGACTTGATTAACATGTTGAAACCTCATGAAGAGAAGATTGGACTAGGATTTCAGACTGGTGAATGTTCAAATCAAAAACACAAAGACATAGGAAAGGAAGTTAAGGTAGAAGGAAAGAGAAAATATGAAGATGAAAGAGCAATCTAGAATCAAAGATCCACTGCAAGAAAATTATCAGTTCTTCAACCAAATGCATGAAGGTACCCATCATTTAATGGTTATTTTTTTCAATGAAATAAATTTGGTCATAAGGCTACAGAATGTAGAAGCATGAAGGAACTGGACACTCAATGTTTCAATTGGAATAAGTTTGGTCATAAGGAAAATTATTGTAGGAATCATGGTATGAGTCAGAATAGTTATCATGTTAGAAAGAATGGGATGAATAGTAGTTTTCATGGCTATTATCATCTATGCAATGGTTATTGTCATAAAGATAATCAGTGTAGATCTAGAATACATTTAGTGAATTTAGTGCAAAGGAATATCAAATGATATAAGTGCAAACAATCCAGGTATTATGTTAGTAAGTGCAAAAAATTGGTTTCTATGGAGAAGTCTATGGAGAATAATGTGATCCAGACTTGTGAATCAAAGAAAAAGGAAGTCATGGTATGGAGAAAAGAGGTAAATAATGCAAGCACCTCTTCCTCTAGTAACTGAGCTTTTTGCTTTGTCTCAAGGGGAGTTCTCAAGTAAAATCATTTGGCCCCTCTCTAAATCAATTCATGTTATGGGTTCAGCATGATTATGTTGGATATGCGATCCGATAATTTGGTGAAGATGTTGACATCATGGACAAGACACTCTTTTTGGCGGGTAAACCCTAGAAGTAATTAGCAAGATAAATAGACAACTTTGAGATCATTTTCTACATTATGTGAAGAAAGAAGTCTAAGGAACAAAAAAGTGATTAAAGAGAAAAAGCACAACAAGAGTTCACATCATGGAATCCAAGATGATCATTGGGGAATCGAGAAATGGAGAATTTCAATATCTAGAAAAGGTACAATTGGATGAATTTGATCTTGAAAAGATTAAGAAATTGGAAAGAAATTTCAATGATACAAAATTACAAAAAGTTAAAGAGTTAGGGAAAAAAGGATTGGATCTACGGAGAGAATTGCCCTAGTTTGATAATGAAGGTTTGATCAAGCTTGTCCCGAGTTGAGTACAGAATGATTACATCATGTTGGACAAACCCTATTTGATCACTAAAGATATCATTTTAATAATTATTGGGCTATGCGACAAAGGAATTATTCTGGTAAAGAAGACTGTGAAGAACAAGGAAGTTGAAACCCTGACTAGAGCGATGGGAGATCAAAGAGTGTTGTTGATTGACATAATTGTTAATCCCATGGTAAGGTATGTTGCGTACGATATCTCTTACAAAATTTACTCCATAAATAGGGAAGGTTCTACCTCATCTATTGATGTTTTTATTGCCCGTAAGTTTGTTATGGAAGATGTATTTTTCAATTTGTGTGAATTGTTGAGGAGTCAGTTGTTAGAGAATATTAACATGGTAAAGGATCAAGGCTACCCTTCTGGTTTGGATCATTGCTTGTATGCTTAGCAATGTATTTTTTGAGATCTCTACCAGTGAAAGAATGTTTTTATGGAAGTCACAAGGTCTAGTTGCAAAGAAAATCTATCTATATTTGAATTGCTTGGAAAAGAAAGATGAAGCATGTGAAGATTACTTTAAGACATTTCAGGAGGTTTGGAGTATTAATCTGGTATCCCTTGCTACCAGTTCTGCTAAGGAGAATCTCACCTCCAGAAAGAGGAAACTAAAGGATATTGTGATTTCTGGTTCTCTAGAACCTAAGAAGAAGAAGAAAGAACAAAAATAGGAAGATCTAATTGAATTAAATGATCCAGAATCTCCTTTGGCTAAAGAAAAGTTGATTGTTGTAGAGCAAGGACAAGATATTTCAGAGACAGAAGCGGATGATGTATAGAACATGTTGGAGAGATGTAATGATACTCAGAGGACTTTGACAAAATGCATTCATGAAATGAAGGACTATATTGATAGCACCAGAAAATTATACGGGTATTGTCTCCAATGGTTGGTTGGTATGGAAAACATCAAGGTGAAAGTTGAATCAATCGAATCTAAACTAAATTCTATTGGGAAAAAAATTGATTTTCTAAGTGATAAAGATGATAGTTAGAGGAAAAAGGTAGAATCTTTGCAATCTAAGTTGTTATCACTTCAGACACAAAGGGAAGACATTGTGAGTATCATCTAGAGGGTGAAAGAAATTTTTGAAGCTAAATTGGAACATTTTTCAAGGCTTCTTAGAGATGCAAAAGAATATGAATAGAATTTGTCCATTCCTGACAGCTTATCTTGTGCCATTGATCTGTTAGTTGAAACCAAAAGATTATTTGTGAGTATCAAATTGGTAGTGCATTCTTCGAAGGTTCTCCTTTCAAAACTCGAAGAGAAATACAAGAGGATTTTTTTAGAAGAAGGGCAGTTAAGAATTCCTTTTGGTTGATATGCATTTTTTATACTCATTCTTTTTTTATTTGTTATGTTAGAGGGTCCCTTTCTCCTTGATGTAAAATGGGGAGAAATGGAGAAATATGAATGATATGAGTAAGGTGTAGATATATGATGTAGATATGTATGCGGACATGTTTTTATTTTGAGTATTTTCTTTTTGAGATGTTTTGCCATAAATGACAAAGGGGGAAATTGTTAGATTTGTGTGAATGTTGTCATTGATGTCAAACCCTATGATCTAATTAGGACCAAATGTAGCATATTGATAAATAGTGGAAGATAGGTACGTAAGTGTTATTGAGAAATGAGGTATGTATGGTTTACAAAGAATATTTTTTAGAAGATCCTTTACTCTAGAATCTAGTGTTTTCCTAGTCATGGTTTGTATCATGTGTTGGTATTAGTTGTGACAATTGAATTCCTATCCAGGCATTGGTATTTCAATATAATCTATGAATCCTATGCTTCATAATCTGTGGCATTCATATCTTGAAGATGGAATTCGTGTCTAGGGGTCTGTGTCTATGGGTTCACCAGACCCTTGTTTTGTTCCAATAATTGAAGTGTGTGTTTTGGTAATTAAGAAGGAAGCATGTAGAAGATCAATAAAGGCCGACTTGGTTACCTTGTTTTGGTCAAGGCATTTTTGAGTAGCCTATTGATTCGAGCAATGCAATATTGTATAAACATTTTGTGCTTGGATGACATATTACCTTGGTATATGTTCTTATCAGTATATGTGTGTGTGTATATGGATGTGTGTATGGAATATGTGTGGCATGTGAACAAGAGAAGAGTGAAAGATATGTGAATATCATAAGTGTGATGTGTGAAGAGAAAATGTGTGTAAGTGTGGAAAGTATGAGTGCAGTTGGCTTGACAGATTGAGGACAGTGTCGTAGTAATACCTTACTAGATCTGTGGCAAGTAGTTGGTTTGGCAGATTGAGGACAGTGTTGCAATAATCCATTATTGGATCTGCTATAAGCAGTTGCTTTGATAAATTGAGGGTAATGTTGTAATAATCCCTTACCAGATTTGTTGCAAGCAATTATATTGATAGGTTGGAAAAGTGTTGTAGGGATCTCTTACCAGATTGGTTGTAAGTTGTTGTTTTGATATCTAAGCTTATCTTGAAATTGACATCATGCATTTGGAGATGCAAATTTCTTCAGTTCACTTATTTCTATTGCAGTGAGCATTTTGGTAGTGAGTCGTATTGTATTCTGGCAATAATCTATATTGTAATCAGGCAGTGATCCATCTAATAGTGATCCACCCTTTTGTAAACACCATATAACTAGTTATATTTTGTTGAGAGTTAACCCTCTCTATGGTTTTTCCCATTTGGTTTTTCCATGTATAAAAAGTCGATATCTATCTTGTGATTATGTTTTTCATTTCTTTTGCATTTGTTGTTTCATTTTGATGAAATTAATTGCTAAGGTTAAAATCGGGGGAAAGTTTTTATTGTTGTGGAACACTGATTCACCCCCCCTCTCAGTATTCCAGACCATTCAACCATCAAACATTTCCTCCATTGCCAACACCTTGGAATTTTGAATACTAACATTGGTTTTTTTGTGTATGACATTAATGTTCTTTAATTATAGTTTATATGGAACACCATACACACACATACCTTGAAGTTTAGAATAGATCCTTGCAATTTTTGGAATATATGACCAATCTTCTAATTTTAATATGAGGTCTAGAAAATTGTGCTGATGCCTTTTCTTTTTAATAATTTTTTATATTAAATTATCAAACAAGCCTTCAATGTAAGGGAGGAAGATAATAAATTAATTTTGAGGTTCATATGTATTATAGTAGTTAAAAATATCTAATATTCTTCTTACTTAATACATTTGGAAAACTATTTATGATCATAATGGATTTGATGAAAAAATATTGGATAAGTGTGTAATCTCTTCTAAGTCAATATGATTTCCATCATAAATTATGAAAAATTTAGTGGGATTTTTTAGGACTCTTGTCATTTGAGTAAGGTGATGATCTAAATATGTGTAGATATGTCTTAATATGAGTTCATTTCGAATGGCCCGCCTATTTTCTAAGAAAGGAATGCATAAAAAAAATGTTAAATTATTATTAGTTTAAGAGTTCTTGTACATTTACTTTCATAATGCATGTTCTTAACAATGTCATCATAAAGAAACATATAACATGGATAAAAGCTTTGAGATATGATTTGCAAGTAGGAAATATCTTTGAAACCCTAAAGATACAATATGCAAATGTACTATGGTACAACCTGAGTTGGCCTAGTGGTGGAGAACTTGTGCTCTTGAAAGAGAGGTCACAAGTTCAAATCCCACAAGGGGGTGAGGTATGTAAGCATCATCGGCTTCAGCTCATTACCGATAAAAAAATGCAAAAGTACTATGAATGAAAAGAAGTAATGTGAAATAAAAGAAGTCATTATCCAACATATGATTATAATAAATGTAACTAAAAAGAAATGTAATCATATGTGAAATAGAAAACAAAATAGATTTAATAAATTCCATTATGAGCATGCTTAAAATCAAATCTGAAAATATAAGTGAAAAATAATGCAACTCACAAAGCCAAAATTAGCAATATATATTAAGTTTTTTAATGAAATTAACCACGAAATTTATGTAATAATGATCTATGAATGCAAAATTTATTTTTCAAACACCTAATAATTAGATCTGAGACCACAAATCAAAAATAAGTATGAAAGGAGTCGGATTCACTAAAATGTAATGTGGTTAAAATTAGGAATTAGGGTTTAAGATAATAAATCCACTAAGTAGCCCAATTAACCCACATACATTGAAAGAGGATCGAACCCAATAGATCTTGGCTCAATCCTAGTAGCAAAGGGTCTAATATTTTTGATTGGATTGAATTTGGATGTTATGATTTGTCCTCTTTCTAATTTGATTGATTATGAAACTAGGGTAAAGTGATGGAATATTGAAGTGATCTAACAGAAACAATATGCTACGGATGTCCCACAGAGCCACCAACCTGGATCTAAGCAAAATTAGATGCTTAAAACATGTCCTCCAAATTTTGGCCTGATTCCAGGTAGCATAGATCCTCCTTGGTCCTCCAAATTTTCCATCGTTGAAACGTCACTATTGACTATGTTGAATTTCCCGAGTATAGCTCTGCACTTGTTTCCTTCACACACAAAGAAAGGGAAATATGTTGGTAATAGGGGTTTGCCTTAGGTCAAACCCTGAATTTGGAAATAACCATGAATTGAAATAATGCAAATACTGAAATAAATATTAAGGAGACATACCTCGGATCTACAATCATTGATGATGATGCAATTCTCTTTGAAGGTGTTCACATACCTTAAATGTGATGGCACGACAAACACATCGACATGAAAAAACCTAATCACACACACATGATTGCATGAACATTGATGTAACTTTTTTCCACAATGCTTGAATGATGAATATGCAATCTTGAGTCTTTAAATATGCTTGATAATGAATGCTTCATAGATGCATAGATAATAGGGATAAAGTCTTAGATCTAAAATGAATTGATAAGATGTATTTATATAGGGTTCCCTAGGTAATTAGCGACTAGGTAGACCTCCAATGGTCATGTGTATCCCCAGGGATCAAATGTTGGTGAGGAGAAATAGCACTTACCCCATTTCAAATTGGGGCCCCGTTGAGAGGGACTAGGGTATTTTGGGGCACTCTGGTCCAGAATAATACACTCCACGCCCTGGTCCTTCTGCAAAGAGGAACAAAACAAGCAACCAAGGGATGGTCATCTCATAGGAGGACCCACCAAAGGGTGTACATGACATCAAAGTTGGATAATTGGGCCTAAACGGACCTAGAGAGGCAATGAGGATAGGACAGGCCAAAGTGGGAACACAAACATAAGGTGTAAATTGGATCGGTGATAATTTATGATGCTACACCTATTTTCTATTCAAAGGTTGTGTTGGGCAAGTCAAAAGAGGTTGAGGTTGATTCCATGGGAATTTTAATCCCTGGTTTTACCAAGGTTTCTAAATGATTCTAACTATTTTTCCATTGAGTTTCATTGGGCTTCCATCAGGGGTTGGTTTCATTAGGGCATGGTCCACTTAGGTGTCCCCATTGTGATCCCAATGGTGTTAGAATTTATGGAGGTCATGTTGGCATAGGTGGGGGCATCCATTGATTATCCCAAGGCATTGTTATTTTGTTCACATTAGTTCTAGGACCATAATTGTTGGCAATATTGCATTATAACAGACAATGAAAGATTTTTGGCATTTCATAAGGATATTGAGAAGGTTGTTGATGATTATGGATATAACTGATTAAAGATGTTTACTGTCTTGATATTGTTATTTTGTCCTTGATGTCAAGAAATTGATTTTCTAATTCAGTATGATGTTGCCATATCTTGAGAAGTATGATTTAAAAGAGTATAAAGATGTCGGTAAAAGACACAAGAAACAATATGATGAATAAGGGGATGAATAAGGTATTCAATGGGCAACTACTACAGAGTTAGACAATGATGAGATCATGATGTTTAGATTTTTTTAACATCATACATATGTTGTAAATTGTAAAGGTTAATACTATACTATGTTACCAAGCAAAGAACCTAGTCGATAAACCCTAAGGAACCTAGTCAGTAAACCCTAAGGTTATCGCTATCGGTTAATGAAGGCGGAATGTCTACCGAGTGAAGTTTAGTATTCACTGAGTTGTTACTGAGTTGTAACCGAGCTATAACAAAATGCATTAAATGTTTCCATGCATTATTTAATGAAGGAAGCTGATGAGCTGGAACTGATTGAATGATTGGTGAGCCGTGGATGAAGTTTGTTAATGAATCTAAGGCAATGAAAAGTCGGCATGAAGATCTATAGCACAGATTGAACTGCAATACCCTTGCACAAGTTCCAAGACTAACATGCAAGTTCCAAGGAAGGGTAAAACATTTTCAGATCGAAAGATGCATTGAACCTAGACAAGATTGAAGATCTGATGGCTATGATTAAGCGGTTACCTAATTGTTTATAAATAGGAAACTGATGATAAACAATGTATGCGGGCAAGTGTATGCACAGGGATGCTACATAGTGATTACCGCGCATAGAAGCTTGAAGACCTGTTTGAATAACATAGTATAGAAGCCCAGCAGATAGACAAGATTAGTTCTATGTCTAGATTGTATTGAACAAATAGGAATCTGCTTTAGCATTTTAGATGTGAAGTTGCAGATAGATTTTTATTACTATTATTTTGTGAAAGTGACAGAAAATCTCTTAACCGAGTGGACTTAACAGTCTTATTTGTAAAATCCTCTAGCAAGGTGACATTCTGATTGAGTGTTTGAAATCCTTTAACAAGGTCACTTCTAACAAGGTGAAGATCCTAACAGATCTGAGGGAAATCCCTTAATCGGGTCACATCTAGCAATGTGTTTGTAATCTTTAACAGGATTTGGTTTTAACCGAGCATACTCTAGAAGAGTATATTTCTTAGTGGGTCCAAAATCCCACAGTGGTTTTTCACTATTTGGGTTTCCACGTTAAATCTGGTGTTATGAGGTTTATGATATTTATATGCTTTTGAGTTTGCATGTTTAACCGTTTCTGTTATATTACTGATATATATGTTACCAAGGTTGAATCTGATGTTTTTAATGGAAGATTAAGTTTGTATGATTCACCCCCGGCTCCCATCTTGTTGGCTATTGGATCTGTACTTATATTAAGTATTAGAACTATCAATTGGTATCAGAGCTTTGGACTCCGGAAGGAAAAGTTTAAAGGCACTTGAGTTAAAGATCCAAAGATGTATAAGAGGGATGCACCAAAGCTAAACAAGTCAAGTATCTCTACATGGCAGAAAAGGATGAAGTTGCATCTATCAAGAGTTGGAGAATATGTTGTATACTATCTGGATAACGATTTTGTTACACCGAGCACCTATCCATTGACTATGGAAGAGATAAAGGCAAAGCAAGAACATATTCAAGCAATGATTGAAATAACATCTGCATTGACTGATTCAGAGTTTAATGATCTAGAAGGTTGCAATGATGCAAAGGCTATGTGGGATAAGCTCATATCAGTATATGGAGGAGATGAACATGTTCAAAGAGAAAAAGTAGATAGTCTAAGAGGACAACTTGAATCTATGAGGATGAATGAAGGTGAGAACATAACTCAGTACTGTACAAGACTAAAGGAGATTGTCAATCAAATCAAAGGAGCAGGTGGAACTATTGAAGAAAAGGATATAACAAGTAAGTTGTTGAGAACCCTTCTACCAGCTTATGCAATTCGAGTCTCTGCAATCAATGAATTGAGGTCTGTACCTAATATGCCAATTTCTTTAGATGCTACTATTGGTAAGCTACATACATTTGAGTTAAGTAATTTTGATAACAGTGGATCTTTGGTAAATAAAGTTGAATCTGCATTTAGTTCTTTTCATCTTGATGAATCTAATGATTACAATGAAAGAAAGTATAAGTACTCTGAAGGAGATCACAGTGGAGCAAGTGAAAGATTTCTTAAGAACATGGAGGAAGTACATAAACTATATGAGGAAATCAGAAAGCAAGAAGAGTTTGAAGCACTATTAGCCAAAAGGTTACCAAGAGGCAAAGGTAAGTATAAAGGAAAACTACCTTTGAAATGTTTCAATTGTGATAAAATAGGACATATGGCTTCTAACTGTCCTGACAAAGATTTTACTGAAAAGAGAGATTACCAAGATGATAGACAGAAAGATAATCATTACAGAGGACACCGAGACTTCAAAAGAAGAGATAGAAAGACATGCTTAATAGCTGATGAGGAATCCAATGATGATCAATCAGATGATACAGATACAGAGGAAGTAGTTTATGTGGCTATCAAAGATGGATCAGATGAAGAAAGGTGTGAAGAAAAAGCCCTAATATCTCACATAAACACTAATGATTCTTGGATTATAGATAGTGGATGCTCATGTCATAGGACAGGAGATAAACACAAGTTTGTTATATTAGAAGATTATGATGGAGGATATGTTAGATTTGGTAATGATGCACCATGTCTAGTGAAAGGTAAAGGATCTATAACACTTCTTGACAATGCAAGATGCAATGATGTTTATTGGGTTGAAGGTCTGAAATACAATTTGTTGAGTGTAGCACAACTAAACAACACAGGTTACTGAATAGAATTTCAGAAAGGAATTGTCAAAGTTCATGACAAGAATGCAAAGTTAGCTGCTACCAGGACACAAACAAAAGGTAACACATTTCATCTTGACTCAACTCGTAACAAGTGTTTGTATGCAAAGATAGATGATGCCTGGTTATGGCATAAAAGGTTTTGTCATGTCAATTTTTATAATCTGATCAAAACAAGCAAGAAGCACCGAGTAAGAGGTCTACCAAGTCTTGAAAAACCTGAGAATGCTATGTGTCGAGGATGCCAGATGGGTAAGATGACAAGATCAAGCTTCACAAGTAAGTCTAACACTTCTAAGGGAATTTTAGATCTAGTGCACACTGCCCTTTGTGGTCCTATGAAAGTTCAAAGTTATTATGGTGATAAATATTTCATATTATTTGTGGATGACTATTCAAGGATGATGTTAGTAATGTTTTTAAAAGAAAAATCAGAAGCTTTTCAAATGTTTAAATGGTACAAGGCAAGAGTTGAAAATGAAACAGGAAGACAATTGAAATGTCTTAGATTAGATAGAGGAGGAGAGTTCACATCTGATGAGTTCAACTTATTTTGCAATGATCATGGTATTAAAAGACAAGTCTCTGCACCGAGAACTCCACAACAGAATGGAATAGCTGAGAGAAGAAACGGATCTATTTTGGATTGTGCTAGAACACTGATGATTGAAAAGAAGGTGTCACAAACATTTTGTAGAGAAGCAATAAGCATAGCAGTTTACACCTTGAACTGAGTTCAATTGAAGAAAGGTACTTTGAAGATACCATATGAAATTTGGTATGATAAGAAACCTAATGTAAGCTATTTTAAAATCTTTGGAAATAGATGCTATGTTCACAAAGATGATAGAAATGGCAAGTTTGATCAGAAAAGTGAAGAAGGAACATTTCTAGGTTATTCTTCTAGAAGCAAAGCATTTAAATGTCTGATCAAATCATCTAACAAAATAGTAGAAAGTGCAAATGTGAAAATTGGTGAATTTGCAGAAAGAAATGATGAAGGAAATTCCAAGGAACCAAAAGACTATGATGAATTTGTCTATGTTCAACCGCGAAGTCTTACCGAGAAGACTGTTGAAGAAAATGAAGAGAATATCCAGTTACCGAGTGATGAAGAAGATCATACAGAACCTACCGAGCCTATATTAGCCAAGTATGTCAGAAGACATCATGCACCAAGTCAAATTATAGGAGATAAGTATGATCTAGTGATGACAAGGAACAAACTGAGATAGAACACATGCTTGATATCTGAATTTGAACCGAGAATAGTGAAAGAGGCATTTAACAGTGAAGATTGGATAAATGCTATGATAGAAGAGATTGATCAAATCTTGAAGAATGACACATGGACACTAATCCCAAGACCAAAGGACAAGAATGTAATCGGTACAAAGTGGATTTTCAGAAACAAGCTGAATGAAAAAGGAGAGGTCATTTGAAACAAAGCAAGACTAGTTTGCAAAGGTTATGCTCAAGAAGAAGGAATTGATTATGGTGAAACTTTTGCACCTATTGCTAGACTTGAAGGAGTAAGAACATTGTTGGCCTATGCTGCTTTCAAAAATTTCAAGGTATATCAAATGGATGTCAAATCTGCATTTCTGAATGGAATATTAAAAGAAGAAGTTTTTATTGAACAACCTAAAGGATTTGTTGAAGACAATAATAAATATCAGGTATGTAAATTGAACAAAGCTTTATATGGTTTGAAACAAGCACCTAGAGCATGGTATGAAAGATTGCACTTTTATTTGATTAAGATTGGTTTTATAAGGACAAGTGAGAATAGCAACATGTACATGAAGAATGATGAAAATGGAATACTGATCTCAGCCATATTTGTTGATGATATTATATTTTGTGGAAATGACTCTTTATGCAAGAACTTTGGAAATGAAATGAGCAGAGAATTTGAGATGTCATTAATCGGTGAGATAAAGTATTTTATAGGTTTACAGATACTGCAAATGAAAAATGAGATTTTCATTACTCAATCCAAGTACATAAAGGAAATCTTGAAGAAATTTGGAATGGAGGATTCAAAACTAGTAAGTACTCCTATGAATACCAACTGTAAATTATCAAATAATGATGAATCTGCATCTATGGATGAGACACTTTACCGATCCATGATTGGGAAACTACAATATGTTGTTCACAATAGACTAGACATAGCACATGCAGTAGGTATAGTTGCAAGATTCTCTGCAGATCCTAAGGAAACACATATGACAGCAATCAAAAGAATTTTTAGATACTTGAAAGGCACTGAGAATTATGGCTTAGTATATCAGAAAGGAAATGATTTTGATTTAAAAGTTTATACTGATGCTGATTGGGCAGGCAACATTGATGACAGAAAAAGTACAAGTGGAGGAACTTTCTTTTTAGGAGAAAGACTAGTGAGTTGGCTTAGCAAGAAACAAGGATGTGTTTCACAGTCAATAGCAGAAGCTGAATACATTGTTGTAGCATTGAATTGTACCAACATTGCATGGATCAAACAACTGTTGGAAGGTATAAATGAGAAAGTTACCTAGCCAGTAACTATATTCTATGACAATACTAGTGCCATTAATATTTCAAAAAACCATGTTATGCACTCTAAGACAAAGCACATCTCTATTAAATATCATTATCTTAGAGAAGAAGCTCAAGAGAAGAAAGTGGTGTTGGAGTATGTTAGCACAAAGGAACAAATAGCAGATATCTTCACCAAGCCACTACCAAGGGACACTTTTGAATATCTCAAAAGTCAGTTAGGGGTCCTACCCCTATCTTGTACTCACTGACCAAGTTCGGCGAAAGCATCAATCCGATGACTATATTGAATATCTTTTAGGAGTTGATGTTGTATTACACACTTTAGGATGTTTTCTAAAGGTGTACAGGACATTATACAGGGAATAGGAATTAAAGACAAAATGCTCTGACTGAGACTCAGTTGATACACAACAGTAGGAAATCACTTCATACAGGAAGAAATTATGTTTCAGTTCTTTACTTTTTGGCATTGTTGTCAAAGGGGGAGAAGACTAATATCATGGGAGATGAATGAAGAAGACCGACTACAGATTGGAAAGAAGACTGAAGAAAAAGAGGAGAAGTCTAATGTATGGGGGAGAGAATTTCAACATTTTAGAATCACAGCAATCCGAATCTTTTTAAGGTCAAATCAATTGGTTTTGCCATCAATGCCAAAGGGGGAGATTGTTGGCAATATTGCATTATAACAGACAATGAAAGATTGTTGGCATTTCATAAGGATATTGAGAAGGTTGTTGATGATTATGGATATAACTGATTAAAGATGTTTACTGTCTTGATATTATTATTTTGTCCTTGATGTCAAGAAATTGATTTTCAAATTCAGTATGATGTTGCCATATCTTGAGAAGTATGATTTAAAAGAGTATAAAGATGTCGGTAAAAGACACAGGAAAGAATATGATGAATAAGGGGATAAATAAGGTATTCAATGGGCAACTACTACCGAGTTAGACAATGAAGAGATCATGATGTTTAGATTGTTTTAACATCATACATATGTTGTAAATTGTAAAGGTTAATACTATACTATGTTACCAAGCAAAGAACCTAGTCAGTAAACCCTAAGGAACCTAGTCGGTAAACTCTAAGGTTATCTCTATCGGTTAATGAAGGTGGAATGTCTACCGAGTGAATTTTAGTATTCACCAAGTTGTTACCGAGTTGTAACCGAGCTATAACATAATGCATTAAATGTTTGCATGCGTTATTTAATGAAGGAAGCTGATGAGCTGGAACTAATTGAATGATTGGTGAGCCGTGGATGAAGTTTGTTAATGAATCTAAGGCAATGAAAAGTCGGCATGAAGATCTACAACACAGATTGAACCGCAATACCCTGGCACAAGTTCCAAGACTAATATGCAAGTTCCAAGGAAGGGTAAAACATTTTTAGATCGAAAGATGCATTGAACCTGGACAAGATTGAAGATCTGTGGCTATGATTGATCATGGGAAATGTGATCAAGGAGATTAAGCGGTTACCTAATTTTTTATAAATAGGAAACTGATGATAAACAATGTATGTGGGTAAGTGTATGCACAAGGATGCTACATAGTGATTACCGAGCACAGAAGCTTGAAGACCTATTTGAATAATAGAGTATAGAAGCCCAACAAATAGACAAGATTAGTTCTATGTCTAGATTGTATTGAACAAATAGGAATCTGCTTTAGCATTTTAGATGTGAAGTTGCAAATAGATTTGTATTACTGTTATTTTGTGAAAGTGATAGAAAATCTCTTAACCGAGTGGACTTAACAGTCTTATTTGTAAAATCCTCTAGCAAGGTGACATTCTGATTGAGTGTTTGAAATCCTTTAACAAGGTCACTTCTAACAAGGTGAAGATCCTAACAGATCTGAGGGAAATCCCTTAACCAGGTCACATCTAGCAATGTGTTTGTAATCTTTAATAGGATTTTCTTTTAACCGAGCATACTCTAGAAGAGTATAGTTCTTAGTGGGTCTGAAATCCCACAGTGGTTTTTCCCTATTTGGGTTTCCACGTTAAATCTGGCGTTATGAGGTTTATGATGTTTATATGCTTTTGAGTTTGCATGTTTAACATTTTTTGTTATATTACTGATATATATGTTACTGAGGTTGAATCTGATGTTTTTAATGGAAGATTAAGTCTGTATGATTCACCCCCCCTCCCCTCTCATCTTGTTGGCTATTGGATCTGTACTTATATTAAGTATCAGAACTATCAATAATATCCTTGATATGAGTTATATCTAGTATTGTATTGTCTCTAGAAAGACAATAGTGTTAAGTGTTAGCATCTTTAGGGTTTTCATGATTCAAATTATGATAATGTTTGCCATAGTCCATTATGTCCTTCTATAGCTCTATTGCAATTGTTGTATTTCAAATATATGGGTCGATACACATGAAAGCGGGGAAAGGGTTGGGTTTTCTAGGGTTTTGTCTCAATCAAACCATGTGTTGGTGTTCCTACCTCCACAACAATAATGATGATGATAATAAAGAGTGTGTTCTCTCAAGAGAGTAGCGGCAAAAAATGACATAAAGGTTGTAATGAAAAATTTACCTTAGATGTGAATCCCTTGCTTGGATCCCATGCAAGGTGGTGATGTAGCTCTCTTTGAAGTCCTTAAAGTGTTAGTACATAACATGTAATAAAAATAAACTAGAAATAATAATTGAGTGTAGTTATGCTCTTAATCTAGACCTTAGTGCACTTGATAATGTCTCTCTTGATAACTTGCTAACGCAGATCATGATAATCTTCTTATAGGCCTTGTAAAGGAAAAGGGATTCACCTTTATATGCAACTAACACCTTTTTAAAATAACCATTTGAGTTCAAGCTAACAACAAGGTCATGTTCCACTATATCACAAGACCAAATTTTGAATCTTGAAATTTGTTGTCTTTTTATTGGGGACACAAGAACTAGGTGCTAGTGTCCTAGCATAATCTTTGCTTCAAAGGGCTTAACAATTGAGAATTTAACCAAGATGTCCAAAAAGGACTCAAAATGAGCACATTCAAATACAATCAAGTATACATGCTAAAATGAGTGATAAACCTAGTGTAAAATTATGGGTGACAACAATTTACAACACTACACCTAAATGGAATTCAACCCATGGAAATAAACCTATTATATGGATAAATTTTATAATAGCAAACATAAATTTTTCTTGATTATTGGTCCTACTTTTGTAAGATTGCTAAGTGAGGATATTCTCTTTATGTCAAAGTCATTGATTTTATTCAATGGCACTTTTGGGAAATATCTAAGCGAGGATCTTCTTATGTCAAAATAATTTGGTGTTATTTAATGATTTTTAATAGAAGCAAAGAAGATAACATCCAATGATTGCATAAGGAAATATCTTAGATGATGATTTCTTGAAACTTGGAAGCTTGGAAAAAATATAAAAATTATGATACAAGGAGCTAGCATGAAACTAGGTTTTTGAATTATTTGACAGAGGCAATACAATCAAAATGTGTGGAGATAGCATAAATATATTTAAAAGGGAAGAGTAATTCTGAGTGACTTAATTAGACAAAGATACCTCCATAACCTATATGTGACTCCTTTAAATACACAAACTCAATACCTCTTATGACATATTTAACTTTTAAGAACATAAAAAACTACCTTATTTAATTCTTAGGCTCTCTTGAAAATAAATATGTCCAAATTAACTAATTCTAGATGCCCCCTTAAGATCATAAACATGTGTCTAAAAAGATGTACAACAAGATATAAATGTGTTAAGGTCCACACTTTTCATCATTTATATTCAATCCTACATATAACACCATTCCTTATATTATTTAGATATAATTTAGTATTTCATATTACATCTCATTCAATGTGTGTAGTCAGCTCCAGTCTTAGGATAACATATACACAATCATATATCTTAAAATAAATATTGCATCTACCAAGCCTTTCTCTTTTAATCCTTCTTTATCTAAAAATACTCTCTTTCAATTTACCTATAACTACTACAAGTTTTAAATTCATGTTTTATATTACATTATAATTAATCTATTAAAATTACAAATAATTTCCATACTTTCTTTAAATAATTTTAAACATTGATAAATTTATTATTATTTATAATCATTTTACCTATATATGTTGGTATTTTGGTATGGTTTTGTCATTTATGTCAACACCTACTAAACCTTATCAACTCTAGCACTTTAGAGAATCAACAACATTCACCGGCAAGCAAGTGACTTATGCACAGTCACCGGTATCTGGTACACTGATAGTTTCACCGGCACTTGGAATACCATGAAAAACACCTGGTTATGTCGAAGACAACGTTTGGGCACTTTGTCTTGGAGTTTGTTCATTGGCATATTCGTATTTGCATATTTATTGTTACCAACAAATAGGTCCAAGATATACACCAGCAGGTTTACCTTTTCCAGATCAGCATGGCACGCTATGGAGATGTCTCTTTATTGTTGTAAATGCATCAAGCCAACATGCTGAATTGGTTATTGCAGCGGACATTGTTTTGTTTGTAAATTGATTTTATTCTAATATCCTTTAGAGACAACCTACTAAAATTGGTCTTAGATTATGATATAAATGTAAGATCTTACTTGTAAGATCAGATGAAAAATGTGAAAAAGGATTGTGTGAAGGTATATGCGAGAATAAGCAGAGCTATACACATAGACATCATTTGAAGGTTGAAGGAGGGTTTTTGTGAAGACAATAAGAACTACATCAGTACTAAATCTAGCATAGAAGATGCTAATTTAAGCAGTACATTCTTATTGGATTTAACCATCCAACTGTAGTCAGTGTGACTCCTATTTTGTGTTTGAGTAGTGAGCTCTAGGCACTTGGCCTTTCTGCATGTGCAGACCCCATTTGTATACACTTACTATCTATAGTAGTATCATCTGATTGTGGGTAAGGTTTCCCACCGTGGTTTTTCCCCTTATAGGGTTTCCACGTACAAATATTGGTATTATGTGTTGTGGATGACTTTGTCTTTTTGTTTCATGCATTAATCTTTACCGGTATTGCAATTAACTGATAAAATTGTCTACCGATATAAAAGACCGGTTTACCGGTATTAAGCATTAAGTTGGTTATGTTGTTTTTGGTTTGAATTTATTTGACAACTAATTCACCCCCCCCCCCTCTCAGTTGTCTCCAGGACCTAACAATTGGAATCAGAACTTAGTCCTCTTTTATAGAAGTTTAACAGCTTGAGGAGATCCAATGTCTACTAACTATTTCAGGAAGGGCAATCCTAAACTTGATGGAAACAACTATGGCATATGGAAGATCATAATGGAGACACATTTAAATTGAATTGGAAAGGACATCTGGGAAGTTACAAAGAATGGCTATACTACTCCTACTCTCAGTCAGCCTAATCCACCCACCTTGGGAAAAGATGAATAAAATGATTGCAAAGCAAGAGAAACACTTTTGTGTGCATTATCAAATCAGCAAATCATGGGATTATCAAATAGGTCTACTACTAAATCTATTTGGGATCATTTGGAAACACTGAATGAAAGAGATTCCACAGTCAAAATTGCAAAACTTGAAAGCTTCTGGGTCAGGTATGAAAATCTAAAAATGGAAGAAGATGAAAGGATTTCGGCTTTTATGGAAAGAGTTAATGAAATTGTTTTGGGTATTAAATGTTGTGGAGGAACCTTAAGTGAAAATGAAATTGTTTCAAAAGTTTTAAGAGGATTTCCATTGGCATATAAAATGAAGGTGACTGTTATAAATGAGTTAAGAACAATGCCTAATACATTAGTAACTAGGGATACATTGATTGGAAAACTTTCAGCTTTTGAAATTGAGGAATTTGGTCTTGTTGCTACTATAAAGATAGATTTAGATTTTAAGGCATCAACATCATCTGCACCATAATTTGACAAGTCTGATTGGAAAGCCTTTTATGCAAGAGAACTTGAGAAAAGCAGGAGAGAAAATGAAGAACTTGAAGCACTATTTACAAGAAAAAGGCCTAAAGGTCCAGTTGGAAGTAAGTATGAAGGTAAAGCACCGTTTAAATGTTTTAACTATAATAAGATTGGTCATATGGCTTCAAGATGCCTTGATAGAGATGATAGACTAAGAGAAGAAGCTAGAACAACATACAAGCCTAACCCTGAATATCAGAGATACAGATTTAAGAAGATTAAAGACAAATCTTGTTATCTTGCTGATGAAGGAGTCACTGATGATTCTGATGAGGATCCGACATACAATTGATGGGTTTTTGTTGCTATAACAGAAGATCAACTGGTACCTACTGTTCAACCGGTAGAGCAGGCCCTGACAGCTAAAGTTAAAGTTAAGGATGAATGGATCATTGATTCAAGATGCTCACATCATATGACTGGTGATAAAAGTAAATTCTTGAACTTTTAGGAATATAATGGAGGCTTAGTAAGATTTGGAGATGACAAAGCTTGTTTTATCAAAGGTAAAGGTACAATATCTCTTGATGGTAAGCATAATACTGACAATGTTTACTATGTTGAAGGTTTAAAGCATAATCTCTTGAGTGTTGGTCAATTAGTTGAAAAAGGATTTCAGTTACAATTCAAAAATGGAAAATGCAAAATCATGAATGGAACTGGTTTGGAAATTGCAACCGGTAATCAAACTAGAGGTAATATCTTTCATTTGAATAATAGTGAAAAGACATGCTTGATTGCACATATTGATGAAAGTTGGCTATGGCATAAGAGACTCTGTCTAGTAAATTTTGATTGCATAGTAAAAATTAGTACTACTAAGGCAGTTAGGGATTTACCTAAAATTGTCAAACCTCACAATACAGTATGTAAGGAATGTCAATTTGGAAAACAAGTTAGAGCTACTTTTAAAAGTATTCTAGAAAAATCAAATAATGCTCTTGACTTAATTCATACTGATTTATGTGGTCCAGTTAGAACTAAAAGTTTGCAAGGTGATAGATATTTCATGTTAATCATTGATGACTACTCTAGAATGTGTTGGGTAACTTTTCTCAGAAAAAAAATCAGAAGCACTTGGGAAGTTCAAACTGTTCAAAGAAATGGTAGAGAATGAAACCGGTAAGAAAATCAAATGTCTAAGATTAGATCAAGGAGAAGAATTTACTTCTAAGGAATTTAATACATTCTATGAAGTGAATGGAATCAGAAGACAGCTATCAGCACCCTGAACACCACAACGGAATGGAATTGTTGAAAGGAAAAACAAAACTATCTTGGATGTAGCAAGAAGTATGTTATCGGAAGCAAACTTACCACATGCATATTGGAGAGAATCAGTAAGTACAACGGTCTATACATTCAACAAAGTTCACATCAAAGGTGAAACCGGTAAGACCCCTCATGAACTATGGTTTGGTATTACTCCTACTCTTAAATATTTCAGAATACTTGGAAGTAAATGCTATATTAGAAGGGATGAGTATATTGGAAAATTTGATCCTAGAAGTGATGAAGGAATATTTCTTGGTTATTCATCTAAGAGCAAGGCATATAAATGTTTTAACAAAAGATTGCAGAAAATTGTTGAGAGTACAAATGTGAAGATTGATGAACAATTCAGAGGAACTTCAAGGTATATAGACTCTGAACCAACAGCAGAGATTCTAACAAATGAACCTACATTGAACCCACTGATATAGAATGAAGATCCCATTACACCGGTATCATCTGAAAATTCCACAGTAACTGAGGAACAATAGCAAACGAAGATGACCCAATATGTAAGACTGAATCACTCTGAAGATCGGATAATTTGGAACAAAAATAAAGGAGTTATGACAAGAGGAAGGCTGACAAATGAAGAGGTATGTCTTATTTCTCAAATTGAACCATCATCAATTAATGATGCATGTAAAGATAAACACTGGATTAAAGCTATGGAAGAGGAACTAGAACAAATTGAGAAAAATAACACATGAACATTAGTTCCCTGGCCTAAAGACAAAAATGTGATTGGAACAAAGTGGGTATTCAGAAATAAACTTAATGAAGATGGTAAGGTAATTAGGAATAAAGCAAGACTAGTGTGTAAGGGATATTCTCAGAAAGAAGGAATTGATTATAATGAGACCTTTGCACCGGTAGCTAGAATTGAGGCAGTCAGATTACTTTTGGCTTTTGCAGCACACAAAAACTACAAATTATATCAAATGGATATTAAATGTGCATTTATGAATGGAGATCATGAAGAAGAAGTTTACATTAAACAACCTGATGGATTTTCTTTGACAGATAACAAAGATATGGTTTGCAGGTTAAGGAAAGCTTTGTGTGGGTTGAAGCAATGGTGCAGGAGCACCTTTCTAAGGTCTTTCCCCATGTGACCTTTGTTGGAATTTTGCTTCTTTAAGAAGCCATGTAAATGTAATAAGAGCTAAGAGCTCATTTGTTTTGCTTAGGTCGTAGTTTAGGTCCTAGGTTCATGAGTCTAGGCTGAGTTTTCTTGTGTAGTAGTAGGTAGGTGTGCCTTTTATGTGTTTGGGGTCCTTTTGACATGGTTGTGTCCATAGGATAGCCCAAGGTAGGCTCAAAAGCCAAGAAAAGCAACATTGTAGAAGTTGCTCAAAAGTTGTAAAAAGTTGCATGACAACTTTTCAAAGTTGTCAAGCAACTTTTCCTCCAAATAGGTGATAACCTTAGTTTGGCATTAGGAACCCTAACCAGGGTACACCAACTGAGGTAGAGATGCTATAAACTATTGCAAACCCTAAAATGAGGTGTTAGATGTCAGATTGTACGGCCAAGAGAAAAGACCTTGACTATGATTGTGTTTTTGTTGCCAGTCGGCACAAATGAAGCATTAACAGGTTGGTAATAGATTTTTTTATGAGATAAATGGTGTTGCGAGTCTTAAATTGTGTTTATACTTTCATTTAAGCACTTAGGGTAGGTTCTTGTGCAGGTTTTTGTGTGTTTGTAATTATTTTGTGAAGTACTCTATCACTGTCCAGTTTTGGACTGTTTTGTGTAATGGATTAATAACTCCTATCCCCATTGTGGAGACACCATGAAACCATGGGGAATAGGAGTGAAAACATTGTATAGTATTCCAAAGCAAGTAGGGCCCTTGAAGATGCAATAAATTCTTTCAAAGACCCACTCCTAGGTGAGACTAGACTATGCCCGGCTAGGAAGGGTTGATGTTGCAGAGGTCCATGAGACCAAGGTAGGACAAGGAGGGAGGCACCATTTGGAGGAGGTGTAGAGAGATGTGTGAATCACCATTGGTGAGAAGGAGGAGCTTCCACCAATCCATATAAGGTGGCAAAGACAATAAACCATCACTATGGCCCAGGCAGGCCTTAAACCACTTGTAAAAACCCTTAAAAACCCCAAAATTCACCTAGGGCAATGTACGAACACTTGGAGGCCCAAAACTAGGAAAATATTTGAGCCCTTGCCAAATGATTAGCAATCCTTTTGGGAACATTCACAAGTGTGTGCATTGTTTGCAAGAGGGAGCCCTAAATGTTTGGATTGGAGGCCTAATTGGGCACATTCCTTGTAGCCCTATTTTGTAGGAAAAAAGCAAAATAGTGAGATCGGTAAGGAAATGGAAGGGTAAACCACTTGGGGGAACATGAATGGATGGATAACCATGTCAGAGACCTATCCTAACCTTGCTAGGACCTAAGAAGGTGAAGGAGGAGATAAACCCTTATTAGCCTATGTGAGGGTTTTTGATGCTTGAGAATAGATGTGACTCAAGAAGGAAAATCACAGATTGTTGGTGGGTGGATTGGGCAAGGTTAGGGGATTCCACAAGCAAGGGAAGTCCTAGAGACACTAGGGTGTGGTTGAAACACCTGGTGATCCAAGGAGAGGATCAAGGAGCATAGACTAGGCTAGTCTATCCCATAGCCATTCCCATCAGATTGGTGTCAAAGCAGGTTAAAGATTTGGTGGACCGTGCATGTCTCTATATTCTGGTGAATCAATAGGGGAGAACATAATGGTCACTAATGCAGAGCTAGCTAGGGAGGTAGAAGAATAAAAGGAGAAAAATAGTCTCCTTGAAGATGCTATGAGTGAAATAAGGAACAAGTTGCAAGAAGTGGTTGATCAGAGAGCACAAGAACTCTGGGGTGCAGACAATAGTGACAGAGGCAAGAAAGCTATTGATCTTGATGACATCATACCTGAACCAGACCCCTTAATCAATGAAGAACCTTTTTTAAAGGCCATCAAGGCTTTGAATACAAAAGCTTTTGAAGGACTGCCACATTTCAGTGGAAGGATGGACATTGACACTGTCATGGAATGGATTGAGGGTATGGAGAACCACTTTGAGTGTGAAGGTGTGATAGAAGCTCAAAAGGTTAAGGTTGTCAAATCAAGACTAAGGGGAGCAACCTTGACATGATGGAAGTACTTGCAAGAAGAGAGAGTTAGCATGGGAAAGCTACCTATAGCCAAATAGAAGGCCATGGTGAGTAAGATCAAGGAGAACTACTTACCAGAGGATTATGAAGTCCAACTTCATAAGAAGAGATAGGGATTGAAGCAAAAAGACCTTGATGTGACCTCCTACACAGAGGAGTTTCAAAAGATTTTTCTTAGATCCAAAGTCCAAGAAGAGGAATCTATCAAGGTGGCTAGGTATCTAAGTGGCCTAAAGTGGAACATTCAAGAGGAGATAAGCCTATGGACTCCTACCACTGTCAAAAAATGTCATCAGCTTGCTGCTATGGTGGAAGAGAGGAACAAAAGGAAGGGAGACTCTAACAATAGGGGTAGAGACAGAGGTAGAGATCAAATGAATCACCGAGGTGGTTACCAAAGCAAGGCAAATGAGCAAAGGAATCAAGGAGAGTCCAAGTTGACTGAACATAGAAGTGAAACCAATCTCAAAGGAGGCCATTCTAGAGGAAGAGGTGCACAAGGGGGTCCAAGTAGGGGTAGAGGTATCGGCAGGGGTAACTCCTACTTTGCAACCATGAAATGTTACAACTGTGGACAATTGGGACACCCGGCCTATAGATGCCCTGACAAGCCTACCTCATCAAACAGTGGAAAGAGGGTTGCTTATGCTCAAGAAGACACATCAAGTAGCAAAACACCTAAGGTGGACCATATTGAATCAGAGATTGGGGAGAATCTGATGTTCAATAGAGTCTTGATAAGACAACCGGTTAAGGATGAACCTAATCATAGGAGAGCATTGTTTAGGGTGAGATACAAAATCTTTGGTAAAGTTTGCAAGGTGATAGTTGATTCAGGGTCAACTAATAACATCATATCAGAAGAGGCAGCTAAGAAGTTGAAACTCACAAAGATACCCCACACTAGCCCTTACAAGGTGACATGGTTGAATCAAGAGCAGAGTGTGCTTGTCAATGAACAGACCTGGGTGGAGTTTTCTATTGGAGGGTACAAGGATAAGATCCTTTGTGATGTGTTACCTATGGATGCTTGTCATCTGCTGCTAGGTAAACCCTGGCAATTTGATAGGAAGATGATCTATGATGGAGAGGAGAACTCCATTTCCTTCAAGAAGGATAGCAAAACTTTTAAGATTCAGTCTCTGACAGAGAGTGATGAGGGAACCTCAAGAACACCTAGTGTTTTACTTAATACTGGTAAAGAGTTCTTACACCTGCTACATGAAGAGGAGACAGTGGGATGTGCCATCTTTGTGAAGCCAAAGGAGGAGGAAGATAAGTTGCAGACAGAGGTACCTAAGGAGGTAAAACAAATGTTGCAAGAGTATAAAGATATAGTGAGCGATGGAGCACCTGCAACACTTCCACCAAGAAGGTCTATTATCGCTGCCCAATAAAGCAGCACATAAGTTCACACCTAACCAAAATAAGGAGGTGGCAAGTCAAGTGTAGGAGTTGTTGGATCAAGGACTGATCAAGAAGAGCATCAGCCCATATGTAGTCCCGGTAGTGTTAGCAACAAAGAAGGGAGGCAAGTGGAGACTTTATACTGATTCAATGGCAATCAATAGGATCACCATAAGGTACAGATTTCCCATTCCTAGAATAGATAATTTGATGGACTGTTTAGGAGGTGCCATGTATTTTACCAAGTTGGACCTTAAAAGTGGTTATCATCAGATTAGAATTAAGGAGGGTGATGAGTGGAAGACCGCTTTTAAGACCACAGAAGGGCTGTATGAATGGCTTGTGATGCCATTTGGACTTACTAATGCCCCAAGCACCTTCATGAGGTTGATGAATGAGGTGTTGAAGGACTTCACAAGCAAGTTTGTGGTAGTGTACTTAGATGACATACTCATCTATAGCAGAACCAAAGAGGAGCACATTGAACATTTGAGGTTAGTCCTAGAGAGGTTGCACGAAGAGAAGTTGGCAATAAACTTAGAGAAGTGTGACTTTTCGAAGTAGGAGTTAGTCTACTTGGGATTTGTGGTGTCTAAGGGAACCTTGAAGATGGATCCAAGCAAAGTGGAGGCAATCTTGAATTGGCTTGCCCCTAAAACAGGGACTGAAGTCAGGAGTTTCCATGGTTTAGCCCAATTCTATAGAAAGTTTGTGAGGAAATTCAGTGGCATATGTGCACCAGTACTTGACACCATAAAAGGAGGCCTTAAAACTAAGTTCAAATGGACTGAGCAGGCTGATAAAGCATTCCAATTATTGAAGCAAGAAGTAGCCACAAAACCCATCCTACTCTTACCTACTTTTGACAAATTATTCACATTGGAGTGTGATGCAAGTGGAATTGCAGTAGGGGGTGTATTGAGTCAAGAGGGAAGGCATGTGGCATTTTTTCAGTGAGAAGCTTAATGAGGCAAAGAAGAGGTATTCTGCATATGATCTAGAGTTGTATGCACTAGTTCAATCTCTCAAGAAGTGGAGGCATTACCTACTCCCAAAGGAATTTGTGGTGTTCACAGATAACCAGGCTTTGAGTTACATCAACACTCAAGAGAATCTTAGCAACAAACATTTGAAGTGGATGGAGTATCTCCAATCTTTTACTTTTACCATCAAGCATAAAAAGGGGCAGCTTAACAAGGTGGCAGATGCTTTGAGCCGGAAGTTGTTGACTGTCCAAGAATTACAATTGCAGAGCATAGGGATAGAAGGTTTCAAGGATCTCTATGTAGAAGATGAGGAATTCTCATCAGCCTACAAGGTCTACAAGGAGTTTGAGAATCATTTTCATGGTGAGTATGCAGACTACACGCTTCAAAATGGTCTCTTGTTCAAAGGCAAACAGTTATGTGTACCTAGAGGATCCATGAGAGAAAATCTCATACAAGAGAAGCACAATGGTAATCTAAGTGGACACTTTGGAATCAATAAAACTTTGGATCTAGTACAGAGGTACTACTATTGGCCTAAGTTGCCAAGGGATGTGAGAAGGTATGTGGAGCAATGTGGTGTGTGTCAAAGGGCAAAAGGAGGATCAAGTAATGCAGGCCTCTATCAACCATTACTGGTCCCAAATAGGCCTTGGGAGTGTGTGAGCATGGACTTTGTGGTAGGACTCCCCAAGACAAAGACAAGTATGGATAGCATCTATGTGGTGGTAGATAGATTTTATAAGATGAGCCATTTCATTCCATGTAGAACTACTCATGATGCTAGTTATATTGCACATCTCTTCTTTAAGGAGATTGCAAGGATTCATGGACTCCCATTAAGTATTGTTTCAGATAGGGATAGCAAGTTCATGGGCCATTTTTGGTAAACCTTATGGAGGAGACTAGGAACTAATTTGTCATTTAGCTCAGCTTTCCATCCACAAACTGATGGTCAAACTGAAGTCATTAACAGGGTGTTAGGCAACTTGTTGAGGTGTCTAACCAAGGAGTATGGGCAGACATGGGATCTAGTTATTCCACAAGCTGAGTATGCTTACAATGACAGTGTAAATAGGACCATTGGAAGGAGTCCTTTTGAGGTTGTCTATGGCAAACATTAAAGATGGGTGTGTGAACTAAGAGAGCTTGGTTCCATGGAGATGAAGGGTGGGCAAGCAAAGGATTTCACTCAAACCATCAAGGAAGTTCAAGAACAGGTCAAGAGAGCCATCCTAGAGTCTACTCAAAAACTGAAAGCTAAAGTGGAAGAGAGAAGGAAAGAGGTTCAGTTCAAAGTGGGTGACTATGTGATGGTCCATTTGAGTAAAGCTAGAATGCAAAGTGGTAAGCCTACTAAGTTGCAAATGAAGAGGGTAGGACCTTGTAAAATTCTGTCCAAATATGGTGAAAATGCTTACAAGGTGGATCTTCCTTCAGATTTGGCTATATCACCAGTCTTAAATGTTGTTGATCTGATACTATACAAGGGTGAAATAGCAGGGCAAACTGAGAATCAAGCCAAGGTACTGTAGGACTTGGATGTTAATTCTTTGCCTCAAGTGAAGCAACCCATAGCAGAAGAGATCTTGGAGTCAAGGGTGAAGAAGTCTACTAGACACTAGGTCTACATGGAACACTTGGTGAAGTGGGCAGGTCAACCTGAGTCTGAAGCCACTTGGGTTGAAGAGAGCAGGATCAAGAAATTTGGTATTGACCCGGCTCTCATCTCTCCCCTAGTTCCTTAATTTTGTGTAGAGGGGGAGTATGGTGTAGGAGCACCTTTCTAAGGTCTTTCCCCATGTGACCTTTGTTGGAATTTTGCTTCTTTAAGAAGCCATGTAAATGTAATATAAGAGCTAAGAGCTCATTTGTTTTGTTTAGGTCCTAGTTTAGGTCCTAGGTTCATGAGTCTAGGATGATTTTTCTTGTACAGTAGTAGGTAGGTGTGCCTTTGATGTGTTTGGGGTCCTTTTGACATGGTTGTGTCCATAGGATAGCCCAAGGTAGGCTCAAAAGCCAAGAAAAGCAACATTGTAGAAGTTGCTCAAAAGTTGTTAAAAGTTGCATGACAACTTTTCCTCCAAATAGGTGATAACCTTAGTTTGGCATTAGGAACCCTAACCAGGGCACACCAACTAAGGCAGAGACACTATAAACTATTGCAAACCCTAAAATGAGGTGTTGGATGTCAGATTGTACGGCCAAGAGAAAAGACCTTGACTGTGACTGTGTTTTTGTTGCCAGTCGGCACAAATGAAGCATTAACAGGTTGATAATGGATTGTTTTATGAGCTAAACGGTATTGAGAGTCTTACATTATGTTTATACTTTCATTTTGAGCACTTAGGGTAGGTTCTTGTGCAGGTTTTTGTGTGTTTGTAATTATTTTGTGAAGTACTTTGTCACTATCCAGTTTTGGACTGTTTTGTGTAATGGATTAATAACTCCTATCCCCATTGTGGAGATACCATGAAACCATGGGAAATAGGATTGAAAACCTTGTATAGTATTCCAAAGAAAGCAGGGCCCTTGAAGATGCAGGAAAGTCTTTCAAAGACCCACTCATAGGCAAGACTAGACTGTGCCCGACTAGGAAGGGTTGATGATGCAGAGGTCCATGAGAGCAAGGTAGGACAAGGAGGGAGGCACCATTTGGAGGAGGTGTAGAGGGATGTGTGAAGAACCATTTGTGAGAAGGAGGAGCTTCCACCAATCCGTATAAGGTGGCAAAGACAATAAACCATCACTGTGGCCCAGGCAGGCCTTAAACCACTTGTAAAAACCCTTAAAACCCCCAAAATTCACCTAGGGCAGTGTACGGACACTTGGAGGCCCAAAACCAGGAAAATATTTGAGCCCTTGCCAAATGATTAGCAATCCTTTTGGGAAAATTCACAAGTGTGTGCATCATTTGCAAGAGGGAGCCCTAAAATTCCGGATTGGAGGCTTGATTGGGCACATTCCTTGTAGCCCTATTTTGTAGGGAAAAAGCAAAATAGTGAGATCGATAAGGAAATGGAAGTGTAAAACCACTTGGGGGAACATGAATGGATGGATAACCATGTCAGAGACCTGTCCTAACCTTGCTAGGACCTAAGAAGGTGAAGGAGGAGCTAAACCTTTATTAGCCTATGTGAGGGTTGTAATGCCCCGCTAGGAAACCCCTAAGGGTTTAAGTTAAAAACACTCAAATAGAGTGTAAATATTTTTATTTTTTTTATAATAATAGTTAAGAGTATTACTGATTAGTTACAACATTAAAATAATTTGGAGTTATCTAAAACTTAGATAGCACAACGGAAGGCTAAACAATCCTAAGGAGTTTCCCAACGCGATTACGTAACCTTACACCTAACTCAACTCGCATCAATTGATCCAATAAGCTGGATATCTTAATTTATGAGATAATGCATAAGACATGGTTATATGTATGTTCAATAAATTGACATCTTAGAATTTTAGGAAGAGTTCATTTATTTTGGGTGGATAGGAGGCCATCACGAGGTTATTTACTCATTGCACTTTAAAACATAATTAATTTAAGAGGCCTCCCATAAGGTTCAATGCGATTAATATCGTGAAGTTCATTCTTTTGGATTTAAGGTAACCACCCACAATTGATATCATCCTTTAAATTTAAAAGTATGGAAAATAAGATGAGATTCATTCATTAAGGATTAAACTACCATTAATAGAGTGAGGTTCCTTCATTTGAATTCAAGCATAACCAACTAATGAGTTGTAGTTCTTTTATGGTGGATAGAATGTAAGTAGCCATAGATTTCATTCATTGAAGTTTTAATAATGTTAATAGATGGACTAAATCCGTTAAGGTGGAAATGTATTAGGGCCCATGAGTTCATCCCTTAAATTGAAATATAGATAGCAAGATGTTATTCATTCCTTCAGGATTCAAACATAAGTACATAGTGACATTCTTCCATTAGGATTAGAATATAAACTAACTTATTGCATGTCACTTTTTTTGGTTAAATGAAGTTAATATGAAGAGATACATTTACTATGAATAAGATATAAACAACTATACGAATTCTTCCCTTTTCAGTTCAATTTTAGCAATCATAAAGAGATTCTTTTATTAGGATTATAATTATGGATAAATAGTTGAGTTCACCCAATTATCAAGTTAATTTGGTAAAGATTATTTGTTAGGATTAAAACGTGAAATAACTAAACAAATTCATCCAATATAGTGAAATATAATTAGCATGGCGATGCTTATTTACTAAAATAAAAGGTAAATACCTATATGGTGTTCATCCTTTAGATTTCAACTTAGAAATTACGACATTAATTCTAACTTTGTTACCCATTCACATTCGTTCAATTTACCAACTTATATCAAGTTAAAACAATAATGGTAACCTAGCGAGATTCTTTCCACTATTACTTCTTTTAATTAACATAAACCAAATACTTTTCCATAATCATAATTTACAATGTTTTATGAACCTGATTACTACATTTATCAAGATGAATAATTTTATGCACTTTGATTTATCTTCATTAAATTCCCATCATACACTTATACAAGATAACAACCATACATGATAACTTAAAGTATGAAGTAAAGAAACAAGGCGTCACATAACACGGGTCTGATCTCGGAGTTCACCCCTAGAGGGCTACATCTTTGGGTCTGCTCAACTGCAAGACCCATCTAGCATTTAATATAGTTAAGATTACATAAGTTTCATGATATATACATCCTTGCCATTTAGGCAACCACAAACTACTATACAACGACCACTTCGGCCAATAAATTACATATATGATCCCTTTTTAGAAGCGGATTCAATTGTAGACATCAAAAACAATTTCAGGTTCTATTGTCTGACGATTCTCTAACTAGAGACGTGATCGGTTAGGACCAACACATGTAACCAGACGACAAGGTCCAAACAAACCTATCAAGCCCTAGCCAGTACTTAACACAAGCAGAAAACATAAAATAAACTTGTCATAATTCCCATTGTCTGTTTCACATTATCGGGGAAGAGAATAACTAAACTATTTATTCTACTAAAAGAAGGTATCATTTTCTTCCAACTTCCAATCGACACGGTATTAAGTTTCTGATGATCTTGTTAGCATATCATTTGAGTTTTCAAAATTTTCATGACGAACTTAAAATACTTAAAACATTTTAGATTTCTATTTCTAAGTTCTCAGGATGATTAGATCGAATCACTATGTGTTTCCTGAATATTGTATTATTTAAAAACCACCAGTTATTAAATACTATTCTATATATATATATATATATATTATTAATATTGTCTAATAACGTTCGAATTTCAAATTAATTATTTATTAATACATATATTAACCCTCGCATTAAATATATATATTAATAAAAAAAATTAATTAATAACTAAAAACTACATTTAAGAAAACTGTCATTAAAATCAAATTATTTAATTTATTGTACTATATTATTTATTTATTTTTTAAATAAAAAAAATAATTAAAAAAAATGAAACTAAAAATAAAAATGGGGAAGCACTGCGGGGCCCACCTCCCATCATGGGAGAGGCCCGCAGCTCCTCCCTGCAGACACCGCCGCGAGCGCAGAAACCCCTGCGGTCGCTGCGTACGCAGGGAAACCCTGTGGCTGCCGCGAACGTAGGTGCCTATAGTCTCCGCGAGTGCAGAGGCCCCTGTGGCCGCTGCGTACGCAGGGAAATACCTGCAAACGCCGCGGACGAAGGTCTCTATGGCCTACGTGGCGCGGGACCCTGCGGGGCCACGGGGTAGGGAGAAAATGGGGGAGGGGGCGGCGGCGCAAGCCGAGCTTCGACTCCTCTGCCTGCCAAACCCTAATCCCCAAACATATATAATTTTTTTTTGTTTTTATATATTTTTTTTTGTTTTGTTTTTGGAAGATTCACAAAGTCAAAAAAATTTGAATAAGAATACTGAAAAAACCAAAACACAGTCACAGCCATAGCCATTTTTTTTTATTTTTTTTTTAAATGTTATCCCCTTTTTTTTTTCAGAATGTTTGAGCAATAGAATGGGGAAGATTTTCTTCTTTCAAAATGTTCAAGAAACCATGACAAATCTTGAATCCAAGAACAACCAAAGTTTTCAAAACTGAAACTAAATCTAAAAGAAACATTCATAGGTATATATATATATTTTTTATTTTTATTTTTCTTTACCAGCATTTCATGGAGAGCATCCAAACACCATTTTTGATTCAACAAATAAATAAAAGGGTAAACTGAAATCCTACCTCATATCGCATTCCGGGCAAGACTTTGAAGGAGAGCTCCACCTGCAACTCAAAGCAAAACTCCATTTTTCTCCCAAAATCCTCAATCTTCCTTCCAAAACCATTTTCTTCCTTTTCCAAAAAAAAGATCCCAAAAAGAAGAACCCCCAAAATATTTCAAAAACTAGGTTAAATGAGAAACCCCCCCCCCTTTTTTGACCTAATTTTCAATTTCGAATTTAAGCATTTTTCTTTTTAAATAAAAGAAAATAAGAATCATTCTTTTCCACTATTCAATACATCCAATTCGCTTTTCTAATTAAAATTAAAATACTTCTATCTCTTATTTAATTTTAATTTTAATTTCTCCATATTACTTTAGCCAACATTTATATTTCGAACTATTAACGAGGGTAAGGTTTTTAGATTAATTTAATTTCCATAACCAATCTTTTATACTATATCAACTTTACAAATTAAAAATAATTTTCTTTAAATAATAAAATTTACCCTTTCATTTTCCAGAATGCGAAAATGATTAATTTATTTCTATTTCCAAATATCTTTAAATCCTTCTTCTTCTTTTTTTTAAAATGCATAACTACTTAAATTCGTTATTTAAAATTAACTATTAAATTAAACTCGCTACACATAATAAAGTGATCTTTTTAATAAATGACTAATCTCATGAAAGAAACCTATTTATTCTAATTTTCTCAACTACTAATGTGTAAATGAACACATTAATTCAAGCTAAATACTTTAAGCTTGCTACAATTATAATTAAAGCGATCTCTTTAAATTAACGATTAATCATATAAAAGAAACTACCTATTTTAAATTTCTAAATTGCTAATGCGTACATTCACTCATTAAATTGAATTAAATACTTAGGATAACAAACTCCACTTACCCCGTGCAAGGCATGCAAACCGAGGAAGTCCACCAATCACACGATACACAACCCAACGAAAAGAAAAACCTACAGACCACACATGAAGCTCACCTGACCATGGCTAAGGCAAGACGGGAGTTTTATGACCCCAAAATCCAAATTCTAAGGATGGAGGAGGTATACTCAACCCTGCGAATCCCGAAGGAGATGAACCTCGCCCTAGGCGGTGTTGTACCTGCAATCTCCTGCACCCATGAATCACGCAAGCATACATATACATATACATATTCAATGAAGGTGTTAGCTCGAGATTTATCACAAAAATTAGGAAACCATTACATTTACACAAGAATCGATGCAAAAGCACAATAATAGGTATGCACAATTATTTAAATTATCTAATCTACAACCTTGCATCATGGTTAACCAACCATTCAAAAATGCCACATAGGAAGTCAACCAAGGTCAAACGGGTTTTACAAGTTTGACTAGGGTAGGGGCATTACAAGGGTTTTTGATGCTTGAGAGTAGATGTGACTTAGGGAGGAAAATCACAGATTGTTGGTGGGTGGATTGGGAAAGGTCAGGGGATTCCACAAGCAAGGGAAGTCCTAGAGACCCTAGGGTGTGGTTGAAACACCTGGTGATCCAAGGAGAGGATCAAGGAGCATAAACTAGGCTAGTCTATCCCATAGTCATTCCCATCAAGCAAGCTCCAAGAGCTTGGTATGCAAGATTGGATAAGTATCTTTTAAAGATTGGTTTTTCTAAAGGTAATGCTGACAGCAACTTATATTATAAAGTGACAAATGATGACATCTTGGTTATAGAAGTTTTTGTTGATGATATAATCTTTGGAGGAGAAGATGGATTATGTAAAGAGTTTTCTATTGAAATGCAGCAAGAATTTGAAATGTCTATGATTGGAGAAATAAAATTATTTTTAGGATTGCAGATTTCACAGACTGATAAAGGTATATTCTTGAGTCAATCCAAGTACTTAAAGGAGTTATTAAAGAAATTTGGGATGGAGAACTCTAAACCGGTAAGCACACCTATGACTACAAATGACAAATTATCACTAAGGGATGAATCTACGCCTGTTAATCTGACTAGGTACAAATCTATGATAGGAGGTTTACTGTATTTGACACAAACAAGACCTGATATCATGAATGTGGTATGTATTGTTTCAAGATTTCAGAGTAATCCTAGAGAAAATCATGAATCAGCAGTAAAAAGGATTTTCCGGTACTTGCAAGGCACTACAAATCTTGGATTATGGTATCCTAGAGATGAAAACTTTGAATTATGTGCATACATAGATGCAAATTGGGCAGGAGATGTGGATGATAGAAAAAGAACCACCGGCAGAGCATTTTTTCTTGGAAGCAGATTAATTTCTTGGTTGAGTAAGAAACAAAGTTGTACATCTTTATCAACAGCAGAATTAGAATATGTTGCAGCAGCAACTAACTGTACACAAGTATTATGGCTTAAGCAAATTTTGAAAGACATAAAGGTAAAGTGCAAGGAACCTATTACTATCTATTGTGATAATACTACAGCAATTGATATATCTAAGAACCCGATATTACATTATAAGACCAAACATGTTTCTATCAAACTGAATTTTCTAAGGGAAAATGTTGAAGCAAAAGAAATTAAAATGGTTTATGTGAATACTAAAGAGCAGATTGCAAATATTTTCACTAAACCTCTGCCTAAGGAGACTTTTGAATATCTCAGAGACCAACTTGGGGTCATACCCCCACCAGTAGAAACTTAGACAGTTGATGATAGTCATCAACCGACAGAAATAACAGAGAAATCTCTTACTCCGGCTTTGATGAGGAAGCTAATTCTCAGGAAGAGTAGTTGGTATACTAAATTAGTTGGTATTTTCTATCTGAAAATGGTTTTTATATTACGTTGGCATTTGATTTCAAAGGGGGGAAGATTGGTATGGAAAAGCACAAGGTAAACTCATGACACTCCTAGGGGGAGAGATTGTTACTTTTTGGTATTTGGCATTTCTGTTTTGGCACTTTGATGGTTTTTCCATCTTGTGTTGCCATGAATGCCAAAGGGGGAGATTGTTGATATTTTGGTATGATTTTGTCATTGATGTCAACACCTACTAAACCTTATCAACTCTGGCACTTTAGAGAATCAGCAACATTCATCAGCAAGCAAGTGACTTATGCACAGTCACCAGTATTTGGTATACTGACATGATATAATGTTCACTGGCACTTGGAATAGCATGGAAAACACCTGGTTATGTCGAAGACATCGTTTGGACACTTTGTCTTGGAGTTTTTTCATTGGAATATTCATATTTGCATATTTGTTGTTACCGGCAAATAGGTCTAGGATATACACTGGCAAGTTTATCTTTTCCAGATCAGCACGACACGCTATGGAGATGTCTCTTTATTGTTGTAAATGCATCAAGCCGACATGTTGAATTGGTTATTGAAGCAGACATTGTTTTGTTTGTAAATTGATTTTATTGTAATATCCTTTAGAGTCGACCTACTAAAATTGGTCTTAGGTTATGATATAAATGTAAGATCTTACTTGTAAGATCGGATGAAAATGCGAAAAAGGATTGTGTGAAGGTATATGCGAGAATAAGCAGAGCTATACACATAGACATCATTTGAAGGTTGAAGGAGGGTTTTTGTGAAGACAATCAAAACTACATCGGTACTGAATCCAGCATAGAAGATGATAATTTAAGAAGTACATTCTTATTGGATTTAACCATCCAATTGTAGTCAGTGTGACTCCTATTTTGTGTTTGAGCAGTGAGCTCTAGGCGCTTGGCCATTCTACATGTGCAGACCCCATTTGTATACGCTTACTATCTGCAGTAGTATCATCTGATTGTGGGTAAGGTTTCCCACCATGGTTTTTCCCCTTACAGGGTTTCCACGTACAAATATTGGTGTTATGTGTTGTGGATGACTTTGTCTTTTTGTTTCATGCATTAATCTTTACCGGTATTGCAATTAACTGATAAAACTGTCTATTGATATAAAAGACTGGTTTACCGGTATTAAGCATTAAGTTGATTAAGTTGTTTTTGGTTTGAATTTATTTGACAACTGATTCACACCCCCCCCCCTCTCAGTTGTCTCCGGGACCTAACAATATAAATAACATCTAAACATATCAGTTTACCATTCCAACAATTTCCCCTCTTTACCAAAGATTAAATAAGTTTTATAATAGTTTCTTTATAATGTTTTTTTTTATGGGGTCTATACAAATGCAAAGGATAAAAGTTTTTCTTACATTTTCACATCTTTATTTTATATCAATTTAGAAAATGATGTAAGTATATTGTTGTAGTATTTGATTTGATGTGTTTGATGTTTATATTAAATATTTCACTTATTATTTTTAAATTTTATTTTGTTTTGATCAGTTGAATATTTAGGTATTCTTACTAGTTTAGATTAGATAACATATTGGCCTACAAGTTGTTTGTCTACAAGTTAGAACACTCATTTTGATGATTATTAATATCAAAACATATTATCCTTATACATGAACATGACCATATGATGAAGTATAGTCCACGAAGTTAAAAATTTGAAGTCTCTTTTTTTTAAGTGGTCATTTTAAGAAACTTTATCGTTCTCGTTATCTTTATTTCAAATGCCACAAGTTGGGCAAGTAGTATCATGCATATAAAGATAGTGTTAGATCATTTACAAATCATTAAACAATCTTGGAATCATTTGAAAAACAATGTTGTATACCAGCTATGTTTGGCATGCGTATGAATCTAAAAAGAAACTAAAAATGACATTCTTTTCTATATTTAATTGATATAATTACATTATATTTTTTTTAATTTAGATAAATTTTTATCACTTAACAAAGGTTGATTCCTTACAATAAACCATTCTTTTCTTCAACTATATCCCTCACATTTAAACATTTCCTAACATTATTTTTTATCAATATATCCAATTTACCTAATGGTGAAGTTTATTATTTTTAATCACATTTTTTCCTTAATTCAATTATATAAATGACAAATTATCAAAATTTGAATGTGTAAAATATTATGTTCAATTCCCTTAAAAAATAAAAATATATCCCTTATTTAAAAAAATGTTAATTGAAATAAACAAACTAATAGGAAAAAAAATCAAAATGGTTTGGTTCTATTTACTTTTGAGTATAAAACTCACACAAGTCTAAATCATCATCATTGCTTATTAGCAACTAACTCTAATGTCAAAACATTCATCATTGATAATTTGCAATTACGACTAACTCCTTATTAAAATCAAAGATGGAGAATATTAAGTAAATGTTAAAGTCAATCTTGGTTTTTCGTAGTTTGGGTTTTCCATGTAAAAATCTTGGTTTTCATGTGTGTTTGGTTTAGTGATTTTAGTTATTTACTTTCATGCACGTTGTTGTTGGGATGGGTTTTCCATGTAAAAAACTTGGTTTTCATGTGTGTTTGGTTTAGTGGTTTTAGTTATTTACTTCCATGCACGTTTTTGTTGGGATGGGTTTTCCATGTAAAAATCTTGGTTTTCATGTGTGTTTGGTTTAGTGGCTTTAGTTATTTTCTTTCATGCACGTTGTTGTTGGGATGAATGACAAAGTAAGAAGCTAAATCTAATCAAGTTTTAGTGTATGTTGATTCATCCCCCTCTCAGCATTCGTTGGTGTTTAGCAATTGGTATTAGAGCTAGGTTCTTGAAGAAGCAATTTAACCATTGAGGCAGATCCAAGATTTGAACACAATGTTTGAAGAACATAATATGGATCCAAATGAGTGGGATTCTAAAGTGTTGTTGATATGGAAGGAGAACTAAGGTATGCTCTAATAGATCTAGATGAAAGAAGAAGGAAAATATTGCCTATTTGAGAAAGTTACTTGATGAAGGAAGAAAGACTATGGATGATCTAGAAACAAAGCTAAATGACAAGATTGAAGAATGTACCGGACTTGGAAAGGAAGTAACTATGTTGAAGAAGGAATTGGAGGATGCAAAAGAGTGTATTGACAAAGGATTGAAGCTTAAAGGTAGTAGTGAAGTGCTCGATATAATGTTGAGTGCTCAAAAACAGAACAAAGACAAAGGTGAACTTGGTTATGATGATGGTGAAAGTTCTAAAGTTGCAAGCAAACAAGATAAGGGTAAGGAAAAGGTCAAGGATGAATTGGTGAACAATAATGATGATCAACAAGGTTTCAATCAAGTATGAAACAAGACGAATTTTAAAAAGACTCCTCATCAAAATAGGTATTCATCAACTTTCAAAGGTAACTATTTTTCATACAATAAGTTTGGACATAGAGATAGTGAATATAGAAGTCAGATAAAATATCAGTCATTTAATGGTCAATGTTACAATTATAATACATTTGGACATAAGGAAAATGAAAGCCGAAGTAGGATGAATTGGAATGGATATGGAAATACCAATTATGGCAAAAATGCTCAATCTTTCAATGTATATTGCTATTCTTGAAACATGAATGGGAACAAGGTTGTTGAGTGCAAGTCTAATTTCAAAAAGATTAGAAATATAAATGGAAATAGTTCGCAACAAGGTCTAGTATGCTACAACTATAACAAATTCAAACATATTTCCAAATTCTGCAGAGGAAGAAATGGGAAGAATGATTTGGAAAAGAAGATTGATGTTAATATGGAAAAGGAGAAGATGCAAAAGCTATGGGTAAAGAAATCTTAATGGAAATGTGTAGGAAAAGAATAAGGATGGGTCGCACCTACTATTAGTGTTGATTCCTCTTCTAGAAACTAAGTAAATGCGCATTGTTTGAGGGAGAGAACTAAATGCGGATCATGCATGCCCCCTTGTTCTTTGGGTGTTGGGTTTTTTTTAGCATGGTAAACGTTAGGAGTATATTTTCAAATTTTCACTTCAATTTCTCTTTTTCTTCAAAACTCTAATAGGGACCTATTTTCACATTTGCGCCTTCATTTCACCCATCTAGAGATCATAAAATTCACCAATTTTGGGGGGCTATCTTTAAAATCATCGTAATATCCATCCCTAAAAATTTCAAAAAAAGTTGGTCAGACCATGTGCGTTCCCGCCATGATCCTTGGCTTTTTCCCTAAAATTTCGGGAGACTGTTATGGTTGTATTTAATAGCCTAAATCTAGAATATTGGCTGATTTTATCAAATTTTTATCCCTCTAGAATTGGAAATACCTCCAAAATTCAACACTGCAAATTTCAAGAAAAATTTTTAAATTAAGAGGTTAATTATAGTCTACCCTGATTTTAAAAATTCTAATTTTAAAATTAAGTGGTATTCCCTTGGCCCTAATTTTAAAATTCCCATTTCCTTTTATTTTTGGAAATCATCATCCTCTTCCTCCAACAAAGTTCAAATTGTGTAATCATTGTTTTCTTAAATTTAGTAAGCTTTGCTCCAAAATTCAAAATTCAAATTTTCTCTCTAGTGCATGATTTTTACCACTATTAGTCCTACCTATCCTATCCCCGTTAGATGAAGCATTAGAAGTAATGCTTCTCAAGGTTTAATTACCGAGGAGATGGAGCCTAATTTGGGTGACTTCTTTAATGGGGATAATGCTAATTCTTCCCATCCTAATCATGTGCATGTTCACCCCGTTGATGAATCCCATGATGAAGAAGAAGCTTTAACTAGGGTTTCTATGGATCAACTTTCCACATTGGACAATCAATTTGATAACTTTCAACAATGGATGTCCCAAGAATACCCTAATATTGAGTCTATTCCATTAATTGAAGACCTTAAATGCATGATTCAAAGTGATAAGAATGGAATTGATATATTATGTGGCATTGCACATATTGTTGATTCTAATGGAATGCCTATCAAGAGTTGTGTTGAAACCCTAGGTTATTCATAACCTCCAACAAAAGTCAATCCTTCAATTCCTTTGACTACTCTTATGACTAGTATTCTTACTTTTACTTCCAATATCATGGCTACATCAACTCAAAATGTCATTCCTACAACCATTGGTCATCGGAGTAATCCCTCTTCTTCATTTACTCCTCCATCTTTACCTATGTCTTCCATGAGTGTTCCTATTATTCCTCAACCAATCAGTGTGACACAAGGGGGCAATTCCTTCAACAAATTCATTCCTCCTTTGAGTGTCCCTTTTCCTACCCAATCATCACCTAAGCCTACTTATCATAATGTCTCACCACCTTATTCTCAGTCCATGCCTTCTTTCAATAACATCACACCACCTTCTCAATCACCTATGTCTAACATCAATTCTTCTACCGAAGCGACACTTAACAATCTTTCTCAAACTGTGAATTCCTTACAACAACAAATTGCTTCTATGAGTCAATCCAAGTTTAGTGTGCTCACCTTTGATATTGCGAGCCCACTTTCTCTTGATATTGTTAAATTTGTGTCACCTAAATATGGTGAGATACCTCAATTGGAACTCTATAATGGAAAAGGCGATCCTCTTACACATGTCAAAACATTTCAAACCTTGTGTACTGATTTTGCTTATGATCAAAGATTGCTTGTGAAACTGTTTACAAGAACACTAAGAGATAAGGCTTTACAATGGTATTTCTCTTTGCCTTCTTATTCTATCACTTCCTTTCAACAACTAGCAAATTCTTTTATCCAACAATTTCAAAACAACATTGGTCCTAAAATCACTTTGACTGATTTAATGCATTGTAAACAAGGTGTTAAAGAAAAAGTTATTGATTTCATTGGAAGATATAAGTATTTGTGTGCTCAAATTTCTTTTCACGTACCTGATAATGATATTTAAAAAAAAAATCATTTCTAATTTACAAAAAGATATTAGGGAAAAGCTTATTTTGTCTCAGATTACTTCCTTTCGACATTTATGTGCAACACTCCACAATTATCAACTGGTTGTGAGTCAAATAGAGAAATCCACTCCTATGGTTCTAAGTGATAAGGGGGGGAGTGTTCAACAACCATTTGCAAATTTCAAACCAACAAAAAGCTTCATCAAGTTCAATTATGCAATCAACAACAACAATGTGAATGCTACAACAAGTGTGCCTTCTATTTCTAAGTTTTTCCAAAGAGAAGAGAATTTACTTCCTTGAATGAAACTTTACATAGTATTATGTCTCAGTTGTTTCACAAAAATGTTATCAAACTTCCTCCTATAAAACAAATTGATCCTTCTAAACATCCATCCCCTTATTTTGATAACAATTCCTTTTGTCAATTTCATCGTCAGCCTGGTCATGATACTGAGAAATGTTTCACATTGAAGAATAAGGTCCAAGACTTGATTGATAATAATACTATATCTGTGGTAGGTGTGAATGATAAAGGGAATAAATCAGTAGCTCCTCCTAATCAAAATCTTAATACTTTCATTGATCCCTTGCCTTCTCACACCTCTAATGTTATTGAGATTGTGCCTAATTCTTTCTCTTCTAAATAATTCACTTCTATGGCTCCAAACTTAGTTAATATGGTAGAAACACAAGATATTCCTAAGGATCCTTGTATTACATTTGACCCTAGCAAGACCATTAGAGCACCTGATGGCCCTTTATACATAGTTACGAAGGCTAAGGATATCCCTTCCCGTGTTGCCCTGATTGATCCCTCTTGCATGGTTAATGTCATAACTGAAAATTATCTTTTCACTTTACGATTGCATAAACCAATATATGATGCTTCTAATGTGGTTGTGAAGTTATTTGATGGATTCTCTTGTCCTACCATTGGCTCCATCACCCTTCCTGTTGAAGTTCATATTAAATCCATGGATGTTGACTTTATTATCATACCTTCTTCTGAGCAATTTTGTGTGAAGTTGGGCTATCCTTGGCTATCTTCCATGAAGGTTATTGCTTCTCCAATACACAAGTGTCTGAAATTTCCTCACAATGGAGAAATCATAACCATGAACCATAGCATATTTTGTCCATCCAAAAGAAGCTCTGCTATTCCTATTTATTTCTTTTGGTCTAAGCAATTTCAATCTCTTCCATCAAGGAGCGATTCTCTTATTCAATCTTATAAAAAATAGAAGAACAATATGATCTCATCCTTAAGTTAACCTAGATCTCCAACACTTGACATTCCTATTATTCTTCAAGATGAGGTTCTTCCCCTCACATATAGAACTAATCTCCCTCCTAAGGAAGATCGTCAACCTATACCTATGGATGTGACTTTACCTTCTCTTAAGGAGAACAACAATATTCTTCCTTAGGTTAGACTTATACCTCCTCCTTATGATGGACCAGGTCTCCTTCCTAAACCTAATATTCCTCCTTTATATGGCACATTTCCACCTCCTTCCTCTTATCGAGAGAAGAGGCATGCTTCTCCTCTTGTTCAACCTAAAAGACCTCAACCTAAACCTTCAACTATCAAGGAGAGAAACATTCATACTTTTTCAAGTGTTCCTCCTCCTTCTCAAACTTCCACTAAGACTCGACAGAATCATTGTGTGAGAGAATGCCGATGAAGATGTCGTGTTCGATCTCATGAATTTGTCCTTCAAAATACTCAATCTCCTCAGACTCTGACAGTCAACATGATCCCCTTTTCTCCCAAGCAAGATGTTCAACCAACATCTCCAAATAATAAGTTGCACAAAACATGTGATGGTTTTACTCCTATTCGTGTTCTTGATCCTCTTTCTCTAAACTTTGATGAAGAAATGGGTGAAAATGTTATTCATAATGGCAATACAACTCCTAATGCTTTTGATAGTGAGTATGAATATGTTGATGTGGACATGCATTTATCAACTGATTTTTCACAAACCCTAATCCTAGCTCCTAGAATCAAACAAAGTGACTTACAACATGAGCATAGTCCTTGTTTGGATCTTATGATAGCTCCATCTATTGTGCTTGATGTCGATCCTCTGGCATGTTTCTCTCCTTCCCGAAATAGTGATCAACAAGATTGGGAGGCAGATGTCATGCTAGATTAGCAATATTGGCATTGTAGATATTTTCTCTTTCTCCTTTTTTTCTCTTTTGCGACCATTCTTCTATATGTATCCATGTTCTTCTATTTATCCCTTAATGTCTACTTGGGGACTATGCAAAGCATTGAGATCTTTTCTTGGTCTCTTTCATGTTGACTCAAAAGACATCCTCTCTTCCCTTTCTTCTAAGGTAGTATCCATCTTTGGGGAATGAAGATTATTATATGCATATACATACATGATATACATGAGTTATCATACAACATACTGACCCCGAGGAAAGCGACACTACCTCATGTTTTGTGTTCATTATCCTTGGGTTTATTCCTCGATTGGGGGCTAAATCCTTACAATAATGTGCTCCTTCCCTTCTCTTTCTCTTAGGTGTATCCTACCTTAAATAAATCTCTCCTGATAAGGCACATGTGATCGCTTTAATGTGGGGGCATACACTCCACTCATATTTTCCTTCTTGATACTTAGAATTACTTAGTGAACTTTGTTTTTCTTTGTAATATTTGGTATCCTTGCTTTCATGACTCATAGTGAAGGGAACTTTGCTACTTGTAGTCATGGTTCTTCCCTTCTCGATCTTCCCTTTTAATTTTTCAATCAAATTCATAAGATCCTAAGTCCACTGGGGGCTTGGCGCATCTTGCCTCCTTGACGTGGTAAAAGTCTTTCAATCTTATTTCCTTGTACTTTATCAACAGTATTGGTGTACACTTATACTCCCGCAAAAGTGGGGGCTAAATGTAGTGTCATAAAATTGTGACCCTACAAAATTTCAACTACATTAGGGTCCTCACACACGTGAGATCGAATCCTCTATCTTGCTCAAAGACTGGAGATTGCTCAAACCTCAAAAATAGCTTCTTTCTTGGCCTCCACACCACCCCGTTTGCACTCTGCCCTGGAGAAAGGGGTAGGACAGGAGTGTGGTGCTACTGTCCCCCATAGGATAGGGGTGTGGTGCCCTTTTCCTCCTAGGATAGGGTCATGGAGCCCCTTTCCTTGCCCTATTTTGGGGCAGGACCTTCCTAAAGCATGCATTGTGGGTTGTGCATTGGGCGGGAAACTCCCCTGATGTCAGCTTGTGACGAAAATAAAATCCAGTAACATGTATTTAAGGGGCATTTGTCCTCTCATTTGCATAAGGTGTAATTTTGATAAGGTCGTGTTGCATAAGCAATCAAGCATTCAAGAGCATTCAAGCATTCTTTTCCAGCATTGAGCATTCTCAAGTCTCCCTTCAAGGCTAGGTGTTGCATTCAATTCAAGGATTCAACCATTGAAGAGGAGATTGATTCCAACATTCAATTCCACATAAGAATTTCTATCAATATTGCTACCACAACCTCCCTTGACGTGATTTACAATTCAGTCTTTCATTTACAGCTACTTGCAAGTACTTTCTTTCATCGCTTGGTTAATTCCAAAACTAGGGTTTGACCCAAAGCCAAACCCCCAATCCCAACCCATTTTCCTCTCTTTTCTGTGTGTAGGTTGTAGGTGCGTAGCTATACTTTCTAATTCAGGCTCAATTTTCAAAGATGGAAAAACCCTTTTCGTTTCGTAGATTTTTTGGAGGACTATGTACCTTCCTGCCAGGATCCAGGCAACTTTTCCTCAAATTCAAAGGGCGACTTTGTCTCAACATATTACTGCCAGATCCAGGTTTACAACTTCATCCCATACTCCGATCTCAAGTTATAATCAATTATTTGTCATTTTTGCACTACATAATTCAATCAATTCCTTTCCATTTCAAATAAGGAAGAGGGGATCAACTTATCATTCCCATTTCATTCAGAATTCAATCTTCATCTTTGAACGTTGAATCTAGTGAATTCTCCTCTCCTATTCTGAATGTAACTAGGTAAAAAGTGTTTGAAGGGTAATCAATAGTGAAACTCTCATCTCTCCTTAGAGGGAAAGGGTATTTTTCCTCTTGATCTCTCATGCACATTTCACCAACATTACAAGAGGAAGAAAGGAAGCAACCTGTAAGGAAGGTCACAATCAAGGTACCAGCAAAGAAAAGAGCTGCAAAGGAAACACCTTCTGCTCCACCTGGTACTGGAAGAAGAGAGAATATGGATGGCACATATCTTGCAATTGTATTCGGTAATGTAACTATTATTCCACCCAAGACTTGTGCAGAATTGGTAGATGAAATCACTAAGGATGGTATGTTGAAAAATGTACAATTCTATTATGAGCATTTAGATAATGATGAGTAGAGAGAAGTTGAGGAAGCGGTTTTATTATATTTGGATATATATAAGAAATCTTTGTTGGAAATTGAGAATCAAATACCGACACAACTATATGACAACCTAGATGCTAGGAGATTATCATTTATGGAGGAGGATAAGCATATAAAGATTCAAGAGTTATTGATTACTTGTGGATCCATTACTCCAAATGAGTTGGATATGACACTTGAGGTTGCAGATAGAAAAATCTTTCACAACAAGCATGGGATAGTTAGTCTTATGTTAGGAAGGGTTAATGAGATAATCACTAAAACACACAAGGCATGGGTTCAATTCTATGCTGAAAACCCTAATTTCTACACTTCACCGAAAGCTAAGACAAACACTACAGACATCCCAGTTGAAGGGAAAGGCAAAGGTATAATGGGTACCTCATCTATAATTTTGAAAGAGAATAAGGCATTGGATATAGAGCCCCCAGTAGAATCTAATGTACAGGACACAATTCATAAGGAGATACCAGCAGTAACTGATACTACACCAAGTGGCGAAGCCACCGGTGCAAAAGAGGAAGCTATTAAAGTTAGTCAACCATCAGAGGAGAAGAAAGAGGAATCTAGCAGGGAACCGGTAGTGATCACATCATTGTTTTCAATTGACACCTCACTGATAAAACAAAAAATCTTAACTGAGATGAGTTCTACTAAGCTCATGATGATGGGTGCACAGAAGATGATGAAGGAAGGATATGTGGACAAAGGAATTATAGATCAATCAATCCCAAATTTGCATAGACTTGTCCCAGAGTGTCATTTTGACAAAGGAGAAAGCCCATCCGGCAAGCTCAAAATAATCACAGAGCACATTTCTAAGGACTTTCAATCTTTATAGAAGATATCTAACCGACAAGCATTGGAGAGATTCACACAAGATAAGAGAGATACTTTTAATCAGATGATTGAATCAGAGAAGAAAGAGATTATTGATAAACTCAAGTTGATTGATAATGCTTTAAGGCAATGTACTAATATTTACAGAGTATGTTGCAACATAGGTTTACTTACTGCAAAGATAGATAAAGGGATTAAGGATTCACATGAGAAAATTATAGGTATAGTCAATTCTTTTGATGGCTCAATTCTTTGACTACATATATTGATGGACAGATTTTGGTATTGAAAGCTCAAGTTTCAACTCTTGAAAGGGAAAAAGACAAAATCATTAGGAAAGATAAAAGACTTAGAGGATTCGTGAGTCCCCGATTGGACTCTTTGAGGTACATAAGAAGGAATGCATTGATTTGGTTGGTAGGCCCACACCAGCAGAGCTTAAGGATAAAGAGTCATATTCTCACATGCTTAATGGACTTGTAGCTATTTCCACCACATTCAAATTCAGTGGAGTTACTTATCTAGAGCTTTTGGAGAAATCCTATCCGAAAATTTTCAAGTATATTCAACTCCGGTAAGGTATTTTGGGACACATTCATTATACAGACTTTCATTCTTCATCCTGGTCTTTGGTATTTTTTTGGCATTGATGTCAAAGGGGGAGGTATAGATGAAAAATAAATTCTTGACATCGAGAGATATGGAGTTATGGAGTTATGGAGTATTTTGTATAGATCATGATCACAGATGGATATTCAGCTTAGGGGGGGCAGCCTCAGGGTGAAACCGGTAGATGGAAACCATTATCCTTTTTCGCATGAGTGTTGCCATCAATGCTAAAGGGGGAGATTGTTGGAAATTGACACTCATTTGATTGGTTTCATATGTTTTCATTGATGGAAATATTTTCCAGGTTTCATTCTTTGGTTTGTTTTTTTATTGGTAGACACTTCACCAGCACCGACATGTATCTTCACCGGTAGGAAGGATTCTTTGGGTACCGGCATTGGAGGCCGATATGATTTACATTCAGGATATTGGTATAGGAGGCTGACATCATTTGGGAGATTGGGCAATTGGTAATTGATTTTTATATTTATGTATATATGTAATTGAGCTGACATGTATATTCATTTTGCAATTATCTATGTAAGCCGACATGAGGCATGAAGGATTGTAAGTGTATATAGGTCAGTCGATTAGATCATTTTGTAATATGAGAGACATGAGAGTGTGGAGAGATATGAGAGTGACATTTTTAATGCGAGGAATGTTGATTATGTAAGAGGTTATTTTGATAAGGGTTTAGGGTTTCAGAACCGGAACAAGAAGAGCTTGAACCAGAAGTCTATCAGGCATAGCAGATGCATTAAATGAGTTCAATTTTATGTTTTCTTATTCTAAGTGACTGTAGTCAGTGAGACTCTTTTGTGATGAGCAATGTGCTCTAGGCTGTAAGCCTTCCTGCAAGTGCAAGCCCCATATTTTGTAATAGCTTTTCATATGGCCAATGGATTGATATTGTGGGTCACAAATCCCACCGTGGTTTTTCCTCTTTGAGGTTTTCCATGTATAATTCTCTATGTTATGGTATTCATTTGTGTGATTGGCTTATTGATTTCTTTACTTCTTTCAATCTTATATGTATTGTTTTATCGATTGGTGAATGCATGTTATAATAAGGTTAAAATTGAACAATTTGGTAGAACACTGATTCACCCCCCTCCCTCTAAGTGTTCTTTAATTCCAACACGTATTCCCATGTGGACACATTATATGGATATGAAGGACATTAGTATAATCCTTCAAATCAAGATCCCTACAAGATGGAGGCATACTCTTCAACTGTACAATGGTTTTGAGAAAATTGTGATGACACTCCATCATGTATCTATGATACTCATTCTTCCTTTGTGTGATAGACTATAAATCTAATGAGTGCTTTATTTATGATTCCAATTGTGTATGAATTTAGTTTTGTGTCCATTCTCAATATTATGTGTTAGCATCCTTGCATGATGTATATTAGTGTTGTGTTTCTTTTATTGAGATAGCCATCTAATGCACTTGTTATGTTGGGTGTATGTGTGTTGAATGATCAATTTCCTCTTAGTATAAAGGGGTGAGCCTAATTATTCCACATGGATCTAGATGGTGTTGAATAACAATTGGGACAACAAAATCTTTGGAGAATCTTGGAGAGCATGGAAGGAATTTTTAACCTTGTAGATGTATCAAAATGCTACTTTGAATCTTTTGTTGAAAATTCACACTTTGGGGTTTGGAATCCTTTTAATTAAATATGTGATTATGATTAAAGACATGTATGTATTGGATTGTAATATTCCTACTAAGTGACATTATCTCTATTATTTATTTTTGTATTGATTGATTTTTATGTTGAATGGGGATGAAAAAATTTAGTGAATTTTTTTATGTTTGATTTAAGTCTTGGAAGCATGATTAGAAAGAATGGTTTACATTTCTTATGTAAATGACTATATGATTATTATAGATGTGATGTATATATAATGTCTAATGGAATGGATATTACAATTGGAAGTTGTAATGTTTTATGAGTATTTATTTCCACATCCATGCTTGTATGCTAAATAAGTCATTTGGTTTATATAAATAATGAGTTCTTTGGGACTACTTGTTTGGCCAATGAATAGCTTGTACAAAAGATTTTATAACAACACATAAGACCAAAAAACTTTTCCCATTTCAACAACACCTATAATTGCAATTAGAGTTTACAAATTACATTGGAGTCTAGTGAATCTATAAGGTGAAATTGGTGGGGATTGAAACTTGGCATTCAATATGCATTTAAGGAAGGGCCAAGAGTTCATGAGTCATATATATGGTTAAACAATAAAATGTTGGAGCAAGGATGCATGTATCTGAGGAAAGGTGAAACATTTACCATGGATAGCTATCAACGAGTGGAACATGGGATGCAAATTTTAATAGTTATAAGTTACATGGAAAATTTAAATTTATGTAGGGTTTGGCAAGGATAGCTATCAAAAATTGAAACATGCATTGTAAATTGTAAGTGTTACAAAGTTATACATGGGCTTAAATTTTCACAAGGAGTAAAGGTTGTAGGAATTAGAGGTTGGTTACAATTTTTTGGTGTTGCAAAGTTGCACGTAGGGTCCAAATTTTATCAAGGAACAAAGGTTTCAATAATTATAATTTGGAATGTAACTTATGATTGTTGCAAAATTACACTTGAGTTTTGAACATTTATAAATGGGAAAGGTTGTGAGAATGAAGGGTCGGTATACAATTCAAGCAAGAGTTTTGAAGTGACCAAAGTTGCCTTTTTTTTTCTCATGAAGACATATTAAAATGCCATATTAGTGACATGTGTATTCAAGGAGGATGTTGTTCACCTACATAGAGTACCTAATAATATCCTCGTATCATTATTTTATGTTCACATATTTGTGGTGGATTTCCTTGCAACATATATTGGGCACTCAACTCAACTCTATCTAAATCTATCACCCAAATATAGATGGTTGAACTAAGAGGGTGAATCAAGTGCTTGAGGATATGCTTCACATAGACCAATAGTTTAAGTTAGAGGACTATTTATACCTTATAGAGTTTTCTCGTAATAATGGTTATTATAGAACCCTTGGCATGGTACTCATTTAGCCTTTGTATGACCATCCTTTTCAAACTCCATTGAGTTGGGATAGTATTGAGGAGTAATTTTCCCTTAGGATTGAGACGCTTTAAGGTATGGACCAAAATGTTGTTTAGATTAGAGATTAGTCGTTAACTATGCAAGATACTTAAAAGAAGTGTGTCATTGTAAAGAGATTAGACTAAACCTTCTTAGTTTGTGATCATGTGTTTTTTAGTGTGCTCTAATATGTTGTAGAAAATATTTTGAGCTTGTATCATACTCTATTTATCCATTTAAAATCCTAGAGATGATTTTCATGTTGCATGTTGACTCTCCAAAATCCCTAACTTCTCATGTACCCACAAAGTGTTCCATGTTTCTCTTTTAAGAAAATATATTCAAGTTGTGATGCATTTCCTTGATTAGGGTTCCTTGTCTGGCTAAGGAGGGCAGGAAAATTTATTTGGTTCCTATCAGTATCTCATATCGTCACAAGCCAAGCCTTCATGGATGATTCTTGTACAAGATAAGGGTCTAGCGAGATTGGATCCGTAATGCCCCGCTAGGAAACCCCAAAGGGATTACACTAAAACACAAGAATAGAGTGCAAATATTTTTTTTCTTAAAGTTAAAACAACATAATGATACAAGGAGTTAACATTAAGTTCAGATTACACAAGGGAAGACTTAACTAACACCTAAAGGGTTTCCCAATGCAATTACTTGATTCAACACTTAACTCAACTCACGCTAATTAATCCAATTAAGTTGATTAACTTAATGACATGATAATACTTTAAACAAAGGATAAATTTGTTCGGTAGGTTAAAAAATATAGATAGCATGATTAAGTTCATTCATTGTAATTTAACCATACATTACATCCAATTTTACATTAAAACATATGTCATGCATCTAATTTCCATACATACTTTAATTGCATTAAAAGCTAATGAATACTTTCAATTATGCTAGTCTTCATGCTTCATGATCCATATTACTATTTTTAATAAGACAACTTCATACATGCATTTAAGATTAATATCACCTAATCCACATTATACATTTTAACCATAATGCCATCCATACATGCAAAATAAAAAGGAACCAGATGAACACAAACACCACATAACACCAAATTGGTATCGGAGTTCACCCCTAATGGGCTACATCTTCGGGCCTACTCAACTGCAAGACCCCTCTAATAAATAATAGGGTGAAGAATACATAAGGTTCACATCCATTACAACCTGCCAATAAGGCGTACATAAACAAATAATGCATATGACCACACCAGTCAAATAATTATCCCAGAAGAAGGAAAAGGATCCATCTGAAACATGATAAGAAGCAAATACAAAAGAACAACTAGAGAACCCGTGAAACTAAGTCCTCGCAACCCATCATAAGCAACCCATGGTCTAACATAAATATCAGGTACTCACAAGGACATAAACAACCATATATGACTCCACAATAGTACTCCTAGCAAAGACAACACAAACTGCAGACTAGTGAACATAAGTGATGAGTGTCATCACATAGCTTGGTATGGTTACCTAGGTAGGTCTCCATAGGTCCTGACCCCATCCACTGGGTTACCCTGGCAACCTTTCCCGAACCTCTGGGCCATCCAAGTCTCATGTGGACCCAACACATCCTTTCATGAAGACAAGGTTGTTGGTTTTCCATTTCAAGCCTTCTCACAACATTCTGAGTTTGTACTAGCACTCGTCCCATGCGTGAGGCACAATTATCTTAGTGTTTTTATCTATTAAACTCTCAAATAAACTATTGAGTTATCACTTATTTAGGCACACTTTCGATGGGTTACCCTGCAACCACTTTGGGTGCAACCCCCACTCGAAAGCCACTCTCCCATACGACACAAGACCATAATCAAACAAAGCTCCTAAAACCAAGGTATACACAAGGACTAGCATACAAAGTACATTACGGTAGAAATACCCACTTGGCCAAACAAGTCCTCGCACAAGGTACACTGACTGACAATTCCTTGACTTAGAGACATGACCAACTAGAGTTAACCACATACCAACATCCATCACTTGCAGAAAGGACGTGACCAGATAGAAAACCATCACATGAAAACAATCAATACTCGAGATCAAGGACATAATCAGATACCAAAATAAACATATGACAATATCCAACAATCACAATCAAGGACTTGCCATTTCTTAATCAAATGCGAATACAAAAAATTAAACATGCATAGACATAAATCTAAAATGACAATCATTTTTTCATAACGCTTAAAAATACAATCGATCCAGTTTTCTAATAGATCTAAATTTGATTGTGATTTGTCTACCTCGTTTAGGTACATGTCACCCATGGTTTACTAACTCACTATAATTCAATTTACATCATAAAATACTATAAATACTTCACAATGAATTTTCAAACCAAAATCACATTAATATAATTATAATTATATGCAAAACATACAAAGATATAATTAAATATACATTAATCATCTAAAATTTGATATTTATTTTTCAAAATAAAATCATCATTCCCATTCTCGCTCGAAATAAATAAACTACTCTCATCTTTTGCAAAACAAATATATACTTTCCAAAATGGAAATATACATTTAAAAGGGAACTAAGATAGATAATCATTTTCCCAATAAAATAATATTTCCTTACATATAAATAAAGCAAGCTTAAATATTAATTAACATATATTTATTTATATACATTAATTAATAATTAAATAATAACCAAATACTATTTAATACACTTTGGAATTAAATAATATTAAAACATTTTTTTTTAATTTATTTTTTTAAATATATTTTTTTTGTTAAATAACCAAAAAGCAGAAACACAAGGGTAGACCCACGTGGGCCTCCCTTTTCCCAAGGAAGGTTTTTTGGCGGGGTTGCTACCTTTGCTACCAAATGGTAGCAATCGCTACCCATTGGTAGTGCTACTACCATATGGTAGCAGTCTGCTACCCTTGGTAGCACTGCTACCCTATGGTAGCAGTCCACTACCATCCCACATGGTGGGGTTTTCCCTACCACGTGGGGGGGGGGGGTGTAAGGTTAATATTTTTTAAAAAAAACATAACCCAAACACCCAATTTCTGGGTATTCTCAGAAATTTTCTGAGAACAATTTATGAGACATTTCCTAGAAATAAAAATAATGTTTTCATATACTTTTTTTTTTTAATTCTCTTTTAAAAAATAGAAAACCCCCAATTTAATGCACAGTCTCAGAATGAGACCAAAAATAAATTTTTAGAATAACAATGGTTTCCAAATATTAAAATTTTCTGAATAACCAGTCCCAGAAAGTTAAAACTGGGCAAATTTCTCCAACCAAATGCCATATTTGGGCAAATGGAATTAATTTACACACAATCCTCCAACCAATTTGCCAAGCACAAACTAATTTCACAATTTATGAACCAAAATAAGAGATTCAAAATGAAATTTCTTAACCAAAACCTACACACCCATTTTCATTATAAAAATCAGTTTGAACAAACAAGAATTGATCTGGAGGTTGAAAATGAAATCAAGGAGGATTCAAATTCAAGATTTAACTACAACTCTTCCTTATTCCACAAATATATGAGATTTTCAAAACAAGCACAACCAAATTTCTTCTAAATCAAATCAATCTCTTTTAAACAAAAGCCAAGGAGATAAACAAGAAACCAACCTATATCAGCAATCCTGGTAATGATCTGATGAAGAGCCCAATCTGCAAGCTCAAGAAATTCCTTCTCCCACAAATACCCAAAAAATTTCATTCCAAAACTAACTCTCCCAAAATATTTTTCAAAACCTAGGTTAAAAAGGAAATTTTGACCAAAAGTCCATTTTTTTGGTTGAAAATATTATAAAATCATTTCCAAACAATTCAATATGCAAAAATTGCTTTTCTCCAAAATTGATTTTCTCAATTGAATTAAAACTAATCATTTCTATTTCAAAATGCCAAAGAGGGTAAGATGTTTCTATTTTCAAATACCATTTAACCTTTCCTTTCAAAATGCATATACTTAAATAAATTCATCATTTTAAAAAAACCATTTAATCAAACTTGCTACAAACATGAATTTAGCAATCTGATTATTGATTAATCACACAAGGGGTCCTATTTAATTTAGTCCCTTTAATTTACGAATGCGTAAAAACACATTTAATCTAATTAAATAATTAGAATTTAATAATCAATTTTTACCACACGCACAACACGCAACCCAAGAAACCAAACCAACACACAACCCGCATACCCAATCAAAAGGGGAAATTGATGGACGACTAAGGACGCTCACTTGAGCATGACTAGGGTACAATGTAGGGTCTTATGACTACCTAATCCAATTCCTTTGGACCAGTAAGGTACACTCAAACCTACAAATCCAGGTGGAGGCGAACTTCGTACCTATGTGGTACGGTACCTGCAATCTCCTGCAACCATGAACCACACATGCATACATATATATTGAATGAAAGTGTTACCCGAGATTAATAACACGAATCAGAAGAACAACTAATCTTACATAAGAATTGATGTGAAATCAACATTTACAGGTACACACATTAAGCATAACACCTGTCTATAACATTACAACATGGTAAATCAACCATCCAAGAAAGCCATTAAAGAGTCAACCAAGGTCAAACCGGGTTTTAAAATCTGATTAGGGCAAGGGTACTACAGGATCATGATGATTTAAGAGTTTTAAAGTTGCTGGTGGTATTCAAAGTTCTATAAGCAAGGAAGGGGAAAGTGTTGGTGGTTACCATGAAATTTACAAGAGTTGCATTGAAACTTCATACCTCTACTAAAATTTGTTAGTGGAGAAAAAGCCTTTCTGAAAATTGGAATTTTTTATAGATGAGCATAATGTAAGAACTCTAGGAGGGAAAGGGAGTGGGGAGAAAGGGGTTAGTAAAACACAACTTTGATTTATAATTGGACTTGTGTTCAAGTAAGTCTTTTGCTTATGTCACTATGGTTAGTGAATCAATGTTGCATGCCTTGAGTGTCATTGTGTTGTGTTACAACACCTATGTGTGTAAGTGTACAATGCGATAGGTTGATTTAGGATTGGACTTGTGATTAAGTATTATTCTTCTATCACTATGCATAGTGCAACAATGTTTGAGTTTTGGTATGTTGTATTGCAAAAACTTATACATCTAAGTGCACAATGTGACAAGTCAATATCGCATATATTTTGTGAAAGTGTTGTTCATCCATTAATCGGTTAGACAAAAGGTTGAGACATTACAATATGTCAAGATTAGTTTTACTTTTGAACATGCTTTGAAGATTTTTAAAAAAAGCACTAATATTTTAATTATATTTTACACATGCTTTGAAGATTAAAAAAAGCACTAATAGTTCAATTCTATTCTATACATGCTTTGAAGAATATAAAAAAGCACTAATATTCCAATCATATTCTATCTTTATAACCATTAAAGCTTATTGTTTGTTATTTGACTTCTACAACTTGTCATGTTCATACTAAAATATTAATCATCCAAAATTAATCATTATAATAAAAAATAAAACTTGAAATGAACACAACACATACAAAAATTAATCATTATAATAAAAAATAAAATTTAAAATGAAATTCCTTGTAACATAAATTGGGCACTCAACTCAACTCTAGCAAATCTATCACCCAAGCATAGATGGTTGAAGTGAGAGGGTGGATCAAGTGCTTGAGGATATGCTTCACAAGTATGCTACAAACCAATAGTTTAAGTTAGACAACTATTTATACCTTATAGAGTTTTCTTGTAATAATGGTTATTATAGAGCCCTTGGCATGGTACTCATTTAGCCTTTGTATGACCATCCTTTTCAAACTCCATTGAGTTGGGATAGTATTGAGGATTGATTTTCCCTTAGGGTTGAGATGCTTTAGGGTATGGACTAAAAGGTTGTTTAGATTATAGAGTAGTTGTTAACTATGCAATATTCTTAAAAGAAGTATGTCAATGTAAAGAGATTAGACATATTCTTCTTAGTTGGTGATCTAGTGTTTTTTAGTGTGCTTTGATATGTTGTGGAAAATATTTTAAGCTTGTGCCATACTCTATTTATCCATTTAAAATCATAGAGATGATTTTTCATGTTGCATGTTGACTTTTCAAACTCCCTAACCTCTCATGCACCCACAAAGTATTCCATGTTTCTCTTCTAAGAAATTATATTCAAGTTGTGATGCATTTCCTTGATTAGGGTTCCTTGTAGGCTAAGGAGGGTAGGCAAATTTCTTTGGGTCCTATTAGTATATTGTATCATCGCAAGCCAAGCCTTCATGGATGATTCTTGTACAAGATAAGGGTCTAGCGAGATTGGATCGTGATGATTTAAGAGTTGTAAAGTTGCAAGTGGTATTCAAATTTCTATAAGCAAGGAGGGGGGAAAAGTTGGTGGTTAGCATACAATTTGTAAGAGTTTCATTGAAACTCCATACCTCTACTAAAACTTGTCAGTGGAGAAAAAGCCTTTTTGAAACTTGGAATTTTCTATAGATGAGCACAATGTAAGAACTCTAGGGGAACAAGGGGTTGGTGAGCAGGGGATTAGTAAAACACAACTTTGATTTATGATTGGACTTGTGTTGAAGTAAGTCTTCTGCTTATGTCACTATGCTTAGTGCATCAATGTTGCATGCCTTGAGTGTCATTGTGTTGTGTTACAACACATATGTGTTTAAGTGTACAATGTGACAAGTTGATTTAGGATTGGATTTGTGTTTAAGTATTTTTCTTCTATCACTATGTGTAGTGCAACAATGTTTGAGTGTTGTCATGTTGTATTGCAACAACTTATATGTCTAAGTGCACAATGTGACAAGTCAATATCAAATCTATTCGTGAAAATGTTGTTCATCCATTAATCGGTTAGACAAAAGGTTGAGACATTACAACTTGTCAAGATTAGTTTTACTTTTAAACATTCTTTGAAGATTATAAAAAAAACACTAATATTTCAATTCTAATCTACACATGCTTTGAAGATTAAAAAAAAAAAAAGCACTAATATTTCAATTCTATTCTACACATGCTTTGAAGATAAAAAAAAAAGCACTCATATTCCAATTATCTTTATAACTGTTAAAGCTTATTGTTTGTTATTTGACTTCTATAACTTGTCATGTTCATACTAAAATATTACTCATCCAAAATTAATCATTACAATAAAAATCAAATTTGAAATAAAAACAACACATACAAAAATTAACCACTATATGACCACACAAATTTTACTTTAAACCAAATACTAATCTTTGAAATGTACACAACACAAAAAAAAATTAACCATAATATAATAAATGAATTTTATGTCAAAACCAAATCGTAATCTTTGAAATGAACACGACACATAACAAAGTCATTCCAAATACTAATTTTTGAAATGAACACAACACATAACAAAGTCGTTCCAAATACTAATCTTTTGAAATGAACACAACACATTAAAAAGTCGTTCCAAATACTAATCTTTTGAAATAAACACAACACATAAAAAAGTCATTCCAAATAATAATCTTTTGATTTGAACACAACACATAACAAAGTCGTTCCAAATACTAATCTTTTGAAATGAACATGACACATAAACAAAGTCGTTCCAAATAGTAATCTTTTGAAATGAACACGACACATAACAAAATTGTTCCAAATACTAAACTTTGAAATGAACGCGACACATAAACAGAGTCGTTCCAAATACTAACCCCTGAAATGAACATGGCACATAAACAAAGTCGTTCCAAACACTAATCTTTGAAATGAACATGGCGCATAGACAAAGTCGTTCCAAATACTAATCTTTTGAAATGAACATGACACGTAACAAAGCCATTCCAAATACTAATCTTTGAAATGAACATGGCGCATAAACAAAGTCGTTCCAAATACTAATCTTTGAAATGAACATGACACGTAACAAAGCCATTCTAAATACTAATCTTTGAAATGAACACGACACATAAACAAAGTCGTTCCAAATACTAAACCCCTGAAATGAACATGGCGCATAAACAAAGTCGTTCCAAATACTAATCTTTGAAATGAACATGACACACAACAAAGCCATTCCAAATACTACTCTTTGAAATGAACACGACAAATAACAAAGTCATTTTAGCTACCCAATATAGAGAGCACGAACCCTAGACTGAAACCTAATCGCCTAAGAACCAACCGCCATGGGACACCCATTCCGCCAAATTCAAACTTCACCAACTAACCAAAAAACCCATTGACGTGACACAAATTTGATCCAATATAGAGAGTACAAACCCTAGGCGGAAACCTCATCGCCTAAGAACCAACCGGACACCCATTCCGCCAAATTCAAACTTCACCAACAGACCAAAAGACCCATTGACGTGACACAAATTGAAACTCCAAACCAAATACTCTTCCCCCTCCCACACTAATTTATCCTCCAAAAACTTTATATGAGAATTCTCTTATTGCTTTGGGCGACAACAATAATGAGTGGGGCACTTATACAACTGTTGATCCTGCGGCGACCAAAATGGGGACGGCAGGGACACATTCAATTCAAAACACATTAAAAAAAATGCAGCCCAAATTTCTGTACATTCCTTGCTGAGCGTGACTGCACATATACAAAATCCCCGTAAAAAAAAGAGAATGTGTTTAAAGTTATGGAAAAATGAGAAGATAAGGAAGGGAAAAAGGAAAAGTAAATGGAAGTGGGGAATTCTTAAAAGGAGCGGCAGCCGCAGTGGCAGAAGGACATGCCGTGCGCCATTTTCTTCCGCCCCATTTTTTTTACTTTGTTTATCTTCTTCCTTGGAATATAAGCAATTGTTTGTATGTACATCCATTGCCATGGCATGTATGATGATGATGTTGTTTTATGGATGGATGGGTGTATGGGATTCAATGGAAGATGGAGGGACCCACGCGGTTTCTAGGATCCATCGCTTTCTTTGTTGTCGGATTTTTTATGGTGTTCCAGATGAGAGATGAGATGATTGAGCAAGGAATTTCGGTGTGGTGGGGAGTGGGGTCCACCACCACGCCTACCCAACTCTTGTTGTTGGTAAAGGAGGGCTTGTGGGGGGTGGAGGGGTGAGAGTTTTTTTAGTGGTCATTTGGACAAGTAGCACACCTAGTTGTCAAGTCATGAATGTTGGAATAGGGTTCATAAAGGTGTGATGAAAAGTGGTGGGAAGAAGGTATAGCTAATTGTTTAGTTTAGTTTAGTTTAAATCAATGAATGAATGAAGAAGAAGAAGTAGAAATTATTTTAACGTCTATAAGACTAAATATAGTCTATGGGACAGACCCTTTCACAAACCAATTTCTGCATTTCAATTTTTTTCTTGTGTAGCACGATGAATGAATGCTTTTAATAACATCTACGAGGCCAAACAGCCTATGGGACCCACGGGTAGCCAGCAAAAGAAGAGTATGCAAAGGGCAAAGAACAATCTGTTAAACCTCCTTTTCCATTTCCTTTTGCATCTTGGATCTTAAACTATGTAACTTGATCAAGGGGGTCGGATTGGGGTCAGTCTTGAATCACACACACTAAGCAACATATTAAGTTTAGAGAATGTTAGTAAATTATGAGTGTTTAACACTTTTAAGCCTAGAAGTGTATTCTTAGTGTGACCACGTACGTTAAGAAACATATTAAGCCTAGAAAATGTTAGTCAACTCTGAGTGTTAAACATTTTTAAGCCTAGAAGTGTAAGCTTAGTGTGTGTGGTTTTCCTTAGATTGGTAGTGGGTAAAATTGTGTTTTTGAATGATGGGTAATTGGTTTGATTCTCATAGACAATAGGGTATGTATGACTATGTTGCGTACGGAAGCGTATGAATAGTTGTTATACTCAACTTTGTGCATCCAAAGATCTTAAATGGTGCATTAAGGTATAGCTAATCGTCTAGTTTAGATCAAAGGAGTCATTGTTTGGTAAAAACTTGTGTTCATGAGAATGATGGGTACTCGGTTTGAATCCTGTGGAGGGTAGGGTAAGTATGTTTTGGCATGCATTGTATTGGAACATAGTTGGATGTGTTTGATATGGTTCATAAAGGTGAAATGTGGTGGGAAGAATGTATAGGTTATTGTTTAGTCCAAATCAAAGGAGTCATATTGGTGGTGAACAAAATTGTGTTTTTGAATGATGGGTACTCGGTTTGAATCTCGCAGATCAGTAGGGTAGGTATGTTTTGTATTGAAGTATAGTTAGGGGAAGCGTACCAATAGTCTATAGCGAACTTTGCACACCCACATAACTTAAATGCATTAGATTTCGACAAAAAAATTTGTCGTTGTCTCTATATTCAACTTAACTACTTATAGTTATTGTTTTGGCTTCTGGGTAGTAATGATGCATGTTGTGGGATCTATTATGCATGCAAGGGTCAAAAAGTACACATTTCAAAGTATCAACTGATACCTGCTTAAAGATGTCCCAATAACCATGTGCTTAAAATTTCCAATACTTATGCACAAATGACCCAATAGTTGTGCATAAATGCCCCAATTGTCATGCACAAATGGGCCAAATATGGAGCAAAAAAGATAAAAAGTGAGCAGCTATTGGTACATTTGAAATTTATCAATGAGATTTTAGTTATCATTTTTTTGGTTTCTTTAAAGTTAGTAACTAGGGGGTTGGGTTCACAAGGAGTGCACGATTATTGGAGCTTGCACGGTTACTGGTGCTCTTCCCCTAGATTCTTTCGATATGGTTAGAGTACAAGGTGGTCTTGTATGATATGAGTTGTATATAAGTTGGGTTGCATATGCAATGTCCACCTATTCTTTGTTATAAGAAGTCTAGTGGTAGGAAGAAGATACAACTAATTGTTTAGTCTAAATCAAAGGAGTTAGATTGTTGGTGGAAAACTTTGTGTTTTTGAATGATGGGTAATTAGTTCGATTCTTTTAGAAGGTAGGGTATGCACGTCTTGTATCAAAACATAATTAGATACCTTTAACATGTTTAGAGTAAAATAAGGTTTTTATATGGTATAAGTTGCCTATAAATTAGGTTGCATCATGGACTACAAAAGAAGGTATAGCTAATTGTTTAGTTTAGATCAAAGGAGTAGATAGTTGGTGGACAAAATTGTGTTTTTAATGGTGGGTAATTGGTTTGAATCTTGTCGAGGGTAGGGTAGATATGTTTCGTATTGGAATATAGTTAGATGTATTTGATATGGTTAGAGTATAAGGCGTGTTGTATGATATGAGTTGTATATAGGTTGAGTTGCATCTGCAATGTCCACCTATTCCTTGTTCTAAGAAGTCTAGTGGTAGGAAGAAGGCATAGTATAAGTAGTTGTTAAGTTATGAGTGTCAGAATAGGGTTCATAAAGGTGAAAAGTGTAGCGAAGAATGTATAGGTAAGTGTTTTGTTTAGTTTGAAAAATTTGTGTTTTGAGGATGATGGGTACTTGGTTTGAGTCTTGTAGAGGGTAGGGTAGGTATGCTTCCTACTTAAATATAGCTAGATGTCTTTGACATGGTTAGAGTACAAGGTGGTCTTGTATGGTATGAGTTGTCTATAAGTTGGGTTGCATCTACAATGTCCATAGATTCCTTGTTGTAAGAAATCTAGTGGCACCCATAGATCCTAAACAGTACATCAGATTTCGACAATTTTTGTTGTTGTCTCCATATGTGACTTAAGTACTTATAGCTATTGTTCTAGCTTCTAGGTAGTAATGATGCACATTGTGGGATCATTATGCATGCAAGGGTCAAAAAGTACAAATTTCAATGTGTTGCCCGATACCTACTTAAAGATGCCCCAATAACCATAAACTTAAAATTGCCTATACTTATGCACAAGTGACCCAGTAGTTGTGTATAAATACCCCTGTAGTCATGCACAAATGGGCCAATTATGGACCAAAAAAGATTAAAAGTAAGTGGCAATTGGTACATGTGGAATTTATTAATGAGATTTTAGTTATTATTTTTTTGGTTTCTTTAAAATTAAGTAACTACGGGGTTGTGTTCACAAGGTGTGCACGGTTATTGGAACTCGCACGGTTATTGGTGCTCTTCCCCCAGATGCTTTCGACATGGTTAGAGTACAAGGTGGTCTTGTATGATATGAGTTGTCTATAAGTTGGGTTTCATTTGCCATGTCCACCTATTCCTTGTTCTAAGAAGTCTAGTGGTAGGAAGAAGACATAGCTAATTGTTTAGCCTAATTCAAAGGAGTTAGATTATTGGTAAGAAATTTTGTGTTTTTGAATGATGGGTAATGAGTTTGATTCTTGTAGAAGGTAGGGTATGCACATGTTGTATTGAAACATGGTTAGAGTACAAGGTGGTTTTGTATGGTATAAGTTTGCCTATAAGTTAGGTGCATCATAGACTACAAAAGGAGCATTTCCTTTTATTTCCATATTGGATGTATCCTTCTAGCCCCATCTTAAAACATAGTGTTATTTAGAGACATCGGATCTTCCTAGTCCATATTGATTAGATGGCTCTTGTTTCTAGATTCAATTGTGTAAGGTTTGAATCCACAATCCATAATGTTATATTTTTCGACATGGTTAGAATACAAGGTGGTCTTGTATGGTATAAGTTGTCTTGCATCTACAATGTCCACCTATTCCTTGTCCTAAGAAGTTTATATTCAACATTGTATTTTATGTAATTTTAAATGCAAGATTGATGATTGTATTTATATTTTTGTATGATGTATGTGATATTATACTTTGTTGGGTGTGTATGCATTAATTTGGTTGGTATATATTGAACAAATACTCTTGACATGTGTTATGATGTAGGTACAAGGTTATTATTCACCTGATATCACAAGTTTAAGTTATTTGTTGATGGTATTGATATGGTGTGTGTGATACTATACTCCATTGGGTGTGTATGCATTATTTTGGCAATTATATATTGAGAAGGTGTACTTGGCGTGTGCTATGATGATGCAAGGACAAAATTATTCTCCACCTGATTTCACAAGTCTAAATTATTCTTTGCCGGTTTTATTTCAAAGATATCATGTTGGGCCTTGTTTATTGTTGTTCCCTATTGTGCTTGAATCAAGTGTGAGGTATGTCGTGTGTCCCCTATGTAGTCCTAGAATAGAAACGACATGATTCTAGAGTTCATCTGTGTTGTAGGTTGCCTATAATTGCTTGTTTTAATTTAATAGAGTAATTCCTATATTTTATTGTAAATGTATTTTAAAGAATTATTTATTGCATTCTAATTTATTAAATGCTTTTATGGTATTGGAAAAAATAAAAGCAACATTAAGTAATTTTATTGGTAAATTATAGTTTTAATGGTTGCAATTAATTTTTCTATGATGGGTGTATCCTTCTATCCACATCTTAAAACATTGTGTTATGTTTGAGATCATACTATAAATGCTCTTGATGTATTGAAATTTATTTTAATTAATCTTTCTTCATTTTTTTAATATTATACTATGTTTGATAGTCATCATGTTGATGTATTAGTTTGCTCTATTTTTTATGTCATTCCTTTAAATTATCCAATTAATTATTTTTCTCCAATTTTTGGACATTATACTACATTTGATAGGAATCATATTAACACATTGATTTGTTCTATTTTTTTAAGTCATTTCTCTAGTTTATCCAATTTGTTAATCTTTCTACATTTTTTATCATTTTACTATGATTGATTGCCATCATGTAAATGTATTGATTTGCTCTATATTTTATGGCATTCCTCTATTTTATCCAATTTATTATGGGCATATTGATCTTTCTTCAACTTTCACATTTGTTGTTGAGACTTATAAACAAGTTGAGCTAACTCCATGTTATCATTGAGGGATTCATGTAAATGCCTATACAATTAATAGACTAGGCTAAATATTTTAAATCCCAACTTTTAGAGTAGTTTGGTCATTAAACAAAATTATATTATGATAAATGTACAAGCAATAATCTTTCATGAAAGTTTATGACCAAACGTAAAAAGGATGCCACTATGTCGAACATTCAAAATACGTTCAACAATTGTGATATCAATTTCCAATTCATTTTCAATTTGCATTGCTTGAATTCCTCAATTATGGGACTATTAATGTTGAAATGTTCATCTGATTGGCCATCTAATTAGCAATACAATGAATATTTTAGATATACAATAAGTTATCCATCCTTCCATGTGCAAGGTGGTTATATTTATAGATAGGTTACAAACTCTCATAGTTCTTTCCTCAATTCTCTTATATAGACTAATTTGACTCTTGTTAATGACTTTGAGTTGCTGCTCAAGGGGGAAAGTTACTTGATCAAATATGCATTATTGTGCAGTGTTTCTTATATAGCTCATAGGTAAGATCCACCATTTGAAACATGATATTAGAGTAGAATACTAGAAATCCAAATTCCAAAGGATAAATTAGAGTAGAAAAATAGAAAGGCGTTGTAATCTCCAAATATATGTTTTTAGTGATAGCTTGTCTACAAGTTTTTAAAACTAAATTATTAGAAACACTAGCTCCTAGCAACATGGCCTTCCATGAGATTTTATGATTAATTATGGTAGGCAACTAGGAGAAGAATCAACTCAATGTATGTTTTGCAAAAGGGTAGAAATAAAATGTGTGTTTTAGAGTTTCCTTCTTGTAGAATAGGTATAGGATAAATTAGAGGAAATAGACAATTTACTTCCAATAGGACAACTCTAAACCTTAAGGATATCACAAGTGTAGAAGGTGGAAAATTTTAGTTAGAGGATAAGAGAGATGAGGGATTTAATGTAGGATATTACTCATCTATTAAAATTCATGGATTGAAAGCTATGTTGGAGTTTTCATACATCTTTCCATGATTGGGAGGTCTCATAGGTCTCTAAATGTTTGAACTTTTTAACAAAACTATGTTGGCAAGTGTTTTCTTTGATGTCAACCCTCAACTTGTATGGTGTCATTGATAATATGTTATGACTTTTGGATAGATACATGTCAAGTACATGATGTTGATATGTTATGATTATTGGATGGTGTAGATTGGTATCTCAACTTCTGGTATGGTGGATTCAGATGATGGTTGATGTTCTTGTTGCAAATTGTAGAGTTGATTGATGCAGATTGTGTTGTCATTAATGTGGAAGTACAAATAAGTGTTCAATGATTGTTGGTTGCATGTCTATCACTCTTAGTGTTAATATACATACTCAGTATGTTGTAATGAATGATTTAATATGTTTAATGTAGATGGTTGATGTTTATTCTATCAAATATGTGTTTCACTTAAAAAGTTTTGGTATCATACATAATGATGATGATGCCGAAATGTTGATGTTACTTGTTGTGGATATCCACCTTCTTGGTGCTGATGTCTACACTCAACATGTTATGTCGGTGCTATGTGTTTATTTGAAGTGCAAATAATCAGAATACAGATGTTTATTGTGTATGTGGTTCATGGGTAATGTTTATAATAGATGATATGCAGTTGAATAGAGATGTCAATGATGATGTCCTTGGTTTTTCTATCCACATCTTAAAACATAGTGTTATGTTTGAGATCATACTATAAATGCTCTTGATGTATTGAAATTTCTTTTTAATTAATGTTTCTTCAATTTTTTAATATTATACTATGTTTGATAGTAATCATGTTGATGTATTAATTTGCTCTATTTTTTATGTCATTCCTCTAAATTATCCAATTAATTATTTTTTCTTAAATTTGTGGACATTATACTATGTTTGATAGGCATCATGTTAACATATTGATTTATGCTATTTTTTTAAGTCATTCCTCTAGTTTATCCAATTTGTTAATCTTTCTACATTTTTTTATCATTTTACTATGATTGATTGTCATCATGTAAATGTATTGATTTTCTCTATATTTTATGTCATTCCTCTTTTTTATCCAATTTATTATGAGCACATTGATCTTTCTTCAACTTCCGCATTTGTTGAGACTTATAAACAAGTTGAGCTAACTCCATGTTAGCATCGAGGGATTCGTGCAAATGCCTAGACAATTAATAGACTAGGCTAAATATTATGATAAATATTATACTAGGCTAAATTCCAACTTTTAGAGTAGTTTGGTCGTTAAATAAAATTATATTACGATAAATGTACAAACAAGAATCTTTCATGAAAGATTATGACCAAACATAAAAAGGATGTCATTATGTCAAACAATCAAAATATGTTTAGCAATTGTGATATCAATTTCCAATTCATTTTCAATTTTATTCCTTGAATTCCTCAATAATGGAACTAGTAATGTTGAAATGTTCATCTAATTAGTAATATAGTGAATATTTTGGATATATAAGAAGTTATCCATCCTTCCATATGCATTGTGGTTCTATTTATAGATAGGTTACAAACTCTCATAGGTCTTTCCTCAATTTTCTTAGATAGACTAACCTGATTATTTCTTGTTAAGGACCTTGAGTTGCTCCTCAAGGGGGGAAGTTACTTGATCAAATATGCGTTATTGTGTAGTGTTTCTTATATAGCTCACAAGTAAGATCCACCATTTGAAACATGATATTAGAGTAGACTACTAGAATTGCAAATTCCAAAGGATAAATTAGAGTAGAAAAATAGAGAGGCGTTGTAATCTCCAAATATATGTTTTTAGTGATAGCTTGTCTACAAGTTTTAAAAACTAAATTATTAGAAACATTAGCTCCTAGCATCATGGCCTTCCATGAGATTTTATGAATAAATATGATAGGAAGCTGGGAGAAGACTCAACTCAACATACGTTTGGCAAAAGAGAAGAAATAAAATGTGTGCTTTAGAGTTTCCTTATTGTAGAATAGGTATAAGATGGATTAGAGGAAAATAGACAGTTTACTTCCAATAGGACAACTCTAATCCTTAAGGATATCGCAAGTGTAGAAGGTGGAAAATTTTAGTTAAAGGATAAGAGAGACAAGGGATTTAATGTAGGATATTACTCTTCTATTAAAATCCATGGATTGAAATCTATGTTGGAGCTTTCATACATGTTTCCATTGAGATTGAGAGGTCTCATAGGTCTTTAAATGTTTTACTTTTTTAACAAGGCTATGTTGGCAAGTATTTTCATTGATGTCAACCCTCAACTTGTGTGGCATCATTGATGGTATGCAATGACTATTGGATGGATATATGTCAAGTATATGATGTTGATATGTTGTGATTATTGGATGGTGTAGATTGGTATCTCAAATACTAGTATGGTGGATTCAAATGATGGTTGATGTTCTTGTTGTAAACTGTGTAGGTGATTGTTGTAGATTGTGTTGTCATTAATGTTGAAGTACAAATAAGTGCTAAATGATTGTTGGTTGCATGTCTATCACTCTTAGTGTTAATATCTATACTCAATATGTTGTAATGGATGATGTAATATGTTGAATGTAGATTATTGATGGTTGTTCTATCAGATATGTGTTTCACTCAATGTATTTTGGTATCATACATAATTATAATGATGTTGAAATGTTGATGTTCCTTGTTGTGGATATCCACCTTCTTGGTGTTAGTGTCTACACTCAGCATGTTATGTTGGTGCTATGTGTTTATTTGAAGTGCAGATAATCAAAATATAGATATATGTTGTGTAGTTGGTTTGTGGTTAATGTTGATAATTGATGATATGCAATTGAATAGAGATGTTGATGATGATGTCCTTGGTTGGATATCCACCATTAGTGTGGTGTTGATATGAAGAACAATGATAATAAACATGTTCATATGAGGCTTTCTCTTGTATCCCTATGATTGTGATGGTGGTGATACCTTCATTCAATATGTTGTTGATGTGATGTAGAAAAGTAATAGCATTGATGTTCATGATTGATAGAAGAGATGGTATCATGATGGTATCATATTTAGATGAGGATTAGAAGCATTAAGTTAGGGATAAGAAGCATTGAGATGAGGATTAGAAGTATTAAGATGAGGATAAGAAGCACAATGATGAAGTGATATTTTTTGGATGTTCTTATGCATACTACAAGTTAATGTAGTATCTTATTTGTGGCTCCTAAGTGGAAAAATGGTGTTTCAAGGTATCCTAGCATCTAAAAATATGATAAAATGTGTATTGAAGTTGAGGAAAAATTAACTCTACAGCTCCCAAAGATCACCTGCATGCAAACCTGTCACAGAAAGAGAGAAGCAAAAAAGCTATGAAGGCCAGAATTCAGAGATCCAAAAAAGGGGAGTCATATTGATTGTGCAACAAGAATGCAATTCAATAATTACAGTTGTTATGAAAATACAAAGAGAGAATCCTTATAAGAGGATACTCGAAACCCTAAAGGTGAAAACCCTAAAGAATTATAAGATTTCTAAGTTTAGCTTAAGCATAGAGTATAATAGAGTAATAATTAAATAAATAATTATTAGCTAATAAAACATTACTCTAACAGTGTGTGAATGCAAAGAAGTATGTTGAAGATAGTCTAGAAGAAAGCTCTACTTTTGAAGATATCGTCTTTGTGGTTTTGGATTTAATATGTTTGTGATGTTTAGTTTCATGTTTGTGTTGTTTGGGCATCCAAGTACGAAGAATTTTGTATCCATTTTGGTTGCACCAGCTTGTTTTGGTTTGTCATAATAGAAGAAGTTTTTGGAAGTGTTTTTGTAAGGATAAGGGTTGTCTCCATGTGGTCCGCATGATGTTGGTTGATCTTTTTGGTGCTGCATTATGTCTGGTGTTGGTTTTCAGGCAATTTACAATTATCTGGTCGACGGGGCTTATTCTCTTGCTTGTGCTTTGCTACCAGAGGTTTGCGCAAAATTTGGAGAGTGTGTTGGGTTGTATTTGTGTCCTACTATTCCTTGTGGGGATTTGCATTTAAAGATTTCATTTGGAAGATGTGTTTTGGGCCAACTATTTTTCTGCTACACATTTTACTTGCATGTTACCCTATTGCTAACTTTGGAGGATGTGTTCTAGTGTGTGTGATTTTTTAGGATTGCATTAGATGATGTGTTATGATTTTTTAGGTCCTCTCTATCTCTTGCATTTGATTTGTTTCACCATAATTATGTTTTGGTGGCCAACTTGTTGGGGTCATTCCTTGTCCCATGTTTTGGCTGACATAATTGATGTTATGTGATGATGTAGATAGTATATATAGAAGATAAAATTAGTATGGATGGGTTTGGATTAGAAAAGATGCAAAATTGAGGTAGTAGATGTGTGTGGTGAATTTTTTGGAGTTGAATTGCCAAATGGTTGCTTGAGGCAGTGAGTCAAGAGCAACTACACTCAAGGGAGATTGTCGAATGTTGTGTTGTTGAAAGCTTATACTGTGTACTTCAAATAATCTTTGTATCTTGCCTTGAGGTAGTGAGCCTCAGCGTGCAAGTCCTTTGTATCTTGCCTTGATATAAAGAAATGACTTTTGATACAAATGGATCTAACACAATATCTTTAAAAAGTAGCTATATGGTTGGTTAGTGCTCTAAAATAGCTTGCCAGTACCCATTTGTTTGTAAAAAAAGAAGATATAGGGTGTAAGTTTGGTATATTAAAGAATCTAGAGAAACAACTAATTTCAACCCATAATATCTAGAGAAAAATAACATTTTTTTTTATCAAAACCATTATGGCTAGATAGTACATATTACCAAATATTTGTTACCTTTTCTTTTGTAAATTTTTTACACCTAGGGAAAAAAATTTGTTGTATAAAAATCTAATATAAACAAGATTGGGGAGTCTTATCAAACTACCCAATCTTATAGCCTTAACATATCATCCAAGCCACATTAACATATATATTGTAAAAAAATCTAAAATATATCTTTATTAAAACTTTCATATTTACTTTCATACAATAAAAATTTCTCAAGAACAATTCCATATATGAAAGATGAAGGCATCTTAACAATTCACTCACCTAATTAAACTCACTTTATTAACCTAAGAAAGTTTAATAAAGTATAAGAAAAACTTAGAAAAATGAAATGAAAATCTACACTAAAAACAAGAACGCTAAGAAATCATATTTTTTGTTTTAAAATGGCCCCTCTTAGAGATTTATAAATTAAGAGAAGAAATATGACTTTGATAATAAGTTTAGTGTATACTAAAGATGAAAATCAAGGAATTTGAAATTCTCTAGAACTTCCAAAGCACGACAAATTTTATCTTTTGTCATGTCAAATATGTGTTCAAAGAGGCAATGTGGTTCTCATGGTTGGGGATAGGCCTTGGACTCAATCGTTGGATTATGAGGGCCTCCCCTTTCACTGCTGAAAATGCTTCTCAACGGGTCATCTTGTTTCAGACTGTTCCCTTCCTTGTCATAGGGGTGTTGCTACTTGGTGGAAGGATGTTACTGTAGATCATTTGATTGTCAATGCTATGGAGACGGAATCTTTTGGCTCCTCTCATGAGGACGATGTATCCTCTCAGGATGAAATGCCTCTCACTACTATTGAAGCTTCTACTGATCCTCTTGCTCCTACTATTGTGGCGTCCTTTGTTCCTGAGACCCCCATCCCTGTTACTCCTATTTTGTGGCCCCATTCTACTTCTGTTGAACGTTCTTCTTGCATTGTTCCATCTCAACAACCTACTATTGTTTCGCTGCAACATCCTATTGTGACTGTTGTTAGTAACTCTACAGGGTCCTTCCCACTCAATCCTTCATTTGAGGGTCCTAGTGAGAGTATTGCATAGATCGTGGTTTGTCACAGGTGGAAGGGGAATTCTTCTCCCCTTCCCCAAACCCCTTTTTGTCAAGGCCTGGGTGCTTCACCCCATCCTTGAGTTGGGTTTTGGGTTGTTGCAAGTTGGATAGGATTTGCGTTTACTTATCTAACCTTGGTTTGTTCAGGGTTCGCACCCTTATTTTTTATTTACTCTTTGTTGCCTATAGGCTTTGTACTAAGGTTCAACACCCTCATGCTATGTTGCTTTTTAATAAAAAACAATGGTCAGCCCTTTCTCATTCAAACTTCTCTAAAGAAATGTTTGACTGTGGCTAAATTTGTTGCATAATTTTGGTCATGGCCACACACATTGCCTATGCTTTGTTATTTGTTGTTATTTGTTTGGTATTAGTCTCCTAAGTGTCTATATTACTCAATACACATGTTTCTATCTTACTCTAACAATTTTATTTTTACAAATTTGTTTTAATTATTTTATTACACAAATGATTAATTTAATTAAATAAAAGAAAAAACGATTATTTTTTGGGACATTGTACAACTAACATTTCTAAATGTTTCAACTTTACTGATTCATTTTTAGATCAGTTATGTCATCTTATTGAGACAGCAATTTAATGTTTTACAAAGATATTATATCCACTCAAAAACTTTAAATATTTGTATACATAAATTTTTATTACATATAATTAATTTATCAAAACTTTATAATTATTTTTTCTTATAAAAATTAAAATATTCAATTCATTTACCTATAAGAAAAATGTAATTATATTAATAAAAATTATAGTTTTTTATTAAGTTAAAAACAGGTTTTTAAGGGACCCAAAACCCTGTACAAAGCAGGTTTAATAGGGAGGACCTGAAACCCATAACTAAAAATATTCACGATTATCCACAAAACAAAGCGGAACAAAGACGAGACAAATCAAAGCCAAGAAAAGGGAATCTAAGCAGACGGGCCCCTCCAGAAAGAAAAGTTGCCTGACAAATAAGAACATATGCATGGAAAGTCTATAGGCAGTTCGAACAACAAGTACCCCCAACCAGGAGCAACCAACCAACATTAGGATTTCCCTTTGGATCCCTTCTTTTGGGATCTAAGGGTCATATCAAAAGAAGGAGGAGACCTTTTAGAATGTTTGCTTTTAACCGAAATCCATCCTTCTTCAGCCTTAGCAGCCTCAGCTTGCCAAACCAGCGAATCCAACCCAGGAAACCCAACATCCAAGGAGATACCAGCAGACCTCGAAAAGCCAGCAGGACCAGTAGAGCCAGGGCTAGGCACATCACTAGAAGACGAGATAGACAGTGAGACAGCTCCAGTAGAAGCTATAGAAGCAGAAGCAGACAAAGGGGCAAAACCAGTAGATGAACCCACAAGAATCTTATCACATCCAGCAACAGGGGCAGCTCTAGCAGACAAATCAGAACCACCATTTGGCTTAGAAGGAATCGAAGCAAGAACACCATTTGAGACGTCAACTGAAGGGACAACACTATCAACAGGGACCTTGGGGGAAAATCCAGTAGAATCTACCACAGGCACTTTAGAGCCATTAATGGGAAGATCCTGCCCAACCATCTGAGAAGAGCTCTTGAATACTATATAATGTTGAGAAGAGGCACCTTTCCACCTTGAAGAGGTCTTCTTCACTTTAACTTAATAAAAATTATAGTTGAAATGCATTAATCAACCAATTTTGATGAGAGATAAATCTATTAATATTGTATAAATGTAAGATCAAGAGACCAAATACATCATTTTTTAAATCTAAATATTCCCATGTGAACTTGAATATTTTGTTTTTATAAAACATTATGTACTATGTACAATACTCATCAACGATCAAATTGTATACCAATCAAATATTCTTACTATGAGACACACATTCAATATCACTACAGTAAAAAGTGTCAAATATTATAGCATTAGGATTCATTAAATGTTACTTGCATAAATAATAGTTTATATACCAAATATAAGGTTTCCCCTCTATTTCTCTTAGTTATTAGTGACAATTTATTAAAAGACTATACATATTTAATTCAATGTTACATGTTACAAGGAAATGGTGTCATAATATCTTTATCACATTCAATATGTGCAAAGTGTAATAAAAATATTTGTACCAATCTTAAGATTTTTTTTACTAGAAAGAGATATATGTATTAAACATTGTTTCAAATCTACAAGTTTAATTATAAAATGTCATACATCAAATTTTTAAATATGTATTAATGTAGAAAAATGTCATATTATCATTCTATTCTATACATTTTATAATTTTTTTCTAATTATTTATAATTAAATAAATCAATCTCTTTTAGTAGTTGCCCACATTCAAAGATAAAATAATCCAAATTAGCTTATATTAAACTATGACTTTATTTCTATTATCATAAAGAAACAAATCTAGTTCTAGTATTAAATCATTTTTTCATTTAATTATATTAAGGTTTATATTTGAGTCATTATGATTGTAGTAATTACTATCTATTCATAAATATAGTGGTTATGATCATAATAGTCATTATGATTGCAGTAATTGTCATCTATTCATTAAAGACAATTGTTATGATCATATACAATTTATATTGCTTTTTTCAAAATATCTACTAACTTTGAAATTTAGAATTACATTCTAAATGGTTATGATTGTTATAGTATTCCACAAATAATAAGATTACATTATTATTATCCATATAATATATAAATAATATATATTGTGACATGAAATACAACATTGCACACCTCAAATTTAGAATCCATAACTTGTTCATATTGGTTTCCATATAATCTTTTTTACTAAAGATTTTATAAACAAATATTGATATAAAGTATAAAGACAATGATTTCACTTGAATATAACTTTAAAGACAACTAAAAATTCAACACTTGATAGAAAATCTATTTCATAGATACCAAAATAAAATACTTTAAAAAATTAATAGTTTGAAGTTTATGAATCAATTCTTAATATCAAATTTATAACCATAATTGAATATAATTCAAAAATCAATTTTAAAACTTAAATGAACATATATTATTCTAAAGAAACATTATTAGCATTAGTTTTGCCTACAGACTTATCTAGGTCAATTACAATTCTAATAAGGTGAGGTAAGCTATTGTGAATGTTTTTACAATGAAATGATTGTGATATATAAAATAAAAATTCTTTGATACTTTACTAAAGATTTTAGTATGATTTAATATCAAAATTTTAGTATGATTTAATATCAAAATTTTCATTGTATATATCTTTTATAACTTTCATGATAAGAATATAAATATGAGTGGAGGATCAATTAGAGGAAGTGTGTGTACTACATTTCTATTCCTGAAGCTATGATGCATCATTATTTCAAATGATGGGAAAACAATATGTAATGAATTGTAGGGAAGATATTTACTAAGGGAAAGATGTGAATGCAACATAACAACATGAGAAGCATTTAAAACATAACCTAACAAGATATTAGTGATTTAACAATCTACTTTGTCTAAAATATTTTTAGTCATTCGATTGCTACAAACTTTTACAAGCTCTAGTAGGTGTACGAACACATTCTTTGATGGTCTTTGGTATAATAAGAGGAATCACATCAAAAGGGTCAAAGTAAGGCTGTATAGACATGAATACGATAGAGATACGGATATGGCATCCCATACAAATGCGATCATTTATGAAGACCTCCAATATGGATATGGTTGGATATGACAGTCATAAAAAACACATACACATACAATTAACACAATTTTCTAAGTTATTAGAGGAGATTTTCACTACTTTAAAAGCACTATAGACACATAATTACTACATACATAACTATAAGTTGATTTAACAATTTACAATATGCGAAAAATAGTAGAGCTGTATTAGAGGATAAAATTTATCTTCCTCATTTGATGTAGCTTTTGTTTATAAAAAAAACAATAAATTTATATGATTGAAAAAAATTTAAATTAAGTTTACCAAAATTTACATCAAATTTAAAAGAAATCAAATCACATAGTATGCGGCACAGTTGAAAAATCAAGATTTTTCGACACCTATAGATATGGATATCCATATCTGTATACATGCACCCAAGGAGGGGCAGAAGTGCATCCACCTACTCTGATCAAAAGAAAAGAAGGTGAATCCATGTTCTCTGTAATTAACTAGTTGGGGGACTTGCAAAAGGATAAAAAAAATGCAGTCTCCAACATAGGAAAATTTAGAGTTGCTGTAGTTGACAGGATTTTGAAAGAACCCATTAAAACAAATCATACAGTCTGATTCTTGATCTATAAGATATCATGAACCCATTACAAAAAAAACCATACAGTCTGATTGTTGATTTATAAGTTCAAAAGGGAGTCAGAGGAACTAAGTAAAAGAATTGAATTTATTCATTTCATTTCCATCTTTAAACACTGATTTCAGTAGGAGTAAGGAATAGAAATAGGGTCATTATTTGTAAAGACATTCTTTTGCCATATTCCAACATGGTTAAACCAGGACAGACATCAATTCAAAGCAACAGTTTAAGGCATATGGGGCATTGCCTTTAAAGATGGTGATGGGAAATTTATTTGCTGGACTTTCTTTGGAGCAGTGGTGTATATACTCTTATGGGCAGGTTTTGAATTACATGGGAAAAGTGTTGAGGAATAAGGAAACTATAAAATAATGGCAATTCATCATTCTTCACATGGAGAAAATTATGATCCTGTAGCAGTTTGTGTGGGAGATTGGCCAGTTTGTTTCTTGATGATTTGGAGGTCATTACATCATAATAAACAGGTACTTCTGGGTAAGGGAACGATTTCATGAAGATGCACTAAAAATGATATATTCTCTGATTTTTATTGTACTTGGGTTTTAAATTGAAAGATACTTGTGGTTACAGTAATAAGTAGTGGTATCATTTTTGCTCTTTTGTTTGACGAGAATGGCATAATTAAAGAATATATCATTATCTTTATTAATTGAATTATTTCTTATAAGTCTTAATAAATTTCATCTTAAGTATCTATCTATTTATAACTCAATAGTAAGTCTTAACAAATTTCATCTTAAGTATCTACCATTTCTATTTGCTTAATTTTGTGAGATGTCTTTCACATAAAATTTTGTCTTAAAATCTTATACTTGTATTAGTTGCATGGCATCATTATAGGAGTTGAGAAAATACAACACCACAGGAGCCCAAATGATCTCTGCAAGCTGAAAAACATGTTACAAGGAGAAGCAAGGAAGCAAATCATAGAAGGAACAAAAACATAGGAAAAATATGCTTCAAAAGAGAGAGCTCAATAATCTCCAAAATGTATTGTCAATAATAATCCTTCTTCATACAATGAAAAGAAAGAACTCAACCTTTAATAGGTCAAGAAACCCTAAGAGGGAAAACCTAAGTTTGCACATAATAATTAATTATATGCACCTAAAGTTAGCTTAAGTGTAAAAGAGATAAAGGGAACTTAAATAATTAAACAAATAATGTTTAATTAATCAAATAAATACCCGAATACTCTAACAATCATGATATGCTAATGAATGTAATGTATGTTTATGAATAGCTTAATGTTGCATGCATGCATGCAAATTGTGCGCCAACGTATGGCATGTGAAACACTCTATTTTCTTCTTTCCCTTTCTCACCTTCCAATTTTTTTTTCATTCAAAATGTTAAAGATGGTTAGTCGAGACAAGCAATTGTATGAAAAGAATTATTCACCTAAAAAATATAAAATATGGTCTAAATGTAAAGATGAATTAAGTTATTCATTTCTTATCATTATACTCTCCAGTTAAGCATAAACCATAAAATTATCCAGTTAAGCATAATTTAAGAACCATAAAATTATGTTCATTGTTCTTCTTTCTTAAATAAATGGCACTACTTAAGAGGCATGAATGTTGATGGAAAATTAAAAAATAAACATTTTATAAATCAAATGAATCAATTTGAATGAGTCAAGATTTTATCTCAAAAACTCTGTGAGGGGAAATCCAACTTTAGTAGGAGAAAATGCAATACTACCCATGATGGAATCAATTAAAAAGAACAACTATAGCAATTGTTGTTCCCTATTACTATGTCAAGCTCACTCAAATTAATAACCATTGAATTCTTCAATTTCTCACAATTTCAACACTCCCAACTTTCCTCTCCTCCAAAACACACTCTATACCTCTATATATAGTTTTTGGTGATGCTATAGAATTTTCTTGGAGCCATGGAGAGTCCCCTAGAAGCTAGAAAGGATGATTCATTTTTTAACCGATTTTCAACAATTGGAGGTTCATTTCCACAAGTGAAAGTTCATCTCTATAGATGTAGACCTATCTTTTATGCTAGATTGACTCCAGAGATATGTTTTTAACTAAAACTTCTAAAAACATCTCTATTCAATCTATAAAGTTTTTTATACAATCATCCTATTTCATTTCCTTACTAATTCCCATATCCATCTTGTTGATCCCTCCATATCACACTTCCCTTCTTAGGAAAAGCTTTTGGTCCCTAAAAGATTATTTAGACACTACATGGGAAGAGTTCTACTTTTTTCTCTAGATTACCACTTAATTATACTTAACTCTTGATCTTTTAGTCTCACTATCCAGAACTCTTGGATCCTATTACTAGTTTCTTTTTGTTATTTTTACAAAACTTATCTTCTAATAGTATGACTCTCCTACCTACACGAAATTCATCTAAAGAGGGTAGCACATGTTATTCTTCCTCATCCAGCACATAATTCTACAAGTATTCAAAATTTATAATGAATGCATATTCATATATAGTGAGATGTCAATATTTGAGGATGTTGATTTTATTGGTTTGTTCTTGTAGAGCTTTAATTACCTAAATATTATCAAACTTTTTTCCAAATTTAAATTTGTGCCCCCTTTAGATCATGTATTTGTTTGTATATATTTTAAGATCTTTCCAATTATAACTTTACCTTGAATTGGATTTACCAATCATCTAAGCAAATTTTAACGTTTTAGCCTCCTTTAAAAAAATTCCTTGATCCATTACTATATAAAGTGGATTTGAGGAAAACACACCAAACATGCTTCAAAATATGACTAATTTATAGGACTCAGTTATATGTGTTGAATGTATGAAGGTGATCCCAAGTTTAAGGTCATTTATTATTATAATCTCTTATGAATTGCACCAATTTGGTCATAATTTTGAGCCTTATATCTATAATGCTTCACAAGGTGGATTATCCAGCTTTAGTTTAAGAATTTAAAGATAAATTGTTAGTAGCAAATTTATGGAAAAAAATAATAGAAATATTTTTATGTTCATTAGTTGTTCAAACATGAAATATTTATAGCAGAAATGTGACAAGAAGTAATTAGTCATATTAATATCATGATAACAATAATAGTGTGAATGTACAAAGTTGCAAAGTTAATGGAAATATAGTAGGTTAATATGAGAAGGTAGGTAATGCATCCACGTGATGTTCCAAGGAAATTTGGAGCATAAAATACTTAGCTAGATAGTCTAACTAGGTTGACCAGTTTATAAAATGTGTAGTGAATTATATTTATAGAATTAGCTATTAGATAATCCTTCCCAAATATGCTAAAAGGTGTCATTTCTCATATGGTATACTTCTTATGTGGCTAGAGTTGTGCTAGATCTCAAATTCATATAGTTCTAGTTAGTCAGCACAATCATGTGGAACTAGGTGTAGATACATGTACGCTCATGTGTAAGTTATGCATAATGTGATGAGATATGAATGATGATTTTGTGAAATTGTTGTACAACTTTATGTGCATATTCCTGAAATGACATGTGTCCATGAATTTTTGTGGCATAATTGAATTGTACATGTGTGAATCTCTTCCATTGAGTTGTGCAAAGTTAATTGTAAATGATGCTTGCATAGTTGTGCACTAAGCAATTTTACTAGAATCGTCTATGCACAATGCATCTTAGCATTATGTGTGTGTACACAATGGAAGACCATGGCATGAGATGTGCTAATATTGATCTAATATGCAAGAGTGTGGGTTGTTTGGAAGTATGCTTGGATCATTCATCCTATTCTTGTAAAGCAATTTGGTATACATTGCATACTAGCATATATGATGAATATTTTCTTTTAAATTGACAATGACTAGAATTTGATGATTGTATGCAAATCATCTACTAGAGTTAGGGTCTCATTGCACTATATCATACCCTAGTGTGGTAATGTTGTAAATGTCAAAAGGTCAAATTTGTGTGTATTTTGTGTTATACATGGTGTACAACTTGTTATGTGCATTTCTACTAATGAATTATAGATGTGAATCTAACAATATTTTCTAAAACTCGAGAATAAATGAAGATATGAAGCAATCATACACCTACCCAAGAATCAACAAAAAATTAGTATATACTAATGTCATTTTTGTTTGAATCATGGTCTTGTGCATATCCCATCCAATGGAGCCTCATTAACTATAGTTGGAGCCCAAGAAAGAGGAGCCAGCTCGATAAATAAGTGGGGGGGTTTGACTTTAAACCAGCCAGCATCATAGCAACTATAATGGGGGGTGGAAGGGGGTGGAAGGGGGTGGGGGGGCAGGTTGATTAATTGGGGGGGGGAGGGAAGGGGGGGAGGCAGGTTGATTAATTGGGAGTGGGGGGTTGGGTTCGATTGTGACCCTGCTGCCCCGCACACAATTGATCTCCAAGTGGGAACCCGAATCCGGGGTGGGGTGGAATTGTAATTGAGTATTCTAGCTTCGTTGTCATTGACAACAGCGAGAAACACTTATCATCGAACCAATGGCAATTTCGATTTGAAGGAAGCTAGTCCCTATACTCTAGTGCTAATAGAAGAGGGTGTTGTTGAACCCATTTTTCCTTGTCAAGTGAAGTTGGATCTCTATATGCAAGGCCTTGAAGAGTCGTAGTTTATTATTTCAATTTATTTCTTATGAATGCACAAAATAGAGAAAATTAAAAAAATAATTTGTTTCAATATTAGAGTAGATTTATTTGAAAGATGTCAATTTAATAAATCCAAAAAATATAGGATAGTTGCAATTTGTTTAGTTTATTATTATTTATTTGTTATATTTTATAATAATTTGAAATCATCGACTCTATTAGAAAATTTAGTGTTCAACACACCCCAAGACGGAAGGGGGGTGAATCAGTCTTGAACAAAACTTAAAAGTTTAAAGCACAATTCAAATCTCAAAAACTTTAATTTGATTAGCAGCAATGAACACACATGCACAAGAGAACACTAGATTGATGTGAAAATCCCAAAAAGGGAAAAACCACGATGAGAGTCAACTCACAGTAAATGAACAATATTACAATTTGCTTTAAGGCTCACTACTTAAGGAAGCTCACTACTCCCAGAAGGAGTTGGAAGTTGAGGTTCACTACCTCAGGGCAAGATACAAAGAACTTGCTAAGGAGACCCACTATCTCTAGGAAAGATACATGAAAATATGAGTTACAATAAACAAGTCTTTAGCATTACTGCATCTAACAATATCCCTAAAATGTAGCTACTCTTAACTCACTGCCTCAAGCAACCATTTGTCAATTAAGCTCCAATACTTTCACCACACACTTTTACCACCTCAAATTCGCATCTTTCTCAATCCACACACTGCGCAAGAAATGATCTTCTATATGTACCATCTGCATCATCTCAAAATATTAATTAGATTGGCCAGAATAAGGGACAAGGAGTGATCCCACTAGGTCGGCCATAAAACATAATTGCAATAAAAGTGGTCCAATCCAGGAGATAGAGAGGACCTAAAACAACTCATCAAAATCTCTAATGCAGTCCTAAACATCAAACATGCTTGTGCACATCCTCCAAGTCAACAATGGGGTGACATGTACATAAAACTATGCTCATAACCAGTCGGCCCAAAACACATCTTCCAAATGAAATTACTCAATGTGGATTACCACAAGGCAAAATGGGACCCAAGTACACCTTAACACAATCTCCAATGTTGGCACGGACCCCCACAGACATAGTACAAGCAAGAGAAAGCCTATCTATCAAATACTGAAAATCACCCTAAAAATCAATACAAGACAATATGTGACACCAAATAGATCAACACCTATCATGTAGACCACATAGAGACATCCCTCTAACATCCAACAACACTTCCATATCCTTTTTTCACACTTCCATGCAAAAAATAATTGGTGGAACCAAACTGATATAGAGCACTTCATACCCAAATGCCCAAACATCTCTCTCATGAAACAAAGCATCAACAAACATACTTGCGGAACACTTCATCCCCTAAAAGCTAAATTGAGACACTACAAAATTTTGTAAGACATCCCTAAAGCAGCAACAACAAAAGCATCAATGTGAAGAAATGTGAAGCATTTTTCGAACCAGTCCCAACAAGCCACTAAACTGCCAACTTACTATATTTACCAGAAACAACAATTGCAACAACAGGGACCTAAAAAGATAGGAGTGCAACTTCCATAGAGCATAAACATTGAATCCTAAACTACAAGACCATAGCACCAAATGCGAAGGAATGTGGAGGAATGTGGAGCATTCTTCCAAACAATCTTCAACATACTTTCTTGGGTTCACACACTTCAACTTATTGAAACCAAAACACCTTGTAGCACCATTTTCTCACTCAGAAGCAACAAGAAAGGCATCACAACAACTTGTAACAAGTACAAGACCATTGACACCATCAAAAACATATTCACATAATCATCATAAAAGGTACACAAAGATTATTATTGAGTTTCCCAGCATCCATGTCAACTAATCTTAAGCCTTCAACACCAAATATAGAATCATCACCCATATATATAGTTGGAGTGGAATTGACTCAAGTGTAGAGAACGTATCCCTTAATGAAGCCATATGGTGTATGGCACCTCAATCAAATATCCAAGTTTGTGAAGATGATGGAGAGGTAATGGTGGTGAGAGCTTTGCATTTTGGACCTTTCCAATGTTGGTTGGAGATTTACTAGAGGGCTCAAAAAAATTGATCTTATTCTTAAGAATCATGCCCCCTTTCTTATAGTTACACTTACCCACCTTTTGACTGACCTTCTAATCTTGTGGTAAAGGAGGGTTCTATTTGTAGATGTATTTTATTTCTTCGCACTTTTTCCTAAAGCCTTTGGTCCTTTCTAACTCTTTTGTCATTGGTTGGAAACCAAGGTAATAGACTTCAAAGAATTACTAGATAGTGCCCTCATTTGAATCACTTATCATGCTCACATGTGAGACATTCTATATGTGTATTAAAGGAGGGAATAGTAAATGAGTCCCTATGGCATATCTAGTTGCATAGGAGGTAGATACAAAGAAATAATATTTGTGACCTAACTTTGAGAGAATACTAACTAGTTGTGTATCAAATTTAACAATTTTACATTGTTTTAATTTGAGTTGAAGGGACTTAAAATGTGTTAAAAAGTCTTGTATACTCTCAAATTCATTAGGATAAGAGTAATTCAATCCATTCTCTAATGGATAATCACAAATTTCATTAGTCTTACGAGACAAACCTCAAGTGTTGTCCAAATTGCATTGGGTGTTGTGACTCAACAAACAATGAAAAATTTGGAGAAATTGTTAACATATTGTGTCAAATGATTCATCCAATTTGTTAGAAGAATTGGTGCAATCAGTTCATATTTTGGTTATGATTTTGTTCATTTAATGATACATGAATAGCTAATACTTTGCATGATTATTTATATTTTTCTTTTCCAAAGCAAAGTAAATAAATAGTGTGAGAATGTCAGGAGTTGAATCTGTCATATTAATCTATGCAAAAAGAAGAATCACAATAGAACTTTAGAAGCAAAATGACACCCACACACCTTGTTAATCACCAAATCAAAAACTCCCGAAAAAAACTAATTTTGACACTTTATTATGGTGTAGTTACAATGCAACTTATCATAGTAATGAAGTTTTATAAGGCCCAAAAGTAGTTAAAATGAAGAAAGTAATCTGCTTACATAATAGAAAAAAATTACACCATATATAGTTTTTTATTTAAATGGCACTAAAGAACGAGTTCATTTGTAAAAGTTATGAGTTTTTGAAGTTTGAAAAAACACAAATAAATAGAAAAATCCCTTAAATTTTGAAAAAATAGAATCAATTTTAAAAATTGATAGCACCACTAAGTAGAACACAAAATTCTACCCTATTTCAAAAACAATGCACTTTAAAAAAAACACCCTTGTTCGGTTAAGAACAAGACTTCCAAAGTTTGCATATATGATTTGAAAATCAACGGAGGGGGGTAAGATAGATTGGTGGAATGTGAGGTGCAGAAGGGCACTGGCATGCTGATAAAAGTGGTGATGGTGATGCATAAGTGGCATGCAAGAGAAGTGCAAACTAAGCAACGATGTAGTGAACAAAGGTGGCATGCAAGCAAGGCAACAATGCTACTACAATGTCATGTCTCCTTTTCAAAAATAAAACTTACTATCTATAGTAGGCCAGTTTGTCCAAAATTAGTAAGTCAAGTTCTGTGAACAGTTTGGGAAATAATGTTCTAAATGGAGAAAAAATTAAATCAGATTTTAATGTCAAATTATTAAATGACATTTTAAACTAATTGGACCCAAAATTGGCAAGAGGGTTTCGAGAATCTCAAAATTAGCAGTTATTAGTCTTCTTGAGTTCAAATGAAGAAGTTGGATAAAATGGCAATTTATATTCAACTGGTGGAAGTGGAGACACGTTTTTGGAAAGGCAATTACAACTTTTGAAATGCAAGATTCCCTCCTCTTTGGCATGGGGGTTTTGGTGCCTAAAAGTGCTTTTTCAATATTGTGCCTTTTATAGTGATTTCGACTTGTTTTGGATTCATTCTATCTTATCGTTTTTAATAGGGTTTTGTTGTTCTTCTTCAAAGGCTAAGAAACCATTGAAGGAGAGATCTTCCATGCTAATAAACTAGGGGGGTAGAAGCTTGCGGGCAGTGTGTTTACAAGTCTCCAGTGGCAATCACATTCAGGGGTTGCAGTTGTGCTTCAAAGAGAATTTATTTGTGTTGTTTTGACAGGGGTTGTAATAAATAGTGTGTTGTACTTCCTTAGTTTATTTTCATATGTGTATTGCTAGTAATAACATCGTATATTCTTGTTCTTGGTTGTGTTAGACATTTATTTCATGCATCTTTCTATTGTGGGAAGTGTGAGGAGTTTGGAGAGTATTTTGGAATTTGTAGTGGATTTGTGAAGCTTTGAGCTCCATTTTTTTAGTCTATTTTGTAATGCTTCATGGCAAATTTGTAGATTGTCACAAACTTATATTTGCATGTTGTTGTAATGCCAATTTTTTGTAGAATCCTCTTCTTATGTTCTATAAGGGTTTTAAGTGTTTATAAGTTCATTGGTGCAATTTTTGGCATACCCGATTTCACCATTTGGTTGCAAATCATAAATCTGAGTTGGGTTATTATAATTTTGTAAATCTGATATAAATTTGCAGCAAGGGTTATTACAATGGTATTAGAGCCATGATCTTGCCTACCTGAGGGTTTAACAATATTTATGCAGTTGAGTGAAAGGGAAAAGAGATATTTACAGAGGGAGAAAAAGAAAAGGCTAACTGGAAACTCTCTCTAAAGAGAAAGTGAAAGGTATAGCCAACAAAAGAAGGAGATGGCTGATGCTGAGGAGATGCACAAGAAATTCCTTGAAGGGTTTCAAAAGAGCCAAAAGCAAACTGTTGATAGTCTTGCTGAAACAAGAGAGGTGATGAGGTTATTGGCAGAAAAACTTCAAAATTCAGTATCTATTGAGGAAAGAGGGAGCTCTTCAAAAGTTCGGCAAAGCACCTCTCCTCTTAAAAATGCAAAACCAATATTCATACCTGAAGGCAACTTGGCTACAACCAACCCACCACCCAATCCAATAGAAGAGTTAGCAAGAGAGTTGGTTGTAATCAAAGTATCTTATGATAATCAAGATGAAGGATTTAAGAATGAAATGCCCTATAATAACTATGTTACTCAAATGCAAGGAATGATGAATCTGAGGGGATATAGACTTCAACAAGAACAACATGGAGGAGAACTTAAGAGCAAAATAAATAAACTTTCAGCTCCAACTTTTGATGGTTCAAACAAGATTTCAGCCAAGGCTTGGTTACAAAAGTTGCAGACTTATTTCACACTTTGTCCTATGAAGGAGTTGGATGCTATACAATATGCAACCTTACACTTGGAAGGAACTACTTATGCCTGGTGGTACCATGGTATGTCTACTCAAGGGCATAGTCAGGTAGCTACTTTTGATGATTTCAGTCAAAGATTGTTGGATAGGTTTGAGATTAAGGATGAAGACGAGTATTTCAAAGAATTGGTTGGGTTGAAACAAACGGGTTCCATTAATGAGTATGTAGAAATTTTCCAGAAGATTGCAGTGATGGTACCAGATATGTCAAAAAAGAGGATTGTGTACCTCTTCCTAGAAGGTCTTGAAGAGCCTGTTAAAAGTTTGGTTAAAGCTTGTGCACCATCTACTCTTCGGGAAGCAATAAAAAGAAGCTTGCAACTTGAGGTATCCATGCCCAAGAAAACAATGGTGTGGCAACCTAAACCATCCAATACTTGGCAACAAAGGGGAGTCTTTCAAAAGAAGGTTCGTTCTTTCCCTCCACCAAAGAATACTCCAAAGGCAAATATCCCAAACATAGTCCCTAAGAAGATGGATGAGGTAACAAGAATTGAGCTTCGTTGGAAGGGGCTTTGCTTCATTTGCAAAGAGTCGTGGGTTCACGGCCATAGATGTTTGGGCAAGGGACAGGTGCATTGTATTGAAATTGTTCCAGAATCATATTTAGATGAGAATGAGGACTTTCAGGATACCTATGAGGAAGTAGGGGAAGAGGAAGACAAAGAAATCAGCAAAGCAGTCACTATAGCAGCCTTATCTGGAGCCCCCAGATACCATCCATTTAGAGTGACAGGATTTATAGCAGGCCAAAGGACAACTATTCTTATTGATAGTGGTGTAGCCCATAACTTTCTAGATGAGGGTTATGTGCTTAAAAGAGGGTTGAAGACAGAAGAGTTCCTAGGTTTCAATGTCACCGTTGCGGATGGTTTCACTATGCCATGCACCCGAATTGTCCGGCAACTCAAAATAACATTAGGTGACTATGAGCTATGTGATGATTTTTATGTTGTAGGCATTGGAGACATTGACGTTGTATTAGGTGTGCAATGGCTACATTCTATTGGACATTATTACACCAACCATCAAATCATGGAGTTTAAGTTTCAGTTCAATGGCAAAGAGAATTTGCTTTAGCGTCTATCGAATGGGGCACCAAGAGAGGTTTCAACAAAAAGGATGGAGAGGATTTTTCGAAGGGGACAAGTAGCATGGGCAACAACAATTTTAGTTTACACCTCGAGCTCTTCAAGAAAGCAAGGTAAACACCATTTTGAGATTCAATCCATTCTTGATAAGCATAGTGTTGTTTTCAATTATTGGCCTCAAGGTTTACCTCCCGATAGGGGATTCAAGCATTTAATTAAACTAAAACAAGGTGCCAAACCTATTATCACAACACCATATCGTCACCCTAAGAGTTACAAGGAGGAGATAGAGAAGACTATCAAAGAACTTCTTGACATGGGTCTCATAAGACCAAGTTTTAGCCCGTTTGCTTCATCTGTAGTGTTGGTGAAAAAGAAGGATGGCACAATGAGGATGTGCATAGATTATGGGGCACTCAATAAGAAGACAATAAAAAAAAGATAGCACATTCTGATGATAGTTGAATTCATTGATGAATTGCATGGGGCAACATATTTTCCAAAGATTGATCTAAGGTCAAGCTACCACCAAATCCGCATGAGGAAAGAGGATGTGGAGAAGACAACTTTCACAATTTGAATTCCTTATAATTGCATTTGGTCTCACAAAAGCACCAGAAACCTTCCAGTCATGCATGAATAAGGTATTCAATAGATAGCTCAGGAAATTTGTTTTTGTGTTCTTTGATGATATCTTGATTTATAGTCAAACTTGGAAAGAACACCTTGAGCACCTAGATACAGTTTTGGGCATTTTAGAGAAACAATCCTTCTATGCTAAGCTATCAAAATGTGAGTTTGGGATGACTGAAATTTTATATTTGGGACATGTCATAAGTTCACAAGGAGTGCAGGTTGACCAAGAAAAGATTCAAGCAATACTAGATTGGCCACCCCCAACCAATCTTACTCAATTAAGAGGGTTCTTCGGTTTGTGTAGCTATTACAGGAGGTTTGTTAAGGATTTCTCTCAACTTGATGCCCCCTTGACCGATTTAACTAAGAAAGGAGCCTTTGCATGGACAAAAGAAGTCCAAAAGACATTTGATAAACTCAAGGAGGTAATGTGCTTATGTCTGGGGCTTGCAATTCCCGACTTCTCCCTTCTGTTTATTGTTGAATGTGATGTTTCTGGATAAGGGATTGGAGTTGTTCTATCCCAAAAGGGACACCCAGTAGCTTTTGAAAGTATAAAGCTAAGCAAATTGGAGAAGGGATACTCTATCTATGACAAAGAGATGTTGGTCATAATGCATGCACTTGATAAATTTAGGCAGTATTTGATATGTGGTAAGTTTATGGTTAAGACTGGTCATAATAGTTTAAAATTCTTTTTGAGCCAAAGAGATTTGAATGATCGCCAACAAAAGTGGGTAAGTAAGTTGCAAGCATATGCTTTTGACAGTGAGCGGGTTAAAGGGAAAAACAACATAGTTGTTGATGTACTTTCCAGGAAACCCACATTATGCACACTTTCCACTATTGTTGTTGAATGGAAAATTTCTATAATTTCAAAATATGTCAAAGATTCCTTTACTTTTGAAATTTTGGATGGGAAGGTGGATGATGGCAGATGCACTATTAATGATGGGTTGATTTATTACAATGGAAGGATACTCTTGGTTCCAAGATCAAAAGTTAAAGAAAAGATACTGGGGGCTTTTCATGATACACCCTTGGTTGGTCATCAAGGGTATTGCAAAACATACGGGGAGGTTCGAGAGAGATTCTCTTGGAAGGGCATGAAAAATGATGCACTCCAACACATTAGGGAATGTATGGTTTGCCAACAGAATAAGAGTGAGAATATTTTTCTGGCAGGATTGCTACAACCACTTCCCATTCCCGAGCATAAGTGGGAGAGCATCTCGATGGACTTCAATATAGGTTTACCCAAAGCTCAAGGTAAAGATTGCTTGTTTGTGGTGGTTGACTGATTAACAAAATATGCTCATTTCATTCCTATCACATCTGAATTTAAGGCATCCCAAGTAGCAGAATTGTTTTTCAAGGAGATCTTTAGATTGCATGGTTTGCCACGGAGCATTGTTAGTGATAGAGATAGCAAGTTTCTTAGCTCTTTCTAGAAGAAGCTTTTCCACTTGATAGGTACAGAAGTCACTCCTAGCACTGGTTACCACCCGCAAACAGATGGGCAAACAGAGATAGTCAACAAGTGGATAGAGGGATACCTGAGGAACTATGTTTCAAATCAGCAAGGTGCTTGGGTCAAATGGTTGCACCTAGGGGAGTATTGCTACAATACTTCACATTATATATCTATTGGTATATCTATCGCTATGTCTCCATTTCGAGCTCTCTATGGCCATGATGCAATCTCTTTTGTTGACTTGTTTCTAGATAGTAGAGTTCCTGCAGCCAATGATTTTGTCCAGCAAAGTCGAGATATCTTGAGGGCCCTTAAGGATAACTTACACCATGCTCAGAATCAGTAGAAACTACATGAAGATAGGAAGAGGACAGAAAAGGTTTTTGAAGTGGGAAACTTGGTATTTGTGAGGTTGCAACCATATAAGAAAAGTACCTTAATGAAGAGGGGCAGAAAAGTTGAAGCCCAAATTTTATGGACCCTATACGATCATCAGAGGATAGGTGAGGTAGCTTGTGAATTGGAGCTTCCACCAAACAATAAAATACATAATGTTTTCCATGTTTCTTGTCTTAAGAAGATTGTGGGACAAGAAGTGGTAGTTTCATTAGTTCTACCACCTTTAGATGATGAAGGGAAATTGATTTTGGTTTCGAAAGAGGTGCTAGAGATAAGAGAAAAGAAGCTAAGAAACAAAGTCATAGTAGAGCTTTTGGTCAAATGGAAAGGTTTGCGCATTGAAGATGTAACTTGGGAAGGGATAGAGATTCTTAACCATCCAAATCTCCATTGCTTAAGGACAAAGAATCTTTGAGAGGGAGGACTTGTCATGTCCCCTTTTCAAAAATAAAACTTACTATTTATAGTGGGCCTATTTCTCCAAAATTAGTAAGTCAAGTCTTGCGAACAATTTGGGAAATCATGTTCTAAATGGAAAAAAAATCAAATCAGATTTTAATGTCAAATTATTAAATGGCATTTTAAATTAATTGGAGCCAAAATTGGCAAGAGGGTTTGGAGAATCTCAAAAGATGAAAAGTTTTTAGTCTTCTTGAGTTCAAATGAAGAAGTTGGATAAAATGGCAATTTCTATTCAAGTGGTGGAAGTGAGATGCATTTTTGTAAAGGCGATTACAACTTTTGAAATGCAAGATTCCCTCCTCTTTGGCATGGGGATTTTGGCACCCAAAAGTGTTTTGTGAATATTGTGCTTTTTATAGTGATTTCGACTTGTTTTGGGTTCATTCTATCTTATCATTTTTAACAGGGGTTTGTTGTTCCTCTTCAGAAGCTGAGAAACCATTGAAGGAGTGATCTTCCAGGCTAATAAACCAGGGGGGTAGAGGCTTGCAAGCGATGTGTTAGACTTTATGTGTGTTGTTTTGACAGGAGTTGTAATAAATAGTGTTGTAGTTCCTTAGTTTATTTTCATATTTGTATTGCCAGTAATAACAGCGTATATTGTTGTTCTTAGTTGTGTTAGACATTTATTTCATACATCTTTCTATTGTGGGAAGTGTGAGGAGTTTGGAGAGTATTTTAGAATTTGTTGTGAATTTGTGAAGCTTTGAGCTCCATTTCTGGAGTCTATTTTGTAATGCTTCATGGCAAATTTGTAGACTGTCACAAACATATATTTGTATGTTTTTGTAATGCCAAAATTTGTAGAATCTTCTTCTTATGTTTTATAAGGGTTTTAAGTGTTTAACAGTCCATTGGTGCAATTTTCAGCATACCCGATTTCATCGTTTGGTTGCAAATCATAAACCTGAGTTGGGTTTTTAGAATTTTGTAAATCTAATATAAAATTGCAGCAAGGGTTATTACATACAATAGGTAGGATTGTTGATGGCGATAAAAGAGATGTAGCACTCTTACAATGCTAACATCAACATTCTATAGAATTGTATGATTGCATAAAAAAATGTATCCAATCAAATATTTACTAATGATATCTGGTTTGGATAAAATGAAAATCATTCCTAGCTAAACTGAACATTCAAAATACTATGAAATGGTCCATTTCATTTTTGGAAAACTTCTAATGAGTAACTTGAAACTCAATTTACATAACTATAAACCAAAGTGAAAGAAACTAAAAACACTATTCTAGATGAAATTACTTAACGGCTAAACTATTTTGCTATGATACCACATTATTTTTACAAATGAAATATAACAATAAACCCCCCTAGAACCAAAACAACATTACAATGACATAATTTGAAGAGCAAGTAGAAGACAAGACATAGAATTCTAATATATGTATTCAAATTAATTGCAATAAATAAAATGACTACATATTTAGAGGCTCTAAGATGCATGAACCAAGGTGACAAGTGTCCTATAAAGGTTTAGTGAACCTCAATGAACTAGAGGACTCCTCACCATGTAAGAGTGGTGGTGTCAAGAGAACTCATTGATGAGAGAGATGCGGCATCTAGATACATTCAATCAAGAAAACGAATGAAATAGATGTCATGTGCTCCCATCAATCAATGAAATGACATCTACTCTTATTTCCTAGTTTACCTAAATAAATTAAGCAAAAATTACTTAAATAGGTGGTGTAATAAATAATTAATTACACCAACCACCAAATACAACCAAATTTGGGTATGGGAGTAATATAAGAGTAGCGACTGAATTATCTAAACAAACAAACTATTTGTTGGCCAAGATAACATCATGGAAGTTATGCAGTTGACACATCCACCTAGATTTTCCTACATCGAGGTTTCAGTGGTAAAAAGATTTGTGTCCACTTTCTTTTGCTTGCTTTTCATTATTGTTCGTGATTGTTTATGCTTTGATACATTCTTCACGACACACCACTAATTCCAAGTCTCTAAGCATTCAAAACTGATAATTTAAAAATGGACTCGAATAATAAGATCCTGATTTTGCTACTCTACCAAGTGAGCTTGAGAGCTTAAGAATTATCCTTTATATATAATTTTATGCAACGATCATCTTTTTATAAAACCTTCACTTATTTATGAAAATATCAAGTTTTCTTACAAGTGAATGTTGTAATAGTGATGATTTCTCAACCCATCATTTATGGTATCCTTACAACGTTCTTTGAGTCTTGTACTGATAAATCATCCAGCTCCTCTAACGTACAACTTGCCTCGAGCATTCTATAACCTATACATCACTTATTTCTTTGAGGTCTGACTAATTTTTATCGATTGTAATTCTTTATTTAAGATAGTGACAGATGAGAGGGTTGCTTCAATTCCTGTTCTCCTCAAAATAGTGTACATTTTGTTGATCTGAACTCATGTTGTTCACTTTCACTTCGACGTCAAGGTTCTTTCTTGCATTTTCAAAAGCTATGGTTTTTTGTAGGCAGTTTTCTTAAGAACCATCATAAGTTACTCTTTATCTTGTTCAAAATGTTTATCATCAAATACTCTCAAGGCCACAGTGGTGAGTGCTTTAGGTACACCAGTAATTTTGTGGTAGGTGGTTATGAAACCCATTTGTACGTAGAAACCTGTGCTTTATTTTAATCAACTCTGCATAGAAATCGTCATATTTCCTCATGGTGTTCCGTCGTGAATTTTTTATGTTCTGTCAATTAAGGAAGCAAATTGATAAGTTGGGAAATTTCTAGCATCTAAAATAGGTAGAACTGGAGCCTCTTCTTTGCGGATCTTAAGTTGTCCGACAATTGTTGGAGAGGTTTCTTTTTTTATGGAATCATTATTTCTGTATGCTCTATTCTATGTTGTATGATTGATTTAATCATGAGTTGCAATTGTTCTATTTAAAATATTCTTGTCGAGTTTCCTAGAACTGCCGCAGTTGAGGTTCTTTGCTAATCATACTAGGGCCCACACTCATTTTCCTTTTCAAGTGTTTTTTGGAAGCGTAGTTATGCTAACAGCATTGCTCTTAATGATAGTCCCACTAAGTTGGCTGACCTTGTTCAACAAGATTTTCAGGTCTCCATGATTTCTTTCAATCTTACTCACATCTTAGGGTTAATCTCTACCATTTTCTTTCTCATATCACATATTTCCCTTAAAATATTCTAATTGTCCTCATTAAACTTGACACGAACCTTAGATTGAGGCGGTTCCCTATTGACTTCTTGATGGAGCTGTCTCATACTAACTTTCAATCTCTCGTTCCCATTTTTAAACTACTTCAGAATATGGTGTTTAAAGTTAAAATTCATTTTCAGGGGATTCAAATTTACTATTTAAGTATTTTAAAGGACTCTGTTACTTTATTAGCTGTACAATTCTCAGCCATAACCTTGTCTAAAGTAAGAATAGCTTCTTTGAAGGGTTTCAGAGCCTTGCCCTAAAGTAAGAATAGCTTCTTTGAAGGGTTTCAGAGCCTTGCCCTTTTCAACAAACCTATCCTTTAGAATCTCTATATCTCCCTCGCCAACAAATTACTGGTCCCTATGATCCTTTTCACTCTCACTCTCGAGTCTTGGCCTTCTCTTCCACCAAAGCAAAGTTCCCTTGGACTTCCAATCCCTTGTCCTTGATATTCTTTGAACTCAAAACCACTTTGTCTTTACTGACCCTCGAGTTTGGCCCCAAACCACAACATCTTCATTGTCCTTACATATCGACGTATTTCATTGTCTGCACATTCTTACTTCCACAGTTGTCAACTAATGTCCTTCCCATAATCAAACTCCTTCACAATAGAATACTCAAAAGACATCAACTCTGAACACTATCGAAATGCTTAAAGAACATCAAAAAGTGAGAATATCCCACCGTAGTAGATTTGCATCCAAATTTGGGTAAGACATAAATTTTCAACAAAAATTCAGTGATGCTACAACTCTACTAACACATTGTTTAGTTTTGGGTGCTAATTATATATTTGGTAAATAGTTTGATACAGATTGGTAACTTATATTTTACCTGAATCATGTCTTCTCTAATTCTGGCATCAATGCCAGTCTGTTTTTGTGGTGTATCTTCATCCCACCTTATAGAAAAATTGGAACTTTATATGACTTCTAACTTTAAACCTTTACTGATTCATCGCATGCCCACAATTTCTAGAAACAATTTATTGCCAATAAATGCATGCACATAGGATAAATAACAATTAGAACCGCGAAACCATGTGTTCTGGACCATTTATTTTGACAATTTTATTCTACCACGATTTATCTTTCTGCATGATCTTTTGATTTCCAATTAGCCTAAGGCATTTACTCATCCAGCAGTAAACAATGGTATAACATCTTTAACCGAATGACCATGTATAGGCTTTAAAATTAGAATGCAAAGCCTTGAGACCAGCTAGGAAATTCATTAGACAAGATATGAATACACATACACGACTCATAGTACAAGCATGAGAACATCAAGCCTCTCACTTTGGTCAGAAAACTGGAGTAAAAACAAAATATCGCTATGCACTTCAGGCCCGAAGATGCAAACCCTGCTTTTTCCACTAATCCAATAAAAGGCAATCATTCAATAAAACCAAGTTTTCAGTAGACTGCATCTCTTGGCAATGTCATGATTGATTTTCCATTCCGGTTAGCTTAATATTTTCATCTATACAACAAAATGCATCAATCATGAAGAAATAACCTAGGAAACATTACATTGACATTCTAAAGCAGTTGAATCTCTGGTGCACAGCACACAAGTTCAACATCTTACCTGCATTATACACATCATCCATAAACATTTTATTTTTACTCAGTTGAAATAACTCTCATGAAAAATTATCCGAATATCATTGAATGCAAACACTTTAGAGATCCTTTATCAACTTCTCAATGGACAGAAATATGAAAGTAGAAGAGCATTGTTGAAATAGCTCTAATGAGAAATTTTCAGCACGTCATTGAATGCAAAACCTTATCCTTCAACTTCTCAATGGACAGAAATATGAAACTAGAAGAGCATTATATTTTTGGGTAGGACTTAGCAATGCATTGTTCAAATTTTGAAAAGCCATCACATGCAGATAAACAGTGCTTAACCCATAACACACTCATTAGCCAAGAATGATTTGCCTTCTGTCTGTTTCCAGTGCAGGTGGACAGAGTTGCCCTGTCTTACACCACATAAACAGCACAGTTATTCTAATGTCCCATGCCCGACAGAAATTAGCTATGTTCAAACATCAAAGCCTTACGAATAGATCGGCTTCTAAAGAGGAAAATATGTATGTTAAGAACCCTTTCCACTACTTGAAGCATTTCCTGTTAAGGAACCCTATCTTCAAGAAATGGTGAGAACTTAATGTCACACACAAAATGTTCTTAGGAAGATCTTAAACTACTGCTTTTTACAAAGATCAACACCAACTAGAAGCTCAGGTTTTAGAACATATTGAAACAGCTATCTTCAGGCTCTCAATGGACTGTGCAGATTGACAGGGACTAGCGTGCAGTGCCCTAACTCAAAATGACTTCATTGGGTTGCTACTGCTGTATGATGGCCTCCATTAGAAACCATGCTTCCAACTTGTCCATTTTCTGCATTGCCAACTGAAAGAGGGTGAAATGCAGATGGACGGAATCCTTGCTTCAGATAATTGTAATATGTGACACTTTGACCTGCACCAACTTGATCAGAAGGGACTGCTGCAGAAAGAGTAATGGTTGTCTTGTCACCCCTATGTGCTACATCACTAGTTTGTTGAGTCCTGCTAAACTCCTGAAAAGAACCATCCTTTCTTGACTGGGGAGTGTCTACATTATTATCTTGGCCAGAAGAATCATGAGAATCCTTATCTCCTGAAGCAGAATCCTGATGGTTTGCATCCTTTTTAGTGTTCAGAAATCGACCACCACACCCCCTTGCTCGTCGGAGAGCATGGAGATGTCGTGACTCATGAAGATATGGCTGCAAGAAAGTGTTAAGCCAATTTAAGAATCAATAACCAAGTGGTATCAACACAATACAGACCAAGAAAGGTAAATTCTTTAGACACGAGGAAGTAATTGACAGACACGAGGAAATTTTCCATTTTTATAAAAATAAATCCCACTAGAAAACCTAAAACTATGGTTTGTTGACGCTAGAAATTATAAGTTGTTTTTTTATATTATATAATTCTTGAATTATTTATGCTTAGTGCATAAAGAAACAGCATCCATTTTTACTTTTCTTTCTTCTAGCAGACTGAATAAAAAAGTACACAGGAATTGAAAGAAGACGCAAACAAAATTGTGAAGGACAGACTAAAGAACCCAATCAAGTCGAAACTTTGGGCAACAAAAGAAAAAGGAACACACTCTGGGACTCATGGAAATCCTTGCTGTGGATGCTTAAATAACAAACAAAACTAAAATCATGTAAATCGTGTTTATTTAAATGTAGCAGAGAAGCTTTCAAGTCACAACCATATCTTAATCATCAGAAGCAGAAAGTCAAACATCTAAATATCTTACTTGTGGAGGTAAGCGAGAGAGGGGAGGAAGACGGTGTGCAGGGGCAGTAAGTGTGCAGTGAAGGGGTGAAATGTCAGGCAAATTGAATATGTTTCTGTTTTGTCAAGGATTCGTTCTTAAAAGGTGATAAGGTGATCATTTAATAGAAGTTGATGCCAATATAAAGAAGCTTCTTCACAAGGTAAACCTAGCGATTAGTTTTTTTATCCTTAAATTGAAAGAAAACTACACAACTCATTTTAATATCATTATATTGATCATTAGCAGAGTATATAAAGTGTTCTATACAACATCTTCAGTAGAGTGGTCATCAGCATAAACAACCGCCTTCTCAATGACAGAATACACGAGTATATGCATTGAAATCTCAGTGGAATATATAATTATAAACAAATGGGAAACATAAGATGAGGATCTTAATATATTTTTTAAAATTTGATCATACTAACCCCTTCTTTGAGATGCACTAAGATTGTAAAATTTTAAGGAACAACTTAAATGAGTATGGTTATGACGTGTATTTTGAAGTTGAACAACATATGCTTTTGAACTATTCATTAATTCAAATGTGTTTGCATTATTCTTAGTTGTCAACATTATATTTCACAACATGATGTGTATTTTCTACTATTTATGTTTTTATAGCATGTGTGTACAAATGTATTCGTACAGTATCAGATCTGTAGCAGTACAATGACAGTACCCTGTGCCACACACTGTCTTAACCAGGAGCTTTACCTTATGGGTAAAAAAATGACAGGAACAGGACCTTGAATAACTTTTTAGTGGCTTCTAGTCACACATTTATGTTCTTTAAGTCCGTAGATGTCTCACATGAAGTCAAGATTGCAGATTTTACCTTATGGGTAAACAAATGACAGGAACAGGACCTTGAATAACTTTTTAGTGGCTTCTAGTCACACATTTATGTTCTTTAAGTCCATAGAAGTCTCACATGAAGTCAAGAATGAAAATATCTTGTCCAATTTGTTGCAACCAGTGGTTTAGGGTGTCAGGCTAGAGAACATCATTCAAAATGTCACTGACAACTCAACCAAACATGTAGCTGTAGGAAGACTTCTTCAAGAGAGGCCACATAACATTTTTTGGAACACTTGTTCTGTCCATTGCATTGATTTAAGGCTCAAGGTCTATGAGAAGATTGGATGGATCAAAGGTGTGGTTGAAGATGCTAGAAACATCACAAAATTTATTACAACCATACTTAGGTGCTTTGTTTGATAAAAGAGCACACCATGGGTAAGGAGCCTATGTAACAGCGGTCACATGATTTACCACAAAATTTGTCACTACAAAGCATTGTAAGGGCACTACCTTCTCTCAAGTAAATGTTTGTGAGCAAATGGTAGTTGAAACCATAGTTTGCAAACTTGAACTAGACTCAACCTCAACAAACCCCAAATTTAAAAATTTGGCAAAACTTGGCAACTTAAAAAAATCCTTAAATTCCTTAAAAATATAAATTTTATGCAAAATAAGTAGGGTTTCAATCTACATTATAGGTAGGGTTGCCATTATAAGTTTTAAGTCATTAATCCAAAAAATGTCTAGAAAAAATATCTATAAAACATCTAATTCTGTTTGTAAACATCTATAAGACCATCATTAGAACATCATAGGATCTAGGGAAGTGTGCAAAAACAAAAGGGTGCACTAGAGCATTCATAGGCCATATTTTTCATGCATTCATAGGCCACATTTTTCATAGCCCCACGTTTTCTCTACAACCTACAAGTCTTGGCATTGAACTCACAATTACTCATGCGAGTCCGTTGCCAAAATTCTCTAAGAATCCATCACATTAAACTCTTTTAAGTAAACACAGTGAAATTTGCTGTCAAAAAATTTAAATAGTACTCAACAACTCACTAATTACTCTGCAAGTTTGCAAACCATGGTTGAAGCATCCATATTGCAAAAGGATAGAAAGGGAGGTGTGAGGACAATCTTTGATTATGTGCTTTCCAGGAGTGTAGAAAAGATGCTCAAGGTAACTAACAAACTTATGATTTGTGAATTTTTTACTTGCTGTTTGTTTTCCTCTTTTGATTTAAATTTTTTATTTTCAAATTTTTGGCTGACAGGGCCTTTGGTCAAGGTCCTACATTATTAGTGGGGATGAAACTCTGACAAGTTATCTCTATGAGGCAGTGGATAGGACCAAGGAAGTAATATTGCATTATTATTGCGGAAACAAGGGAAAGTATGAAATCATTCAGCAAATTCTTAACCATTGATGAACCAACCAATTCTGCTGGTAAATACATGCCATGGGGTACTACTTGAACCCCATTTTTTTCTTCTTTGATTCCTCTAAGGCTGATCAAGAGGTTAACATGAGCCTTACCACATACATAGAGAGGATGACAATTTGATGAAAGCCATCGAGACACAATTCTCAATGAGTTGCAGGTCTCCAAAGTTATGGATGGGAGATTTTTTTTCTTCATTTGTATACATTCAAAGGAGGGCATCCAACAGATAGGTAAAAGAATTTAAGCCCTTTAATCACACACTTCTTAGATAAATGCAATTTTAGCTTAACGCTATAACTATAAGTTTTTACTAGATACTTACATTTTTTAAACAATTTATTATTTATTTGTAGATTTATGGTGAGAAGACTATGGTGATTAAACACAACCTCGAATGGCTATTTAAATTTTTTGACAGCAAATTGACCCAAGAGAACCTCAATTACCCTGTCTACATCTAATACAACCCTGACTTCACAACTAAAAGGTCGAGAAGTCTCATGATGCCATCAACTTGGAAGGCAGCAATCTTTATTCAAATTGGATTGTTGAAGATGCATGTGGATGTAACATCCATTGACAAAGATCTCTTTGAATTGGAGAGAAAAATGCAAGCAATGAAAATGTTAGAAGATAACATACTAGAGGATTCATTCACTCCTATGTGTTGTCACTTGTGCTACATACCCTATTGAATTCGATCATGTGGCTAGACTTATATGGCCTTTCATGGCTTAGTTGATAGTCAACCTAGAGAGTTTACTAAGCCTATGAACTTCATATTGTTCGCCGAGTCCCTTTTATGTCCAAAGTTTTGGTTTGGCCCTGTTGGACTTCCATGGCACTTCAAAATCATTTAAAAATCTATGCACACTAGGATTTAACCTTCATTTTGCCCTCAAGACCCTAAAATATTTGTTCCCTAAGCCCTAGCATTGCACTTCCTATTTTAATTGTCTATTGACCACCTATTTCCTACGCCTAATAACTCAACTCATCCCTTTATAGCATTTGTCCACCAACAACCAAAATTGGGCCATTGATCCGCATGTTCTAACGGTATTCATTTCCCCTCTAAATCCCCACAACCATTGATTTTGGCATTGTGCTACATGTCCAAATCTCATCGACCACATGTTTCCTTTCACATTGCCTTAGCACTTTACCCCTTGGTGCTCTATCATATAGAAAAATCCCATTATTTTCTAGGCCGCTAGGTGATATGTCTGATTGTCATTGTTCCCAACCCATATTAAGTGCCTATAGCACATGCCCAATGGTCTGCATTCAACTTTATTAAGCACTACAAGATCCAAATTTCTATGTAATCGGAATGGTGAAACAACATTATTAACCACAACCATTTCACCCCTACATTATATCCCCAACCGTTGCATCTCATTCACCTTTCTCCTACCATTTGATCTTTCCTATGTTTAACAAGTTCATACCTACTTATGTTGTATACATGTGACTTTGTGTAGGACGCATGAGCTGAGATGCCTCTATTTTATTGAGTGGAAGATTATGTGGCCTACCACCAAAAAGAGTTAATCATATTTAGCCATGCATCTCTGTGGTGATGTCAACATGGTGGACCCATTCTTTTATGTACTCAAGGTATTCTTATGGCTTTGTTGCTTGTATTTTAGGTGGCATGTCCCACTCCTATTTGACCATAATGGAACAACAAACCTTCCTCAACCATTCAAAGCCATATCCACTAGCCCATTTATGAGCACTTAAGACTTTCTATGGACGAGCAATGTGGAAAGATGTAATTTGCCCCATGTCCAAAATTCAAATGGCCAAACAACTCTTGCACAACTTTTCTTTGGTCATTTTAGCCCTACCATCTAATTTGAGTCCAATGAATCCCAATTGTAGATCTTCCCAACCATTTAGCATGCAATAAGCTTAAGTTGTAGTGTCATCTCCTAAGGTTGGCATACATGCTTAAAGATCAATAAAATTTGACAACCCACTCCATGTTAAAATTGTTTTGCAACCCATTTCTAAGCCCGCTTGCCTAAAAATAGGAATATAATGAACATTTACAAGTCCATCTTGCCATGGACATAAAAATGGGAAGTCGGTATATGAATAGTGATGCACTAATCATGGACACGAGCATTGAAGCATCAGAATGGGCTTGCGTGGCAGTGCCTATTGTCATAAAGTACCAAAGATAGTGTTTGTAACCATGAATACACAAGAGGCATTTGAAAACAACGGTTGGTCTTTTAGACCAAATTGGCGACATCAATGCAATGAATTTAAATGTTCTTTTTATATCTGTGTTGAATTTGATATGTGCACACTTGGTTTACAATTTCTAATTATTTCTCTTGCATCTGATATTGGTCTTTTCTCTGTAGGAATAATTGATGGTGTTTGATTTGGCTTTTGCACTTGGAAGCGGATATTTGAGTCGAACAATTGTGGGTTATTGTATGTAACTGGGATCCCTCTTGGTCCATGCATACCTTAGTCATTTCAAGGATTGACAAGTCTAAATGTTCAAATACTATTGAATGACCAAGTGGAACTTGGACACAAAATCAATTTCCTTGGTCCATTTTAATACTACGATGTCTATTCAAAGGCCAATTTGACCCAATTTTAAAAATCACATCTTGAGTTGGATAGATAGGAAATTTGTGGCACCTTCTTGTAGTTTGTTGAGTACTTGCAATAGCAAGGCAGATTTGAAGTTTGGTTAATAATTATAGGAGAGGTACTTGGGCACTAAATGAGAAGCTCATTCAGCATGCTCAAAAATGTGCAATTCAAGAAAACCAAGGACTTGATGAAATATGAACCCAATCCTTGGTATTTAATTGCATAGGACCCTCCCTACCTTCCCATCACCTGCCCCACAATGAATGCTTTTTCTGCATACAAAGAATTTGAAGCCTTCCTTTGGAGAGTTGTTCCCACAAATTTATTGCAACAAGATCATGCTTTGTCAAAGGTATGGGCTGCATATGCTCCAAATTTTCTATGAACATCAAATTTCTTGTCAAATCTGACTGGAGGTGCACATGGGTGACTTGCATAAAATTGAAATGTAAATCTTTTGGTACTGACTACAAAGTGGACAAAGTTTATGATCGTCTCATGGCATTGATGACTATGACCTACCTCGCATGCTATACTCTAGACTTGAAGATTTCCACATATGCTGAACTGTTTTCCCTTTTAAAAGGGGAGGAAAATCCAGTGTTAGTTTTTCTTATAATAGTTTAGGCTCTACAACTAGGATAAATAGCTATTTGTTAAGGTTTTTCCCAACTAGGTTATGGTACCTTGAACTCTATTTTGTGATTCATCTGAAATAAGTTAAGTCGAGCTAATAATTTGATGATATATCTTTTGAATGTGATGTTTGTAAGACTTTGTATGTGCAACGCGAGCATGATATATGGTGTTTGCTCATATTGTCTCATTAGCAAAGTTAACCCTAAAGATTAAACCATTTTGGTCCCTAATTGTGCTCCGATCAAGCTTAGAGTGGTTTTCTAAATGGTTTATCTTCTTCAATGAATTACATATTGCTTCAGGATAACATAAGCCTATATCTCTCTCCCTATGCCTCTCATCTTTTGCAATTTTTTTGGAATCTGATACAGAAGGATTAGTGGCCTTTGTAGTATTTTTTCTTCGTAGTAGTTTAAGGCTTGTGCACTATATTTGAAGCTTTTATCTTACTTTGCTCCAAATGTTTACTTTGAGATGTTTGGAAATGAATGTGCTGAAAGAATATGATAATTCAATCTTCAAAGGTTCATGTTACAGTTTGTAAATTTTCTTGCCTGATCTATCTGAGTTTTTCTTTGGATCAAAATCTTGTGTTACAACTTTCCTTAGTTCAATAGGCCCCTTGTTTGGAACATAGTTACAAGAAGACAAGTAGTGGTACTGGTACGATTACTGCTATACCATTTTCACATAAGGTTGGAGACGAGTACTTGGGAAGGGCTATATATATATGACAATGGATATCTTTAAAGAATGTTAAAATACTAAAATTCTTAAAACTAACATTTAAAAGTATTGGAATATAATTATATTGATATTTGATAATCATCTGATAGAAAAAATATAATTAAAACCATAATTACCTAGAGATGACAAATAAACTAGGAGGGGAATCCCAATTTTTTTTAAAACATAAGTATTGGGGACCTTGAAGACCACTATATTTTCAATCAATTGATCATACATCAATGCATGTACACATCTTAAGCATTATTATTGTTTCACTTCGTATTCTTACCTTGTTAGGTTTTATTAAGGAAATTTTTAACAGCCAAAACTTGTAAACTTTTATTAAAAAAAAATTGAAAATTACAAGTCTATTTAGTATATTTGTTTAGTTCTTTTAAGTTTTGTCAACACATATTTAGTGAAAATCCAACATAATTTATGTGATATATCTAAGAAATTTCTATTGGAAGTTTCCTTAGTTTCAAGGGATGACTATAAAAGACATATAGGAGATGCAAAGAAACTTCATCTAAAGTCTCCTAATGTTTGGAACTTTGGAGACATCTCCATATAGGTCTCTGTGACAGGGACGTGTTTTCAATATGACAGGCGAGTACCAAGGCCGAGTTATAAGTCTTCTAGTAATTATGGTTTATAACAACAAGACATTAGCCATTATGTTATCTAGCATGCCAAGACCTAGTAATACAGACCTCTTGGAAGACTGTCTACTTTCAAGAGAGCTAGAATAGATTTCTTTCCTTCCTAAGTTGGCATGTCATTTCACCCATCAACAAATTTGCACTAGGAGGGCAAGCTAGAACCTAGTACAATTATCTCAAGGGCAAGGATAGTAGAGTCCATTGTAAGTGTTCTTGAACTTCCATATCTTACCCAACATAGAGAGGTTGACATTCAATCAGCTGGTAACTCCCCTAGAACTACCACAATTTCCTTTGACCCTAGGAATTTGATTGTTAACCTTCAACTTGATCCCTTAGATTGATTTATCAATCCTTTTATTGGTAATCAACTTGTTAATCCATTTACCATACCTCAAAATGAGCTTGTCAACACTACTCCTTGGTTAGTAGGAATGATCCCCAAGATCAATCTATTAGTCCTTTTGCTGGTTCTTAACTTGTTAATCCATTGCCATACCTCGAAAATAATTTGTCATTCCAATTGTTATACCCAAAATCCACCTATGAATGCCCCTTGTCCTTGGTTAGGAGGAAGTAGTCCTCTGAATGTACCAGGCCCAGCTCACAATATAATTAAAAATACCAAGAGATTCCTTCCAAAGTAAAAACACATGACAAAGAAAGGCTCACTAAGACACATCCAAGCCTATAAGGATGCCTTGACACACCTACAAGCACAATACAAAGAATCAAAGATGTTGCATGTAGTATGTTCCCTAAGACACTAGATGAATGATGAACCTGCATATGTTATATCAACTTGGCTACACCCTCCACAACTTCATGGACCATGCTTAAACTGCATTTTATTAACCATTTTCAGCTACCCATTGATATAGCTATCATGCATCATCAATTTGCATCTTCTCATAGGGAACCAAATGTACGTTTGAAATCATTCAACATGCAGTTTCATAAACTTTATACCAGATTGCTACCACGCTACAACCCTACTAAAGATGTTGTTCTCTTAAAGTACCTAATAGCTCTCAACCCTCTTACTGTCATGTTTGTAAGGAAAGCTCCAATGCTTCCTTGTCACAAGCATACAAGTTCATGGTGGTAGAACAATAACTAGCCTCAAGGTTATGGCTTCGGTCCATTACCTTCACTCAGGCAATAAGGGGACAACTGAATCCCATCAATGAACTAAGCTCTTAAGCAACATACACACATGTTGAATTCTATACTAGATGCTCTATATCCAAACCACACTCATTTGTTTAACCCAATGCCATTGAATCAAGTGATACCTCAAGCCATTTTTTAATGCCCAATAATCCTTGAAAAACAATCTTAATGATGCAACCCCTATCAACAATCGATTGATTCTTGCCATCCTAAATATCTAGGCATTGACAAACAACAATGCTATTTTTGCTAATCAGACATCACAAAATCAACCTTTTTCCCCAAATCTTAAACTTGATAATATCCAACAAATGAATCAAAAATTGAGCAATGACATGTTGAATCTGCAAAGAACAGTAACTCCAAATCAGGAAACTACTAGCCATCTAGGTAGGATTTCAATTTCCATAAAACTAATAAACAATGCAATAACTACACAAACAATTGAGATGTCAGGGCATATAATGTAACAGATTTAAAATATTTTAACAAAAACCAAAATAGTTTGACAAAAACCATACAAATCCTAAATCGCTTCAATATTTACCCAAAGCATTAACTCGAAAATATTTAAGGAATGGGGCAGACATTACAAACCCTACATTATATTAAGATTTCCTAGCAGATCTCACAACTCATTATGAAGATTCAGAATTCATTACTTAACCCTAAAGTAGCAAACCCTAACCTAATATGTTCAACTTTAATAAAGTCAAAAGTTCTACATTACATTCACATGAATGACAAGTAATCCCACATGTTTCCTTTCCATTCTTGCAATTATAAAGAAACCTCTAACCTTGAACCAAACTCCCAATGGAAGATAAATAGCAAATAGTATTTCTATTGAATAGGCTTAAGCAAGGAAGCATTAATCGTTTGGGGAATTAATCGGCAAAACAAAAGTATAAGATTTTTTCAAAAAATGGGGAAAAAATCAGATATACAAAAAACATAAAAAAATGCAGAAAAAAAATAAAAACTACTTTTTTTTAATATATTAGGGCATTTCCATACATACATACATACAATATAAGAAATACATACATACATATAGTATATAATTCTACTTACATACTGTATAAGAAATAAGTAATAAGAAATACAGTAAGAATTATATACTGTATATACCGTATACAATTCTTACGGTATATATACAATTATTTAGCAGAAAGACGGCTATTTATCAGAAATTAGAGGGCTGTACTATTATAAATACCTCAGAAAATGAAGTCGCCGGTAATGCCCTTTGTCGCGCCCTTTGTCACACGACCAAAAAACACCACCTATTCGCTTTCCTTCAACTTCGACTTCGCCTCTTAACCCTTAGCCACAAGCTGAGTGAGTGACCTTGAAAAAAGACGGCTATTTATCAAATTTTGCAGACATTTTAGGGTTTTTGCGGCATTTATTTTTCACAGGCTTTCGCGCAGCGCGATTAATCACGTCTTTTTGCAATTAAAACCGGAAATAATCGTTGAAAATGGGCAAACAATCAGTCAACGATTTTTTCGATTTTTGGGGGGAATTAATCGGGAGCAGCGCTGATTGCCGATCAATCGGGAATAATCGGGATTTTTTGACTATTGCTTCTTTGGGCTTAAGTGCCCTTACCAAATACTATTATCAAAGTTGAAACATATTGCAAACAAGATTTATAATAACAACAAACCATCAATACAATGGAGCTTTAATTACAGATTACCTCTAATGGAATTTGTATGATATTACAATGTTAACCATCGCATTATTAGCAATGGGAATACAAGCTTTACATTCACAACTAAAAATGTCATGCAAAATTGTTGTCACTGCTATCAACTACCCTGAAAGCTTAACCTAACCTCTATGTAAGTATGCCCCATCAATCAAAGTGATTTCATCCTCCAACACAAGATCTGTGGGCTTTTTGTGCCTCAACCTCCTTAGATCCATGGGGTTTCATCTATAGAACTAGATGTTAGAATAACACGTGCTCATGACAATTTCAAATTGGGGATTTTGTTGGGTTGTTTAAAGACACCCTCTATCTATCTTTGTAATCTTAAGATGCCTACAAAGCATCAAAAAATGCACATTGGCCTCTATCCTATATCTGGTATGTGAGAATGGCTTCTAATACCCATAAATTGTTGTTTCCATTTGCCATGAGTCAACCGTAGCACCCTCCTGCACAAAAACAAGCTTGGGAGGTATGGCTGAGGGTCCCTTGCAACTTGCAACTATCCTTAGCAAGCATGGTGAGGAGCCCCTTTGAATTTGAAACCCTATCGAACACATTAATGGCAATTGTTGGCTCCATTGTAGTATGCCCTATCGGACGTAAATGCAATTTGATTTCAATTGTACTAGGACAACTATCAATGCCAAGTGGAAGCCCACAGGGAGTCATGTTGATCTTCTTTGCCTTAATGGTATCCTTAATGTGCAGCATGGTAGGTGGAAAGGAGTAATGAAAATTGGTGAGAATGCTTGAGTTTGAAGGTGAGAGTTGCCAATGAGATATGGTTGCTTGCAGGACTTCGAAGTTCCCATCAAGAGAGAAACAAAAGAGACGGATGGTTGGAAAGAATGGAAATAGAGGCAAGCCCAACCTCCTAATGGGGGTAAAGAGAAGTGGTCTTGAGAAGGGCAGCATGCCAATATGGATAGCTTCACCACTCCAACCACTTTAATATGCTTCTGCTTTCTTGTCCCTTCGCACTCAAAATTCATGGGTAACTTTAATATGCTTGTGCTTTCTTGTCCTTTCACACTCAAAATTCATGTGTAACTTATTTTGATACCATGAGATGAAGGGGAAGGGTCTACATCCAAAATGGGATCACAAAAAGCACAAGAGTCAAGGATTGGGCATTTTGGTCAAATGGTAATCTAGGAACACCAATTAATCTAGCAAAACTAGCATTCTATAATTGGTGTAGGATCCATTCCATGACCCAACATGATGAAAACTATTGCCTTGAGTTTTGTTTAGCCATGGATATTGTTCCAAAGGAAACGGGCAACTTAGAAATAGTCATTATTAAATACAACCATAGAGGCCAAACTAATAAGAATCCTAGAACTATTCTAGTTCTACAAAGATATGAATTACTCTTAAAAATAAAGGAAAATAGCCATTGACCACCTCTACACAATTGAATGTTGTGCATACCTCACCTAATCTTATTGCTAGCAATAATCTAGCTCCCCCAAAAGTACCATATCCATCACAACAATAAAAAATTAGCATCCCACCACATAAAACAAAGACTGCACCTAAGCAAAGCAAATATGGTTATAATATTGTTGATGATTTTAAGAAAACACAAGCAAATATTTCTTTGTTTGATCTTGCCTAATTTACAGAACAAAATAGATTCCTAATGAAAAATGTCTTGTAAAGAAAAAGGGAAGTTAGCAATGTTTACAATGCTAATTTAGTTCTTTCTAAATAAAATGTCAAGTCCCCTCAATTGTTGCTAACAAGGATTTTTTGTAAGAATTTGCATAACTATCTTGTTGATGCAAAAGCCTAAGGTAATGTGAGGCCTCTTTCAAGCTGCCAAAGATTGGGTTTAACTCCCACCAAGTCATTTATAGAAAAGTGATTCCATTAGATAAAATTGAGTTGAATGTCCAAGGATAATTAATTTATATACATATGCAACTAACTTCCAATCCGAGAATTCAATAGTTTTTAGACATACAAGTCATAGATAATCAGGTTGCCTATGGAATGTTGCTTAGTTGAGATTGGTCCAAGTTACTCAAAGGGAAAATTGTGACTGATTTCTCTCATATATAGCTACCTTAGTGAGGTCTTGCAAAACCAAATTAGTATAAAGCATGAGCCAAGAATGAAGCACATCATTGAGTTCGATAGATCAAATGAAATCCTATATTTAGAGCCTAAGAAAGGGATTTAGACTTTGAATGTGGAGGATAAGTATGAGGGCATGACTCCTAGAGAAGAAGTTAAGGAAAGAAAAAATGAAAACCATTTGTGAACTCAGGTTCAATGGGTCAAAGTCTTAACAAGAAGTTGGTGATGGCGATGAGCTGATCAATCCAAGAGGAAAGAGTTGTCTTGCTACTTTCAAGCAATAGTTTACATCCACTAATAGTACAACTGAATATGGGGCATTAACTCATGGTTTGCAATTTTCTCTTACAGAGAAGTTCAAATATTTGCGAGTGTTTAAGGATTCAGAAATAATTGTTTTCATGAGCTCAATACTCTTGCAATGACAGAAACCTATCTTGCTACTGAAGTGTGTCTACAACATAAAAGAGGATTTTGATGCATTAGGCATTCATGCTATTCCTAACAAGAAGAACCATACAGCAAATGCACTCACAGTCGCACCCAACTCTCTATAACTAGCAACCAACTCCAAATTGAAGAGCTTCACAATTGAGTTAATTTTCAGCCTATCCATGCTAGACAATATAAAGCACTTTCAAGTTTTCAATGATGATCAGCACATCATTGAATTCATCACTAGTTAAGGGGCATTTGAATCACAAATCATTCATGAAGAGAACAAGGACAATGTCACAGATTACTAGAACCATTAGCAATTAAAACTTTAATACCAGAACCCAAAACATTAATACTGGAATGCTTAAGTCGCTAAATCTTAAGACAAATACAACTCCAAAATGCATGATATCAGTGGAGAGCCTAATTGATGAAGACTAATAGCATTACAAGACTAAGATGGTTGCACTTGAAGATGGAATGTGTTGAGACATGGACCAGCTCGGACTCGAACCTAGGACCTTTCATACGCTGTTGGAGTGCTCTACCACTGAGCTACTGGCCCCTCTTGGACCAGTCCATCGTCGGTTCAAGTGTGGCTTATTTCCAACACCAACACCCCCCCTTAAGCCACACCTCTCGTGTGCTTGGGGCTCCTAGCCTAGACCTGGCTCTGATACCATGTTGAGACATGGACCAACTAGGACTCGAACCTAGGACCTTCCAACACTAGTGGAGTGCTCTACCACTGAGCTACTGGCCCCTCTTGGACCAGTCCATCGTCGGTCCGGGTGTGGCTTATTTCCAACACCAACAAAATGATATTCAAATTCATGTTCAAAATCTAAAGATTACAGATTTTGTCTCTCTTTTATTTTCTAAGAAGACTTTCTTTCTATATTTACTTGAAGATATATTCAATATTTTATTGCTGGTTACTGATCGTAATTTCCTTTGTATTGCAGATCACTGTATAGAGCATTAATTGATTTCGATGTCTTTCTACAGCACTCGAATGGCATATATATATGTAAATAACCTTTGATCAAGGCATGCCTTGACAAGGCATGTCTCTTGACATGTCTTGATCATATGAAGTAGATGTCATTTCATAACAAATAATAACAAACTTTGTTTATACCCGATACCAATCGGTGTCATTTCAAAGGCTAATGATTATTGATTAACCTGATAACAATCGGTTTATTATAAGTGCAGATTGATAACCAAAATCGGTGATAGTTATCATACACGATAACTATGATATGCAATATTAATACGATCTGATCTGAAACATATGAACACGATCATGGCATAAGTAATATGATCATAACACGATCAATGGCAAGTTTGTATATGCTGTTTAAGTATCGATATATGCAAATCGATATTTGAAATCATGAAATATATATGAAGATGATTATAAGTTTATTCAATCAAACTGATTGATCAACATAAAGTCTACCATTTGTTTTGTAATTTCATCGATAAGTTAGATGATTGAATGAGAGATAAATGAAGTCTCTCATTCAATCATTTATCTGACCGACGCTACTTAGTTTCAACACTCCCTCTTAGCTAGGGAAGATAAATGGAGAACTATTTAAACTTTGAGATAATCATCTAAGTATATAGCATCACATTTCACATGATAACCAATATGTCATATAGCACATGACAAGTGTAAATATCACATCATCTCGTGATAAAGAATGTTTCCTATCTCATGATAGGATGTATTACATAACCTCGTAATACAAAGGATCATATCACATATGCTCGTGACATGATGTATCACATAACACGTGACACAGAAATATATCACATCATCTCGTGATATAGATATCACATAACATGTGATATCAGTATTGCATAACAGCGATACCATGGATATAAAATGCCCGAGAATATTAAATTCTCCTTATATCCAAGTTATGGTATGTGCACTGACATTACATCACATAATGTCTACCATAACATATCATCGCACATCCATGAGTCAAGATGATATCAAGTCAACATGATATCAACATTACAAGATCGTCACCTTATAATGTTAAATACAAGTGTTCATTATCTAAAAGATCGTCACCTCTTAGAAATGTACATAGGGGGTGGAGCCCATAAAGTCATAACACAACAAAAGAAGTTTACACATTAAACATCTCATATATTAGTACAGATAACAAAGCAAATTACAACTCAATCATACCAAGACCTTTCCTGAAGTGTTCAACTTTCACTCTGGATAGTGGTTTGGTAAGTATGTCTGTTGTCTGATCTCTTGTACTGATATACTTCAACTGAATCGCATTCCTATCCACCATATCTCTCACATGGTGATAAGGAATCTCTATGTGTTTGGATCTATCATGAAATACTAGATTCACAAAGAGTTTTATACAACTCTGATTATCACAATGAATTATAGTAGGTCTCAGTGGCTCACCGAACAATCCCACAAGCAATTTACGAAGCCATACTGCTTCTCTTGCAGCCATGGAAGCTACGATATATTCGGCCTCTGTCGAACTCTGAGCTATTGATGACTATTTCCTGCTAATCCAAGATATCATGGCTGAACCCAAACTAAAGCAGCATCCTAAGGTGCTTTTCCTGTTAGTCACACTTCCAACCCAATCTGAATTAGTGAACCCATGAATATCCAAATCAACTTTCTCAAACTTGAGGCCATAATTAAGAGTACCTTGAAGGTATCTCATAATGTTTCACAGCCATAATATGTATCTCCTTGGGCTCACACATGAACTGGCTCAAAGCATTTATTGCATAACAGATATCAGGTCTAGTATTGACCAGGTACATCAAGGATCCAATCATCTGCGTGTAGAGAGTAGGATCTACAAACGGGGAATCTGTTGCTGCCTCCTTTAGCTTGTGAAGATTTGTTTCCATGGGAGAAGTCATGGGTCTGCAGTTCATCATGCCAAATCTCTTCAATATGTCTAGGGTGTACTTCCCTTGATTAAGCACAATATTGTCAAAGTTTTGCCAAACTTTCAATCCAAGGAAGTAATGTAGAAGGCCTAAATCCTTCATATCAAACTCATTCTCAAGGTCTTTCTTACATTGATCAATAAGGTGACCTTCTCCTATAATCAAAGATCATCAACATACAAGATCAATATCAACATATCACCTTTGATTCGTTTGAAGTATAGATTTGGATCTGCATCATTCTTCAAGAATCCCAATCCCATGAGGTAGCTGTCAATTCTTTCATACCAGGCCTTGGGGGCTTGTTTCAGTCCATATAGGGCTTTCTTTAATCTGCACACATGTGATTCTGCATTGTGGATCTCAAACCCTTCTGGCTGCTCTAAGTAGACTTCCTCCTCAATTTTCCCATTCAAGAAAGCATTCTTTACATCTATCTAATGGACTTTCCATCCTTTGGCTGCTGCAATGGCTAGTACTGCTCTGACTGAGGTGTATCTAGCAATTGGAGCGAATGTCTCATCATAGTCTATTCCCTCTTTCTGTGAGAACCCTCTGGCTACAAATCTAGCTTTATATTTCTCTATGCTACCATCATGTTTGATTTTGAATAGCCACTTGGATGAAACAACAGATTTTCCTTTTGGTCTAGGAACAATTTCCCAAACATCATTGTTTAAGATGGATTGATATTCCTCTCTGACATGGGCATCTTTCCATACTTGATGTTTAAGTGCTTCTGATACATTAGAAGGTTCTGATTTGGAGAGATCATTCATTAAGGCTACATAGCTAGTACATCTTTGGGGCCTCCTACTTTCTCTAAAAGTCCCTGAAGGAGCTACAAAGTTCCTTGCATCTTCCACTATTTTGTGAACCCATAGTGGTCTTTTCTTAGGGTTTTCCTGGGGTGGAATCTGAACTTCATTCTCATTCTCTTCTGAATACTCCCTCTGAACCTCAAGAACAGGATACTTTTCTAGGTCTAAAGATGGAGCATAAGTTTCTTACTCAATAGAGTATCTAGCCCTTTTGAAAGCTATGTCTTCTTCAAATATTACATCTCTACTAAGTTCAATATTACTATGTCCAGGTACAAATACCCTATAGGCTTTAGAAGTTTCACTATACCCAACAAAGATCCCTTTTCTTCCAGAAGGCTCTAGTTTTGTTCTTTTCTCTTTAGGTATATGAATATAAACAGGGCATCCGAATATCCTAAAGTGAGTGATATCCGACTTTATTCCAGTGAAAACTTCTTCAGGGGTTTTGCCTTCAATGTGGGAGTGAGGACATCTATTTTGTATGTATACAGTAGTGTTGGAGGCTTCTGCCCAAAGATGAGTTTCTAAATTTTGATCAAGGAGCATGGCTTTAGCTACTTCTACAATAGTTCTATTCTTTCTCTCAGCAACCCCATTTTGTTGGGGGTTGTAAGGAACAGTGAACTCCCTCTTAATCCCAGCTTCTTTACAGAATTCCCTAAATATGTTTGAGGTGTATTCCCTCCCATTATCAATTCTTAGGGTTTTTATTTTCTTTCCTGAAGAGTTTTCAGAGAGAGATTTGAATTCCTTAAATCTCTTGAGGATCTCTTCAGATTCTTTACATTTAAGAAAGTAGATCCAGGTCTTCCTGGAGAAGTCAGCAATGAATATTACATAATATAGAAACCCTCCTAATGAAGGTACAGACATGGGCCCACATAGGTCTGAGTGAACTAGTTCTAAGACATTGCTTGTTTTACTAGAACTATTCAGAAAGGAACTCTTAGTATTCTTGCCTAGGGCACACCCCTTACATGTACCTGAATGGTATTGTTTTAACTTAGGTAAACCACTGACTAACTTTTCCATTGAAGATAGAGCACGAAAGTTTAAATGTCCTAATCTTCTATGCCAAATTTCATTAGAATCTGCAATCTCATGAAGTAGAGCTAGGTTAGGTTCAGTACATACCTCATACAAATAGCCTTTCCTATGCCCTATGGTTATAGCCTTCTTGATAGAAGAATTCTTTGGCCATGCCAACACTTTGCTATTCATGAAGGTTACGCTATACCCATCATCTTCAAGTGCAGAAACGGAGACTAGGTTCCTCTTGATGCCTGGAACGAGAAGAACTCCAGTGAGTTGGAGAGACATGCCTAACTTCAACTTAATGGTGCAAGTACCAATGCCTTTCACTGGATGTGTAGAGTCATCACCAATAGTTACCTCTTCATCAATCTCTTGTAACATGGAATCCAATAGTTCTCTATACCCTGTAATGTGTCTTGAAGACCCACTGTCTATGATCCAGCTGTTAGATTTGTTGGATACTTGGTTAGAGCAGAGTAGAATACATGTTTCTCGAAATCATGCTCTTCCTTATTCTTTTTCACTTTTGCAAATGTAGCTTCTTGTTTAATTCTATTTGGACATCTTGTTGCATAGTGCCCATATTGATCACATCTAAACATTGAACATGGGAAACATCTTTCTTAGATGAACCTTTCTCACGGTGGTTCTTCCTCTTCTTGAAGTGTTTCTTCTTGCTTTTCTTGTGGGAGTTCACATTTAGGACATGGAGATCTTCATCTATGTTCTTTTGTTTGATCCCTTTCTTGTTTAGTCTTGACTCTTCTTGAAGACAATCTGATCTTAGCTGGTCAAAGTTTGGATATTTAGCCCTTGCACTAATGCCTTAAACGAATGTTTCCCATGTACTAGGCAAACCATCTAGAGCAATAAGTGTTAGCTCTTTGCTTTGGATCTCATATCCAAGTGTTGCCAATTCATCCCTTAGTGCTGATATTCTCATAAAGTATGCATTGATTGATTCTCCTTTATTCATACTTATATGATTAATTTCCCTCTATAGAGCCAAGGTTCTACTTGCATTGTTTATTTCGAATGTGCTTTAGAGTGATTTGAACATATGGTAAGTAGTCTCATGTTTTGTCAGGATTGGCATAATATGATTTCTAACTCCATCGACTATGATCTTCATAGCCTTTTCATTCCCTTCAATCCATGCCGATTTGTCGGGGTCATTCTCTGGTTCTTTGGATTCATCTTTTATAAAAGATTCAACTTTATTTTCTCTTAGGATCATTTTTATTCTAAATTTCCATGCTGAGAAATTATCCCCCCCTTCAAGTCTATCCTCAAATCTGATAGCATTGGCCATAGAACTTGCACTTAAGAGGAGAAGCAAGCTATAATGCAAGCTCTCCAAGATTATATGGATGTCATTGTGTGGACCTATGAGACCTCAAGATATATAACATGTCTATTATTACTCATACAATTCCTTTTAATGCTGGTGCCACCCTTTTTGGCAAAGACAAAAGCCTATCAATGCCTTACTAGAGCCTCACATTTTCAAGGAAGTTCAGAAATTGTTATCAACTGGAATCATTTTCTCTATCAAGCATTCAACCTAAGTGGCAAACTTAGTGCCAGTGCACAAGAAAAATAGGGAAATTTGTCTATGTCAGCTTCCAAAATTTAAACAAGGCATCTCAAAAGTATAACTATTTGGTGCCTTCTTTCAATGAGGTGCTTCTAATTGACTAAAGATTTCAGTGACACATTTTGGGTGGTTTTAGCTCACCGTTTCCTGATTACCATTTGATGGTTTCATGTATCATTTCTCCCATTTATTGGGTCCTTGAGATGGAGGTTTCATAGTGAGTTTAGTAGCTATTGTAATGCTACTAGAATTGCTCTAGATCTCTTGTTGGTGATACTCCTATAAAGGCTTAAAATCTACAAGTGTATTGTAACCATTGATTACTAAATAATAAATTAAGTTGCTTTGGAGTGTGGAATTTTTCTCCCAAAAGGGTTTCCACACATAAATCATATGTTAAGGTATACTACTTTTGTGTTTATTTCCTTATAACTATATGACTAGTTTACTTTTCACACATACATCCTCTCATAGCTTAGTGTAGAAAGTATACCCTTACACATCAACTTCCTTACAAGAGATATTACATAGGTAATCAATAATCTAATAATCATAAATTCATAATAACCTTATGTATTCTCTATATCCATTGTTAATGTTTCTCACGCATTATTTAAGTTCATTGTGTATTATGTTACCATTTATTTTATTTACCAAGTCCAAGCCCAAGTCAAATGTTTGACCTGCCACTTTAAAGCCAAATCCAATATTTTGAACTATGCTATGAATCACCCAAAGGTGCATACTTGTGGATAAGGCGTTAGTGGCAACTAGATCATATACACTTGAAATCATCAAAAATAAATAATGGCCACTAAAAATAGATGGGATTTGTCTTTGTAAAGACGAGGACACATATTCTCATCCTCCAATGTTGAGGATTAAGGAAGCTTTCTTATGGGCACAGCCTACACGAACCCACACTCAGCCCTAGGCAAACATAGGGTCATCCCAAACCTATATCCAGCCAATTCGCCCATTATTTTTGTCAAATCCAACTTCTTAGCTAACACATGGTAAACTTAAGCTTTCAAATAAGAAAGTCACATATCATTAACTACTTGTAGTTCATATAACCTACACCACTATTGTTTTTTTCTCATTCCATCACTCAAGATTTTACAATCAAGTGTTGCTAGCACAATTCCTAATTGTTTTGACAATTTAAAATATTTAAAATAGATTGCTTGATAATTGTATTTATTTAGCCATTCACTAATTACTAAATACTTGTCTCCTCTTCTTAATTTCCTCAAGCCCCTTTTTCAATGCAAGAGCCACTCAATACTCAATAGCATGACACATTATTAAAATGCCTATTTATCCACAAATATAAGAAGCTTATTCTATTTAAGCTATATAGCAATTGATCACAAGTTAGTCTCATATCTTAAGAAGCTTATTCTATTAAAACTCTTCTTCAAATTGCAATTCAAAAACACGACTTCTTACTAGTTAGGTTACTCTCCACGCCCATCTTACAATATATTATACAAATCCAAAATTCTCAAGAAAAATTCTCTATACCTGGTACTAAATTTTAAAGTGTCAATTCTATGACAACGTCATCACCTTCTCTAAAAACCAAATAAACATGTCATCAATGATCACAAGTTAGTCTCATATCTCATATATTTTGTTTCTTATCAGCTACCTAAACAAACTTCAATTTCACTTGTTTATTCATCCTCTCTATTGTAGTTTCACCCCTTACAAATGTATTTAACTAGTAACAACCATCGTTAGTAATGTAGGAGCATTTGGGTCCCTGTAAAATCTTGCATCACCCAAAAATAGAATAAAGAATGGCTAAGAGGATTTTGGTTTTGAGGTGCAAGTTTTAAATAAATGGCATGCTTTTGGAGGAATCAACTAGGTCTTGGATCATTCCAACTGATTTGAGCAACAATAGAATACTCACAATTACATTTTTGGTAGCAAGATATCTAGTTGCTACATAAATCTTCAATTATCGTGCAACTATTTCCTAGTTGTTGGGCAACCATTCTTAGTTGTTGCACAACAGCTTTTTAGTTGCTGCACAATTGTTTCCTACTTGTTGCATAAACATTCTTAGTTGTTGTGCAACTATTCTTCATTATAGATACATTTGACTTTTCATCGAACGTTTGGCAAGCAAAGTCCCTAAGCTATTTGAACCAAAAATGAAGCAAATGGAATTCAAAAAATTTTATCTTAGATGATTGACATAGAGCCTTCTAGAGGCCATAATTTTTAACCCAGGAGTTCAGTTAGAACAAGCTTGGGATTTTTCCAAATAGAGTTTTTACATTAATTTCCAACTCTTACATGTAATTAGACTGGTAAGTAAAAAAATAGTGTTTCTTTAATTGTTTTCAAATAATTGAAAACTTTCATAAGGTCATATGGATAGGCATGCAAATTACCAAAAAAAGGCAAGTTAAGAAAGTTGCTAAAATTTGGCAAAAAAGTAAAAATTTTGAATTTTACTGAAAATTGTCAAAAAAGGTAATTTTTGGATTTGTACTTTAAAGGAAGTTTGTTTTCATTTTTGGGTGAAGAGAATGAGGAATGAAGCAAAATTAATTAAGTTCTCTGAGTTTTTCAATGTTTTGTTCTCAATAATACAAATAAATTTTATGTTGCAAATTTTGTCTACATCATTTGGTATTAGTGCATGAAGATGGCTAGGAGAGGAAAAGGAAGAGGAGGTCTTGCCTAGATGCATAGAGATATGGAAAATCTTTAGAGACAAGTAGCAAAGCTTACGGGTTTGATAGCATATCAAAGAACAAGGGGAAATAAAGTTGATGAAGAAATAAGACAAGGAGGTGAAAATCAACATGTCCAACATGAAGAGTTAGAACAATTAGAGAGCCTAACCTTTAAAGAAATGATACTCAAAGCATTAGAAGAAATGAAAACAAAGGAATCAAAATTGAAGTTTTTGATTATGTGGGTAGTCTTAACCAAAGGAGCCAATAGATTTGTTGAACAGTATGGAAAAACACTTAAAATGGAAGACTGTGGTGAAGGAAAAGAAGCTAAGATTTGCATGCACTAAATTGAAGGGTCGTGCAATGATTTGGTGGGATCATCTACAAAAGGAAAGAGTTAGAAAGGGGAAAGATGAAATTAGAACATGAAGTAAAATGGAGAAGCTGAGAGAGAAATTCATGCTTGTTGATTATGCATAAATTGTTTTTGGTCAATTTCAAATTTGAAGTGAAAGTCTACCATGCAAGACTACAAATGAATTTTACAAATTGTCCATTTGAGTGGAGCATCAAGAAACCAATAAATAGATGGCTGCAAGGTATGTAAATGGTTTAAAATTCTCTATTCAAGATGAATTGAGCATGCATAGAATTCGCAATATGGAAGAGGCATACCAATTAGCTTTAAAGGCAGAAAGAAGATAATAGACGATATTTCTAGAGGAATTGAGGAGCGAGAGGAAATACAAAATATCCATTGTAGAGTGATTTAAATTATGGTAAGGGAGGATCATCTCAAGGAGCAGAAAAATTAGATGATACCTAGCAAGACTTCCAAACTCAACAAAGAGGAAGAGGGTTTCAGAGGGGTAGAGACTATGTTGGTGGTAGAGGATGGGAATACTCACAAAGACCTTTCATTTTCTTTAGTCATGGTGAAGAGGGTCATAGGGCATTTGAATGTCCAAACTATCACATACAAGAACAACCTAGATCAAACTTGGTTCAAGCTAAAGATGAGGAAGAAAGGAAAGATCTAAAGGTTCCACTAGATGTTGGAAAGAGTCTCATGATGAGAAGGACAATGGCAATTCCAAAGGAAGAGAAAGTGAAGAAAAAAGGTCATGATGATTCTTGACTTCGAAAAAATATCTTTCAAACCAGATGCACTTTAGGAGGAAAGGTAGGTTAAGTTATTGTTGATGATGGAAGTTGTGAAAACATGGTTTCTAGAAAAGTGGTAGATAAAAAACATGGTTTCTAGAAAAGTGGTAGATAAACTAAAATTCAATGTGAAAAACATCCCATCCTTACCTAGTTCCATAATTTAAAAAGGGCAATAAGTCATTGTTTCTAAGAGATGCTTGATCAGTTTTTGCATATAGGAAAGACTTATAAGGATGAAGTATGGTGTGATATCATTCCAATGGATGCACGCCATGTGTTGTTGGGAAGTCCATGGCAATATGATAGGAAGGTAATGCATGATGTGGGTAAGAATAAATACACTTTTTGGAAGGACGGTTGTAAAGTGATTTTATTACCTCCTACAGATGAAGGATAAGTTGAAATGATAAAGTTTTCAAAAATAAAAGTACAGTTGAGAATGAAGATAAGGTTGTTGCAGCAATAGAGGAGGAGGAGGTACACATTACTTTTTCTAATTTTATTAAAGATGAAATGCATATAGAAGAAGAGATGGAAGGAAAGGTAGTGGTAAAGGATGATAAGTGTGAGGAAGTAGTGGATTGGAAACAAAAAGTTCCAGATAGAAGAAAGAAAAAGTTTGCACATGTTTTGGACAAGAAAATAATGTACACACAACAAGGTCATTACAATAAGTATATGGTGGGCTAGAACAAAAAGATAACACATGGATTATAGAATGGGTATTTAAGAATATGGATCATGATAAGTGGTACAAGTTTCAGGAGAGTAACTCACAAGAGCAGAGCTTTTTCAACCAGAGGAGAATGATACAAGGACTTCCAAAAGCCATAATTGTTGACCCAAGAATAAGATTGGAGCAAGCTTGGGGTTTTTCCAAATTGAGTTTTTAAATTAATTTCCAACTCTTGCATGTAATTAAATTATCAAGTTAAAAAAAAATAGAGTCACTTTAGTTAGTTTTAGGTCATGTGGAAAAGCATGCAAAATTACCAAAAAAAAGTCAACTTAAGAAAGTTGCTGATTGCTAAAAATAGGGAAATTTTCAGATTTTGCTAAAAATTGCCAAAAGAAAGGAAACTCAATGTGACTTTCAAACTTGAGCAATCTTGTTTAGAACTACTTAGCATGAAGAAAAATCCACCTAGATGAATAGGTAGGACATAGTGATTGGGAATCACTTTGCCAATCATCATGAGTATGTTTAAAGCCAAGAAAATGAAGCAAAACAATGGCAATAACAAAAACAAAAACCTCTAGACAGTTTTGTGCAACAATACATTAGACATTAGGGAAACAATAGGGAAGGTGAAAACAATACATTAGACAGTTTTATGCAAAGGCATGCCCTAAAATGTGATAGGTCTACAAGTTTGACAAACGAAGGGAAACAATAGTGGGGGCAGGAGTATGGACAAATTGCAATATGTTCTTGGATAAAAATCTTGCCCAAACAACACAAGCAGATACCCAAAGTGTGACCATTGAGGTGTCTACAAGCAAAGGTCTATGCACAAATCTAGGGAATGGACCATACAAACTTGAATCACATCTGCGATGACTTAGAGCTACACTGCACCATGGATATTTATTGTTGTAAGCCATACTTGGCAGGCATGTGGGATTTTTATTCATCCTAGTTATTGAATTTCCCATATGCTTATTTCTAAATGTGTAATAAGTTCAGCCTTCTTTTCAACTTCTTGTATGATTGGAAGGGCAGATTTTATTTTAATAAAGATGTCATTGTTTTGCTTCCATCAAGCATTATGAATTTTAGAGTGGATTTGTAAGCTGCAAGGTTTGGGTTGTCTTTCATTGGACCCCCCTACTAGAGTGCATCAGTTACATATGCAAGATTCTTAAAAAGGATTCTGTAAACCGCCTACCACATTTAAAGTGCCAACTGCTAAGCAACATTGTATTGGAATATCAGGCACTTGTCTCAAAATTCATAGAATTTATTTTCTATGGTGTCTACTCACTTTTATTTCTTATTATCAACATCAACAAAGTTCAATTCACTTTTTTTCATTTGTCCTCACTTTTTTAACTTGCAATTCAACATGACCCTTTGTTATTGATTTTGACTAAGTTGCAACCATCATACAGCATGTTTTATAAATTCAAGAATTCCTAAACTTTCTATGTCCACTTCAAAAAAATCAGTCTTTAACTAGTTTGTCAAACTTTCAGAAAAAAGTAGATAGATCAGTCTTTGGTGTCAGGATCTATTATTCTGTTGTACTTGAGTAATAATTTCTTTTGATTCTTACTAGTTGCCTAAATGAAGTTTGACTCACAAAATTTGAATGAACATACATTCATAAAACTTTTAGACACTTATATACAGTGAATCGGGTGAAAAGTAAAAGATAGCCATTGATTCTTTTTACTTATATAACACTCCTATAATGTGTGTGTATGAAAAAAAGTCTCCTTGGTCACTTATTTTCTGTTTGCATAAACTCTGTCTAGAAACATGGAAACAATTTATGCTAGTAATATTAGGTCATGCACTAAAACACGGGAAGAACGATCTCTACCTCAATATTAATGCTACATGGATGATGTTGAATTTGAGCCCTACAAAAACCTATTCACAGTCATAAACCTTCCAGAGACACAAGCTCTCTTGGAAGTCACTACAATTTAAAACTGAGTCATTCTACCACTCTTAACAAGATCCAAATCGTCCTTCACAGCCTTTTAACTTTTCTATAAGAAGTCATTTTCCTAGAAAAATGATAAAGTTCTCTTTGAATCATCCATTCTCCAATATTATAAAAGTAAAAAGATTCAAAAAAAGTTATCTATCCAAACCTACGTTACTGCAGTTGAGATCAATAAAAAGCAAATTTATACAGGTCACATGAAATTATGGTGAGAAAACAAGTCTCTTGATTAGCCCCTCCTTTCACTTCGGCATTATTGAGCAATATCCTCCTATTATAAACCAAAATAATGCAGTCAAACTATCCTTTGCCTTAGAGTTTGGACAAGGTCAAAGCATGGCTACCAAGATGATGTTTATTATAATCCAAAGTAGGTAAACCGGATAAAGGAAGAAAATTAATAAACACGGAAAAACTTAAAGAGTCTAAAAGCAATATAATAAATTGATAATAAAATTTGCCAACTAAGAGTAGTATTGCTTATAATGGTTTCTGCAAGTTCCAAATTTGTATCAATGCATCTAGAGCACCTAGAAATGCAATATAAGTTAAGGGAAAAGAAAATCTTCCAAGCATTATGATATATAGCGAAAGCATGCTCTTTCACAAAATCCTCAAGTGGATGAAAAGGTCCAAGAAACGAGATGTATCAGAATGTGATAGTTTCTAATTTCCAAAACTACCATGCAATTGTACCACAATGTTATTTTAAAAAAGATAGAAAACTTGACGCAATTGTCTGCATGCAAATCTAATGAGAACTCTAGTAGAAGAATTTAGCAAGAAGACAGAGTAAATTTATCACCAAATATCTCTAAAGTGTCTTCCATATGCACAATTGACACATTCAATTACAATACTCTGAATGCAAATTCACAAACATTTGAGCAAGGTCTTTTTTGAAGGTAATGCTCCTTGTTGATGGATAAAATAAAAGTGATTATCAATAGAAAAGCCATCAGTAGAAAAGTTCAAATTTTGTACATTAAGTGATTGAGCTTATCAGGTACAAATTTTTACACGTGGGCTAAGATATTCTTATCCAAGTAGCTCAACAAATAATAAGTACTCAATGCCCTCATGTTATTTAGCAGTGCAAGTAACAAAATAGATTTAAAAGTTTGCAGCATGCATCAAAACATTTTAAATCCTCAAAGCATTTTAGGAGATGAAACGGTTGAATCCAATATGTATTGATATTAGGAGTTGCTTTTGCTATGTAATTGTTTTTTTATCTTGTTTTACGGTGCATTAGTAAATACTACAGTCAGACTTCTTACTTCTGTGAGCACTCTAAGAATGATAATCTAAAGTAATCATAATGCATTACCTGACACAATCTAGCATTAAAAGCCTAAACACAGTTTTGTTGACAATAAACACAAGCAATGTGCCTCTCACCCTCCTTTATAATAGATAGAATAAGCACCCCTGCAAGTTATGCAATCCATCTTAATAAGAGATCCTTGACTAAAAGAACTGAACTCATGTACAATATAGTGATAAGATGGTAGACCCAAGCATTGATATAGGTCTGTTGAAAAAGATAATGTCCATGTCGTATGCATACAGATACAGTATCTGATGCAGGTAAAAAATATGATATGAATATGAAAGATTATAAATGATCTAGGATTAGAATACAGCTAGGGCATGGAAGATATAAATATGCATACAAAAAGTACCAAAAGAAGATAGAAAATTCGAAATAGCATTTAAGTTGAAAATATAACTCAAAATAGTGAAAAATTAGAAGAGAGATGGCCTAATACAGCCTTCAGATACAGTCAGACACATCCTTACCTTATCCAGGCCATATCATACCAAAACCCATGCTATATACAGATATGGAGGTGTATACAGTACATCTGAATAAAATATATTGGAAAAGAAACTCGACAGTTCATGAAGACCCAATGAATAGGAATTACCGGGTCAAATTGTATACAATAGGGCTACATAGTACATGCAAACCTTCACTACACTCCTAGAAAAGTAATAGATCAAAATGCAACATCATACTTCAATTCATACAATCCAAGCAAGGCCATCAAAACCACTAGTCCTTAGGATAGGCTTTGAGCAACTATTAAAAATTATTAACTCCCCTAAGTCTAGATGCTCCCTCTGTAGGTTCAAAACTCCTATTTAAACATGGAGTGCGAATTGTGTTATCCACAAAACAGAGAGAGAACATACAAGATTGAAATCACTTATCTATTATAAGGAAATCTCATTGGGAAAAATGCAACAAATCACAACAGGCTCAAACTCTGTAAAAATTCCATATCCTATATTTCACTAAGTCCAAAAATAATTAGGCACCAATATTTCACTAAATCTAAAAAATATTTAGGCAACAATTCAACCATCAATTATCTTATAATCTTCCAAAAGAGTAAGTTGAACAAACATAAGAAAACTACAGCTATCACCTTTCTGCTTTTAATCAGCTTATTCTCCAACTCTGCTTTTGCCCGAGATTGTCGCCGTCGCAAAATTCCATGATATTGCTTTGCATTTACATAGACAGGCTCCTCAACTGTATCTGATAGAGGTAATGGAAGACCAGCTTGTTGCACCCCAAGCATAGGAGCAGGAATCTACGCATATTTCACCAATTATAAGGGTCAAATAAATCATATAACTAATAACAATGTAAACCATGAAAATAGCTCTTGAAACAAATTATTTCTTTTGCAATATAACATGTTTGTGCCCTAAGCTAACGAGGTATATAATCAGCGCTTAAACCAACGAGATAAAATCTTTACAAAATCACAAGTGACAAAAATTTGAATTAAAAAATACCATTCGTGGACCATATGCAGCAATGTAGCTTGCATAGTAGGAATCTGGATATGGAAATGCAGCTCGAGCCTGCCATAAAGGATCGCTTCCCTAGAAAATGACATCACAATTTCAGATATATAAAAACCCAAACATTTAGCAATTGCAAATTTGACTTACAAGCAAAATCTTCTCTGTGTGAAAAAAATCTCATTCAAAGTCATTCTGAAACCAACACCTTAAATTCCAAATTTTGGAATTGATCTCTGTAACAGAAGAACAATTTAACAACGTTTTCTTTTGGGCAATTCATCTAGCTTGTAAACAACCTTCATAAGCCTTGCAATAGTAAAGCATGGCAATGCCCAAGAACGATAATATCCTACAAATAAAGGTAAAACTCACAGAATGTACTAGTTCAAGATGACTTTGCCGCATTACAAAATCTGCAGGTGTTGGTGATATAATAGTTGATGAACCTTGCTGTTGCTGCTGCTGCTGCTGCAATGGTTGTTGGTGTTGCTCATCCGATGCACTGCTTTCGGTGCCTTAATATCAACAAACACACATACTAAGGAACAGTGGACACAAAATAATAAATATATATTATATAATGATCAGAAACATTTTTTTAAGTTCAAAATTTACATTAATACGTTTTGAACAGCAAATTTCCATATCAAGCTGGCGGCATTCATGGTCGGATTTACATAGAACATGAAAGCAAAAAAATGGTGAATAAGAAAACAACCCGCAGGATAAAGAACAGAACTTTATCGACGTTCACAAGTGATAAATAAGGTGCATGGGACACAAAAACACATGCAGTTACTAAAGAAAACAAGTTGAGAAAAACAGTGAATAGGGAAAAGCATCAGCCACAAGAAGGAAAATATTATATTAATTCCCACAAGTGACTGAAGTAAATCAATGCGACACGGGAATAAATCTAGTTACAAAAGAAAACTTACAAAAGTACTCTGGGTATTAAGAACCCTAAGCGCTAAAATAGCGACCAAGAACATAAACTCTAATGCGACGAAAGCATAAATTGAGTGGAGGCAATTAGACCATTACAACCAAGTAGGTCTATTAAAAAATAGCACAAGCAACTGTTGACTCTAAATTAAGCAGGGACAGTACCCAATTTATAAGAAAACAATTAGTGGAAACTGAGGACAGCCTCGCAAACAGCAGTAGGTCACGAGATCCAAACCTACGCGATACAAAATCTAAATTAATATATTCACGGTTAAGTGTAAAGTTTGTCCCACAAAGGAGACACAAATATAAATGAAAGGGCAATAGTAAATGTGAGACATCCTGGTTTCTGCCAAAGACATAATGGGGTATAAAGAGTGGCTTCCAACATGATAAAGGCCAGATTCTTCCAAGAAAAGTTTTTGGCGAATTGGGTTCTTTCTAGGTTAATTTTCTATACAGTAAATGGAGCTTCTTGGAGTTTACAAGAATTACAAGAAATTTTAACTTGCTTTAACTCCAAAAATGCAGCTCAATTTACTGTAAATTTTGGCAGCCCTAACTATATCCAAAGTAGATTTAAAGAGCATATCGCCTTAAATAAATCCTATTTCAAAATATCCTCCATAATTTACTTGAACCAATATGCCATAACCATCTAAGCACACTCACTACCTGATCTGATGCAATATAGTTAAAAATCACCTTACCATGACCGAAGTGTCATAATCACTCAACAAACTCAAGAATAAAAACCGAAAGCACAGTACCGAATTTCGTAGGCTGAGCCTGCATCGTAAACTGCTTGCTGTTTCACCGCTTTTCCTTTTTTTCTCCCTCTCTCTCTGTCTACTTGAGTATCTGGCTGAGATTCGAACTGAGACCGCACGCTTCTCCAACACAAAATCAAAATGAAAAAACACTCCTATTCAGAAAGCTAGGCATCACCTCCACATCCTTCCCTGCAACAGCCATTCAAATTCTAAGCCATAAAATCTGAATAAAGCAGAAAAAAAAGCTGAAGAAAAGAACATGACTGCTATTTAATTGTCCTGGCTCAGCCGGAACAGATCATCTAAGCCCTTAGTACTAAGCGTCCTATAATACCATAATGGCTGCTATAATCATTATAGGTACTATGATTGAAATTTGTGAACCTGTACAAACAGCTCTGCGTGTGTATCAACTGAGCTAAATACAAGTATATATCATCAAACAGAACACAAATCCTCCATATCTGTCATCAATTACAGAAACACAACAATGGAGAACACAAGTCTAAATATAGAGAGCATACAATTGTGCAGTTTTGAAGATTCATCGGGTGTCAAAATACAGCCAATGATAGGCAAAATTGGGTGAAGAAATGGAGGAGAATTCGAGGATTGGACTCACCTCAGTTGCTCCCTCTACCGATCAGCAAATGGCATTTTAAGAATTGGGAAAACAACTTCTTCCAGATATCTTCTAATTTACACACGTCTAAATCTTCTCGCCCCCAGGGTCTCCCTCCTAGATTTTGTATGCCATAGGTAGGCAAATCTTTTGTTTTAATAGTAATTTAATTTTTTAAATAATAAATTAGATTATTTTATTTTATTGTTTACATGTGAGTGCCGTGTAGCAATAAATGAGCTATTTTCCAAAAAAATTAACAATAGGTAAGAAGCTTCCATTAAAATCTTTTTAATAATAAATTAGATTTTGTGTGTTATGGGTAGGTAAATTATTTTTTATAAAAATTTAATGTTTAAAAAATTAATTATATTAAATTAATTTTTACATGTGTATCTTGTAATAGTAAATTAGCTATTTTTCAATTTTTTATTAACAATGGTTAAGGTTTCCACTAAAAATTTTCCAACTTTAATCTATTTTTTAATGTTATTTTTTATTAATTTAATTTCTTTCATGTATATCTCCTTAGCAATCAATTAAAAATATATATATTTTTATTAATTGAAATTGATTTTTCTCACATTTTAAAATTATGGTAATGAAATGTATGTAGACAACATTTTTAACTTTGTGTTTTTCATTTTTGTGATTAAATTTTTAATAAGATTTTATCATAGTGTGTGTTTAATCTTTAAATATTACTTTGTTTATATATGTTCTTGTTTAAATGTTTGTAAATTGAGTGTGAATTTAGAAATGTTTTCTCTCTTGACTCATTTTTAATAATTATATTTGAAGTCTAATTTACAGGTTGATGTTCTTTGTTTTATTTTTATAATTAAATTTTATTTTTTTGAAGACTTTAGTGGAGTCTTTGTTTAGCTTATGATATAACTTTGTTTACATGTAAAAATTGATTGTAGGTTTAGAAAAAATATGTTATAATGTAGTAGGTTACAATTAGAGAATATTCAAACTATTTATTTGACTAGTAAATTATCTTAAATACCAAACTTAAGGTTATACAATTATAAGGATTTCATTATATATTTAGAAAAATTCATTTTTTTTCTTACCTAAAGATAAAGCAAACCTATGTCTAAAAGTTAATACAAACATCTGTATAAAATATAGTTATTTCAATATAGAAAAAATAAATCTTTGTGAATAAAACTTTTTTTAATAATTTTATTGTGTTTAGTCTTATGATGTAACTTGGCATACATGTTTTCTTGTTTCTATGTTTGAAAATTAATTGTGATTGTACAAGATTTTTGCAATACAATTATAGGTTACAATCAGAAAATGAATGAGTTATTTATGTTAATTGTTCAATTATCACTTAACTTAATTTTAAGAAATTATATTGAAAGCCTAATTTATAAGCTGAAGTTCTTTACTTGATCTTAACAAAAACCAAGGCTAAAGGCAGAAAGAATTTTTTTTTTTTTCCTTCTCTTAAAGTATAGCAAACCTGTCTAAAAGTAAAGCAAGCTTTTATTCAAAGTATTCAAAATTTAGTATAAATAAAATGAAATATATATCTGTGGAGAATCATTTGGTGAGAAATTATTTGATAGAATAGTTCATTTAATTTTATAATTGTATATTCTCTTAAAAATATTATATTAATTTAGAAATGAAATTAGCATTTATTTTTATATTTTAATAAAAAAGATGTCAATTCTTAATATAAATACATTATAGCTAGTGACTATTGAATATGTAATTATGATAGGAATTGACAGTGACTCAAAGTGGAGATAGCATTGTAAATCAGTGAAAATAATTGTTTAATTGAAGAATATTACAACCTGTATAATTCCAAAACTTCATTAGATATTATATATATTTTAAACAATTACTCATTACTTTTGGGTAGGACCCCATTAATTGTATTGAAAAAGAAAGGGAAAAAAAATTATAATATAATGTATTTATTTGATGTCTTATCTGTCTTCCACCTAATATGTCAAATCTATTTTTTCCCATATTTCTTACCTAACAACCATTCCCTTCACTCATACTTCTTACCCAATTCACCCTTCAACCATATGAATACTTTGTCAACAGACTTTACAAGACTTTTCTAATTAATCATTTTTTTTAATTGCATATTTCATCCATTCACTTCATGACTCTTCTTAAATAACCTCATAAATCTTTTCCATCTATACTACAAAGCTAAGTTATAAAGTATTTGCAATTATTACATGTTTGTGACTTCTCCTAAAATATAGGAATTTGACTTTATGTACTAAAGAAATAGTAAAAATAACTAGAAAGTAAACATTACATATAAAAGAGAAGATAAGGATAACATTATTAAATAATAATAGTACATAGATATTAACTAAAAAAAATATTACCAAAATAAACATTAAGATATTATAAACTATCTTGAAATCTTAAAAATAAACTTTTAATAAAAATAAAAAAATTATTTAACATTAATATTTATTATCGTATCTAATTAATTTTTCATTATTTTATACTATCTTGAAATCTTAAATTTAAGCTTTTAATAAAAATAAAAATATTATTGAACATTAATATTTATTACTGTATATAATTAATTTTTAATTTTTTTAATAAAAAAATTTATAAATAAACATAAGCATTCATCAAACATAAACATCAATCAAATATAAACATCATATATATCTTTAACCCTAGATAAGTAATTAGATTTTTTAGTGTACACCTTTTTATAAGTTATAAAAAGTTTTATTTATTAAAAAATGCGAATATTTGCGTACAAGGTTGAATAAAACCTTAACAATATTTTTAATAAAACCTTTTTCATTATATATTATTAATATAGTTTTATTTAAATAAATTTTATATAAAATGAATTAAGTTAAAAAAGTTTTGTTTTTGTAAATTATAATATTGATATGAATTTTAAAAATCAATTTGATTTTTTAATCTTGAAATCATAGATTTTAAATTACTAACTTGATTTCTAATAAGAATAGATGGAATAAAGAATATTTAATTATAAATAATTTTCAAATTAAAATTTCTATTTCATATGATTTCAATTACTCAAAATATGTATTTTCTCATTTAGATGTTAGGTTATCCAGAGGTACAACTGATCTAAATTTCTAACACATAAAAACTTATTTAAAATGAAGAGTCGCTTATAATGTAGGTAGAAGGGTCGATTGGACCAACATAACAAGCCAATGAATAAACAACAAGATAACATACAAAAGTACTAGACACATAAATGCTCTCAATTTGTAATACATAAAATCATTTAGAATGAAGAATCAACTACAATGTAGGAAGAAAAGGTGGATTGAACATAAATAATAAACGAATGAATAAATAGAACAACATACAAAAGTAGACAAACACCAACAAGAAAATGAAAAAAGCATGTATGTAAAGAAAATTCAGGACAGCCATGTGAATAAAGTAAATTGAGTGGAAGAAAAAACCATACAATATTAAAAAATTTAACATTACAGGACCACAGGGACCACATTGAAAAGTCCTACATAAAAACAAATACATAAAAACAAATATCAAAAGACTATAAAAAAAACAATAAAGAAACACATTTATTTGCAGAAATCATCACATTTCTTAATTTTTTATTTTTTTTTTTAAATCACAATAACAATAATAAAATAATTAAACAACCTTTTACCAAACAAACATAAGCAAGCACCTGCATTACACACTGCTTAATCCACGTCATCATTAAAAAAAATATTCCATTAGTCCAAACGCATTAAATTTCCCGCTCCCCGAGATAACTATTATTATTATTTGTTATTTTTTATTATTATTATTTATTTATTATTTATTATCGTACCCCACGCCAAAAAACTAGTGTAAGAAAATACGGAGGTTCGAAGTTCGAAACCTGTAAGAGAGAGAAAGGCAGAGCGCGTAATGTAATGAGCTGGCAGGATCATACATGTGGACCCCACTGAAGGCCTCGATATTCGCATGCTCTGTGCACGAATGCGCTGTCACCAATGGCGTGCTGCCACCGTGACAGAGAAACGCGGGGTGGAGGTGAAACGTGGCAGGCGGGGATTAATTGCATGTGAATCTTCGCTACCTGTACAGCGGAAGAGAGAGGAGAGAGGTGGACGCGTGGCAGCCAAGGACAAGATAGATCACATGACGGGATCTTCGTAATGGAAAGAAAGTACCAAGGGGCGTACTTTGTTGCCCCTCTTTTTTCTATGTCTAAATTATGTGGTCTGTAGAGTGCTCTCAACAATTGACTCCATTTACGTTGCCACGTCATACCCCTGTTTGAGGGGTTCTGAAGTGGACGTGTACTGTGTAAAGGTTCGTGGCTTTAATAACATTATCGCTGGGCGTTGAATTTACTCCGGACGATGGGAAAATGTTATGGTATGGTATGGTCGGGCCGAGCAGATTTAGTGTAACCGGACAAGGAGGTGGACTTGATGTGACGGGTTCGGAGATTCCGTCGTACTCCAATGGAAGGGACAGGTGTCGGTTGGAGAATCGATTTTTCATAGCTGTTTCCACCGATGCAGGCGTTACCGTACAATTAAATGCAGACAGTTTTTTATGATATTTTTTATTTTTATTTTGTGTGCATAAAAAATTGAATGTTTTTATTATTGGATAGAGTCCAGGTTGGAAATGGCTAGGTAGGTATGTAGGGACCAAAATAAAAAACTTATTAAAGGGGCACATGTTTCAATGTGTCTTTTTCTCCTTGTCTAAGTTGTATTTTAGGTTCTTGCATAGCTGTTTCCCTCAAGGTTGGAAGGGTATTCATTTTATGAGAGTATTATTGGATAGAGTCAATTTAGGATAAACATTAGAGGATTATTATTGGATAAAGTCAAGGTTGGAAACGGCTATGTAGGGACCGAAAAAAAATAAATAAATAAAACTTATACAAGGGGCACATGTCCCAATGTGCCTTTTTTCTCTTGTCTAAGTTGCATTTTAGGTTCTTGTATAGCTGTTTTGGTATTCATTTTATGAGAGTGGTATTGGATAGAGTCAATTTAGGATAAACACTCTAGGCTTGTGCATTTTATTTCAAATTTTGTGTGAATAAAAAATGAATGTTTTTAATAATGATTATTATTGGATAGAGTCAAGGTTGGAAATGGCTATGTAGGGACCAAAAAAAAAATACTTATACAAGGGGCACATGTCCCAATGTGCCTTTTTTCTCTTGTCTAAGTTGCATTTTAGGTTCTTGCGTCACTGTTTCAGTCAAGGTTGGAAGGGTATTCATTTTATGAGAGTGGTATTGGATAGAGTCAAGGTTGGAGGGTTATGCATTTTATTGCTATAATATTGATGTCGATTGGAACTAAGTTTAGAGAAAAGGTTGGAGGGTTATGTGTTTTATTGTTTGAGTATTGAGAGTTAAGGTTGGATGGGTATTCATTTTATCATATTAGAATTGGTGTCAATTAGGAGTAAAGGTTGGAGGGTTATGCATGTTATTAATTAATGTTTTTAATAATGATAATTATTTATTGGATAGAGTCAAGGTTGGAGGAGTATTCATTTTATGATAGTAGTATTGGATAGAGTCAATTCAGGATAAAAGCACAAGGGTTATGCATTTGATTGTCATACTATTGATGGCGTTTAGAACATACGTTTAGGGCAAAGGTTGGAGGGTTATGTGTTTTATTGTTGGACTATTGATGTTGGTTTGGAGTTATGTTATGCATTTTATTGCTATAGTATTGATGTCATTTGGAACTAAGTTTAGAACAAAGGTTGGAGGGATATGCATTTTATTGTTGGAGTATTGATGTTGGTTTGGAGTTAAGGTTGGATGGGTATTCATTTTATCATAGTAGAATAGTGGCATTTTAGAGTAAATCTTGGAGGGTTATGCATGTTATTGTTGTAGCATTGATGTCAGTTTGGAGTTACAATTGGAGGGGGTGTTCATTTTATTGTAGTAGTTAAGGTTATGCATTTTATTGTTGTAATATTGGTGTAAGATTGGAGTAATAGTTATAAGTTTATATTTATAAATACACTAGGGGGGGAGTGCATTCTATTAGAGTCAATTTAGGATAAACATTCGAGGGTTATGCATTTGATAGCTATAGTATTGATCTCGTTTAGAACTATGTTTAGAGAAAAGGTTGGAGGGTTATGTGTTTTATTGTTGGAGTATTGATGTTGCTTTGTCCTTAAGGTTGGATGGGTAATCATTTTATCATAGTAGAATTGGTGACAATTTAGAGTAAAGGTTGGAGGGTTATGCATGTTATTGTTGTAGCATTGATGTCGGTTTGGAGTTAAGATTGGAGGGGGTGTTCATTTTATTGTAGTAGTTAAGGTTATGCATTTTATTGTTGTAGTATTGGTGTAAGATTAGAGTAACAGATATTCAAGGTTATGCATAGAAGTAAGGTTGGAGGGGTATTCATTTGATGGATTTAGTATCGGTGCCAATTTAGAGTTAAGGTTGAAGAGGTATTCATTTTATCATTGTGGTATTGGTGTCAAATGAGAGTTGAGGCTAGAAAGGCATTGATCTTGTAATGTGATAATTATTGTCCACCTTCAATTTGAATATTCATTTAATAATTGTGATATTAGGTACAGAGTTTATTAATCGCCTCTTTTGATTTAAATCTCTTAAATCTTCATTTATCAAATTTACATCAAATACGATCTTTGATTTTATCTATTAAAAATATAAAATAATTACACTTAACAAAACTTAAACCTTTGTAAAAAATATGTTCTTAAAGTGGGGTTTTGAAATATATACTTTGTTTGTAAGGCTTTGATGGAGAAAATGATTAAATATGCTTCATTAATGTTGTAAGCACTTCTCCCTACTTAATATTTCTTTGTCCATTAATGCTGAATGTTTTTGTATGTACAAATCTTATTTTCTATATTACCTATGATATTTTCTTGACTTATCTAACATGTAGTTTATTGTTCTACAAACAAGTGAGATATTGCGGGACTTACATACTTCTCATGTCTTTGATCTCAATTTTAGAGACAATAGATAAACAATGTTCTACATTATAGTGCTATTGATCAAAGGGCCACATAAGTATATGGAATACATTTTTAACAACTACACAAATGAAAGAAGTAGTTAGCTGGAACTACAATTAAATTGAAGAGCACACTACATATATAAGTACGAGATGATCAAAATCCAAAGTACATGACAATTAAATTTACCTTATATTTTGCATTGAAAAAGACAAATAGGTTGTAGTAAGGGTATGTTGAGCAACAATTTGAATTAGATGAGGACATTGAAAATTTTACTTACTTTTAAGTTTGAATGACATTAGAGACAATTACCCTTCACAAATATAGAGATGTGAAAATCCTTCTACACTTTCCTCCCTCGTTATCACCTACACTTAGCATCATCATACAATAAACATGACAAAGACCTTTTATAACCATTTCACACATAATTTCACCATAATCTCACAATTTACTACACATTCAATCTTCCCATCCTCTAATAACTAGACCCATCAACTCCAACCATCTAAATACCTTGAATGCCACCATGCCCATGGTTGAATCCCCTAACTAAAACCACACATGGTAGCATCAACAATAGTCAAAAGTTATTTTTTTTAATTTTAATAGTTTCATTTTCACTCTAGTATGCATCATTATCCTTTTTCCATTCACAACAACCATAAAAACTTATGAAAAATATTTATTAAATAAAGAAGGTAGTTGGAAGCAAGAGGATCATTAAGAACAATGAATGACAATAGAAAAAATAAAGCATACCATAGTAAAAGTCAAATTATTACACTTGTACTGCACACACCCACTTCAAACACTATACACATTTTCCAAGGAACCCCTATGATTTTTTTCAATGTTTTTGTTAGGTCTTATTATTATCAAGCCTAGTCTTGAAATTTAACCTTCGTACATGACAAATCCCCAAAGGTGCCTATCACATCACCATTTTCCAAAAGCAAGGTTGAAGAAAAATCATATTCTACAAAGTTGTAGAGGACAAACTGGTATGTATTTCAAACACTATCACACCAAAGGTACAAGATTGCACATGATGGTGTCCTACTAACATAAAGATTAAAGATGGAGATCTAGAGGTCGTGTAGATTCTAGAACCATATTTAGACATATATCGATGTAAAATAAAATTATACCAAATTTTACAAAAAAACAACTTCAATTTTCAAAAAGAATACACTTCTCCAACCCTTCTCTACATTTTTCTAAAAATAGTTTATTCTCTTCATTATTTAAAAAAATGAATAAAATATATTAAATATTTATTAAGCTTTATATTTGATGTTTGAATTCTACAACAAAGATAATGAATACAAATAATAGAACATTTTAAAATTTGTTTTGCTTTACAATGTTGGTCAATTCAACATCTTACATGCATATGTTTTCTAGGATTCCTCTAAAACCTTCTTGTTGATCTACTTACTTCAATCCTTAACCCTCATTCTCCTACCCATTGCTTCTCTTTCATATTTAAATGTTAACCCTAAGTCTCGTATTGTCCTCTGTCAACAAATTTACAACATCCATTTCTTTGATCAAATTATTTGTGACCAAGATAATTTATTAGCACCTATCCTCAAATTCTTGAAACCATTATTGATTTTGTTAAAACTCATAATGATGCAAAAACCCCAACCTATCTTTCTACCATTTTGTTAACCCCACTAGATCTTCATTAGTATTCCCATACTAAAAATTTTCCCCTTCCCCACTACCTTGCATGGTGTTATTTAATAAATTATGAATCTACATTTTTATAACTTGTGCTTCTCATTTCAAAATTTATAAAAAAAAAGTATTATTTGATGACAAGAAGGTTTTATATTTTTTTCGCCTTTTTTTTTTAAGAATTAAAAATAAATACTTGTAGTGGCATTAAAAATCCTAGTTTACATGGAATTGACGTTGATGGATGGCGCACGTGCAGGGGTTAGCGAGCGACCGAGCTAGGGTTTTGAAGCCCTAGCTCGCGGGAGGAGTTGCAGCAGGTGCAGAGGGGGAGGGAAGTGCAGGGAGTCAAGGGAGAGTGGAGGGCTGGGTGCGGCCGGGGGTGTAAGGGCTGCTTCGTTGGTCGTTGGGGGGAGGTTGGGCTATGCGGGTGTTGGGTTACGGTTTGCTGCGGGCAGTGGGTACCCTGTGGGTCTCCCGTGGGGTTGGGGGGTTTGTTTGGCTTCTTCCTTCGGAGGAGCTTGGAAGGGGTTGAGTCTTGGGGGCCGCGCTTTCTCAAGGGGCTCTTCGGGTTGGGATCCTTGGTTGTCTTTTAGCTCTTTTTGCATCCCGATGTCAGGTTTTGGTGGTGAGGCCTCACAGGTGGCTCTAGCCATGGACTTCCGTGCTACGATGGATTCAAAACCCCCACTTCAAAGTATGAAGACATTTTCCAATAATCTTTTCTCCTCAGAACCGGGGTCTGGAAGTACTGGTAGTTCTCACCTCATGAAGATTAATGGGTGTCTCAAGAGATGCAGTGAAAGGTCGAAGCTGGTTATTCCTCCTGAGATGATAGCTGAAGACGTTGAGTACTTTTCAAAACACTCGCTATACTGCAAATTTTTGGGAATGAGGGTCTCCCTGCAATTCTTGGAAAATTGGGCGCAGAAGACTTGGGGACCGGATGGGGAAATGGAGATTATGCTACTGGTGAACAACTATTTCATGGTTACTTTCAACTGTATGGAGGATCGCAATAGGGTCTTTGAAGGAGGCCCGTATTTTTACAACCAGGTGGGGTTGTTTATCAAACCTTGGCATGTGGGGTTTAACCCTTCGGAGGAGCTCCCAAACAGGGTTCCTGTGTGGGTTCGGTTACCATGTTTTCCAGTGGAGTGTTGTCGGGAGGATGTGTTACGGATGCTAGCCGCACTACTTGGGAGACCAGTGAGATCTTCATCGCAAACCCTAGGGAGAAAGGTAATGACCTTTGCGCACATCTGTGTTGAAATTGATCTTAGTAAACCTTTGCCAGATGCTATAGATATGTGTGCAGGTTCTTACTCATGGGTTTAGCAATTAGATTATGAGACCTTACCTTTTCGTTGTCGTTTGTGCCATGAGTATGGTCATTTACAACGTAAGTGCCCTAGATATAAACCAGTGGTGCCCCAACCTCAACAACCGGCCCAGAGCCAAGATAGGGCTGATAAAGGAAAAGCTACTATGTTGGTCGAGGTTGTGGGTGCTGATGGTTTTGTTTCAATTAAGACAAGGAACAAAAATCGTGGCTAGAAGAGGTCCCTTCAGGAGAGATAGGAGGAGGATACCTTTAATAGATTTGAAGCATTGGATGACCTTAGTCAATAGGAAGTGAATCCAGGGTTAACCCCTTTGGACCAAGGTGCTTCAAGGGGGGTCTGGAAAGAGTTATGAAACATTTTACCCAGGCTTTGCTAGTGACTGGAAGCCAAAAAATGGAGATGGAGCAGATTGTAGGGGCCAAGGTGGGACTCACTCCTGTTTCAGAGGTGAATTTGATGGGGGGGGAGGGCTCCCCGATAGCTCTAAAAGTGGAACCGGCTGGAGCTAAAACTAATAAGTCTTCTATTCACTTGGGTCTTCATCAGAAAGATATTAAGAAAAGTGCTTCGAAGAAAATCTCAAAGGTTGGTAGAAAGAAGGATTTGGATAAAATCAAATTGATGGGAGAGAATTTGGTTGAGTCGAGGTCAGTAAAGACTTTGGATTCTCACTTTTCGTATCCTCCTAAATGATTGTGCTTTCATGGAATGTGAGGGGCTTGAATAGCGGCCCTAGACAAAAAGTTGTTCGAGAATTGATTAGGAATCATTCACCTGATGTCCTGTTCTTGCAAGAAACTAAACTTTTGGTGGAGAGTATGATGGGGTTGGTGTCAAAGCTTTGGGGGCGAGGCAAGTGTCAGTGTATTGGGGCTGCTGGTCATCTGGAGGAGTGGCATGTCTGTGGAATCCTTCAAAGATTCGCCCTGTCTAGTGGGTGGCTTCCAGATCGTCATTATCTGGGGTTGCCTCAAGTCTTGAGACCGAAGACCATATCTTGTTTACTAATATCTATGCACCCATCGATTTTCTGGGCAAGCAAAACTTATGGTCTCATATTTCTTGTATGCGAAGGTTGGTCCCTTTTCATCCTTGGATTATGGCAGGAGACTTTAATGCTATCATTGAGTTGAGTGAGAAGAAGGGGGTGTCATGCGATTGGATCCATCTTCTTATCTCTTTCGGGATAGTATATCTTCCCTGCATATGGTTGACATTAAGCCTGGCAATGGTTTGTTCACTTGGAACAATAGGAGAGTGGGGGAGTGTGGGATTGTTGAAACGTTGGATAGATTTATGGTTTCCAGTTCTTGGGTTGGTGGGGGGTGGTCCACAAGTTATGAGATTCTTGACTAGAGAGGGTCTAACCACTGGCCTATCAAGTTGGTCTCTTCTTCAACCCGAGTTGTTCGCTCTCCTTCCTTCAAATTCCAACTTGTGTGGCTTCAGGATCCCACTCTACAGGCTCTTGTTGATCAGTGGTGGAGGAAGGGGAGGCCGACCTTTGGTACTACCACGTATACTTTTGCCAAGCAACTATAGTTTGTTAAGTTTCAGCTTAAACAGTGGAATAGGTAGGGTTTTGGGAACATTTTTCACGCTAAGAAAGCTACCCAAACAGTGTTAAATGGCATTACCAGCGAAATGAGAGAGTAGGGTTTGTCTGAAGCCTTACTTAGGGAGGAGGACAGGGCTCTCAAGGTTTTAGAGGAATGGGAACTCAGGGAAGAAATTTACTAGAAACAAAGAGCTCGCATTGATTGGCTTCAAGTGGGCGATAAGAACACTGCTTTCTTTTTCAACTTTGTGAAAGCGAGATGCCATGGAAACTCCATTTCTGCTCTGGTCAATGATAGAGGTGAGATGTTATTATCCTCACAGGAGATTTCTAGGGAGGCTCTTCAGTATTTCCGATCCCTCTTCAATGAGGATTCTTAGGGGGAATTGGTGGAGGAGAACCAAGTCCTCACTTGCATTCCTCCTCTTGTGTCTAGGGAGATGAATGAGCAACTTATGGGTCCTATTTTGTTGGAAGAACTCGAGCGGATTGTTTTTCACACGAGGAAAGGAAAAGCTCCAGGACCAGATGGGTTTCCGATTGAATTCTTTCAAGAGTTCTGGGATATCATCAAATTGGACTTACTCGAAGTAGTCCAAGAGTCCCAAAGGAACAAACAGATGCTTCAGGCCTTGAATGCGACCTTCATTGCGCTAATCCCTAAGTGTGATGGAGCTGACAGGTTAGGCCAGTTCTGCCCTATATCTCTTTGCAATGTGATATAAAAGATCATTTCTAAGTTGATAGCAGAGAGGCTGAAGAAGTGTCTGGGGGGTGTTATCTTAGAGGAGTAGAGCGGGTTTGAGGAAGGGCGTCAAATTTTGGATGGTGTGGTCATTGCTACGGAGACCATTCATTCTATGGCATCCTCCAAGGAAAAAGCTATGTTTATCAAGTTGGATATGGCTAAGGCTTACGATAGAGTTCCTTGGTCTTTCCTTCTGAAGATCCTCAGGTCTTTTGGCTTTGCTGAGGAATGGAGCCAATGGGTTATGATTTGTGTCACGTCCACCTCTTTCTCAATGCTTATTAATGGTGATCACACTGAGCTGTTTGGTGCATCTAGGGACCTTCGCCAGGGGGACCCCCTCTCCCCTTACTTATTCATTCTCCTGGCTGAGGGTCTGGGGAGGCTAATCAAGCATAATGTGGGTCTGGGTATTATTTAGGGCTAGAGTTGGGGTAATGATTTGCAGCCTCAGTCTCATTTGCAGTTTGTTGATGACACGGCCTTGATGGGTCTTGCTTGGATCAGAGAAGCTACTAATCTGCAAAAGGTTTTGGATGTTTATCTGGCGGTCTCGGGTCAGTTGATCAATGAAGATAAGTCTTCTATTCTTTTGTTCAACACGCCTGGAGCTATTCAAAGGAGGATTGCTCTTATCTTGAGGTTCCAAGTGGGTACTTTGCCCATGACTTATCTGGGTATTCCTATCTCTCCTAGTAATCCTCCTCGGGAGTCATGGCAGGGTATCTTGGATAAATTTCGCTTGAAGGTGGAACATTGGACACATAGATGGTTATCTTTCGCTGGGAGGGTGCAACTGATTTAGTCGGTGGTTCAGGCTCTTCCGATTTATCGTTGTATGCTTCAAGTGGCTCCTATGTGGTTCTTGAAGGGCTTGGACTCTTTGGCAAGGAAATTCTTATGGGCAGGCAATCTATCCTCCTCCAAATGGAGTTTGGTTAATTGGGACCTGGTGTGTAGCCCAAAACAGTCGAGGGGGGCTTGGTTTACGGTAGGCTATTTTATTCAGGGAGGCTCTGGCGGCTAAATTGTATTGGAGGTGGTGCGTCAAGCAGGATCATGGTTGGGCTAAGCTTTTGGCTTACAAATATATGCAGAGGATCCATGTTCAGGAGGTTCCAAGATATCTGCTTGAGGGAAAATGCTCAACGATTTGGTATACTCTCAAGAAGGGGGCATCTATCATTAAGGAGGGACTCTTTTGGATCTGCAGGAGGGGGGAGGAGGTCCTTTTCTGGAACGACTCTTGGGATGGGTACCCCCCCATCCTTGTTCAGGTTCCTAATCTTGGGAACCTTAGCCAGAGATTTTTGGAGGTAGGGTGGTCAAGGGTGAGTGACTTCAAGGAGGTTTACCAATGTGGGTGGCTAGAGATGGAGAGGTAGAAGGCTCCTAGTGAGTGGTCGGTTGTTGGGATGGAGGAAGAGTGTGCTGAGATGCAAGACATTCTAGCGAGTAGACACTGTAGTGCTCTCAAGGGTAGGGATGGACTTGCCTGGTCTTTGAATCCTAAGGGCATCTTTATTGTTGCTAGTGGTTACCAGGTACTTTTGAATCGGAGTTTGGAGGGTAGAGAGGTGCATTGGTGGAAAAAGGTTTGGAACAGTTTCTCTTGCCCAAAGTGCAATTGCTTCACTTGGAATTTGGCCTTGAATAGATGCCTAAATTGGGATAATATTCACAAGAGGGGATTCTTGGGGCCTTCTATTTGTGCTTTGGGTGGTAACGGGGAAGAAGACTCCTCACATCCGTTCTTCAAATGTCCCTTCTCTATGCTTATTTGGCACTACTGGTGGGGGGTGTGGAAGTGTTTGTGTGTTCATGTTGATTCTTTGGTGGAAATTTGGAGCAGTTTGGGTAGACCTCCTATCTTGTCTTCCTTCCTTCAGATGGTCTGGTACATTGGGCCCATCTTCATACTCTGGCAGATTTGGCTTGAGAGGAACAAAAGGATCTTTTGTGAGGCCAGACTGTTAGTGCAACAAGTATGGAATAGAACCATGGTTATGATTCAGGAGATAGTGGAAGCTAAGTGTGAGGTTAATCTTCCTTTGAACAAAGATGAGGCAGACATTATGAGCAGGTTGGGTTGGCATGAGCTGTCTCCTGCCTCCGCTTATGTCAGAAGAGGTAGATGTGCTATGAAGAAGGTCCAAAGGGTTGGAAAGTGGATCCCCCCTTAAGATGAGATTATTAAGATTAACACCGATGGCTCCTCCAAGGGTAACCCAAGCCCAGCAAGGGTGGGTGGAATAGGTCGGAACTGTATGGGAGAGGTGTTCTTCCTCTTTTCGGTGCATAAAGGGAGGCAATCCAATAATTATATGGAGGGTCTTGCTATTTTCTATGCCCTGGAGCGGGCTTGGGAGTTGGGTTGTAGGAAGGTTATCTGTGAATCAGATTCACAAATTATTGTTAATTTGTTTACTGAGCAGAAGATGAGTGGGACTCATTGGCAGCTGGTAGGGATTGTGCATCAAATCCTTCAGATTAGTTCATTAATGGAGCAGGTGTCTTTCATCCACATTCCCCGTGAATGGAATAGAGCGACATATTGTTTGGCTAAGTGGGCCTTAGAACATGATAGTGATTGGAAGTTTGAAGGTTGGGAGCATCTCTCCTCGGATTATTGTCAAGTCTTGCGGAAGATTCTTGCTAAGGACATGAAGAGTTATGATGTTGGCTGAGCTTGGTCTGGGCCTAGGGCTCTTTTTTGGGGGGCCTTGGGGCTTTGGTCAACCTTGTAATTTTTGTGTCTAATCTTCAATAAAGTTTTTACCCCTTTTATTCAAAAAATAAAAATAAAAATAAAAAAAATCCTAGTTTACATGTTCAAATTTTTATTTCATCCATTTATGAACATATACATAATAATGAATTTCTTTTACATAAATTTCAAAAGTTTTGCATAATGCAACACTTAAATGGTTTAATTTGTGTGGCATTCAATATGATTATTTCTTTAGTTTAATAGGTGGATTATTTGATCATTGGTGCAATAAAGGATAGAGAGTTTAATAAAAATGGTGTGTTCATTTATCCCAAACATAGATATAAACATGTTACTATTAAGGTACATAATATAAACAATCTTAGAACATAAATGAGATGTTGCAAACCAATGGTTTTTATTTAGTTCTCCATAATCAACATACATGTCGCATTACAATGTTCCAACACATAAGGTCATTATCAAAATTAGTAATAAGATGCATGTACAATCATACATTCCCATGGGCTATGTGCTCATTAATTTGAGAACCTAAAGCCCATAGTCAAACTTATATCATCTAGGAACTCTACCTTATTATAAATATCTTGTCATATTATTTATAAAGATCCTTGCTAATATTAAGGTAACATTGATTGAAGGGTTCTGAACATTCCTTAATCACATTTCTTAGGACTCACTCAAAACATTCAAATTGGCCCAACATTCAAAATTTGGTGTGAAACCTAAAAAGGGCCCTTTGCATTTTAAAATATAGATAGATTAAAACTGCATGTGGTGGTATTTATACATTGATACTCAATATATCTTTATCCATCAACCTTTTATAACCAATAAGATTGGAAATGACCTCAAGTCAATTTATCCATTGAATTCACCTACTTAGAGTTAAACAGACATTAATGCATTTTATCGTTACAACTCATAAACCTGACACTCTATTTCATCAATTTTCACAAACAATGTTGTGAACCAACAAAATCATCAGGTAACCTCCAAAAATACTCTCACAAACTCTATCGTGCTAAAAGCAACTCAACATCCAAAGTGCAAGGGAGCACATAAGATCTGCATTCAATTCTCCCCCTCAGAAAGTGCACACTATCTAGTCACTAGAAGAGGAACCTGCACCATCAATAAGTGTGAACCCATCCTCAATCTTTTCTTCCATCTTCTCGTATGATTTGTTCACCCGTATCATCTTCATCTTCTCATTTTCTTCCCTGATATAAATCTTCTTTATTGGACTAGTAGTCTTCTTATTATTTCCTCTACAAAATCTTATAATGTGTCCTATCATAGTTATAACAAGTCGGACCTTGTTGTAGACCATTTGCAATTCTTTTGACATTAGATTTGCACTCAAAAACCTTGTACCTAATTTTTTTGCATGCATAACAATGTCCATTGAATGATTGAACATTTCTACCATAGTTTGTATTCACATATCCATTCCATACCATCCTACTTTTGCACTCATTTGCCTTATGTCCAAACTTATTGCAAGTGTAGCATTGCCCATTAGCTTACTGAGATCTAATCTGAATTATACATTCACTAGCTCTATGTCCATATTTACTGCATGAAAAACAATTACCATTAAAGGTTGATGAATACCTAATCCGAGGAGGAGTCCTTCTAACATTCTTCTTGTTCCAGACCAGAATAAAACCTTGTTTATCTTTGTTAGTTTCCTTCAATTCATCCTTGATCTTTGCCTCACTTTATCTCTCTTGCTAGGAATATTCGAGATTCACCTTTTCCAAAACCAAATGCATCTTTATCTTTGTTTTCTTATGGACACTCAACATCACATCAAGTACTTCACTGCCACCTCTAAGATTTAAGCCTTTTCTCAATTTGTTTGTTTGCCTCTTTCATCTCTTTCTTTTTCATATTCACTTCTTCCTCAAGTTTGATACATTCTTTGGATTTTTCCTATAGCTTTGTTTCAAGGTCATCAATAGCCTTCCTTCCTTTATCACATAGCTTTCTCAGATAAGTGATCTCATCTTCTACATTCTTGAACTTTTTCTATTTTCATCTAGATCTATTAAAGCATGCCTCAATTCTTCATCCATGTCTACCACATCATCAATGTCCTATTCGTGTTGTTCCATAGCATCCAAATCCAAATCAAATATAATGTTCAAAACCTGGATCTACCTTAGTTGTTAGGATGTAACTTCAAGAACCTTGCTCTAATAACAATTGTTGAACACTATTGGATGCTAAGAGGGGGGCTAAATCAACATATGCATAAAATTAATCAAAAAACCTCTTTACTTATCATTCATTTCGTATACCTTATGCATGAAAGTAAACAATTGAAACCATAAAAGTAACCACACAAGAACACCAAGATTTTTATGTGGAAAACCCAATTTGGGAAAAACAACAGTGAGAACTATCTCACTATATGATAATCAAATTACAATGTTTAGGTAAGAGGCCAAGGATCTCACTTCCCTTGAGATGACTTGCAAAGCTAAGGTGCACATCCTTAGGGCAAGATACGAAAAGGACTTGCAAATATTGAAGATTACTTCTTGAGGGTAAGATATAATACTTCTAATAAAAAGCTAAGTTACCAATTCGGGTACGGATGCGGAAATGAAAGCGGAAAAAAAAATTCCCTAGGTACAGGTACGAGTACGTTCATACACACACACATGTATGATATACACATATTATATATACATTCAAACACCAAAATTATAAAATATAATTATATAAACTATCACTACCATTATTGATTATTAAAATGATACAATCCATTAAAATATGAAATATGCAATGTAACTTTCCATACATATATGATAATTGATAAATCATAAATCCATAATTGCTAATGCCAACAAAATATTCATATATCATAATGATAATATCATATTCATCATTTGCAAAAAAGATAATATTCAAGTTTCAACTTTCAACTGATTCAAGTTTCAAAATGTGAAAATGTCATGACACAATAAAAATTCAAATTACAAGCCATCTATGGGATTTAAACTCCATATTCATCTTCATCTGAAGCATCCAACTCATGCCCAAGGTCATCAATTGGTTCAAATTCAATATCAATTATGTTGGAGCCTACAAATTAGTTTCCCAAGTAATCTTGATCTCTTAAATTGTTTTCCCACTATTGCCCTAAGCAAAATACAATTATATCTATGCACAAGTTGAATCACATGATTGTGGATAATTCAATGTGTCTTCTAACCTAAAATCCCAGAGCATAGTATAAAAATTCTTGTACAAAAATTGATCTTGAAACATGAACAAACCTTATGCAAAAAATTATTAATACCCTACTCCATTTCTCCAGAAATGCTCATTTATTATCCTAGAAACCACCATACATCACAATTCTCAATTATCTCCATTTCGCGGAGTCATGTCATTGTTATGTCAAGCTTCTTGTGAAACAATGAAAAGGGAATTGAAGTATATTAAATATTGCTATTTCACAAGACCAATATCATGTTATACTAAGAACCTAGCGAAACAGTGAAAAGAGACAAAGGCACATTAAATATCGTTGTTTCCCCAAGCCCCAATCTCATTAATTTGAGTGTCTTGTGAAAAAATGAAGAAGGAAACAAAGTCCATATGAATTTCGCTATTTTGTAGGACTCATACCCATCATATTAAATAGTCCACGAAATAGCAATTAAAGTTGTGACATCACCATTTCGCGGGTCCCACAATATGTTATATTTGGCAAACAATGAAATAGCAATAAAGAAGACAAGCTCATAAAAAGTTTCACCATTTCGCTAGCTAAAAATGCTAGGAACTTTAGAGGGGCGCGATATAGGAATAACTCAATAAAATATTGTTATATCGCAAGGAAGACATAAATAACAAGAAATTGTGTTGTGATATAGCGATAACGATATAAAATAGTTTTGCTATATCATGGGAACCAAAATAAAAGAAAAGGAGGTGTAGCGACACAACAATAAATGTTGCTGCTATTTTACAGTGATAAAGCAGGATTGATGAAACATATTTGCAACATGGCAAAAAAATGAGTTGAGACAAGTTGGCAATGACATCATTGTTATTATGAAAAGGGTGGTGAAGTTCTTAATCGCACAAAGGAATTAAATGTAGAAAAGGCCTCAAAGGTCACCATTAATAGTTGATTTTTCAGCTCAAAATTTTTATTCCAAGCTTAAGAATTGTGCGGGTTAAGCTCTTCAACAAGAAGGAATGAGCCATAATTGTGCGTGATAATCACAAGTAAGTATCAAGTTGCTTCTTCAACCTACTATATTTGCAGAAGTGTTTGAATTTTGAGTAAGGAGAACAAATAAAAATGCCTAAGAGAAAAGGAGAAATTGGGGAGGGAGAAAGCTCTAAAAACAATGAGGGTTTTGATAAAAAACCTAGGGTCACAAACCCACCCAAAAGGCCTCGACAAAAGTCATTGTTAGATGCATTACCCAACTCAATAGACACAAGAGCCAAGAATATGTTTAAAGATAAAATGGAGGCTTGTAGAGTTGCTTTAATTCCTATTTCAGGGAGGGACTTGTTTTGGTGCTTTTATAAGAATAAGGATGGAAAAATCCCTATGTCAAACCCTTGGACTTATGATGTGGCAAAATTGATTGTACCAAATGTCTTCATGGATATTGAATTAGTTTAGCTATTGGTAGATAATTAACATGTTGTCACTAGAACTATTAAGATGCCAAGTGGGAACCCTCTACTAGTGATTCCAAAATCTGCCATTATTGGCTGCTTTATGCTCAATAAACAAGCCCTAACTAAAGTCGACCTTGACCATTTTGTGATGGACTATAACAGGTTGCATAAGACATTCAGGAAGGATGAAATCCCGTCCTACAGGAGAAGGGGAATTTACAATAAGCCTCTGATAATACAAAGAAGTGAACCCTTCCTGGTTGAAGATTTCCTTAGATACTTTCAGAAAACTTACTTTGCCTTATGTCATATACTAGGGAAGGATGCCAAAACTAAGATGCCTATATCACTAATGTACATGGCAATGAGGATACAAAATTCTGAGGTGAACCTCGAATTTAATTTTCCTTCTGAGATTGAAAGGAAGATACATGAACAATTGGTAGCCTGGAAGGAGAAGAAGAGCATTGACTTTTGTCATTACTCCTTATTGTGTTATATGATCCTATTTCAAAACAAGCAAGCCTTCATTCAGAGATTGAAGTTGGGAGTAGGTGAAAATGGCAATACACTACTAGTGCAGTTCTGGTGTTACATATGTGACAAAACATGCAGGGATGCAGACTGTAACATTTTCCGTGATTCTTTTGTTGTCACTATCTTTGGTGATTTTAATCATCTAGTTGAGAGATTGTCTCCTGACATAAGGAGGGTGTTGAGGCCATTAGTCTATGGTCATAAAAGGATCATACTCATAATTTTACAGACTGGTGTTATATGGGTGAAAATACCATCATTCGTGTAAATAGATGCCCCCAAACACCTCATTTTATTGCCCATGTTTATATCAGACAGACTTGCTTTCCTGGAATTTGTATGGCAAATATTGTGGCTAGAGAAAGAAGTGATTGCACTAAGGATAAAGGGGACACTCATGCCTCACCATGTCACACTTGTAGGTTTTTCCATTGGCTCCAATATGTTAGAAAAGGTGCAAAATTACATCAAAACCAATTATTTGTTAAAGTTTGGAAAAGAAAAAATGTGTGATCCGAAGAATCATATTGGTTCTATTGTTAAGTCAGTTTCACATGAGGTATTGATAGAAGAGGATATGATTAGAAATTGCACATCGCTTGGAGAGATCATGCAAAGGAGGAAAAAATGACACATTGTGGAAAGGATAGAAGAAGAAAAGAAGAAAAATCCTACTTTCCTTGGATTCTACAATGAAGAAGTCAATGAATTGAAAAGAGTTGAGTTGTGTTTGAATGACATTGAAAGAATATATGGTAAGTCAACAAGTGGAGATCTCCACCAAAGCAGCCCATTGTCCCATTAAAAAAACCCCAAGGGGCTATTATTCATGATGTTTCTGATGGTGAATCCACATAGGAGATGTCTCATATTTCTCTCTCTACCAAAAAACAAAAGGTGAATGATCTAGACCCCCTCGTCCTTTATGGAGAATCAAAAGGGTAGGGTGACACAAATGAAGTTGCTAGTGCATTAAGGGCCCTGAGAGGGGATGAAGTAGCAGAGCATTCATAGGTCAATCCACCAAAATATGAGGAAGAGACACATGGCTATGAGGCCCAAATGGCAAAAGGAGTTGAGCTCATAAACATCTTTGATGAGAGGGTAGAAATGTCTATGAGATTCCTAGATGATGATAAATTCATTCATACCTCGGAGTTCAAATATTTTTGGTTAAAAATAAAAATGAAGGAATTTGAAGAAAGGAAGCAAATGAACCTCATGTGTGTAGACGAGTCTAAGCACAAGGAAGCCATTGCTCAAACTTTAAGGAAATAAGGTTTGATGATGTGCATATCACTCCTAAGGAAGCTAGGGAGGTTGTCTTGAAAAGCAATGTGTTGATTATTCCAAGAATGACTATAAAACAAATGTTTTTATTGAATCAAGTAAGACAACAAGAAGATCCCATGTTAATAGCTGAATTTTATTCAGATGAAGGAGCAAGTGGTACGAGGCATACCCCCAAGAATGAAGTATTGGTTGCATGGGTGATCTCTAAAAGCACCAATAAACCAAAATTAGTAGATTTGGTGAAGGAGACACAAGGGATGACAATTTTGAAAACCATGAAAGATAACTCTCCATTAGAGGCAACCGCTTTGACTATGCAATCTGCAATGTTCACCAGAGATGCAGTAAAGCATATACAAGAAAAAATAGTTGAATTGGAAGTAGGACATAAGGACATGAATGATGAAATAAATAGGTTGTGTGTTGGAAACACTATGCTAAAGGAAAAGGCAGAAAAATACCCTAATAATCAAAGTAAGGCTATTGTTATGCATAAACATGCCCCCTCAGAGCTGATAGAAAATAACCAAAGATAGTAAAGAACGAGGTCGAGAAAATAAAAGATTTGAAAAGGAGTGAGGGCAGGCGATCAAGAAATATTACAAAGAGTACCAAATCAGATCCTTAATGCTTTTGAGAAAATTTTGTCACACAAGGTTAAGCTCATAATTGACAATTGGAAGAGTTGTACAAAGGCTATGAGTCTCTATTAAAAATGATAGAGGTGTTCAAAGAAGACAAGCCTAAATTGAAAATTTTGTCAAAGAGGTGGCAACCAACCTACATTAGTTTGGTTACTTTGTGCAGAGTGACTCAAAGAAATCCTGATGTTTCTCCTAAGATAAAGGAAATTGAAAGAATAGTACACACAATCATTGAAGAACTCAAGAATGTCACCATTGAAGAACACAAAGTGAAAGCTAAGATTGATGCCTTCCATACATTGCAACAATGGACTATTCATCTCATCACGAATAAGGATGGACACCTTAGGGATTTCAATGATTGGAAGAGTGATTTAAGCCAGATGGTACAAAAAAATATTATGCATATGAAGGAGGAGAGAGATACTAGTGTTCAGTGCTTCAATTTGTTTCAGGACATGATTATTAATCTAGATGTTGGTTATGCTAGATTTGTTGCAGAGGTATGAGCTTTGACAGACAAGAAATGGAGGGATCACCTAGAAAACATGCATGTCATCATGAATTATCAGTAGCCCAACGATTATGAAGTGTATAAGTGGGAATCCACTCATCTGAAGGATACTGGGAATTGAAGACATAGGATATATACATACATACATACATACATACATACATACATACATACATACATACATATACATATGTATATATATATATACATATGTATATATATATATGCATATGTATATACACATACATATATATACATATGTATATGTATATGTATACATATACATATGTATATATATATGTATGTATATATACATATACATATGTATATATATATATGTATGTATATATACATATACACATATGTATATGTATATGTACATATAGATACATATACATATAGATACATATACATATACATATACATATACATATACATATATACATATGTATGTATATATGTATAGATGTGTATACACACACACACATATATACATACACATACATACATACATACATATATATATATATGTATATATACATCATATATATATGTGTATATATATGTATATACATATACATATATATATATGTGTGTATATATATGTATATACATATATATATATATATGTGTATATATATATGTGTGTGTGTGTGTGTATAGATGTGTATATACACACACACACATATATATACATACACATACATACATACATACATATATATATATATATATATATATATATATATAGACACACACACACACACACATATATGTATGTATACACACACACACACACACACACATTTTCAATGGCAAAATATAATACAAGGATCTAAAGTTTCTGCTCAGTTGTTTGTTGATTTTGAAGATAGAATATTGTGTGATTTTCTCAAATTTCTTTCTTTCCTACATGTTTAAATCAAACTACTAAGGTAATTTTTATTTACCAAAGCAACTATTATTGTATTGTGCAATTTATTTGATTGGATTCTGTCAGGCAGAATTAAATTCCATTTGGTTAAATTACAACAGTTTGGAAGGAATTAATCAGATTAAGAAGAAGAATCTACAATATCACATTTTTGCATGTTTATATAAAATATAAACACTTTGATGCCAAATAACTTGATTAATATTCAGGAACTAGATTGAATCACTTTATAGCCTTGGAAGAGGCACTGGTCACTATTATTTAAAATAATTTTATCTGAAAGTTTATTTTATTTTATTTTATTTGTTTAAGAAGATACAATAGAAGTAAAAGTAGCAAGGTATTAGGTATTCCCTTCAAGTATATGTGTTGTACTAAGTGAAATTGAAACAAGGATTTGAATTGAAGTTATAAATCTGTTAAATATAAGGTAAACCCGCCAAGGTATTGCAAAGCCTAAAGAGTAGAAGATATTTTCTTTTAGAAGGATCTTGTTCGTTGTCCAAATCAGTTGGTAAAACCTGATCATAGAACCTAGCACACTCTTAGGGTTTTCCAATCTGTTGAATTAGGAACCAACAAAATGAACCACTATCGATTGGAATGCCACTCCCACTAGCTATGTCTCTCTCAAATTCCATAGCCGCCTCATCCATAGAGACTTGGGCAAGTTGTGCAATTGTAGCATCTAAATCAGCACACTTAGGGGTTAGATCCCAATTCCTTGTTGCACCCGCATCATATTCAGGGTCCTTATGTGACAAAAAATGAAGGTTGGAGTGTATGTAGAGGGAATAATAAAGATATCAGAAGAGATGATAGAGACAAGCAAAAGAAGATTTTTTTTTTAATGAATGCCTACTCATCCAAAGAAGAAGATGACAATGACTCAAATAAATAATCTTTGTTCTTGAATATAGAAGAAAATAATGATGCATGGTTTGAAAGTTCTGAAGATGAGAATATGTAAGCATGAAGACTACACTGCATGCAAAAGTGGAAGCAAAGGCATGGATCATCGACTCCGGATGTTCAAACCATATGATAGGTGATAGAGGAAATTTTATCAACCTTAAGAAATATGATGGCAGATCAATCAAGTTTGTTGGAGAAGAAGTTGCACCTATTTGTGGACAAGGAAGCATCTCTATTGATGGTAAGCATAAAACTAATGATGTTTATTATGTTAAAGGTTTGGGACATAACCTATTGAGTGTGAGTCAGATGTGTAGATTATAAAGTCATATTTCAGGGGTCTGAATGTGAAATTAGGAAAGGAGGCTCCAAAAAATTGGTTGCATAAGGTACAAGGACTAATGTCAATGTTTACTATGTGAAGGACAATAACAAAGACAATTATTTACTGACACAAATTTATAAAAAGATTAAGGATGTACCTATGACGAAGGCTATCCCTAATACTATAACAGAGATGAATTCCTAGGAAGATAAAAGTTGGGAAAAGATAGTAGAAGAAGAATTGAATTTGACAAAGGAAAGCCAGACAATAGAACCAATACCTAATTCAATCTAGTCAAAGATTTGACAGAAGATAAGTGGGAGTTTGTGAACAAGATGAATAAAGTTGGTAGAGAAAAGGTCTTTAACCAAAATGGTTTAACTCAAATCTAGAACAATAAAGTATTGAGGTCTCATGCTTCTCTTGCTCAAACCAGGCACTCATCAATTTTAGAAACTAACTGTTTTTCATGCAATAACTTTGGACATAGAGCCAGTGAGTGCAGAAGTCAAATCGGATCTAAACTATTTAATGGCCAGTGTTACAATTGTAATAGGGTTGGTCATAAGGCTAATGAGTGCACAAGTAGGATAATGTGGAATTTAAATGGTAAAATTGTTCAATCTTTCAATGGACATTGTTATACTTGCAACAATTTTGGCCACAAGGATATTGAATGCATATGTGTTATCAAAAAGAGTGGAAATGTCAAAAGAGTTAGAAATATTAGAAGAAATGGAAATGGTCCATAATAAGGTCTTAGTTGTTACAACTACGGTAAAATTGGACACATTACTTGATTTTGTAGAAGAAGGAATGAGATGTATGTTGGTCCATTAAAGAGGATTAATGCTAACAAAGAAAAGGAGAAAATGAATATGACATATGGGAAGATATCAAAAGAAAAGGTGGAAGAAAAAATTTAGGATGGGTATGCACCCTTTGGTGGTGTTGACTCTTCTTTCAATAACTAGACAATATGCACACTTTGCGAGTGAGACAAAAATAAAGATCTTGCGACCCCTCTTGCGGTTTGGATGCTAAAGATTTTTTCTACATGGTAGAGATTCTAGTATCTACATCATCATTGGTGAGGATTCCAAAGTTTGCAAAGGATTGATCATGCATATAGACGCAAAATTTATTGAAATTACAAGAAAATTGGGCTCTTTGAAGCCACTACATTGGAGCAAGTTCAGAAGTTGATTTTGATAATGCAAATATTATAAAGGAAGAAACTACTAAAGATAATGATGCTAAAATTATTATAGAAGATTCAAGAAGAAATAGGAAATACGAATTGACAAAAATACAGATGACAGAAAGAGTTAAGTAGTGGTGCATTTGTTTAGGGGGAGTTATTTGGGCTTTGTTTTGCCTTCTTTGATTGATGTTGTTGATATCCTCGAGGGAACAGATAAGGATAGGCTTTCTGAATATTTGTTACATCCTTGTTAGGGGGATTATTGCAGTATCTTGTGATATTTCAGGTTACAGTTTAATGTGATGTACTTATTGGGAGAAAGAGCTTCAATTGAAGGTAGAACTATTTAAATATGTGTTTGTTGTCCTTGATGTCAAAGGGGCATAAAATTTAATGTAGTCCCCTTTGTCCTTGATGTAAAAGTGGGAGAGATATATAGGTTGAGTTTAGTTGCCTTTACTATTGGTGGTACACATATTGCTATCAATGACAAAAGGGGTGAATGTTGGAAACTTCAATTGTAGTGATCTTTCTTGTCATTGATGTCAACCTGTCTTGTGATATCATTGATATCCCCATGTGAGTGTTTAGGTAGTGATGAGTTGTTTGGTGAAGATGTTGAAAGAATGGTGTAGTGGAAGTATCAACATGCAAGAAAGGGTATTTATGTGTTCTAGTATAGTTGAGTTGTCTTGTGGAGATGAAGATTTTTTAGAAGGATGATACTTTAGAAGTTTCAATATGCGAGAAAGGTTTTTTAATGTCTTAGTGGAAGAATGCATTGCATTCCTCCGGTAGGTGAATATTATGTGTATGGTTCTAAATATAGTGTCTATTGTGTTATCAGATTTGCAGGTCCTTTATTACTCTGTTGGCAAAGTTGGTAGTTGTTGTTTCCAACAAGAAGGTTGTCTATCAGAAAAAAATTGGAGAATTCCTTGTGGCTTCCAGATATGCAGATTCAAGTGTTGTGGTTTTGAGGATATGTTCATGTGATTTGTGCAGCATTTCAGTTTAGTTTTTAGGTGATGATCTAATAGGCAATTGGAGTTATGATGTTTTGAGTTTTGTGTTGTTAGCTGGTTTGGTTTCTAATTGATTGTGGTATTGTATCCTACTTGGATCATATCCTTTTGGTCTAGGTTTTCTTTGGAGGATGTCTGGTTAGTGTTTTGGGTCTCACCATGGTGTGTGTAGATCTGCATTGTAAAATTTGCATTGGAGATTTATTTTTGGGTCGACTAGTTATCTATACGTTTCATTTGATGCCAACTTTGGAAGATGTATTAGCATGTGCAGTTCATGGGAATCATTTGAAAGGGATGTGCTATGATGTCTTTAGGTCTTCTTTATCTCCTGGGGTGGACCACGATGGTTGTTATTGGTCCAAGTGTCAAAATTTATGTAATATTGTTCATTCTATCTGTCGCCAACCTATTTAAGGGTTTTAACAATTAATCTTGTATATAAAGGAGTGCATATGTATGAGTGAAGATATGGAAGGAGTGTGAATTGGCAAGTAGTAGAAATTTGTGGTTGCAAGTAAATTTGATATTGAGATTGTATAAAAGTTAGTTGTAAGGAGATTTGATGATAATATCTTTTGTATGACTAAGCTTTGAGATAGAGATTGAAGTCAAAAAAGCTAGTCATGGTTTTGGTCTCTTGACATAGTAGTTCAAGGTCAATTTCATGATTAGGAGATCTTGTTTCTCTTAATTCAATTATTTCTTTCTCTGCCAAAAGACAATGATTCTCTCAAAGAATTTTTGTATCTTTCCTTGAGATAGTGTGTTTAAGTTGAGAAAGTCATTTGTATCTTGCCCTAAGCTTGTGCACCTTAGTTTTGCAAGACCTCTTAGGAGTAGTCAGTTTCAGAGGCAAAATTGTAATAAATTACATTCATATTGTGAGTATGATTCTCACCATGGTTTCTCATTGCTTGGGTTTTTCACGTAAATCTAGCATTCATGTGTCTATTGTGATTTATGCTTTCATGATTTATTACTATTGTGACTATATGGTTGAGGTGTAAAGTTTGAAGATAAAAAAAATAAGTACTTTAGAGGTCCAAACAAATTCACCCCCACCCTCTATCTTGTGGTGTGCTTGACATTATTAACCAAGTAATTAAGCAAAATGAACTATAACAATGATAGATTCAAATAATAAAAGCCTATAAATCTGAACATAATATGCAATAACAATTAAATCTAAACATATATAAATTAGAATTTTTGCAATGCACTATGTTGGGTTCACCAAAATGATTAGGGGTGTGAAAATAAGATTCACAAGTTCACACGTGATAACTAGGAATAAGACTTACGTCCACACATTTTCATTAAGGAGAATAATGAACTCAATTGGCTCAACCCCCAATTTGATGAGAAGGGATTGAGCACAAGGTGAATTCAGATCTCCTTGATTGAGTTGAAAATGAACTATGGAAATGATGTAAATTGAATGCAAGATCTAGGATTAAATATGTGAAATCAATAATAATTAAAATGCATAGATAGTCTCATATCATATATGAAAATACAATGTACATATATGAAAATAGGAAGCAGAGAGGAACCTATGTTTGAAATCTGGACTCAAAAGTGCAGAATAATACTGCTTGTGCACCCTTGTCTAGGAGCTCAAATGCAAACAACAAATATGTTTTCAGGATCAGGATGTTGCTCAAAATATTTCCTTGAAGTTTTTGTCAAAAAAGTGTCAAAAAATGGACCTTGGGTGATCTCATCCTCCACTTTCTACATCTACAAAAGCTATTTCTATGTGCCTATGTCTGCTCTTGCCAAACCTATACTTGTTGTCACTTGAATCTATCATTTGCACACAAAAAGGGAAAATTATTATACAAGGGTTTGCATAAGTCAAACCCTGGGTTTGTAATTAACCTTGTAATTGAATAGAAATTGAAATGGAAATCATGCCTTGAAAGGGTAGAGGATATATCTTAAATTGAAATGCTAAATTGGAATGCTAAATTGGAATGCTATACCTTCACAAATCTTGTTTCAAAGTCTTCATGAAAAAGTTTATGATGTCATGTAGGAATGTATAGGTGTCTTCATTAGAATTTGATCATGGATGCCATCTTTGAATGCTTGAAGTCTAAGTACTTGACCTATTCTTCGTTGCCTTGATAATGCTTGATTGCTTGCTCACTTGGGATTTAACTTGAACTTGAGATATTTAAGATGGATGCAACAGATGTCTCAAATGAGAAGGTAAGTCTTTCTTTTATACCTCACCTCATGATACGTGTTTGAAATTACAAAGCAGGCTCGCACGGAGAGGGAAATCTTGCCTAGATTTTTTGACCATTGAAGGGTTCAAAATTGGGCCCTTTTAGCCTAGACAAGGGTGTTTGGGTGCCATTGTCCAAGGACAAGGGTATCTAGGCTCCCTTTTCCATCCTATCAAGGTTGAAAAAAGGACCAAACGAGGTAGAAGATGAAGATTGTTTGTTTGAAGTTTGTGTGAGCAGAATCATACATACTTAGAGTATAGAAGGTTAAGACACTAAAGTGAGTCCCAAGTGAGTATAAAATTGTATAGGGATATAATTTACAATGCTAAAATCATGAATAAAAATAAAGAAATAAATGTATAGATGTAGTAAGGTTGAATGGAGAAGTATAGTGTGATTGGAATTGATAGGGTTACAAAGTATGATAAGAAGTGAGGTAGGATGGAACCAAAAGATAGCTTGAAGAATGGGAAGAAGTACAAAAGGATGACGTATGGGTAGAAAAGGTAATAACATGAGGGTTGGGAAAATGGTATAAATGGACCAATGAAGCAATAGTAACATGAAATTTACACGAGATGTTAAATGGAACATTAGTTAGGAGTAATAACTGAAATTGGTGAGGAAGACAAGGAGGTGAGTGGAGGAAACTAAAGGAGTAGAATTAGGGAATTATGGAGGAGAAAGGGAAATCACATGAACTACATGGCCAATGCACTAGAACATTAACATGAGAAGGGTGTGTTAGCACCTCACAAAATCAAAGGATATTTTTACACAAATATTGAAACACAAACAATCCTCTCACTAACATCCCTATAAAACCCACAATTTTCCTACTATCCATATTGATTTCATAATTTCCCCACCATTATCTCACCATCCTCTTATTCTCCCATTATTATATAGATTATTTTCCCACTATTGTCTCAAAGAATCATATTATTTTACCACTACTATCCACAAAATGATTAATAATAGTATGACCATCACCCCTTGATAAAATGTGCCTTGTGAGAGTATCATAATTCAATGTGTTTTCTAGCCTAAGATAATTTGTATCAGACAAATAAAAGCCATAACAAAAACCTTAAGTATCACAAATAAAGAGCAAGAAAAAATTGTATTATTTTCCATAAAAGATGAGATGAAATGCTTTTGTTGTTAAGGATCTTAATGATATTTCACCAAGACTCCTTGCATGCCCTAATGAAAAAGAAAATTCATATCGGCATAACATTGAAGGTCGACAAGATGTGAACCATACTATGTTGAAAAGAAATGTCACACCAAAAACCAACTTATCAGAAAGACACGCTTTAAGTCTCATCGAAATATAGATATTGGTGTGACTCCAAAGGTCTGCCAAAGCTGAAAGAGATCCTATTGAAAAGCAAAGTCTTGCTGAAAATTGACTTATCGAGGAGACATGTTTTACGTCGTACCGAAATATCAATTTTGATATGATGGTGAAAGTCTAATAAGAACAAAAGGAGTCTTGTAGAAAGACGATGTCACATTGAAAGTGGTAGTATCGAAGAAACATATTAAGGTCACACTGAGATATTGTAATTCGATATAACAGTGAGTGTCGAACAAAATAGAAAAGGGTCTCACTGAAAGGGCATCTCACATTGAAAAGACAGATCTCTTTGAATAGCGATGAGAAGTGTTGCTGAGTCCTCTCGACACATAATAACTAATGTCGTGCCATCTTGGTGCTATGTCAACACAAGTTTTTAAATTAGAGTAATAAATTATCATTCCGAGACGATTTTAAAATGACATGAACTTCCCAATTTGGATTTAAAGATAAACCTTGTGTATGAACGATCGCTGCAAGTGACTGAAAAGGCTACCAAGGTGAGGGCAGGGATAATTAAGGGTCAGATAGTTACAATAAATCCAAAATTGTTCTCAGACTCACGAGTAAGTATTCAATTTGGTGAAGCATTGTGTATACTTGATTGTTTTCTTTCTTTTGAAGATAATGGAGTGATCATTGAAAAAACCTAGGGTTAGCAAACAAAAAGAAAAGGCAACACAAGAAGAGACCAAAGCGAAGTAAAAACCAAAAAACAAAAGAAAGAAGGAAGGCATTTAAATTAGGATTTAATAGATCAATTCCCTGAATCTGGTCCAAAGTCCAGAAGGGTAGCCCAGTTGAAGCTTGACATGGAGAAATTAGGAGACAAGTTTAAGAACTTAGGCGATGTGTGGACTCCACAAAGGGGATATGAATTATTCTCATATCATTTCAGGAGAAGGAACAAACCGAAACCAATATGCAATCCTTGGATATACAATTTAGGGAAATTAATGGTTCCTAATGTCTTCATAAGTATGGACTTGATGATAGCAGTAGCCAATAATTATAACTTGTAAATGAAGACCGTATGTGATGCTTTTGGGCAACCATTGTTGTCAATAACTAGAGACTATCTTTCTAGGGTATTTGACTTGGACCTCACTTATGACAAACCAATTGACTCAGTCTATTTGGACAATGAATATTATAGATTAGAAGATGTATACAAGTGGTGGAGGTTGCTAGTTCATAGACCCAAAAAGGAGGATGAGCTCCAAGGTAAAAGCACAAAACTATGTCACGTTTCAGGCCAACTTATCAACACAAGTGAATTTTAAGTAATTCTAACTAAAAATTAATTTTAGTCAAACATATGGTCTATAGAGATTCATTATAGATATATAACTTTTCCAATTGGAATTATCCACTAAATGTATATCTTATACCACTTTGGGTCTAATTACCAATTTTTTATTTTTTTTGAAAAACTCGATGTTTCAACAACTCCCACTCATATAAATAATTTTTTTTTTGAAATGTAAAAATTCCCTTTTATAGATCTATAAGTGAATTTTCCAAAATATATATCTTTTAATATTTTAATTAGTTTTTATATTTTATATTTTATTTAACTGAAAGTAGGTCATCAACACTAAAATATAAGATTGATTATCTTGTAAAGGAAAAATACTTAAATTTATTTAATTTTTTTTGAAAAAGATTGATGCACTAAAGAAAAAAGTCTATGTCAAGATGATATAATTATTTCCTAATTTGGATAAATAATTGAGAAAAAAGTTGACACCAAATGGAAAGAGTAATATTTCAGTACACACAAGTTTTAAAATTTATTTAAAAATATATACAAAAAAAATAGTGAAAAATATATTTTTGCACTAAAGTTTCAAGCTATCAATGTACACAAAAAAAAAAGAAAAATAGGTAAAATGTACTATTAAAGTGTGACGCCTCTTGTAGCTTCAATTTCAACATTTTATCAACAACTAAATTATAGTGTTCACTTTATAAGAAAGTATATTCAAATATTTTTTTAAAATTTTAAATAAATTACAAACATAAAATACACAAAAAATATACATTTTATTAGTTTACATCATTTCAATATTCAAAACATATGTTTCACTTTTTGTTGATTCAAGTTAAAAATTTGAATCAGCATTGGTTAGTTTCTTTATAGAAGTGTGACACAACTTTGTGCTTTTACCCTCCAGATATTTGACATTAATGAGAAACCCTTGTTTGATGTAAACCTGTTTGAAGAATACTTTAAATGTACCTATTACTCAATTTGCCAAGTCTTAGGTATGGAGGCTAAACCTCTCATGGATGTTGCACCAATGGTGTTGGTTGCAGATATTCAAACACTTGATGCTCGCCCTTTCGACCATGTCTCATATGTAGTGGATAGAATTGACCACAGTTTGGGGGTTATTAAGAATAATCCAAATGAGATTTATTTTAAACATTATTCTTTGCTTATGCATATGGTATTGTATGTTGGTCAAATAATGAGCTTGTGGACAAATGACTTAAGAGTGATGGAATATGACAAACATGGTATGAGGAAATCAATACAAATGTGGATGCCTATATGGGATAGCAGATATCCATGGGCTCAGTACTAATATTTTGAAGAACACTTTGTCCAACCACTGCTCAAACTTTTAGGTCACTCATGTCAACACACACTCACCCCAGAGATCAAAAAAATCCTTAGACCAAAGGAATATGATAAAAAGGAAGATGGTGAATCACAACTAGGGAGATTGGTATGCTTTCAAGGACTATACCAAGATCAAGGTTTATAGATACGAAGATGTTCCTTTCCTGCTTCCTAGGATAGTGCCAAACAAGATTGCCTATTTAGAGATTGTGAGGCAATTAGTTGCATCAAGTTATATGCACTTAGGCTCACATGTAAAACATTTTGTTATGCCAAGAGAACTGTGTTTTGGAGAATTTACAACATTTTCAACGAAAGGATGTGATCTCATTGAGACTAAGCTTTCCTATTATGGGTTATCACATGGAGAGCCTCAAAAGAACTTTGATCCTGAAAGATTCATTAGTCAGGCTAAGCAATCACAAAGATTATGCTCTTATGAGAATGTGCTATTGGAACATGGTGATATTTATTGGGAACATGGATGAACCATCAGCTTTAGAGAAATTGGAGGCATATGATAGGATTACCAAAGCCAAGAAATGGAGAAAAAACCATAACTTGCCTAGTTGTGTCACTTTCTTAGATGTTCAAGATCTTATTGAAAGAATAAATAAAATGACTACTCGTGTAGATAAAATGATTGAAGGAGTTCCATCCAATGTTTTCAAAAGAGGGCCTAAAGGACTTAGGGGAGATAGTATACGAGCTATGACCCCACTTATGCGGTTGTCACCCCGATCTACCACCAATTTGCACAATGACTCTGAAGAAATGTTAGAAAAAGATACAGGTCATACCCCAAGAACTGTTCTTGATTTTCATCATAATAGGATGATTGCAGAAGATCCACCATAAATTGATGAACATCATGACATGTGGGAGTTGGTAAGTAGAAAACTTATTGCAAATAATAAATTCATTCACACTACTGAGTTTAGAACATTTTTTATACAATTACAAAGGGAAATTGTTAAGACAAAGTGTAAATGCAGTCACTTCAAAGAATGAGAATGATTTGCTACAGAAGCTCTAGCATGATGTAATAACCCACATAACTTAACCCAAAATCTCAACTGGTTTTTTTTTATTGATTACTTATTCTCACCTGTATTTGATTCAATCGCATACTCAGATGCATCTATCCAAATGAGATAGGCATCCATCCAACTGGAATGGGCATCTAACCATATGGGTTAAGCATATGTCCATACAAGACAAGAGGTTTCATCTATCCAATTCGAGATAGGGATCTACCCAAATGGAGTAGGCATATATTCATAAGAATAGGAAATGCTCTGGTCGGAGACTTTAGACTCATCGGGACCATTGAGATCCTGAGTCACTCTCTAAAGACTACACTCCCCTACTAGGAGTTCACTGAGGTTGCCATCTTAGGAGTATAAAAATAATTACATAAAAAAGCTTGAGTTTTTCCTCAGAATTTGGCCTAAAGCCTTAGGAAGTCAAGCGAATCCATACAGGATTCCTTTTGAGTATGCATTGAATTAATCGTATCTTCCAATTAGCCTCATATGAACCCCTTTGATTGAGGGCCTAAGGAGATTTGAAAACCTTGATCAACTCACCCTTAACCTAAACCTAATCCCCATCCCTAGATGTCTGAGTATAAGGGACAACTCCATCCCTAGACTACCTACATACCCATTTCGGCATGGGATCAAGGCATAAAGTATGTAATTCTAGTTTCTAACTATTATTTAATGTAAACTGTTTGGTGGGTACACAACCCTTTCTAGGGTCAATGTCCCAGACAGTTTCACTATGGTTGCTACCTGCGATGGTAGCTTGATAGCAAAAAGGCTCAAGGTGGCCTCATGCTTGTGGCCTAAAACAACTAGGTCCTATTTGCAATTAAATACATCACCCTTAACCCATTATAATCCACCAAAAACCATCAAGATAAATAAATTCCAAAACATCACACACAACCAATTGCTAATGGGGTTTTCTAAGGTTTAATTGTGCGGATGTAAATTCATTTAAAATTTATCTTTTTAGATTATCGATCCAAGGGGGATTACCCGCCCCTTGGGTTTTAACTTTCATATGACCCTTATTTCTCCTCGACGATTTAGAGGGACGATGCCACAAATACCATTGTTGCGGCTTTATTAGGCGTTAAGTGCAGTAGTTCAACACGACGACATTGCCCGTAAGTGTGACCCAGAGGCACCATAGATACCAAACATTGCTAAGGTTTTTGGTTTCAACTCCTCTTGTTTAGTTGTCTGACTAGGATATTAACTTGAAATTTATGAAACAGTACACTAAAACAATGATATAAAGGAACTTTACATGCAAGGATTATTGCTTGAAATTTAAAACTAAGATATAAGTCTTACATGCTTGACGATAATGGGAATAAACAATTTAACCACTTTGGGAAAAAGGTATTTTCTTGAAAGAAAAATATGATAATAATTAAAATTCCAAAACATGAACTAAATACATGAAAGGTACTAATCGCTTGAAAACTATGATACTTGAAAGGTACTAAATTGCTTGAAAGAGAATTAAGTGATTAAATAGCAAGACTTGGAAATGAATTTAACACTTACTTGTTTGAAGAGAAAAAAAAACTATTTAATAATGTGCTTCAAATAACCACATTACTTTTAATTACCAAATTTTGAAATTAAGATTTGAAGAGAGCCCAATTACTTGCTAATTAACCAATATGAATAAAACCCCTGAATAATTCTAATCAATCTACTTCTAGCTGCTTTTTAACTAATGCCAAATCCTTTGCACGATTATAATGAGATGACTAACTATTCCTTCCACTTGAAGCAATATCAACTTTATCCTTGGATATTTTCTAAATAATAGCTTTATCAATTTTAGATTCTTAGAAGAGAGCTAATATTTGCTTCTAAGATTTCCTTTAATTAAAATTATTGCTTTTTTTTTTTTCCTAAGTGATCATGAAATAAGTTTCTTGAAACTTCTCTGCTTGATCAAGATAGAATCCAATAATCTAGAACAATGATTTCTAGCTTTATTCAACTTCAAAGGTAACTTTCATCAACTAATTACGACAAGGATGAGTGCTTGATTTGAGAATTTGCAAGATAAGTCAAGTTTAATAATCTCATGTAGAAATATTTCAATTTTTGTTTCATTTTCATTTACTAAAAACTATTTTGGTTTCAAATGACTTTCTTTGCATCCCGATTAATACTAATGTTCTTACAAAATAGATTATATCATGCAACTTATCTCCAAATTTAAATGTTAATTAAATTCATCTATACTAAATACTTTGCGACATAAATGTAACTTCGCCTTTACTATTCTTATATATCTTTAACTATTCATAGATTGATTATTCTCAAATGCCTTGTATACTCTATATCGTGAATTTTAACCTTGCAAAATCAAATATATCCAACTTCTTGAATTGAGGAAACTTTAGTTAAATATTACTTCATATTTCTTGAAATACAAAAAATGTGTAACTAAGCACAAATTTACTTGGTTGGTAAATTCTTTTAACCCTTAACACCTGCACTAATTTTGAAGTATACAAAAGGGTATTTTCTTTTTTGATGTCTAATAAATAAGGAGCTTAAATATTTGAAAGGCACTGAATGTCTTGAAGGAAATCCATTTATTATTAATTGAGACTAAATGGTTATACTTAATGAAAAAGAACCAGTACTATATAATAAGTGTATCATTGATGACATATCATTTTCCTATCTTTTGTTTTCCTAAGTCAAACTAATCTATTTAATAAGAAGATTTAATTGTTATATCTACATCCTAACAAAGATTAATCTAGATAG